>NW_026944357.1:0-1200000 GCF_022695815.1 Exophiala viscosa | reverse complement strand
GTTATTTCGAGATAGAAGAGTTTGTCGATGTTCGGGTCTTCAGTCCTTCCGAATATGATATCTTTCAGCAGTTTTACCAATCAAAAGCTCGATGTACGAGGTCCAGCCATCATGATACTTTTTCCGTTCTTTCAAGACGGAATCATGAGCATACAAGAACAGAGGGTGTCTCCCTGAAAAATGTGAACGATCTCACCGTGTCTTAGTAAGGTTGGTTTCGCAGGCTGACACCACGGTGCTTCATCCTTGATGCAATCTACCAGGACCTTTGCATGACTACTTCGCTGCGCTCGGCAAAATCATGTCCAATATCCTTGCCGTCTTTGGTGCTACGGGCCAACAAGGCGGATCAGTCATTACCTACGTGCTAAACGAGCCAGAGCTCTCCCAAAAGTACGAGATCCGTGCCATCACCCGTGATGTCAACTCGATCAAGGCCAAAGCCCTTAAGGACAAGTCTGAGGTCGACGTCGTCCAGGGAGACGCGCTCGATAGAGCCTCTCTCATGACAGCCTTGACCGGCGTGCACACCATCTTCGCCATGACAACACCATCATTCGGCGAGGGTAGCACGGAGGTCGAAGACAAGGGCGCCAAGAATATTGCCGACGTTGCGGTCGAGAAGGGTGTCGAGTACATCATCTTCAGCACTCTACCGTTTGTCAGCGAGATCTCGGGCGGCAAATATATAAAGGTCTTCCCCTTCGATGCAAAGGCAAAGGCAGCACAGTACATCCGCAGCCTCCCGATTAAAAGCGCTTTCTACTGTCCAGGATCATTCATGCAGAATTTCCAGGCTCAGCCCTTCTTAGCTCCACGAAAAGCTCCCGACGGCTCTTGGGTCATGGCCCGCAACACTTCTCCCAGCACTCAGTACCCTCTGGTCGATGCGGTGGGCGACACAGGCAAGTTCGTTGGCGCCATCCTCGCCGAGCCTGATAAGTACGAAGGCAAGACATTTTGCGCAGCCCAGGCACTGTACACCTTGGAGGAGATAGTTGCCATTATATCCAAACCTACAGGCGAGACTGTCCTCTACAAGCAGATTCCAGATGAGGACTTCAAGAAGACCTTACCACCGCCCGTGGCTGATATGTTGTCTGAAGCCTTCAGCTTCGGGGAGGAGTTTGGATACTTCGGTCCGGATACCGAGAAACTGGTTGCTTGGGCTGCTGAGAATGCTCGTGGAAGGTTGACCACTCTTGAAGAGTATCTGGAGGCACATCCGCTTCGTTTCGCATGATTTGGACATTATGAGATGATGAAGACATGGAGAGGCTAAACTTTCGGCGTCCCTCTGGAGTACGATAACTTGGTGGTGAACATGTACATACGCATCAGGCAAGTCAACCGAGCATGACCCCTAAACCTCGGCATTGACTTCAATCCTCCTTCCTTGTGCCGAAGTACATCGATCCAGGTGGACCATATTGATTGTGTGGACTTTTCTGCGAGACACGAGAACAAGTTGAACACCAAGATGGCAGAACACGGACATTGCCTCTGCAAGAACATCGAGATCTCAGTATCTGGCCAGCCTCTCCGCGCCTTTCTATGCTATTGCCCGGACTGCCAACGAAGCGCAGGAGGACCATGCCAGGCCGTCGCCGCATTCAAAGCCGAGGACGTCACATTCCTTGATCGAAGGCGACCTGGTCATGCGGACAAGTTCGTCCCTTTCACGAATTTAGAGCTTAATGACAGTCCGAGCTTGACGACATATGTCATTCCTGGGAGCGAGACGGCAAGCGGACAAGCCAAGCCAAAGGTCTTTTGTAATGGTTGTGGGTGCACCATCGCGACAGTCCCGGCGAAATGGGGCGGGAAGGTCGTTGTTATCAGACCGAATCTTTTCGATCAGGGATTGAGTGCGGCGCCGCCAAAAGAGGAGTGGTTCGTCAAGGACCGGCCCAGCTTTGTCTTTGGGTGTATGGGGACGAAGGTGTACGATGAGATACCCGATGGCGCTGGCTAAGGTGCTCAAATGTTCCACTACCACGATGGACATGCACTGGGTGGTACAAACATCTGGACATTGGTACTCTACGGTCTGGTCGATACTGAGCATTTAGACCACCCCACTATCCAGCACCTTCCACAATAAAACCCCGAATCATTCTGCCAATGCGTTTTTCCCAATCGTCGCCTTCATATGCATCGGACTTGCGTGGGCCACTCTGAGGAGAATATGGAACATCCACCTCCCCAACCTTCCTTCCGAACTCGCATCCTCAGCAATCCCCCGCGATAACGCCACAGCATCATTCGCATACGCCCACATCTTATGCTCATACACTCTTACCACATCGAGGAGGTCAAGATTACCATGCTGCGCCTCAATCAGAAGGTCTGTCAGGACATGAGCGTCTCGAAGAGCAATATTCGCGCCGACTCCAGCCATAGGGGTCATATTGTGAATTGCGTCGCCGAGGAGCGTGACATTACTGGACTCCCAGACTGGTAAATGCGGCATTGACTGCAAGACGATGGGCGCGACAGTCGAAAGATCAGCATCCCTCACGACGGTGACCAGTGGGGTTGTCCAGTCCTTTATTCCGTCGAGAGCAATGTCGCGAAGTTGTTCAGGAGTCAAAGCCTTCGCGTCTTGGGGTGTTTGGGACTTGGGAACAACGTATGCCTACAAAGTGTAATTCTCGGGGACATCGATTGCAGACTCTCCCTCTGCCGACGGGAACCAAGCACTGAACAACCATCACTTGCCGTATGGAACGATGTTGTTGAGAGACCCGTCCGTCATAAGAGTCGGCAGATTCTGGATACGAATGTCATCGAGCTGGTATCGTCCACAGATGATGACTATGCCGAGGTGTTCGCGCTGGAGATGGGGGAGACGTTGCTCCCGGACTTTTGATTCACTCCCGTCAGCACCGATGAGGATGTCTCCTTCTGCGCTGGTTTCGTCGGCGAAGTGTGCGCGTACGCGTCCGTTGTCGAGCTGCTCGTAATGCGTGAAGGACTTGCCCCAATGTACAGAGGGATCAGTCAAGCCTTTCAGCAAGATATCCCGGAATTCGAAGCGATGCACCGCCCTTCTCTCAACATCTGCTTCGGCCTTCCCTGATATCTTCGCATCGTCACGCAGCGCTAGCAGTCTCAGTTGGGGATCTCGAAAAGCCCACTGACTCCCAGCCGGTGTTGTCGCGGCGAGGAAACGCTTGAAGCTCTCTGGATCAAGACAGTGTTGGAGCGCTCTCTTGCCGTCCGCTCCGACGCGCAGGCCGTAGCCTGCGAGTTCTTTGGACGGATCGGCGTGTCGTTCGAAGACGTCGACTATGATGCCTTTTTGTCGTGCAAGGCCATTTGCCAGGCAGAGGCCGCCAAAGCCAGCGCCGATGACAAGCACGCGCATGGCGAGCAGATGTTGTGGCTGGCTCGATCTTGTTGCGGTATAGGATGGCCTGTATGAGCTTCAAGAATATGTCATTGTGTTTGCAGGGGCTTCTGCGGCGAGACAATATGCTATATATTGACTCGGTGTTGACGCCAGTAAGCAAAAGTACTCGGCAGAATCCGCCAGAAGCCTTGTGAGGGACCCTTGTATGGTATCTGTGTTGCAGCAAAATGCTGGCTGTAGGAGCCATTTCGTCCTTATATAGATCCAGAGATTGCGGATATCCTGTTCCTGAATCTTTGTCAAACTGCTTGATTGGGGTCATCTATGCGAGTGGAAGAACTCTAAAAGCGATCGAAGGTTAGGCGGTGGCCTGATGTAGGCCACTCGCAGATGAGAGCAAGCAAGGAGTAATCAACAACACTTGTGCATTCTTCTTCAGGTACGAGCTCTAGTATAGCTCTTCTTCATCCTTTCAACGAGTGTACAGCGTCTCTCGGCGTAAGCAGCTCTTCTGAAAAGAGAACGTTGTTCAGAGGTACCCTAAGCAACGAGGAAAACGCCGAGCGCCAGCTTCCAGTTCTAAGTGAGTGGGTGAGATGTACCAAGAAATCTCACGCTCGGTTGGTCTTTCGTCTTGCCCTCTGCCGCTCTGTGGCTTTCTCGGCGTCAAGATCTTGAGGGAGACAGTCGGTACAAATATGTTCTTCTGGTACCTCTTTGCCATAATAGTAGCATCCGATGTGTTGCCACGTGTCGCAACTTGGACAATATACGGTGCTTCCATCGTCATCTGGAGAGCCACAAATGCATTTGATCGTAAATTCCACCTCAATCTGCGCGCTCCTATCGGAAAGAGAGCTCCGGGACTGTCCAGGAGCTACCTGTTTCGAGAGCGGCGCCGTTTCGGTGTTGTAGGTCCCAATGTTGAAAAGTGTCGAAGTGTTCCTCATTCGTGTCCTTGTCATAGGACGTGTTGTCCATTGTGTTCCATGTACTACTGGAGAGGTGGATTCGAAGGTTGGCCAAGAGTATTTTCCAGATTCAGGTCTGGCCCTCGTTGGCTCAGATGAGAGACTGGTGAATACCACCGCATCACCTGAAAAGTCTGTGTACGGGTCTTGCTTGCTAGCCTTGCCGTCCTGACTATCGGAAATAGTCCATAATAGCTCGGGCTCCTCATGTTCACCGAAAGCAGAAAAACACTGCTCGTGCTGCAGAGGTAATCGGATCGACGAGGGACCAGCGGAGACCACGTCGTCATTCGGTATAGGATGTGTGTCGCGAGGAGAAACGTAGTCCAAGGTTTCCTCTTCCGGGATGTTGTTGGTGGGAGAAGACAAAACATCAATTCCGGCGAGCTTAATATAATGTGGTGTTTTGTCTTCATCCGATATCTTGGAAAGTAGGTGAGCCTCGTCGTTCAGCGTAGATTGTCTCCTGATAAAGTTTGCTATGTCCTCCCTGGTCTTAGGCTGGAAAGCCCACATTACAACTTCTGGAAGCCCCTCTGTCTTTGCTTGATTTAACAGCCTCAAGATGTGGGCAGCGTCTGTAGTTTTCAGATTGTGTTTGAAGCCCCAATCACTTAGCTTCGTCTTATACTGCTTCACCCTGACACGAGTGTTAACAAGCATGATAAAAGCCTCATAACAACAACTTGGTGGACTTACGTTTGAAGCACGCCAAAGGCATCGCCCATATGGACAATCACTTCCTCTAAGGGCCGTCTCTTTCCAATGTACAATTCAAAGATTTTATCCTTAGGTGATGGTGATTGATCATAGATCCGACAAATATGACATTATTTGTCGGAAGCCTGGACCTCCGTCTGGAGAGGTTGGACGTCTGAGCATCTCGTTTATCAGGACCTAGACCATCGTGTCCTTCCAGATCATTGACTTCCTTCCTGCTCGTACTTGAAGCTGAATCATATGCACCTTCATGTCCACCTGCGTCGTGGTCATCGTCATTGTCGTTATCGTAAGCGCTCGGAGGCAGGGCGCAAAGTGCAATCTCCTCCTGATGTTTACCAAGATGTTTCTCATACTTGCGATATGTGGTCCAGTCAGAAATGTGACATAGCGGGCATCTCAGACTTTCGACAGGCTGCACTGTCGAGATTGTTGCTGCGTTGAGGAGCGACCATTTGTTGGCGGATGTCTCAAATGAGATGGCATGGCTGCCGCGCACATGCGCCAGGTATTCCTCTTCCATCTCGAGAACCAGGGTGCAATTGAGTTGAGTACACCGAAAACGGTTCCTCGTCATATGATATGTTGTCTCATGTTCAAACCATTTTCGCCGGCTGGGGAACGTTGCCCATCCTTCGGAACACTTTGGGTGTGTACATATGTATGCCTGTAAATCTGCAAATACATGCATTCTGTCCTCGTCAGTAATTTTCCAGTCACGAACTTCCGGCACTCACTTCCAGTCTATGCGATTCCTCATCGACGCCCGTTCCCCACAATATGGACACGAGAACGCTATGTGGTAATCGGCGCCTGCAGGCATCTTTGGTACCCTGAAGTGCTCTTTTTCTCCTCCTTCGATACTGCTCAGGTAAGACGAATGCGAGGCAACAGACGGAGCACGGGCAGAGCTTGAAGCCAACGACTCTCCAAGGGCAGAATCTCTGAACTCCGAGATGGGCTGAAAAATCGACTTCGGCAATTCAGCTTTCGCGAGAATTGGCTGTTCCGAAGCCCCTGAGGTTCTAGCGGCTCTGAGGCGCTCGTGCCTTTGCCAGTTGGCCTCCCCAAGGCGTTCTGCGAGGTCTTTGTCGGCCTTGGGAAATTTGTCACGGACATTGTGGACGTATGGCAAAGCCGAGCCTGTCACAGAAATCTTCGGAATCGGTCGTGGCAATCTTGCCCGCGGTGGTTGATGCTGATCCCGGAAGATCTGTTCCAGTGTGGGATAGAGGAGCATGAGCAGGTCCACATTTTTGGCGAGAGGACGAAGGCATTGTCGTTCCAATGTCCGCGCATTTACCGAATCGCTTGGTCGTTTGTCGTCTTCCGAGGCACTTTCATCTTCAGATGTGTCGCTACCACTCTCGGCAGTCAGAGCGGCTTTGACTGAAGCTAAACAACCCTTCAGCGTCGTCGATGTATCATCGTCTCTAAATGCGACGAGATCTTTGCAAGCATGCTGAAAAATGTCTAAACATACTTTGTCAGCAGCCGAGATATGCGTGAGGTATGTCACGGCTCGTGCCGTCATGACTACATACCATAGGCCAGGATTGTACCGATCTCGTACAAAATTAGCAGGATGTCATCCTTAACCTCATCGTTCACGTTCAGACAGGATTCCAATCTTCCATTCTCAAGACTACCACCGAATATGACGAGCTTAGACCGACTTTCCGTCAAGAGTATGCGACAACGCTGGCTAGAAGATGCGAGGACGGCAGACAACCTCGACAGCTGCGTTCGGCACGATCGATACAACGCTGTTACGATACCAGACTCATGGGTTATCTCGCTGGTGTCCGAATCATGCTCACAAGCCACACTGGCCCTGTTGCTCAGATCTGTCTCAAGCCATTGTGCCAAGTATGTGTCCACGACCTGCTCGGGTTGAACCATATTGCAATGGGAATTGATATCTGTACAAAGCAGCAATTAATGCCATACGTATAGTTTGATGAGGTTGGATGTGTAAGGAGTCGCGGAGTCAAGCGATTGATTCAGGTAAAATGTGCAGGAGAAGGTGGGAAAAGGCGCAGCAAGTAGCTTCAGAGCACAGCCCAATCAGGTTGGCTTCACCCCAGGACTTCAGAGGGACGGCGTAAGCGAATACGAGGCATACTCAGCACAGCCCGACCGGCAAGAGGTGCTCAGCCTGATGCCAAACTTCCTTCCGACTCCACGACAATAACACCATCGATTCCGCATGTTCAGGACGAACAACAAAGGAAAATGGCTGAAGCCGTTGGCCTTGCTCTAGCAATCGCGCCCCTAATCATCTCTGCCATTGACAAATACGACGGCACAGCGAAATGTATCAAAGCGTTCAAGACACGTACCAAGTTCGTCAAGGCCAGCTTGAACGTTCTCCGACTCCTGCGAGACATCTTTCTGAGAGCCAATCTCAGGCTTCTCTGCTATTGCGTAGACGAAGATGACGCCCGCCAAATGCTCGCAGACTCCCAACATCCAGGCTGGAAATCTAGGGACCTTTCCAGGGATTACACTGATATGATTGGTGATTCTCGAGAAGGCCTAGAGGATTTCATGGGGCTTATCTGTGACGAACTTGAGAGCGTCAGAAGGTCTCTCAGCAAGGTCGAGATGGACGACACGAATGCACCGGGAGACCTTAAGAAAAAGTTGAAGTTCGCATTCAAACAAGAAGGCATTGAAAAGTCAATGGACAGACTCAGACAGCATACGCAAGACTTCGTCTCGCTGGTCGACTTGTGCATTCCATGCCGCTTCAAATCAGGCGAACGGAAGTTACCGTTCGCCGTCCGAAAAAGTCTGAGAGCGTACAGTGTGGTGAAGGATGCGTCACTAGATCTCCACGAAGCCTTCCAATCTGCTTGCACGAAGCATACCGGCCATCAAGCGCATCTGAATCTCGCACCAACGTATGCGGAGTCTGGAGTGACGCAGCTTCGGTTCGCATTGGCGTTTAGCCAACTTTGCCTCGATGAGAAGAGCTCAACAGGTGATGCTACCTGGCTGACAGTGGAAACTGCTATCACTGGAGAGCTCCAGTCCACAGACGACCCCGAACCTTCTCAGCGTGTAACGCAAGCACTGAAGCGCGCCCACGAGTGCCTAGAGACAAAGACAGAAACTATCGACAAGAAACCGCGGGCTAAATTGGTCAAAAAACAGGTGCGATTCGGACACGAGCCAACCACGAAAATTGTACTGGACACTGGAATACGACCTCCAAGTACTCCCGTGCTTCTGAACCTTTGTTCTGGCAGCAACTTCTGTACCCAGCTACAGAGATTCTTGCGCCAGACGCAGCCTGATACTACCGCAATTGGATACCTGAAGTCTCCCCAGGGTTCCAAACACCTGATATATGTTGACTCCAAATCGACCATTGCTGTCCGGGGTTCAAAATCTCCGGAGCTCAGATCATTGTATAAGGTCCTCGTCGACGCAGATCAAGGAGCCGAAGGCTTGTCTTTCTCATTGCCTCATAAAATCGGTCTAGGTAAGAAGTTGGCAAAGGCGCTTCTGCAATTCCATGCCACTCCCTGGTTAGGCGAAACATGGAGCAGCCGAGAAGTACTGTTAGGACAGACGGCCTCTTCAGAAGACGACATCGGAGACTCCATGGGCGCGTATGTTTCTGCTCAGATTCAAGGAAGACCGGCGGAGTTGACAGAGACAACATCTCAGCATATGATCGATTCAGGGCCTGCTCTTGTCCGGAATCGCATTCTTTTCGGTCTCGGCGTCATGCTCCTGGAGATAGCCTACCTACGACCTTTTGCCTCAATGATACGCTCAGTCGATAGGCGGAATCAGATTGGTGGGCTGGAAGCCGACTTTCGCGCTGCTGATCGGTTGAGCAGAAGCGTGTCCGCTCAGTTGGGCGCCGAATATGCCGAAATCACCAGGAAGCTGATTCACACTGACTTCGGTAGAGGCTTTTCGATGGGGGAATCGAGGCTTCAAGAGGCGTTCTATCAGGACGTCATCTGCGAGTTGGAGCATTTGGAGCACCGTCTACGTGGGTGATGTCGTATGGCGATGATTGGTTGTTAGCCGCAGCCGCTGAATGCCTCGAGCCTGTTCATCGGACGCTTGCCAGCATGCATCTGCATGTGTGGAAGTCCACGGACGCCAGAGAGTGCTTTGAGAATAGCCATGCGGGGCTGGCCTTTGACCACCTCTACAAGATTAATAGGACACGAACGAGTAGCCCGCCTGCATGCCGATCGGATAGTGTAAAGACACCGCCCCAAAACCCCTGCAAGTCTGGTTGGTTGCGACCAGGATTCTGGCCCGATAGCTGCCTGCTGGAGATGACCAGGGCGGCTGAGGAGGCTAGCAAAAGGCAACCAGAAGTGCTTATCGTGATTTGCGATAAAGCAAACCAGTCTTGGGCGGTCAACGTGGATGATAGTGTTGATGTACAGAGATGTATATATACCACAATCGCTTCTCATACTGTGGAGAACACTATGGATCCAGTTTCGGCCGCCGCAAGCATCCTGTCGGTGGTCAAGGCGGCCTCAACCGCAGTGAAAGGTGCAGAAGCATTTTGGCATGCCCCTCATGAACTCTGGGAGTTGAACGACGAATTGGAGCAGATCACCGGTCTTGCGACCTTCCTGAAGTGGGCAACTGCACAACATGAGTTTGAGAATACAGACGTTACATCCGGACTAGCAAAGACCCAACAGGCTCTTGAATCTGCGAAAGTGGTAGTTGATACGAAATTCAGGAAGTCTCCCAGCGTTGCTGGGCTAGCCTCAGACAAATTTGGCCGAAGGAAATGGCTGAGGCACCACGGAAGCGTGAAGCGGCTCAAGCATGATTTGATTGTTTCCAAGCGAGATCTTGCCACCACGGTCGATATTTTGAGCATGTGAGTGACACACTGGAATTATTAACCTACCATCGAAGTCTCACAACCGACAGAACCCTTCTCTTGAAGCACCAAACTCGGTTTCGCGAGATCTTTGATATAACTCAAGCGTCTGCCAGAGCCAGCACTTGCACCAGTTGCGGCGTCCATGCCTCGCTCTGCTCTTCCTGTCAGCCGCAAAACCAGCCTTACTTTGTTCAATTTAAAAGCATTGTGACCAATGTCGAAATGACCAGAATCAAACAAATGGCCATCAATGGCCAAGGCAATGACGATGTCGCCATCACATCGCGCGAGTCAAGCCAGCAACTGTCCCGTCTGGCGCAAGAGCTCGAGAACCTGCGCAGCACCATGGTACAAAACCAACAGACCTCAATGGAAGCTGTAAATGACATTGCGGAGGAGCTGCGTCAGCAGCAGAACAAATGCAATGGGTTACTCCTTCGACTGATGGAATTTCAGGGGTCGTTGCGGCACCAACCGACGTCCAGCACCAGGAATGATGCCTTGACGAGCGGGCCAGCCAACAATGTCGTCAAAGTCAATGACAATCCGGAAGATACGGACCTTCCTCCGCATGTCCAGGTCTTACAGACCGTCCTTGAGACAACTCAGCTGTACTCAGCAGAGCTATCAGAGATGCTCAGCGAGAAGTTCTACACGCCATGCGCGAGTATTGCCGACTTCCGGTTCGAGATGTCCGAGAGCTTCTTTCCAGAGCAGTATGTCCCGGAAGGTCCATTTGATGAGAGAATTGCCGTACTGTCAATGATGGAACAATACCGAGCTGTCTCGGTCAAAGTCGACAAATTCTTCCTTCTTTACGCGGAGACTCCTCGTCGGTGGCGACGTGTCACCGTCCTGGCTACCACCATAGTCAGCCCTACGATCTCCACTGCCTTCGACGTTCGTGCAGGGTCCTCACTTGATCATTCCTGCAAGACGCTGCCTCAATCCATCCACAAACCTCTCGAAGCTCTACTAGCAACGACTCAGCTGTTCAACTCGGTGACAAACGTGGCGATGCAGCTAGAGGTATCGCCCCTGCAAGAAATCACTTTTGACAAGTCGAGATGTCTAGTCAGTGAGGATCTGAAGGAGGCTGAAGCGTGCGAAACTTCTCTTTACCTCACTGATATTGAGCATATTGGATGCCCGCAGTTTCTGGAAAGCGAGATCGTGGTATACTGGCGGATATCCTCCTCTTCCTACATTGTACTCGCAGAAGCCCAGGTCTGCATTGAGAGGATTGTCCCGTTTGCAGATTCTAACGAAGGCACCAACCATGTTTCAGAATTCATGAAAGACCTTTGGACACTGTTCGAGCTGAAAGATTGTAGAGGCGTGGCGAGCCTCGTTGTCATTGTGGTCGATGATACCCGTCGCCAGATCAAGAGTTACCTGCAAATATGTCCTGAGCTTGGGTCCGTCCAGCAGATACTGGAACGAGCTTCTCTCTCTCAACAGGTCATTCCTTGGTCTCGACGGGAGAAGTGGATTCGGCATATCATCGCTGCCGTGGCAGAAGTCCACAGCAAAGGCAAGGTTGTAGGTTGCATCGAAGTTGGAGCCACTGGAGTGAGTACCGATGACAGCACATTCTTCACGAAAATCGCAGGTTCTGGCAATCATTGGCCAAACAGACGTGGGTACCTTCCCCCAGAATTGCGTCGCGAGACTGCTTATGGCGCTCTCTCGCACAACAAAACACTCACCTTCCAATCCGACATCTTCCAGCTCGGTCTCGTCATATGGTTAATTGCCAAACACTCATCTACAGTCTGTGGGATTTTCTGTCGCGTGAACGATTGCGCAACGGTGCCACATTATGGCTGCTCCGCCGCGCACAGCAACCCTGTCGATTTGCCGCGATGTGGTCCAGATTTGCCAGCGTGGGTGGACGAGGTTGTGACGGCGTGTCGGGCTGCAGATCCTGCACGACGGCCTCCTGCAGCACGATTGATCAGGACGTTACCTCCAGACATCCAACCGCGACAGGATGATAACGCCAAACCGCTGCCAGCTAATCAAGTCGCCGAGTCTCTGCGAGACCGATACTCGTTCTCTGTCAACTGTGATGAGTGCGGAATGTTGTGTACCGACCTGCACTACCATTGCTCAATCTGCAATTTAGCAGACTTTGATATCTGCTCGCAATGCTTTTTGCAAGGGATCAGGTGCTTTGATGACAAGCATGACATGATTCGACGCGTTTCCAGGAATGGTAGAATCCTGCATGAAGATGTAATTGATGGACGATAACAACGGGTGAAGTGTGACTGCGAGTGCGAAGTGGTAGTCGTACCTCACCGTAATGCTACGGTACATCGTCTGGACGCGATCTGTAATATTCGCGTGACGCGTCGAGGCTGCGAAAGTGTTTACTCTTTCTGCAATAAGCCCTGCACAACTGCGCCGACAAATCCGCCAGCATGGCGTCGACAACAGACACTCAGGTCGAGGCTGAGGCTTTGCAGAAGGTATGTACAGCACCGAACTTGTCTCTCGAATTCCATGCCAGCAACTGCGGGATTGAGCCGTTGAAACCCCTCACTCAACACTACAGAGCCCTGCAGAATTGTTATCGAGCGGCACGACATTAAGGCTGACTTTTGGTCTCTAGAAACTCCGCTCTGCATTGTGGTTCCAGATTGGCAAGATCGTCGACGAAGAGAGCATCAACCTTGGTGTCAATGCAACTCCGCAGTTCATTGGTAGTCTGATGGAATTGGTCTGGGCACAGATTGGTATGCCTACGCATGCTTTCCTTCCACATAGTGCGAATTGTAGACTGACTGGGTCTTACAGGTAATGCTGCTATCGACCTTGAGTCGTTCGCGAAACATGCCGGCCGGAGCAAGGTACAGACGGACGATGTCATGCTGTTGACACGGAGAAATGAGGGGTTGGAAATGATCCTTAAGGAAGAGCTGGGGAAGCTGGAACAGGCGAAGAAGAAGGAGACAAAGAAGAAGTGATAATCTGCCGATGCGCTATCAGCACATATTATCGCTGGGCCAAAGCCCTCACCAGGAATATCTCTATCGACAGCTATTCGGTGAGAACCTATATGCGCCACTCGACATTGACCATCGAGCGTGGGAGACTTCTCCATATCAGCGTCAAGAAAGGAAATGTCTACCCACGCCGCATACCGTGGCTCCAGCTTCACCATTGTGAGCTTGTACTCAGGCTTTATATTCGGCTGGCTTGAAGCATCGACCAAGCCACTGCAAATGCGGAGGTGCAGCAATTGCCCTTTTTCGGTGAGAGTTCGTGGAAGACCTGCCGTCGATTGCTCTCCCAGCAATCTGTTGCTGCCTGAAGATTTGGAAGATAGATTGCGGGAAGGGCAGTCTCCATCCCGCGGAGATGACGAGGTCGAGGAGGGGGTGGACTTGCTTTGCAAGTTTTGAGGAGATGCGATGGTTGCCTCGATCGTTTCTCGAAATGTTCGTTCTGTCCTGATCCGAGATGAGGAAGTTTTGCTGTGCCTCTCACGAACGATGGAATTTGATGCAAGAGACGCTCAGCATCCCGGGCAGCGGAGGCAGGGCAAGACTATACATGTGACGCAGCCGTGGGCTGGCTTACCACAGAATAACGTTGATACCCTAGCATTGTATTAAGAGGTTCCTTCGGCCAGCATTGCTGGTGCTTCATGGGAACATTTCAATCCACATCTGGCGGTCTAGTGCATTACCGAAGGTAAGAGAGTGCTTCGCAATAACAAGACCTTAAGCCGCGACAGTTCGTTGTACGGTATTGTGATCAGCAACATGTTCAAGGATGATTTCAGTAATGCTTTAAACCGGGCAGTGTATTTATTCAGGGGCCGGACAAGGCTGAGAATAACTAACAATACGCTAACCCAATATGGATTGGAGATTCCCTTCTCCAAGCTCTTCAGCCTACAACGAGCCAACAACTACTCTAAAGTCTTCATGGTGCCTTGACAATGTTAGCAGTTCCATGTCCATTCATGATGAATCACTAACAGTGTGTTGACAATAAATGGTATGCTTCTTGCGGCTGGCTCGCCGGATGAATGAAGACCGAGAAAGACAACTCGGTCGGCTCGTGTAACGTCTCCGAATATGGAAAACCTCACAGTATACGCAGAACAGCTGTGGGCAAATCATATGTGGGAAACTGGATATGTGAGCACCTCTCCATGCTGGAAGACTTGTGGTTACTGGTATGTTTCTTGAACAAACCTCTGGACGAGACTGGATTACAACGGTCTTCACAGATTCACTCTGCCTGTCGCGAATCTTACCCAGGTAGGTATCGCTTCACAATGAAATTGTCGACCAGGGAACCTCGACATCTCGCGATGAGGGGTGAAGCGATGACAATAACAATGCTCTCACATCATCGCGTTGCGGATCTTGACCTGGATTGGCAACATCAATCTTTCATCTTGTTTGCGCCCGGCTGTTTGCATGTTAGACATTTCTTTCCTCAATCATTGACACAACTCCTTCACCACGCCTTTGATAAACAAGGAGAGCTCGAAATCGCATGCACAGCCTCTTCACGTTCACAACATGTTGGCTTCGCAAGACAACGCTGCAGAACTACAGCGTGATGGGCTCGACTCTACACGACAAGATCGTGTCCAGAATTGGAAACCTTCAGGCCATGAGTTGTTGGTCATGCTCACACTGTCAGTCGTCTCGCTAATGGTCAGCCTCGATGCTACTACCATCATTACCTCTCTATCGGTGCGTCTGCAGTTCTCGAGAGCTCATTCCAAAATCTCCATACCAAATGCTGATTTCCTGTGCAGACAATCGTCCGAGCATTCGATGCAAGCACAACCCAGGGCTTCTGGATCGGGACCTCCTACCTCCTCACCTGTGCTGTGACGATGCCTTTCACGGCATCAATCAGCAACATCCTCGGTCGACCTCACTGCCTGTTTGCTTCAATATTGTTCTTCGCCGTCGGCACGATACTGTGTGTCGTTGCACACGATATAGGTCTCCTACTTGCCGGAAGGTGCGTGCAGGGTGTTGGTGGTGGCGGCATCATAATCCTCTCGGGGGTCATATTCACGGATATTGTGCCTTTGAGATTCCGCCCGAAATATCTGGCGATCATGTAAGTTTTGCAATACTCCCGAGGAAGCCTTGCTCACCTTGTCGTCACAGCCAAGCAGCATGGGCATTAGGGACCGGTATTGGGCCCCTTGTCGGAGGCGTCTTCGCAACGCCCCGACTCTGGCGCTGGGTGTTCTACCTGATGTTCCCGTTCTGTGGCATTGGCTTAATCTGCGTCCCAGTATTCGTCCGCCTCAAACCGCGCGACTCGACCTGGACAGAAATGTTCAATCGCGTAGACTGGCTCGGAGGCTTTCTGTTCATCTCCTCAGCCACATCCTTCCTCATCGCAATATCCTGGGGAGGCACGCAAGAGCCATGGTCCAGTTTCCGCACCATCGTCCCTTTGGTCGTTGGCTCGGCAGGTCTCGTAGTCACGATACTCTGGGAACGTTATGGGGCTGCGGAACCTTTCCTCCGACACTCACTGTTCCAGAATCGTTCAGCGTTCGCCGTGTACGCTGGTACATTCTTTCAGGGGCTCCTGGTAAGAATACTCCCTCTTCCTTTCTGGTTGCGTGTAGTTGACACGTCACAGCTCTACGGCCAACTCTACTACATACCCTTCTTCTTCGAGTCCGTCAAGCTTGACTCGCCTGTACGCACCGGGGTTTCACTGCTCGCAGTCACGCTCACCCTGGTCCCAAGTTCAGTGGTGTGTGGCGGTCTAATCACCCGCATAGGCACATACCGCTGGGCCATCTGGTCAGGGTGGATCGTCCTCACGCTCGCCACAGGCCTGACGATCATCTGGGACGCCCAAACCAGCACTGCAGTCTGGGTCATTGTCCTCATTCTTCTTGGTCTCGGACACGGCTTGCTCTTGAACTCGCTTAACTGTGCTTCTCAAGCTGTTTCGCTGCCTGGCGATGAGGGGGCCGCGTTCGCTATGTACGCCTTCCTGCGCAGTTTAGGGATGGCCATTGGCTTGGGCATCGGCGGGTCAGTCTTCCAGAACGTTATGAGCGTCAAGCTGCGGGATTTGGATCTTGCTACGTCAATTGCTCGGAATGCTGAAGCGTATATCACTGTATTGAAGGCGGGCAATCAACCTGATCTTGCAGCAGTGATTGGTGCGTACGTCTACGGTTTCCGCGGGGTGTTCGCGTTCTTATGCGGTCTGGGTGGATTGGCGTTGGTGATGTGCTGCTTCGTCGGGCACTTTGTAATTGACAAGGAATTGGATACGGAGCACGAGCTTGACAGTACTCCTAGAGTGAGTTGGAGGTTGAGCAAGATGACCAAGAACAGCCAGAGCCAGAGCGAGGGTCCGAGTCAGAGTCAACTTGCTAGTCCTAAAGGAAGTGAGCGTGGCGGTATGGACACGGTTGTATAAGCAGAAGGGCCCATATCAATGAGGATGAAAACGAAATCATGAGAATTGGTATTGGAGAGTTTGTGCCTTCGGCCAAAGAATCGATCGATTCTTGAGTTGTCGACGAAATGCTCACTGACTATGAACTCCAGACTGCGCTTTTGTTTTGTACATTTTTATATGCCAGCACCCACGTCGACCAGGATCTTGACTTGATTCTCCTTGTCCTCAATCAATGCCTTGAATCCTTCCTCGGCGACCCGATCCAGCTTGATTACCTTGGTGATCATCCCTTCCGGTTTCATTGCACCTGATTCTCATCAGCAAGCACCCGGAGTCTGAGGAGTGGTGGATCTTACCTGAAGAAATGGCCTTGATGACAGCTTCAAAATCGCCTAGAGAATACGTCGCTCTGCGTGCGATTGTTAGTCCTTTTGCCCACCTCCATCGATTTAGGCGATATGACAAAGGGTACTTACATTCCCAGATACCTTCTCTCCCTGAACGTAACGTCATTCATATTTAAGGTGGCTCGCTTCTCCCATACCGCGATGTTGACTAGCGTTCCTCTCGCCTTGATCGCCTTGAACGCCGTATCGACAGCGATTTGTACGCCCGCTGCATCGAACGCGACATCCGCGCCTTCATCGTTGGTCAATTTCTCGACTTCTTCGACGATATCCGACTTGACAGGGTCAATGACATGGTGTGCGCCGAATTGTTTGGCAAATTCCCTTCTCTTGCCGCTCACTTCGCTAACGATGATGTTCTTGCACCCTTTGCCCACTAACGCTTGCACCACCGCAAGACCGATCGGTCCTCCACCAAGCACGAGCGCTGCGTCGCCGTCCTTGTACGGCGAGATGTCCACCGCATGCCAGCCGACGGCCAACGGCTCGATCAGCGCCCCAACTTCCAATGAGATATTATCTGGTAAAGGTTTGACGCAACTCGCAGGGACGACCATATGTTCGCTCAGCCCGCCGCCCCAGCCGCTCAGGCCGACGAAGCCGTTTTTGTCACAGCAATTGACCAGCCCGCGCTTGCAGGCGCGACAGCTGTCGTCGTAGATGATGGGTTGTACGCACACTCGGTCGCCAGGCCTGATGTGCTCGACCCCGGGGCCAATTTCTTCGACGATGCCGCTGAACTCGTGGCCCAGGGTGAGGGGAAGGGTCTCGCCGGTGATGGGATGAGGGTGGCCCTGCTGGGGAATCAGGTTCGCGCCGCCGAGGTACTCGTGCAGATCGGAGCCGCAGATGCCGCAGAATTTCGGGGCGATTTTGACTTGTCCTGGCTTGACGGAGGGGACGGGGATTCTGTCGAGGCGGATGTCTTTTTGGCCGTGGAAGCGAACGGCGTTCATCTCGGACATCTCGACGGTAGGTACTGAGGAGGATGTGATATGTCGTGCGCCGCGAGTGGTAGAGGCTCTAGGAGGTGTGGCTGTAATCACGTCTTATGGTCAATCTTGGATGTTGTTGCTTCAGCAATAGAAACTGCCTGGTGTCAGTGAGTTGAGAAACAAGGTTCAGGGTAGACGACGAGATGTGGGCAGTTTGAAGACGAATCCAGAAATGTATCACAAGAAGTCACAAGAGAGGAGTAGACGAGAGGCACATAAACATCCATCCGACCCCAGTGAATCCCATGGCGAAGTCATCATCTCCGCTATGCATTGAACCGACTGGGCGGCCGACGAGCGGAGAAGAGCATCAATCCCTGAGAAAAACAACCATGCCACGAGACCTGAATCCCCGCTTAAGAACGATCAATTGCAGTTCGTTGGTAGTCGAAGTCGAAGGGGTTCTGGTCGGAGACGGAGACGGAAACCCCGCTGCACTGGCATGAGGGAAGGAAGCCCTTTGAGAGGTTTGAGGGGCAGAAATTGGAGCTGCATGGCTACGTCATATAGACCCGTTAGACATTGGCATCGGCATCTACGGGGTATTTTTCCGTGTAGGATAGACGTCAACCTGATTCACTACCTGTACTCCATGCATAAAGAGTGGCCAGTTGACTTCAATATAGCCATACCAAAAGAGCAAAAACTTTGCCACCAGGCAGATTGAATGGTGTTCATCTGGCTGGTGGTAAGTGAAACCATTCCAGTGTATGGTTTTTCTCGTTTACTACGATGTCTACAATTTCTACGAAGAACAATCCTTCATCCAAAGCGGCCCATTAACTGTGAAACCAACCTGCTTTTACAGTTGGCCAAGAAGCGGATGGCTTTGTCTCTGATTGTTGATGAAAATCCCGTGGGTTTAATGTATAAAGGGCAGAGAGTGAGGCGAGGGTGAAGTACATCGATTGAGGTCGGACCACACTAAACAGGAAAATCTAAGGAATGGCCGTAGCCACAGCCTCAGATACAATTCCAATATGTGACACAGAGAGACATCAGTTCATTAATTCGTATACGCATAGCCCAACGACTGTGACTGTCGTGGAATCCAGACTCCTCCAGCCCCAATCAACTTGTCCTTCAAAGCAGCACTCTCCGTCCTGATGCCCAGCCGATTGACCGGGACTCTGTCAATCTGCCTCTGTGTATTCTGTCTGAGATCGACATATCGCTCAGTCATGGACCGGCTTGACGCCGCTGACCGGATCCGCTCCAACGTTGCTTCTGCCGACCACGGGGGTCGACTCAGACTTGTAGTAGTAACTGCGACATCTTTATAGATATCAAACATTTGCGCGTCAACATCCACTTGCTCATCCGGACCCGGTTCGTCCATGGCGCGAAGGTACCCCATCATCATGATGGATAACTTTGCATCAATCAGTTGAGTGGCTTGGAAATCGTGCAACAGATAAACTCGAGCAGTGTTCCGGTGTACCACCGTCCTCCTTCGGTCCGGATCAGGAGACATGAAAATGATGGCTTTGTGCCATACGCCAGAGGCGCCCTTTTCGGATTCGACCTTCTTGGGCCAGCTGATTGCTGCCCAACCGAAGAATACACCTTTATATCGCCAGAGAATCTCGTCAGGTACGCCCGTCAGATTCGCGGTCGGTATTTTCAGTAATGCTTTGCTTCGCCCTGTGCCCTGCACCACTTTCCCTTGGAAACGAACTGGGAACGGCTGGACAGGGCCAGACTCGGGGCCTACGATATCCGGTCGCGCCAGAGCGTCGTATGCGTGTTGTTGTACTGGATCCAGAGAAGCATCCCGAGCTTGATCGTACTGCTGGTTCAGATTATCAAGTCGTCCTTGCACTTTCGGTGCTTCAGAGCTGTAAGCGTAGTTCGCGACTTCCTGCACGGCAAAACTGGGCTTGTATATCTGAGTCAATTGACCTGTAACAGCCGATCGAGCATTGTCTGCCAGTGGAGTGAACGTGGCGGAGACCGCATTGCGAGCCACGAACTGTCCAATCTTGGCACCGACTTCAAGTGGCATGGTGCTAAGTGATGCGCCTCGCATGGAGCTGAAGCTGGTGGTTGACGATGCTAGTCGGAAGATGGGACTGCCGCAAAGCACCTTCTTGCCTTCCGCCGTGCAAAGCACCACTCTTAGATAACCATCATCTGCATCACAAGGGATACGGAGTATGTCGGTCTCTCGTACACGATGGGATCGGATTTCCTTGGGTGCCTTCTTGAGGAATTTGTTGATATCTCTCTGCCATGCACGTTCGTTGTTTGGGTCGAGTTGATCAGGGATGGCCTTGATGGTCGGCGTCACATTGATCCACGTACTTCGCGCACCAAGCAAGCTGCCAATCTTCAACCCAGTCTTGCCGGAGAATCCTTTGCGTTGCAACCATAACGTCCTGTCTGGTGGAATTTCTCGGTCTGAGAAGATGGTGATGGCCAGATTGGTGGTTGGACCACTATAGTAGACCAGTCCGGATGAATGACGCAGTATGGAATAGTGCTTGGTAGACTCGTATGGGTGAGCGATCAGGCCACCCGCAAAATGCCGGACATCTTGTAAAGCGGTCATGAATTTGGATGGCGTGGGTGAGTTTGGCGTTGTAGGTGTTATGGGAGTGATGGGAACAGAGCATGGACCAGAACTTGTTGGACTGAACTCGGTCGAGTAACTACTGGGCGACTGAACCAGACCTGGAGGTGACTCGAGGGACATTGCCTCCAAAACGGCAGCTTGCTCGTCGACGGATAAGTCATCGGAAGGAGCGGAATCATGATTGAAAGCTTCTGTTTGAACAGATCGCAGGGGTGGCCTACGAGTTTCCTCCTCTTGTGCAAACTTGACATCTTCTTTGGCATTCGACATGGTGCTGAACGGAAAAGGCAGATGTGACCTTTTGCAATCAGGCTCACACCATGGTTTCGGGCGGCAACGACCGCAGACACGTTCTCACATCCATCTGGACTAGAGCACGAGCATTGCTTCGTAGCTATTTGTTCAACAAGAAGGTGTTGCGCGCAGTATGTCACAAGATCGAAAAAGTCAAGAAGATGGAAATCTGTAAAGGAAGCCTTCGCTTCCTTTACCTACTGTAGTATCAGAATGACGATCCGGAAGCAACCCGGCGGACCCGGATAGAATCCCAAAATCATAACTATATATGTTGATCCGAGGTTACGCCGCTATCGTCAAGGCTTTACAAGTCTTCCTAGACTTCTCAGACTCTAGAGTTTTATCAATGTCCCACTCTCGATTCCCGACAGTGCAGTGAAAGAAACTTCAGGCATTGCTTGGATAGAGCACACTGTCAAGATGATTGTACTCCTCCTTCAGTGTGCGAGGGGCCGTGAACCGCATCAGCATATTTGCGCTGCCCGCCTTGTCATTGGTGCCACTTCCCCTGGCTCCGCCGAAAGATTGTTGACCGATGACAGCACCGGTCGTCTTGCAATTTGTGTAGAAGTTGCCCGCAGCGTATCGGAGTCGAACTTCCGCTTTCCGGATCGCCGCTGGGTCGGTAGCAAAGATAGATCCAGTGAGTGCAAACCCGCCCCCTTGCTGGTCAATCTTGGTCAAGATCTGGTCGAACTCGGCATCAGGATAGATATGAGCAACGAGAACAGGACCGAAGAGCTCTCGATCAAAAAGAGGATGATCCACCTCTTTGGCAGAGTAGATGGTAGGTTCGATGAAATATCCCTTACTGCCGTCGTATTTGCCTCCAACAACAAGCTCGAGTCGACTGTCCTTGTTGGACTCGTCGATAGCTTTGGTGATCTTATCAAACGCGGCTTGATTGATGACAGGTCCCGTGAAGGGTTTGAAATCCTCGGGCGCTCCCACTTCGACCTTGCTAAGCTCCTGCTTCATCTCGGAAAAGAACTGTTCAGCACGGCTCTCGGCGATGTGAATGCGCGAGCACGCTGAACACTTTTGACCCGCATACTCAAATGAAGCTCGAATGGTGTGTTTGACGGCGTTGCTGACATCCGCAGAGCTGTGAACGAGGTGGAAGTTCTTCCCCGAAGTCTCTGCGACGAGACTGGGAAAGTCTCGGTATTTCTTTTCCCTCACCCCATCTGCGATTTTGCCGTATAAACTGCGGAAGACGTCTGAAGAACCTGTAAAGTTGATGGCAGAAAGTTCAGGGCGCGCAAGTGCAACTTTGGTGACAAGCTCAGCGTCGCCGTTGATGAATTGAATGACATTCGGCGGAAGCCCGGCTTCGCGCAAGATCTTGTAAACCAGATAGCTTGCGTAGATGTTGGAAGGAGAAGGCTTCCATAGAACTACATTTCCAAGAAGAGCCGGTCCAGATATCAGGTTTCCTCCAATGGCGGTGAAATTGAACGGGGAAATCGCATAGACGAAGCCCTCCAGTGGACGCCAGTCAGTTCGCCTGTGATTCGCCTACATTAGCATCTGAAAATGTTCCCTCAGTACTGTTGGTGCACCTTACCCTGCTTGCCCGCGCTCATTCAGGGTAGGTTGCCTGGAATAAATCTCCTCGGCGTACGAAACATTGAAACGATAGAAATCGGCCAGCTCCGCGGCAGCGTCGATCTCTGCCTGCCACGCATTCTTGCCCTGTCCCAGCATAGTCGCCGCCATGAGCTCGAATCGGTACTTACCTGCCACCAGTTCGGCTGCCCTCAAGAAGACTGCTGCTCGATCCACAAAGGGCGTGTCCTGCCATGCCTGTTTGGCCTTTAGGGCCGCTTCGATTGCTGCAGATACATCCGACTCTGTCGCCGGCGTAAAGGTTGCAAATACTGAGGAAGCTTCCGATGGCATATACGCGGCTGACCCAGGCTGGCTTGATTGCGGACTGACATCCTCGCCGTTGCGTATCGTAGGCACACGAACCGGGGCTTTTGGAAAAGCATTTGTGGGCCAAGGCGGCAAAGGAAGCAGGCCACCAGGGGCCGAGCTCTTTGTGTATGCCATGAGGCTTCTGCCGGATTTCGCGTTCTGCAATGCCGAGCCGGTTGAATCGATACAAGTCTTGTGTTGCACCGCTTTATACTTACAATGCATCGACTTCAGGGGCGCGGCCTATCGTATTGTGCGTCTTGCTGTGGATCCCGATACCCACTTGCTAACAGATCCCAGATTGGGCAAGCTCTGCGAATGGCCTTGGAGAATGGCATGCATACAGAAATGCGCAGCCAGAAGGTGGACGATGCCCTAGTCCAAAGGTGTCGTAAAGTGTGGTGGACTGTCTACATCCTCGATCGCCAGATGTCCTCCCTAATGGGAGTACCGATGGGGATTGGGGACGAGTCAATCAATGCAGAGCTACCTACCTTTCCCAATCAGCCGCAGAGAACAATGGCGATGGACATACAGATCAAGCTTTCCAGGGTACTCGCCCAGATACTCAACAGTAAGTCCATGGTAGGATGCCACACTGGTAAGGTGCTAAAAACCAACAGCCGTGTACGGTAACGAAGCACGGCTAGACAAACGCTTCCTCGTCGTCACAAAAGAAGCCCTGAAGAGTGTTGCCAATGTTACCGATGAACTGAATGGCTCGTTCAGCATTCAAGGGACCGGTCCCAGGGCCAGTATTTCAAGACTATCTGGCTATTTGCATCTTTTGTACCACCAGGTATGACAACGCTGACGATGCCATCGCCAAATGTGCCAGCGAGCTAATGGGCGCCTAGTGTATTGTTCTCACAACACGACCAATACTTTACAGCTTTCTGCAAGGTCGGATGGAACAGTCGGATGCAAACATGAACACGTCGAATCATCCATTCAAAAGTGTCCGCACCTTGCTGCAGATGTGCATTGAATCTGCTCAGCAGATGTTAAGCATCCTGTCGACCTTGCAGGATCACGGCCTTCTTGGTTAGAATCCGCATTTCATATAAGAGCACTGGAAAGACACTCCAGCTGACGGCCTTCCCATAGAAAGCTTTCTTCCTTTCGACTTAGATGCCACCTTCACCTCGTCCATTGCCCTTCTGATGGCAGCACGGGTCGATCCCTCTCTAAGCAAAGACCGTTTGCATTGGTCGCAGCGCTCTTCCGAAGTTCTAGACGAGATGATATCTCGAGGCAACCTAGTTGCCAAATTGATCAAGTTAGAGCTGCAACAATTAGAGGCGATTCTGAATCGCTTGCCTCCTGGCGCAATACCTCAGCGAAGCACTGTTCCCAGGTCATCAGGTATGCCTGGCTATGTGGCACAGAATGAACGCCAAGTGCAACACCTTGGCCAGCAACCACCACCATCTATTCAACCTCCACCTAATCCTCCTCCTTCATACGTGGCCTCTTCACAATCTCTGCCCGAGGACTTCTATATTGAAGAACTGAACTGGCAGGACGGATTCACGGCAGAACAGCTCATGGACTTTGCGGACTCAATGGATATGGATGCACTGGACTGGTTCTCTGTGGAAGGAGCGCAACGAACATGAGTTCTATCTTCGTATCTATGCAATAAGAACAACTATTCCGCCTTAGTGAACTCTTGTGCGTAATGTACGGCATGTGTCACGGCGTCAGAGATCCCTGGCCTCACGTGGCCCCGGTCAAGTTGCAGAAGAGCATTGATCGTGATACCTCTAGCAACGGACATGGACTCCTTCAGAGACTCAATGGACATATGCCCTTGCAGTAACGTGGAGGAGCTGCGTAGACATTGTGCTGCAACGTCGAGCGCCATCTGACGAGGTACGCCCTCGGCTACGCTTCCGTCTACGATGGCATCGACTGCCACGACGGTCAAGGCATGACATGCCGCACTGACTGCTGTCACGGTATTGATGAGCTCTTCCGGTACATGCTGCGTTCGGCCAACTTGCTGGAACAGCCAGGCCACAAGGTCACTGTCGGACGAAGACAAAGGAGTTTCAGCGACTAGTGTCATCGACTCCCTGATCTGTGCGCCAATGCTGGGGATCACCCGAGCTACTCGGTTCTCTTCACTCAACTCTGCATTGGGATAGATTGTCTGCGTAATCTGTCGCGAGGAGATTCCTGCCAGCAGGGAGATGACCAGTTTGCCACGGATTGCTTCCAGCAAAGCCGAGTTGCTCAATATCTCGGCAAGTTGCTGTGGCTGGAACCCTAGGATCACCACTTCAGAGGGTTTGGCTGCTTCGACATTGTCGCCAGTGATGACAACAACTTGGTCTCTTTGACCAGCGAATTTCTTATCGAGTCGCCGAAGCGAGGCATAAGAGGACGCAGTGACCGAGAAGTGTACCTCATGCTGAGAGTGGGTGATGTTCTTGAGAATGCCAGACAACAATGCTGTTCCCATAAACCCTGACATCCAGCGTCAGTGGCCGAACTCTTGGTGATTGGGGTTGAAGTTTTTTTAATGGGAACCTACCGCAGCCGAGAATGGCGATACGGAGCTTGCGGGCCGTCGATGTGGTGTTCATGTTGATTGATCAGGACAAGTCTGCAATATTGGGGCTTCCGGATTTTGAGGATATCGTATTTTTGCAATCTAACGCCGATCACAGGCAGACGCAGTAGTTGATGTTGTGCTTGGGTTCACTAGAAAGATGTGAGGCTAGCGAGGCCAGAACACCCGGTTGTCAAACATTCAGATAGGGTCCTCGGGAAACCTGCCGACCCCCTACAAATTACCGAAAGGGGCAACTCTTCCCCATCCATGATCTGACATGGTAACCACAAGCCATTCTTACCTCAAAAGAATGTATTTGCAGCGCCTTTGTCTGTGCATTGATCGTCGACATGACAAGCGGCGACTCTCAACTAGCTCTCCCCTGGGCGATATGACGCCCAATAACAAATAGCCACTGCGATCCTTAGTCAATTGATACATTAATTGGGCATTGTGGTTTAGAGGGCCTAAGAATGGCTCTCGATAGAACAGAAAGTGTAACGGTGGTCGGCGCTGGAGCTTGGGGATTGTCCACGGCGCTTCATCTGATCAACGCAGGATACACCGACGTGACTGTCTTCGATCGGGCATCTGAGATACCTTCACCGTACTCTGGGGCTTATGACTTGAACAAGATCATTCGAGCTGAATATGAAGACGACTTCTACACTGAATTTGCATTAGTAAGTAAGCTCGACCATCATCTAGCAGGACCTTGTCCGGCTGCGGTGTAGCGAAGACAAGGACTAATGCCGGTTTCAGGAAGCCATTAAACGCTGGAAGACTCCCTTCTGGGGGGCGAACTTTCATCAGGTGGGCTATGTGCTCGCCACTTCCAGCGCAGCGCCAGAAAAAGCGGTCAACCACCTGCAAAAAGCGCTTCTTTCTGTGAAGGATCATCCCGTGTTTGCTCCGGGTATCGTGCCCCTGAGTGGCCACGACGACTTTCGAAACATATATTGGCAGTTTCCTGGCCCTATGACGGGCTTCAATGGGTATTTCAACCGTCTCGCTGGTTATGCACATTCTTCCAACACAATGGCAGACATCTACAGGCATCTAAGCGGCAGGGGGATCAAATTCGTTCTTGGACCAAAGGAGGGCGAGGTGGTGAAGCTCCTCTACAGCACTACCAGAGACCTCGCTCAGCGGCGCTGCACAGGGGTACAATTACAGAGCGGAAAGGTTTATCAAGCTCGACGTACCATTCTATGCCTTGGAGCGTGGGCTTCGACGTTGATCCCAGACATCGGCTCCTTCGTCGTTGCCAAATGCTGGTCCGTGGCCCATGTCCGCCTGACTGAGCGAGAGTGCGACTACCTTCGAGGAATCCCCGTACTCAACGTACGGGACCTGGGGTTCTTTTTTGAGCCTGACCCAGCCACTAAGCTGCTTAAACTGTGTCCTTTGGGCGCCGGGTACGTCAATACAGACAAGAGCACGGGCACCTCATTACCCCCTTCAGAGTCATTAGAAACGCCTACAAATTACATCCCGGCATCCGATGAGGAGAAACTGAGGCGGCTTTTGAGAGAGACATTGCCGTGGTTGGCGGACCGACCATTTGTTGAACAAAAAATGTGCTGGTTTGCGGACACCTCCGACTCTGACTACTGTGTTGATTTCGTACCCAATACCGGGGACTCTCTGGTTGTCTTGTCCGGAGACTCAGGACACGGTTTCAAGATGATGCCAATTGTCGGCGAGTGGGTTGTGAGACTCTTAGCAGATGGTAAGCAAGACCTCTCTAGATGGCGTTGGAAGCAGGTTGAAGGAAACGGCGGAAAGGAGTGGGGTGACGATGTGAGCTGGAGGATTGGGACTACCAAGGAGATCGATGAGATCGCTGAAGAGCAGGACAGGATGATGAAAGCACGCTTGTAATCGTAACACCTATTGCATCAAGATTGACAAATGGCTGAAAGTGCTATACTCATGATATTCGTCCAGTGCTCGAAAATCGATCCCAATCTCGATGCATTTGTATCACATCCTCTCACAAACGCGCGGTTGCTACGTCCCTCGAGGAAGAGCGGCGTCAGGTACAGTAATTAGACTGTGGTGGTTGTAGAGGAGAGTGCGCCTATAACATGGAGAGAAGGAACGAATTTCGAGGAAGACGCGAACAATATCTGCGATCGCAGTTTGCACCGGATAAACTCCGGAAGCATTTGGCGCATTGTTGATTGTTGTGTTTGCGTACTTGTACTCCGCAACCACAACTAACCTAACATGTTCCTGCTCCCTTCTTGCCACGGAGTACAAGTTTTCTTCATTTCGGAAGTGCGCAGATGAATCTTTGCAACTTACGTTGGTTTCAAAGAGGGTGGGCAGGACATGCTTCCAGCGCATGATGAGGACGCCACGTACAAGCGCACCACGACGATTGACTTGACAGGATTATGACACTCATGACCTGCAGAGACCACTGCGGCAATGGAAGTGTTTGATGATACGAAAGTCATGGGTACCTTGTACCACAAGCCACTTTTTCGCTCGCTTCCAACCTTGTCCCTCGAGGCGCGGTACGAACAAAACCCCCAGCCTTTACCTCCTCAACCACCGAGTTTCCTGCTGAGGTCTCAATCCTCGACGAATCAACTAGTAAGCTTTAAGTGAAGAGTTGGACTGCCGGGAAAGTATGCCTTGTGGGCATGGTCCAGCGGAATGCTCGCAGGAAACAATATTGCAGTAAGAACGAATGGGTGCATTTGTCAAGCCATGCTGCAGCTTACAGAATCAAAGAGTGTGGACAAACACAGCTACTGTGTTGTATACCCGCCATCGACAACAAATGACGTTCCTGGTCCTGTCAGAAAGACAGCCATACCTGCAACATCCTCTGGCAGCGCCATCCGTCCCCACGGATGCAACCCTCGTATTCTGGCCGTCTGTGCCTCAACCTGACCTCCGCCGCTTTCGCCTCCATCGGCTCCAGCATTGCCGTATCTATATACCCAGGGTCGATACAAATGATGTGAATCCTGTCATTGGCATGGTCCAAGGCGGTGGCTTTTGTCAACTGCAAGACCGCGCCTTTTGACGCACAATATGAAGCCGTGGCGGCGGAAGCCACCAAGCCCATGGCGGTACAGATATTGATAATCCAGCCTCGGTCGCCAGAGGCACGTGGCGATTGCTCCAGGTATTGTGCTGCGGCATATTTGACACCAACCCACACACCGCGAGCGTTGACCGCCATGTCCTTGTCGAAGACTTCATCCTCGACTTCATGCGACCTGCAACGTCCCCCATCCTGGAAGGAAGCCGATTTGGTCACGGCGGATATGCCGGCATTGTTGACCATGATGTCGAGACGGCCGTATCGTCGAACTGTGGACACCACGGCTTCACGCACAGACGCAGAGTCAGTGACATCGCAGTGAACAAACATGGCTCGAGGTTGCGCTCTGGTGGATGGAAGGAAAACTTTGGTTGAGGAGATCGACAGTCGGAGTGCTTATGTCTAAGCCTGGTTGTTTCATTGCTTCTGTGAAAATTGGGGCGACTAGAGGATGCGGCGTCAGATCCGCCGCAACGACGAACGCACCTGCAGCAGCGTATGCTTCTGCGATTGCTCTTCCAAGACCAGAAGTGGCACCAGTAATGAGGACAACCTTGTCCGAAAGATCCGATATTCATGCTTGATGTTACAGGAGACACCAGCTCAGCTTGATTAAGTTGCAGTCCTCGTGTAGTTGCCATGGTCGCGCAAACAAGAACTCGGGCTGTCTGACACTCCCAGGCAGAAAGAAATGGCTGCGATGACTACTCCCATCTTAAAATAACTTCCATAGTGTCTCGAAGATATTTCAAATTAACTTTTGCATACTTATACACGAAGCTACTTGTTGCAGGATAACTAACTACCCCAGATTTGTCCGCCTTTCTAAGGTACTCCGTACTGCGCCGGACCCCAGGCCTCATTGTCAAACGACCGCAGCCTCAACAGCCGGATAAGCGGCCGATGCTTCGACAGAACCTCCTCAGTATGCTAGTCTCCACTTCTTAGATATATAGCACTACAAGTTCCGGTCCATTTTGATCATATAGCTCGAGAACCCTCAGCACAACTGTAAGTATATGAGCCCAACGCCCATCCAAGACGCACTAATGAATGCCGCGTAAAGACAGGGTCCTAACACGGTTCTCTAAACCGGGAGTGTCCACTAAATAGATTAAATGTAACTAAATAGATGAGATACCGTACTTAAGAAGCCTCTTATTTCATGGTTATGCGGCATCAGATTTAAGTATCACGTATAATATATTCTCGGAATACCGGCGCAAGTGTACGTTAAATAGTATGCCGTATATTTGAGACCGATGGGCACGTCCTAGACGGCGAGGACAATGCACCCAAAGATGGTGGGGACTTGCACGGCGCTGATTGTCTGCCAGCGTGTGCCACGGAGCAACGGAGAGTCTCAAATGATGCCTGCCAACAATTGCACGACCACACTCATGGCGTATTGACCTTTCAGGCAGTGAAAGCTGCGCAATCCAGAGTCCATTGCTCACGCGAGGCTTGTCAGACCCAACAATTGGGGAAAGCCGAAGCAGTCCTAGAATGCGAGCCAAAGTCCTCACCCGAGATACGCAGCCCCTACCTTCAAGCGGCTGCTGATGTACCGAGATTCACAAGGCGGAACAACCCTGGTCCGTTCCCTTTGTGAGAAATTGTTCAGTTGGAGCGACGACGCCTCGTCCTTGACCGCAATATGGATTCAAGGATCGGCTTCTAACTGCCAATACTGTGGTTTTGACCAACGATTCCGTTCGGCTGTGGCTAGGGTGCCAAGGCTTTGAGGCTTCGCGACGAGGCTCAGAAGTCATTCCCAGAGGCTGGTATGTCGACATCCAGCAAAGTGTCGCTCAAGATTCGCAGAACACGAGAATAATTGCGCACTTTCCATCTGCCCACGTCTCCCAGCAGGCCTGCGTAGTCTAGCAGTATCCGCCGTGCAGATTGGTACCCACCATGGTGGATCAGGCCGGAGAATTGGATGCTGCCACCATCTCTGATGAATCTTTTGGCCAGGCTTTCAGCTCCGTTGTATGGTTGTCCGTTGGGCGTGAGGCCTTCGTGGACCACGGACCGCCAATCAACATCATCAAGAAGCTCCAAGCTCTCCAAAGTCTCGTTCCCATCGGCTTCAGCGGTATTGGATACCGTTAGCAAGTAAAGACCCAGGACCAGAGCAGAAATGAAGAGCGTGGCTTCGGAGTGGAACATGGTACCATCCGACACCTTCCGCTTCGACATGATCATGAATGTTTGGCCGGCGTGTACGCAGGCCCTCCGGGCGGCTGCGGTTTGTGACCAGGCCGCAATATCGTCCAACGCCTGCCGTGCGCGCCCGGCCCCAGCACAACCGGCTCCCAATTCGATGATGCGGAGGTCGGTGGTCAACATTATGCACATGCTGTGCCACAACACCATGCAATTTGGATTCATACGCTCAAATCGATCTCCATACAAATCAACCACATTGAACAGAAGGGACCCCACAAATCTGACTCGCGGATCCTGGGCGTACACCTCGGATGGCACCCGCAACTTGCCTTTTACCTTGTGGGTGTTCGGGGGAAGCAGGCGGTAATCTGCTTCGAGAATGTATAGCCAGATTATGGACAGCAATCCATACATACCGAAGTCATCAAGGGGTGTCTCAAACTTTTGGAGATGTGCAGAACTGGGATCGAGCGCCAAAGAAGGCATGAGAACCAGGCTGCCGCTATGGACAATTTGAGCCCACTTTTTCGCAGACCCAGCACGAAACAGAGCATCCTCACAGGAGAGGAGGATTTGAAGTCGGTCCGTGTGAATGATTGGGCTGGTGTGAAACATGTATGCGGACCATGAGTCGGCCATGATGAGACAGACAATCAACCTGGCCATCTCGTCAGTCGCCCAGACTTCCCTAGACAGTCTTGCTTTTGACAGACCTTTTGGCCGATTCAATTCGAGCCCAAGATTTCCACTTTTGCTCACCATCTGTATGCTGTGCTATTAGAGTCATGGTCAACGGGTCTCCGTCGTTGGCCGTGAACAGACCATGCCGCTGCGCGATCTCCGGCACTCATTAGCTTTCGATGATTCAACCGTAGGGGATGGAGACTGACCGAAATCATTTGCACAGAGAGCGTCAGTGCTTGTTCGTGATGAGCCGTTTCCTAAATCGGGGTGAGAACAGGGCGGTGGAAACAGTCATGACGATTGGCAAGGCGTAACTTACTGGGCTCATCGTCGCAAGATTCACGGTCAGATAACAGGCTGCGAAGGTGGACATCAGCTGCGGTGGCGTGCATATTCCGAGGGATCTTGATGCCAATTCCGTGGAGCATTTCTCGAGGATACTCTATTATGCACAAAACCACGTCGTTAGAGGACATGGAATGGTCTATCGAGGCGAAAAGAATTCAAGGGCAGCGTGCCACACTTCCTTACATACCGAGAAACAGATCCGGACGAACTTGGTTGCGCCGTCCGTGTTCAACATTGTCAGGCCTATCAGGCACATGGAGAACAGCATGGAGCTGGGCGTAGACTTTGCATCGAAAGTCGGAACGTGGATAAAAGGGATGAGGGTGTGAAAACGGCGAAAATATAGGTCCAGGCTCATATCGAGTATCTCGGCAGGAGGAAAGTCGATGACGGTTGAGGCGATCGGATGGTTACGGCGAGGACTACCTGATATTGATTCTCTTATTGAAGCGTCATGGTCGATTGGATCGTTGTTGTTGTTGCACCTTGCTGGGGAGGGATGTTCTGTCAAGAATGAAAAGTCACAGTCATGTTGAAGTCGAAGCCTGCATTCTTCGTCCAGGCCCCATCGAGAACCGGATTGCCGGTGATCATAAGGGACTCTTGGAGGGGGCAAAGCCTGGGAGAATAAGTTCTCTTCTGTGTGGGAGGCTACATCTTGCCACAGCGTTTGCATCAAGCGGATCGCATCGTCTCTCCGATTTGGCCAGCACCGCATGAGTTTCTCAAAACGCTCGTCTGGTATGTCGTCGTTTGACCGTTGACTTGAGAGGGGAAGACAAGGGGTGCGATTTGGAGGATGGGTAGGATCGATAACGTCCACGAAATCGAATGCGGCCGAGTCTGGCATTAGTGGAAAGGGATCTCGAGATGAGTAGGCATTTTCTCCGATTATTTCAAGGTCGTAATACCAATTAGCGGCCGAAAGACTCTGCGTGTCCAACAATTCACGAGCCTGTGGCGAGGGTCGGTCCTGCGGTAATGACTCCTGCCGCCTGCCCTCAAAAGTTCCGGAGGCTATGGGGTGGATTTCTGGATACTCGGACGTGGTCGAAGACACCGGATGCTGAGCAAAAATTTCTGGTTGTTGCATACCGGCTGGCTGAATGGGTCTTTGGTGGCCCTCGATACCTGCGGATAGTGGAAACAAGGGCTGCTCTTGATGGACTGCCATGAACGTGTCGGCATCTTGTTGATTCGTGTCCTGATCAACGTGCACGGGCCATAAGAGTTCATGAGGGTTCATCTGATGCTCAAGGCCCGAGGAGAAGCTTGCATTCCAGAACGGGTCGCCTTCATACGCGGCAGCTACCGGCTCTGTGGCCTGACCGATGAGCTGCGAAGATGTTGTTCCATTTTGTAATCGCTGCCACGATGGGGTTGTGGTCTCGACGATGGTGGTAACATTGTCCAGGTTACGTACTGCGCCGGACGAAGCTTGGGGCTCGATAAGATCTTGACCCGTGGCCGAGTCCAAGACTTCGGCTTCGGCTTCGGCTTCGGCGTCCTCGCTGGTCCCTTGTGCATGATGTCTCACATGGCGATGCAGCACGTCACTTAGGAAGCGTCAGTGGCAGTGTCTGCATAGCTGGCCAGGGAAAGCGAATTTGGGCATCCGGGGGGGAGAATTGAATGCGTACCTGCGCGAGAAACTTTTGTCACACAGACGACACGTGTATGGTCTCTCGCCTGTATCTGCGTGTAGAAGCGCATGGTCAGCATGTCTTCACCAGCGGAGCTGAATAACCATAGCGGTGGTGGGAAAAGGATGGGAAGGGATCGGACGTACGTGAGCGCTCGTGACGCTTCAAATGCTCGGCCTTGGAGAATCTTCTCTCGCAGTATTGACATTTCTTGCGCAAGAGTGTCTTGCGCATGGTGGAAGAAGTGGTGGTGTATGTCTCGGACACAATAACATGGCGTGTCTGTGGTAGGTTTATGGGACGATGGCACGCATGCAAGTCACAGGCATGATACCCGCTTCACGGCACTCCCTGGGCCGCCACTGCCACTGGAACCAGATTGAGCGATAGATATGAAACTTGAAGGTGGATATGATGGCGACTGTCGCGCGTCTGTGCAATGCAATACGCGGAATGCAGTGATGTTTGTTGGTTTGATTTCTGATGTTTGGGGTTTGATTTTTGCAGTGAAGATCTGGAGGTCTGCCAGTGCCCATGCCCGTGCCGTGCGGGGATAGAGTTAGAGCCTGGGTTAGGATAACATGGGGCCGAGAGGAGAGAAGAGAGGGGTGACGCAGCCACTCAGTATGACATGTACGCCGAGAACAATCCAAGATTTCCAACGTGGCGGATCGTTGAGAGTCGGATCGGTGCTACAAGGCCGACGACTATGTCCGCTAGATTACATAAATATACCTAGAAATAGTCAATGCTGAATACGACACCACATAAATATAGCAGATCACCAATCTAGGCATGATATAGGCGTGTGACAACTTAGGCACGATAAACGTAACGCTACAGACGTTATAGAGGTGGTGGCATAACCGTGATAAGCACAGTGGTAGAGGCATGATTGGCGCGCCAGTACAGGCGTGGACTGATAAGGCAGACCACCTGGGCTTGAGCCCTATTAGTCTAGGCGCTTGCGGAATGGCCGGCGCCGAAAAGGACCCGAGGGCTAATTTAGGCCTGTTTCGACCGACGAACTCCAGCCTCATCGTGGCCAACTGTTCGAGGACAATCTTGATAGGTGGAAGACTACAGAGGTAACTTACGATCGACGGAGTGGCTGTCTATGCCACTGCTTCCATGCTTCACCTGGTGCACCCTCACACGCGCCATGAATCAGGAAGTAACCACCACCTCACTGTGTCACTCAACCTATGAGCACAGGTTGAGCACCAGCCTCGAACAACGGGGTGACGTTCCTGTCCTCCAGCTCCTTTCGTACAACTGAAGATACCTCTCGCCATCGAGCTACCGTGTCGGCCTCGGCATCGAAGGAATAGAGCCAACGATTCTAGAGATTATCGTTCATTAGTACCTGATCACCGGTCGCGACCCATGGAGGTGGAGCAGGACTTACCCGGAGTTTGATGGATTCGGGATCGATGATGCCACCGGTTTCCACCGTTCGCAGTGCATTGTGCCATCGGTCTCGCAGATCTTCGCCATTGAGCTGCGAGCTACGAACTCGGTCGAATCGCAGTTTCTCATACACCCTCGTCTGCAGCACCATGGTCAGCTTGAGTGTGCCAGTACCAGAGACCAGGCAGTTCAGACTTACCGCCAATGGGACCTGCCCTTTTCCGGCAAGTTTCAGGCACACAGCCAGGACAGCACCGCTTTCGGTCGCCTGTGATGCGCCTTGCGCGCTGGTGGGGAGGTGAGGATGACACGCATCGCCAATTAGCGCAATCGTGTTGTTCTTACTGACCCACGACGGGATAGGGTCGCGGTAGCAGATCTTCCAGTCCAAACACTCTTTCGTCTGGTTCACCGCCGCCGCGATCCTCGGATCACAAGTCTTCATGATCTTCCGGACCTCGTTCATATCTCCTTGATGGAACCAGGACTCGTTCGGGTCCAGCTTACTGGGATCTTTCCGGTTGAGGATCCAGTTGAATTCTTCGCCGTCGCGCAGCGTATTCTGGATCAGGTGCACATCGTGACCAATCCAGATGTTCACACATTCCTTTTCGAGGAACTCTTGGTAAATGGGGTCTGGATCGAGGAGGTTACCTTTGAAAAATGCCCTGAAGCAAGCGTACCCGGATGACTTCGGTTTGTCTTCGAAGCCGAGGACCAGCTCGCGAGCCAGCGATTTGATTCCTGCGGGACGGCATCAGCCAGGACGAGAGGAGAAGTGGTCTTAATAGCACTGTACTCACCATCGACGGCAACTATGACATCGGCTTTGTGTACTTCGCCGGTTGCCAACGTCAACGACGGGATTGTGTCATCGTACGAGACCACCTGGAAAACGTCAAGTCACACCAGATACACAGTGAAAGGACTGCCTCTTTCGAGCATCCGAACGGCAAACCCACGTTGCATCCCATGTGGATCGGGATCCCGAGCTCATGGACTCTTTTCAGGAAGGCTGCATGATAATCTCCCCGGTGACCAACATAGCCGGCCATGTCCATCAGAGGCTGCTGGGCAATAATCTCGCCCGTCTCCCAGTGCCGGATTTGTAGCATTTTCGACTTGTTGCCGATTTTGATCAAGTCTTCGTGCAAGCCCCATCGTTTCAACAATCGCAGTGCATTTTCACCAAGTCCCAGCGAATCCCCGAGACGCAGGAACTCCCTCACTTTCTCGAAGATTTCGACCTGAAAGCCCTGAGCGTGCATGGCCATCGCGGTGGCACAACCACCCAGGCCGGCGCCGACCACGATGACTAAACACCCAGTATATTAGTATCGGACCGTCTTTCTGACCGAGCAACGGTTGCCCGACCAAGGGGGCAAGTTGGCTTACTGACCTTTCATAGCAGAGTCTGACATTCTTTTTAGACAAGAAACACACTCGGTTTGTGAGCATGGACGATGTTCGGCACGCCAATCGATTGAAATATGATCAGAGACACGAATGGACACCTGCCATATTCAAATTAGCCCAAGTCTTCCAAGACGAAGAATACTGCACCTTGTGACCGCAGATCCAGCCCCATCCCGACTCCCGTCACGTTACGTTGCCGTCTACGAACTGTACTCCAAGCCCAGACGCAATACAGAGTTTCCATTTCCAATAGTCACAGGTGGGGCACTGAAATGGCAATGTTCATTTCCCAGAGCCCACGCTTGTGGGGCGCCCGTCACTCGCTGTTTCCCTGAAAAGGCCGATGTGAAATCGCCGTGCAAAGTTGGCTGCTGGATGTCCTGGTATCTAGGGTCACAGAGGGTCGCGCTGGTCTAACCGAATAGCTGAGAGTCTAGAACACGGGAAGGCGGAGGTCATCTGGGAGCCGAAAAAGACCTTCTGAATGGCCTTAGCTTGGTGCGGGTTGTTGACTTATCATATACGGGTTGTGCGATTGTTTTCAATCTATGGTGCATGGTCGAAGACAAGATCTTGGGCTTCACTCATTACTGTTACTGGACCTGGCCCATGACAAGGAGACAATCGCGTTATGACATTCAGTCTTGGGGAAAATGATACCATTGACTCTACATCAGTCTAACAATGGCCCTCCCCGTCTCCTACAAGCGTGAGCTCCTAGCACTAGCGGCAGGCTGTGTTTTCGTCTCCGGAGGTACGATTTTCCCCGACAGAATGCGTTCCGGTCCTTCGATCTCCCAGCCTTTCCCCCTGTAGTTTTTGGGCCAAATTCCATTGCGACCCGGCGCGAGGATTCCATTGGGGTCGAGAGCATCCTTTATCGACTCGTTGAACCTCCGCAGCGCCTGGTCGTTCCATCCATACGTCGCCGCCACCTGATCTGCGAGCAGGAGATGCGTTCTGTACTCCCCGTACCCTTCTGCCGCCGTCTCCCGGATCAACTCACACATGAGCTCGACGGCGCGGCGCTTCTCATCTGGGTCGGACATGTCGTAGATGATGTTGGCAATGTAATGCATCTCCCGCCCCGCGATCGTCAATGTGGGAAAGAGGTCGAAGCCGTATTTCTTGAAGAGACGATGTATGATGTCGTGCACGATGCGTGCGTCCTCGCCCTGCGTCGGCGTAATCGGCGAGAAATCCAAGTGCGCTCCGTTCGGCTTCCAATTGCACCAGTCGATTTCCTTCAGCACGGGATTTCCGCTGAACACCTTGGTGCGGGCGTGGATGTAATGGTCATCAGGCAGTTCTTCTGGGTAGATGAAACGGCTGCCTTCGATGGTCGAGAACGCTTTTTGAATACAATTCATCTGGGATTGGATGGAGGCGGCGTCGCCATACTGACAGCCGTAAAACACCCATGCAATATCTCCACACGGCAATGCAGTTGCGTGCTTGCGAATCTCTTCTCTCGGCATCTGGCCTTTTCCGTTCCACCAATCGCTCCTCGGCTTGCCGAAGACCGCCAGCTCTTGGATCACATTGCGCAGTTGAGGGATGTTCGCAAAAACTCCTTGTTGCGCGAGCGGCCGGATCACCTCGACAATCTGCTCGAAATCGTTGTCGTTGGGGAAAACCACCATGTAGGTTTTTGAGCCTGTCTCCGGCATAAGCCAGAATCCCATCTTGGTCACAATACCGTAGTTGCTTTGACTGAACATGCCGTCACTATAGGGTCCGTAGGGGGGTTGAAATGATTCCCATGTCGGATTATCCGTGCCATTTTTCCCCTCCATCGCGCCCATGCCGGTACGTAGGAGTTCGCCGGTTGGAAGGACGATCTCCATGCCGCAATGTTTCGAAAAATGGTCTCCGTAAGGAGTGTAGCCGACACCACGGTCGATGGCATTGCCCAACACACTGCCACCGCCGAGGTCAGGGCAATCGATCCACAGGGGTAGTCCTAGTTTCTGGATCTCTTCGTAGAGTGCGTAGTAAGAGACGCCGGGCTCGACCTGACATGTAGCGCTCCTCGCGTTAATCTTCAAGACCTTGTTCATTCGCTTTCCGAGATCGAGCACGACGGAGCCAGGAACGCGCGGGGCGGCGCCTCCGTAGCCCAGATTCCGGCCCATGGAAATGGGGTAGATGGGTATCAGGTACTTGTTGGCCCAGAGAACCACTGACTGCACCTCGGCCGTGGATGATGGAAAAACCACGGCGCTGCAGACCATCTCTTCTTGATCGGTGATGTGAAAGGCATCATGAGTGTTTCTGTTCCATAATTAAAACGGAGCAATCAGTAAGAGACAAGAACGTACGGGTGCTCCATGTACCACCCATCCACCAACGGCTTGTCGTTCAACTCGACGTTTGCGTCACCGAGAATCTCCCGCAGCTCTGCCATGGCCCGGTTGAAGCTCTCGCGGGAGATGTTGGGCGGTAACCTGGGGATCTCCCTCTGTCGAGCGACACTGTCCGGAAGAGTCTTGTTGGAAAACAATCGCGCTTTTGCAAGCTTCGCCTCCGATTCCATTCGCTTCGGTATACCGCTGTGGTGGCCCCTCTCGGTGGACAACAACGGGGTTGGGGGCAGCTCTTCAGACATGTTGAGTCGATCGCAAGGCTCGGTCGCGGGAATGATTTCGGCTGGAAAGAGTTGCAAGATTGAAGTGATGGTGAACCTGAATGTCTGATATGTTCATGGCCAACGTGCCTATTTGTGACTCGTTGTGCTTGTCCGAAGTGCCCTATGTGGGGTGAAGCCATCTGAGGCTCTACATCGGATTGCATGGAGAGTCCAGGGCTCGTCCATTGCAAGGCCCCACAAGGCATCAGATGTTGAGGAGCGCGGCAGCTTTCCTTCCTTTGGAGTGTACACCTCGAATTGCTGGCATACAGTAGCTGTCGTTAACAGTCACGCGACAACATCCAGATCTTGTCGACCATACCTGGTCTAGCAAGATCAAACCAACTGGTGAGCATTTGCTGGGTCCCTTCGCAGGTGAGCTGCTGAAAACTGGATGGCGACCTAAGGTGTACACGTCTAGATCTGGCACATCCTCTTCGCGAATTTGAGGACTGCGACGATGGACTCGACAGTTTGTGATGTCTGCTTGACGTGCCAACCTCCACAGCTGATCAGAACAAGTGCCCCTGCTCGTCCGTCAGGAGACTTCTCCGACGAGAGCGCACCACTTGAGAAGCTAGAGTCATGTTGAGGGTAGCTGCACCCAAGACGATGGATCTAGGAACGAAGATCTGCTTCGGCAGCCAGATCAATGACCGCCTCGGCTCCCCGCCTCGGCTCCCCGCCTCGCAGAGTAAGTAGCGAGGCGATATGGGGCCGTGACCGATCTCCGCATGGGGCATCCCCACCGGGCAGTTAGGTCCAATATAATTGTGATAGCCGCCTCGCTGGCAATCAATCCTTTTATTTGCGTCGCGTCGTGCAGCAGCAAGCGTAACACACGAAAACACCATCACCATGGCCGACATGTCAAAGCGCGACTTCACCCTGGCTGAAGCCAGCGGAACACATCATATGGAAAACACTGTTCTCGTCGATCTCGACGACCCTCATCGCGCTGCCCTGGAAGACAACCCGGAGAAGCCTGAGAAGCTCTCTTGGTCCACCATCCTCTCCGTCTTTGTTCGTCTGTCCTGTGGTGAATCGGCTTGGATTGTCACGCTGATGATGGCCTTTATAGTTCCTCGGTCTGTCTTTCATCGCTCCCCTTAGCTGCGGTTTCGTCCTCGCCGTGGGTATCCTCGTGCCCATCGGCACCGCCCTGGGCGACACCACCCATATCGGCTGGATTCCTGGTGGCTGGTCAATCGCCTCGTCGGTCTCCTTCGCTATCGCTGGAAGTCTGAGCGATATTTTTGGCCGTCGAAATGTCATCCTCCTTGGTCAAGGTATCACCATCATCGGCGCTGTGAGACTGACCCCATCCCCGACCCCCCCCGCCCCCCCCCCCTCCCCACTCTCCACTAAGCCTACAACTTCTCCCTTGGGGTCTGAATTGACCTCTTGTATAGATTGTCGGTGCGACCGCGATGACCACACTTCATGTCGCGGCTGCCTCGACGGTCTTGGGCTTTGGATGCGGCATCATCTTTGTCGGCTATGCTGGCATTCCAGAATTGTTGCCTAACAAATGGCGGTATGTGGTCTCGAGAGCCCTAATGATGAGTGATAGCCACTGACACGTCGCAGAGGAATTGGCCTGGGATGGACCGAATTCTGCATCACGATGCCTTGGGCCGTCGTTGCCGTGTTGCTCGGTAATGCCCTGGCAGAGCATGCGAGCTGGCGGTGGTGCTACTACATCTCCATCATCTATAGTGTCATCTGTCTCGTGGGCACCGCATGCTTCTACTTCCCACCTCATCGTCCGCAGCTGGATTACGACAAATCTCGCTGGCACGAGGTCAAGGAGATTGATTACATCGGTCTGTTCCTGTACGCCACTGGCCTCACCGTCTTCTTGGTCGGTCTCAACTGGGCTGGCACCGCTGGACACGGATGGAAGAGCGTATCGGTCATCGCACCAATCGTCCTTGGCTTCTTGGCCTTTGTCGCATGTTTTGTCTACGACTTTACGCTCGCCAAACGCCCATTCTTTCCGTTCGAACTCTTCAAACAGGTCCGAGAATTCACTATCTTGTTGGTCTTGGTCTTCGTTTCTGGCATGATATTCTACTCCATGGCCGGATTGCTTCCCCAGGGAAGTTTGTACATGTTCACAAACAATTCCACCGAGATCGGCCTTCTCGCCTTGCCCAACGGCTTTTCCCAACTAATCGGAGGTTGGGTGATCCCGTCCCTGGCACACAAAATTAAGCACCTCAAATGGCAACTCACCACGCTTCTCTGCTTCCAAACCCTGTTCGTAGCTCTGTACGCCGCCGTCATCCCGACCAACAAAGCTGCCTGGTCAGCGTTCCAGTTCTTCGGACAGGGATGCTTTGCCGCCATCACCCTGATCAGCTACATCGTAGCCGGTCTTCATATTCCCCAACGCCAGCTGGGCATCGCTACCGGTCTGATCGGCACATTTCGCAGCGCAGGCGGTAGCGTGGGCATCACCGTCTTTGACACCATCCTCAGTTCCACCGTCAATTCGCGGCTGGGACCACAAATTTCAGAAGCTGCATTGGCCATGGGCTTTCCGGCAAAGAACTTGGCCCTACTGATCCCGGCGACCATCGAAAATGCCAGCGGCGTGCCAAATGCCTTTGCCGCGGTCCCCGGCATCAGCCCCGCGATCGAGCTGGCAGTAGCACAGGCGTTCAAGGATGCATATGCCTATGCATTTCGCCGGGTCTTCCTGATCACTATTCCCTTCGGTGTCGTTGCCATTATCGCCACCCTTTTCATTCGGGATCCATCCAGGTATCTGACCAACCATGTAGCTGTCCACATGGAAAAGGAAGGCATAACAGGAGCAGTCCGCCGTGTTGAGGCGTCCACTATGGCCCATACGCTCGGGGATGAAATTGGGACAAGCACGGCCCTGGAAGGTGGTCCACGGCAGGACGCGATTGGCTTGACGGGTGTCCATTCCACCGTGTAACGTGATCGGAAGCGCCCACTGAGCCAGCACGAAAAGTTGGCGGAAAGGGAAAGCGAAAATAATAAGGCCTCATATTCCGCAGGCGATGCCCGCCTTCAAACATTGAATCCAGCGCCGGTATCGGCTGTTTGTAATTGCTGCAGTGGTCTATTAGAGATGCTTGTAATCCCAATATACCAAGAAATGAATCAGTCCTTGAATTTCAAAGTATTATCCTGTTGTTATTCGGACGTGTCCTCTATGCTTTCATCCGTACTCACTTTACTCCAGACGACCGGCCTGACCCTTCACCGTCTGCCTGCGCTCCAGCCACTCTTGGTCCAAGCCCCACAAGACTGCTGCGAGACACCGATGGGCAACGCTTTCGTAGTCGCAGTTCCCATCTCTCTCGATGAGCTTTACATGCAAATATTGGGCCTCTGAACTGGATGATTGCACCCCACCGCCTCATCATCAACGATGCGTGGCTGTCGCGACTCAAGTCGGTGTTTGAGGGGAGGAGGGAAACAGGGTCAACATGAGCCCCACTTCACCTGCTCTGGCCTAAACTAGCAGTGGGCTTTTTCTTTGGGGCACAACCGTACTTGGTGTCCTCGTAGTCCCTTCCAGAATCCAAGGTCGAGGCCCCATCAAGATTTGACTTCTAGGACAGTGTAACTGTGAGGCCTTATACGTACACAAATAATGGCCGAGGTTCAGGGGGGCTCATGAGGGACCAGACAACCACGAGTGCTCCTCCAAACCATTTATAATTTGCCACGGCATGTCATTGTCACATTCTCAAGGGCAAACATCGAAACGAGACAGGTACTGTAACTGAACGCGCAGTCCATTCACTTGCAACCAAGATGCCCGACTTCCAGCTCGGATCTTATAAGCCGGCTCTGTTGGCAAGCCGCCGTTTCTCATGGACACTTCTTCCGCCGGCGCTCGGTAGCCTCGCGCTCATCCTGCTCCTTGTCGTGGTAGTCGACTACGTTCGTATGCTCCAACAACGACGAAAACTGCCCCCGGGGCCGTTTCCATTCCCGTTGATCGGCAACCATCTGGCTATTCCCAAGGTGAAACCATGGCTCGCATGGGAAAAGTGGGCGGCACATTACAACGACCCACTATTGACCCTGTGGGTGGGACGCAAGCCTACCATCATCGTCAATGATGCTTGGTCCGCCTCGGACCTCCTCGAGAAACGGGACAAGCTCTACTCATCCAGGCCCCACATCATCGTGATGGGCGATATGCTCAACCAGACCGAAACAAATCAAACGTGCGCCGTGTATGGCGACCATTGGCGGTTGCACCGGAGGCTGACGGTATGAAAATGTCTTCGAAGCAAAGGGCCAACGCTAATTCGAACAAGCACACAGTGGTCGGCTCCCAGGCGGTGCGAGGTCACTATTCGGTCCAGGCCAACGAATCCAAAATCCTAACTCGAAACCTAATGGACGATGCAACAACCTACGTCATGTCCATCGAGAGATACTCGATCTCGGTGGTTTCTATCATCGGTTGGGGCCGCCGCATCGATCGGATGAACGATTACATTGGGCAGACCGCATTGAAATTCATGGAATCCGTTGATTATATTGTGCCGGGCGCATTCTGGATGGAGTCGATCCCCCAGCTGGCTCGACTGCCGTCTTGGATCTACCCCCTGCCGTCGGCCATCTTCAATGGGGCAAAGCACACCCAGAGATATTTCTACCAGCTGTCGAAGGAAGCCGCGCAGAAGCCCGGCGACAACTTTGCAAAGACTATAATCAAGGGCCAACAGGAGTATGGCCTCGCCGATGAAGACGTCGCCGGCCTCACCGCCAACTTGATCGGAGGCGGTGTCGATACTACCAGCAGCTCCATTATCACCACTATTCTGGCCATGTGCGCCTTCCCCGAGGCACAACGTGAAGCTCACGAAGAACTCGACCGCGTCGTGGGCCGCGACCGTTCGCCCGCCTTATCCGACGAGACCTCCTTGCCTTATATCTCTGCCATCGTTGAGGAAGCACTCCGATGGCGCACGGTCACTGTCCTCGGAGGGATCCCGCACGCCCCTACGCACGACGACGTTTATCGAGGCTTCCACATTCCCGCGGGTACTCCGATCATTGGGAACGTGTGGGCTATCCACCGTCATCCACGCGAATTCCCCGACCCAGACGTCTTCCGACCTGAACGTTTCTTGAATGGGCCCGAGCGCCGTCCGTATCCTAACAAAAAGGGCCACAACGCTTTTGGATGGGGTCGACGTCAGTGCAGTGGACAGCCGCTGGCACAGCAAGGACTTTTGCTCACGATTGCACGGCTTTTGTGGGCTTTTGACATGAAGCCTGGCTTGGATGAAAGCGTCAGTACTTCCTCGCTCCCTTTCCTTTCCTTTCCTCTCCCTTTACCTCTTCTCAGCGTCTCCCCACCTGTCCCACGCGAGGCTCGAACATCGCTACAGTGATCAGCTGTTAACACTAAGGGAACCAACAGGGCAATCAAGTCAGACTGGACGTCTTCGCCTACACGAAGAGTGAGAACATGCGACCAGAGCCGTTTCCTGCACGCTTCACGCCGCGGTCGGAGAAGATCGCGGAGATCATCCGAGACGAGGCCGAGCGAGCACGAGAGGCGCTGCGGATCTACGACGGTGAAACCAAGCTGACCATGGAGAACGTCCCGTGAACTCTGGTGTTCCTCGGATGCCGCAAAAACCTGAATCGATTCCAGGTCAATCGACGGAAGGTATGTCTGTGTGGCATTGCGGTTGATTGCTGTGGTTTCTACCAAGGAGTCTCTCCTCAACGAGGCAGGAAACCACGCCAGGACGCGTCGGAGGGGGAAAGTCCCTCATGAATGACACTTTCGACAGAGATGATTGGACTCCGGATGATGGAAGCGGTGGCAGCGGCCGTTCCAAAGATGGAACACTTGATGGAGGCAAACCCAGACGTGGGAAGGATACCGGAAGAGGACACTCGCTGGTCGAGCTAGTTTCTCCCAACTACTATATCCTTCGCTCGAAAGCCCCCTTCTTCTTCGTTCTGTCCTTTATCATCTCTCTCCTACCCTACAACCACCTTTTGTATCTTTACTAGAAGGAACTTTAACAATTACTTCCGCACCTAATGTAGTATACACCTCATATCCGGAATACCCCTCCCACCAGCCGAAGGACCTTCAATGGACGACGCAACCCGTCTCTAGAATGTCGAAGGCCCGGTCCAAACAACTGATAGAAGCCGTCGGCCAGTCTCTAAACCAAACAAAGCAGATCCACGAGAACATCCGCGGCCTCGTCGAGGAGTCCATGACTCAAGTACTAAATCGCTTCCTAGGGCTCATGGGTGGCAATCCGCCCCAAGACCAAACCTTGCCCGTGCCAGGCCCGCACGTTACCGTTAATGGGAGCGATGGACAGACCTAAAAATCTGGTCCGAGCCATATGCACCTCGATGGGATGCCTTCGGACACCAACCTATCATCTTCGTCTACTACCCCTACTGCTTTAGCCCCGAACGTCCATATTAGCAATATTCAGAACGCCCGTGGCCGTATCGAGCGGATCGCCGAGTACAAAGAGCAACGCAAGAACGACGCCGCGGCGATATAGCTCATACGAGCCGACAACAGCATCGCCGAACAAGAGGAGCGGTTCGCGGAAACATGGCTTCAATCCCACGAATTAGTCGCTGAACGCTTCAAAGACGTTAGGACCAATGACGAGCGCCATAACGAGTTTAGTAACCTTCCGCAAAAGACAACGATTCAGGCTTTCTCCCACAACATCCAGTTCAAACGGATGTACCTCCAGGCTGCGCCAACGGATGCTGACTATCTCCTACTATTCAAGCGTGGACTTAACACCAACATCCGTGACCGGATAGAGATCCTCCCTAGACGCCCTTCTGCTAAGTACTTTCGAGGGATACGTCCAATACGTAGACAAAACGAAGCGTGAATTGTATCATATTGTTCATCGGAAGGACTTCTTTAGCGCCCGGACTAGGAGAGGGCGAGTGTACAACCGTCTTCCTATCTATCGGAAGAAGGATGCTGATGGAGACACGCAAATGACGCTTCACAGCATGAGATCCTCTTCGACCCCTAGCCGTGGCACTGGGCGGTCCTCCCGAGGGTCATTCAATGCCCACCGTGGTGGATCAAGCCAAACCGCTGAGTCCGACCAGCCGACGTGCTACAACTGTGGGAAGCCAGGCCATATGAAACGGGAATGCCCTGAACCTGCGCGTAAGGACACCCCTCGTGGCTCGCGAGGATCCTTTCGGGAAAAAGGCCAGCGTCGCTGAACCATGGGGCGTCTAACGACCAGGTAGAGCAATCGGTGAACCCCAAGGCTAAGTCAGCCCTTGACGCCGCGTCGCGTAAGGTATTTTCGCTAAGGCAAAACCCTCTCGACGTCCACTTGGCTACCTATGAGTCCACTAAAAGCGTCGATAAAGAGGACAGCTACAACATCGTCAACGGAGCGTTAGGTTAGTCAAAAGAGCCTATCGCCGTGACTGTCCTCCTAGACACTGGATCAGAGGCATCTACATTTCCCAAAGCGCATTTCAACGCCTCCCTAAGGGTCTCAAAGTGAGAAAGGCACGTCCTCTGCGTGTTAGGCTCACCAATGGTCAGACCACCCTTTCAACTCAGACGGTGGCCACTAGGCTAAGACTTGGCGACTTCCGGGCTCGCACCGAACTTCGAATACTTGAATGGGATGTTTATGACGTGATTCTTGGTCTGGACTGGCTTAAATAGCATAACGCATACTAGGATATCGCTTCGAATCGTGTGACAGTGAAGAATGGGGCTGGAAAAGAGTCGTTCCTCTTCACGAGACCCTTCCGGACTGTCAATTACGGGGCATTGACGAGATTGGACTCAACTTATCCAGCTTCCGGGAGGCCAACAAGATCCTTTCGAAGTGGCGGAAACGAAAACCTATGACCTCTACACTTGCGGAATCGTGTAATGCTAACCTGTCCGCTTTGTCGACCGCTCCTAAACTACATGGACGTGCTCGGACACTAGCACGATATGCGAAAGAAAAGGGGGAGCCGCCGCCGGAGAAACCAAGGCCTCCTGAGATGGTCGAAGACATGACACCGATACTGTACATTGTTCGGCCAAGAATAGAGGCTCGCTAACAATTGAAGGCGTTTATTACTAGTGCGCCGAAGCGTTACCGACTAATCCTGAAAAGGTATTCTCATGTGCTATAGGACGAGCTACCTATCCAATACCCTCGGACGCGGGATATTAAGTATGACGTTGACACAAAAGATGCCAAACCGATTAGTTTGCCCTATTATCCCCTGTCGAAGCAATATCGGGACGAATAAGATCGCCAAATTAAGTAACTATTGAACTAAGGACTCGCGAGACCATCTCGGAGCCCTTGAGGTTTCCTAGTCCTATTCGTCCCGAAGCCAGAAGGTAGTCCATGATTAATGCACACACCTAGGATCTTACCTAAACGGCGAAATAAATAACTAGACACCGCCAATTCAGTAATTTCGATACCCCTAGAGCATAAGGATGCTCCGCTTGTGCAGGATAGCGTGACTACTCCCGGGAAGGAACTGGACACTACGCTAGCGCTAGTGTTAGGAGATACGGCCTTCGAAGGCGCGCAATATCTCTCGGACCTGGAAATGGATATTGAACCAGGCCAAAAGGGACCTTAAATAACGAACATTAGCGTTAAGGAACCACACATCATACCTCTATTATACGACATCGCGCTCATATCTAACCGCATGAAGGTTGAACATAACAATATCGAGCTTATATCCGACGACATAATGCCGGAATCACTCGACATCCCTCCAATATCCGCGCCTCACCACGTGGATTTGGAGTATCATCGGCGAATATCTACGTTTCACCGGGCAGATCTAGCATCTTACCCGGGCGCATTCGATAATCACCGAGACCCTTCGGATGACTAGGAATCGAATACCCGATATCACTAAGGACGTTTTGAAGGTCGGCCGGACCTACTTAATATCCTCATGGACCCAATTCCTGAATAGCGAGACGAATCGACGTCTTCAGAACGACAATATCGGCCAAGCAAACGTAAAAAACAGCATGTTGGTATTGCTCCTGCAACAGCTGTTCAGCGCGTTCGAAACATAGTAGGAAGAAGCCTTCGGGCAGCACCAAAGCGCAAGGAAATCAAAGATTAGGCGTACACCTATTTTTGGATTTTCTGCTATGTACTCTGACAAAATACAAGGCCTCGATAGGCAACTTTAGGTCTCGTTCCTCTACCAAGGTATCCTCGAAACGTCCTGCAAGCCTATCTCAGGAAGACTGCAAAAGGAAAACGCACTCCCACAAACGCTATCGACTACTATAGAACACCCTTCGATCATACTGTCAGTACGCTATTACACTATTCCTCATTCCATTTCTACACCAAGTACTATGTCTATCGTCTTCTCCCACCGGGGATTGGCGACTCCGACTAATTACTTCCATAGCTGGAGCACGTTATAGTGTATTGCCACGTAAGGGAGAATCCTGAGGTGACCTCGCGTACTAGGCGGCTATCTTGTACCAGTCCATGGAGGCTGCTGAGGATTACCGAACTCGACTGATTGTCTCAACTCTGGACTATTGCTTTCCGTCCGCGCATCTGAAGATGCCCTGCTCCGAATTGACATAGCGCGAGAAGCGCTGCGAGCATGATCGGCACCAATACCACCACTAACCGAGTAGTCCCCTCGGAGTGCCGGGGTGGCCCCCGGATTACGCGGAGGAAGGCCTGGAATGTTCGGACCTTGGACTGATGCCTTAGACAGAGCTGAAGGCCGGACCGCGGCAGGTCGATTAGACTGAAATTCAATGCCTAAGCCCGCACTTGGTGGCCGCTGAGAATACACATATGGCTGCTGGCTATATGATTGTTGTTGAACCTCGGACCGCTGTTGTTGCGAGTACCGAGAAGACTCACCTTGAGAAGGCACCGGACCAAAGGGTTGCTGACCGTACGTCTGAGACCCTTGTGGTCCAGACGCCGGAGTTCCAAAAGCTGTCTGGCCTATCATGGGATAGGTGTATGAACTCAGCGCCGCCGAAGAAGCTGAAGCCGGCGGAGCCATTGAACGCTGCGAAGGACCTCTGGTTGGCGTACTTTCAGGTTCAACTGATTCAGTACGACCAAACTTCACGTCCGGCGAGCGGTATGTATGGAAAGCAATTGATGCTAGCACCAAACCCCCAATCGCAATCACATTGGCCATATTCCGAAGGAACTCGACAGCCTGTTTCTTCGAATACTTGGATATATCTACCTTCTGGATACTAAAAGCGGCGACAAAACCCTCCTCATCTTCGAAGGCGACCTTACCGGCCACCTCAGATTAAGGATCTGCCTCAGGCGTAAAGGCACCTCTATCCCCATTATCGAGCTTAATTATCTCACCTTAAGTACGATCTCGCTTAAGATATAGAGTCCCAACTATAGGATCTCGGCCATTTCCTCTTAGTCTTGACACGTCCGGAGCTCTCTTACAAGGACCGAGAACTCTTTTACTACCGAACTAAACTCCGAGTCTCTCTGCCGGATTGACGAGTGGCTTAACCACGAGGAGTTCTAGGAGGAATCTCAACGGACGGCGAAGTAGAACGAGCCTAAGAATCGAAATAACGACGAGCTAGACCACTACGACTAGCACCGCTAATCTTGGGTGGCTACTAGATTTCGCGACTAGTCTTCAAGAAATATGTTCGACTTGCAGCATAACAAGAAGCATAGTTACCGAACAAGAGGTATAAACCACCATTTGCACTATCCCTCTACATTATGATACACTCCGGAAAGACGGGTTCCTTCGATGACACTAGAGTGCTAACTTCAGCATAATGATCGTAAGCTCTTGCTTCGATATGACCCTTCATGTAAACCAGTGCTGCGGCCAGGACCTAAGGATTATCGAAGTCACGGTTACCGTAGTACTCTAGAGGGCGAAGGAATAAGAATTGATCCAGTAGGTTGAGCACAGCCACCGACGAGTTCCGAGTGTTCCAAACACCCTGCCGAATATTGTCGATGAACTTCTAGTGAGTCATCGGATCACGACTACCTATGACGACGAGTGCTGGATTGTGCTGGCCAAATATCATTAGTAACTACACTGTCAACTAAGGATGTCAATTCCTCACCAGAACCACTGTCTTACGAGGTTGACGAGTACTCAACGACCTCATGACGGCCTCGACTCGACGAAACTACTCAGTCCGAGGCACCTCGATCCTAGGAGCCATCTTGAGCACGGCGCAAGACGACTGAAGGCTTGATTGACTGTATGAATGACTCGGATCAAAGAAAGAAGGAGAACAGGCAACCAGGAAGGATTGATGGTTGTGGTAAGAGAGAAAGATGGTTTGGGAGAAGAATTGGGCACGTATTCATAGACATGAAGGCTCTCACATGCTCGTTAACGGCCTCCGGGGACTTGCCGTCGCCTCCGGCATCACGCTGTCGCTGGCGCCGCCTGATTAATCGGGAACCAGTTCCGAAATTAGGCAACGACGAGGTATTCACCGCCGTGGCCCATCTGAAAGGGCAGGTGAAGTGAAAGCAAGGCCCCCGGACGTGTGAATAAGGCCTCAACTAACGACCTAAGTGAGGTCTTTTGAACTTGCACGTGTTACGCCGGCGAGCATATGAAAGAACAGGACGACGGTGAAGTGACGGGTCATGGCTCGAGCCGCCGGACAGGACGCACATGCGCCTCCACGGGGCACACATCGGAGACTCCCGACGATGGGCAACCATCTTCCGCCAGGCTTCGGACGTGTTCGAAAACACCTGCAAATAGTCCCAAGACGTCTTCAACCTGGAATTAGAGGTCATTGTTGATCCGGCTACACGGCTATGAGGCTACGAGGCTATGGGTATCCAGTCTAGATAGGGGAGGATGTGATTATTAAGCCTATTGGCAACGCCAAGGGATGTAATGACGGTCAACGACCCGCAACTGACTCAGGAGGGCGTCGTACCCGATGTACGACGCTCCGGACAAGTATATAGTCTGACAGGTCCCCACGGCCCTTGACCAATGACAAGTCCTCTGTGAAATCACACCGTACAACATATGTTGTCACGTGTCTCCAAACATAGCTTTTCGGCGGTTTCATAGTTGGGATCATTAAGCTAGACTCACTACAAACGAAAGCGTCCACAGGAGCGGTCGATAATCAAGAATGGTGTTCTATTGCTGCTGCGCATTATCTACCCATCTCTTCTTGCTCATATTTCTTCGACAGACGTAATCTGTAGCCATCAATGATGCCTTCATATTCAAATTAGAAGAAAACTGCCAATGGACACCACACCAGCGCTGATCTGAAGCGCGACCGTCAGTCTCATGCATTACGCTCCATGTCGCCTTCCGCCTCGCCTGCAGTGATCAACTTCGTGATAACCCCAAAATAGTGCAGGAAGCTCACGGGGTGCCCGATGTTGCTCATCCAATCGTCCAGAAGCTGTTCCCAAAAAGAACGGGCCGCTTCGATCAAGTCTGAGATACTCCCAAAGCACCCCAAGAATAGCTGCAAAAGCTTCCGCCACGGCTAGGCGCGCGTTCTTGCCTCCATTCTTGATTTCACAGTGGGTGTGGAGCCTGTCTCAGCGAATGTCGGATCGCCGAACGGCGCCTCGATTTTCGCTTCCTCGCCTTTAGATTGTGTTGCTCGACATCTCATCTAGATGGTGCCTGCAGACATTGTTGTTCGGGCTTCAATCTTGCCCGCTTTGAGCCGCATTGTTAGGGGACCATCTATAAGTGGTTCTTTCCCTCCCTCGACCTCTTCCAGTCCTCCGTTCACTCATATTGCAAGACTGTACACTCAGTCCGGCTATCATTTAGGTGAAGCTGACTAATGCTCCCAAGATGTCATTCACACCATACTACTGCAGACCCCTGACGGATTCAGGGGCAACACGCGCCATAGATCAGTGCGGTCATGATCGGCCCTTGTCGATCCCGTCGTATTGTAGCGCTGACACCTCGCCTGAGACGGCAATCACTCCAAAATCAATTCCAGAGCGGTTGCCAGTCCTCCGTAAAAACTTAGACGGCGTGAAAGTATGTTGTCACTCCCTAGCCCCTCCGACGCAGAAGTCTTGTACATGGAGGTGGTGGTACTGACGATTTCAGAGACTCGGTCTCAGGGGTTGGCACCAGCTTCAACCAGACGATCAAGTCCACCGCTCGACAAGAATGCAATCCCAGATAACCAAATTATGATATTGCCTCTGCAGACTGACACGAACCTGACAGCGGCAAACCTCCTGGCCGGTGATGCGCCAACAACACAGCTTCATGCAGAAGACGTTTGGACCTCATTAGCGCATGGGCAGGTATTCGACTTTACGGACGTTGAGTTCACTGATGGCTTCTTTATTGATGACAGCAACATCGAGTTCACTGTTCCCACCAACCTGGGTTCCTTCGCCAATACTCCATCCATCCAGCTGTTGCAAAATGATGATCATAATGTCCTCCCCTCAACACCGACGATAAATATCGATCCACAGAAGCAACAACCGCCAGGCTTTCCCGACCTGATTTTCTCGCCACTCAACTCGTTGCAAAACTTCGAGGAGATCTCGAACCAAGGAGGTGACGTAACGCAGACACATGAAGTCACACAGAGCTCAAATGCTTCTGCTCCAGCCCAGCCCAACAGGCGACCTAATGGACCCCGAGATCAATATGTCCTCCCCGAGCAGGCTTGCTCGGTGTCTGACAGTAGGGAGACGGTCAAACATCTTTTCGACAGTCATCTCTCTGATGTCCTGTCCATCGGGGACGATCGGTCAACGAACCCGTGGCAAGTCCATGTGTGGCCAATGGCTGATGGTTGTCCGGCACTTTACCATGCCCTGGCTGCGATGTCATATTCATACACGAGCAAGTCACAGCCGCAACCCCGCGCGGCTGGCGTGGAGCACTTTGGTAACAGCGTGCAGGCCTTTGCGCAGGTCAAAGACAATAGCAGCATATCTCTTGAAGCCTCCCTGGCCACCAGACTGGCTCTTAGCTTCGCCGAATCCTGGGACGACCAACAAGTTTCGCCTGGGATGCAGCATATCAGGCTGGCAGGAGAGCTTGTTCGAGACGCTTTCAACAAACACAAGACTACGAGGCTGACAGGAGCGGAGCTGGACCGGCTGAGCTTCCTCGCACGCACTTGGATGTACAAAAATGTTGTGACTCGCCTGACAACCTCATACGAAGGTGACTTTGATGATATGGAGTCCATGACAGCCTATATTCAACTTCATCCTCTGCCACTGAAACAGCTCGACCCACTAATGGGTTATGCTATCGCGCTATTCCCATTGCTTGGGCATCTGGCGGACATCATCAAGTCCGTCCGACGAAGGACCGAAAAGCACAACTCGCCGTTCATGATCCCTAAAGGTGCAGAGCTACGGCTGGCAATCGAGGGCTGGACGCCCTCCTTCGATCCAGAACGTTCAGGAGGTATTACGCCCCACACCTCGGATATTATACAGACGGCCGAGGCATATCGCTGGGCAGCGCTGTTGCTACTGAGGCAGGCCATACCGGAACTTCCATGGATCCAGTCATTCTGGGAACTGGCGGAGAAGGTCTCCATCTACCTTGCAACCACCCCTGTTACGTCTCGAACAATGATTGTCCAGACATTCCCCCTCATGGCCATAGCTGGCGAGGCCTTCGAGAGAGAAGACCGCGACTGGGTGCGTGAGAGATGGGACGCCATGTCCAAGCGAATGCCCCTGTCAAGGTTGGACAGATACAAGAGAGTGACCGAGGAAGTATGGAGGAGGAGGGACGCATTCGAAGCAAAATGTGGCGCATGCCCCAGCTGCGGTGCTTTCCGGCTCAGTTCACCAGGAACCAGTCCTAACGTGGATAGCATGACCGCCACTGTTGTGCCGGTCCCATCTTCGAGTCACATCGAAGGGGGAAACCGTCGCTGCCGATGTAGTGCGACGACAACGGTCACTGCGCCACCATCCGGCTTTCCAGACTCTTTGGCTTTCGAGAAGGGAATCGATAACATTACAAGGGCGAGCAATCTACATTACACGGTCCGAGGGAATCTGCACTGGCTGGGAGTCATGAAGGACTGGGATTGGGAAGGTGAGTGTCCCAGCGGCAGTTCTTGATTTATGGCTCCTGCGCCTATACTGGAACAGTGACACTGACCATCTACAGTTACGCTTGGCTAAAGAACATGCCAACGCTCGCGACGGACTGGATGTACGGTGGTTCACTCAGGCTGATGACGTCCAGGATACAAAATGGACAACAAATGTAGTCCACACAAGCGGCCCGGTCGACCACTGATGGTGTTTTCCCGTTGCTCTGAGCAGGACTTCCACCTCACCCATATGACCCCTCGCAAGCTCACTTTTCGGGAGTTGCCATCTGCATCTCGCCGCTTGACCTTGCCGCACTACTCCTCCGGCGGGCCACGTTCATCCTTCGCCTGTCTTCCCATTTCCTGACACGAATAGTTGCCAGAGAAGGCACCCAGATATCCTCCCAGATACCAAGAGGCGGGTGTGTGGCTTCTTCATAAGCGTCGATGACAGCCTTGTCCCACACCAAGTCTGCAGTCGCAGCAGGTACGAATTTGGTCCGCTTGACGAGCTTCCACCCACAAAAGAAGACGAGACATGCGAATATCATGGTGTAGTATGTGAAGAAGTTGCCGATGTCCCAGCTGCCCGGCATGAAGACGTAATATCCTTGAATGACGACCACGATGGAAACAATGGTCAAGCCAAATATATTGACGTACGGCTGACCCCAACCTGTCGCACGAGTCAGTCACATGTTCTCAAAGCTAGCAAAACTGGCTTCCAGCCTACCTCTGTATGGCAGAGTTCGACGGTCTACCCCTTGCGCTTTCAGTGCTCGATAGAAGAACAAGTATGTCGTAGCCATGACGATATAGTGGATCTCCTGAGACGCGGTGATAAGGTTGACCAACCACTTCAACGCTTGAGCTGAGCCACTGCTGACCTGGAGAAAGCTGAGGAATGGGAATGCCATGGTCACCAAGAAGCAGTAATACGGAATCCCATTTCTGGAGGTGGCGCGAAGGAATTTTGGTGCCTGTCCTTGAAGAGACAAGCTATACAAAGACCGTGTAGCCATGAAGACATACGTATTGCCGGCGGAAAAGATGCTGGTGACCAGGAGTGCATTCACAAGATGAGGCAGCCCGTGAACACCCATGTTCTGCATGGCAATGATATATGCGGATGACGCGCCCGAGGAGCCACCCTTGGTGCTCAGATTGGTGATGAGTGTCTTGTCGTTGTATGGGACCACAATGCCCACACACAAGGCTCCGAGAATGAAGAAGGCACCAAAGCGCCGATACCTGGAAGGTCAGCATACTTGGCACATGAGGACTGGATGATGAATGCCCTACACTGTTTTAAAGGCCATTTTGATGGTGATGCGAGGGTAGACAGCTTCTCCAGCGACCATGGAAATGTACTCTGGACCACAGACCGTGAAGGCTGCGGTGAAGAGTGAGCCCAAAAATCCCTCAAATTTCCCCAACGAGCCTGTGGTGATATACTCGGCGAAGGAGCCTGGGCTGTTCCAATAGCGAAACCCGTACGCGTCGTGCTTGGGCTTCCCGCCGACCATCGCTGTAGATTATCAGACAGCTGTTACAGGGAACGAGAGGGAAAAGCCGGAATACTTGTGCTTCGATGTCACAGCCACACAGAGAGGAGAATACTTACTGACAAAAGTGAAAGAGTACAAGATCAGAATCAAGATGAGCTTGCCCGAAGAAAGCCAGAACTCGGCTTCACCGTACCAGCGTACAGCGAAGACGTTGATGATAGCATAGAGGACGATACAGCCCAGACAAACGGCCCAAATCGGTATGTCGTCGCGCCAGAACGTCAGGACCAAAGTAAGCGCCGATATCTCGAACGGGATGAGAATGGCCTCATAGAGGAAGAAGTTCCAACCGGCCATGAACGCGAACGCATCGTCGACCCATTTGCCGGCGAAGCGCAAAAATGCGCCAGCAACAGGCATATACACCGTCATCTCTGCGAGACCGCTGTTGATGCTGCCAATGACCATGCTGTAGAAGAGGAAGGCGATGAACAAGGAACCCGGTCCGCCTTCGATCAGACCCCATCCGATACTGACGAACAGAGCAGTGCCGATGGAACCCCCTAGGGCTAACCATTGTATTTGGCGATTACTTAGGGATCTGTGTAGTCCGTCGACGTGTTCAACCCGGCCGAAGCCATTGTTGCTAGTGGTGTTCTCGAGATCGAGGTTGGGCATGGTGCCCTTGAAGTCTTTGGATTCTGCCATAGTCTTCTAGCTTCTGCTTTTTCTCTCGAAGAGATTAGGGATAGGACGAGTGATGGCAAGACGAAACACGAAAACAAAGACCACTGGTGCGCAGGTGGGTCTTATAGATTGGACGTCAGCCAGATCGGCATGCAAAAAAGGACTTTTGCACCGCGTGCGTCACCCATCACTCTCGTCTGTAGGGGCTAGTGAGTCGTGTGCCAGATTGACTAGAGCGGGAGAAAAAGTACACCTCTTGCAGGGTGCTGGGCCATTCCGTGGAGGCGGAGATGGCATGACGGGGGACTTTCTTGCCCCTTTCAATGCTTGGAATGATAAGACCTGAGATCGAGTCAGCTCCCCAGCAAGGCATTATGCATGTTCGGCTATGATCCCGCAGTATCATTATCTTGACTAGGATAAGGAGATGCACCTAGTATTGACAGTCGCTTATCTTGTTTCCGTAGTTGCTAATACGGGTCTTGTGAGGTTGGGATTGGTTGCCAGTAATCTGTTGCAACGAACGTCGAGTTGAATTATCCGTAAGAGACCATTGGCATGGATCATGTGAACAAAAAGGCGTATGCTATGCTATGCTATGCTACGTGGCCAAACTTCTATGCTGCCATGCCTACATCCGTTGTATCTCTTGCCAGGCTAAGATGTTTTGATCTGGTTGACAACTCAGACCAGAGCAGAGCTCTACATCCTCCTTGCTCACACTTGCATCGGCGGGCAAATTCTGCTGAGCAGGCCAAATTTCTCGCTTCTCTGCCTTCTCTCGTTCCACGTGGTCCCTGATTGCCTCGCGTGCACGCTGCTGGAAGTACAAAGGGCCTTTCTCAAGTCTTGGATGCATTTGACCATTCACAAACACCCCAGCATTGAGGTTCTTCTGCGAGAGTTCGCAAAGGATTTTGTCCTCGGACACCACTTTAGCATATAGCTTGTGGATGCGTTGAAAGTCCTCATCGGATGAATGTTTGTTCCGGTAGATTTGATAGTGCATTGATGAACTCTTTGGTCCGTTGGGAAGGAAGCGCTGCAGCATGAGGAAGTGTGGCCTGTCGGGACTTGTTAGCAATGCATATAGTAGTTTCCAGTATTGTACCTCACTACTTACAGCACCGAGATGGAAACATTGGGGAAGAAATAGGTACTGGCAATGGCCATACCAAGCTTCTTTTGCTCCTCGGAGGGTACAGACTGATGCTTGATATAACCGTCGACACCGGAAACATCGTGCGTCTCGATATCTGCAAGTGTGGGTATATCTGGATGAGCTGTCGGACAATGATAGCACTCGTTGAAGTTGTCGGCCAGGATCTTCCAGTTGTATGCACCATCAAGTTTGTACTCATGGTCGAGAACGTAGTCGTCAAACTTGTAGACGTGGTAGCGCTCTTGCGTGTCGACACCGTCAAAGTCCTCCTCCCACGGTACTTCCGGCGTTTCGTTGCTGTCAAGATTGACCCAGATAAATCCGCTGGCGTCGACACGCACATGGATCGGGAACAAGCCGTTCTGAGACTTATCGAAGCTTTCGAGTTCATCGTACTTTGGTGCCTTGGCGAGTTTGCCGTCAAGACCATATGACCAGCCATGGTACTTGCAAGCAAATATCTTGGCTGATCCTTCTTGCCCTTGCACAACAGGGAATGCACGGTGACGACAAACATTGTGGAATCCATTGACCTGTCCCTTTCGGTCACGGCACAGGACAAACTCGTAGGCGGCAACGTCGAATTTCAGGTAGTCCCCGGCTTGGCCGAATCTCGACTTGTGCGTGGTCAGCATCCATCGGCGGGAGAAGATGGCTCGTCTCTCGAGCTGATACATGTCTTCAGACGTGTACCAACTTGCTGGCAGAGCCCTGATAGGGGTTTCGGAACTGGGCTTGACTGTTGGCGCTGGGCCTCCGAAACCGAGATAGTTGAGGACAGCCATTGTGGAAGGTGTCCGTTTGATCAAAGTTGATAATACGAAGTGAGTTCCAAAAGTCTTCCGTAATGTACCCGACGATTTACAGAACACCCTGAGTAATGGGAGCGTTATGTATCATTCATATGGTTTCATGAGATCATCGTCGACACATGACCAGCACTGGCCTCCGAGGGTCAACGACCTTCCGGCTCGCCCATGGCTTTGCAACTCAATCCGTAGTATCAGCCTCCAGGACGCATCTTACCTCAGAATTGCCAGATTGAGATGTTATTACAGGGTAGGTTGTCCATGAATGGCCGGGCTGCATAGCATCGTGATCCGAGGTGATCCAGAAAGGGTGAGATTGATAAGTGGGACTTTTTGGCCTAATTAGGCAAGCACGCCAAACCTAACCTGAAGGACAAGGCTATGGGGGGACTTTTACCCCAGATTCGACCAAAGTGCAACTAACTGCATCGAGGATTTCCCAATTGCAAGCACTCGGAAGACGTGGTGGCGCTATCAGGTTGCATTTCTTAGGCGGACCGAGCTCACCGCTGAAAGACAACAGCACGTAATCTCAGCCTCAGGGTATGAGTCGTTCATGGTGCAGCCGCGTCTTGTAAACAGTTTCAGCAACACTTTCTAGACAGAAAGGCGAGAGCACAAGATGTCGGAGGTCAAGATCGCTCGCATCGACGTCTTCCAGGTTGATCTGCCCTACGTCGGGCAAGTCTATCGTCTCTCCGGTGGTCGCGAATACACCAGCTTCGATGCTACAATCGTTCGCATAACCACTCAAAATGGCATCGAGGGTTGGGGAGAAAGCACTCCCTTTGGATCGACCTATGTCGCAGCCCATGCGCTCGGTGTCCGGGCTGGAATTGTAGAGATCGCGCCCAAGCTGCTTGGGCTCGGCCCGCGGAGGGTGGATCGCATCAACGACGCCATGGATGCTGCGCTCCTTAGTCACGAACATGCAAAGGCAGCTCTGGACGTGGCTTGCTGGGACATTTTGGGCAAATCGGTTGGGCTCCCTGTGTGCGACCTCCTCGGCGGCCGCACCGATGTCAAGTTGCCCCTCATTTCCTCCATCCCTGTGGGTGAACCGGAAACGATGCGCAAACACGTTGGCAAATTTCGTGCGAAGGGTTATGTGGGCCATTCGGTCAAGATCGATGGGGAGCCCAAAATGGACGCAGAACGCATCGCAGCGGCTCTCGCCGACAAGGAGCCTCATGAGTTCTTCATTGTCGATGCCAACGGCGGGTTGACTGTCGAAACCGGGTTGAGGATGCTGAGATTACTGCCGGATGGACTGGATTTCGTCCTGGAAGCCCCTTGTGCGACCTGGCGAGAATGTGTGTCTCTCAGGCGCCGGAGTAACATACCTATCTTCTTCGACGAGCTGGCCACTAACGACTCCTCAATTGCGAAACTCATTGCCGATGATGCGGCAGAAGGCTTTGACCTCAAGATTTCTAAGGCGGGCGGTTTGACCAAAGGTCGTCGTCAACGAGATATTGGTCTGGCTGCAGGATACTCCATAGGCGTACAGGACACTGTTGGCTCGGACATTGTATTTGCGGCCATTGTTCATATGGCGCAGACAATCCCGGAACGTCATCTGCGTTGCATTCTCGATACGCGTGATATGGTAACTCTCAGGACGGCGGATGCGGACTATCAGATGCACGGCGGCCGTGTCATTGCGCCGACGACACCCGGCTTGGGAATAACACCAAGGCTGAACGTTTTGGGAGAGCCGGTCGCCAGCTATTCCTAAGCCGGTGCAATGTGCCTACATTACGACACAGTCAAAGGTGTGATCTAGATTAGAAATCATTCAAACTCAGCAGTCCAGGCACTCCAGGTCGATGTCAATTGCAGGGAGACTATGCCGGATCCGGCCTCAAAGTCCGCCGGAACATCACCGGTGCTTACCTAAACCTTCACGCCCTACGTGGCCCACAGGATATAAGACTACTTTTCTTGGAGCATAAAAACGACCGAGAATGGTGATGACCTGAAGTTGGTTTGTATTCGAGGGTTTCAAGCCAGTCTTGGGACGCAGCAAACATGGCCAATGTCCAGGTCACAACGCGACAAGCATACCGTCGGACGGATGATTATACTCCAGGCAAACCGAGGGTGGAGCTTGTGACCGAAGACCTACCGCTTCCACTCGCTGCGACATCCGTGTTGATCAAAGTCCATGCCGTGTCCCTCAACTACCGAGATGCCAATATCGCCAACGGTGGCAACCCATGGCCGGTCACGCCACATGGTTTACCATGCAACGACGCAGCCGGCGAGGTAGTTGCTGTTGGTGAAGGAGTAAGGACCTTCAAACTTGGAGACAGAGTCGCGCCCATCATCGACACGGAGAATCTGACTGGGCGGGAATCGAAAAGGTCTTGGTTAGCGGCGGATGAGGATGGAGTGCTGGCCGACTATCTGGTCTTTAGTGAAGAGAAGCTGACCAAATTGCCGGTACATTTGGACTGGGTCGAAGCCTGCCTCATCCCGTGCGCCGGAGTGACCGCCTGGACTTCTCTGCTAGGCATTGGTATTGGAAAGAGCGTCTTGATCCAAGGCACGGGTGGCGTCGCCATGATCGCGCTGAAACTCGCTCGCACAGCAGGACTCAAGGTAATTCTCAGCTCCTCAAGTGATGCCAAACTGGAGAGGATAAGACAACAATTCTCGAACCCACCACTTCTCACCGTCAACTACGCGACGAGTTCCCAATGGCACGAAGAGGTCCTGAAGCTTACCAACGGTGCCGGTGTTGATCTGGTCGTCGAAATCGGCGGCACCCAAACCCTGGTGAAGAGCATGAAATGTACACGGCGAGGTGGGACCATCAGCCAAGTCGGGTATTTGAGCAAACAGAACACTGATGATCTGGCTGAGTTTCTTCCCCTTCTCATTGATCGCAGAATCAATCTAAGGTAAGCCGGCCCTCCACTACCCGTTTCGACGGCTGATCATAACCAGGGGAATCGATGCCGGATCAAGGCTCGAGCAGGAGGATCTTTGTGCTGCCTTGTCAGCGACGCAAATGCGATTCGATGACGTTATCGACAAGGTGTATGATTTCTGTCAGGCTGACGAGGCGATTGAGGATATCTGGCAGGGGAGACAGGTTGGGAAGCTCGTAATCCGGATAGGATGAGGCAGGATTGCCTTTCTCGGGACTGGCATTTGATAGTGCACGTACTCTGGTAGGCAATTCCGCACCATCTTGAACAAGCGGATGAAGGACCTTGAAGGGTCCTTGAAATCGTGCTGGATCAGGTATGTCGTCGAGGGCAAGCCATCGACGTTGCGCGGGGTCGTTGTAAGGCTAGCGCCTCGGCGCAGATAGTAGGACGCCACCGACTCACGTCAGTCGAGATAGAACAGCCGGACCATCTAGGGCATCCTTTGGAGTTGTGTTTCGAGAACCGTCCTATGCTCTCAAGTCGACCAATGCTGTCGTGGAAGTAGGCTCTAGGTGAAAATCCCAACTTGTGTTACTTCGAGCCTAAGCCATGCCACGACCGGCCCTGGTCATTGAAGGTTCAATTGAAGGTGATCTCGAACCTCCTCAAAACTATTACTCGCCGGCTGGACTGGAGTGGGCTGCTCAGCAGGTTAGATCCCTGGGCTCACTGGACCCAAAGCCGGAATGTTTCCGTGAAGGCTTTTGCGCCAATTGCACTGAACTTTTCCGCAATCGGGAGTTCAAGAAGCTTCAACATCAGCCTGGACTTGCAAAGCTCCATGAATCAGTGGTGGGCGATGGATGCACATTGTGCTCTGTTGTGCGTGACAGTTTGTACGGACGTATCCTTCTGCACCAGTTGGAGCGACGTCTGGCTCGACGACAGCGCGAAGCGGAGTCCGACACTGACGACGATGAGGATGGCCCCATCGAAACTCCTAAGGAAGCGCAGGACCACATTTACGTTTACCCGCTGCCTTCATTGCCTTCTTCTGACTTCTGTTTGAGAAGATACAGGCCCGTTTGGTACAGAGAAGGCCCCACAGGGTTTCAATGGTCCGGAGACGTGTTTGGAATTTGCACCTTCCAAAGCCGAGAAACTGACCCACCCCAGCAATCAGCAAGTCTGGTTGTATCCGAGAGCTGTGAGCAGAAATCCAACAGCTCAAGAGCCGTCTGGGCAAGTCAGGACATAGACGATTGGAAGACGAGATTCGAGACGATTGCGGGCTGGATCGATGAATGCGATCGGACCCATCCAGATTGTATCGGATCTCAAGTTCCAACTCTCCCTACCCGCGTGATAGATGTCCAGTGTGCAGCGGACGAAAGTTATGTGCGTCTTTTCGCTTCAAATAGCGTTCACAGCAGATATGTAGCTCTTTCTCATTGTTGGGGCTCCACGCCACATGCGTTGACCACCACAATGGCTACCATGAGGGAAAGAGAGCATCGAATCGAAGTGGAAGTCCTTCCCAGTACGTACCGGGACGCAGTGGTGGTTGTTCGAAAGCTGGGGTTCCGCTACCTCTGGATCGATGCGCTTTGCATTGTACAGGACGACCCTGCAGACTGCATCATCGAAAATGATGTCTGTTTTCAGTAATGCCTCCATTACACTTGCTGCTGCTGGGGCGATTGATAGCAGTGGAGGACTTTTGTCCACATTTGTTCCTGCCATGCGAGGGACAGGGCCGGATGACGAAAAGATTGCTGTTCGCATAGCCCATTTACATTCATTAGGTCGCCATGATCTGCTTGACAACAGGGGCTGGACTTTTCAGGAAACGGCTCTCTCACAGCGCATTATCATTTTCACTGATCGCCTGTTGTACTGGGAGTGTTCTGCTATCAGTGCTTCAGAGCATGGCCTTCTCGATGACACCAAGAGGCCAAATGCTTGGCGTGTTCAATCGTTGAGAAACCTACGACCTCAAGTTGCGGACCGAGACCAATTGTTGCACATCTGGACGCGACTTGCACGGGAATACTCTACCCGTAAACTCACCTACGAGAAAGATAAGATCCCGGCTTTGGCTGGCTTGACCACATTCTTTCAGAGCCTGTTGCACGAAGAGGTTGTAGTCGGCCTCTGGCGCAAAAGCATCGTCGAAGGGTTACTCTGGGAGGTAGCAAACCTCCCACGTCGATTCGCTTGGATTCCAGGAATCCCGTCATGGTCCTGGCTGTCGGTCACGGCGCCCATTGAATATGATGAATATTTGGCCATTCCGATCAAGTGGCAAGGCGCTCTGATTCCCACAAGCGACCGTGGTTTCTACCACCATCACCTGGTCGGGTGTAACCAATGACTTCAGGTCTTGAAGTCGGGGTACTGGTACTGCGAGGCCGTCTTCTCATGATACCTGCCACTTTCGAACCAGAGCAAGAGAAAGCCGACTCCGATGATATCCCACATTTCCGCTGGCACAATGGCCACTTCGGGATCGATTATAATCCCCAGATTCGTCATGTCTATGCACTCGAAGTGGCGATCTTGGAAGGCAAAGAAAACGTTGAGAAGCCCGAGCTCGCATACCAAGACGAGCGCGTGGCTCTTCTGCTTTTGCCTATTGATCAGGCATCAATGACTTTCCGCAGGATAGGGGTGCTGGCACCAAATGAAGGGCCGAATGATCTCTTATGTAAGCTCTTAGAGACGGCAGAAGAGGCCACCGTCACCATTGTATGAGCGATGTCTCTCTGGTTCATTGAACTAACAACACGGCAATTATATCTGGTTCCTTCTGATCGGTATTGGCAAGTGCAGGTAGCATCGTACAGAAGTCGATGGACGGTTAGTTGGATCGAAGGTGTGCAAAATCCTTCTACGAGGCTACCATCCGATGCCTCATCGTGTAGACCACCTGACACACATCTTACATACTTCTGCCCAGTGGTCCGGATGAAAGGAGTTCAGTTTTTCGTGCCTGACGTAAACATCCACTAACTAGAGGAGCGGGAGTGGCCGCGCATTGCATCATGCGTCATGCAAGCCACAATCCTTCCGTCATATGACAACTTGGCCGGGCAACAAAGTCTGACGAACGGAAGAAATCGAAAAGGCAGCATGTCAAGCTATAGAAACAAGATATGATTTTGTAATTTTTGAATTGATATTAAGTGCTAATAAGCAGGGTAGGGATAGGATCTATCGTAAACGTCGTATCTGCTCTTGCAAAACCACAAGGTGCTGCATGTTGATAGTGCTGTTGATACAATCTTGCTCATAAACATCCGGAACACTTGGCTTCCTTTCCTTCCCGAACTCCGTAAGAGTTATTAGATGGTGGTGACATTGATGCCTTCTGGGTTGGATGCATTGTTCGATCAATCGATCAAGCGATCAGGTGATCTAGTAGTTGGTGCCAGTAACAGCATGGTTGACAGGCGCAGCACCACGGGTCTCGTTCATGCCATAGCCGGTTTGACCATAACCGGTCTCACCATAGCCTGGTTGACCGTACTTGGGCTCGGATGCATAAGGTACTTGGCCGTTGTTGTTAACAGTCGAGCCAGTCATGCCAGTTTCGTGGCTTGGTCGAATACCGTGGTGGTCGTGGTGGTGGTGCTCTGCAGCAGCAAGACCGCCAGCACCAGCAGCAGTGGCCATCTCGGCATCGCGAGTACCCTTGTTTTGCTTGTTGCGCTTCCAGAATGATCGTTTTCCAGATCCGCTAGTGTAGTTGTTGGATGGGCCAGGTCCGAACTTCTTTTCCTTCTGGTGGTGGCGCATGAGCATGAACTGAACAACGGCGGTGAGGAGGAAGAGGAGGATGGCGCCAATGGAGACGGCGAAGCAAGCGGTGTTCAAGCTGCAGACATATCCCCAATCTCCCGCGCCAGGTGCGTTCTCACTCTTGAGGCCAGTGCCGAGAGGAGTGTTGACAATGCCGCTGCAGGAGTTGGCGCCGTGGCGAGTGTAGTAGGCAATGCCGGCGAAGCAGCCAACAAAGCAGAGATCGAGGATGATGGCGAGGACGGCGAAAACGGGAATGCCGCCGATGAAGAGGGTGAGGAGGATGCAGAAGATGAGGTACAAGCAGGCAGCGCCCGCCATGCCCTCAACAGCCTTCTCCCATGTTGGGATGTGCATGTTCTTGTCGGCCAGGACAGAGAGGAAGTAACTGTAGATGCCGAGGACAATGGCTGCGCAGCCAAATTCGAGGAAGCGCAGGCCAGTCTGGCCGAACTTGAGGATGAGACCGCCGATGGCCATGGTGGACGAAGTGGGATTAGGTTGAGAGAGGTGTGGTTATTGGAGTGAGGCTCGTGAATCTGATGATCGAAAGGAGGAAGCGAGGAACGCGAAGGGATTTGGGGGCTCTTTGTATCCGTAGTTTTTGTGGTAACTGGGTTGGGTCACTGGGGTGTTGACGCAAGGGTCACTTCGCGTCTTGTTTTGGTGATGTGATGGGCGAAATTGAAGGATAAAGTGACGTGTGAGTGGCGTCAGTCCCTGCATCATTTCAGCTTTTCTCTCTGCACAGTTTTTCTTGGATCTGCTAGGAAAAAGTCAAAAATCAGGGCAGTGCAGAAAGACTCTGAGAGAATCCTTGAGCCTCCCAAGAGCAAGCCACAACTGGCCAGGGTACAGAAGATTTGACACGCAATTATTGGCTCGATCCATGACGACAAAAAGAGCACGCGCCACACCACGGCAAGAGCAGATCATGAGATGCCACGAATACCAAGAAACCCGAACATCCACCTACGCAATCCCGTGGAATCTTGGTTTGTTCCCCCCCGGATGTCAGTGCGTGGTGGGACTTACGAGCATCCCATATGAAATCGAACCAGGAAAATGGACGTTTCCAGTTGTCATAAACACATCACTGATGGAGAACCTACCACAATACGTGGGATGTGCAGCACACCACTACTAACGGCGCGACAGTAGTGACTTTACTTTCCTCGTGGCAGATTTTCTTCAAGCCGCTAAAAATCCTGTCATTCTTTCAATTCATCTCTCTGTACTCATGCATTAATTAATCTTGTCTATATAGGCCTTTTGAAGACCCTTGGACCTGTCAAGTCATCTGCAAATTATGTTCATCCTGTGAACCTGAACAGTGCCATGCACCAAGCTCTGAGCAGAAATCCTGGTTCATCAAGCAGGACAGCCTTTTTGAAATTTACCATCCAATCACAGCTGCATGTACAGACCGACGGATAGAGCACCCATCATCAGAGATCCGAATTTAACGTCATCAACTCTGGCCGCTGCGTTGGTCTTGGTAGCAGTACTACTGCTGCTGGTACTGGTTGTGCTGCCCGATGGTGATCCAGTAGTAGTGCCGCTGGTATTGTTGCCTGGCAAATTGCTTTGATCCCAAGCCAGAACATTCAGCTTCAGACCAGAAAGCGCCTCGCCGTTGGTGTTATAAACAGTCTGACTAGGTGACGTGCTCGAAACTGTTGTTGCGCCAGTAGTATTGCCAGACACACCACTCAAGATCAGAGCATCCACACCACTCGGGCGTGCAGGAAGTTCAAAATCGGTGAAATCGCTACCAGCGAGCAGGTCGAGGTTACATGTCGGCGCAGTCAAGGTTGTTGCAGTCGCATTGGCTTGTTCAAGCGACGTAACATCCAATGCATCGTACCGTGCTTGAAGATTGTTATAGTCCTCAAGGATGGAGACCGTGCCATTGTCATTCAGATTAACCAAACCGTAGTTGTTGACTTCCTCGCTGTACTCGTAGATGAGACCGCCGGAGAAGACGCCAGTCATCTCTGAACTATACAGCACAGGAACCTCACTGAAATTGCGCGGGGTCACCAGATTGCAGCCATATTCGGAAAAGAAGACCGGAATGGTCGTGTTGCTGAAATCAGATACCAAGACATCATAGCCGGACGTTTCGAAAGTAGCATCTCCGCACCAAGAGTAAGAGTTGAGCCCAAAGAAATCAATCTTGGAACTGGTATCATTCGACAATCCACAAGAAAGGTAGTTGAATGAGCCTATCAACAGGGTGCGAACATCCGCAGCCGAATAGCCGACAGGAATAGACCGTTTGGATTGGGCCGAGATGTAGTCTTTGATGTCTCTGGTCACGGCTCGGATATATGCAGGGACTTCTGCAACCGAATCCTGGTTAATGACTTCGTTGCCGCTGAAAAATCCCAGTGTGTTATTGAACTGCATGAAGTCTTCCACAACCTTGAACACACGCTGGAGATAGTCCAAATCATACGAGTCCCATGGTGCAGTGCGATCCAGAGATTGGTCTGCCAACGGACTGTTGACGTCGAGAATCATGTAGATACCAGCAGCATTGAAGATGGAGGCGCATTCGGTGTGGTCGAGGTCGGGATCGAGGTTGTAGACTCGAATTGCGTTAACGCCCAATCTCTGCATAAGGACGGCATCTCGCAGGCAGACTGATGCGTCACTCAACGGGTCCACACCAGAAGATGGGTCAAAACCAGAGGAACCACCAGGTTGGTACCTATCGTTCGAGCTTGAGTCAGCGCAAATATCTCTATTATGAAATAAAGTCTTCTCTTACGCGACTCCGATGATCTGAAAGCGCGTGCCATCCACGGTATTCACAAAGTCCGAGCCCTTGACAACGAGAGGAGAGACCGCGAGAGTGTACGTCGAGAAAAACGCGACGAGGGCGAGTAGTGTAGCCGTGAACTGTTCTTCGTCAGCTTCTCGTCCATGAGCCTGGGGAATGCGCCTCTTACCCGAGTCATCTTGTATGATTACTGGAAGCGCGAGTACGTAGTGGACAGGTGTGGGAAGGTATTAGTGTCGTAAGGCGACCGAAGCGAGAGGATGCTGGGGATATTAAGCCAGCTGAGAAAAAGGTGTTGAGCGAAGGACGGCACTTCACCAGAGGAAGGAGCCTGTTGTCACGGGAGGAGGACGCGAAGCACGATTAACACCCGTAGGTGCGTTCTCAATAGAGACAACGAACGACGAAGGTGACAATGAGAGAAAGAGAGAAAATGTACTGTGTACGAAGTTGCGGAGTGGTGAGGCAATCGACCGGCAGCCCGCGCATGCGGGACATTGACTATGGGAATGAGCTTTACAAGATTAGGAATGGTGTTGACGGGAACGTGACAGGCTTGCCGGATACGCGCAATCATGATCAAGGTTGTCAACATGCGAAAACCAATCATACTAGACATCTGCTAATGTTGAATGTTATTCATGCATAAACCTTGCCATGAATAGATAGGGATTTGACCGTCTGTCCGAAGTCTAGACCGTGCATTCAACTTGGGTGTAGGGAACATGACTTTCTAGTTGCAGCTGGAGAGCATCATGAGAAGTATGGGGGTGGATGTTGTCGTACCAAGCGGAGAGTGGCCCGGGGTGTTGATTCGCACATGCGCTTAGGGTGCCATGCCCCTCAAGCTTAAGCTTAGTCGGTGAATCGCGGCCTTCCAAAGGCCAGGGAGGCTTCGTAAATGGTGGAAAGTCAGCCGAGTTGAACACCTGCAGAAGGCCACTTTCGCTTTCGCTTTCGCAGTTGAGTTTGGAGGCTCGATATACTTGATCGCGCAACAATGTGATCATGTCCACAATTACTCCTTCCAATCCATCATCGAAACGAAGCATTGTCTTCTTTCATCCTGACCTCGGCATAGGCGGAGCTGAACGTCTTATTATCGATGCTGCAGTTGGTCTACAAGAGCAGGGGAATAAGGTAACTATCTTCACTTCGCATTGCGATCCCAAGCACTGCTTCGATGAAGCTCGAGATGGTCAGTCATGGCCTGCACCTCTGCATCTGGTGACCGTTGAAGCGTTGACACATATGTGAGTTGCAGGCACCCTTGATGTCAGAGTTCGCGGAAACACTCTCTTTCCTCCCACTTTCCTAAATCGCTTCCATATCCTTCTCGCCATCCTTCGCCAGATTCACCTTGTGCTAGCAGTCTCCATTTGGACAAACGAGTTGAACAAACTCAAGCCGGACGTATTCCTCGTTGACCAGTTGCCCGCATGCGTGCCATTGCTCAGATGGCTTTACCCCGGTCGCCAACGTACGCTCTTCTACTGTCATTTTCCTGACCAGCTCCTTGCGGATCGACAGACTTCAGGCGTACCGGGACTGGCGAAGAAACTTTATCGCTTTCCTTTCGACTGGTTCGAAGGATGGAGCATGAGTGCAAGCGACAAAATCGTGGTCAACTCAACTTTCACCAAATCGGTGGCTTCGCGTGTTTGGCCAGACCTGGCAGAGTCACTTGGTGTCATATATCCTTGCGTCAACGTCGAAGAGAAAGAGAAGGAGATAGACGAGGGGCGTCTATGGGAAGGACAGTACAGGATTCTTCTAAGCATAAACCGATTCGAACGAAAGAAGAACATAGGGCTGGCCATTCGAGCATATCAGAATCTATCTCCAGATGAGCGCAGAGGCACACGCCTACTTTTGGCCGGCGGCTATGACCAGAGAGTCAGTGAAAACGTCCATTACCACCAGGAACTGGACGAGTTAGCCCAGAGTCTCGGGCTGTCCACAGCGACGGCGAAGACTGTTCCCACAGCCCTCGCAATACCCAGCAGTATACAGGTCTTATTCTTGCTTTCCGTACCCGGGCCTTTCAAAAACACATTGTTGCAGAACGCTCAGCTGTTATTGTATACACCAAGCAACGAACACTTTGGCATTGTTCCCGTAGAAGCCATGTTGCACGGACTTCCTGTTCTTGCCTCGAATACTGGTGGCCCTTTGGAGACCATTGTAGAAGGAAAGACTGGTTGGCTTCGTGATGTGGACAATGTGGACGAGTGGGCTGCAATCATGAAGAAGGTATTGCATGAGCTGAGTTCTGCGGCACTCCAGACACTTAGCCGAAACGGCAGACAAAGGGTTAATGAGCATTTCACCAGGAACAAAATGGCAGATGGGCTGGAGAACGAAATTGACCAAATGGTGAGGAACAAGAGGAGCAAGTTCCTGGAAAGGAAAGACATCGTCCTGGCTCTCTGGCTGGCGCTGGCGGTTCTGGCTGCTCTATTTGCGACACTCATCAAGGCAAAGTTTGGCCGTGGTGATGCACGAGCCACTGAGTTTGCGCGGGTCCGGAGGGCAAATGCAGGTTCTGAAGAGAATCTAGTCAGACTATTCCCTGGCGCGGCTTGACAGATGTAATATGCTATCATTGTAGAATCGCAGCGACATCCTCCCACAGCCTTGTAGTCCCTGGGGTGAGTGTCCCAGAGCAGCACTTTACGCCTTTCAACGCGTCCTGAAACGCGCCAAGACTGTTTACTTTTGGAAGTAGCGAATTGACTCAATTGGCTTCTCTTTTGTCATCATCATCCGGTGGCAACATTCATTCCCACGCAAGTAATCATTTGAGATTCTCGTTCTGTGTTATGAGCTTGACGGTCATAGACAAGCTATGGCCGAGGTAATAGACCTTTTATCCTCGAGTCCACCTCCGTTGACGCAATTAAATCGAAGCCATGCCAGCGCCTCGGCAAACTCAGCTGGTGGAAATCTGCACTCAATCTCCGACGATCTCGATGATACAGCGTCGATAGACTTTGTCATTGATCGACCATCCAAGAGACAACGTCTAAGCCCAGAGCCCAGTATCTTGCGTCAACCGCAAACCCATGCCAGCAAGACTTCGAATGTGGATGTCGTCTACGAAGTCTTGTCCGAAGATGACTCCCAACCAGATTTGGTACTAAGGGTCGCCCCATCATTTCAGAAGTCCTCCGGCCGGCATAGACAAAAGGATCGTCCTGATGAAACCATGTTTACATTTTCGTCTTCGGCTCCGGAACAGAGGCATATTGAGAAGGACAGACCAGACCACCGCTCTGGCGCTCAACCCGAAGATCTACTAGAAGATCCTTTCGACCTCCCAGGAAGCCTCTCACAGCCGACTGCAAGGGAAGTGGAAGATGAGATCTATTCAAACAGGACTGCCAGTCTACTTGCCGTTCTTTCGCAGGATCCGAGCAAAGAAGCCAAACCCCTGTTTCAGCACTTCAAAGCTACGAGAGCAGTCCGAACTGGAAAAGAAAAATCCAAGCAGGACCCTACCGATGACATTGAGTTCTCCTCAAGCCCCGCCAAACCTAGGACCACGAAAGTCTCCAAGGCCACGGAGACGGACAAGGTGGCCAAAGCGGCAGAAAGAGCTGCGGTAAAAGCAGGGCGTGATGCCGAAAAAGAAGCCGAGAAGGAGCGCAAAAAGCGAGAACGTGAATCAAAGGCTCAAGAAAAGCAGAGGGCCGCTGACTTGGCAGAGGCAAACAAGTCCCGAGTCAACAAGAAGAACGCAGTGCCAGAAATGATTGTGGACATGTCTGGCTTTCTGAAAGGCACCAGCGTTGGAGACCAGGTTGAGGAGTACATGAAGAATCTTGAAGTCGAAGTCAATTACTTTGATGAAGAAGTCAACTTAACAGAATCCGTTCCAGACCAAATGCGTTATGGCAATCTCATTACATGGCGGCGCACCGTCAAGTCCACCTACAACGATGAAGATGGGCAGTGGGAGCCGGCATCAAAGAGTCGCATTGTGAAAGAGAAGCATTTCTTGGTTCATCTCCCGGCTGTTGAATTTGCTGCCATTGCCTCTGTCCGAAACGGAGCTTTTGATTCCAGCGAACCAGTTACCGAATCCGAGATGCAGGCTAATCTCGATGCCCATGTCGCCTCTCTTCGAAAACGTTTTGGAGACTGCACCCCTATCTATCTCATCGAAGGCCTCAGCGGTTGGCTCAAGAAATCTGCGAATGCCAGAAATCGAGAGTACACAACTGCGGTGAGGGCTCAGATGACGACGTCGACCCCCGAGCCAGGGCCCTCACGGGCGAGACCTAGGAAGCCTAAGAAGACTTCTACTGATTCCCTGGACTTGTCTTCTGTCACAGCAGGTGTTGTCGACGGTCTACTTCTGCATCTGCAGCTCGCTCATCAACCGATACTGATCCATCACACAACGTCACCTGGGACTACGGCATCCCAGATATCTGCACTGACACAACACCTCGCAACCCGCCCGTATCGGCTCGCCCAACTCGACTTCAACCTCAAGTCAGCCTCGTTCTGCATGGATAGCGGGCAAGTGCGTACTGGAGATGACGCCAGAGACACATTCGTCAAAATGCTACAAGAAGTACAGCGAGTTACTCCTAGTATGGCTTACGGAATTGTGGACAAGTTTGAGAGTGTGCGTGCACTCGTGACTGCTTTCGACCGCAACGGGAACCTGCTCCTTGAGGATGTTCGCAAATCAGCCAACAAGGATGGCGCATGGAGCGATAAAAGACTCGGCCCCATGGTCAGCAAGAGATTGTACAAAGTATTCATGGGCCGTGATCCTTCCTCGACAGATGGAATGTCTTGAGTTGTTGACCCAAATCACGATTCTTGCTCCAGATTCTCGGCAATACAGTATGATTATTCCTGGATAATAACATGTTGTACTGAATGTTGGGTATTCATTAGCAGGCCCTGATGGTCCGCCATCGTTCTGGATCAATTCATACATGTAATGACGGAGACACATCGTGGCCGAGTTCCGAAGCAGTGGTGTTTTGGGACGGGAGTGCCCGAAAATGCATCTACACCGATATAGGATAGATTGAGATGATGGCAGTGTCAGTTCACTGGAAGGTCCCCCCGCCCGCCTGTTGACTAGGGACCACGTCAACCGATGAGGTGGAGGGTGGCCTTATTGCTCATATTGCGATAATGCCTCCTGGAGGTTCTCACGCAGCCACCAAACCACGGCCTATCAGAAAACATCGGATCTGCACGCCGCCATTTCGGGCTGTTGGTGACCATCAATCATGTCTCACTGTGCATATCGTTATCAAGACTGCAAAGAGACGCGTACAAAGTACGCCGTAGCCCGTACAGGGTTCATGGTGTAGAGATGTACTCCGCGCGCAGTACACCCTCCCACATTCTCAGTATCTGCTGTTGCACTTCCACATTGGTCCTCTTCATGCGCTACATTACTACTAGGTAGGTCGCTGGGTATCTTCAGATCGCTAAATGCTTTGGCCCGCACGACCAGCCTTCTTTCAGCCCCAAACACGACTGAGCCTCAACGCCCAAAGGCAACGCCCCAAAGTAGGGGCAGGGATACCTAGGTACGTGTGGCCGAACTCTCAAGCATGAAATTATATGTATCATACAGTGCCGCTGAACAATATGGACGGACCTTGTGCAACTTCCCTCTTTCCTCCAGACTCAGCCGGATGCCAACTTCCACGCCCAGATCTGACCACAATTTGCAGATTCATTGATCCATCCGATGACATTGCTCATCCACGGCAGCTGAACAGTGCACTGCCTTACTCATAGCCAACAACATGGCCTTTCTAACGAGAACGGCGTACACCGGAGAAGATCCAGACGAATTTGGATCAGAACATGAGCGCAAATCATCAAGCAAATACAGTCGGCTCTCCAGCATCACACTGTCCAAGCTGAAGGTTCGAGGAACTGGGCCGCGGCTCGCATCATGGACTCTCAATGGCATTACATGCCTGTTTTCAAGGGTGTTCTGGCGATCCGTCATTTCCTGCTTCACGACATTCGTCCAAGAAGGTGTTGTCGACCTCAAGACCATAAAGTGGCATCAAGGCTGGATATTCTTTTGGCCAATACTGTTTATGATCGTGCTTGTCAGTATCCTGCAGTCGTCTGCTCACGCCGTCTCTACCAACCCAATAACGCATGTCAACCCGACTCTGCCTTCCGTGTAGGCTATGGCAGCTACGACATTTGGACAATCTCCGGCTTCTTCCAAATAACTCTGGCTTACGGTCAACTGTCTTTCACTGCGGCCAAGATAATCACTGTCTGTTGGGATGTCAGTAAGAGTACTCCATTCCACGAGTCTACCTATTGACCTTGGCAGATCATCATCGGACGTTGCGGTCAAGCAGTGCTGGTAATTGTGTCCTACCAGGTCTACACCAGGGCATTGGTGAGGTCCATGGAATCATCGCCGGTGTCGTATGGGACCTTCGAAGCCGTCACCTTGCAGAATGGTAGCTTGACCTCCTTGCTCAAACTCAGCCGGGACTTGCTCAAGCACAGAACTGCGAGAGCACGGCTTACTGTAGTGTGGTTGGTGATCAGTGGCAGCTTTGTCCTCTCCTTCCAGACGCTTGTTAGTGCCATGGCCGGATATACCGCCAATATCGAACCCTTTGTTCAAGTCCCCTCAGGGAACATGGTCCCGTACTCTGACTTTCAATTAGTCAGATATATTGTACACGACGCCCATCGACTCAATGATTCTCTGGGTCCCGATTTCCCGGTCGCCGCTGGCAACACCAACCCCAGCGATAATAGCTTTTAGGGCGATCTGACTGGTGATTATGTCGACCTTTGCGAGTTGTACCGCCCTGAACCCATTGGATTCAACGGCACCATCACCAGCAATGTGACATTAGACTGGTCTTTGACCGCCGATTGTCAGTTCTACTGGGTGAGTCACCAACATCAGCAAGCCTCTTTCATTCCCACAACTGGGGTTGGTTTATCTGACTATGAACCTTCTCTACTTCCTCATCATCTCCTAATGAGCTGACGTGTGTCAATTGTGCAGCATGTTTCTGATTACGGCAGCAAATACGGATTTCTCGGCTTGAATCAGACCAAATCTACATTCAACTATAACGGAACTCCTATCGAGCTGAAATCGCCCAGCCTTAACATCAGCGCGATGTTTTGGAAACAAGACTTCCTAGAATCCCAGTCCCTAGCTTTAATGTCTCAGGTCCCCTTCTATGAGTGGCCATATGGGTTCGCGTGGACGACCGACTCTGGAGACCGGCCATTCAACACGTATATCGAGCCCACATTCACCAACGGCGATGTCAACTATAACCTTACCGAGATCAACCTTAACGGCAAATGCCAGCAAGTCCAGTCATCTTACAAATGGGGGTTCTCCTTTTGGTTCTCTTTTCCGTCATCATCCTCTTTCTTGTATGGTCGCTGGGGATGTACATTCTCTGGGTGGATGCCTATTTGAATTCGCGGCTCAATCGTGGGGGCAGAACCTTGGGCATTCAGCGGGCGATCCTTGACCTTGCAGATTGCATGCAGGAAGACGTGCGAGCTGACAGCATTGAGATGATGTCCAACCCCGAGCTTCAGAACAAGATCCGCGGTGGACTTCGCGGAGGCAGGATCTCCTACCAAATGCTGGAGGAGAAAATGCTTCCAATGAGTCGCGCAACGCAATTGCGGAGTAACGCGATGACTCGGGCTGAGATGTGGTCATGGTTGAAAGGCCACAAGTATACCTTCGGCTTCTTTGTGGGTTCATTAGGCCTGTTGGCTGCTGCGCTTGCAGGGACTCATGCACCATTGTTCACGGCTTTCCTCACGGTCGTGGGTGCAGCCGCGGCGACTTTCATCGGCGATGTCCACCACGGTCGATGGCTCGTCTTTTGGGCCTGTGTGATTCTCGCGGTTGCGCTGATTTCTGTAGGTCCTTATGTGTACTTGGACCGGCACCATTATACAGTCATTTGGGCAAACCAGAACGCCTATTACACAATTTTGTGGTGGGACAATGAATGATCTGTCGGTGTCAGTTGCTGGCAACGAATACCAAGCTTCAGTGCACCTTTCTGCTTTGCCAAGTCAATGCATGCCAACGATGTTCAATCCGTAAGGCCCGGCCATACAAGGCTGCAGCCTTGCGAAAAACACAGACCTCGCGGAGTTAACGGGCATATCGGACATGAAGCCGCAAATCATGATACCCGCATCTGGCAGATATCGCGACGTGGACGATCAAGTGAATGTACGCCAAGGAAGCATTTGTATCATACATCTCATTGGCAGGGCTTAACACAAAAGGCGGCGCACCTTGGAGAGCACAAGATGTTAAAAAGGGAATAGCCCGAAGCTCTAGAGCCATCAACCTTGTCATTGTATCAACACGACCACAAGCGGCCGAATTATTTTGACATCTTCAACACAGGTGCTTCAGGATGTCATCTCAAACCATCATACTCATCACTGGTGTGTGCCCTCGCGTTATGACTGGATATATGTATACTGACGGCCAATAGGTGCCAACTCTGGTGTTGGCTTCGCAGCTGCCAAGGTGATTGCTTCGGCCTCTCCCAGCTACCACGTACTCGTGGGTAGTCGAAACCCGGAGAACGGAAAGAAAGCAGTCTCTGAGCTCCAAGCACAGGGCTCGATCAAGGGCACTTTGACAGACATCCAGATCGACGTCAACGACCAGGCTTCCATTGATGCTGCATCCAAAGTCATCGAGGACAGGTTTGGCCACCTAGACGTTCTGCTCAATAACGCCGGTGTTGGGCCCCCAGATGGCGAATTGAGAACACAACTCGAGCGCACATTCCAGACGAATGTTATTGGACCTATGGTCGTGACTCATACATTGACGCCTCTGCTGTTGAAGTCAAGAAATCCGTATTCCATCTACGTCACTAGTGGTCTGGGTTCGTTGAGCATGGCAGCGGACCCCAATGACCCATACTATCAAGCTCGTTATGACATATATCGCGCCAGTAAAGCGGCGCTCAACATGCTCATGATCCAGGAGACTAAGGAGTTGGGACCCAAGGGCGTCAAGACTTTCGCCGTATGTCCCGGTTTGGTGCGCTCGAATCTGCGTGGGAAAACGGAGCAGGACATCAGTGCTGGTGGATATGCGGGGGATCCTGAGGTATCGGGGCAGACTTTGCTGAGTGTCATTGAGGGCAAGAGAGATGCTGATGTTGGAAGGGCGGTGCATAAGGACGGAGTGCACCCTTGGTGAGCGAGCAAATACTTTACCAGCATAGTATGTCTCCGTGGACAAGCCTCAGTGCTCTGCCGAATTGCCAATGGTCATCCACGCCCTCTGGCATGTAGTCTTTTCTGCAATGTCATTCTCAGGTGCTCGCTCCGTTCATCTAGAGATGTCATACCTACCCCTGTCGGGGCACGTTTTACGCTTATCTTCGGCAAGCACGCTATGCCCTTTTCAGTTTCTTTTCGTTGACGTCAATGGTAAGGCCGCCAGTATGGATACCGTCTACTACCTACAAAGAATGATATGCAACACCATCTGGGATAGTTGAGCAATTGGCACGAAACAAGAACGACAGCATCTTCCGTCAATGCGTCCATACAAGGTAAGATGACGATCAGCAGAACGCGACATTTTGGCTTAATGGCTCACATTTCCAGATTTCAATCCCTGACGACGAGCTTGATCTACTCACCCAGAAGTTGCGCCTGGCTCGGCTTCCCAAAGTAGGGAATGGCGCAGACCAAGGCGAAGACAATGGAGTGACCTCTTCATTCATGCAGGAGATCCTTGACTTCTGGCGCACCGAGTACGACTGGAGATCCGAGGAAGCCCGCTTGAACACGATGCCGCAGTTCATGACCGACATTGACGTCGAAGGCTTCGGAGACATTCAGCTGCACTTTGTCCACGCGCACAGTCAACGTCCAGATGCAATACCTATCCTCTTTCTGCATGGCTGGCCCGGATCATTTGCAGAAGTGTCCAAGATTTTACCCATCATGGTTGAAGCAGGTTTCCATGTCGTCGCACCTTCGTTACCAGGCTATGGCTTCTCGTCCTACCCGGAGAAGGCTGGATTCAAGCATCAACATCATGCTACGGCTTTTCACAGCCTAATGCAAAAGCTCGAATATCCGGAATACGTGGTTCAAGGCGGGGACTGGGGATCCGACATCGTTCGGATCATCGGTCTTATGTACCCCGAGAAAGTCAAAGCAGTTCATCAGAACATGCTGATGATGCTCAAACCAGACTTTCCTGATGGTCGAGAACCAACGTATTCAGCATTTGAGCAAATATGCCTTGACCGTCTGCAGTGGTTCATGGACACCAATTCCGATTACGACAAGATTCAGGCCAGCAAGCCACGCACCCTGGGTTTTGCCATGCACGATTCACCTGTGGGAATGCTAGCATGGATGGCCGACAAATTGTTCCTATGGGCGGACGACTACCCGTGGACACATACTGAGATCATTACATGGACGTTGCTGCACTACTTCCCTGGTCCCACCACAGCCTTCCAGATGTACTTCGAGAACAATCCTGCCGGACTGAATGATCCGGAGTCCTGGATCAGAACGACTTATCTGAAAACACCAACAGGATACAGTGCCTTCCCCAAAGAATTGAGCATCGTGCCGAGATCATGGGCCGAAACGATTTCGAATGTCCAGTCTTGGAACGAGCATAGCCGAGGTGGCCATTTCGCTGCCTACGAGAAGCCGAATGAGCTGGCTGCAGACGTGATTGAGTTCTTTCAGTCCGTCTGGAAAGCTCTGAAGTGATGCTTCCAACTCAACTTCGTCTACAGCCACCCCTTTTTGTTTAAAGTGGGAGCACCATCATCCCTCGAGCTTGGTCACGAGCTTGCCCGTGTTACCGCCTGAGAACAATGTCAACCACGTCTTCGGCACGTCCTCAAACTTCGTGGGCACGACCGTCTCATTCTCGTCTCCAACCTTCAGCTTCCCTTCCTGGATGGCTTCTCGGAATAATTTCAGCGCCTCACCGGCTTTGGGCAGGTAGTCGATGATGATGAATCCCCTAAGTTGCAGCCTCATCGTTATGACTTGGAAGTAATTCTTCAAGATCGTGGGCTCGTCATCCGAGTTGTATCCTGAGATGGATCCGCAAGCAGCAATCCGCCCGTGCATCGACATGTTCCCTAGCATGAGGTCAAGGATCTCGCCACCGACATTGTCGAAGTAAACGTCTACGCCGTCTTTGGTTGCTTCCTTCAGATCTTTGGCAAAGGAGGGCGACTTGTAGTTCAGGCCTTTCTGCATGTCAGCACACGTACGCCCGAGTAGGATCCATTCTGGCTTACATTTGTCCGCACCAAGACTTTCAACCCATCGGCATTTTGAGTCCGAGCCAGCGATGCCAATGACGTTACTGGCACCAACGATGTTCTTCGCAATCTGCACCACCATGCTACCTGTGGCGCCCGCTGCGCCGGACACGACTATCTTCTCGCCCTTCTTTGCTTCGCAAACCTTGACGAGTCCGTAGTATGCGGTCAGACCTGTGCCTCCCAGGGCACCGAGATAATGTGTCAGGCTCAGTCCGCCAGGAAGCGGTTGGACAGGAGTTACTGCACTGGCGTCCAGCACGACGTACTCGTTCCAGTCAGTGGTTCCGGACACAATTGTGCCTTTGGGTACCTTGTCGGACTTGCTGTCGATGACTTCCGCAAGACCTCGGGTACGCATAGCCGTGCCGACCTCAACAGGTGGGACGTACAGTCTTCCCTCAGGAATGGTGGGGGATATCCAGCCTCGCTGCGCGGGATCATTGCTGTAGTACAAAGCCTTGACTAGGACTTGGTCATTCTGCAAAGCTGGCAAGTCTCGAGTCTCGAGTGTAAATGTCGGTTTGTCTCCTGATATGGTTGCAAGTCCCGTGGGCTTGTTGGTCAATATCCAAGACCGGGTCTTGGTTGGTATGTTTGACATCGTATTCGTGAAGCTACAGCGCTGTTTCGAATGGACAGTGGTTCGAGAAAATTGGCCTTGTGGTTAACTGAAAAGGTATCAACATGCACGCTTGAGGTTATATCGTCATTGAAGTCGTGCATGCACGTATGCATAATTGTCTTCTGACAAATCGAGCTCCATAGTATTTGTGGTATTGAGGGGTCTTCGTTGTTTGATATCCGATCAATAACCGGGACAGGGACGTTGCCGAGGACCTGCGGACTAACCTAAACCTGGCTCCGGATGAACTTCGACCGAAGCTTCAATGATTTCCATGGCATATGGCCTGCCATCTTCTTTGTCCCCGTCCTCAACAACACTTGTTGTGGTAGGACTGTGTTGCGGGTCACCCAAGTGCATTGTCATCCCACAAAGGCATGTCTAGTACTAGGAGATGGCCGGCCGAACTTCTCCCATGCTTCCGGTGCTGTGAGGTGACCCCGAGTCTGACATGCTTTACACTTCGGAAGGCTGCGTTCGACTGGCGAGGTCAACAGCGTCCATGTCAGCCTCGCGAAAGCCGTGTTAGTATCCACTGTTGCACCCGTCCACGCAGGTACAGTCCTACCACAATGTATCCACATCGTGAGGCCATCCTCGTACCTGACGAGGCTGCCGCGCCTGATTATGAGGGCCAGCAATATACGTCATTTCACTTCCTTCTCTCATGGGTTTCAATGCAAATCATTTCTGGCCGGCCAAACCCCTGAAGCACGACATACGGACACTTACCTCAGGGAAACCTCACCAGGGCCGGTTAATATCCATCTCCACCTCGCACAGTATTGCTCCGCTCGGCCTGGGTGAGGGGTTAGAACGTCATGCCGACCGCCGTGCGACAAAGTGCCATATATATATTGACCTCGATGATGCCCCTGACCGGTTGAATGTTAATGAGATGATCGTAGACGGTAAGTCTTTGGAATCGAACAAGTCAGCAAAATGTATGTTTCCGAGCTCCTTCCCTACGCGCTGCTTGCGCTATTTTGTTCCGGCGCCATTGCGCAAGATCCGCGAGTCCAGGTCGCTCTTACCCTTCAGAATCCCGTGAACGGTGTCAGCAGCACTCCCGACGGCCGTCTCTTCATCCTGTATGCCCGCGTCGACGGCTCCACAGGGCCACAAGTCGCCGAGTGGCATAACGGCAGCGACCCTACGCCCTACCCTAATGCAGAATGGAACTCCTACGCCGCAGGCAAGGATCCTGCAACCCACCTGATTCGCACGAACTCGCAGCGCATCGGACCCGATGGGACGTTGTGGCTAGTTGACACCGGTTCTCCAAGTTTCGGAGAGGCTGTTATTCTGCCTGAAGGTCCGAAACTGGTCCAGGTAAATCTGACCACGAACAGCGTGGCAAGGGTGTACAATCTTGGCAACGTCACACTAGCCACCAGCCTGATCGACGATGTTCGTTTCAACCCAGCGGCTGGTCTAGCGTACATTACGGATGCCGGAACTCCAGGAATCATCGTTCTAGACCTCTCCAGTGGCGATGCCAGACGCGTGCTCGAGGACGACCCTACCACCAAGGGTTTCATGCCTGTCTCAGCGGAAGGCAAGCTCCTGCACGACTTGACAGGAGGCTTCGAGTACATCTACGCCGACCAGCATGAAGTCTCGCCTGACGGCCAGTACTACTACTATCAACCCTGCTCCGGCGGCATGTCACGCATCGAGACGCAATATCTCAATGAGGCCTTCTACAATTCCTCCCTTGCTAGTCTTCTCTCGCAATATCCAGAGCCCTACGCTCTTACGCCGTCTACAGGAGGTACAGCGATTGACGCCGCAGGCAATATCTACAATAGCGATACGGACAGGCAAGCGATCATCAAAATATCGCCCGATGGCTCGTGGACCACCTGTGAGTCGATGTAACTATCCAGATTTATTCACGGCTTACTAACATCGTGTCATCAGTGGTGCAAGACCCTCGTCTGCTATGGGTAGATGCTATGTGGATTGATACCTATGGCAAACTGTGGATGCCAGCTGCTCAGCTGAATCGAGGGACGCCGTTTAACAATGGCTCGAGTTTCATACAGGCACCTCTCTATGTCTACACTATCGACATCGGTATTGGCCCGTCACCTATCGATCATGCTTAGATTTGACAAGAGCATTTCTCCAAAGGGACCGGGCAATGATCACCGGTCCATAAAGCCTAGATCTGTAATGGAAATGGCTCACTTAGCTCTTGTCACGTGTCAAGTCTTGAGGTGTAGTAGAGTGCACGACTCAAGCAGCACGAGTGGCGACGGTGCTTACAACACCACTCCAAGCGCTCTGCCTGTACCTAGTCTGCTTGTGAATTGCATTTTTTGAATCAAAGGCGACCTTTCGAGGCGATTCTACATCCCTTACTAATGAAGTTGTGTGCCGAGCAGACAAGATCACGGCGAAACAAACTTCAAAGGAGGAGCAGGATCTCCACAAGCGAGGTAAGCGAGGGAAGCGACCCATCTTTTGCCTGCCTCAAGTATATGCAATAGGAAACAAGTGTCTAATCTACACATTAGCTACCCGTCAAAACAACAGACCAGCTACTATAGAGGGATGGGGGATCTTCATTCGACTTACGAAGTGTCTTTCCACTTGGAAAGGAGGAGTACCCACCGAACTTGTCCGCTCTCTGGTCCCTTCTCTGGCGTCTCCGCTACGCTAATGCCGCCTCTGTTGTAGGTGAGACTTCCACATACCTCGCGCGGGCGTTCTGGAGGATTGATAATTTCTTTGACTGCGAAATAGAAAGCGCACGTCCGCTCGAGAGAAGCAAGATCGACGTTCTCAGCGTGAAACTTCAAGAGTAACTACCTCTTTAGAGCAGGTGCAAGGTCTATTGATTATCTATTCTCAACAAGATCGCATTCCCTGAAGATCCCAGCTCAATTGCATCAATCTGCATCGCCGGACATGCCTACCGGTGGCAAAGGCAACAAACCTAGACCTCGGTTCTCCTTTGTCAATCTCGAATTCGAGGCTGGTGAAGTCAGCTGGGTCAAGAGGCACGCTGGGCCAACAAGGAGCCATGCAGCATACTGGGGTGGTCCTGTAGGAGCACAACGCCACCAACATAATGCCGACACACCTGCACTCAACGCAGTCAGGTATCATGCTCCTCCTCAAGAAGCAGGACCAGTCTACGGGTGCTTCCCAACTCGAAGCTCACGACGTTGGCAGGCAATAGCCACCAAAACCATTGAATATCCGCCTCTAATGTTATCTACCCCTACTCCTCGCCAGTTCGAACCCGATCCCTTGCTATATCTTCCCTCGCTACCTTTCGAAATAAGTGGGACGATTACTTCAGCCGCAGTCTGTTCGTCACTCTTCGAGTTCTTTGGTGAGACCTTCGTCAAACGGTTCCTTACGTCCTATCATGAGGATGCATCAATCATGTTCTGCGGTTGTCTGCTGCTCAGCTATGCTCACAACATGGCGTTGACTGGTGTGGGCATGAAGACTGTGTTGCTGCAGCTCAAGGGCCAACTTATCCGCCAACTTAACACGAAGATAGCAACCTCGAACATACTCAGTCCTCGATGCTTGACAGCAATTCTCGCTCTGGGAGCTCCAATCGTCTGCCTAGCCTCTCAGGACCTGCCTAACTCTCTAAGTATCCGAGATTATGTCGATGCGTCCGCCAAAGGCGACTGCCTATGCTGTCGCGAACCTTCGGACATGGCACCACGGGCGCTTGCCGAGCTAATTGTACACAGACAGGCTATGGAGCGACTTCTCCTACAACAAAAAACTGCTACCCAAGACTCAAATAGCCTTGCATTGCTGCAATACATCTCAAGTCACCTGAAAGTGTATGCATCCTTGGAGAAACCACCGGCCTGACTGCTTGCTGACAGTACTTATAGATCAACCGCCCTCGAACCGGCTCACCTGAACCCGCTCCTATTAGATGACAGAGCTCTCTTCCCAGAGACATGTCCTCACGAAAGCACCATCCCCTCCATCTGGTCATCCCCTCTCGCGAGCCGCTGGTATGCGAAGACACCCACGACACACGCGGAGGCAGCAATGCTCGCCCTGGAAGAAGTAGTACACGGATGGTTCTCAACATTCCTCGACGACGAGGACCACCCATCGTTTGCAACACAAGAAGTATCAGAGCAGCGTGAGACCCTCCGCGAAGAGATCGTTCGAATCGTCTCAATCACGAAAACACCAGAAACCGGGGAGGAAGGTATGTACGAATGCTGCCGATGGGCCAGTTTGATGTTGTTGGCAGTCGAAGAGGAAGGTGTCCCTATACCCGTCGCCGCCACACACCATGTACAGATCCAGCCCAGACTCGTCAGGTGTCTTCGCATGACTGACTTATCCGATCTCTGGGGAGTACACAAGGGTTTGCTGTTCTGGGTCGCGGCACTTTGTCACGCGGCAAGTGCAGGACAGTGTTTTCCACTGCTATGCACGACTCTGCTTGCACGATTTGCGCAAGCAATTTCCATGTCAGGATATTGCTCCGAGATGGCTATCAAGCCATTAAGACGACTCAAGGCCTTCGAGGCCTTATGCTGTCGGCATAGGGTCGAAGATTTGAGCGCGACAATCTCGCCTGATCCTACTATCTTGTGAGAAGGGTAACGGGGCATTGCACAAAGAAACTGGCTGAAATACTATATCACTACTGGGTGAGGATGAGGGCCTTTTCGTTTTTGTAGACCGTCAGCCTGGCGTTTCGATGGTCAAGTCAACACACACGGTATACACAATGAGCATTCAGTCAGCGACTGCAGCGTCGTATGCCGGCTGGACTAGGCAGTACCACAGAACAGTCAGACTCCATGATTGATATGCTGATTGTCGTGTCACCCTATATAATAACGCTGCTGGACAACATCTCACTCCATAAAGTCGACTCCAGCCAGACTTTCAGATCTACCAAAATGGACAACCTGTATTCACCCGCCAATCACTACATCTTGCGCATACTATGCGAATCACTCCGGCTTCAGCACATTATCAGGATCCTGCCTAACATCGGCACAAGGTTCCGCCCAAGCAACTCTATCCTTACAGAACTGCGCGACTCGCGGGCGTAGTGCGCCATCATACAGCGAGAAATCATCCACAGCCCCGAGCCTGAGGATATGTGTGCCAGGGAACCCGCTGGAGACTCTGTACAGTAAGGATCCGCACGTCTTGCAGAAGTAGCTATCCATCTGGTCGCCGGTAGTGATGCCGTGTTTGCGCTCGTATTTGGTCAAGTTGTCTTGCCCGCGGACGTGTTTGAGGGTGTTGTCTTTCTGGTGACGAGCGTTAGCGAGGAACCACAACCGTCATCCAAACAGCAGGAACAGGGTCCGAACCCAGGAGATGGCCGCTGGCTTTTTCGTGTAAGGGACTTACAATGACGAAATTACTAGCATGCACGGAGGACGTGATCTTGCGGTCGTCGGTGCAATGGCAGATGAACTGTTTAGTGTCAGATCTCTCCCTTCTTCAACCTGGCACAGGAGGAGCTCCAAGAAATGTCTCGTACGCTGGTAATCAAATTGTCCCCCTCAATGGAGTATTCCAGCTGGACCGCTCCGCAGTAGCATGTCGAAGTGACTTTGGAAAGATCCGTCATTTCTGTCTCGCTTCTTAGGCTTGTTGGATTCGGGCTGGGCTTCGGGTTCAGGATGGATCGGGAGAAGGTGCTTGCTGACAGAGAGGGAAACTTGACGGCTTCTATATACCTAAAGCAGGTAGTACCCGGTGATCTGGAATTTCAGGCGTCCCACGAGCACTCTTCGTAAAACCTAGGCTTTCGGCTCTGTCTGATTGGTAAGGGGAATGCATGTGATCGAGATGCTGGAATATATCAAGGTGGACCCAGGATAGAATGCGAAATGTAAAGAAAGTACCCTGGGACTTACAGGAATACCACACTCTCGCGCCCGATCCGCGTCTGCACTATCTGCAGCATCGAAGCGAAGAATTGCTCTTCCTGCACTTAGTATGCCTTCCCCAAAACCCTGAAGGCGTCATGCGGCCCAACATGATAGGTGGTGTAAGCACTCAGATCGGTGATCCGGTCCCTTCACAGTACTCGATGAGCCAGGTGGCTGGCGTTGAGTGTAAGGCGGTCAAAACAACATACATCTCAAGGTGAATCGTGTAGTTTGCTGGTCATAGAATAGCCCCAGACATACCCCTGTAACTTCTCCTTTCGGCAATGACCAAGGTCCACCTTCCAGGTCCACCCGCTAAGTCAGCACAGCGTCACGAGTCTAATCAGGACTACAGAGCACGGAGACAGGTAAGTACGCAAATGCTAGGCTGACTGGTGTTGGGAGTCGTATGTGGAAGAGACATGTTGCGCTGCAAGGGCCACCTCAATACCTTGTCATGCTACATACAGATGGCTAGAAGACTGGCCGTGAGGTGTCGTCCTCCGAAAGAAATCCCTGCCCTCTTGAGAATAACGTGGTCAAAGGACGTTTCACGCTTTTCAGATCGATCATGGCAATCTCGAATTTCAATTATAATAAAATTTTCATCTGCTATCTACCGCTGATCATATTGATACATTTCCATGTGGCAGTCTGCAATCATCCCATCGATCTTTTCAGCCCTCATAGCAATGTCTTTATTTTCGCCCCCAAAATTTTCTAGAAAAAATGCAAAACCCCATTTGATAAACGATTGAACTTGGTAGGGCGAAAGGTTTTTGAACTCCTTCGCTCAGAAACGATCGTAAGAAACTGAAAACATTAGCACATAGTCGTCAAGAACCTCCCCAATCGTGAGACCCGTAAAACCAGCGCAGTGCTTTCGTGATGCGCTTCATCAGTGGTATAATCTGTTGTTCCTGACTGGTTGCGCTGAAGAAGAGGATCATAAACGATCGAATGGGCCGCCCCAAACATCCACATCCTCCATCATGAAATTGTAAAACCGTTGTTTTCCGCCAAGTATTCAGCCAGATCAAGCACTGGCCTTGATATCCGGACCCCGCTTGAATTCTTCGGCAGAATGGGCCATGTCACCCTCCTTCTCGGCCTTGGATTGACGGGGAGGAGGCACAGCGTCATGCGCAGCTCGTCGAACAATGCCTCCAGTGACAGGGAGAATGGATCCAGTGTGCATGAGGAAGCTGTCGACTTGTCTGGCACACTGTCGACCTTCGTTGATGCCCCACACGATCAAAGACTGACCGCGACGGCAGTCACCAGCCGCAAAGACACCAGGCAGGTTGGTGTTGTACATGTTCTTTGGTGTCTTGATGTTCTTGCGGGCGTCGAGCTCAACCTCGGAGTTGAACAAGCGATCATCGGGACCCAAGAAACCCATCGAGAGTAGAACAAGGTCAGCAGGGAAATATTCTTCACTGCCTTCCTTGGGCTTCATCTCCCAGGCACCAGTTGCTGACTTGGTCCATTCAACACGGTTAGTGTTGATACCAACCACACGACCATCCTTGACGTCAAAGTCCTTGGTCATCACGCAGTACTCGCGAGGATCTTTGCCATAGTGTTGCTTGACCTCGGTGTGGCCATAGTCGACACGGTAGATTCTTGGCCATTGTGGCCATGGGTTGTCACGAGCACGCTCTGGCGGAGGCTGAGGCAGAAGCTCAAAGTTGGTGATGGATTTTGCACCATGACGAAGAGAGGTACCGATACAATCGTTACCAGTGTCACCACCACCAATGACGATGACATGCTTGTCTTTGGCGGTGATATATGCGCCGTCACCCAGCTCGGAGTCAAGAAGCGACTTGGTGTTTGCGTGGAGGAATTCCATAGCAAAGTGAATGCCTTCGGATTCTCTGTTCTGGATCTTCAAATCACGAGGGACTTGTGCACCAGTAGAGATGACAACAGCATCGTGCTTTTCGCGGAGAGACTCCAAGCTCACCTCCTCACCAGGGCCAACCATGACGCCGGTGACGAATTCGACGCCTTCGGCAGCCATGAGGTCCACACGTCGTTGGACGATACGCTTGTCCAGCTTCATGTTGGGAATGCCGTACATCAAGAGACCACCAACACGGTCGGATTTCTCATAGACAGTCACGGAATGTCCAACCTTGTTGAGTTGATCGGCAGCCGCAAGACCAGCTGGGCCTGATCCGATGACAGCAACCTTCTTACCAGTGCGTTCTTCTGGGGGATTTGGAACCATCCAGCCCATCTCGAAACCCTTGTCGATGATTGCGCATTCGATGCTCTTGATGCCGACAGGATCTTCGTTGATACCGAGGACACAAGCGCCCTCACAAGGAGCAGGGCAGACACGACCAGTGAATTCTGGAAAGTTGTTGGTCATGAGTAGACGATTGAGCGCGTCCTTCCACTGGTTTTGAAACACTAACTCGTTCCATTTGGGGATGATGTTGGAGATCGGACATCCAGTATCAGACTGGCAGAACGGGACACCACAGTCCATGCATCGGGCTGCTTGATATTTGAGCTCGTCCTCGTTGAGACGAGAGTTAAGCTCGCCCCAGTCCTTGACTCTGGTCTTCGCATTGCGGTACTTCTCGCTTCGTCGAGAATACTTCATGAAGCCTCGCGTCTTGTCAAGGACTAGAGCGGCCTTTTGCTTGGCTTGGTCAGCATCACCGTTGATACCCTCCTCAATGTCAAGCATGTCTGCCTTTTTCTGCTTGCCTTCCTTTTCAGCAACAGCATTGCGCTGCTCCTGATGAAGTTCTCGGACAGCGTTGCCGGGAAGCAATGGCAAAGGATACTCCGCCTTCTTGGCTTCTTCGGCTTTCTGCGCCTGCTCAGCCAAGACTCTTTTGTAGTCTGTGGGGAGGACTTTGACGAAGCGTGGGAGAGCGCGGTTGAATTCGAGGAGAATGCGAGCCGCAAGCTCTGAGCCGGTATAGTGATGGTGGTCCTCAATCATTCCTCTCAGGAAGGCAATCTCTGCCGGTTCTTCGATGCCGGAGACTTCAACCATTTCCATGTTGATCTTGGAATGGAAGTCTTGGTTCATGTCGAGCACGTATGCGATACCGCCCGACATACCAGCCGCGAAGTTGCGTCCAGTGCCACCGAGGATCACGATACGACCGCCGGTCATATACTCACAACCGTGGTCACCAACGCCTTCAACGACGGCATTGGCGCCAGAGTTCCGGACAGCGAAACGTTCTGCAGCAACACCTCTGAAGTAGCAGGTGCCGCTCGTGGCACCGTACAGACAAACGTTGCCGATCAGAATGTTTTCTTCAGCCTTGTAGACGGCGCTCCGTGGTGGGTAGACGATCAAGCGACCACCAGAGAGACCTTTGCCGACATAGTCGTTGGAGTCACCTTCAAGCTCAAGAGTGACACCAGGAGCAAGGAATGCACCAAACGATTGGCCTGCAGACCCTCGAATATTGACGTGGATGGTGTCTTGAGGGAGACCAGTCTCACCGTAGCGCTTGCTGATCTGGTAAGATAGAGTAGCGCCCAACGCACGGTCGGTGTTGACAATGTCTGTCTCAATTCTACATGGCAGACCCTTCTCCAACGCAAGCTCAGACTCCGATATTAGCTTATTGTCCAAGCGGGTGTGTAGTTTGTGATCTTGCTTCCGGACATTGTAGGTGGCAACACCCGGGCGGATAGAGTGTGCAGGTGTCAGGATGAGAGAGAGATCGAGGTTCTCGGTCTTGCGGGAGCGCAAATCATCACGAACCTTGAGGAGTTCGGCACGGCCAACCATCTCATTGACAGTTCTCATGCCGAGTTTCGCCATGACTGCTCGGAGTTCGTTGGCGATATAGTAGAAGAAGTTGATAACGTGCTCCGGTGTGCCCTGGAACTTCTTTCTGAGGAGTGGATCCTGGGTTGCAATACCGACGGGGCAGGTGTTGAGATGACACTTGCGCATCATGATACAGCCCATGGCGATAAGTGGTGTCGTGGCAAAGCCCCACTCTTCAGCACCAAGGAGACAAGCAATGGCAACATCACGTCCAGTTCGGATCTGGCCATCAGTCTGCACAATGACACGACCACGAAGATCATTGAGAACCAAGGTTTGGTGAGTTTCGGCCAAACCCAACTCCCAAGGGAGACCAGCGTACTTGATACCGGTCCATCGGGATGCACCAGTACCGCCATCATGACCAGAGATCAAGATATGGTCAGCCTTGGCCTTGGCAACACCAGAGGCTACAATACCCACACCCACTTCCGAGACAAGCTTGACAGAGACTCTTGACCGCGGGTTGGAGCACTTCAAGTCATAGATCAATTGCTTCAAATCCTCGATGGAATAGATGTCGTGATGAGGAGGAGGGGAGATCAGACCGACACCAGGAGTGGAGTGTCGGGTGCGAGCAATTGACTGAGACACTTTGTGACCAGGAAGTTCACCACCCTCGCCAGGCTTTGCACCTTGAGCCATCTTGATTTGCAGCTCGTCAGAGTCAGCCAGGTAATTGGATGTGACACCAAATCTGCCAGAGGCGATTTGCTTGATTGCTGAGCGCATAGAGTCGCCATTTTCCATCTTCAAGCTTCGTTCAGGGTCCTCACCACCTTCACCAGTGTTGGACTTGCCGCCCAGCCGATTCATCGCAACAGCCAATGTTGAGTGGGCTTCCATGGAGATGGATCCGTATGACATAGCTCCTGTCACGAATCGTCGCACGATTTCCGTCCAGGGCTCTACCTGGTCAATGGGCACTGGCGCGCGTTGCTCGAAATCAAAGTCAAGCATGCCTCTCAACGTGCAGTTCTTGATTTGCTCATACTCCGACAGAGAGTAAGCTTCGTAGGACTTGTCGTTGTGTGTGCGGACAGCATCCTGGATGTTGGCAATGCTCACGGGATCATTGATGTGATGCTCACCACCGTCACGCCAGTGGTACTCTCCAGTTTCGGGCAGACCAGGCACGTCTCGGACATGTCGAGAAGGATATCCTTGCTCGTGGAAAGCAAAAGAATCCTCGGCTATGAGCTCGAAAGTCATACCGCGAACACGAGTGGCAGTACCAGCAAAGCATCGGTCAACCACGGTATCATCGATGCCGAGAGCTTCGAAGATCTGAGCACCCTTGTACGATTGCAAGGTGGAGATACCCATCTTACTCATGACTTTCAGGATACCACCGTCGCAGGAAGCCTTGTAGTTGGCAATGAGTTGTTGCTCAGTGAGCTTCTTCTTGATGATACCTTCTCGGTTAAGCTTGAGGATACACTCGATGGCAAGGTATGGATTAATGCCATCGGCACCGTAGCCAACCAGCACACACATGTGGTGCACTTCTCGGGCCTCAGCGGTTTCCACAATCAGCGCAACTCGTGATCGCCACTTGTTGCGCACCAAATGATGGTGTACCAAGCCGGTAGCGAGAAGGGAAGGAACAGGCACGCGGTCTTCGGATGTAGCTCGGTCAGACAAGATAATGATCTTGTCACCCTCGTCGATAGCAGCGGTAGCTTGATCACAAATCTCATCAAGGGCATTCATGAAGCCATCAATACCGGAGGACTTGTCAAACGTGATATCGATGGTCCGCACAGTCCAGTCCTTGTTATACTGAGAAAAGTTCTTGAGAGCATTGAATGTCTCGGTCTCCAGGACAGGCGACGGAAGCAGTAGTCTAGCACACTGCGACTCGTCCATCTCCAGCAGGTTACCCTGAGGTCCAACATAGCATTCGAGAGACATAACGATGGCTTCTCGAATAGGGTCAATAGGTGGATTGGTGACCTGAGCAAATAGCTGTCTGAAATACTCATAGAGCAGTCGTGGTTGTTGTGCGAGACATGCGAGAGGTGCATCATTTCCCATCGAACCAAGTGCTTCCTTTGAATCAGCAGCCATGGGCGCCAGGAGCAAGCTGACTTGTTCGAATGAGTATCCAAATGCCTTTAGTCTCGCATCTTCTTGAATGGTGGCCTCGGTCAATTTGTTGGTCAGATCGACCTCGTTTGATAGTGCCTCCACTACGCGCGGCATCTTCATCAGCTTCTTATCGAGCCACTGCTGGAAAGGTTGTCGGTTTGCGACGGTAGCTTTGAGCTCTGCGTCATCAATGATGCGACCGGCTTGTGTATCAACCAGAAGCATCTTTCCGGGTTGAAGACGTCCCTTGAGGATCACACGCTCAGGCTCCACAGCAATGGTACCAACTTCGGAAGCACAGATGATTCGATCATCATCAGTGACATAGTAACGGCACGGTCTTAGACCATTTCTGTCCAAGTTTGCACCACAGTACCGGCCATCTGAGAAGGTGAAGAGGGCAGGACCATCCCATGGTTCCATAAGACACGCCGCGTACTCATAGAAAGCGGCCTTCCCGGGATCCATAGCAGAGTTACCTTGCCACGCTTCTGGGACCATCATCATGACTGCCTCGGGCATTGACAGCACACGATTCATCACGAGGAGTTCCAGGACGTTATCGAACGCAGCCGAGTCGGAACCTCCGTCTTCCACGATGGGCATAAGTTTCTCGAGCTCGTCACCAAAGAGACCGGAGCTCAAAATACCTTCACGAGCTCTCATCCAGTTCTTGTTGCCTCGCAATGTATTAATTTCACCGTTGTGGGCAAGCCATCGTAGAGGCTGTGATCGATCCCACGATGGGAATGTGTTTGTGGAGAAACGAGAGTGAACAAGGGCGAAATGGGCTTCGTAGTCGACAGAGACAAGATCGTGGAAGTATTGGTATACTTGCACGGGAGCCAATTGTCCCTTGTAGACAATATTTCTGTTGCTCAGCGAGCAGACGTAGAACCATGGCTTCCATCGTGCATCGTGGGAGACAGTCTTTCTCAAGACATACAGCTTCTTTTCGAAGGCGACATCGTCAAATTCCTCTTGGTTAGTGATATCTGGCTTGCTACCACTTCCGTATGCGGAGGCGAGAACGACGAATGGCTGCAGGATGATAGGTTCGCGGGACAGGGCTGCTGGACCAAGGAGTGTGGAATCTCTTGGAACCTCTCGCCATCCGAGGGTACGCAGGCCCAGGGATTGAGCGATCTCTTCGAAACTGAGGGTGGCGTGTTTCAGCATCTCAGTGTCTGGCTTGAAGAAGAGGTTGCCGGTGGCATATTGACCAAGAGGTGGCAATTCAACGCCCACCTCACGAGCGAAGTTCTTGACGAAGAATTTGTGCGGGATCGAGCTCATGACACCAGCACCGTCGCCATCTCGTGCATCTGATCCCACCGCACCACGATGGGTCATGTTACAAAGTAGATTGCGCGCTGAGACAATGTTAGCTTGTATCATAGACAATTTTGTCACAGAAAGACTCACCATCGCTAACGATCTTGTGGCTTGGCTTGCCTTTGATATTGCTGGTGTCTTGTCAGATCAAAAGAGTCAATCAAGTCTATTTATGAGTTCCTTACGCAGCAAAGCCTACACCACAGGCATCCTTCTCGAGGCTAGGGTCATAGAGACCCTGCTTCTCAGGCAGAGCCTCGCCCCATCCATAGCCCTTGTCGGGCTTGTACGGAGTGTACTCTTCCGGAACCTCTGTTGTATCGATCTCTTGCTTGTGTGGTTCCTCCGCGATCAGGCCCATCCTATGGTCGACGGGCGACGTTTCTTTTCACAGATGGACAGGTAGATAGGTGGTGGCGATGGCAGTCCAATCGATCTGAATCTAGTATGGAGGGGCGAACCACGTGAAATGAGGCTGCACCGGAACAGATGAAAGGAGTGGCTCTGGAGCAGAAGAGAATGTCTGTCTGTAGAACTGACCTCCAGCGACTGTGATTGAGTCTGGCGATGTGAATGGCTTGACGGGCAGACTTTGGTGCTGGACAGTGGTAAACAAGAAAGAATGGAAGGAGGGTGGACAATTGAGAGAGGAGGAAAAAGATAAATTGGGTCAAGTCAGGTGTGGGGTTGCTGCACACTGCACAGAGGTTCCTGCGGTGCGGCACTCAATTCACTAGCTCCAAGTGCTTTTGGGTGCTTGAAAGTGGTGAATAATGGGCCTAGGGAGCCTCAGGACCTCCCCTGATCACACTCAATTCGCAGTCAGAGCTTGTTGACCGGCAAGTGAATCACTGTACAAGACGGCAGGCCTGGTGGTCTCCTTCTTCTTCCAATGTCTGGTGGCACCGGTCAGCCGGAGAGGCAAGCTGGAGATTGCGTCAAGATGTTCTCAGCGTTTGCAAAGGTCAGCAGAAGGGCGACTAGGATACGGCAGCATCACCCTGTGGCCTTATCAAGCATACAACACAAAAAACAATGCAGGTAACGTATACCCTACCTCTCTCACCTAAGGGCACTCGAGGTGGGGGAACCAACCATCCTTGCTGAAAAAACATCATGCATAGCTTTATTCGTCTCTCTTGCGAGTGAAAACTCCATCGAGCAGCACGCTCCATCATCGTGCATGGACTGATAAGACAGAGTCACGCCAATCATGAGCTTTCCTTTAGGCTTCGATTACCTTTTCGAATCGCAGCAACCGAATGAGAGGGCCGCAACCGGCGCACTCTCCCATACCCGTCTTTCGCGACCCTTGTACGAGATACAGTGGTGTCATACTGCAGTCCACTGTGCACGAAAAAAGTCCAGACGCAGAAACCCTCATCCTCGCTTCGCTTCTTGCCTCAGCGCAGTTCCCCGAACCAGGAAAGCAGCGTGTGTATCTCATGACTTCGTGGTCGACACTGCGCCGTGTCCACACTCGGCATTGACCGCGGAGTTCGGCAGTCTTGTGTCTTGCCCTCTCTTACTGTGCGGCTAAGGGAATCTCATCGTTCCGGTGTCGCACAAGCTAAAAAGATCAAACACCTGCCATGTCTGGACCAGAAAAATTTTTCTGCGCTGCCTGTCTACGGCGGCCAGGTGGACAACATGATAGCGGGAAGAAATCTCGCCGCCTATGGGAATCTGACGTTGTTATTGCGCAGCCAGTGTTTTGCTCACAGGGCACCTGTACGTATTTGCCCACTCATAGCCATGTTTTCCAGCCTTGAAGGAGGCTTTTGCGAACCCATACAAAGTGCGGAGCTCATCCCAGCAACGAATGCTGCACCCCACGCTTCTGGAGTACTCTAAGCAGACCAGGCGCATGCGCACTCAGATGGCCCCAAGGCTTTTGAGTCGTAGAGACTTGAAGGTTGCATCGACGGCCCTCGCAACAACCGTGCCAGTGCCATGTGCGGCGTGCGCATCTCCACCCGGGTTGATGCATAAACAACCAGACCAGAAGTTGAGCCGGCAACCTCCTATGGTAGGATGACCATTTGAGCCTACGTGGGCTGCCCACCCACTGTTGCTGGTCCTGCGCGGCAGCTAAACTCGGGCTGCCGACGTCGGAACTCCCAGGTGCCAGATCTAAACCCTGTATCTGCGGGAGCCCTGCATGACATTTCCATTAGGACATCCACAAGCTATGAAGGTCCCAACCTGCATGTTAATCCACCTCTTCTGGTTGGTCGCTGGCAAGCAAGTATGCGCCTGAACGGAATTTATGCTTCAACGTCCCGTAGAGGCGCCCGACAGCTCGGAAGTAATGACGAGATGAACATGTGCACTATGTGAGCCTCCATTGCCATCGATAGGCTACAAGTCCATATATGGAGGAGAGAGTTCCCTCGGTGTGCTTCCGTCCGTCCCCATCTGATGCTCCTGCGAGAAATTAATTCTCTGTAGGTCACTCAGACACCGTCGCCGGAACATGTTGCAAGGCACTGATACGATTATTTCCCCTCGCCAGAACCGCCCCCAAGACTGTCTCTAGGAATTTCTATGTGTCGTTGAAACAAATGTCCCCATCCTTCCTTGCTGATCATAAGTCTGGCATGACTGCCACCTCAGAAGGTCGAGTCTGCTGCTATGTTCGGGAGAAACCGGCTCTGAACGAGGTCGCAAAAATTTTCATGGCTATGATCCATCCTTGGCCAGGCCTCACAGACTCAGCCAATGTTACTGACATACAGTCTGCTGGCCAAAAATGGTAGCAACCGTTCATGAGCACCTGACCGACATGCACTTGACAGATTTGTACTCGGCCTTCTGATTCCCGAAAGAAGTACGCCCACGACACTGTACTAGAGCAATTGGGCATTGTTCGAACCACATGAGTGGGCGTTAGTGGCCCTACTAATGCTTAGAAATCAGACATTGTCAGAGTCCCCCCTGTCCCCAAAAGTCAGGATCGCGCAATCTACGACTACATTCTGCAGCCGAGCACGGTGAGCATACGAGACGCAGGGGCGCAGATTGGCAGGGAGAGGGTAGTCTGCAGGCTGGGAGCTGGTCAGGTTTGGAGACAAATGTTTGCTGCTCAGGCAGAATATCTCAGGAATTACTTATGCGAAACTTCCAGAGCTCCGGCACACCCTCTTGATACTTGAACAGATGCTGGGTACCTTTCACAAGGTTTCGTGAACATCTGATTGATGAAAGACGTAGGTACCCATGAGATTCCAGATGGAGCATTGGAGAGTCACTCAATGTATCTTTACTTGCTGTATAACTTGTGACATAGATTTCCATTACCACTGATGTCCTTGCCTTCTTAGGCAACTTGCCTTCTTAGGCAAGTGGCAAGTATACACAGTGAAAATAGGACAGGTGAAATTTGCTCGCTGCGATCCAGCGACTCTGAGGCTGCCACGATTCACACCGCTAGACATTGTCCTCAGAATGGGCAGGTACACCGAACCCTACTGTCTCCCACGACTTCACCGCCTCTACTTCAAGGACATCGTACTGCAGTTGAATTAGCACAAATCCTATGCCTTATCATCGCCCTTCAGATCAACCCATGTGCAGAAGAATGCTCAGGCCTGGCATCGCTCGACTCGAACCCGACGTCATGGGCGCAGGCAACCAAGTCCATCGATGGTGATGGACCTCGTTGCTGGACGCGGGAACAATACTTACCCTGAGGCGAGTCTGCATTACTGGACCAGTGAATCTTGAGGCAGGCACGATTTGCAGAAAAAGAGTGTCCTAGGCCTCGTGCAGTGTGCGGATATCAACCTCGACTATCATGGATCATTTACCCTTGCCACAAAATCCAGTCGTCAAATCCTTCGCTATTCCATTCCTTTGCAATGAAATCTACGATGGCGGTGACTTCAAAACATTCCCAGAGCGAAGGCAATGGACCGTTGAGCGCCGATCTGCCTTCATGTCGTTCTCTCACCACGGACAATCAGTCACGGACCATGAGGAGATCGGAGGATTCTTGCAGACCTGGCTGTACTTCGGACTACTGTGTGAGTTTACTGGAGAGCCAACTGACGTGGCACTCTTCAAGAGACGAAATGCAGGAGGGACCACCCTGTTCACCTCCCAGCAGCTAGGCGAGCTTGTCAGTTCTTGGAGCGTGGGAATACTCGAGGAAGAATGGTCTTTGTATGAACACAATCTCCAGCCGTGGAAGGACCGTTTATACAGCTGCTTACTCGAAACGCGTGATATCGTCTTGCGGGTTGCACATCCTCTAGATGGTGACCCGGACAATGTCCTCTCATGTGTCTGCCTCAGCATTGCTGCACTCGGAGAGTATCTCAATCAAGCTCTGAAGGATATCTTCATCAAGAGAGGTTTAGAATCTCCTGTCATGCAGACCTGGAGGATTCCCGACTGGTGCGACTGCGGAAAACCTATCCTCATGGTCATGGAGCGAAACGGCTGGTGCCCGCATAAACTTGCGTACTTTGACTCTCAGGACTATCGACCTATTGGAGAGCTTTGGTACTTTGCGAACTTGGAACCACCCCTGGCCAATGATCATCATGGTGATTGCACCTCAGAACAGTGCCAGTTGCTGCAAGTCGATTTGAGAGCGTACGAGAGCGTCCATATGAATAAAGCTTGCCCATGTGCGTTCAAGGGTCCACAACCTGACCCGTTAGCAGCTGCAGTCATGCATGACTTGATGCCACTAGTGACTGTTTCGGAGGATTCGGCATCTGGAGTCATGGTGAACCTTCAAACAGCGAAACCAGATACTGAATACGTCGCCATATCCCATGTGTGGGCTGACGGGATGGGTAACCGCGAGGAGAACAGGTTGCCTCAATGTACGCTTCGCCAGGTTCGCGATTATGTCAAAGCACTCACTCAGCCCGACTCGCAGTATGCAACACCATTCTGGATAGATACCCTCTGCCTTCCTCGGTATCCTCGGGAATTGCGCCAAGCAGGTTTGCTGACCTTCAGCGAAGTTTTCAGACGAGCCAAACATGTGCTTGTCCTCGACTCTTACCTGCGTGGTCTTTGCGCCCGAGGAATGGGTCCGACGGATGTTTTGGCGCGTGTTGCAGCCTGCGGGTGGACGCAACGGCTGTGGACGTTTTCGGAAGGGCGCCTTGCGAGAAGTGTTTATTTTCAATTCAGTGACGAAGCAATTGACCTCCTCAAAATTGTTGATACTTGGAGAGGTACATTCTTTCGAATCCCATCATTACCATCTCATACCGTTGACCTCGCTATCATGGCGAATTCTTCTTCCACACGAACCATGCCAGACCAGGAATTCGATCGTCGACTACAAGAAGTGCCAACTCTTCGATATGCACTGAGCAAACGATCAACTAGCTGGGCATCTGATGAGGCCCTTTGCCTCGGCGGGATTTTGGGCCTGGAAATGTCCAAGATCATAGAAGTCGCAGACTCACAAAAGATGGAGGTGGTCTGGAGTCTTCTTGAAAAGCTGCCTGCTGGGTTAGCATTCTCTCGTGCTTCGCGGAAACTCACCTCGAAAGGATATCGTTGGGCGCCGTCATCGTTGATGGGAGATCTCAAAGTACCACGATGGGGTGGGCCGGGCCCCCTCTTTGCAAGACTGGATGCGACGCCGTCAGTAGAAGGTCTAATCGTACAGTTTCCCGGGATCCTGTTCAAGGCGAGGCATGGTGGCGGTTCAATAGTGGCGAAAAGTGAGCTGCTTATGGAGTGCCTTCCTCAATTTATTGGCGACGACTGTTATCTAAGACTTCAGGGCCAAGATGGACTATGGTACACTTGCGACATTGAAGCTCGTTGGCACCAATGCCCCGCCAAGGTGGACGTTGCAGATGTATTGCCAGCAATCATACTGGAGTCGCCTATTGTCTTCGATAAATCGCTGGCCAGAAATGACTTCCAGCCTCTGAATACATTTCGAGGCCTCCTAGTCACCTATTCTGCGTCTGAGGTGGGCCAAGACCTCATTCATGCGAGAGCGCATAGCCACTTAGACTTTCAAATTCTCTCAAAGAAAAGGCAGGAATTTCTCAATGGAATGCAAACCTGCTGCGAGAAGATCATCGCGCAGAATCCCGAGACGACAGCTGCTTTGAAGGGCGACCAGGGAACTGTAAGGCAAAACATTAACTCATGGGTGGAAGCATACGCTATGGAGACAGGACTTCTGCAGTTGGGGAAGGAGATTTGGCGGTATCGCATGGTTGATGATGCTGATGAAGCTGTGGTCAAGCATATCGTCTACTTCATGGGCTATCTGTGCCGTGTTGCTGCATGGTATGAAGTCGAGGAGGTTGTTGAACCTATTAGATGGTGCATTGATTGATAGACCTCATATTGAACAGGAGGTGCCAAGGCAAGCGCGATGCCGCTGAGCGTGTCCACGTGATCTGCTTCACTCTTGATGCTTCTTGCACTTCGCGTCAAAACTGCGCGTCTGGATACGTTATTGACGTCCAACAAAATCGGCAGGAATCGTCCCCGTCCTCACCCTCCTCCAGCTTCTATCTCTTCTCAGTCTTTCGTTCGAGATTGTGACGAGGCTACGCGACATGATTTGTTAACGACGACCACACGATTGAATCCTTATATCTGCCTTCGCTCAACCACCAATCCTCGCTGTACGAATTTGACTACCAAGATGAGCCTCTTCGGGAATTCAACTGCGACGCAGTCGCAGCCAGCGAAGACTGGCCTGTTTAGTTTCAACAATCCTTCGAACAATCAATCCACGAATCAGCCCTCACCTTCACCTTTCGGTCAACCACAGCCACAGGCGCAGCAGCAGCAGCAGCAACAGCAAGGCAATGCCCCGAGCTTCAGCTTCGGCAACCCTCAATCACAACCCCAACAGCAGCCTCAGCAGAGTGGTGGGCTGTTCGGTACGTCCACACAACCACAGCAAACACAACAGACGGGAGGTCTCTTTGGCGGTGGACAACCTCAGCAACAACAGCAGCAGCAATCAGGAGGAGGACTCTTTGGGGCCGCAAAGCCTCAACAACAGACTGGGGGCTTATTTGGATCTTCTACTCAACCTCAACCACAGACGGGAGGATTGTTCGGAAATTCTACCCAGCCACAACCACAGACGGGAGGATTGTTCGGAAATTCTACCCAGCCACAACAACAGACGGGAGGATTGTTCGGAACTTCTACTCAGCCGCAACAACAGACGGGAGGACTATTCGGAGCTTCTACCCAACCACAACAACAGACTGGCGGCTTATTTGGAACCTCTACCCAACCACAGCAACAGCTGCAGCAGTCTCAGCAGCGTCCCCTTGATCAGACGCTTCGATTTGGCCAGTCGCAGCAAGAACAAACACCATCTCAGGCAATGTGGGAGGAAGGGCGAGGCCTCAATCAATTCAGATCAATTCCGGTACAAATGAACATTGTCAAAAACAAGTGGGATCCTCAAAGCTTGTCATCACCACTGCGGACGTATCTGTACCAGCACGTTGAGACCGAGACGGAAGCGTTGAAATATAGGCCGGGTCCAGGAGAGGACGAAGACAAATGGGAAGAGGCTGTCTCCAGTCGGCCGAGCCCTGAATGGGTACCGCTTCTGATTCAGGGATTCTTTCAGCTTGGTCGGAAAGCTCAAATCCAAATGGAAGCCATCCAACGATGCAACATGATGCTACAAGAAATCAATACGTCGCTGGATGTGCAGCTGGACAAGCACCGGCAGAACGTGGCTACAAGGCTTGAGGAGTGCAAAAGACGACAGGCGGCCACAGCCCGGAGGACATTGGCGCTGGCAGTCAAAGTACAGATTCTACGCAACAGAGGTTACGTGATGGACAACACGGAGGAAGAACTCAAGACAAAATTGGAGAAGCTCCAGCGAGAAGTCTTTGACCCGAGTCTAAATGCCAGGGAACAGGAAGTATGGGCTCGTATGTTGGGCATTCGGGAACGAGCGAAGAGAATCAAGTTGGAAATGGAAAAGCTCGTACCAGCCGCTAATGAGGAGGACACAACGCTTGACGAGGAAACCGTGAAAGCGGCTAAAAAGGTAATTTTAGCACTTTCGACTGATACCACCAAGCTAACAAGACTCTCCAGACATTAGAAGCATACGACATTCAACTGCGGCATCTACAGAAAGAGCTGGATCTAATACAACAGGGGTTTGAGGACTGGGAGAAAATATCGAAGGATCGAGATAATGACATTCCCCGGCGCAGATGAATACTGGGATCAGGCCTGTTCAGGATGAGGGAAAAAAGCATCTTGCATAGCGGTTTGGGAATCGTTGATAGACAACGACATTTGACGTTCTATCATCGCACGACATGTTCCTCTTGCAAACCCTTGCGAGTGGAGTGCCTGCTAATAATGTACAAAATAATGTACAAGAGAGATGCGTTCTCTTTGTCTCTCTCTTTCCCCAGGCCTTAGCACCGATTGCTCTTTGCTCTTTAATGAAATGTATTCTGCCTCGACTCTATTTCTCGTTGGCCCTTGGTGATTACATTCGTCATTAGTGATACATATTCAGAAGAGTTTTCGGGCCCATTCGACAACATGTGGTGCTAGATTACAGACGTCAGCAACGCTTTCTTTCCCCTCAACAGAGCCACGCAACGCGAAATGGCGCAGGCCAGAGGAAGTAGGGACTTTGGTAACGTACAGAACCATAACGCAGCGCATGCGACTGCGAAGATCTGCACTTCTACCGTGGCTTTCGCCTCTCCGTCGCGGATGTCCTTCTCGGAGAGTTGCTGATCGTGAGCTGTGTAAAGCACGCATCAGAACGATTCCTTCTCGTCCAACCATATGAATGTTAACTTACGACCGCCGAACATTGTGGTGACGTCGCTGTTTGCTGGAGACTGATTTGAGAGGATTAGGATGCGTTAATCGTGTAGCTGGCGGACTGCAACTATTCAAGCTCGAAGAAGGCGAGGGAGGTTCAAGATATGTCGCTGCGTGATGGCTGTTGGTTTCCTCTGTTCTAAACACTCCAGTGGAAGTCATGAAGTTTCTCCGCAGGTTGCAAACCACGATGTTTAAACACTCCGCCGTAGGGCCAAACGGTGAAGCATGTTACTTATGCGGTGGCCAACTCAGTTCGGCGGCGACGATGGATGTTGTGCCACCATCTTTCTTCATCAATCCTCGATCATTCAATATGCACTTCCATGAGTGCCACTGGTGTCATGAAAGATCACCTCAACCATGGTGGAAGGTGGCCATTCATCTTCAGCATGGCGCCCATGCATGGGGGGTTTTGCCTGTGTCAAGCTTCATTCCTTGGTTGAGGTCGGGATTGAATGGAGCTACGCAACAGCGAGACAGACCCCAAAGGTAGCGAGGTGAACCATCATAGCGATGACCATGTGCCCACCTAATACGCCCACGACGTCTACCAGAGTTGTCATTCTTTCAATGGAAGAATGTCGGATACACGTGCGTACAGCTGCTCGTCTGAAACGGTGAACCAGGTTTTCTGATTTTCTTCGACCCTCACGATTTCCCCAGGATGAACCTTTGCGCTGGTAGCAAATTTTCGGGAACTCCAATCACTAACCTCCATGCCTGAGACTCGCCAGATGCCTGCACTCAAATGCTGTTAAGGTATGTGAAGGCTATTTCACGCAAAGAGTTGCGTAGCTCTCACTCAAGTTTCCGTGTTCCATGACTATGTAGGTCTTGAGGGTACAAAATGAAGTCTCTCACCTGTCCCCAGCACTTGACCCGTCAAGTGCTCCTGGCATCTCAGGTGTCTTTGACCTTCGACCGGCCACATTCCTTCAGGACGCACCCGTTCACAGCACAAGATATTCGCCATGGCAACTCAACATCATCTCAAGACTACGAGCGTCAGCTTGTCGGAGCCGGGGGACTCTAGCGGCAAAGATGTTGGTACTTCTACTCAGCAAAACAGCCACGACGAGCCCAATCGTCTGCAGCCAGCTCAGACCATGAGCATAGAGGAGTTTCTCTCGGCATGCAAAAAGGTCAAATGGAAAACAGATCTGCGCCTCATATTCATGGCTTGGCTTATGTACATCTTCAACTACTTCGATCGTGTAAGTCCCATTCTCATTCCGTGATGGCATGCCAAATAACCCGGATGAATAGAACACAATCGGGGCCGCGAGAGTGATCGGCATGCAACAATCATTGGACATGACCAGCACAGAATTCGGACTCGCTGTTGCACTATTGTTCCCCGGCTACATCTCCATGCAAATCCCATCCAACTTCATCTTGACCAGGCTGCGCCCGTCACTGTATCTGCCTGCCTGCATGGTGGTCTGGGGCGGGCTCTCTCTCGCAATGGCCTTCGTGCAGACAAAAGGCGCACTGTATGTTGTGCGGTGTCTCCTCGGATTCATGGAAGCTCCATTCAGTGTTGGGGTGCTTTTTTTGATCTCCTCCTGGTATACTAGATCCGAGCTGGCTCTTCGTAACGCACTGTTTACGTCCGCCCCCATGATTGGCAACGCCTTTTCCGGTCTTGTCTCCGCTGCCATCAACAAGCATCTTGATGGTGCTTTGGGCAAGGAGGCATGGCGCTGGCTCTTCATCACAGGCGGAGGTGCTACAGTCTTGATCGCATTTTCGCTTCCTGGATCCTTCCGGACTTCCCTTCCAACACTCGATGGCTATCTCCGAAAGAACGTGCAGTCGCTGAATGGCGATTGATCCTGGATGCTGGTCAGGCTGACCAGGAAGTCAACGAAGACTGGAGCCGTAGCGTCCAAATGACACTACGTGATAAGCGGCTTCCAATCTTCGCGCTCATGTATTTCGCAGCCGGTATTGCTTCTTCAGTCATCGGCTTCTTCCCGTCTGTGGTCAAGACTCTCGGATTCCCCCGCACCAACACCTTGCTACTCACGGTACCTCCGTATATCATTGGAGTCATCGTCGCTACAGTGACTGCATGGCTGTCCGACCGGTACAAAAATTGCTCGTTTTACATCATCGCGCCACTCGCTGTGTCGATTGCGGGCTTTATCATAGCAGCAGCTACCAGTGTGAAAATCGGTGCTCGCTACTTTGCCATGATCCTCATGGTTGCTGCGGGACATGGTGCGCATGCGGTCATTGTTGCATGGGTGCAAAAGACCATCATGCGCCCACGGACGAAGCGAGCGTTGTCTGTGGCATTTGTCAACTGTATTGGAGGCCTTTCTCATGTGAGCATTGCCTATTCTCCTCATTGGAATATCCATACTAATCGTGCCTCGCCACAGATCATTGGCTCGTTCATGTACCCGGACAGATGGGCTCCTCGATATGTTGCTGCCATGTGTCTCAATTCGGTAGCAGCACTATGTGCGATTATACTTGCGCTTGTTATGCGTCAGATTCTCCGGCGTGCCAATCAGAAAATCGACAATGACAACGATGCCGCAATGATTATGCATGATCAACTGCATCCTGAAACGGCATGGTCGTCCGAAGACGAGCGACAAGCACGAAAAGATTCCCTGCGATATGTCATATAACACTGTGGCAATGTGGTCCGGGTGGCATGTTGCTATGAAGCCGGGTCTTGAGTCTGCTCGACATTGGACTAAACTGCGAGGTGCGCGTCATCATTCCTGCTTGCGAGACTCTCCGCCCTTGTCGTGGCCCATATTGCAAGCCTCATAACAATCTTCCATATTGCGATTACATTCCTCATTTCGCGGATCATGACGAGGCTGGCCCCTGAAAATGCAGCCTTGGCACGTGACTTGTCAATTCAAACACACTTCCTTCGACCGACCCAACTGAGCCATCTTCCTTTGGGTGTTATGAGGCAGTACCTGCTTATCCATCTCGTCTGCAGCACACAATCTATCGGGCTACCTTCCCGATGTCGTCATCAGGATATATTGCTTGAATCGACTGCTCTGACGATCCCATAGCTGGCGCCGGCGGCCGCAGCCCCCACGCACAGAGTCTGTACAGCGCCAAAGATGGATTGCTTGACACCACATCCAGCATACGCACACTTCAAATAGCCGAACATGATGAGGATCACCGCAGTGATACCGATCGAGACGAACAACGCAGTGGTTGCATGGCGAATGGCAAAATATGGAATCATGGGCAACAAGCCACCTGCATCTTCTGGTTAGCAGCGATCAACAGCATTCCTTGTTTGCTGTGTACCAATAAAATATGCGATTCCCATGACAGCTGATGAAATGTACGCTCCGTGACGAGATGGTCGCTCCAGCCTCAATTCGAAATCCATCATGAACTACAGCATGCATTGCTCAGCACGACGTATCGCCCAAACATCAAGGAATGAGGACCTACCTGAATCCACTGTTCAGGATCTTTCTTCAGTGCTTCAACGAACGGCGCAACTTCATTCCTCTCTGGCCCATACACGCACAGAATACGGTATATTTCCTCAGTCTCCTCATCCGGGCACTCCTGCAACTCTTTCTCCTCGCGGACCCGTTCGGTAGCATAGTGCTGCTCATCGGTGACGGTGGCCAGATAAGCGCCCAGACCCATGGAGATAGCCCCGCTGAAGAGCTCGGCAAGTCCGCCAGTCACGACGAGTTTCGACGATCCGAGACTACAAGCCCCAGGGACGTCAGTCATGGGTAGTGGGTTTCAGATTATACTTGATAGCAGCCAAAAACATACGATGAAAGCCCTGCAGTCAGGGCGAATGGGACAGTCAGGCCATCTGCAAAGCCGATGATGAAATCTCGAAGGACGCCTGAATGCAATCTGTGTCGTTCTGTGTTGCTTCGCGCCGGCACGACCGATGCTTCATTCATTTTTCAATTTGGGCTTATGCTTGTCAATTTGGCCGACTTTTCCCACAGACGATGAGCAACTTATATCGTGCTCTCCTTATTGTCTGAGTGGCCGTCGACCGAATCGTCCTTGTCACTACCCCTCCGCCAGTGGCTATGGGATCGGGATATGGTCACGTACTGTGGCTGCCCTTGTATGGTGAATACCGTTGACCAATCACATGCGAGGTATTTGTAAGATCAAAGGGTGAATTCCAGTGACACAACCGGGCAAACATGGCGCATGCAGGAATCAGTGACGCTTATGCAGACCCTTACTGAACCAGCCAGTCAACTTTCACCTGAGGCCTAATCTTTCCCTCGTGGGCGTGGGTGGACGTGGTGCGGTGCTAACTGGGCCGAGAGTTCATCTTCGTCGTTCGAAAGCTACGAGTGTGATCTGGGCTCACTGCGCCACAAGAACGGCTTATGGCTTCTGTTGCTCAGGTAGAGTATCGACTTGTTCAGGTTGTAATATGTACACAGTCGTTGTGCGGTATCATTAGAGGCAAAATGGAAGTCTGCGTTTGGGTACCCAGCAAACTGCGCTTTCCCTGATGTACCTTCTATGTGCAGAAATCCTGATCACCACTGCAACATTGTGGCGTTGCTCTGCTCGTGCTCGCTGTCCACTGGCCAAATAGTACTGTAATACTGTCGGTGGCCTAATTCGAGTGCACACTGCTGACAACTCTTATCAAGCGCTTTCCCAACCCGGGTTCGCCAGGTTGTGATGTACATGGCCGTTTGAAGTAGATCGGATGAGTTTCGGAGTTGAAAGAACGTTGAAATATATGACGTCCCTTCAAATGCCTTTCTCACTGAGTCAACGGTAATCCCTGTCTTCGGGAGACTATTTAGTAATGACAACCATCCTCCAGTAAATCTTGTCGGGACATGCGCTCTGCAATGGTGTCTGACGAGCACTTCCCGGGGGTCGACGCCTTGGCGGGTCGAATTCCAAGAGAGTACCCGTGCGCTTGCAACGTCTCGAATCTATAATCTCGGGGGAGCTCTGCGCGCAATTGGATGCGTCCCTTGCTTCGTTGCGCTTTCCCATCTTGTATGTTTCCTTCTGAGGGCCCAATCTGATTCAGAAGTGGTGAGAGATCTGCACGAGGCATGACGCTCTCAAGGGTCCGCAGTTCGAGCCGAGCTTGCGACGTTGATAGTATCGTCTGGGAGAAGGTACTCGGCGGAATCTATCGCAAAGTTGTCCCAGTATGTAATCGAGTCGTCAACTGACGATTGTGCAGAGTGCTTCGTATCTGACCCGGGGTCAAAGGTCCAGTCCAGCGTTAACGGTCCAATCGTGGTCGGAGAAGGTAACGGCGGAACATCACTGCTTGAACCCAAAGGCAAAGGCTCATTAAGGAGGTTGGTTGACTCCCAGTTGGGACGCAATAGCTCCGACGTCGAAGAAGAACGTGTTACTTCCGGGCAGCAAGATGACGGGTCCGTCGAGCTGCGAGTTTGTGATACGGCGCGCCGTGTAGATTTGGGGACAGTACTTGAGGTTGCCCTCGCATCTAAGGGCTGCATTGCGTTCGTGGAGATAGCATGAGGTGATATTTTTGGCTTGAGCTGGCGCAAGTTTGAGGGATTGTTGCTGGTGGAGGAAGATTGCTCCGTGGAGCGTTGTCGCAAGAAGGAATCGACAAGGACAGGACTGACGCCTGCTGTATTCAGAAGCCCTCGTAGACGGGAATTCTCTGCTTGCAGGTCCTGGAAGCTCTGACGGAGCAAGTCAGCTTCGCGACAAGTGATACGACATTGTTCGAGCCTCTGCTCTAGTTCGATGGTATACTCTTGTCGTCGAGCTCGGCTGCGTCTTTGATTGTCACGTATACGCTCCTGCTTAGCCTTCAGGCTGGCTAAGGATGCTGGATCACTGGGAGAAGCCATGGCAATGCTGCTCAAGAGACAACCTTTCTCGGGACGGCGAATGTTATATCCAATGACATGACCACAAATGATGGAAGAGGAAGATTAGTAAAAAGTGGCGGATGATTGGCGGCAAGACCCGTTCGCGACCAAGAACGTCAGATGCAGAAAGGTCCTGGGTGTCAAGTCTCGACTTGGGAGCAGCGCACCGCCTCGATTGTTTGAGGGCAAGAGGTCCAGCATGTATCTGCACGACCATTCAAAGACATGATTGGACCATGACAACCATCTACTTTCCAGAACAACGTTCTATGTCGTTTCAAGTTATTGACGCCATGATGTCTTGCGTATACCGTTGGTGGCTCAGCGAACTCGAAGCATCGAAATACTTGAGATGTACGACCCGAAGACAGACCGTCTGGGGATGAGAGTCCAAGCCGCAAGCAAGCCAATCATGTAGTTGCGGTCTGTCACTTTTTTGTGTACGACCCTGATTTCCCAGCCATTGGGATTGGTCGATGGACAAGAAACGAGGCAGCCTGGCTTCGTATTTCTGCTGGGGGCAATCGTTGCAAATTCGGCGTAAGCATCCTAATGGCCTCATGGGACATTGTCCCGTGCCAGAGGCATCGACCTTCCCAATTGGGTGGCTCGACCTGCGAAATTCGCTCCACAAGCACCATTGTATGACTTGCAAGAATGTCGTAACATGATAAGTGGCGTTGTAGAAGGGGCGAGACCCTGCTGGAGAAGTTTCGGCAAGTTCCAGCTGCTACCTCACTCGTGATGCAGGTCTCAACACTGCATGAAGGGGAGCCGAGAATGTGCGTCACAGGACAATGTTGCAAGTGTTGGCATGCCTTCAACACCTTTGCTGTTAGTCCGAAGCCGGGACGACCACATGGAGTTCTCTGAGTCCGAGATCATATGCTGCCATGTTTCTGCACTTGGACTTGAAGTGTAAGGGCATTTGCTCAATGCCCATCATATTTCGAGGCAAAAGTGTGCCTTTCCCGACGGATCAGATAATGCTCGTTGTAGATCAGATAGGCGAGGCTTTGATACGAGTCATGCATCACAAGTCACGTGCAAAATTGACTCGTGTCGCGACTTGGCAGCAACTTCACTTGACATTCGCTCTTTGCTGTCGCTGTTCACGTTCCTTTCACTCTTCCAAACCTCCCTTAATTCCTGTAGACATTTCGACTCGTTCTACTAAATCCCAAGACTACTCTGTCCCAATTCCATCGATCTTGCGGTGCTACGAAGATGGCTGACTCTCCAGGAGAAGGGCCACCTCCCGATGCCGAAGGGTTGGACAGACCTTCCGAGAACGAAGATGAATTGGACGACCTGCATGATGAGTTCGATGACCCTCAAGCAGTGGCCACTGCCGATGCCGCAGACCCAGACTCCGATGACGAATCACTTCTCTCCGAAGTCGATGAAGCCCAGTTTGCAGACTTCGATCCAACAGCTGTACAAGTCGCGCCTGATTTCGATACGCTCAACAAAGCCATCAAAGTGACGAAGAGAAAGAGGGCAGACGGTGAAGAGGAAGCACCCAAAAAGAAGAAGGAGAGGACGCGGGAAAAGGTCAGAAAAAACCAGCGCAGACCAGACAGTGATGATGGCTTCTCTGGCGGCGAAGAAGTAGATGGCAAGCGGTCACGAAAATCCAAGCCGGATGGCGAAAGAAAGCCCAAAGCTCCACGCCCGGAAATCAATGAAGAAGACTTGACTCCTGAAGAGCGAAGACGGCGAGCGTTAGACAGAGCTATGGATGCTGCGGTCAAGAAGTCGTCCGGGAAGAGGCTTCGGAAGGGTGATATTGTAAGTTCACGTCACATTTCCACAGGACTTGTTCTAACAAAAATAAGGATCTTGAGCAGATGGCGGATGCGGAGATTGAGGAGATGCGCAACAAGATGATTACAGCGGCAGAGGCGGATGGAGAATTGGTTCGACAGGGTTTACCTGCTTCCGAAAAGCTCAAGATGCTTCCAAACGTTGTCAGCTTGTTGAACCGCAACAATATTGTCCAGTCGATCTTGGACCCGGAGACGAACTTGTTGGAAGCCGTTCGATTCTTCTTGGAACCATTGAGCGATGGTAGTCTGCCAGCCTACAACATTCAGCGTGAATTGTTTGCAGCACTTGGCAAGCTTCCGATGAACAAGGAGACGTTGATATCTTCCGGCATTGGAAAGGTCATGCTATTTTACAGAAAGTCCAAAAGAGCAGAGCCTGCCATCAAACGACAGGCCACCAAACTGATGGAGGAGTGGTCAAGACCTATCTTGCAGAGGAGTGATGATTACACGAAGAAGACTTGGGCTCGGGCGACTTATGATCCGACGAGGAGAAGAGATGATGGACAACCAGCTGTTATTCCAAAGGCAAGGGTTAATGTGGCGCCTGGTCAGAAACAGAGCAATAGGGCGAGATTGCTGCCAGGAGCGACTAGCTATACCATCGTGCCGGAGGTGTCGACAATAGTCAGACGTTGAGGGAGGGTATCAACCGGGGTCTATGAAATCTATCAATAGGGCGACTCGAGCAGGCCACATAAGGATGTTTTCTGCCCGCATTTGCGATTGCGATGGTTCCTCATGAGGTGTCAGTCAGTGTCAACGACGATATGGAACGCTCTAGGATCCGGGCGCCCTCCTTCTTCATCGTGCATTCACACTATGCATAGCGACAGCGAGTGCCTTATATATTAGCGACAATCACACAGCGTTCTTTATGAAGCGCTTCACATGTTCATTTCATTGACCGCGGATCGACGTGGTCAGAGTCTGCCGCGGCCGCAATGGCTCCCTTCTTCTTACCGTCAACGTGCTTCAAGCGCGGACGCTGTCAGCAACGCGAACCTTACGTGGCTTTCATTCACGACTTAGACAACGCCGCCCACGAAGTCAAGACCATACACACCCATCATGACACAGACGGTCATGGAGGCTCCAAAGACACCGGAGGCCAAGATTATCCGGGTCAACGACATGATGCCACCGCCAACTCCAGTGAAGGCGTCTAGATCTGAAATGAACGTGCGACCAGCTCCACCACCTTCTCCCTCGCCTCGAACTCGCCCTTTTTTGAAAGGTTCGATTGGAACGGATCTGCGGCGTGCTCGAATGGCTACTACTACGACGACTGAGGTGGCGGCCACCAACACGACTGAGGCAAGAGCAGAAGCAGGCTTGTCGACGCCTATAGTCAAAGCTGCAGAGATTCAGTCACCCTTCACTCCGAGCTCACCAAAGCTGCTCGAACGATTTCCAGCCGGACAAGAAGTCTTTCTCCTTGATGCCAGAGGAGATAGTATCATTGGCGTCGAAAGAATCAACCCTGCGACGTTTGACCCGAGTCAACTGTTCACGATCAATCCAATCTCTATGGCTCGAGCTTCCAATGTACGCCAGTTCGACGCGCCCAACATCTTCTTCATAACAGGTCGCTACCTCAGGACTACAAGCGACGGCAAACCGTTAGCAGCTCGAGCGGAGAGAATAGTGTACCGAATCAGTCCGAAAGATGGCAACGGACGGGATCGGATGGTTCCTCGTCGTGATCTGCTCCTTGAGGTGCGATTTCGACCTGGTGATCGAGTGTATTACCTTGAGAAAGAAGATGGATCTGACACAGCAATCAAGTGGGAAGCAGTGGTCCACGGCGCTGAGGTGGTCCGGGACAATCGAATCTACGAGGTCCATGTCATACAACAGAAGAGAAACAAGATATTGGTCACTGACGACTTGCTGGAAGCCTATACAGGCAACGGCTTGCATTTAACAACATGATCAGTACGGTGGAATTGGATATGATTGGCATGCTGGCGCGTTGGGGATGCAAAGCACTCGAGCAGGATATGGCGATCTTTCCTCCGCGTCAAGATACCACAAATGGAGACGAATGGAGGGTTCAATGAGAAGACGTATGTACAGAGTAAGAGCAGCTGGCCAGCCGGTCGTGGCCTGAGGCATGGTCAATGCCCAGGCGGACGAAAAAGCAGACACCGCGGGCTCTGCAAAAGGCGAAAAGCATCGGCGACCACGAGAATAAAAAGGGTGCAACAAGACACAAGTCACGCCATGAATGAGATTACTTACTCTCTCGGCAGAAATCATGTCGCGTGTCCTGTCTTTTAGATGAAAGCCCATTAAAATGGAGGCTGAAAAAGAATCCGAGGGTTTGCCGGGTTTGTCAAGGTCTTCTAGGTAAAGAAAGGAAGGTTTTCATTTCCCTTCTTTTCTCCGTGGAACGAATATCCGGTTAAACGTTTTGCGGGCGTCTTTTTGCGTCTTCGGCAATGCGGCCACTCGTGTGACTTCCGTAAACAGCTTTACATGCCCGTTGAGAACTTAATCGAGCTGCGTGATTATTCAGAACGTTCGTTATGGGTGCTAATCTGCCACAAAAGTACTACGCAGACACACACATTCTATTACCTTAGCTGTAGATTTGTACGGAGTAGTAGGCGGGGATTGGTATACGAGTCTTTTGGTACTAAAAGGCAGTTCCCGAACACCAAGTCTGAGAATGAAGCAGTTTCTGATGTCATGGTGATTTCATATTGGATTCATACTGTAGCAGATATATTTTGACCATATCCACATCCTTACTCGACATCTCTTTATCTGATAGACCTGCATACGACGGATACTCGCACACGCGATATCGACATCGACCTCGAACAGGGAAACACATACCCTCGTCCCTATCACCCGCTGCAGCTACCCTACCGACCTCGTAATCACATCCCCTCAAATCCAGCAAGCTAGCTGAGTGAGCAAACGGCGGGCAACCTATTGCGCTGGGAAACTGCGGAGAAAAACACCTCGAAGCTAGCCACAGCATAGAGATACCAGCAAAACACCATTTTGCAGCTCTTCACCTACGAAACCCACCTGTTCTATCTAAGTAAACCGCAAAAATGAAGATCCTCACCAAAGAACAAGAACGAGACCACTACAACGCCACCCTCAAAGGTGGTGCCATCGGCGGCGCCCTTGGTCTAGCAGTCGGCACCGCAGGCGTCGTCTTCGCTCACCAACGTTACCACTTCTTCCGCAACCTGACAATCCCTCTTAAGGCCTTCCTGATTACCAGCTCCGGCACATTCGCCGGCATCGTCAACGCAGACCACTACTCGCGAAAGTACGAACAATCCCAGAATGCAGCTGATGTCGCGTACCAGCAACGACAAGAGCAGCAATCACAGGCCGAGCGCGCGGGCAAGACCTTTACAGAACGAGCATGGGACTTTGGCCGGAGAGAACGCTATAAGATCGTCGGCGGATCGTGGATTGGCAGCATGGTCGCCGCCTTTGCACTAGTCAACCGCAATCCATACCTGACGGGCCAACAGAAGATCGTCCAAGCCAGAGTGTACGCCCAATTTTTGACATTGGGCGTGCTTGTTGCCACCGCCGCCTTCGAGATTTCCGACCAGCGCAGCCAGACCGGCCGCTATGAGACTGTTAGGTACATCGATCCCAAGGACCCGGAGCACAAGCGCATGCTTGAGAAGCAGGTTGAGCGTGAGGTGGGCAGTCAGGGTACTGGCAATCCCAGTGACGATATGTGGAAGGAGATGGTGGCTGCCGAGGAACAGCGTATGAAGGAACGTGAGGCCAAGCACAAGGAGTACGAAGCAAAGCATGCTAAGAAGCAAGCTAATGGCAAAGACAAAAAGAAGGCCGAGCACCATGATGACGACGAAAAGAAGGAGGAGAAGAAAGATGACAAGAAGGAGGATAAGAAAGATGACAAAAAGGAGGATAAGAAAGACGACAAGAAAGGAGGCAAATAGATGCCTTTCCGCGCCGACCATTCTCAGGTCCTCGAAACAATGCATTCACACCAGGGCCGGTCGACTTATGTCCAGATTGAGCAGTCTTCTGCCCTCCACACCCACGCACAACTTGCTGTACGATCCTCAACCATCAAAACCGCCTCACGCCATATCACAAACCTTCCTCGACCATGTCATAGAAACCCGGAGTCAATTGGCGTTTCAAGCGGAATTTGCTATCAAAAAGCAATTGCGAGTTCGGATCCCTGGTGGATAAATTGTTATCTTTGTCTCCCGCGTGGGATCGTCTATTACTCTAGTCTATTACTCTAGTCTAACCCGTATAGTCTCATCACGACCGGATACGAGGTATATAATATGACACAAAAGAGGTATCCATGTACAGAATAGCCTTACCCTCGGAGCGCCAATGCTCCGGTCTTCCCAAGATCTTGAATTACCCACGAAACTCCGCAGACCATGCCTCCAATCGCTCAAGGCTGTATCAACTGTATATCGTCCGCGTCACACTCGTCTATCTCGTTGCCGGGACCGACGCCCCGAATTCTATCCCCGTGCATACTCCTCGAGCAACTGCTTATCAAGGGCCAACCAGTTCTCCGCGATGCGCAAGCCTCTTACTCTCTCCATTTCAACGTGATGCCAATCCCATTCACCAGCCTTGTCTAGTGCGGTAAGTGGCATCAGTGGTTCACTTGCGTCCACCTGCTGTCTCGATGTCTTCTCCGCCAAGCTCTCGAGCTTCTCTACAATGGCGGTCGTGGCTTCAACAGCCTGTTCCGGCACTGGCGCAGGTAGGCCATCCGGTGTATCAACCCCAGAAGGTACAGTATATGATTCCGTGGTAGACATTTGTGTCGCTTTTTCCGACCCCTCAGACGAATTCGCTTGCTGGCCAGCTCTAGACTTGGAGTTCTCCGGCTTCGCGGGCAACCAACCTGCTGTCGTCAAGCATCGTTCCGGTGCGACAGTGAATCGGCCCTTCTTCACCACGTATTTGCTCAGCGACGAGGCGAGTACGACTTCCTCTTTTCCCTTTCTTGCAGGTCGTATAAACCAACTCCCTATGACTATCCACTTCTTGTCCCAACCCAGCACTCGGGAGCGCACCTCGTACCGCTCGTAGGGCTTGATCTCTCGGTGGAAAGAGGTATGTACGCTGCCGAGTATAACTCCTGTGCGGCCTTTATGTCCTTCCTTTTCCAGGTTCTTGACGCCTTGCTTCGAGTTGGGCGTGAGGAACTTGGTCATTAGGGCACTCCTGCTCTCGTCCAGGTCGGCAAAGTATGTGCTGTTGCTTTTGTGCAGGTTGTAGTCTGTTTCTAGTAGAGGAGAGCGGGAGAAGATGGATACAGGTTGAAAGAGTGGGTGTGTCTTGTTGGATGTGGATGATGACTGAATTGCGCGCTTGACGTGGGCTGGAGTATACCAGCTGCTGAACATGCGGTAGAATATGCGGACATGCCATGATAGAGGGAGAGATTTGAGGTTGATCAACGCGAAAACGATTGCGAGCGTACGCCATGAGGCGAGCGCAGAAAAGGAGGCCATTTTGTCTACGGGCATTTGCGGAGGAAGAATGGCGCGTTGGGTCAACACGGAATGAATGGTCAAGGAATGTGTGGCCTGTATTGTACGCACATTATTGCTGTGTAGAAGCTGACAAGTACTGGGCGCAACTGTGTAAAATTAGTGAGTTTGACGATGATGATGCTGAAAAGTTAGGGGCATTTGCCTCGGCTGACTTATTCCTCCGTACTGAAATCACGAAATCAAAAACGTAACTTAGGTAAGCCGAGTAGCCTTCAGGCAAAGGCTCGCGGCCATTTCAGGCGCCCCTAAGTGGTGAATTACCACAGTAGGTTAGCGGCTCTTGATAGTGCCAGACACCGAGTCCAGTGGGTCTTCTGAAGCCAGCGTCCAGATACAATTTGGGCGAACACGCGAATCTTTGCTTTTCTCCACCCACGAATCGGAAAGGTCACACACAGAAAGGCCAGTTACAGCCTGAGGGTTCAAGGAGAACTGTCAATGAGAAGCTCAGGGTTCTGGTACTCTCGAGCACCAGCACAGCCGGTCGGCCCATCGGCTGTCTGAATGAGTACACGCTGAGGCACGTTGGCTTTACACGGGATTCAACCCTCTGTCGAGGTCCAAACTGAAGCGCGAAGCCTCAGGCACATCTGAGGCCATGAATAGAGGCCTGGGCTAGCTTGGTTGAGGGTAAATGGGCGTGTGCTGAGGTCTAGAAACGAGAGTCGCGCGGGTATATGTGGCTATGTGATCTATCCGGATATCTGATCCACCACTTCCTAAGATATATCATCAAGAAGGAGAACCTGAGTATAACTAGGTCCGATGCGAGCAAGTCCCCAACACAGGTCATCGAAGGACTCGAAAGAGAAGAAGCTCCCGATGTCTAACCTGTCGTGGCTCGCTGCGGGCGTTGCAAATTCTTCGGCATTGCTCGAATAATCAGAAGATTGACTCGATGAAATGTTTGCACGATCCAGCAAGTTCACAAGCTCAAAAAGTGCATTTCCTTCAGCGACGTCTCGAGCCGTCTCCCCGTTTCGATCCCGGATGTTGATGTCTGGCTTGTGGGACAGAATCTCGCGAAGAAGCTTGCAACGAACGTCAATTCTGCGATGAGTATCTAATTCGGCAGCGCGTGCCCAGCCGAAGTAGCTCTCCACACCACGTTCACATGCGTAGTGCAGGACGGTCCTGCCGCCCTTTGAGTCTCTGTGGTTGATGTTGAGTGGACTTTGAGTCATGGGGATGAGAAGTGCTTTCAGGAGGGCCAGAGCCTGCACTGCGATAGCAGAGAACTGAACGGTTCGTTTACCCGGTCTCCACAAAGGCCTGATCGCAAGTCGATCGCTTGGAAGGCAAAGGCCAGGGCGTTTCGTCCGGCGGGAGTCTCCAGGACTACATTTGCACCTCGGGAGCGCAACTCCAGGACCGCATGATACTTTCCATTCCGGCTTGCAACCATGAGAGCAGAGAAACCGTACTCGTCTTGGTCATTGACATCCACATGCGGGCTTCCCAGTATCATCTTCATGCATTCTACGGTTCCATACTCCGTTGCGGAAAGCAAAGCTTGGAGGAGGTCTTGATGCGCTGCAGTCCCCTTTTCGTTGTGTAGTTTGAGAAGGGCCTTGTCTAAAGCGCCGATGTCTCTGGTCCGTGCTGCGCTGTGCAGGTCGTACGCTGCATAGTGAGCCTGCACGCTCGCTAGCGTTTGTGGGTGGTGACGGAAGGCGATCTTCATGAAGTTTCGGCCATTGATGTCCCAGCGGAAGGTGGCTCTTGGATCTCTTTCTAGCGCAAGATTGAGTATAACACGATCGAGCCCCTTGGGTAACGAATAATGCAGTGCCGTGCGGCCTTGCTTATCCGATGCTCCAAGGTCGAGCTTGGGATTTTTCAGGAAGAGTTCCAGAGATGTCGAATCTGTTTCTTCTGATCTGCTTTCTGGTCGTAGCGCCATGAGGAACGGGACGGTAACCCATTCATCTTTGAGAGCCCCTGAGGGGCACAGATTGACTGCGTCCGGAAACAACTCGAGGCATTTTTGAATAGACTGTGCGTTTCGTAAGTTTGCCGCGTGGTGTAGCAGCGACGTCCCAGAGTCGTGAAGCTTCGAGAATGCGAAATATTTCGAATTGGTCAACTCTAAGAGGCGCGTACTGCCAAATGTCACAGCCAGTTTGATGCCCGCCACAAACAACAACGAGCCTGCATCGGCAGGGACTCTCAGAAAAATGTCATCGGCAACACTGGAAAGATCTTGCGCACAAACCAAAAACCATCGCTGGGCCAAGCGGTTGCTTTTCCACTGCATGAGAACTCGAAGCAGATAACACCACGAGTTCTGAGTCAGTCTGTGGTGACCAATACCATCCGGGTGTGCCATGAACTCCAGGGTGCTGCTAAAAGAATCGATGGCTTCGATGCAAGCTTGAAGGCGACTCTTGTAAAACCAGAATCCGTCAAACAGATCCTGAAGAGCAGCGGAAGGAGTGTGCTGCGCTTCCCGCCAGTGCCAGATCCAGCTCAGAATAGCGTAACGTTCGAAAGTGCCTTTATCATGATAAGGAATCGAAGGATACATCGTTGCCGCTAATGCACGATACCGAGAAATCTGTTCGTCTGAGGAATCTTGAAGTGCCAGAAATGACAGGCAAGACGCGGCCATCGTAGAATGTGCCTCCAAGTCGCCGAGAGCTGGAGAGCTCTTCCACTGGAAGAACTCCACCACAGAAACGTGGCCGAATTCGAAGCGGTGGAATTTAGGATTGTGGATGACAAGATGGTGACAAGCAGCTTTAACCTCGTCGATCCCAATGTCCGAACTCTGAAGCTTCAAGCTTATCTCATCGTCGACACCAAACGATATCGCTTTGAGCAATGCCCTGTCAGTCAACGGCAAGAATTGGTGCAGAAGCCATTTGATGACACGACGGGCAAGGAGCTGGTCGACGGGATCTCCTTTGTCTATCTCGTCGTACAGCTTCTCGTACATTGGTCGCAAGACAGCGTCGCCGCTCGATGGAAAAGGAAGGGACTCTCCAGCCTTTCACGAATGCGTTTAGTCGTCGCTCCGAATATGTACTTGATCGCAAGCTCGGTGTATCTGAACCTGGAGATGTCCACATAAGACTTTGTAACAGCAACGGTGAGCGTGGGAGACGACTTACATGCCATTCGCTCTCTCGAGGAGCGTCCTCTTGATATCGTCAATGAATCCATTTCCTAAATTCTTCTCCCTCGTTTCAGCATTCACGGCAGACTCGACGTAGAGGGTCAAATCGCCACGGGTTTTGGCTGCGATGTCGTTGATGCAGAATCCTGCAGAAAATATATCCTCAATGCGTTGAACCCATCGGCTGGAAGCGAAGACCTTCAAGATGCCACATTTCGCCTCTAGCAGTGTGGCGAGGGAGTTGAGGAGTGTTCTCAAAGTATCTGCATCGAGTTCATCAAGACCATCGACGATGAGCGTTGCCTGGAGAGTCTGCTCGTCTTCGATGATACCGCCCAGGAGTTTCAGGACCTCCAGTCGAGTCAAGGCCTTGAGACCACGAGACTCCGATTCTTTCCACTTTTTCGCAACCAAAGAAAAGAATCTTTCTGAGCATGTAGCAAACTGCCTTAGAAGACACTTCAGTATATTCTCAGCTGTCATAGCACTCGCATCATTTCCAGGAGCACCAGAGCAGTAGAAGTAGGCCAAGTGTCCCGAGCTGTCTTTTCTGTGTTCCTCAATGACTGTAGAGGTGGAGATTGTCTTGCCAGTGCCAACTCCACTAGTGAGCCAGAGTGACGCTGTTTCGTCTGCGCAGTCCCACTTCAAATATTCATTATGGCTCAATATCCAGCCTCCAGGATTATGACGATCAGGGGCTTCTGCTTTGTCACGTTGAGTTACATGGACTGTATCCATATCCAGAACAGAGATCCAGGATAGCATATTCTCTCTCTCCTGCTTGCCGACGAAGTCCACGATCTTGGAGAAATCATTGGCTTTCGCAAGGATGGCATCTATGCCGGACTGTATCTCCTTCAAACGAGACTCAGAAAGCTCGTTTCGGATATCATCAATGATGGTGAGAGCAGCGGCTGTTCTCTTCTCAATGACGGCTTTGTATTCGACAAAAGACGAGTCCGAGGAGCCGTTCATAGCTTTCACAACTCGGTCTGCGCATATTAGTCCGTTTCGTTCCCAAAGAGACCTGATAGGAAGACATGCCTGCCCTGTTTTGGATGTAATAGTTCATCTCTGCTGCGTATGCGATAACAGCCATGTACACGTCCACTATACAATTCTCGAGGGCCTTACGCCCTTTGGACTGAGCCTGAGGCCCGAGGTAACGAGCTTCATATATGGAATACTCATCGATCGTGGCACGAATGTATTCACAGCTTTCCACAAGGTCGTCGTCGATCTCTTTGTTGCTAACGGCAGCTTCAAGGCCGAATGAGACGATTGACCATGCAAGCGCTCCATAACCGATCGGGTCGAATTGAAGCCCTGCGTCGACGAGGGAGTTGAATGTTGATATTGAGCTAACTAAGGATGACCATCGTCGTTTCCAGGCTTTCCTCTGCTGTAATCGTGCTCGTTCTCTGGCCGACTCTAACACTTCCGCCACCCTCTGGGCTTCGGCAGTAGCACGCAGGCTTGAATCGGATAACAGCCATTTCTTCAGAACTTGCGGGTCAATGGTCTCTGCTGCTCTGCTCCAAAGATCCCGCTGTGTAGTTTCGGACGGTTTTGTCGATGCGCCACTGGCCTGTTCATGAGGCGAAGGCGGTGGCTGCAAGGCGGGCGACGTAGATTTTGATGCCGCAGGTGGCGAGCGGACCGATAGAGTCTGATGCCGAGCTTGATTCGATGTCGAGACTGTAGGCACTGTAGATGCGGTCAAAGGACCGGCAGGCTCGTCCTCCTGCACGGGTTGACCAGTATCTGATGGTTCTAGCGATGACAAATGCGTCGAAGTCAGTGGCGACGAACGACGTGACCGAAAGAGGGCTTTCATTGAGGTTAGCCGTCCATCATTAGGCGCGAGATAAGGCGCCATTCTGTTGCTTGCATGGTCGATTGCTTAGCAATGACATTGATGACCATAAAACATGGACATCGAAGGAATTATGCGGCTGAAGTTTGGATTTGGTCGGACGAGATGAGGCGCATCTTCCAATACTTATTAGGCTGCAGGACAGTCCTGAATGGTTGTGCAATATGGTCTCAATCACTGGTGGGTGATAGGCCTGGAAGGTGCATGGTGGTGGCTCAGGCCTGCATGGTGCGACATCGCAGCAACCAGTCTTGTTGCAGAAGCTGTCTCTTTGGCAGACGTCCTAGGGGCCAGGATGTCTTCTCGGAGTCCTTGCTCTTTGAAATAGCCGACATTGTATTTGCCCGGCTGAATTAGGACGTGTATGTGGTAGACTGGTAGGGGAATTGCTTGCGTTCTAGCTACTCGTCGAGATGCTGGTGGCATCCAATGATGTTAGGAAATACGCCTAAATTCACGGCAATTGCAGAAGCTCGCGATGGCCCAAACCGACCAGCGCCGCTTTTGTAAAGATCACGTGACAGTCCATTTGTACTAGTCCCTTTCGGAGAAAAGGCCTTCGCTAGAAGGTCTGACCTCCGATACGTGTAATTAGACTATCTTCGTGTTCGCGATAAGCCAGCAACACTGCACTGAATTGCGACCATGAGTATTCGTCTTTGCGAAAGATTGTCCCATTGAAGCATGAGTCTTTCGGTCTGTCTCAAGTTTACCGACACAACTTTCGGTCGATTTGTAGATGACGAACGACATCCATATCGCCATCATTGGTACGTTATTCAGATGATATCTGCTTAGCTGCAATCAGATAATGTAAATCTCAGGCGCCGGAATTGGCGGCCTTGCTTTGGCTATGGCATTACATAAGAAAGGTGTTTCCTTCACGCTATATGAAGAAGCGAACGAGTATTCGACTGTAGGGTGAGATTCACTTCTGGGGCTCCAACACCTTGTACACCAAGACTCAAGTTTTCTAAACTCTCCAAAGTGCTGGCATCGGATTCGCGCCCAATGGGCTGCGAGCAATGGACCTTATTGAACCCGGATTTCGTCCCAAATATGAGAAGATTTGCATTGGAAACAAGCCTGCCGATGCCCAGCATGTGTTTTTCGAGGGCTTGTTGCTCGAAGTGGGTCTTGGTACGTATAGAATCACCCTTCCCAGTCAGGAGATTGCGGTTGAGGTTTGACAATCGGGGAATAGGTCAAGATCAGCCATGGTCTGGCAATTTGAAGTCAGCTTGGGGCCATCTTGACTTCGTCCGGAAATCTGTCAGTCGCCTTGTTGCTTGTGGTTCGAATGCGACTTGGGCAATGCGCTAACCTCAACTAGGCTCATCGAAAGACTCTCCTTGATATAATGACCAGCTCCATCCCCTTCGAGAAGGTCAAATTCAACAAACGCTTGATCAAAATTGAACAGTACCCTAACAAGGTGGTGCTCAAATTTGCAGATGGTGAATCTGCCGAGGCAAGCGTTCTTGCTGGCGCAGACGGGATCAACAGTACCGTGCGAGAGCACGTCCTATCGCCGCTATACCCCAAGCAAGTCGCGCCAGTGTACGCCGGCGCCTACTGCTATCGAGGGGTGATACCAATGTCAGAGGCCGAAAAGATTCTCGGCGACCTCACCGACGTTGCAAAGTTCTACTTCGGCTATAAACGCAGTGCTGTTACCTATCGCATCAGTGGCGGAGAGGCAAGCGAACGTCCTTCACCCATCATTTCCTCCATCAAAGGCATTGCTAATGCTCTTCGAATGATAGGAGTTCAATTTTCTCTTGTGCAAGGTTGACGACGACGGGTGGAAGATGAATAATGCAGTCACAGAAAGGGTGTCACATGAGACCATGATGGGCGACTTTCAAGGCAAGGGCGTAGATGAGCGCTGCCGGCAACTCCTCACCATGTGTCAGCCCATCAAATGGGGGTTCTTCCATCACTTGCACACCTCAACATACTACCGCGATCGCGTGGCCCTTTTGGGCGACAGCGCCCATGCTTCTCTCCCATTCCAGGCTGCTGGGGCTGCGCAAGGAGTGGAAGATGCTTGGGTACTATCCAGTATCATTGTGGAACTCGCCAAATCTCCCAGGAGCGCTGCAAGCTTGGGACCCGAGATTACTGCCGGCCTTGCTGCTTATGATTCGGTTCGACGACCGCGAGCACAGCTCCAGCTGGAGCGTTCTGCCGAAGTGGGCCGCATGATTTTCTTCCAACATGAAGAAGCAGGCTCCGATATGTACAAAATCCTCCCCAGGCTGCAACAAGGCCATTTCAATTGGCTGTGGTTCCACGATATTGACACAGATGCGAAGAAAGCCCTGTTCAAGATGAAGGAAGCAAAGCTTGGATCCTAAATCCAAGATTGTGAACTTTAAGTTGAGGAAGGTCTTCTCAGAGCCCTTCCCAGAGCCTTTCCACTCTGCGAAATGCTGGTGGCATCCGATCGATGAATGAAAGACGAGCAGTTTGTACATGGCATCACACGTCGTTGCACTGTAGATTTTCCGATGTTGGGTGATGCTGCTTGCACAAATCAGTGAGAGAGTATTCAATTTGGTGCCCCGTTCATTTTATTTTGTCCAAGCAGGGTCGCTGGGTCATGAAAATCTGGTAAAATTACCTAAAACGGTAGGCACATATATCGTTTGCGGGAATTTCGTTCAAGATGACATAAGATCAAGCAACAAGTCCCACAGTGGTCCCACCCAGACCCTCAGAAAAGCTGATAGCCTTCATAGGACGGTACGAACTCCTCAAACAATGCCATGCGAAAACGAGCAGACGCAGGAGGTGGACAATCCACCATAAACATCAATACACAATATGCAATGTCCTGCTGTTGTCGTTTCATGATCAGTCTAAGCGCACGAGGATCAATACTAGTAACGGCCATATCATCATCACTGTCACAGTCACAACTTGTGTATTGATAATGGAGACATCGACATTGGCTGCGGACTTTTGATGCTTCCTTCGCTAAGATGGCTCTTTTATGTACAAAGAAGCAGTCAACGCTTCTAGAATAGTCATAAAGGTCACATATTAATCTGATGTCCTCGTGACCTCTGGTTCATCGGAAAGGTAGGGTAAAGCCGTTTCCCCGTTGAAACGGGTCATGCCGTGGTAAAGAGAAATGAGCTCGGTGCCGTGTTCCTCACACGCCTTACGTCGAGACCCGCTGGTAGAACAGCAGATAGGCCACCTTGTTGTCCTTTACCGCGTATTTCGGGTTTGGTGTCTGTTTGCCCGAAGAATCCTTTGCTGGAGTGGCTGCCCCGTTGATAACTGTGCTCAATGTCGACTTTGACCTCGAATGGCCGTTGACTTGATTCCACACCTTGTCCGAGTCGTCCTCCTCTTCCTCATCCTGTTCGATTTGCTCGAATCGATTGCCGCTGGCGTTGTGTCGCTCGAGAGCTGCTGCGAGGACTTTGGGATCTTCCTCGCTGCCGCCCTCAGCAACGTCTTCGCTGCGAATGCGTCTGAGCAGCGTATCATCCATGCGAATCCACTCACGACCGTCTTGACGGCGGATGTCCACAGTATAATGTCCCCCGTTTGCATTTTTTCCATGATGGTAGATGACGCCGGTCAATTGATACTTGGGCAATCCACCGTGCGCGATGTATTTGTTGCGGGCTTGCAACGGGAAAGCCTCCTTTGGGATTTCGAGCTCCAATGGGTACCCGACCTTCTTCCAGATCTTTTCGGCACGCTTCGTGGTGCTATCGTAATGGAAGCGCTTGAGGTGCAAGATCAGAAGCGGAGGGAGGCTGTCAATAAAGACCTGCTTCGTGGCGGTGGCTTTCTGTCCTCGTGGCGTGTAGAAGTCACCCTGCATGCTTTCGGGCCGAGTAAGGCCCTTCAAAGCATCAACAATATTGTGAACTTGGGGAGATCCAATGTCAAGCTGTAATGGTGAGTATGGCTCCAAAGTAACAGATAATTTGTTGCCAGACACCTTGAGCTCGGAACGCAGTTTGCCGCCAAAGATGTTGGTTATAGGCGAGTCACTTGCAATCGCTCCAGAGGACCGAGTAACTGATGGCTTTTGCTTGTGACCGACTTCCATCCATCCGCTCTCAGCGTCAGCTTGCTCGGAAAGGTTTGAAACACTGCCAACTGGGGTAGTTCGACCTGAGTTGGAGGCACTAGTTCTCATTGCCCGAGCACATTCTTCATGTAGCTCCTCCAGCAAAAATCCAAGGAATTCTTGCGCATCCTGTTGGTGACCTCGACGCATCTCCCGAAACCGCGGCAGATCTTTGATAGCTGAATAGACATATTCTGGGATGAAGGAATCGCCATAATTTTCGTAGTCTTCTGGTTTCAATTGCAGGCGAAGCTGGTCGATGTTCTTGGCCGAACAGATTACAGGATATTCTTGAACAAACATAATGATGGCATCAATTAAAGGAGTATCGCTTTTGAATGCATATCGAGCTCGTTGAGCTACTTTTGCGAGGAAGTCGTAAAATGGTAGGCAGAAAACAAGGACTTGCAACACCTGAATCAACCAATTAGTCTCCTGCCATAGAACGGAGGTCAGGCAAAACTTACAGAGTTCATGTAGCACATGTTTCCCGTGTTCACTAGACCACGTGGTTTTATGAAGGAGATCTTGGTGGGGGCTTCTGCGACCAAACTCATATCGTTGAGAACATCTGACAGAGTCTCGTTCTTTCCTGCCGTCGTATCGACCGATCCGAGCATCGGGATTGGTGCCGCTGTAGAACTGCTTTGTGGATTGTCACCACGGAAAAGGTTCGCCCATGACTTCGGAGCAGCAGGAGTGGAGACGACAGGGGGGTCATCTTCAGGGGCTTGCTTTGCCTCCGCTGTGTCGGCATTGGTATCATCAGGCTCAGACTTGTCCACTGCTGAATGTTCTGCTTCGGAGACCTTTGTTTGATCTGAGACGGTCGAATCTCTGTGTGGTCTACGGCTCGCTGTTGGGCTAGGTGGGAGAATTGGAACCGCTGGGAGAACAGGACCGGCAGGACGAGCTTTAGGCTGTGTCGGCGTCTGTTGAGTTTTAGTCAGAGACGCAGGCACAGCAGAAGAAGGCGTTGTTGGCTGTGTCGATGGGCCTTCAGAAAGGACGTCTGATGGCAATGGTGTGGATGTCTGCGTGGTGCTCTGTTCCGTTTCACTATATGTTGGCAGCTCCACAGAGACATCTTCTTGCTTCTCCACCGTGTCTTCCGTAGGTGCCTCGGCTACTTGTTGCAGATTAGGGTAGACAATTGGTTCAGTACCGAGTTGAGACCTCAGGATCCGGCGTCTATGACGAGGGGCACGAGGAGGAAATGCTTCATCCTGGACCGATAACCAGGGAACCTAAACAAGAATTAGCGGTGCTGCGATAAGAACAGTACCATTTCTTCCTTACCGGAGGCCGGAAGGGCTCTTGAGGAGCCTCAACCGAAGGGCTTTGCACAGTCGGTGGTGCTGGTGATATTGCAGGCGATATGGATTCCTTCTTGGTATTGATAGTACTGGTAGTACTCAAGGGAGGAGACGGTGGCGTTTGGATGAGGCTGGTAGATGTAGTAGACGCTGAACTAGGAGCTTGTTGTGGAGGTACTGGTCCTGGCCTGTGAGGGAGATGGGGGGATGCTTGTGTTTGAGGTTGTGATGATACAATGAGAGGCCCAAGCTGCGGAGGATATTGTGGTGGCGGCATTGGATGTTGAGGATAGTACGGCGGACGACTACCATGCATAGGATGTACATGGTGTTGTTGATAGCCATACCAGTTTGGCGCATATGGTTGCGCATATTGGGGCATCATTGGCCCTATTTGTTGTGGATAGTAAGGCTGTTGATAGCCTGAATGAGGCCGCATCGGCGGTGGTATGGTCGTGTATGAGCCATCATGCCGCCTCGGTGGAGGTTGCATGGGCATGGGGTGTTGCCCATATGGGTGATGGTTCTGCTGCATGATTGTAATCGCGTTCAAGACTCTCTTCGCCAGGACATCGTGCTAGGTCGATGCGCGTCTCGTCTGAGAGCTGATCATTTCCCGTGAATCTTTTTATCCTGACGCTCTGCGACTGTCCATACCTGAGTCGTAGAGGGAAGGAACAAAAGAAATGACCGGTGATACTCGAGTGAGGCCTGAGGACTGAAGACCTAGGGGGAGCCACGATAGTCAAATTGTCGAAACCGCTGGACAGCCACAGAACAACGGGAAAAGAACTCGCCTGAACCTGTGTCTTTACGACAAGGTGCAAAGCTCGACAAGAGTGAAGAGAGGAGATTGTGCGAAGGATGTAGGACAATCCCTCGCGATGGCCGATGGAAGTTCTGGTGGCCACTGTGTGTCGCAGGCAAAGACGCACGTTGACGGTTGCGCAGTTTGGGTTGTGAGTGAGTGGTGTTACTACTGGACGGCGGAATTTCTATCGGCGCTAAGTCCGGCAAGAGCAAAATGAATGATGGAGAAGCCCAAGGACTGAAGATTAGCTAAGCTTCAGTCGCGAAACAGCCCAGCAAGCCCAGTACAGTAATTGGGTGATTGGAGCAGATCGATAGTGGCTACTGAGGCCCATGCATGCAATGACTGACTCTTTCCCCTCCATTGCCATCTCATTCTCTGTTCCGCAGGCCATTCGAACCTCTCTCCACCACCTTTCATGCCCCTTCGCTTCGGCGATCGTGGTAACAGTTTGACAGCATTTCTCTTTATATTTGTACACATACACTCTCCATACTCAGTCGAGGACTCGGGTCTGCTTTATTGCTGACTTGAGGAGACGCCGCGTCCGCAGAGGACATCCCCAATTACCATAGCGATGTCATCAAGCGCCACTTCAAGTCCGGCATCGAGCAAACTTCTCCCTCCCTCGAGTTCTTCCAATTACTCCCAGGCGCCTTCCTCGACAGGTGCTGATCTTTCCTCCAAACGAAGTCTGAGCTCCGGGAGCTTTGGTGCCGGTGCTTCAACGCGTCAGTCTTCCCAGGCGCGTGGGAATCAACCCCTCCGAAAGCAACACAAAGGCCAAAGGAAGCCGCGTCTCCTGGTGGATGAGGATGCCCTTGGGGAGTCTGGCGCCATGAGGTCAATCAACAGCCGGAAGGGTCAGACATCCATCACCCACTTGATGAACTTTAGCCTCCCTCCACGTCCTCAGCATCACTACCAGCATCACTTCAACAATCGACATCAAAGACGCAATCCTACTTTCGGGCTAGGATCGGGATATCATGCTGTTGATAAAGCTCGCTATGTTCACTCCAACTATCGTTTCATTGTACGCCCCGACCGGGATTACCACCCTCAGACAGTTGATGCGGATATATACGTTGACTGGGATGCCGTATTACAAGTACTGGCTTCAGCCGAAACGCAAGATGCAAGCTGTCCAATATGTCTGTCTACACCTGTTGCGCCCCGCATGGCGAAGTGTGGTCATATCTTCTGTCTACCATGTCTAATACGATACATGCATTCCGCGGACGATGAGAAATCTGGCCCTGAGAAACGAGCCAGATGGAAAAAGTGTCCAATCTGTGAAGACAGCATATACATTTCCGAGGCACGGCCAGTCAGATGGATTGCTGGCCACGACGCCAGCATGCTCAAAGAAGGTGGAGACGTGCTACTCAAGCTTCTGAAACGTGAACCAGGCAAGACACTTGCACTTCCTCGAGATACTGCCGACGGATATGGACGATCTGACGATATTCCTTGGTTTCATGTTGCTGAAATGATGGAGTATGCTCGTTTCATGAAAGGCGGCGAAGACTACATGGCTTCTCAGTACGGCCGGGAATTGGTTGACCTCGAAACTCAAGAGAGGGAAGATGAGCTGATGTTTGGCGACGAGAACACCTGGACTCGCAAAGCTGTCCTAGCGGTTGAGGATGCCAAACAGAAGCTGTCAGGCTTGGGTAACCCTCCGCCAGCCTCTTCGACATCGACGAAACCCGTGGACATCCCCGAGTCATGGGATTCTGCTGCCACGGAGGGTCAATCGTCCCTGACCACTGCCATGAAATCTCTGTCTGTCGAGCTAGCGCCTGGTAGAATCCAGCCTCACACCCTCGCGAACAAGCGCCAGCCTGATCCCGAGCGTCCTCAGTCACATCCTTTCTATTTCTATCACGCCATGCCCAATTTCTTTCTTTCACCACTGGATATACGCATTCTGAAGACAGCTTTCGGCGATTTTTCTGCTTTTCCATCAACCATTCTTCCACGAGTAGAGCACATCTCTACAGGACACATCATAGATGACGACTTGCGGAAACGCGCCAAATACATGGCGCATCTGCCGTACGGCTTCGAGGTCACCTTTTTGGAATGTGACTGGACCGAGACGGTCAGTCCGGTCATTCTGGAACAATTTTCAGACGACATTGCAAAGAGGAGGAAGCGCAACTCTGAAAAGGAGGCGCGAGAAGAGAGGGATAGAATACGTGCCGAGAAAGAAGAGGACGATAAACGATGGGCACCGGCCCCAAGAAGGCGGCGGGGCAGTTCTGCACCCAGGAGTTTCAGCGAATCAGACTTTCGCCCCTTGGTCGACGCGAATACTCACCCAAGCTCGTCTCCGGGTGAGTCAGGCTTTGCTACGACACCTCCTTGGAACACGAGAACACATTCATCCTTTGCAACTTTGGCCACGCCCGGGACGAGTCCGGACGCTCCAAGGACGGTTTGGGGCACAACAGCTATTGTACCAACCTCACCATCAATGCTTGCTGCTCCTGAGCCAGCTGCAGCACAGGATGATGGTTGGCTTCAAGGGTGGGAGAGGGATTTGTTGGATGACACTGATGCTGTCGCCATGGTGGAAGCCAGTCTGAGCAACGACGTAGGCCGTGCGGCTGGTGGCTCATCGAAGAAAGGCAAGAAGAAGAAGATCACGCTCATGTCGACAAACAATCGAAGAGGTGCATGATGAGAATGCTGCTGCACGATAACGATTCATGTCTTGTGTATATAGTGACGCCCTTTGCAGAGTGGCCAGAATGGACACCTGCCATTACAGCTGTCAATAAACGAGCCTTGTATGGCTCTCAATATCCGTCCATGAACATACCTCGGTAGCTGGTACTGTAGGTTAGTGTGTATTAGTCTGTAGGTGGAAGATTGTTTTGGTGTGAACAAACCTTAATGGATAAAATGGTTTTTTCCATCCGGAATGGAATAAACATTCCCGGGCCGCACCACCAACAACGTCGCACGGCATGTTTACTCTTCGTCATTACTCGTGTCTTTGACGCATCTACACTCATTTACTCGCTCATGTCACCTCATCTAGTCGTTCTTTAGTCTTGGACACTCATTCCCAGGATAGACCGATATGACGGTCACGCGTACCCAGGCGGGCAAGACGCCCAAGTATGCTTCAGTCCTCCGTCGTGGCACAAAGACGCGTTTGCTGACCGTGGTCCTAGGAAAACAGCTCATCCAGGGTATGTCGAGACGCCCGGTACCTTTCGAAAGCCTCGTACGCGGAAGTCCGGCGTGAATCTGGAAGATTCCGACGCGCAAGACTCGTCGACCGGCCACGAAGACGACGCGACGGCCGTGAAACCTGCTCCAAGGAGCACACGGAAAGCGTCGCGCTCTGCAAAGTTCACGGAAGACCTACATGACACCACGGAAGAAGAGGCTGTCAATGGACATGTGAGAGGAAAGCCGAATGGTTCGATCACCAGCAAGATGAACGGGCATGTTATCCCTTCAGAAAGACTTGTTGATGGCTGGAGGGCAGGTATGGACCCCAAGGTCGACACCAGCGGTCACTTCGAGTTCGGAGGGCCTTGGGGTGTCACAGCAATGATGATCGGCTTCCCTACCCTCATGTACTACATGTGGATCGGCGCGACCTATTACAACGGGAAGTTCCCACACCCCAGAGATGGCGAGACCTTTGGGGAATTCCTACACGGCTTAGGTCGAATGGTGTACTATGGTGCATGGCCTTCCGCGAAAGCCTGGGTCATGTACTGGACGTTCTTCATCTTCGAGGGTGCCCTTTACTGTCTGATGCCAGGCATATGGACCAAAGGAAAACCTTTGCCTCACGAGAACGGCAAGCGGCTCGATTATTATTGTTCTGGATCGTGGTCTTGGTGGACGACCATCATCGTGGCGTTCGCGCTGCACTTCTCCGGCCTCTTCAAGCTGTATCAGATCATTGACGAGTTCGGTCCCCTCATGTCCGTCGCCATCATTTCTGGCTTCCTGGTTTCGATCGTGGCGTACGCTTCCGCCATCTATCGTGGCAAGCAACACAGAATGTCTGGATATCTCATGTATGATTTCTTCATGGGAGCCGAACTCAATCCGCGAATGTTCGACATTCTGGACTTCAAGATGTTCTTCGAGGTACGACTGCCTTGGTACATTTTGTTTTTGCTGTCAGTGGGGACTGCTGCACGCCAATACGAACTGTATGGTTATGTCTCCGGAGAAGTAGGACTTTTGGTTATGGCCCACTTCCTGTATGCCAATGCTTGCAGTAAGGGGGAAGAGTGCATTGTGCCCACCTGGGATATGTACTATGAAAAATGGGGTTTCATGCTCATCTTTTGGAATTTGGCCGGTGTGCCGCTGACATACTGTCATTGCACGATATACCTGGCAAACCACGCTCCGAGCACATATCTCTGGAACAAATATGCACTGGGCGTTTTATATGTGGTGTATCTGTTTGTTTACTGGGTTTGGGATACCACAAACAGCCAGAAGAATCGTTTCCGGGCGCAGGAAACTGGCGGTGCCATAACCAGGAAAGCCTTTCCACAGCTTCCGTGGCAGAGTGTGGAAAACCCAAAGGTCATCGGGTCAGAGGATGGTGGGACTATCCTGGCAGACGGCTGGTGTAAGTATCTCCTTGGTTGGGTCGATCTCAGTGCTAACCGTGTTTCCAGATGGCTATGCACGAAAGATCCATTATACCTGTGATCTCTTCTTCGCACTCACTTGGGGAGCAGTAACGGGGTTCCGCTCCCCCTTTCCGTGGTTCTATCCAGCCTTCTTCAGCTGTATGATCGTCCATCGCGCTATTAGAGATATCGAACGGTGTCGGAAAAAGTATGGCAAGGCGTGGGAGGAGTACGAAAGGCAGGTTCCTTACCTGTTCATTCCTGTAAGTTTCGACGTTTCCGCAAACCTGCTCTGAGGCTGAACTATGCGCAGTATGTGTTTTAGAGACGACCAACCTCCTCGGTCTTCTTTTCTTGTCCGATCCTGCTGGTCCAGAAGCTGGTATTCTGCTGGACCGTCCTCACGGTTAGCATCGGATAGAAAACCATCGAAGGGCGGTGTCTGTGTCTTTTCCAGCTTTCAAAAGTCCCGCTTGGCGAAGTCAGGCATAATGATAATATCGCACAAAAAATGCTCGTCGTTCTTCATCCGTCCTCTCCGACAGCTGTTGTCGATTGTTTTCCTACGCTCATTGTCAGTATTGGTGGTGGTTTGCACGCCTCTGTCGCGGTATGCACTCTGTTGCCGTTCGTCCTTGTTTGGGCGTTCACAGCCCTGCATACGACAAGAAGCGCTCCGCTGCGCATTTCTTCCACACTAGGAGCAACGCTCCACTGCGTCTACAACATGCACACTGCAATGAACGCTCCGCAGCGCTGCGCCGTCGAGCTCATTCACATCTTCCTCGCCAGCAATGGCTTCCTTCTCGCGAGACTCACTTCTCAACTCTCCTCACTTTCCTCAACCAGACAAATTGGCAACTCTTTTCTTGGAAAGACGTTGGACAATCGCAATAAACACACTCAAGACACTTCTCGGAGCTCGACGTCGACGACAAACTCGATTTTGCAAGGTACGCATTGCCGAAGAGCCCGTCTCCAGCTTGACAGCGAGGTGAGAATGAGTTTTCGCTGAACCACACCCCAATTGTGTCTTGCTAACGCTTTTTGCTCTGTAGACCAGCTCATCGTCCTCAAATACCTCAATACCCCAGACATACCGGCTCAGGATGTCTCTCCATGTGACGCTGGCGACCTCAATGGCGACTGAACTGCTGTCGGTACCTCTCTTTTCGAATTTCTCGATTACGGTCTCCTCTACTGGTCTCTCGATCTTTTCTGCAGCTCTCACACCATCCAGCAATGCCTCAATGCAAAGCTTGGACGTGCCAGCGACTGTCTCGGTGTCAGTATGGGTTCCAGACTCTCCTGCGCCTACCAGCATGAACACCTCGACTGCTCTTCCACCATTGGCGACCAGTACGGTCAATATCAACATCACAGCAACCACGACAGTCTGGTTCACCGAGACTGTGCCTGCCTCTCTTGCTCCGTCTGCCAGCGCCACCAGCATGGTCACCGTTTCTGTTCTTCCTCTCCCAGCCACCAGTACGGTCAATACATCTTCAATCAGTAGCGCCGCCACCTTGTCGTCGCCTGCAATCACCACATCCCCCGGCAGCACGGTCTCTACAACATCCAGCACGTCTGCAATCATCAGCGCGTCTGCACAGCCTCTTCCGATCTCTCTTGCTCGCTCTCCTGCATGGAAAATAGTCAAGATCGTCTCGTCAGTTCTCGGTGTATGCATGCTAGTCATGTTCGCCGCTCTGGTCTGGTTGTTAGTACAGCGCCGCAAGGATCGCAAGGACAGAAGCACCAATTCGTACACCGTGGGCAGTGTCTCGACCTCTCCAAGCACAGTTTCGACCCTTCCAAACCTTCGAGTCACGCGTGCGCCGGTGCTTCCCCCTCTTTCCGCCCGTCGAATGCGTCCGCGCGAGCGCACCGCGTCTCCTGCGTCTCCAGATATCAGAATGTCAATCATTTCGGACCCGCGAAGCAGTCGCTCTACCAGGACTGAGCCATTTCCGGAGTTTGTCGAGTCGCCAGAGCGGCGGAGGTCGGTGTTTGCCTCGTTTGAGAGGTTCACGGCGTGGTGGACCGGGGTGGGAGGAGAGGGTGTGGTAGACGAGTACCACTCCTCGGGGAGTGATGAGAGCATGTGAATGGGGGGGGGCAAGTGAGGTAGATGTGAAATTAGTAGTTCGGCATGTGAGAGTGAAAGATGAAATAGAAGTGAAATGAGAGTGAATGGGCACGTGCTGTTTTTTGTCCTGAAAATGTGATTCTGTCGCTCGCTTTTATATAACGAGGTTATATACTCATTATGCCCGGTGCCTTCCCGAAATATATCAACGAAATCTCCATCGTTGAACTTAGAGCGCCCTCCTTATCTAACACTATATATCTATCCGATATGGACGTGAAGCTCGCTATACTCATCGCCTTTCTACTCTCCGTTGTTTCCTCGTCGCCCTCCCACCGTATCACACCTCCACCTGAACTTGTCTCGAACGTACTCCTCCACGGTAACCATCCTCATCCCCTTCCTTGCACTCCAAGTGCTCTCCAATGGCCAACTCAATCCCACACCCTCTGCAAACACAACGCGATACCTCTTCAACTTATCCCCGGGGTCCATCCTACTCTCATCACGCAGAAACTCCACAGGCCAAACCCGTCTCACGACTTGTCTGCCTGTCGCCCGCCTAACGACATCCGCAAACTGTCCATATGACAATGTGTCGCCCGCTATGTACACAGGCTGGTTCACAGGGGCGGTCCCATCAAATACAAGTCCAGCCGTGACTCGACCTATATCCTCTGCTGTTGTCGTGGTGATCATATCATCCCAGCTGTTCAGGGCGGTCACTTGCACCTCACCATCGGCCAAAGGCACGACAACGCCCCAGTACTCCTCGAATAAGAAGGACATGAAGATGCCGCATGATATGATTGTCCATTGAGTAGCGGTTTGGGATCTGAGAAGGTCGCGCACGTCGATTTGTTCGGCGAACATGCCTTGGCCTCCTCGGCGGGTGATGGCGTCGTAGTTGACGCCGTGTTGCCAGGGAATGTAGTACTCCACTTCCGCGGACAGGACGGCCTGTGTGACTTTGAGCATGGTGCCGGGCTGAGATGTCATGCCGCCAGCGTGCATGATGGCTGTGTACGGCCGGAAGAGGTTGCTTAGCTCATCTTGGGTGGATGCTTCAATGTCTGCCCCTACAAGGTTGATACCTTGGTTGCGGAGGGTGGTGTGCTGTTGGACTTTCTCTGGGGACGGGTTCGTCAGGCTTGAGGGTCGGACCATGAGAGTGATCTTGGTGGATGATGGACTGTACAGGGCATGAGAAGTGAGTGCTTGAATAATTGCTGTGCCTAGTTCGCCGGCGCCGATGACGAGAATGGATTTGGCGCGAGTTGGGAGTTGAGATTTAACTTGAGACATGATGACCGATGATGCCTCCGAAGCCGACGTTGAGTCTTTTGTTCGTTTGACGACGGTTGCCCATGTCCTTGATATACTGTACCAATACAGACCTTATATCCTAAGTCCTGATGGCGGGGGTTACATGCTTTCTGGGCAATCCTGGGCACTTACTAATAGGGGTGAAGAGCCTTGCGCGGGAATGTGCAATCGCCGTGCTTCAGACATGGGCTGCGGCTGTGGTGGCGACGATATGTTAGTGACATACAGAGTTCGAACATACCAGAACCTGCTTGTGTATCGTTCTGGCTCACAATTGGTAGTGAGGCTCTTGGGCTATGCTGCTGATGTTATGCACCGTTGGAGATGTTGCGTTTTGGTTCGGGGCTAGCGGAGCAACTGTATGGTTAAACGCCGGCTGACTTGATACGAATTCGCAAAGCTAGGTAAGTCGACAATATTGCAGCAGAGTTGGTGAATGATCTTGGTCTGAGAGCGGTCCTAAACGATCAGTCCTCAACGAGCGCAAGACTTTGAAAGTCCAATGGTGATAAAAAAGTAGTATTCATTCCGTCTCGAGTGGACGTGGTGCCAGCGACCGCTAATCTGATATCGCTGCAAAACATAAACCTGGTGCTGTCCTTCCCGCTTGCACTGTCCCTAGCATAATGTAACTTTTCCTGCTTGCTGAAAGATACCTATCCGCCTTTGATCATAACGCTGAATACTCGACTCGATCATGACGCTTTTCTGCCATACACAATGTGTCTATGAGGTTAGTAAGATTCGACGAAAGAGACATCTGGCATGACTTACAACTTGGTATGCAAGTGATACTTCATGTTGTTCAGATCAGACCTGACTCCAGCCATAAGAACCTCGACATCTTCCTTTTGCCATCCGAGTACTCGAGTGAAAAGAGCCAAACTGTATGCAGGAGCTGCCTCCATAAGGTTCAGGAGCATGTACTTAGCAATTTCCTTCAATCGTTTGTCTTTTGGCCACGGCGAGAGTGGACACTTTGATCGGGCGTAAGTTACTGACAGCTCCAGTGGTTGAGGTTGCCTACCTTGTATATCTCTTCTTGGACATTCTGAATGCCTGCATCGACCACCATGCCTTTGATTTGGGGACCCACGTTCATGACCCTCCCGGTCAAAGCAGAAGCATTGCTAAGCTCATGCTGCCACCTGTTGTAAGAGCTATCGTCCGGAAGACTGTTATCATCGGTTGATCCCCACGCTTCGAGATCCATGACTTCCAACCAGCCGCCAGGTTTGAGGTTCTCCAGGCATTGCTGGAAGAGTCGTGGCCAATCCTCAATTGATCCGCCCATATTGCCGATTCGGATCCAATCGAACTTGTCTTGAAAGGTCCATTCGGCCTCACAGTCGTCGACCATGAATTGCAAGTTCGGTGGCACCCAAGTGGGTTGTATGGGTGATAGATCTGTGGCGATGACTTCTGCTTCTGGGAATTTGTCGGCAACATCGATGGCCCTGGCAGAAATTGTTAGTGCGTTGTGAATGGATAAGTGATAGACCTGACCAGATGCCTGTGCCCGTGCCGATGTCGAGGATTCTCTGAGGATTTTCAATGGGCGCTCGGTGTAGTTCTCCGCCCAAGATCATGGATTGAACATGGTGTAGCAGGTCTAATCGTTCTTGTTCTCGTTCGTCATTGGGTGCGAAATATTTGCCAGCCTTGTAAGAATGATAGCGACGACCATTTTCGTACTGATAGTTCATCACGCTGGAACTTAATGAGGTCGTGTCGCTGAAAATACTGTCGCCATAGGCAGAGTCGGCGTCTGTTTCATTTGCCATGGCGGAAAAGGACGGTCTGGCACCGCAAATCAAGGCACAAGAGGCTGAACTCTCATATTAAGTTACTGCGATGCCGAAGAGTTGAAGTTAATCGAGGGTTGAGAAGCAATGATGAAAGGATGAGCAAAGTAAATGAGGATGGCACGGTGTGTAAGCCTTGGGTGGTGGGGCAGTGGTTGTGCCTTCCACGATGCCCAGGCACTTCCCGCCCGCGAAGGCGCAAGGGTGCAAGGATCAACTTAACTATGGTAGGTGCTATGGGCTTCGAGGGCTTTGACTTTGCCCTTGTCAAAACGGCCAGGACGCTACTTTGTTGCTCCGCTTGATGCCTAAAGAAGCCGACTTCATTTGCATTCACTGTAGATCAACGGTAAAGACATGGTTTCTTCGATCGGTATCCTTGTCACTGGAAAGCAATGATTATGTGCTGGATGCTTGATGCTGTGCGACGAATGACAAGATCCAAGCCAGGGAACCACTTCATGTTGCTCATGCGGCGCTTGCGTCGTGACTTCTGCCAACCCATGCGTTGGGTGAAAGTAAGAAGGTAAGCGACAACGACAAGCACATCAGCGACCAGGGTCTAAAAGAGCCGTTCTTTCCCCGTTCCCTGATATTCTGAGATTCATATAATGTTCAATGAGAGCTTGTGATCGCCACTATATTCCAGCTCCAAACTTGATGGACCATCATGAGGGCTGGTAACGCTGGCCTTGCCCCAGCGTGGCCCCCCAGCGGTATCGATCTTGACAGTGGGGAAAGCTCGTTCCCTAACTTAGGGCTCAAAAGCCTGGATGATAGGCCTATATCCGACACGTGCACCCAAAGGGCTTCGCTTGTTATTTCGCGTTCTCATGCGGGTACCTCTTGACGCATATCCGACTAGCCTGGCATACTCGTCTCCTAGGCGAGACAGCTGCCAGTCCGCAGGATTTGGCAATGGTTGGTATTATTATCGGACTACTGCAAGCTAACCACGGAAGACTCAGAGATAGGCAGTTCGTCCATGAACTGGGCCGTTTTGCCATGTGGTTTGAGATCCTCCTTCAACTCAAAAAGACACGAAGCCACTTGCGGCACGGTCAATTGTAATGATTCCCCATCTGGAGTCAAAGGAGCTGGTCTTCAACTCATCCTCTTTCACACTTCCGCTCCCTTCCTCCCGCAGCCCGAAGCCACCTGCGCATCATCAAGCAATATGGCATTCTTTACGTATATGACTTTGCCGATTCTATTGGCTCTAGTTCCCATTACAGCTTTTTCTTCCTTAGTAATCTACCGCCTATTCTTTCATCCCCTCTCCAAGGTTCCCGGGCCGAAGCTTGCCGCCATCTCCCGATTTTACGACTTTTACTATGACTGTATCCAGGGCGGCAAATTCTCATTCCATATTGAAGGATTGCATGAAATATATGGTGAGGCACAGAGAGGGTCTTTAGATTGTCATGAACTAATCGCAAGTTTTGTAGGACCTATCGTTCGCATAGGACCCAATGAAGTACATATACAAGATCCAGACTTCTTTGATGAATTCTACAATGTCACCAGTCGTCTTGATAAATATCCCTGGTACTATGCCTTCATTGCGTCGCAAGATGCCGGCTTTGGTACTTCAAATGTCGACCTCCATCGCGCTCGAAGAAAGGCCATGAGCCGCTTCTTTGCATCTTCAGCAATTTCAAATCTCGAATCTTCATCGAAAGAAAAGGTCCTGAAGCTATGTCGCCGTCTGCGGCAGATGCGACAAGAAGACAAACCGGTGAACCTTTCAAATGCGTTTCGTTGTCTTGCTGCAGATTCTGTGACGGATTATTGTCTACCAAAAGGCTTTGACCTGCTGGATTCGGTCGACTTCGCAGACGACTACAACAAGCAATCGCGGATAATCTCGCAGATTGCTGTATGGCATCGGCATATTCCCATCATTATCCCCATATTTATGCGCATGCCGAGATCGTTCATTGAAAAGACCTCGACTGAGGGTGGTGTGATGGCATTCGATTTTCAAACGGTAGGAGCAGACCCCTACGCAGGCCTGAGATCCCAGAAACTCACACTATAGCAGGATTTGGCACGAATGGCAGAAGCAGTGGTCAAAACCGAGAAGAGAAGCGATCGATCAGTCCTGGACGGGATCGTTAACTCCGACGCCATTCCAGAGAGCGACAAGACGGTCGACCGAATCACGCAAGAAGCGCGCACACTCGTTGGTGCAGGGACCGAGACCACAGGCATATCCCTCGAAACCATCACATTCCATGTCCTGTCGCACCCTGACGTGCTCCGGAAGCTAAAGGAAGAATTGGCCAAAGCAGCGGATGGGTCAAAAGGCGTCAAGGACCCTTTGGCGAAGTATAGTACGGTGCAGCGCCTGTCCTATCTCACTGCCGTCATGAACGAAGGACTCCGACTGGCAAACAGCGTTTCCGGCCGACTTGCAAGAGTCAATCCATGTGCTGCCACCACGTATAAGTCATATGTGTTGCCCCCAGGGACGGCCATCAGCATGTCGATTAGGGATAATCATCTATCAGAATCTGTGTTCCCCGATGCCTTGTCGTTCAAGCCCGAGCGATGGCTCGTGACGGGAGACGAGTTGAAACATATGGAGAAGTGTTTTGTCCCGTTTGGACGTGGCGGAAGAAGTTGCATTGGGAAAGAGCTGGCATTGATGAACCTTTACCTGACACTTGCGAGCTTCTTCCACGAATTCGATGCCGAGCTGTTTGAGACGAGGAGGCAGGATATCGAGATTGAGCATGACTTCTTTTCCCCGTTTCCTTCTCTGGACTCGAAAGGTCTGCGGGTCATGCTCAAGTAAGACGGAATGGTAAGCTGTACTTCTGTAGACACTCAGATACAGCGAGATATCATCGGCGAACTTTCGTCACCGCATTCGAATACATATACCTATAAGACCGCATGTTAAAGTCAGCGCTGGCCAGTCGAAGGCGAAAGGCGTAGAAACGACGGTTGATAGAATACCTAGGTATGTGGGAGTTGACGAAGTACGAAATACGACGCACTTCCCGTGCCAGCTGCTGCAAAGTATAACTGGACAGCTCCAAAACGCCCTGTACTGCAGTCATGGACAGCCTATGGCAACCCGCCATGGAAAACATGTCCACTCACACCACAGCTATTGCTAAATGTATATTTGAAGAACAAGTAATTTGACAAAAGTGTGAATACCACCAGGCATCACTCAAAAACAATCCTATATTTTTTCGTGGGTCTCGCAGAGCTCTTCACCAAGCTTGCAAATCACTTGAGCAGCTCTTAAATTACCTGAGCTTTGTTGGAGGAGATCTCGAAGTCAAAAGGCATCCCTCAACACCAACTAGGTACATCCAAGTACACCAAGCCGGCATCACTTTCTGCCATAACCACATTTTCACCATGGGATTGGAACGCAATTTCGTGGGTGATCCTCACGCATTTGAAGGATACTGGGGACCACCAACCTCTGTGGCCAAGTATGTTCCTGCCGCGCCACAGCATCTTAAGAATCATGCTGATACCTGCACAAGCTTCTGCGAAGAAGACTACGGCGTTACACTATACATTGGAGAGTTCGTAAACACGTTTACAAATCTCGCATATGGTCGGTTCATTATAGGCACAAGCAATAACCACGACAACCTGACCGCGTGCGAAATAGTCTACTGGTCGATCAACGAGCTCTTTCCAGGAGAGAGCTTGTTCTCTACAACAGCATTCCCCAACCTAGCACTATTCTTCGTCGGAGTCATGTCCTTCGCCTTCCATCTCACCTTGAAATACGGCGCGCAACTCTGTGATGATCTGTCCATGTTCTGGGTATGCGCCGCCATCATTTACGAGTTGTACACGGTCGACCAACCACCCAAGGTGAAAGTGGCATTTGGATCAGCATTGACAGCGGTACTGGGCACCATCAGCGCAATCCACTGTACGCTCTACCAATTATGGCTGCACAATTGGACGTTCGTCCTGCTCGTCACCGCCATCTGGCCACGGGTGTTGTATCTGATTCAGCGCAAATTCAAAGGCGAGGAGAAGAAATACTGGCTGGCGAAATTTCGGGTTGGAGGTATATCTTTCGTTGCAGGATTCATAGTTTGGGTGATTGACAGTGCTGCTTGTGGGCAGCTTCGCGAGGCCAGGAGGGCTGTTGGACCGCCATGGGCTTTTGTGCTGGAGTTACATGGATGGTGGCACATCCTCACTGCAGTGGGTGCCGGGTACTGCGTCCGAGTGACAAAGGTGCTTACCAAGAGATCGTCGTGAGGTACCACAGTACTCGGGGATGTTGCCGGACTGGAACGAAACTGTACAGTTATCACAGCCTTGCCTAAGAGTTTCCATACTCGTGGAAGTCCGTAAAAGTACCCAGGTATGATGAAATCTCAGTGGAACCGGCCACCGTCAGGTTTCCGCCGGCAATCACCACTGGCATCGGCAATATTGCACGTTTAGGCCACGACAGGCCCTTGTGGTATTAGGAAAATCTCCCATAGGCGGTCCGGAACTGGCGCCCGGGCTCCTTGCGTCTATCACTGCCAAGTGGTCTTTATCTCGGTGGGTTTCAACTGGAACCCGCTTGACGTCGTTTTTGTTCATCACTCGCGTACGGAGTATGCTTATCCGACTTATTCGTGAACAGCTTTACAGCCTTTTTTTGGTTGTTGCCGTGGCTCCATCGTGGCATTGGGATCTTCTCATCTTGGGACAAACCGAGATATCCAGGACCATCGCGATGGTGGGAGAATTTTATGTCAACGCCTCGCCATCGATGTCCCAAACATGGCGTATCTCGCCCCTCCTTTTGCCAACTGCCACAACGTCACACTCTCGAGATCGAACTTGGCTGCACTATGTTGGTTCCGGTCCAACCATACACAGCACCACAGTGCTAGATGACCGAATTGGGAATACTCAGTCATGAAGATCACTTGACCTACTCACGTAAGGTTCAAAGAAGCTGACCTCCTCTCGATTTCTCGTGCTACGTCGTGCTCGTGTTCATGCTTCGCGCCTGGCTGCCTCGTGAACTCTCCTCCCACGACCTCTGTTGTCCCAACCCGTCCACTTTGACTTCTTCACAGCAAATACTCGAGTCTTGATCATGTCTATACCCTCAACACGGCTGAGTCTCGGCCTCGCCAGAAGCTGCACGCCAACCGTGCGCTCAATATGCAGAATCACTAACAAATCACGACCCCTCAGATCGCTGCCAGCAGTTCAACAGTGTCGCTTGTTTTCCCAGAGTCCCCTCGCCAGCAGCAAAGCATCCAGCAAGGAGCCGTCAAACGAGAAGCAAGCGCCGTCAATCAAAGAAAAACTACCCGACCCGCAACAATCACCCGCTCGATTCCGGGAATTCGATCTCCATGAGAAAGTCTTCGTCGTGACCGGAGGAGGCCGTGGTCTAGGTCTGACACTAGCTGAAGCACTCGTCGAAGCCGGTGGAAAAGGTAAGCCACAGCTATCTTCCCATCTTCCCCCGTCACCCAGCTGTGTTGTGGCCCCCTTCAAAGGCAGAAACTGATTTGTGGGATAGTATACTGTCTCGACAGACTCCCAGAACCCGAACCAGAATTCCATGAAGTCCAACAACGTCTGGGTCCCAAGTACGGCGGCGCCCTGAACTACGACCACGTCGACGTCCGAGAAGCCGGCAACCTGGATAGAGTCATCTCCGAGATCGCAAGCAAGCACCAACGCATGGACGGGCTGATTGCCGCTGCCGCCATACAAAACGTCACGCCAGCGCTAGACTTCACTCCAGAGAAGATCATGGAGATGCTGGACATCAACTATAAAGGTGTTTTCCGGTCGGCAGTCAGCTGCGCAAGGCAGATGATCAAGTACGACTGTCAGGGGTCGATCTTGTTGGTCGCGAGTATGAGTGGTCTTATTGCGAACAAGGGGTTTACCTCGGCGGTGTATAACAGCTCCAAGGCAGCGGTGTGCCAGCTTGCGAGGAGTCTGGCGATGGAGTGGGGGAAGGCGGTTGATGGGAAGCCGATCCGTGTTAACGCATTATGTCCCGGTAGGTCGCACTACAACACTGTACCAGTGGTGAATGATGCTTGGATATTGGATACTGATGATAGGAAACAGGTAATATCGTAACGCCGATGGTGTTGAAGAACTTTGAGGACCAGCCTGAGTTGAAGGAGCAGTGGGAGAGTCAGAACATGGTAAGTGCAGGACCAACTTAGTGCTCAACATCTGAAAGAAACCTTTACTGACGAAGCTGGCAATTCAGCTCGGACGACTATCGGAACCTCGCGAGTACAGAGGAGCAGCGTTGCTGTGTATGAGTGATGCGAGCTCATTCATGACTGGTACAAATGCAAGTTCTACCTTGATTGAAAGACATGGAGGTCAAAAAGCTAATTCGTCACGTTACAGCTCGTGATTGATGGAGGATATACCGCTTGGTAAACTCTCAAGTATATTTACCCGGAGGAAGGAACCCGTTTGGTACGATCAACTGCTACGCCCACCAAATGACCAACAGGCGTTGCACGATGAGCAATCCGTGGCGACGAGGTAACAGCAAAGTGATGTCCAGTCAGAAAAGATGTCGAGTGTGATTCCGACAAGGTCTTGCAGCTCTCTCAAACACTGGATGGACGGTCCAAGGCAATGATTGTGGGCTCGCGCTCATAGATGCGGAATTGTCACATTGTCCAGATCGGATCCAAGGGGAACGGTTCGTACGGCAGATGGGCAACCATGGAACAAGGAAAAAGGGGCATTATGCGGAGTCAACCTCAATACGAAGGTCTTCTCATCGGTCTCCATGTTGGAAATGTCCTTTGGATAAAAGCCTTCCCGAGGATATGAGGATGAGGTGATGTATTGACTCCCGGGAGTGAATCTTCGTCCAGGACCTAATTTGTACATATAAAGGTGTATTCATTTGTGAAACTTCCGACACTTGACCAGGCATCAAATGTTTCCTGAACCTTTTGCTTACAATATCTTCCATGCCCATAACGTGTCCATGCCCCCTTTCCGAGTGCAATTTTTGCACATATAGCAAGAGCAGAATGGCCAAGAATGATGTTATGACAGAACTTGCTCAATGCGGGTGATGCTTGACAATCTGTCCTACCGCTTGGAGGTTGCAGCAGCATTTCGATACGCTCTCTCCTGTTCAATGTCAAGTCTCCGTTGCGCCTCGTATTTGGCTGCTGATGTTTGTTTTTTCTCAATCTTAGCCTTCTCCACTCTCTTCTCGGTCTCGGTTTTCCAAGTGTTACTGACACCACTGGTCGCGCTCTTCCAGACCTTGGATCCTTGAGCTTTCATGACTTCGACTCCTTTGTCAATGATGCTGCGATCAGATGACGACACCGATTCTGGCGTGGCGATCACCGATTTTGAGGCCACCGTCTTCTGGACCACTGGCTGCTCAATAATATTCATTTTGGAGAATTTGGTCGACTTGGGTGCTGGACCCGAGCCTGGAGTCGAAGGAGCTATCGGTGTCATGTTCCTCCATTTTCGGAACCAGGGGTTTTGAATAGTTGTTATCTGTAACTGTGAAAGGATACCATTGACAAAGAAGTATAGTTGAGTCGCTCCTGGCTGGAATAACAGAAAGACAAACGAGATAGGTGGCAGGATGAGTCTCAGCATCTGCATGGCGGGAGGTGCGGCTGAGTTTCCTTTGGCAGAGGCTGAGATGTTGAAGTATGTCATTGCTGCAGCCCCCAGAGGTAGTAGATAGGTCGAGTCGCCAACACTGAGATTTTGCACCCAGAGCCATTGTTCGGTTTCAAATGCTGGAACCGGTAACGTTCCGCAGTCTCGTAGTAGACGGAATGCGCCAAATTGTAGTGGAATCTGTATGATGATCGGAAGGAAAGCTTTTGAGAGGGAGACACCCGATCCTTTGCTCAATTCCCTGATCTGTTGTTGGGTTTCGATAGCCACCTGCCGATTGTTTTCGCGAAGAGCTTCTGCAACCTTTGCACGCAGTGGTTGTAGTACAGGCTGCATCAACTTCATCCTTGCACCCTGCTCTGCGGCGCCCACAGCTGCGGGAAAGAGGAAGATACGAGTAAGAACGGCAAGAGCAATGATGGATGATGACCAAGACAGTCCGGCCGTAACGTGCAGATGCTCATAAAAGTACTCCATTATAGCGGTCGGTCCCCAGCCAAAGTCAAGACCACAGACATCTTTGAGATATCCAATACCCTCTGGGACCGAAGCGACATCCGTTGCCAACTCCGGTGATGGTGGTGTGCCATGAGGTTTAAGTATTGCATTTTCCAGATCGGCCAGTGCTTGTGGCTCGACACTGCTGACAGGATGAGGATGCGTGAAGGTAGGATCGGGAGCTTCTGCGGTAGCATGCGAAGCTTTCACGGTACGTGTGGGCTCAAGGAAGGTCTGGGGAGGTTCAATCGTGCTCTGGAGGGTCTCTGGAGGTGATACGGCTTCGGTTGCTGAAGGTTTATCAGAACCCCAGCCAAATAAGGATATTGACCGGGACTGCTGCGACAGAACGAGCCTGGCATTGTTGTTGCTCCAGGTCGCTCTGGCACGAGTGAGAGACGCTCTCGAGGTGTGATGGGAGAACTGCTTCCAGTCAGTCTTGCCTGGCTCAATGGTAATGATTCGAATAGGTAGCGTACATGCCGCACGTCTCGTGCTCCAACTCCTGTCAACCTCCAGTTACCATTGCTGATGTGTCGACCCGACCACCTGAGTCCTTGGGACATGGGCATCTTGAGTTACCACTCCGGACCGGATGTTGCACAGTCCATTCCCAATGTGAAGCCGCAGGGAAAATGTACATATGGAGTGTAATCTGGGGAAGGTGCGCCGAACTTTTGACGCCGGCCAATCGATTGCGGTCGGCAGGTTCCTGACTAAGAGCGTTCAAGGTATGACTTGATCATCATGGCAGGTTTTTGATGTATTCTCTCTATCTATACACTGTCATTTGGGGGCTGCTTTCACGCCTATGCTATGCAGCACTGTCTAAGAGTATCCATTTTTGGTCGCTGTAAGAATGCCAACTGTGTCGAGCTTCTTCATCGCCCTAGCTCTTCAGGCGCCGCCCTGCCCTCGCTCCGGCGGTATGTGGACAGTCGGCTCAAGTGTACTTCTGCACAATCGCCCCTCCTCGCTTGAACTCTGGCATGTCCCCTAGGACCTTCGTCTTGTCTGTAAGCTCGTTCGTAGGAAAAGTGGTTTGCAATACGAAGTCTCTGCCTCCAGGTTCAGCACGCTGGACAAAATCATACACGTCGCCCATTGTCTGAGTGGTGTTGAATCGAGACGTCAACCTTGTACCCGAGCCCAGACTGATTCTTAGTGTCACTGTGGGTTTGGATTCATCGACGTCGGCAGTCGGAGGGCCAGCACTGGCTGAAGCAGTAGCGGTCGCAGCTGGTTCCGCAGCGAAAGAGCCAGGCATCGGTGACGACATTCCTCCAGGAGTAGGACTTCCCAGGCGCTGACCGGATCCTCCGAACGGCTGGTACTTCTTCTTTGGCTTGACATACTTCTCGTCGTGTTGTTTGATTTCCACATCCACTTCCTGACCGGGCTGGACGTTCATGATATTCAAAGGTGCCCGTCCTTGTCGGATTAGGTTCAAAATCTCCGCATTTCTAGGATCGTCGATTCTGTACAGGTCACCATCATCGATACTGAAGCCATCCTGCCAGAAGTGTAAGACACGTTCCACGCGTTCCGCTCTCGACCTAGGCTGAGGTGCAGTCGGAATTTCACGTGATGGCGCATCGTCGCCTCCTAACGTGCGTGCCGAACCGGTGAAGTGTGTCTTCTTGGGAGCAGCTTCTTTGGGTGGTGGACCACGTTTCTGTGCCTTCTCCAATATTCTCTTCTTCAAGTCATCGGGATTCTGCACAGCCAGACCAGACTTTTCACCGCCAGCAAACAAGTCATGTTTCTCGTCATCATCAGAGTCGCCTGTGTTTGCACCTCCAGCATTGACGTCGCTCAGTGTGGCAAACTTCTTTTGTGTACCCGACGTCTTCTTGGATTGTGAGGGGTCGGAGGTAGAAGCGACAGGAATTGGCTGAGGGTCAACGGGGCCTTCTCCTAGTCTTCGACCTGAGCCATGTTGAGGATGAGACTGGTTCAAGGGTTCTTCTGGATCGTCTTCATCGACATAGTCTGAATCATCGGCAGGGTCATCGACGTGGTCTTCCTGTGCGGCATAGTAGTTCGCAAGGGCAGTTTCGAGATTCCACTCGCTAGCGGCGAGGAATTGTTGAGCCTGTGAGATACGTTAGCAACAGCGTAGACACCACAATGAAGAGGGGCATGCCTGTCGAGTTGAGGTTGATGCTATAGCAGTGAACTGTGCGATCAGGGTGTCCTGCTCCGAAGGGTCGGCCATGATGTTCTTGAACAAGGAGACTACTTGATGGGTGAACTGAGAAGTGCGAAACGGATGCTTGAGTATGGATGAAGGTCAAACGGCAGCCCGTCTGCAGTGGTGGAAATGTGAATGTTTGTGAACGAAGTGAAGGGTATTGACTATTATGCATCGACCTGAATTGACTGCGGCGGAGAGAAGCACTTAGAAGTTAGAAACACTGTATACGGTACGTCACCGAAAGAGGCCTGAGAAAGCTCGCCTGTGATTCGTTCCGCGGCTGAACCTCGTGCCTGGAACATTAAGGTAATGGTCTTTTTCTTTAGTTGGAGCACGCGGGACCTGGACCTTTGACTTCTATGAAGCTTCCATCAAGCGCAGTTTCGGCTACTCACTGCTGCCGTGGACGAAGAGCACGATTCGGGGGAGGGAGAGCTCATTCGCGCATCGAGACTGTTGCTCCCAATCTCCAGTTGCACACGAAGATGAACGACTGCGAGCATTATCCTTGACCAAACCTCCATCATCGAAATTGCATTGCATCCTCGGATAGTCAAATCATCATACCATGGCTACACAATCCGACGAATCTCCTTCACCACCTCAAGACCTCTCCGGCTCTCAGTTAACCATCCCATCCGATTCCGAGCCATACTCATCATTATCTCCTCCATCTTCATCTCCGCCTCAATCGTCAGATAACAATGGTAGTCAACCGGTGATAATATACACACCGCCCACTATATGGGGAATCTTGCGGGGAGCTGCAATCAATCTCCTGTTACCTTTTGTGAACGGGATGATGCTGGGATTTGGTGAACTGTTGGCACACGAATGGGCTTTTCGTTTAGGATGGAGGGAAACAAATGTAAGTCGAACGTCTATGAGAAGACTGACCCAATGTGGTCAGACCAGTTCTCACCAGACCATCCCAAGATCATGCAATATATGTACTAACATGCCGTTCCAGGTCTGGCCCCGACATCGAGGTTCACACTCCATCGGACCCGGTGTCGAAATGAGAGATGACCCAGTGGAACGAAGAAGACGGAACAGCGATTTCAACAGCGAATTCGAGCCTGACGTGATTGATGCTGCTTCATTGGAATAGATGTGATATGATATGCAGCCTTCGATTCTCAAAAGACGAAAGAATTGCAAATGAAATGAGTTGTTTGGGTCCGAACTTCAGAGGGCGCCATAACGAGCTGTACATATTATTTCTAAAAGAGAAACCCGCAGAGGTCGAAACTTCCTTCCAGCATGAAAAGCGATGTCACTGGATGAAGGAATATAGTGCAAATGCTTCCAGAAATGCATTTCAATTCCGCATCGAAAAGCCGGATTCCGATGACTATTTCAATTTGCTTCAGCCATCATTCTTTCTTGCCTAACTTCGCTTAACTCAGAACCATGAATATCTTGGCTCTTCATGACGAACGGATTCTTCTGCGGCGCCTGGAAAGCGTGTACACGCATCCAATGCTTTCCAATACGTTGCAGCAAGTCCCCTGTCATTATGATGATCCAAACCAGATCCCCTTCGCTGTATCGGGGGTCACAGATTGACACACATATTTCCCTATAATCCTACAACTCGAAGTAGAATGTGGTCTCTGTGTGGTGGAGGAGAGGGAAACGTGCAGCGACGAATGGATGTCAGCGTTTAAGTAAGCGACTATTCACCCATGAAGTTGGATGAAATGATGAAGGCATTGAACCTCCGTCGGCGTCAGCGGCCGATCAATCGGTTCCGGGTCCGCAACCAGTACATAAAGTACATTGCGGAGTGCTTACACGTCGAATACCACCATGCTATAATCAAGGTCTTTCAGGGTATCGGCCATCTATTGCAGCAGGTCCTCGGAACCTAGCCGTCAAGTTGAGGAGGTATACCTGGCATCGGCCACAAGGAGCCGATCAGTCGCACGCAGTGAACGGTCTGTGTTCTATCCCCGCTGACACGTTCCGGAACCGAGAAGGTCAGAGCACCAAGTACTCGTGCCTCTGACCTTCGTAGATGTCCGTATCCCCCGGATCCCGAACGAACAAAATCGGCGAGAACTGCTTTTCGGCTACCCCACCACTGGGTGATATATGGCCCATTCATGTATCATGATATGCTTTGAGCCTGCATTTCCAGCCTCGGTTCGATTATACGTCTCGACCATTTTTGGAGGACTTTGTCCCTTTACACCAGATTTCCTTGGCAGAAACCATTCAACGGGAGTCAGTCTATACGTTGCTGCTGACTTTACTCGGTACCTGCTATCGTTGGAGCAACCTTGTGATCTGGGGTAAGGAATCCTTTCCGTCTTGCTGCTGGGGTTTCCGGTGGCACCCCACGGAGAAGAATTACATATAGCGACACGCCGTCACCAAGTATACCTCGTTTGACATCTACGTATCTATCGACTGGGATCCGCGTCTCGTCTCTTTTCGGACTCTCATCGATCTTGGGACCGAACCACTGATCCTGATCGCAAAGCCAACAGTATCGAGCAACCGGGTTACAGATACTTTATATACCATATAAACCCGAGCCACAGACCGACAGCCACCATGGGAGAAGACCTCCCCATCCCCCGGAAACTATGGGAGCACCCGGACCCGAAGAGCACAGAAATGTACAAATTCAAAACGAGCCTAGAAAAGAAGCTCGGCACAACATTCAAGGACTACGACGCCCTGTACGACTGGTCGGTCACCCACCGGTCCGACTTCTACAGGTACACGTTCCAGTATTTTCCGCTCGTTTATTCCGGGACAGTCCCCAATCCAGTTGTGGATGAGTTTGCACCCATGGACACCATCCCACGCTGGTTCACGGGCGTCAAGATGAATTTCGCCGAGAACATTCTCTTCTCCGGAGACAAGACTGGCCAAAAAGTCCCTAGCGCCGCCAAAGCGGACAACAAGATTGCGTGCACGCAGGTCCGGGAAGGTAGCTTCCTCGAACCGATTCAGCAATTCACATGGAAGAATCTGCGGCAAAGGGTGGGGCGACTGTCTCAAGCGATGAAGGCGCGTGGTGTTAAGAAGGGAGACCGGGTTGCCATTGTTGCAAGCACGAGTATCGATACGTTGACCGTGTTTCTTGCTTGCGCAACGCTGGGTGGGTTGTTCAGCTCGAGTAGCACAGACATGGGGGTGAAGGGAATCCTGGACAGACTCAGGCAAATCAAACCAACTTTCTTATTCATGGACGATTGGGCTGTGTACAACGGCAAGAAAGTCGATCTGCGGCCGAAGATGAAGGACATCATGGCCGGGATGAGCGGTGTGACTGAGTTCCAGGGAATCGTGTCTCAAGTGCGATTTGAACACTCTCCTGCCGACATTTCGTCGGTACCCCGAACACAGACGTGGTCAGACTTTACATCCGCGGCGAAATCTGATGCGCTCGAGTTCGAACCGACTGACTTTTCGGACCCATTTCTGGTCGTGTACTCGTCCGGCACAACGGGGCAGCCGAAATGTATCGTTCATGGCATTGGCGGTGTTGTTTTGAACGGACTCAAGGAGCTCACTCTCCATCGGTCGATCGGTCCGGAGTCGGTTCAATTACAGTACACGACGACGGGTTGGATCATGTACACGGCCAGCGTGCAGGCCTTGCTCGGCGGTGCTCGGATGGTCATGTACGATGGAAGTCCGTTCCTGCCTGACAATACGACCTTTTTGAAACTGATGGCCCATGAAAAAGTGACGCATTTGGGTACGAGTCCGCGGTTTTTGCAGACGCTGCAGGCCAACAAGCTCGTGCCCAAGAAGGTGGCAGATCTCAGTCACCTAAAGGTCGTCTCGAGCACTGGCATGGTCTTGTCCGAACAATTATTTGAGTGGTTCTATGACGAGGGATTTCCGCCTTCGGTGCAGATAGACAATATCTCTGGCGGGACGGATCTGGTGGGTTGCTTCGGGGCGGGCGTTCCTCTCCTGCCGGTCTATGCTGGTGGGTGTCAAGGACGCTCTCTCGGCGTACCGGTCAAGGTGTACGATCAGACGATCGACGGTGGGAAGGGTGCGGAAGTCGAGGACGGCGTCCCCGGCGAGCTGGTCTCCTATGCGGCGTTTCCTACCATGCCCATCACTTTCATGGGGGAGAATGGTCCAAAACGGTATTTCGACAGCTATTTCGCTCGGTTTGACCATGTCTGGACGCACGGCGATTTCATCATGATACACCCGGTCACGAAGCAAGTGATGTTCTTGGGACGGTCCGATGGCGTGCTCAACCCGAGTGGTGTGCGGTTCGGATCTGCGGAAATATACAGTATTGTCGAGGCCAAGTTCGCCGATCAGATCAGCGACAGTATTTGTATTGGGCAGAGAAGACCTACCGATACGGACGAGCGGGTGATTTTGTTCCTGTTGATGAAGCCGGGCCATGAATTCACGCCGAAATTGGTCAGGGAGGTCAAAGAGGCGATTCGGAAGGAGACGAGTCCTCGACATGTGCCTAAGTTCGTGTTTGAGACGGAGGATATTCCGGTACGTTACCTACCTTACCTGAAGCTGTGCTTCGCATTGTGTGTTGAGTCGTGAGTGCATGTATACTGACTTGTTTTATGACCAGACAACCGTCAATGGAAAGAAGGTCGAATTGCCGGTCAAGCAGATCGTGTCTGGGAAGGTCATCAAGCCTTCTGGTACGCTGCTGAATCCGGAGAGTTTGGACTATTACTATAGGTTTGCGAAGGATGAGAATCTGGTTGATGTCACTGAGATGAAAGCGAAATTGTAGGTGCGTCATATACTATACCGTAGATAGCGACCGGGATAGGTACCTAGGTATGAAAACATGGCCTGAATCCTGGTCTTGGTAAGTTGGCAGCTGCATAAGATCGTATGTGCTGGTGTCCGAGTGACAGGCTTCGTGTGGCAATGCACATTCGGCCATGTCGATACGTTGACTGAATGTTTTGAGGTGCATAAGGCAAGATATAGGGCGTCGGTGGCGTGAAAGCCACTTCAGATGTCTGGTCAGTGGTAGCAATGCCACTTCTACACGTCTGGTGCAGGTTTGAGGTGCATGGTGTCGGCACGCGCTGCTATGCAAGGGATGTTAGGCCTGGTCAGCGTGAATGTCAATTGGGATGTGTGATCAGCGGCAGCAAACCCATCTCGTTTGGGGCGTGTCTGGAACGACGAGGAAGCGGTTAGTTGATGGCTTGTAACGAGTCCGAGAAACTGGTGTCTGATACTTCGTCGACTTCATCGGCGCTTCAGGACACAGAGGTCGCTGGAACGGTCACTGGCAACTTTTGAGGCAAGGACAATCCTGCAGCATGCAAACCTCAGAAACGACATCATCGCGTCGATCGAACCTGGTGTCGATTGGAAGTGGAATCATTTCCAGCGGTCAACCGGGTTTGCAGGTGAAACAAATCTGGTCGCCAAGGCGGTTGCTTGGGTCGGCGTCACGCGTTTTTGCTTGTTGATGTTCTTTACTATGAGTATCAACATAACAACTTCCAGTGCAGTGTAAAAGAGTGTATAGCATTGAAGGGCAATTTGGAAGACCATGAGGAGTTGCTTGAAGGTCTTGATATCATCAAGGGATAGATACCGTAGGTTCTGTAGATACCACTTTACGCGCATTAAATGAAATTGATTGCTGTCGTCGCGTCCACCCGGCGTGGTCAATCTCACTCTCCACTTCGACGCGTCTGCCCGTTCTTATGCACCTTCATCCCTCTTCTTCCTTTTCTCGACACAATCTGCGACTTTGTACTTCACTGACCCTGAAATGCAACCATAGTTACGGCCCAATCGCTGCGTCAGAACCGTCGCAACCCATTCACACTTTGGTCATTACCTGCAGTAGTGTCGACACGCTACAATCGGTTCTTCCACCATCTCTTCTTCCACCACTCTTCCACGTCAGACCTGTCATCCACAACCAGGATCTCGCGTTTAACAAGGCTCCGCGTTCTCGTCCACGTCCATATCCACGTCCACTACTATCTCGGCTTGGTCTGAGCTTCCACAGTAAGAAATCCCACCCATATACCCTCTATCCGCTCCGCTTTCGAGGTTGGTTCTCTCCTTTCGAGCCTCGTGAAGACTGCCTCCGGTTGCTTCCAGTATTCACCTCCAGACAAACATTTAACAACAACACGACGAGACCTTGTCTTGCTTACCCCCTCAACTCCAGACTTTCGGCCTTCGTCTTTCTCCAAACCATAAAGGATACTCCAGCATACACGGAAGATCAAAGCAGACGCTTCAACAATGGCAGCTCTAGCTCCCATCGCCACACCGGCTCGACAGCCCTTTGGGGTTCTCAATGACTCCAAGGTCCGGAGCCTGCAGAGCATGAAGAATCGTCAGAATGGTATGGCACCCGACTTCACCGTCGTGAAGGAGCCACAAATACTGACCTTGCCGATGTAGCAATCACACCCAACTCTGCTCCTTCCCTCAAACGTCGAGCTGTCTCTCCCGAAGTCGGCTCCGACAGTGAGAATGTTGATCCCAATATCCTGGACTCATTGAATAAACGCAAACGATCCGCTTTTGACGACGACGTTTCCGCTTCTAAATCCCATCGAGACAGCTTGAACGTTACCTCCACCTACCTCAAGCCACGTCTTGATAGACCTGTGATATCCACACCCCGCCTTGATACCTTTGTCAAGCCTTCCTCAATCACCCCGGCCTCTGCTCCAGCAGCTGCAGCAGGACGCTCACCGACACGTCTACGCTCCAGCCTCTTAAAGCCCCATAAACGCTTCAACCCTCCTTCTACCTCCCTGACCACAGGATCTCCGTCTCTAAGCATCTCGGCGGCATTGAGTGGCACCAAGAAATCCCGACACCTGCATCAATCCCGCAAATCACAATCGCAGTCTCGGAGCAAAACAATCGAAGACAGCAAACAGCAGTCATGGTTCTTTGACATCTACGAAGAGACCGAGGAAACACAGGAGTACCGTATGAACGAATGGACCATGACGCAGAGCGCAACGGGGCTAGAAATCAGTGACGATGAGAGCAAGGCGGCCTCAAAGTCAAACAAGCTCGATAGAGGAAAGGAGAACGTTGATCCAAATGAGATGTCAGCACCGGTCACCCGATCAATGGCCGCTGCTGCCGCCCGAAATGAGAAAGACATCAATGTGATGACGGATGATGAACCACGCACACCACTGGGTGACCTCAACCCCGTCGCCTTCTATGCTGAGGGACTGGATGCGACAAGCGTGGTGCTTGTCCAAGATGATGACGCGGAAGCTGAGACGGACATTGAGGATGAGGTCGAGGTCAAGGCTGCTTCTGAAGACTTCACTTGTCAGGCCCCGCCTACCTCGCTGACAGCAAAGGCCATCGAAGCCCTCGATACCCCGTCTCTTAGCCAGATTCTCAGCTCTCGCCCATATGTGACTGAGAAGGCCATTGCTGGGTTGGAGGATCAAGCTACTGCCGTCATTGATAACGAGGATGCTGCGACTGAGATTGACATTTGGGAGAGTGAGAGTGCCAAAGGTGAACAGGAGAAAGTGAATGTTGAGATTGAGGTTCCTGGTAGCCCCGGCTCGGTGGTTGGTGATGAGAATGTGTTCGCGCTGCAGGAGCTTTGAGAGCGTGCAAGGCGTGCGACGGCTCACCTTTTCCCTTACTGTTACGGCCTTCTATTCGGCATGGTTGGTGTTGTGAAGCGGAGTTTTCTGGGAGACATGATTGTTTTTATCACTCGAGGGGTCTGCTATAAGGTACATTGGATGGGCTTGTGTGATGTGTTTTCATGGACTGCTATGGAGGGCGTGGGAGGATTCTTGTCATTTGTCATAAAAGTCCAAAGTTCAAGTATCCAGTATATCTTACTCTTATCTCGATGAAATGGACTAAATGGACTTCGGCAATCACTTCCGGCCATTGCCCCCCCATTCCTGCAAGCAATCCTGCATTTCTCCAGCTTTTGGGGCGTACAATCTGCCTGTTAAAGTAGGCATCCCTCATGCCACTTTTGATCTATCAGGCAGGCTGCCTTGCTGATCCGCCTTGACAAGAAATCAACACCAATCACATCTTCACATGGCCTTTATCATACGAGTAGGTCTTACTATGCTAATAACCAAGCTATTTCAAGCCTCCCACACTCCCGCCGCCCGTGACGTAAAGCGGTATTTGGGAGGTGCGGTGAATGGGAAATTCATTTGTTTGGTCGAAAGTGCATCATGTCATGCCATACCTAGTCGTAGTGTTGTTTTAGTCTGTGCCATGTCAACAACTTCTTTCCATCTCCAGTTCCGTCATCGTGCAGCTCGTAAGACTGATCGGCGACGCCTGCCTTCTTATCAAACAAAATATTTGCCTCCCTTCTCAACAAAGATCAGCTGTTAGAATCGTCCGCACCTCGCTTCTTTCTCATAGACCGCTTTTTGGTTTTCTGTTGGCAGCGCGTTGTGTTGTTTATTTTTCGCTGCATTCGACGCAGCTTGTAAGGAAGATTCGCGCATTTAGAGCTTAGAGCTTCAAGATCTGAAGCATCGCAAGGATGAACTTCTCAAAGAACCCAGCTCACATCTTCGACGAACCCGAAGAATGTAAACACCTCGCCGAACCATCCATGCCCCAATTTGTGGTCTCAGTGTAAGTCCACCTACGAGAGTACCTCCCTAGCCCTGACATATCTCAAGGGCTTTGATGGGATGGCTGCTCATCTGCTATATTCCACAATGGGGTCGAATCGTCTCACGAAAGTCCGCCGAAGGTCTGTCAACATACTACATTCTTTTGGGATCGCTGTCTGGTGTCTGTGCTGTCGGCAACATCATGATGCTCCCATCCAGCGCAGTCGAGATTGGTTGTTGTAGAACGAACACCCAGTTTGCCTGTATCAGTGGCCTTCTGGGCATGCTGCAGGTCATTTTCGGTATTGCCTGTTTTTGGGTCGTGTAAGTATCTATCTTAGCATCAGGAAAACCTCTACTGACAAATCTTCACAGCCTGTTCATGTACGTTTACTACTCCGAGGAGGAAGCCGATGCAGAATTGCGTGGACATAGACCGTCCATCTCCGGACCAGACCGCACATTCCGCCGGGCGAAACGTGCCTGGAGGGTTCTCATCACCGCATGCAGCTTTGCATTCGCTGTCCTGTTGGTCTCGGCTATGATCCTTCACCGCTTTCCATGGGTCGCGCAGACCTGGGCAGATATCCTTGGTGTTGCTGTCGCTGCATTTGCATGTGTCCAGTGGGTTCCTCAGGTTCGAACGACCTGGCATCTGGGGCACCTCGGCAGTCTCAGTCCGGTCTCTCTTGTCTTGATGGCGCCTGTACGCTTGCTCATCCTCTTTTGCAATTATCATTGCTAACAAGACACAGTATACCTGGATTTTCGGCATCAATATGATCATTCGAGTCGGCTTGACCGGCTGGAGTGCCTGGATTGTCTACGTCTTGGTCGGTACAATGCAAATCATCTTGGTTGGCATGGCCATTGGCTTCACGATTAGAGATCGGAGATTGGCCAAGGAAGGAAAACAGCACTGTGCTACACCAGCACAGTTCGAAGGTTGGAACACCTGGACTGGAGATCGCCGCCCGTCACAAGTGTCGTTCGCTCCCTCCGGCATTGCTCCGGACGAGCGCAGCCCGCTCGTTCACCATCATTCTCACGGTTCACAAAGACAAGGTGTCCAACGCGAGGCTTCTCATGGCTCACAAAGACAAGGGGTTCACCGCGAAGCTTCTCACGGCTCACAAAAATGATCATCTGCCACTGTTCTACACGGAGATCTCTGTGTCGCAAAGAGACTGGCCGACACGAGACTTGCAAAAATCTGGAATTGGAAACTAGACTTAATTCCCCTCGAGTTGATGGCAGTCAGGTGAAACCGGGGCCCTTCAACTTGTGCCAGCTCGAGGATAGAAAGAGGGGTTTGTCGTTGGTGGTATCGACCTTTCACTCACTCGATCAAAGAGAACATTTACAATTAAAACGCTAGATTACACGGCTACACGATTACAGTCAAGCTGCACCTTTTACCACCATTACAGATCTCCCGCGCACCGTCACCTTCAGCTCTACTTGGCTCGGGACCTAGATGTCGGCATGTAGAATACATGACGAGAAGATATGTGGTTGAGGCAGGCCGTTGGTGGTCTGTCCATTGTCTTTTGTGTCGGCGGAATTTGAACTTCCCATTCAGGCGCTGCAGTTCACATATGGCTTCTAATTGCTGATGCTCCGTATTGTCAATGCAACATTCTTCTAACCCGACGGTCCTCCGAAAAGTCCGTTTGAGTACAGTCTTATCGGCCGCATATAAGTGGAATGGGCTTATGGTGTATGCCGATAATCGCCCAAAAGCTAGAGTTTGGCAACCTCGGCTTCTGAGCCACAACTTTTCCCCAGCTACGATTTCCATTACCTTGCCATCCTCCTTTATCTCACCCACTACCCAGCTCCGGCATTAACGTACCGACATAAAGTGGCCGAACCGCTGGATGAATCTGCGAAAGGACGATGACAGATCGCGCATCCTTCACAGCCAAAGATACTGTCAAATACCTTTGGAAGACTCTCGGACTGCCGCCTGTTGCGCTTGATCGTCTACACCTCGAAAGAGAAGGGCCAGGTCTGCCGTCATCATTCAAAGTCGGTCACTTAGCCCATGCTTCGATCGGTCTGTCTGGTCTTACAGCGGCACTGCTCTACGCATACGGAAAGAAAGGTAGAGTTCCGGTGGTGAGAGTGGCGTCACAGCATGCCGTGATTGAGTTCAAATCCGAAAGATTCTACCTACTCGATGGACAGAAACCGGCCTCGTCTTGGGGTCCAATTGCAGGTCTCCATGCGACATCTGATGGGTATGTTCGCGTGCACGCCAATTTTCCCAACCATCACGAAGGCACAGTCAAGTTGTTGGGATGTCAGCCCCACGCGAGCAGGGCACAGGTAGGTGAAGCCATCTCAGCTTGGAGAGCGGTCGACTTGGAAACTGCTGCGGCCGATAATAAGCTTGTCATCGCCGCACTTCGTACCTACAAACAATGGGATGTCACACCGCAAGCCCAAGCTATCTCAGACTTCCCAATAACGGTGACCAAGGTCGCCAACTCTGCACCTGGATTCCCCGAGCACATGCAGACGCCACAGGATAAATGCCTCCGTGGTCTAAGGGTTCTCGAATTGACTCGAGTGATTGCAGGGCCTGTGGCGGGTAAAACACTGGCAGCTCATGGCGCGGACGTTCTCTGGATCACCAGCCCGAACCTACCCGACCTGCCAGGACTCGATCGCGATCTTGCTCGAGGCAAGCGCACCGCACAAGTTGACCTCGATAGGCCTCAAGACGTTAGTCGCTTGATGGATTTGCTGGACGATGCGGACGTCTTTCTTCAAAGCTACCGTCCAGGCAGCGTGGTCGCCAAAGGTCTCACCGAGCAGAATATTCTCGATAGGCGTAAAGGCCGTCCACTTGTGTTTGCGAACCTGACCGCGTATGGTACAACGGGACCGTGGAAGTCACGGAGGGGATTTGATTCTCTGGTGCAGACATGTTCGGGAATGAACGTCTCCGAAGCGGAACACTATGGTCAAGGCGAAGCAGCAAGGGCTTTGCCATGCCAGGCTCTTGACCACGCCAGTGGGTATTTCTTGGCCACTGGAATTATGGCTGCCCTCTATACGCAAGCGACAGAAGGCGGCTCGTACAGGGTCGACGTGAGTTTGGCCGGGACTATGAAGTATCTCCGGAGCCTCGGCCAATACCCTGGGACGACTGGCTTTCAAGTAGATGACTACGAGAAGCATGAAGACATTCCTCCGGAGTACTTCGAAACGCGAATTTCAGGCTTCGGTGAGCTCAAATCTATCAGACACTCGGTTGCCATCGAAGGAGTTGATGTCGGTTGGGAGATTATGCCGGAGCCGCTAGGAAGTCATGAGCCTTGCTGGCAATGACCGCACGACTTCATGACAGGAGGTACAGCTGCAGCCTGCATGGTTTATCTGCAATGCAGGGTGCAAAAGGTTTTTAGGGGTTGCTGCCTTCGCCGTTCTCCTCGCTCTTTCCTCGATTATCGAGCACCAATTAAGTCCGAGTTACAACCGACCTCAGGCATTGTCTAATTCGCCTCGACAGGCATTTCAAACATCACGACAGGCCTCATCGATCGACAGGCAATTTGTGTTTAAGCTCCTGGTTGATCGCTACTCGCGACGTCTCACTTCTGGTTCAGTTCACTGGGAAAGGAAATCGTACTGCCAATCTGGTATTGGATATGCTTTCATCTTCAACCGATTCGACCGAGGGCCGAAACCGAATACCGAAGCAATGATTGATAAAAGGGTAAAGAACACCAGCACACAGCGTTCTTCACACGGAGCAAGTTACCATCTTCAGGTGCGTCCTCTGTCATTCGAAGACTATCACGATGGCCGAAAAGACACCACCAGGGAATCCTCCGAACCCTGCCGTCACAGGTGAAGCAGGAAGTACCGACTATCAGGGACATGTTGCGTCTGAAGAACAAGCCGTAGCTATCGAAACGCAGAAAGAAGTCAAGGAACCTCCACAACCAACATATAACAATCCTGGCCCACCACCGAATGGCGGCCTTCAAGCGTGGCTTCACGTTGCAGGCGGCTTCATGTTGTTCTTCAACACGTGGGGTCTTCTCAACACCTTCGCCTTCTTCCAAACATACTACGAATCTGGCGCACTCTTCCATGAGTCATCCTCGAATATCTCATGGACAGGTTCAATACAGGCGTTCTTGGTCTTACTGATGGGTACTCTCACCGGACCAATCTACGACAGAGGGCACCTGCGAGCACTCCTCTGTTTTGGCAGTTTCTTCATCGTCTTCGGCCTGATGATGCTCAGTATATGCAAGACATACTGGGAGGTCCTGTTGGCACAAGGCTTCTGCGTCGGAATAGGCGCAGGATGCCTTTTTGTACCTTGTGTGTCGGTCCTTCCCACATACTGGAGCACGAAGTTGGGCCTTGCCGTCGGACTTGCTACATCCGGCTCTTCACTGGGCGGCGTCATCTACCCGATCGTCCTGTACCGGTTGATTGACCAGATTGGATTTCCATGGTCTGTTCGAGTCGTGGGGTTTATAGCCCTTGGCACATTGCTCGTCCCGATTACTGTGATGAAGATGCGTGTCCGGCCGCCCAAGCCAAGAGCTCTCATTGACTGGACCGCCTTCAGAGATATCGAATACATGACATTTGTACTGGCAACAATGATGTCCTTCATGGGCCTCGCTGTTGTCCTGTTCTATTTGCCCTACTATGTGGAGGAACGACGCATGACAAGTCCAGGATTAGTGTTCTATATTGTCTCCATCTTCAATGCTGGGTCTTGTATAGGTCGTGTGGCGCCGAATGCTCTTTCTGACAAGATTGGGCCGCTCAACATCATCACGCCTAGTGCAATCATCACGGGTGTCTTGCTGCTGTGCATGATCCCAATCAAGCATGAAGCAGCCGCTATTGTCATGGCCATTCTGAGTGGGATCTTCAGCGGTGTTTTGATTGCCCTGCCGCCCGTCTGCTTCGTCTCTCTGATCAAGAACAAGTCGTTGATCGGTACGAGGATTGGTATGGGCTTTGGCATGATTGGATTGGGTTTGCTTGCTGGAGGACCCGGTGCTGGGGCCATTTTAGGCGACAACGCTCCATTCAAATGGACTGGGTTGTGGGTGTTTGGTGGTGTCCTGGCCTGCGCGGGCGGCTTGATGTATGCTGGTCTTAGAGTTGCTCGCCTTGGGTTCAAATTGAATGTGAAAGGGTGATGGAAATACTCATGTGGGTCTGGAATTGTTCAACTCCGCACCTCACTCACAAGGCTTCGAACATCTCAGCGTAGGTTTGGACATAGATAGCCTGCTGCTGCAGTATAGATCTCATCTCCCCAATCAAATCCTGGTACCAAACATATATTGCAATCTCTCGGCCCCTGTACGAATCTTAGTCAGCCTTGTCCTCATTCCCGATGCTCATTGGCCTCATCGACATCCTTGTCATGTACACGCAACCTGAATCCATCTTTGTCTCACATGTTGCATATTCCCAACATATTCCATGTCAACAGGATATTCCTGCTGTTCGCTACAAATATGGCGTTCCCATCTCGAAACCAATATATGTCCTCGGCCGGCATGGTCAATGCGTCTGATCAGCCAGGTACCATCGATCTCAAACTTTGTCGAGTATCGTGCACGGCCATCATGATATCACTCTACACATGATCGCCGTACTTAAGACAGGCACAATACGTCGAACGGTCCCGATTAAGGTGTCCTTCAATGCGAAGAAGAAGACTTTTGGAAACAAGACAATAGTCCACCAAGGATTACATGTCAGCAATGCATCGACTCAGCTCCTTTGCGCGGAGCCTCAGCGTTGGCGGTAGCAGCACCAACGTCAGTCGGCCAGCGACGCCAGAAATCGACCACGCCAGCGGCAATAGCCACACCTGGAAAGGAACTGAAATCTCCTCCTCTGTCAACGGCGATGGTGGACAGGAAATACCTGAGAACAAAACAATATTCCAATCCTTCGAATGGTATCTCCCTGGCACAACGGAGCACCAGTCACACCATTCAGACTCAAAACATCCAGGCCACTCCCAGCATCCAATTTACCAAGGCGGATCTCCTCTGTTCGGAGATTCACCCCTCGCAGGCCTTGCAGGCCATCCATCACATCCAGACTCTGACGCAGACTCGACGAGGAGCCACTATACCCTCCTGACATCCCTTCTCCCACAGCTCTCAACCCTAGGCATATCCCACATCTGGCTCCCTCCCGGCACAAAAGCCACCAACCCGGAGGACGTAGGCTACGCGACCTACGATCTCTGGGATCTAGGCGAATTCGACGCCAAAGGGACCGGTCACAAAAACACAAAATGGGGCAGCAAGTCCGACCTCGAACGATTCTGCACCGAAGCAAAGCGTCACGACGTACAAGTCCTCTGGGACGCGGTATTGAATCACAAGGCCGGCGCTGATGGGAACGAAAATGCTCGTGCGGTAAAAGTTGACCCTAAGGACCGAACAAAGACACTCACGAAACCGTATGAAATTGAGAGCTGGACGAAATTCACGTTCCCCGCTCGAGGAAAAACGTACTCAGATATGAAATGGGATGCGAAGCATTTTACGGGCGTCGACTACGACTCTCGGGCCAACGACCATGGGATCTTTAAGTTCGTGGGCGACAGGCATGTGCATGGGAGACGAAGAGATTGGGCGAGTGATGTGAGTAAAGAATTGGGTAATTATGATTACTTGATGTTCGCCGACATCGACCACTCCCATCCAGCAGTCCGAGCCGACCTGTTCAACTGGGGTCAATGGATAACGTCGCACCTGAATCTAGGTGGTATGCGTCTGGATGCCATCAAGCATTATTCACTCTCCTTTCTCGCGGACTTTCTGGCACATCTTGACGCAACATCCAACAATAAGAAATTCTTTTTCGTTGGGGAGTATTGGGATTCGGATTCGGTGGTGCTGGAGAAGATTCTACGAAAGTTTCATGGGAGATTGAATCTTTTTGATGTCCAGCTCGTGTACAATTTCAGTGATTTCAGCAAAGGTCGAAGAGAAGATCTCAGGACGGTATTTGACGGGTCGTTGGTCCAAAGAGACCCAGTGCATGCAGTGGTAAGACTCCCATGCTCTCGCATCACAAGTGTTGCGTGCTAATTGTTTCGGTATGAAGACATTCGTCGCAAACCACGACACACAGGAGACGCAATCCCTTGCAGCTCCCGTGGAAGAGTGGTTCATTCCTCTGGCTTACGTCCTCATTCTTCTTCGAGCTGATAGCGGCACGCCATGCGTCTTTTGGGGCGATATCTTCGGCAATCATGGTCCGCGACCTCGACTCCCTGCGTGCGGAGGTAAATTGTCACGGCTCGCTGTTGCAAGAAAGCTCTTCGCCTATGGCCAGCAACGAGACTATCTTGACACGGAGGACTGCATTGGGTGGACTAGGCTCGGACATAAATCCAAGTCTAATGGCGCTGGGTTGGCCGTCATCATGACCAATAGCTGGGATCGGAGGTCGAAGAGAATGTTCGTTGGGCAGAGACATGCTGGGGAGAGGTGGAAAGATATTCTTGGTTGGGAAGATAGGGAGGTTGTTATCGATGCTGGTGGATTTGGGACTTTCCCTGTCGGTCATAGGTCCGTGGGCGTCTGGACAGACGAAAAGGCTCCGGGTTTCGACATGGTGAGCAGATTCACCTTCCCACGGATGGGGCGCGCCGTCCCGCCGATAAGGATGTTGCCGCTGTGATGGAAACCAGCCTTCAATATGGTACATCAACGATGGGCGGTCACAGAGGAGCCCGCAATTCACCATTACCCCAGAACAATGGGACACAAACTCAGAAGCTTTGATCGTAGCCAGTCCAGACAACATGCGCATGAAGTTTGCCCCACATCATCTCAGATGTATAAGTTGTTCCGGCAACGAAGTCGAGAATATTTGACCGTCCATCATGCCATGTGCATATGCTGAGCCCACGATTCGAAACACAGGTCCTTCCAGCCCCGGCTCTGGCTCCGTCGGCCGGAGGACAAAGGGTACAGGTAGGCCTACGAAGATCGCAACCACGTCGCCGGGTTTTGCACATCCAGGTACAAGGTACAGCAGCGATACCAACTCTTGGCTTCGCAGAGGAAATCCCACAGCGCACCCTTGAGCAAACATCAGGCAGCCCATGAGAGAGAAAGCAGACCGGTGCATACGACGAGAGTAGTCATCCGTGAGAATGTCGGGGCCAGTGTATTCGATACAGTACAACGCAGCGGTCAATATCTCCGACCCAGGAAGTACGGCGTCGAGACTGGCTCGATAGAAGTGTCCCGAAAATGAGAGAGTATCTGCTGATACGGTGGACAGAAGGGCCTTCCGAATATCAATGCTGGTAGGCATGTCTTGGTCCGAAGCCCATGTTAACAGATCCGAAACCCAGTCATGGACATTCTTGCTGGAAGGCGTTTTTTTGTCCATATATGGGCAAGTGGTTGAGAGACTGCAGATGGCAGGAAGCAAGATGGCCGTGACCGTCAAAAGGTGTGAGTCTCTCGATACCAAGGGCTGAAAAGCGCGTGGATTGGCCTGGTCAGGAGCATGCCCGGCATTGTACAGGGCATCATCGCATGTTCCATCAGCCAACACTAAAGAGCCTACGTCGTCACGTTTCTCCGCACAAAGGTCAATAACCCATGATGGTGTAGAAGCTTCGGAACAGCATCCGACGCTGTGATAAAGCACAAAGTGCGCGCCGTTCGAGAGAAACAAACGGGACATGCGCAGGCTGAGACTTTCGACAGATTCTCTGTAATCGACGCGAAGGGAGGGGTGGTTCCGCTCGTCTGCGTGACAAAGGCCTAATAGCCCATATATCTTGTCGCGGGGGTCAGTAGAAGCAAAAGTGTCGTTTCGTGAACAAGTCTATCGAGCGTGATCTTGGACCGGTCAAAGGTCCTCCCCATGATGTACTCCCGTATTCTGAAAATTATGACAGGATTCAGCGATGCCATGTACGGAACCCGGTGTTGGGCTCGAGTGACTTCGTTACTATAACCAAGACAGTAAAACGAGGTATTGTAGAGGCGTAACATTGCACGAGCGAGTATGGATCCACGGATTTGGGTACGTCCTATCATGAAGACGACCTCACGGCCCAATGCGTGTTCTTGAATAACCCATAGTCTTCCGAAATAGGGCCGAGCGACTAGGGTACCAAGTGAATGCCAGAGCCATTTCTGGCGGACGCAAGCAGGAAGAAGTCCAATGAGCAAGTCGACGCTGCGACCTTCATCTGACGGGGCGTTGCTTGCATGTCTGGGCGGTGAAGACTGTTCCGGGTCTTGCGACGCCGACTGCCCTTCCTCGTAGTCGTCGCCTGAGTACTCATCGTCCGCGTCGTCTGCGTCCTCGTCTGCGTCCTCCTCATCTTCGTCTATGAAAAAATCATGGTATTCGAACGCTGGAAAGACAGCTTCCAAGTGTTTTGTCGAGATGCCTGCAAGCTCGTATAGACTGAAGATGAATTCATCATTTTTATGGCCAAGATCATCCCCGAGGTCTGCCACGACCCTTTGAGCGTTCGTGTAGATCTCAGACATGATCTGTACCTGAATTGAACGCTCCTCTAGAGACTCGGGGTCTGCTCCTTGGTCAATGCAAAGACCATCGCACCAGACCAAGGTGACCTCGGACTGATGGCGTAATTTCAACAAAGCAGAGTGTAGTGTTGGGTAGATTCTGATGATTCTCCCATTGCAGAAAATTGGTCGCTGGATATCAATGGATGTATCCCCCCAGGCATAGGATATCGCTGTGTAAGTACCATCCACAGTGGAGAGACTTTGTTCAAGCACGTCGACCCTAAGCTCATCAGTGCCATCGGCAGAAGGAAGTAGGCGAACTAAACGGATATTGTCAGGCTGCCTGAGACGAGTGTAGTGGTACGGCTCATAGTGGTCCAGCGATTGAAGTGCAGCCATGTCGTCTCATCAAAAGTTCATATCGTGATTCTGCTCTGCGGAGGGTACTCTAGCCTTGTATTACAATACGCGTGCCTGGGCAACTAAGCGCCGGTGATCATGTGGTCGCGGAAACCGTGGCAGAACGGAGACTATGTCCATATCTCACCTTTAAGGCTGTTTGATCGGGCAGCATTGTGCGGGGGACCATTCTCCAATGTCCTGGGACTTCGGTAGAAGGGTATTGGCAGAGGACTTTGGTAGAGCCATCTCGGTAGAGGGACCCTGGTACGGAGTAGAGGGACTTTGGTAAAGCCAGACGAAAGAAGAGCCTTACAAGAAGAGACAAGGGGGTGTAAGCACTAGGCGGTGAAAGCGGCAAGTCAGCCGAGCCTGGCCGCCGAAGATGAAGCTGTTGGCCTGCAATTTACCTCTGAAGTCACCGCACCTTGATGTCTCAAGATGGACGTGTGACACAGAATGAGGCTCTTGCTGACGAGCTTGAAGCCCTGAACTCGATCTACGGTCCGAACACCATTGTTTTGCAGAGCGAGTCTGCTACGGAGGCAACTGCAGTCCTTTGTCTGCCCGAGTTGCCGTTCTCGTTCCTCGCATCATTTCCCTCCGAGTACCCTTTCGATGCGCCTCCTACGATCGTTGGCACTCAGTCGACGGGAGGCAGTGGAAGAGGTGAGGGTGAGATTGCGGTGAGCATCCTGCGTGACGTGGTGGGAAGAGTCTGGGTACCAGGCCAAGTGTGCCTGTTTGATTTGGTAGAAGAAGGCGGGCCTCTCCTCCAGCAACAGCACGAACATCACGATCATGGCGCGTCTGAAGATCACAGCACAAATGTTGCGAACAGGTCCGCATCGCCCAGTTTCCCCGAGACAAGTGCACACGACCTGATCTCTGATGCAGCATCGTCCAATATTGTCCCTCCGGCTTGGGTGCTCTCAGAGCCGTTGACAGCCAACAAGTCTACCTTTGTAGCACGGGCAGCCCCTGTTTCTACCCTACCCGAAGCTATGGATGCCATCTCTCATCTTTTGTCAACGAACAAGAAGGTCGCTGGTGCCACACATAACATCACAGCCTGGCGCATACAGGCGAAGAACGCGCAAACAGGGACATCGACTACGATACAGGACTGTGATGATGATGGAGAGACAGCCGCAGGAGGGAGATTGTTGCATCTGATGCAGCTCATGGACGTATGGAATGTGATTGTAGTTGTCACGAGATGGTATGGAGGAGTCAAGCTGGGACCAGATCGATTTCGTCTCATCAATACGGTGGCTAGAGAGGCATTGGTCAAGGGCGGATTTGCCAAAGAGGAGGGTGAGAAGTCGAAATCAAAAGGAAAGGGAAAGAAATAGACGACATCTGTGATGCCTGTGGGTGTTAGCGACGAGCCATATGTGTCTGAAGATATCTATCATTTCATGCCTTCGATGGTCTCTAGTGAGAATTGATTTCTTAGTGATCGTCAACCGAGATCATCATCGCTGCTCGTGTATCTGAAAAGAAAGCTTGAATTGGACACGTGTGATGCACGTGAGGGGCATCACTCATTATTGGCTTTTCCCATCTGCGCCACAAACCGGTTTCTCTCGCCATTCTACACACAGACCTCAGATCCCTGTCCATCGAGGCCGTTTCTGCTCCACGATGATGACCTTTCCACCACTCACGCATCTCACGGCTCGCCTCAGTCTTGGTGATTGTCCACAATGTGGCTTGCCTTCTGACGTATGTTACTTCTTTTCGACCCAAGGCCACAACGAGATGGACAAGGTACAAGGGTTCATGAGACAGAACTGTCTCCAGCTTCTGTTCCAGCCATCCTCTCTTTTCCCTTCTGGAGCTCATGTCCTGACGTACTAATCCTGGTGTTTTGTTCCTGTTTCTTCTTTCCTTTCTCTCTATCCCTCACGAAATCCTCAACCGGTCGCAAAGTCGCGGTCGCATACGCATACGCCTTGTCTTCGTCCCGCTGCCAAAATACCCCGCATCCCTCAGCCAGAACCTCAATTGCGCCGGAAGCCATGGATAACCAGACTACCCAAGATCAAGAGCAGACCCAGGGTCACGAGCAGAAGAAGGACAAGCCGCTCCATGAGTGAGTGTCGCAACCATCAAAGGCCCATAGACTCTTGACTAACTCGGCGCAGACTCCTCACTCAATCGCTCGTAGACATCTACGTCGGTCCCGAATCCACTCACTGGACTATCCACGAAAGGCTCCTCTGCTACTACTCGCCTTTCTTCTCATCCATCTTCTACGCAGACGACAAGAACGAGGAAAAGAAGAAGCGAGGAAACAAGTCATATGGATTGCCCGATGAAGACGATTATCCTTTCGAGCTGTTGGTTGGCTGGCTCTACTCCAAGTCCATTCGCGCTCCTTCGACGGAGAAAGACATTGGTCCACTGCTAGAACTCTACCTCTTGTCCGACAAGTTCCAAATGAAGACGCTTTCAACAGCCGTCGTCGAGCATGTCCGAGATTTCTACCATAACACCTCCACCTATCCTGGACTTCGAAGAGTGCAGTACATTTATGCCGAGACCGATGAAGACAATGAGATGCGCGAGATGATGGTCTCCTCGGTGGCCCGTCAATTGACCACCGGCGACAAGATCCCTATACACTGGGCTGAGGCACTACAACGCAACGGACAGTTGGCCGTCGATATCATCCGAGCAATTCAACAGTGGCACATTGAAGAACGCAGCATCCCGGACGCCAGAGACGCCAGCGAGGCTCGAGGCAGACATGCGAACGGTGGCGGCTTCAGCGCAATCGAACGAGACAACGGCGAATCAACAGAAACGGCCGACACGAACCTAGGTGTCGAGAGCCTGAACAGTGGAGCAAGTGATGCGCCTGTGAAGAGCGACGCTGAAGAGTAAGTCTGTTCGTCGTGTCTGTTCGGGGTGAGAGCTGCGATTCTGTCGTGGTTTCCATCGCGGTCGACACCCCAGAACTCGTCTTCTCCTTTGCGATTGAAAGAAATGGTCAAGATTTGATGCTGAGCGAAAACCCCCAATTGAAGATTCTTGTTACAAAATTCATTCCCCCGACCACCGGACCGTCGAATTGAACCACCGGACAAAAATGATGATTGGAATGTTGTGGTATACGGGGAGGCTGAGGATGGGCCACGGGTCAGAGAAGCACCAGTCTCGGGAAACTCGAAGGCAACAACACGAAAAAGTAAATCTAGGTTGATGGCGCTGAGGGAAGGGTTCAGATTGTCTTCTGCAAGCCGCACAGAAAGCATGCTGCTGCTTTCTGCGTGGTTGGTGTATTTCATATATAATGTTAGTGCGTTTGGGAAGGGGGCTACTTGGAGCTGAATATCTATCTGGTCAGAGGTTACTTCTTCAACGTCGTTCAGAGTGTATCAAAGCAAATGTTATGTAAACAGGATGGAGAAGTTTCAATCGCCATCTTCTCGCGTATCGCATATCTTTTAAGTGCCTACGTAAGCCAAGGGATCGATAGCAACCTCATGATAAGTTCCCGATAAGCTAAACGCACACCTACACTCCAGCTATATCCCCCATATTCTTTTGATAGCTTGTATCCTGCCAACGGTGTCAACACAAGAATCAACATGCCCATTGGTCCCGAATGCAAGGTACGTCGTACTGACTGTCAAGCTAAGCATGCCTTCGCGACGGTCCTCAACGGGTGCCTCGGGACAGGGTAAATGCAGAGCAGATTACCTCACCGAACAAGTCAGTAACAGATACTGAGTTCGTTGGCTGTGCGCCTATCTATCTCGCTTCTCAGATGATGCAAAAGGCTCCATTCATGCCTCTACATACCTGATCCGGTATGACCGAGCCTTACCAGAGATAAGGAAAAGCGGGATGCCACTCACCTACTGCAGGTCCGCATCATTATACTTCCTTTCTCTGCCATATTTGCGGCACTCCATCTTTGGTACTCGCCACTAGCGCACAGATAACGACCTGCCCGGAGCTTCGAAGCTCCAATAATGGTCACTTCGTTATGCTGATCCAGGCACCGGAGTCAAATAGCTCGTCAACTACTACTGATATCGGTTTGTCTGCCCATCGGTGACACCCGATGCATACTGGAAGCTCGATCCACTGCAGCTACCTTGAGCTTCTTCCAGGGTAGCTTGGGAACCGCGTGGAGAGCTCGTCAAGCCGACGCCTCGGTATGCATGCACATAAGAGGTAGGTCCTTTCCACCTGCGCCAGTCTGTTGGGCTCTTCTTTTTCAATCGCGTGCCTTTAGAGCGTTCACAGTCCCGTTGCGCCATACCTACCAGTCGCCATGCGGTCCCTCCAATTCTCGAGCCTGCTGCTAGCAGCAGCAAGCTTCGTCTCAGCAACACCATTTGCGGAAAACCATGGAGTCAGCAAGCGAGCAACAACCATTGCTCCCAAGGTCTTTATCATCGATATGTTTGAGCCCGAAGGAGCCGCTTGGTGGGGAATTGACGAGTTCGATGTGCTCGCACAGAACATCACCATCCCCGGACTTTCTCCTCTATTCCCCGAGGTCCACTGTACAGCCGACGGCGACATTTGCCAGGTCATTACTGGAGAATCGGAAATCAACGCCGCTTCGTCTATCAGTGCCCTGGTCTTGAGCTCCGTATTCGACTTGACCAAGACATATTTCTTTGTTGCTGGTATTGCTGGTGTCAATCCAGAGGTAGCAACAACTGGTTCCGTCACATTGTAAGTTGTCATTGCCGCTCTAACACTCTTCCGGGTCGTGAATATATATGCTAACATCATGTCTTAGCGCACGCTATGCAGTCCAGGTCGCACTCCAGTGAGCCGAGCAACTTCTCAAGTTTCGATCTTTCCTAACATACCTGCAGGTACGAGTTCGACATTCGCGATCTGCCTGGCAACTTCACCACTGGGTAAGCAAGCTGCTATATCCACATCTGACAAAGACTGACCTGTCCTCCAGCTACATACCATTCAACACTGACAACCCAGCCGACTACCCGGCAGAGTATGCTAACCGCCCCAAACATATTTCCCTCAAAGACTAACACATCTACAGAATCTACGGCACCGAAGTCTTCGAGCTGAATCTGGCCCTCCGTGATGTCGCTATGGCCTTCGCATCAACAGCTGCTCTGAACGACACAGCCGATGCCGCAGCCTATCGCGCCAAATACGCCGCCGAGTCGATCTACGCCGCTGCCGCGCAGCCTCCCAGCGTCGTAGGCTGCGACGTCGCCACTTCCGATGTGTACTACAGCGGCACCCTCCTCTCCGAAGCCTTCGAGAACACCACTCGCATCTGGACCAACGGCTCAGGCGTCTACTGCTCGACGGCCCAAGAAGACAACGCCACTCTCGAGGCCATCCTGCGCGCCGCCAAGGCCAATATGACCGACTACTCGCGCGTCATCGTCATGCGGACCTCTTCAGACTTTGACCGCCCACCCCCAGGGATCAGCGAGATTCAGAATCTGCTGTACGTGGACCAAGGTGGTTTCTCGCCTGCCATTGCCAACATCTACCTCGCCGGTATCAAGGTCGTGATGGGCATCTTGGACGGATGGGACAGCACCTTCGAAGCGGGTGTCGTCCCGAACAACTATGTTGGCGACATCTTCGACACGCTGGGAGGTACCCCCGATTACGGCCTGCCCAGCTTTTTCATTAGCAAGCGTGACGTTGCCGCGAGAGCGCCAGAGGGCAATATGAGAATGCGAAGAGCGCAGCATAGCGCGGAGAGAAGGGCAGCTATGTTGAATGAGGTCTGAACAAACATGTGCAGCGCCGAGCCGGGACCAGGCGAATGGCCATGCTGACTGGTGGTCAAAACCCGACTAGTGTACGCCGGCCGTCCTGAATACGAAAAGGAGATTGAACCAGCATAATGGCTAATAGTAACGAAGTATATACATGAGTTTAAGAATGCACTGATGCAATAATGCACTGTACCTGCAATCCTATGATCCCTGTCTGGCCATCACGTTGGTCGCTCTCCACATAGCCTTTGACTCCCGCGCCATATTACCCCTGATTGTTCCATATAGCTATTCGTGCCATCCCGGTAATCTAAGGTCCTGAATGTGGCGCTCAAATCCACGCCAGCCATCTACCAACGTATATGCCTGCATATCAATTCATCTATATTGATCCTTGTTCTATCGCTGCCCTTTCGAGACCCGTACTCTGTGCCCACCCACAGTTCAACTTCACTCAACCTCAGGATTCGGAATCCTCATCCCCACAAGTAAAGCCCTCCTCTCAACATCTCCCCCACTATAACTCAACCCGCACACACCGCCGGGCTCCAACATAAATTCCAGTCGTACCGGCGCATCAACACTGAACCCCAACCACCTCTTCACAAAAGCCCGTAGTATATGCCCATGAGCCACGACAATCACATCATCCCTCCGTCCCTCCTTCAACGCCTTCCCGTGTATCTCCGTAATCCGACCAATAGCCCGGTTTAGACGTTCCCCAACTTGCGCCGGACTATCCCCGCCCTCACCTTGACACCCGTCGCGCCATATATCCCACGCCCTCTCCTTATCTAGACCCCTAGATTTTCGAAGGTCGCGAATCTGTTGCGTCAACAAACCCTCGTAGTCGCCGTAACCCCATTCGGCGATGTCCTCCGTAAAATCTGTCATCGCATCCAGTTCATCTCTGGGCGAAAAGTCCGCGTTGAGCAAGATGTCAAGGGTCTGCCGAGCCCGTTTGCGGGGACTGCATATTATGGCGGAGATTCTGTCAGGGTCGATCAACCGGCCCGACCCAAAGATTATGCTGGCGGTCTGGCGGATCTTGTCTTCGCCTTCAGGCAACAGGGGGATGTCTGCTTTGTTGCCGGTGTACCTGCCGTTGCGGGACCATTCGGTTTCGCCTGCCCAGAAAGGTCAATTGTCGTACAACAAAAGATCCCGCTGAAGTGGTGCTTGTCATGGGTGTAGTAAGTCCTGACGAAGGGTTGATGTCGTCGTGGCAAGGAAAAAGAATTTTCTGATGGATGGAGATGGAGATTGTATCGGGGTTGGGGCTAACTCGCAATTTTCACTTACCGTGGCGGATGAGGAAGACGCGAGGCGTCGCTGCGTCTTTATCTGACATTATTCAGGTATTGGGTAAGTCTCGATGTTGTATGTCGATTGAATCCCTCCGTACGGAGTATTGATACGACCTATTCGCCTTGGCCGTCGATCTCGATATCTGACTCGTGGCGAGCTGCCCGGTCAAAGCTCGGTTCAGATACCCGGCGAAGTGTTCCTCGACGCTGAGAGGCACGAACAGCTGCTGTGCGAGGATCACAATATCTTACAAGGTCGATATCTCAGACTTGTCTGTCCTTTTGAGAATCAAAGCACACCGATGTCAACGAATCGACCACGTGCAAATGGAAGTTTGAAGCTGCTGAACAAATCGACGTGAGCCTTGGCAGCATCCACATCCACAGGCCGGCCCATGAAGTCATTGTAAGCAAGCCTTGCGCTGACTTACCTAAGGCTGCGTTTGACGAAACTCGGCATTAGGTAGATTTCTTTACCTGTAGCAGTCTTATCTGATCTTGACAAAGCCAGAACCGAAAGACCCCGAGTGGCATGGAGAAGCGGGTACGTCATCTCTCATCTCTCACCGCTCCGTTCTGGCCCAGTATCTTCGGATACGGCCGATACTCACTTCAAGACTGAGAGTACGGGGGACGCGTACGAATCTAAGATCGGGAGATCTTATCTTCGACATGAATTGACGGTCAAAGAAAGAGAGGAGCAAGCCTCTCCGCTACTCTGGGAAAAAGCACCCCAACGGGGTCAAAGTCACCTGAGGATCCTCTTCGATAGCCTCAGATGATACGAGAGCCCCCTTGCGAAAGAACATCCGGGTGCACGGCTCCTTAGGTCCTATCGCCCCAGACCAAGAAAACGAATGAGCGGTCAGATAGCCTCCTGCATGCTGCGATTGTGGCGTCGCATCTCTCATAAGGCTCTTTTAGGCAGGTCGAATCCCAGCCTCACATTGGATACATCAACCACCATTGGCATCCACCCCTACACACCCCGAACCAAGACTTTGCGGGGAACAGCGCCAAAGGTGATTAGGAAAGTATAATTCGATATTTCGATTAATCTCGTTAGATAATAGCATCAGTTTGACATATTGATATGTCCTTCTTATCTCGAGGCGATATCGCTCAAAGCCGGCGCAAAGAAAGAAAGGGCCATTCGTGACGCCCCAAGCCCTCCACAAACCCTTTTCAACCCCAGAAATCAATGACCTAACCAGAGAAAGAAGTAGGTTACCCCAGGATCACCCTTTGTGCCAATGTTCCCATGCTATGCAGTTCCGATTCCCCTTTTTCCAAATATGCAAGAAAGATAAGAAGTCATAAGTCGTCATACACACCACACGCCACTAGGTGCTTTGAGTCTTGTCCATCATCCATGTCTTACCATTCGCTTCTTCCTCGGCCACAAAAGCTGTGGCAAAATACTCTGCTATCGACCGCCAACCGGGCCAGAGTGCCCGAGCGGTGTCGGTAAGCTTTCCCGGCTTCCCACACGAGGAGTCTTGACTGTTTCGACTGGTGACTGTATCGTTGCTGCCTTTTCTTCGGCCGATGTATTGGAAGTCCGATCCCGGAAAATAAGGGGCGTTGTAATGGCCAAACAGAATCTCAAGCGCAGAAAGCTGCTGTCGGTACCCGTTGGGGATACTGACTGCGACTTCGATTTGCTCATCGTACACGTAGTCGCACGGCAGGTCTAGTGCCTTGCTGAATGATTCGCACACTTGGATTGGTGTAAGATTCTCAAACGCAAGTGCGATCCTGAAAGACGATCAAATGTCAGCCGTGTTATCTTCAAGAACTCGCGCAACAGCCCTGGCCTGGTGAATGCCGAAAGATAAGGCAATGCAACCACTAAACATCATCTGACGTACCTTTGCCCCTTGCCCCATTTGCCAGGGCCATCCTTGATTATCTGTAGAACAGCCGGTCCGAAGTCATGCTCAACATCGAGCCAGGGTAATTTGATATCAGGGTGAAACGGTGCTCGCCACTCCACCGAGCCATCTTCCAAGAATTCCGTACAAAATAGTGGATATGGAAGGCTGGTGAAGTTGTTCGTGTAGATTCCAGCATAGACAAAGGTTGCAGGTAGTCCTAGCTGGCGTATGTAGTTCTCGACAGTAAACTTGGGAGCCCATAACGGAACTGAAGGCCACTTTGGATTGTGTATCGAGTGATCGGGCATGCTGCTATAGATGAAATGCTGGATGTTTCGCTTCTTGGCCGCATTGGCAAGTGCTTTGCCTATCTTAATCTCATCGCCCGCCAGAGGATTCGTGTTGATAAAGGCAATCTGAGCTCCCTCAAAGATGGTGTCCACTAGCACTGGATTGTCCAGCAGGGACCCTTCGAACAGTGTGACATTTGGTAGTTCAGCCAACTCCTCAGCGACCAAACCTTCGGTAGAGTACACTTGGGCACGAACACCATAGCCAACGGCTGTCACCGCTCGGATGAGCGAGGCTGCTTGTCGACCAGTACCATTGACGATGGCTATGGTCTTTTTCGTATTCGTCATGTGGTGACGATGAACCTTGGTGCTGTGATCAAAGCAACAGGACCCAACAATTGGGATATATCGGCGCGTGAATGACAGAAGGTTCAAAGTCAGAAAGTGATATAACTGCAAAGTAAATGCATACCAAATCGGGTATCGAGGGCATCAACAGAAATAAAAGAGCAACAGGAAAAGAGCCAAACAAGTAGAGAGTATCACACCATTCCGGCTGAGTATGACCCAAGTGTTGGGGCCATGAACAATATTGACATGGGAAAAACCCTCGACCACAAGAGGCAAGAGAGTATTGACTGGATTCCGTGCCGTAATTCGGTTCCATTCTGAGGACCTTGGCTGCGCAAATTCTCTGATGAGTTTTTCATACTTTCATCACCGCCAAACCTGATGCAGCTTATCCTTTACGTAACCATGTCAGTACAGAGTGTACCGCCGGCGGGCCAGGGCCGACCTCAGCACGCACCACCAAATTGTGCCATCACGTATGGAAAACTAGGGAATCGTACCTCCGAGGCCCATTAAATATGTCTCCAAAGCAAATGGGACTTGCTGGCGGAGTCGCACAAACCTGGAGGAGAAACAGAAGAAATAGTATGACGATGGATGACAGCCGGATTTCCGCAATTTTGCAGGGCCCAGTGCAGGGCACTATCACCCGAATGCATGCGGGGGAGTAGGCTGAAAGGCGGGGAGTGCACCTAGATAATACCCCTAGCTGATCCCTAACCTTGGGCGTAGGCGATGCGGCCCAACAATTGTCTCTCGGGCTTCGTCAGTGGCGCCTCACCGAAAGACAGCCTCCGTGGATGATGACTCTGACATCCTTTACTTAGAGCACGTTGGTTGCGATGAGTGGATTGATGAGGACCAGCCCATAACGCACTCTCGTCGTCACGCAATAACTCATCATCGAACCATGTGAGGAGTCGAGGCACCCATTTTGAGGCTGTCAATCCCAGCCCGGGCATCTCCGCGGCCCCATAGGCAACCCTGAAGGTACGGGCGTGGAAAAGGCTGCATGAGTCATTGGACTGCTGCAAGGCTCTTCTCCACCGGCGCATACAGTCGGGAAGCCACGAGGCACTGCTGTAACCAGATGCTGAATTGATGTGTCAAGGGTAAGGTCCCTCTGTAGCATGGCCAATAAGTGCCCGTAGACGCACTCCAAGATCGCATAGTCATGCCATGTGCCGGAACCTCTGGAATTCGGTTGAGTTGGCGTAGACTACCGGTGCTCGTCACCTAGTTTTATCATCATGACCAACTTCCAAGCCAGCCTGCTTCCAGGCCTCGGGCCTCTGACTTGCGTGAAGGCTCGCAGTTGGTAACTCTTCTTGATGGAGATGTGCACCCGCTTGTCGTAGTAGCATTACATGCGGAATCAAACCAGCATTTGCGGCTAAAAAAAGCGGTGTCCGACTTGCATTGTTGCGAATGTGCACCGATGCTCCCAACCCCAGCAGATAACGAAGTATGGCTAGGCTGGACCCTGTAGCAGCCAAGTGGACTGGCGTGTTACCAGAATAGTCTGGGCGATTCATAAGCTGGCTGTCATTCCGAAGCACGTCTTTGACCCTGTCAATATCACCACTGGCAATGCCATAGGCAATAGCAGTGAGTTGGGTGACCGGAGAAGACAATTCGCCTGTTGGATGACTGAAGATGATCCCGGAATTTTCGGTCAGCTCGCCCCGAATAGAAATCGCCATATCTCTGGCGACTGATTCCGGTGTCGCTCCTGGTAGTGCCAAAAGGTACGATAATTTCGTCAAAGCGGCTTCGCTGGTCATGTCGCCTCCTGCGACCACGCCAGCCCGGCCGAGAACCATGCCTGGCGCATAAAGTGGATTTACACTTCCAGTCAGGCACTGAGTGATATTGACAATGACAATACCTCGCTGCACTGCATCAGCAATCACTTTGAACAATTCGTTGTCGTGCCCACTTGGAGCGTTGCCAGCGCCGAAGGTCTCGAGCACCAGACCACGCAGATTCTCGGTTCTAAGCACTGCGTCCACCATTTTTGCAGTGATGCCCGGGAAAATGCGCAAACACGCCACGTGATGGATCTCAAGATCTGTTTGGATGCTGAAGGCTTGAAGGGTTGTCGGTCTCGTCACCATGTTCCATGCCACTGTGGTATCGACGGCGGTAATTCTGGCCAAAGGAGGAAGATTCGGAGAGGCGAATGCATCAAAAGCACTGGCGGATATTTTGGTCGACCTGTTGCCGCGGAACAAGGTAGAGTTGAAGCAAAGACAGACTTCCGGGATCATAAAGTGGGCTGCCACGTCTACCGCGTCCATGAGATTGTCCAGGGCATCGTTCTTTCGTTCGGCGAATGGAACTTGAGATCCTGCATCGAGTCAGCCTCCAATCATTGACTCCTCACCAACAAGGCCATCGGGTGGACTGAGTATTGCGGGATATTGTGAAGAACTATTCTTCATGGCCCCAGACCACTGAATTTCACAAAGACTCTCTTCTTCGCCAACGGTCATCCAACGGCGGCATGGCAAGAGACCTTGCAACTTGGGGTGTCATGTTTCCACTCACCGGTCAGTATGACAGGCTTGCCGAGATGCTGAAGCATAAAGCTCAAAGCTGAACAAGTATACGCCAGGCTATCCGTCCCGTGCAAAACGACAAAACCGTCAAACAACTTGTAGTTGCGTTGGATTGTTTGAGCGATTTGGGTCCAACCCCTGCTGTCGATGGAGGACGAATCAAGGAGTTCTTCAAATTCCAGTACGGCATACCTACAAACAACTTTCAGCAAACCCTCTTCCACAGGCGAATGTCTCAAGGCACCCAAAACACGGACTCAACACCTCCAACAACGGGTGAAGCATGATGATACCTTACCTTACACGTTTTCCGTATACGCTAGTAGGTGTCCTCAGACTTTGCAATCTGCCCACGCCGTTGGGACCATCGTGCAACCCGACCTCGATGGGATCATGATTGTGTCCGTCGTTGAACTCGGGCCGAGGCGCCATGCACCGCTCCAGGAAATTCCGTGCTGGAACAAGGCCATCTGAAGATTTTTGCATACAGATGGTCCCTCCGGTCATGATGATCAAGACTCTAGTCTCTGGGACATGACCTGCAGACATGTCGTTGACCACTAATCTTTCGTGAGCCATCGCAACAAGAGGGTACCCAGACATTATTACCTTCGTCCATAGGACTCGTTATTTCGCCGTCCATGTCTGTTCGTTGTTAGCTATGCCTAAAAATTCAACCTGTTCACAGCAGGGTCCTAACCGTCTAGGCCCCCAACGACCAAGCTTCCCACGAAAGAATGTGTTTCACCTAACTTGAGTCATTCGGAACATTGACGTGCTATGTCGTGGTCCAAATAATAATTTCCTTCCTCTGGTACAATTTTTTGGGATGGTTCTGCTGCAGGTCGCGGTACTCCGGACGCCAGACCACGTCCACGGGTTCGCTTAACTAGCGTAACGGTCTAATTGCGCGTACCTGTGCCAAAGCCTCACCAAGTAGACCTTGAGCGACTGAATTGGGAGCAGAACCACACTCTGTTCAGTTGGAGATTGACAGAAGTGAGGCTTCGCAGCTTCCGGTACGATTACATCTGGAAAATAAAGAGTGTGCAACGTCGTTTTGATAAGCTTCGACCATGGCTGAAGTACCAGGGTTGTAATTTCGCTGTCCCGGAAGATTGTTCATCTCAGGCAGGCCTGCCACGCCCCTTGCCTCCCTAACGGTCCCTGCATGAGCAAGCTTGGCAAGGGCTTAAAATGAATCGACTCACCCCTGGCTGTGAATGACGTTTGCTTTTGCTCATCTTCAAAGTCATAATCAACATCGGTCGTCTCATTGCTGTCTGACCTCAAGAGACTGAAAGGTGTGACTAACGCCATTTGCAATCATGGTTCGGCCTGTTCACAAGATACATCCGGTCTTCCAGAAAGACGACGACGGAGTTGCACAAGAGATGCTCTCATTTCAACTTCTATGCATGCCCTGGCCGTGATAGCCGCGAATGGGAGCTTGAGTAAGCACTCTGGTCAGAGCTGTGACAAGTCCTCCGGCTTCACTGTGCCAATCGATGGTGTTTGCGCATGGATGACAAGGGTTCTGAACCTCTGCCGGAAATTAGGAGACGGAAGCATGCAGAAATGATGACAAAGAAAGGCCATACCACACGTGCAACAACAAAGAAATTTCCTGGTAGATTTCATGCAAGACCTCTTCTGAAATTGCCGCTTGATCACAAACACAGGAGGCGGCCAGCAGGGATTGAGATTCCAGCCAGGTTGAACCATGGTTCTGCAACGGCTACAGGATGTGAGCCTGGCCATGGTAAGGACGCTGCGCAAACAGCTGATCACAAGTGTAAGATGAGTAGAGGGAGCTTGTGGATCTTTGTGCGTTCAGTGTCCTTTCTATTGTCTCTTATGCACGCTTGCTTTGAACTTTGCGGATTAAATGAGCAGCTCCTCTCGCTATGTGTTGCAGAACGCCAAATCGGACTGTCAGATTCACATCCATTGAGCTCTTTCGCTGAACCTCATGTTTTCTTGATCGTAGACAGCAATTGCACTGCTTGCAAAACAGGGTCGGGGTTTTCGAGCAGGCTGATCAGACCAGGGAGCAGTGACGCTGCGGTTGTCCGTCTCGGATGGTCGACCGTTGGGAAGAGCAATTGTGCCTAGCACTTTGTGAGCAGAGGATAACGAACGTGAATTTCCTGACAGTCGTTGAGCAAACCTATTTCGTCCGTCCGGTACGGCATTCTCAATTGATTGAGTGGCGGTGCACAGCTCCTTAAGAGGATCAGACAGTAACGCATTGTAGGAGAAAGAGGAACGTCTTGGTGAAGATACTGGTTCCAATCAGTCAAGCAACGGGAAAGAGACGGCGAGAGAAGGTCTGAAAATAGTTCTCCTCAGCGGCAAGCTGGACCGACAAAGAAGCTGCAACTTCTTTATACCGGACCCAAAAACCCGGTGAAGGAATTGCAGCCTGTTGGCTTCACTTGAAGCAGACGCAGATCGAACGACCATCTGAGGCCAACCGAGGCACCATATATGTACCGCACCGCACGGGACGATCTGAACAACAAGAAAATACATCCCCAACCACTATATTTCGCGGTAGGCGACCGCCATTTGCGGACAGGAGGATGTTTACTGACTGCATCACAGTTCTTCTCTTCCAATCTTCCCATCCACCAACTCTCACAATACTCGCATTTCATCGTCAACACCAACACACTCCTTTATCCAGCCATCTCGACACTCATTTGGTCCCTTCATCCATTCGGTCTTTACCACTTCCACACCCTTTCCAACACCACAACTCTTTATCAAACAAACCAATACCTACACAAAACTCTCGCAGGACGACGACTAAAGCACATACAAGTTCATACAAAGTCACAAACGTCTACAACACCTCTCGCGCGACAGGATGAATACCCGAGCAAAGCTCAAAGGTCACCTCGTCATGCCGGTCATGAAACTTCTCGCATTGTCCCTCTACATTCTTCCAGCTCAAGCCTTCTTCCGTCATCTCTGCTTCGGTGAACTCGCCAACGGTCGCATCGATCCTATAGTCTCTCCAGGTCAGCCATCGCAGCATCTCCATGTCACTTTTGGCGCTTCTAGTAAGTTCTGACTCTGCAAAACCCTGTGCTCGTTTGCTAACACCTTAGCACAGACCTCGGTTTCGATCCCACCCTTGACGAACTCTTGGACTCAAATTGCTCAAGCTGCTCCATCACACAAGACCATTCGGCATATTGGGCTCCACGCATGTACTTCCAGTACTCCAATGGCACCTTCGAAATGGTTCCAACCTCAGGCGGCATGACTGTGTATGTTAATATTTTTGTTGTGGCAATCCCTCAATTCTGACACAATCCAGGTACTACTTCACTGAAGGACCCTATGGCGACGGCTCAAACGTTACCGCGTTCCCCCAAAACTTCCGTATGATTGCTGGCAGCTCGACTAAGCGCACTTTTTACGGACCAGAACCAGATCCACCGATGTCAACCTGGGATTGGAGCGATACCACCCAGCAGTCACTCATGGAGAAGGCGCTCGGCTTCAACTGTTTGCATTATGATCAACCCCCAAACGAAGGCGCCTTGGATTACCACTACCTGCGCAATAAAACTTTCCTTGACTCCACCTGTACCGATGGGATCCGTGCCGAGTTGATGTTTCCATCCTGTTGGAATGGACAAGATCTAGACAGCGCCAATCACAGTACCCATATTGCATACCCAAACGAGGTCAAATATGGTTGGTGTCCTGATGATTATCCTGTTCGACTTCCAGTCTTGTTCTACGAAACCATCTACCAGACGAACTTGTTCAACAACATTGACGGACAGTTTGTGTTCTCCAATGGTGACCCTACTGGTTATGGCTATCATGGTGACTTCATCTGCGGTTGGAATGAAGGTGTGCTTCAAGAAGCTATCGACAGCACCGTCTGCACCGGTCTCAACAGTAGCGGCTTGCAAGAAGATTGCCCCATTTTCATTCTTCAGGATGAGGGAAATGCTACAGAATGCAAGCTGGACATGCCAGAAGCTCTGCAGAATGAGGCGATCAACTATATCCAGACACTTCCTGGCAACATCCCCATCCAATCCGGTCCTCAGTCTGCCACGTTCCCAGCAAACGCACCTTCAGTCCAGCCATCTGCAGCAATGCCAAATAGCACCACACTGCCGTCGCCTCCAATTCCGACCCCTGGACCTACAGCATTGACCTCATCGACCTCACAAAGCTCTTTCGATGTGTTGGCATCTACCACAATTGTTCAACCTGACTCGTTCACTACGATGACAACTTCATATGTGAGCGGCAACACAATTATTGAAATGATATTGGTCGAAGAAGTTGTTACCGTCACTAGCTTTGAGGGAGTGGAACCTACAGGAGGCGTCCGCAAACGTCATCTGCACAAGCATGGCCACAAAGCCCGACAGAATCTGTTCTAAGGCTGATATAGCTTGGTATAGCTGACCAAAGTGATGTCCCCTTGGGTATCCAGACACAAACCAGGCTGGCTTGGAAATAATCCTGGCAAATGTGCAGACACGGAAGTGCCTGGGGCACTGAGAATCATGATTGAATCATGATCAGAACGAAAGCAGTAGATTCTGCCGCAAAGGAGCTGGAGATCGATATCGCGGGCAAACGGGCTTTGTAACCTAGCTGATGATACATGAGTGAATAAAATGAGCTTGCAATGTGAAATTAAAATCTCCTCCGTCTCTCGGTTTCTTGTAGACTTCCTGAGTAGTTCTCATCCGGGGAAAAGAGAGTCACCAGAAACCCATCACGACCGTCAAAGATTGCGTTGTTGACCGCTATGCGAGCCCGCAAATATAGGTACGGTGGATCATATGCGCATCCTCAAAATGTCTCGAACGTGTACACGAAGCCGGCCATCCCGTTCAGACTACCAAATCAATTTATGAACTTGAACTTCTTATACCTGTTTCGTCTGCCCTCTTGAAACCATATTTGCTGTCTTGAGTGGAAAGCAAACTACCATGTCTACTACAAGGGAAAAGAAAGACGCGGCATCAATCATCGCCTCCGCGTCCCGGCGCACCAACAAGCCCGCTCCGACTTCATTCAAGAACGATAACAAAAAGCTAGTATGGTGCGAAACGACGTGGACGAATCTCAGTCATCAGGCGAAGAGGCTTGGGCTGTCTACTTTGCCGTACTTTGACCCGGAGACGATGCTGCTTTCAAGGGAGGTCAATCATAAGCTTTGGTTACAATTGGTAAGTCTGGGTGTTCATCCGGATGGGCTCTGGGTAGGTTGGTGTGCTGATGGCTGTTCAGGAACGGTTATGGGATTCATTGGGGCCGGACAAGGCGCCGTATGCGTCGCCATTGATGGTCGAGGGAGGGCAGGTTACTTGGCATTCTTTCCTGCCGGGGGATAAGGGCAATGAGGTCGAGGTCTTTGCGAATATCGTCGATGCTTTTATGAGTGGCGCGCCACGGCCGGGACATTATGATGACTGATGACTGGGTATGGGGATTGGGTATGTGTACATTGGCAGAGCTACGACTGTAGGCATTCATGCATATGCAGGTCATGAGGATTGTATGTTGACGAGCTATTGTAACCTTAAGAGAATGATGGCAGCCTCTGGCTGAGGGCTTCCGGCGAAGGCCTTGTTGCGCCATGCGCTGGTCCATCCAATCGAGAGATCCTCTGGCATTCCTCATCTGTGTGTAAAGGGCAACACGCGTTGGGAAAGACCAGCAGACATAGGGAGCAGTGCTCCTGCTCTGCAATGCAGCCTTTGTAGAGGCGACAGAAATAGCGAGTCGAAGCGACATCTCAAAGCTATGAGTTGCTGTTGTCTGCGAGTAACCTGCCATCTTGAAGTGCGCCATTTTTGAGCAAGCCATCACGATATGCAAGCTTGATCTGCAGTACCCGAGCGAGGCTTGAGCACGCTCGTTAAAAGGTTTCGAATGACCAGTTCTGGCTACAACCTTGTGGCACCATCAGCGCACGAGATGACCACCTGGAAGCTCCTGTTGCGCAGTCAAAAACGACGAGAAGTGACCATGACTAACCTCTTCATTTTGGTCCGGCTGCTTCGCCCACGATTGTATTCCGTAGGTCCGATGTGTTCCAAGAGCATAGCGCGGCCATCGTTGTCGGCGGATACTACTGACAAGCCTGCCGTCGCTTCATAGTCATGTCATAGGCGAGTCACTTGTCTGGTGTCTGCTGACCCTACCTTCCCAGCCATCAAGTGGAGAGCGCGCAGCAGCACGGCATAGCATGGCCGGGTTTGAGGTCTTTAAGTTGTCCTAGTTTAGAGGACTGCGGATTGTGCGTAGGGGATGCACTCTATGATGTACAAGCAATCTCGAGCAGGGCGCCAGAACTGGTGTTTCATGTTTCAGGAATTCATGGGTGGATGGGGAGCAAGGAGCTGAACACCTTAGGGAACAACATTTCTCCGCGCATGATTCTAGGTATTGGCATACGCGCCTATTGATTGGTCCTAAGGGAGTGCACTAGGTATTTATGCCCCTGAAGCTGTCAACGACAGCATTCTTTCTTTGCCAACCTTCCCTTCTTTTCATTGTTCAACCCTTTGACCTCTTGGTACTCTCCACTGTCGACCTATCCTCAAATTCCAAGCCATGGGTTCTCCTTCTTACCCCAGCCTTTTCTGACCTGGAACCCGCTGCACAGCCACGCTTCCATCATCCTGGGGTCCAAGCTCGGCGATCGCTTCCAGCTCACTCTACGGAGTAAGCGAGACCAGATCTCTTGCTCGACTCAATGACCAGAGCTTCGGGGTGGCTAGCGACTGTGGTCCGCAACGATTGCTATTCGAGGAATGGTACTACCTCGCCTCAAGACGATCGTATTGATGTCAATAGAATGCCATGTTCCACATATCCCTTGCTTACTATTGTCCAAACAGCTCGACACTTCACGCCCTCCCTCGGACCTGCCGGCGAATGCTAACCACTGCAAAGATCTATATAGAAGCATGCCAGAATGCTTCAGACCATCTTTCAAGGCTTGCACTCATTTCATACCGTCACTCACTCATTGACCACTCACCTCACAACTGTGGCGGGTTAGCCGATCGTTCGTTTCTTTCTTATTCACACTCTTTGTGGTTTCCCTGGCGCTGACAATACATTCGTTGGTGTTCATATCGATCCCAGTCAAGTATCTGTCCTTTGTTTGCAATGGCCATCCGGTAGGCAGTCATTCATCCGATAGTTCTGCCTCACCACCTAGGACCCTTTGTCTATTGTCACCAGTGTCACTATTCGTTGGCTCTACTGCTTTGTCATTACGAACAATAAGTGACTTCGAAGTGGTACTTCTTTGTACTTAGCCGTCCCGCTTCGCTGCCGCCAGGATTATTTCTGGCTACAGATCTGCTTCTTCTCTTTCAGAGGCTCCATCCGCAAAGATTCAACTCTACCACTACACATCTCAATTTCTCCAGCTGAATAGCAGTACAACGTTCTGCGTTATTACACAACACGAATACACCACCAGATTCAACATGGTCTCCTCAATCAGCATGATGGTTACGGCTGTCTTTCTAGTCCTTGCCACCTCGGTCAACGCCCATATGATAATGCTCACCCCAACTCCCTATGGCAAATCCACTCTCAACAATTCAAATCTCGCCCCGGACGGTAGCGACTTCCCTTGCAAGCTCCGACCCGGGGTCTACGACTTGGAAGGCGCCGAGAACATCATGGCAGTGGGTTCTACTTATGACCTGTCGTTCATGGGAGAAGCCGCTCACGGAGGCGGCTCCTGCCAAGTGAGTTTGACGACCGATCTTCAACCTAGCAAAGATACCCAATGGAGCGTGATAAAAAGTATCGAAGGTGGTTGTCCGACCAACTTCACTGGCAACTTGGGAGATGATAGCAATGGCGCCGCAGTTGGTATGGCCTCAGTTTTTAACTTCACCATTCCAGAAGGTATCTCGCCGGGCCAATATACCATCGCGTGGAGCTGGGTCAATCGCGTGGGCAACCGTGAATATTACATGAATGTAAGTATTTTTCTCCCTGAAAGGCAGTGCACTGCCTTCAACGGCACTGCCTTTCGCATTGCCCCTGTTCTTACCGATACAGCTTACTGACGTTTCGCAGTGTGGACCAGCAACTATTATCGCGCCCAAGAAGAAGAGGTATGCCCCGGCTCCGATCGAGAAGCGCGACACTTCGTTCCCAAATTTGTTTGTCGCCAATCTAATTGGCATCAATAATTGCGTCACTTACGAGGACTTCGACTATGTTTATCCAAACCCAGGCTCGGTCGTTCAAAGCGCTGGGACCGGACCTTACACTACTTTGTCTTGCGCCGCCGCAACCGGCAACAATGCTCCGCAAACACCTACCGCCACTGGACCTGTGACCGGATCCATGACAGAGACTGCAGTTGCGACCTCTGCAACATCTGCCTCTTCACCAACATTTGCTGGTTCTTCAGCCGCGGCAACAACCTTGTCAGCCACCAGTGTCCAAATCGTTCCCGTTTCGACAACTTCCGCAGCCACTACACCAGCGACCTCAGTCGTCAGCTCCAGCAGCTCAGTATCTGGCTCTGCCGGTGCCATGTCTGGGCTGTGCAGCGATGAAGGTGCTTGGGCATGTAGCGCAGACGGAAGCAAATTTCAGAGATGTGCGTCAGGGTCTTGGTCGGCTGTCATCCAAATGCCTGCCGGTGTTTCCTGCAGTCCAGGAATCGCCGACACTCTCAATGAGACCCTTGTTAAAGACTAGGACGGGTTGCTCAGTTTGGCGCTATCGAAGGTTTCGAAACAAACCATTGTTTTTACATTCCCAACATCACGAGCTGGACTCGGGGACCTGAACATTTGGGGCGTCATGATCAGATTACCTTTCAGTGCACATCATTCACAGCTCATGGAAACCTCCGAAATGCTGCAGGGGTTGAGATCTTGTCGGCCAGGTGTTCATAAAAGCCGTGGATGACCGAGGGGCCTTTTGACCCAGGACGGAAGGCTGCTGGGACCACTCTAGTATTGTATTTATCGGGAGCCATTCGAGATGTACAATCAGTCATTCAAGTACGAGACACAGATAAAAACGATTGACAAATCACGGTTGCAAATCCCCACAAACCATTCCCATCGACCTATATATGATCATCCTTCTGCTTACGTTCGTGTAATGTAGTACTGACCGTAAAAGCGGCGGGCTATCTCGGGCCAATTTTCCACGTGACATTGCCGTTCGGCCATCGAGTTCGACGAGGTTCCGCCTTGAGTTCTTCCGTGCCCAGACGACTTCAATACTACAACCCTCTAGTGAGACTGCCATCTCTCTCGCTGTGACAATCTGCAGACACGACAGAAAGACATCATGTCAACGACGGGCACAGCCGAAAGACTCGATGCTGCCATAGCCGAATTCTTTTCGTCATGGAACATCTACACCACACTCCTCATTGTCCTTTTGGTCGTCTTTCTCACCTATCCGCTGCTTACTAGCACGGAACCTGACACACATCCATTCCTGTTGGCCAGGCAAGCACAAATAGCACCAATCCGCCATCAGGGTGAGTCTGCCGTCTACCGAGCTGTTGACATCCCTCATGGTTACCCTCTCCGTGCTGGTCTGGGGGTTAAAGACCCCGGTGCTCCACGATGGAGCTCAGGCCGACCAGGCGATCTCCGGGATATTTGGAGGGCTGCTGTTCGTGGCGCCGCCATGGAGGATGGTACTCCTACAGGAGAGAAAGGCAAGATCCTGACTATCTTGGGAAGTGAGAAAGTCGTGGAGCATCAATTTGACGATCTTACCCTTGCTATCAACGTCATTGGCCAGTATGTGAAGCGCAACAACGGACAGTCAGTCGCTGTGTGCCTTTCGAATTCGGTAGAGCTGCTGTCCGTCATCTTCGGTACGTTGAAGCATTCTGTGATGTTTGTGTTCTGTATCTTAACGTGCATGGTACAGCTGGCTCGTTCTACGGCTTCTCGACGGTCCTCCTTCCATATGGTCTTCCGCAAGACAAAATCAACTCCCTCCTCGCAAAGACTTCCGCAGATCATGTTATCGCCGAGGCTGGTGTTTTGAACCTTGACAGCCTGCCCTCGGCCAACAAAGCCTTGAAGGACGTCATTTGGGTCACCAAGCCTGGCAGTCAGCACATGGACTGGTCTGATGATGCTCCGAAAGGCTTCACCATCAATTCGTGGCAGGGACTGGTAGAGAAGAACAAACGTGGGACCAACGCTGAAGTCCTACCTCTGGACAAAGACTCCAAGGTACCGCCAGTGTCTATCTTCTGCGAAGCTCCTAATGGTACATTCGACCTGGTCAAATACACGTCCGAGGTAAGGATGTCATATCTCATCTAGGTCAAGCTAGTTCTAACAACCACAGAACCTCATCTCCGGCACCGCCGCACTGACTGCTACTCTGGCACGGGCATACAAAATATCACCGTCCGACATACTGCACCCAACCACAAGCCTCACGGACAGTTACACACTCTGCTGGACGCTTGGCGCGCTCTACGCCAATGCATCTGTGGCCTTGAACTCCGTCGCCGGCGACAATGTCGACCTCGTATCCGCCGCCTCCCCGAGTAATCCAACGATCGTGATTTCAGCACCACCAACCGTCCAAACATACCTGTACAATCCCGCCACGGTCCTGCCCTCGACGATCTCGAAATACATGTCCAGCCGCACTCTTGAGAACGGCAACCTACCTTCCAAAAGTGGGGGACAATCTGCCCTGCCGAAACTGCGCGTCTTGCTCATTCCACAGCCCGCAGCGCCCGCCCCGCAGATTCGCTTGCCCTCGTCGGCGCTGCACAGCCTGCGCACTCATCTCCATGCGCGGGTTGGATATGCTTTGACCACGCCGTTCGTGGCCGGGGCCATTGCGCAGACGAATATCCTTGATTACCGCGATAAGGGGGCTCGAGTGTGTGTGGGCGCACCGCTGAGCTCGGTCGAGGTCAATCTCAACGGCGAGGAGGATGGCATGGGCTCTCATAATCCGAAGGGACCGGTATGTTTTGTTCTTCATTCTCTTTAAAAATAAACGAGACCATTGCTGACACAATTTAGATAACGGTCAAAGGACCTGCGGTTGTCGGTGGGAAGATCACCCTCGACATCGATGGCCAAATTGATGACGATCACACTTTGCTGTTGCCATAAGCTCTGAGATACTGACTCGAGAGCAGCTTCATCATGAAGAAGAAAAGTAAAGATACGCCTCATGAAATGGACGTTCTGAAAATAGATTCAAGATTCTGATTTCTCCAGTCCTCCTCTTCTTCCTAGTACTCGCCCTCCGCTGCTGGTATGCAGGTCCCACTGTCGTAGGACGCTGATTCTCGACGCAGGCTCGGCCATCATTGTAGCACTCTTTCTCCCGTGCTATGACCGATCTAGCCATTAGCTATTTTGCGCGACTGCACCGTGATCTTACAGTATCGTGGAAGTATGCGCATCAGCGTAACGGCGCTGCCACAATGGCGCTCAAGCTGAAATAACCCATCCGCCAATGAGGATACCATGATTTTCACGCTCGTACGGAAATACATGTTATTAAACACATCCAGGAACATTATCCTCATCTCTTCCCCCTCTTCGTCCTCGGCCCAGAGTGCTGCGTCGTCCGTTTCCCACCAGTCAACATCGCTCTCTGCCTCAAATACTGATCCACCACCTTTTGCACACTGCCCGGATCGTGCTCCGGTTTGCGCAGGTAATACAATCTAGCACGCCTCTTCCTCTTGGGCGTCCGTTGCGCCACTTCCATACTCTGCACGAGCGGACTGTGCACTTTGACGCTCATCTCCATTCCAACACCCGTCAAGTGGTTTCGTAGCAGAACCGAGGTATGCGGGCCGGAGCCCTTGATTGACAGTATCGTGCCGGAGACAGGGTCGCCGGTCTTGAATGTGACGAGAAGGACATCGCCGACCATCGCACGGTCTTTGTTTGTCTTGTCGAAGAGTCTTGCTCGTAAGCCTGTGGGGTCGAGTAGACGTAGTTGTCTTTGATCAATTATCGCGATGGGGTCTTTGCAGGATTCTGCTTCCGAGGTGGGTGCATCGTGGACTTTAATCTCGTCTTTACCTGTTGCGTGTCAGAATGGTTGAACACAGGGAGAGACAGGTGCTTACTAAGATTCGGCCTGAATCGTGGGGAGAGTTGTGGCCAGTACTGTTGTGGGAGGGATTCGGGGATTGCGAGTTTTTCGACGGGACCTCGTTGGAGGGTCACCAGTGTGCGACGGAGGGGTTGTTGTGGGCGGAACTCGGAGAGAAGAGACCGCCAACAACATGATGATATGCGGGATGTGACTTTTTGAGACATCATGAGATGGTGGTCTCTTGTGGCTGTGGGAGAACTAGATCTTGTACTTTGAAGCTTCAATGCACGACGAGGCTTAGGATGCGATGTGCGCAGGCTGGACTAGGCTAAAAATGGATGACGGAGCGTGCCGCTTTTGGGTACAGCCTTGCTCCGTTGAAGACGATTGACCTCTTTTTGCTTGCATCAACTTCAAACATCAAACCAGTACCTACCTGTAAGAACTGCAGAGGCGCGATTGAGAGCAAGCATGACAGTAAGAGAAATTGTTCTCTTGTGAAGTCTGTGGTCATCCCTCCTTATGCGCAATGAAGGTAAGTGTGCGATGGCGTTCTTTCGGCACTCACAGCATCCCGGACTCCCTTCACGGAGGCAGTCATAGGGTCATCGCACCTCGATGATGTTCGGAAATGGAAAAGGTTCTGTTTGTGGTTGATCAGTGCTCTTATCCGCTTCAAATAAGCATGACAAACAGTGTTTTGCAGGGTATTTAAGTGCATGCTCTCCAGATATTGTCCGTATCGTCACTTGTCCAAGACTGATCAAAGGCTTGCTTCAACTGCCTGTGTCAATGCAAATGTACTGAGGTTCTTATCAGAACAATGTCACTGAGCGGCTGTTCAAGGTCACAGCCGGCCCGAAGGGAAGTGATATGAAGCCGGTCGCATTTTTATGAGCAAGATGTCACCCAGCAGTCACTTTCTGGACTGGTGAATTTGAAAACCTAGTATATTCATCATATTTATTTTATCTCCTGCGACTCCTTTCACACCTTCGAAGTCCTAACTCAACAGACACTGCCTTGCATCCAAGCCAATAACAGAAGATCTCCGCCGTCGGCGGATCTTGCAAAACGACTTCCAGACTTCGATCTCTCACACGCCACGATCTGACGAAAGACTTCTGACAAGATGCCTGGAGAGGGCAGGGCTCAAGCACGAGCTGGTAATACAACCGGCAGCAATGGCAGGGGTGGCGAGAGCCATGGTTCCCGACGCCAACGTCCTAAGTGTACCTACCCTTCCTGCGGAAAGTTTGGTCACCTTGAAAGCAATTGCTGGAAGGCTCATCCAGAGCTTCGGCCACGTCAAGCTTGGGGTCGCGGTCGAGGCCGGCATGGTCGGGGTGGGTTCGGCCAACACGGAACAACAAGCGCGATCGAAGGCCCTCAGGCTGAGAACGAATGGACTGTAGAGCACACTGGTAACTGGAGTGTTACGCCGCCGACACCCACTTTCCGTCTGTTTGATCTGCCGCAAGAGATTCAGGACAGAATCTATAAGCATCTGTACGTCGAAAAGTACGGAGCCTCTGTCTACATCGTCGACAACAGCAACTATGCACGCGATTACAGACAGCACGGCTTACAGAAGTACTTTGTATTCCGTACCACCAGTTACTCCGTCGAGTTGGCCTGCAAGAAACTCCGTGATGACACGCACCTCTTGCGCAAAGACGCATTCAACGGCCATCTTCATGTTGATTTCCACGAGGACTACGGTTGGCAAGCAATGGAGAGACTGTGCTCAGAAAGTTTCGCCTGGCTCCAGATTCGCGTCACCGATCTCAAGATGGCGGGCTTCAGTGGCAGGGCAATCAGTGGGAGGGTGTTCGATGCATCCACCTGGGAGCAGGATCTGGATTTGCTCAAGCACTTTCCTGAGGTTACAACGATCGAGATCAAATACGACATCACGAAGTACAAGTACCAGGCTGACATGGACGACATTGAGACAGACGAGTGGAGGAGACTGCAAGAACCCGGCGCCGATCAAGCGTTTCTCGATGGTACGAGAGACAATGAATTCTCGTATCCGGCAAGCATGCTCGGGATTTGGGATCTGAGGGCATACATGAAGCAAAAGTCCCACGAGTGTGCCATCTACATGAGTGTTCACGTGCAATGGATGAGCGACCGCTATTACAGAATCTATGAGGAGGTGAGTACTTTCCTTGCGCAATTTGAGCAGACGGCTGACAGCAAGTGCAGTCGGTCAAATTCCTGATCACGTCCGACGGTCTCGAAGCCGTGGAGAGACGCTAAAAACAAGAGACTTGTATGCAGGAACGTGAGCTTGCGGACCAACAAAACATACTTCTTCAGGAAGAGAATGAGCTATGGAAAGCTGGTATTGATGACAACTAGTTCTGAAGATTGGGGCACGGCACACATGGTCAATCCTGAGACCCAAATAAGCTCCGATAGGCAGCGGTCCCCGATATCGAAAAGCGACGCGATGGCATTGCCGCTGATTGAAGGTAGAGCATAGCAACGTTACCAATTCATTCACTTTCTCAGACTTGCTCCGCGCAGCAAAAACAGAAGCCTTTTCTTCTCCTCCTCCGTCATAGTCGCAGCTACATATGCTCTAGGATCTTGCTTGGGGAAGCCTCTTCTTGCCCACTCTTCCACTTCGGCAACACCAATGTGGTGGAAAGGTATACCCAGATCTTTGGAGACTTTGTCCTTGATGAGTAACTCAACATAGTTATTCTCGCCTTTGCTGGGCCCTTGCCCATCTAGGAAAAACAGAGCATTTATCCTGTCCAGATCGTCCGCGTGCTTCTTAAAGTGTCTCTCCTGTTTTCTGACCCTCTGGGCTCTGTTCTTGTTGACCCTCATAGGTTTCATCCACTCGGCTACTCTGAAGTAGTCGAACTGAAAGCCGCTCTGATCATATGTCGGCGAGCCATTGGGACCCTTGTCGTAACAGACATATTTCTCGTGAGATGAGTGAGCGATAATGTTGCGGATTTCTTCCTCAAAGATCTTGTCTTTGTCTGCCCGACTCAATCGTGTTTTTCCTTTCAGCCATTCGGGTGTTGGACCTTTGAAGAACGCCTTTTCTTCCTCCGTGAGGTCCTTTTCGTCCCGCCGAGGAGGTAGCATTCGACATGGGGTCAGACGAGGGTCTCGCAGTTGAGTTCGATCCCAGTCGAACTCCAGATCTCTCCTTGAAGGGTTCCGGGGCTTCTTGGTGTTGGTGTAGCCTTCGTCGTGCTCGGGTTCACGTTGTCGTTTCATTGTGACCCAATTATGGGCTGCTGGCACGGTTGTCATCTGCGTCATGTTCATGCGGCCTACTGGGTCTGCTGTGGCAGCTTGATAGGGTACTGGGTAAGCTTGGTAACGAGGAGCATCGAACCTTACGAAGTCAGCAGGACCTCGATATGGTTGCCCTGCTGTCCAAGGGACATGATGAGGCATGGCGTCCGTTCCGCTCATGCCGTCCTGGTAATAAGTATACGACGACATCACGCCTGTAAAGGGGATCAGGTAATGTCAAAGGGAAAGGCTGCTCAATACTAGGCTATGGCTGTGAGTTGCATAACAGAAGGCTTCACGCTGCAGGCTACGGTCATGATGCCATTATAACCAATGTGTGTGCCAGTTTCTGCTAGATTCCTCGAGGTTCTACATGGAGGCTTACCTAGGAGTTGTGAAACAGGAATCAGGAAACCCAAGGCCAGGATCACTGTCGCGCAAAGATATATTCATGGTTTCTAAATGAATCCACGTGGATCGACGCGTTTCGAAGAAGTCACAGAAACGCGACATCACGTGCTAGTCGGAGACCCGGGATACAGCGCCGAAGATTTTCTGACTTAGCGATGGTTAACATTGAGATCCAAGTGCGTTCAAACGACATTCTTTCGAAAGCACTACGATCGGGCGTAGAAGTTGCGCGCACGAACCATGGCACAATCCGCACAGCCTCTCATCTATGTCTGCAGAAGTTGCCGACACAGCTTGCGAAATGCATCAAAGATCTCCCGCTCATTCAGTAGCACTCCGGCCACTCAAAAAGGTACTTGACTCTCTATGCTACAACGTGCGCAGATGCTTACCCAGCCCACAGTGGTACCTTCTTTCAACCCGACAAGTCGTGCAGAGCTAGATGGTCTACTCCTGTCATGGCGCGAGAAAGTCTTCGTCCCTGCCGCCCTTCAGGAGCACCACAGGCGCCTCATCTACAAACCCTCGCGGCATCAGACGTTGACGAACGACCCTGGTGTCACAGTGACCATGGATGATGATGAAGAGATCAAGCTCCAGCCCGCGAATTTCTACGACAAACCGAACAAACGGGAGTCCATCATACAACTTCTGCACGAATTGGGCTCGACGAATGAAGATGCAGCCTGGAATAACCTGGCTCCTTTTCTTACCGGGTTGCGTATGTCGAAGTACGACCTTCCATTTTACTTCTACGAGAAGATTACGCGCAAGGCCTGTGAAGTCGGGAAAGAGCGCATCATCCTTACATGCGCCGAAAAAGCAGAAGAGACCGGTTTCACCCTGAAAAAGAAAGGTGTGGCAAGAGAATTGATGTTGGGTCTTCACACTCGTGCGGCACAGCACAAGTTCACAGGTCCTGAGCTGGAGAGTGCGGCGCGGCGAGCGGAGAAGATCGCACGAATGCTTGAAAATGAGTTACATGGTGCGGGAAAGCTCCAGCAGGATGAAGAAGACCCAAGGAAAGATGCGCTGGTCATAAGTGTCTTGACTGAGATTGCTGCTGCTAAGGCACTCAACGCTGACGGCAGCGTCGACCATGCCGTCAACTATGCAACAAGAATGCTATACCTCAGCAACGAGGCCACTAATGTAGGCTATGCAAGAGAAATACCGGCAAGGGCCAATGAGGATGTGCGGGTTCGTGCAGAGAAGAACAGTGAACTCGAAACATTGTTACCACTGCAGAATGCCATCAAGATGGCTTTGAGTCTGGACTCGATCAAGAAGTCTCCGCTTGGAAAAGACCTGGCAACGCACCGCAAGACGATCGATGCAAAAGTCAAAGAAGCCCTCGAAAAGCTTACCACCGTGTCGGATGGCAAGTCGAGACGAGGTCAATTGATGTATGAAGAACTTCAGGGAGGAACTAAAAAAGAGGCAACCTAAGACTCGTTGTCAGTCCACGGTCGATTACGCCAGACGTTTCATGTCTGAGGAAGCCATCATCTGAATGCGAGAAGCATCCTCAGTAGAGCTGAATGTACAAAAGCAAGCCTTGCAATGGCATTGTTGTTGCTTGTTGCAGTATACCTATAGATATGTTTGCTGGCGCCTGCACAGCCTTGCCATAGTATTAGGGTGTTTAGCCTCGCGGCGACTCGGCCAATAACTTTCCGACCCGTCGTGCCAGAGGTCGATGTTGATCACGCTTCATATTCATGCATCCCGCTGTCGAGACAAAACCAATAATGCAATAACGACTCCATATGAATGCCTTATGGGCTGATTATATCAAAGAAGAGACTACCGCCCGTTGAGGGAACCATACAATGGCGTTTCCTCAATCCGAGGACCCCTTCCTCGAAGTCCAAACGTAAGTACCCTTTCACGACAGGAGGATTACCCACACAGGAAGAGAAGAAGGCTAACATGGTTCATCGCTCTCTAGAGATGTCCAGTCGACCCTCCAAGCCACACGGCACCTCTTCTCCTCATACCTGCGCATCCGTACACTCTCGACATCTGCCACATCGCCCGAGTTGCAGCAGTCGCGTACCGAATTACGCTCCAACCTCGAAACCCTTACTAGTGACCTCGCAGACCTCCTCGAGGCGGTATCTGCCGTCGAATCAGATCCTTATCGTTTTGGCCTTGATGTAGCAGAAGTGCAACGTCGGAGGCAGTTTGTCAAAGATGTGGGCGACGAAGTCGAGGGCATGCGCCGTGAGTTGGAAGATGTCACGTCCGACACGCATATCGCGGGACCTGCTGGAAAGCAACCCCAACACGCCTCATTCCAAGATGATGCCAATATGGACGATGATCCGTACGGAGAATTTGAGGCCCAGCAGCAGGCTACGATCATGGCCGAGCAAGATGAGCAACTTGACGGTGTGTTCCAGTCAGTGGGCGTACTACGTGGTCAGGCCGAAGACATGGGCCGAGAGCTTGAAGAGCAAGGACATATGCTGGACGAGGTAGACACGCTCGCAGATCGCGTGGGTGGGAAACTCAACGTTGGTGTCAAGAAGGTGGGCGAAGTCATCAGGAAGAACGAGGACAGCGTCAGCAGTTGCTGCATTGCTGTGCTGATCGTCGTTTTGATCATCCTGTTGATTCTGGTTATTGTCATTTGAGGATGAGGAACGTCCTCTAAAAAGGAAAAGACAAGGCAAAAGCGAAAGAGAGAGCCCTGCGGATGATTTATCTATCACCACAGATTATCCTATTCTGAAGCAAGCGATTATGGTACATGGTGTCAACATCTTCCAGACAAAAGGCAAGCCTAAGCCTTGCGCTGTCGCTTGCTGGGCCTTGACTGCTCTTCGAGCACCTTCTCGGCAAGCACGTCCTCGGAGATCACCAGTTCTGGAGCATCATCATCCTCGTCCTCGTCTTCTTCGTCGAGGTCATCGAAGTCCGGCGCTTCGTCTTGGGCAGACATGAAATAATCCATGGCATCGGGCCAAAGCTCTTCAGCCAGGGTGATTGCGATTTCTTCACCAGCAGGAAAGATCTCGACTTCCAGCATTTGGTCGAACTCGTCATCATCATCTTCGTCATCCTCCTCTTCGGCGCCGTTCGAACCATTCTCTGCAGCCTTCTTTGGTGCTTTGGGCGCATCGACAGCGCCACGGAAACCAAACCAGTTGAAGAAGCTGGGTTCAAGCTCTTCATCTTCGTCAAGCTTGACCATCTTCTCCCGCAGCTTCTCATGCTGCCAGAGTGCTTCACGATCAACGATCTCCACCTCCGACTTGCCATCCTTCAGCTTGAGGGCTTCCTCTGCGGCCTGAAGCTCAACTGCAGCGTCGAGAAGACCATGTGTCACATCCTTCTTCTTTCCCTTCCACTTGATCGCGACAGGCTTTGACACCAGGCTGCCTGGACCGTCCTCACGTGGCTTGTACTCGAAGTCCTTCACCAACTTTGTGTCCTCGATGATCTCATTCTCGTCGAATTCGATGGTGAAGCGCAGACTGCGGGGCTCGCCTTCTGTTTCCGACTTGATCTGATACCGCTCTACTGTGAAGGATTTGATGCATGAGACCAGTTCAAGGTCGGCAGGATAGAAGAATTGCTGGATTTCCTCCGGGCCATTGCCCAGGACCGTGGGCCAGAAGTCGGGAAGCCCTTCGAGGAGGGTCTTGCGCTTTGCGTATAGGGGTTTGAGCGAGTGCTCTTTTCTTCGGACTATGAGTGGTCTGTTAGCGCAAGAGTCCAGCGAGGAATTGTTTGCATGGCAACCGTACGAGCATCGAGTTCAACGTCTGCGAATTCCCTCTCCAGATCACCGAGCTCCTCAAAGATTGAGCCAACGTCTTCTGGTAGGTTCGACATGTTTGCCCAGCTATTGTAATTGGAATATGTCTGTGTTTGTAGAGGTTTGGGTTGAGTTGCTGTTGACGGGCTGTTCAGTGTTTTTGGGCGCAACTTGAACTTGAATCCCCAGAAATTTTGTGAAATTCTGCCATGACAAACTTCTTGGGCGGTGAGAGTAATGGTCCAATGGGCGTGCTCGGCGGTAACACGACTTCCTCCGCGTATTATCATTTACTGCTTGCTACCTCTACATGTTCTCAATCCTGCTCAAATACATTGATGCTATTCAAACACTGAGATCAGTGTCATGCTTACAGCTGACGCGTTGATGGAAACTGACACGAGTATTTTCTGTGTCTGTCCTACAGTAGGGTCCCCTCGCAACACGTCTGCAGGCATAGAATAGTGCGGTGATAAAGCCTCTTCCGCGCAACAGCACACACCTCGCTACTTGTGCTAGGCAACTCGGCACATGCTGGACGCCTTCGACCTGTCTAACCGACGGATTCATTGAACACACCTCGAGAAGGAGGCTCGCTTCAATCCATGACCTGCTTATAACCTTTCGGGAATCATCCCGGCAAAGGTTTAGGTGCTGCAGCTTGCATGGTAAGCATCCCCAGCTCGGTACTTGTGGCGGCGGTTCGTACGGCACCAGGCGTCCACCCCCGCCGAAGTTTGTGGCCGTTGACTGGTGCTCGTTCTCGGAAATAGATACAACCCCAACACCAGGCAACCTCATCACAATATGCATCTGTCGACAAAGGGGATTAACCCTAGCTTCAGTCCACTCAATTCATGGCCACTCTCCGCACCATTCGTTGTCATTGGGGACGATCATCAAGCCTGGTATCGAAGGCGCCCTGCGCCTGCCTACTCAAAGCTAGCTTGGGCTTTGGAAGTCTTCTTGCGCTGCTAGCAAGTGCATGTGAATCCCATGCTGCATTGCTTATAAGTACCACATGCGTTGTCGGCAGTGCACGAGAGCCCCCTGTTTGTTATCTGCGTCGATTCAAATCGTGCTTCTTGGAACGCGAGCTTTTTGCTTTGATTGCAACTTTGTGACAACGCTCTTCGCAAGGTTCCCCCCAAACATATCTACCTGTCTCCGTACAATGACTGTCTACACTTCAGATGCAGCTGCCTTGGAGGCCGCTGGAAAGAAACAAGTCTTGAAGGTGAATCTCGGTGTTGAGAGTTGCTGAACCGTCAAGACTGATGCTCGGTGACAGCGAGAATGGAACTTTTGGGCTGTGCTCGGTATGTCGGCATGCACTTTGTGCACCTGGGAAGCCACAAGCGCGCTCTTTGCCGGCGCATACCTGAATGGAGGTCCTGCATCTGTCGTCTATGGGTTCATCGTCTCGGTCTTGGGAACCTTGATGATTGCCAGTTCGTTCGCTGAGATGGCTTCCATGTGCGTATCGAGCGCTCCCCCGCGACAACCAGACGGGTTGACAAGTTCTCCAGCTCCCCCATTGCAGGTGCCCAGTACCACTGGAGTGCTGAGCATGCGCCAATTCGGTGGCGTGCAATCATCAGCTATGTTCAAGGCTGGGTGACCATTACTGGATGGGTCGCAGGGCTCGCCTCTGTCTGCTTTCTGATCGCGACTATGATCCAAGGACTGGCGGTACTCAATTACCCCTCATATTATCCGAAACGATGGCATGCAACTCTGATTATGATTGGGTTTGCTTTTGTCACTGCTTTGGGCAGTACCTACGGCAAGAGACTATTGCCTCTGTGGGAGACTTTGGGTGGCGCACTGCATGTGCTCTTCTTCTTCATGATCATGATTGCCATCCTGGCCACAAGCGACAAGGTCAGCAACCACGATGTGTGGGCCACGTTCATCAACGGCGGCGGTTGGCCTAGCGATGGAGTCAGCTTCTGCTTGGGATTCTTGACTCCGGCGTTTGCCTTGGCTGGCGTGGATGCTGTCGTACATATGAGCGAGGAAGCCCACAATGCTGCTCTCAACATTCCTCGGGCGATGATCTGGTCGGTCATTATCAACGGAGTGGCAGGATTCGCCTACATCCTTACCGTGCTTTATTCCATCACAGACCCAGACACCGTTTTGAGCAACGACACCGGTTTTCCGATCATCGGTGTGTTCCTCGAAGCGACCACCAACCAAAGAGCCGCCACCGCAATGCTTACCGCTGTCATCATAGTCTTCATCATGAATCTGTTCGGCTGTGTGGCATCGGTTTCCCGGCTGGTATGGGCCTTCTCCCGCGACCATGGCCTCCCATTCTCAACGTGGTTCTCGCACATCACGCCATGGAACCGATGCCCGACCAACGCTGTTATCGCAATTACCGTTTGTGTGTCGCTTCTGTCGCTAATTAATATCGGTTCCACCACAGCATTCAACGCGCTGATCTCCCTAACAACCCTCGGCTTCTACTTCTCATACGCCATTCCGATCCTGATCTTTGCGATTCGGCGGTTCAATACCACCAATCCAATCGTTTTTGGGCCCTGGACGTTGGGAAAACTCGGTCTCTTCAGCAATATCCTGGCGATTGCGTTCTGCATATTCCTGATCATATTCCTACCATTCCCTTCGGAGCTGCCAGTTACAGGTCAAAACATGAACTATGCCTCGCCTGTGTTTGGAGCGGTCATGATATTTGCGGTTGCGAACTACTTTGTTCGTGCTCGTAAACGGTTCACGGGACCTATCAAGGAGGTCGACAGAGACAGCGAACATGTTGCCCATGAACATGTGGAGCCAGAGAAGCAGCCGGTTGACCATTCTTGAATACTAGTGAAGGGCATCTCATGTTGTTCGTCGTGAACGTCACTTTCTGTCGATTAGTCTCAGGCTGGGGTACCTTCCTGGAGTCTTCGAAGTATGCAATCCTCGTGAAGTTCCTATATATATATATATGACACTTGAGAACCATTCAGACTCACTGTCCAGTCAGTATTCACCATGTGTTCTGCAGACCGGGGGTCGAGCTCGGAGATCGGCAGGCTCTGATAGATTGTGACTTCGATCCACTTGACCGCTGTCCCGAACAAACAAGAACAAAACAAAAAAAGAAATTTGATCAACTCTTGGTGGATATGTTTACATCACATAACAACGGCGAAATTGAAGACTACCATCTGACATCTCGGTGACAAGGCAAGGCTATCTCCACAAGGCTCGGCACCGTGCAGCAATTCTGTCAGCGTTGACTAGACCAATGTATCGTGTGCTCAGAGCCTCAGCATCTATAACTACCTAGGATGTTGAATTCGAGACTGCTTGAAATTCACTCTTGGCGTTCCTGTCAAAAGGGATTCGAACCGAACTCGGTTGACCATTGAAGCAATGCACGGCCCCAAGAGAACGGTAAAGTGCATCGTTGCTTGAGAACAGAAGGATCGGCAGACGGGGCCCTCTGTGGCGAGGATCGCTTCCTCTGTGCCGGCTCATACTTGTTATGTGAGAATAGCAAGTTTAGGTTCTCTCTGAGCCACGATCATGGTGCACCTTTCTTTGTCGCCGCCCAGCCTCCATGAAACAGCAGGAGCAGAAACGGAGGCGTCAGAGAGGTAAAGCTTTACTCTTGACAGAAGCCTCGACTGTTCTTCCAGCTTCTGGAGGCATTTGCCGGCATGGAGGCATTACGAGGCGTTTGGTGATCAGGTAGAGTTACTATTCGTGGCTCATGACACCGATGACAAGCAACAGCCACAGGTGCTCCGGCCTCGAGTCTTGCAGGTTTGACGAATAAGCAAAGCTGAGGCTGGCACAGATGGGGGTTGTCATGGTCCGAGTTCTTGGAGTCGCGTCAAGATGGAGTTTGAACAACGTTGCCCCTGAACGCACAGCCTAGTCTCCATCAGGAAAGGTCCAACCCCCTGGCGCGAGCATGTCAACTTGAACTGTCGAATCCCGTTCTCTCCTTCTCTATTTACGTCTCCATTTCGCAGCCTTGGACGGGAAATTTGAGTCTTGAGCAACCCTCATGGTCAGATCTCGCCTGCAAAACAACCAGACTCACGCTTGAAATCTTCTCATCATGGATGCATTTGGCTAAGCCCCCTTCGCCTGCCGATGAGCTTTGCCCCAAACATCCATGGTCTATGGCGCTTCTTCACGCCTCTCTGGGGGCGGCGTTCGGCTCCTACGGTACTTGAACCCCTTGAGTTAAGCATATTCTACCCCTAAGACTGCTTCATCAGGGACGGTACGATGCAACCTCATCTCTGGACATAGAGAAGCCGGCTTGGCAGAATGAAGCATGCAAGACCCCAGAAGAAGTATCATTCGCTGTTCTCGTCAAAGGCGCCTACCGCAGTTCATCCATTGAGTATGGACCACAAGGTGAGCTTGTTCCAGATTGCTGGTGGAGAGATGCTGTCACGACCCCATCTCGACTTTGACACAAGTCATCGTACCGCACTCTCTGGCCCGACTTCATTCATATGGCCTCCTGCTGACTCGTGCGTTCCTTTCCTCTCCTCCCTCTTTCTTCTTTCGCTGTCTCTTACGCACTCACGGTCTTTACACACCACGTTGCGAGCTTTTTGCTTGCGTCCAGTCCTTCTCTCAAGGGCCTCTTGTAGCCCAGTCATTCCTTTTTTCCCTTCGTTTCTATCGCCTGTTTGAATTCCCTAACCGGTCTTGATCTATATACGAAAACATGCGCTCGACCGCATTTACCGCCAGCTTGCTGGCTACAGCCACATTCATTTCATCAACGATTGCTTCACCACTTCTCACAAACCCAGTCACTCATGCCAAGAGAGCGAGCGACCTGGGACTTGCAGTATACTGGGTATGAAAAGAAAAATCATTTCTGGCGTATGAATCGCAAGGCTGATGGTGATTAGGGCCAAGGACCATCCCAAAAGAGGTTGTCATACTTCTGCCAGACTTCCACCATTGATATTATTCCTATCGGCTTCGTCAACGTCTTCCCCGATGATTCTGGCAGTAATGGATATCCTGGAACGAACTATGGAAACGCTTGCAGTGCCAATTATTGGATCGCCCCAGATGGTGCCTTCACGCAGATGTTCACTACATGCGACGAGATCGCCGAAGATGTACAAACATGCCAGGATCTCGGCATCAAGATTCTCGTATCGTTAGGAGGAGCTTCCGATGTCACTCTCAACTCTTCGACTTCGGCTGTGGACTTTGCTGATTTCCTGTGGGGCGCCTATGGACCAGAGCAAGACACCACTGAAACGGCGTATCCCCGACCCTTTGGAAGTACCATTGTCGACGGTTTCGATCTGGATATCGAATCTGGCAGTGACACCTACTACGCTGACCTGGTGACCGAACTCAGAGTCAAATTCGCGACATACACAGACAAGAGCTTTTACATCTCGGGGGCACCACAATGTGTTGTTCCCGACGCCCACCTGGATAGCGCCATTCAGAACTCGTATTTTGACTATGTGTACGTTGAGTAGAAGGTATCATGCATTCATAAAGACTGACAGTCCCATAGGTTCGTGCAATACTACAACACCGAGAGTTGCTCAGCAGCTGCCTTATTCAACGATGGCACCTTGGACACCAGCAGCGATCCCTCATGGGGATGGATCGATTGGCTTCAGACAAACTCTTACAATCCAGACGTCAAGCTATACGTTGGTCTTCCTGCATCGACTTCTGCTTACAGTGGTTCCGAAGATTACTATCTGGACCTCGATACAGCCACACAGCTCCTCACCGAGTACGCTTGTAACAGTGCGTATTCGTCAACCTTTGGCGGTGTCATGATTTGGGAGGCAACGTACTCCGAGAACAACCAGATAGATGGGGAAAGCTATGCTGCAAACATCAAGGATATCCTCGGCGATATCACTTGCAGTACAACTAGCACTAGCACTGGCACCACGTCGACCACCACAACAAGCACTACCACTACGACCACTTCGACGACCACTACTACCACAACCACTTCGTCCACGACAACGACGAGCACAAGCACAACCACTGTGGCGCCTTCAACAACAACCAGCAGCACTACGACTAGCAGCACAACCACAAGCAGCTCGACCACCACTCCAACCACGACTACCAGCTCAACATCGACAACGACCTCGAGCTCGACCACGTCAACCACTTCACCATCGACAACCACCACCACCAGCAGCTCTACGACAAGCACTACCAGCAGCAGCAGTGTCGCACCAGTCAGCGCGACCGCCAGTTCTAGCACCACCAGCACAAGTACCACAACTAGCCCCACGACAAGCACTACCACCAGCACCGCTGTCGAATCTGACAGCGCTACCACGAGCTCTAGCACCACGACTACCACCTCATCTACCTCAACAGCCACCGAGGTTGCGGCTGGCCAAACTCTAATTGTTGTCGTCAATATGGATAACACCAAGAAGAATAAGCGTGACACCTACTACCTTGGCATCAACGACGATAGTATCGCTGTGTTGGGTAGCCAGGCTGATGCCGCTACTCTCATTACTGGCGACGATGGTACTATACTCTATGGCGCTGAGTACCTCGGCTCTAACCCTGTTTCTGACTCCGACGCTGCATTCCTTGAGGTCTTCGCCACCGAACCAGCCGACGACCTTTGGTTAATGGACTCATCTGGTGCGCTTACCCTCGCTGAGCGCCAGTTCTGTGTCCTGTCTTCCTTGGAGATCGAGACCGTTGACGCCGCTGGCGACAACTGTGATGGTACTATCGTGACCTTCACTGCCGTGGCTGCCACTAGCACTTCCACCACTTCCACCAGCACCAGCACCACCTCCACCAGCACTAGCACCAGCAGCACTAGCACTACTACCAGCTCTACAACGACGTCCACTACGTCCACGACGACGACGACGGCAAGTTCCTCTGTTGGACCCGTCAGTGCTTCAACCGCGTCCAGCTCCATCTACTGGAACACAACATCCACCAGCTCAAGCACTACGACCACTCCCGCTAGCTTCTCTGTTGGTCCTATCAGCGGCTCCGTAACGTCAAGCACCACCACCACCACCGGCAACGCAGTCGACGATGTCAGTGCTTCAACCACAACCAGCGAGTGGTCATGGGCCACCACAAGCAGCACGATGACAACCACCTCCGGCGCCGCCGTCGGCCCGATAAGCTATTCGGTCTCCACCTCAATTTGGACGACGGTCATCAGCGACGAATACACACTCACATGGGACGACTGGACAACCACCAGCACAGCAGCGATCGTCGACCCAACGGCAACGTCAAGCGCAGACTGGAACGACTGGACCGCGACTAGCTCATCAGCAATTGTCGACCCAACGGCAACGTCAAGCGCCGACTGGAACGACTGGACCTCAACCAGCTCATCAGCAATCGTCGACCCAACGGTAACGTCAAGCGCCAACTGGGCTGACTGGAGCTCTGTAGTCGTCGACCCAGTTTCGGTCACGGTTACGGACTACACCACGACAGTCTGGGTGACATCCTACATCGACGTCTGCCCAACAGGCTTCACAACGCTCACGTACACTCTGACGACCACCGTTCCTGTCGCACCCGCCTCCGCGACGACCACGTCATTCGTCTGGCCTACCACCTCAGGTGGCGTCCCAGAGGGCTTCACAACAGCAGTCACGACCTGCACTGCCGGTTGCGCTGAGTCCTGGACGGTAGTCACCGTGACGATTCCCATCGCTACGACCACTGCGCTGATCACTGAGACTATTGTGCCTGTTGGTACATCAAGTTCCAGCGGCAGCTCAGTATCAGCCACCGAGACGGTGACAGGAGCAGGATCCATCGTATCAGCAGCTAGTTCCGCCTCGATCATCGTGCAGGCCGTACAAGCGTCCTCGGCGGCCTCGTCAGCCTCAGCAGCAGTCGAGACTCTATCTCTCTCCTCGATCATCGTTTCTCCCGCCGAGACCTCCGCCGCGCAAAGCGGTTGGCTAGGTGTGGCAGCGACGACGGCGACGTCTGCGTCTTCGTCTTCAAAGTCAACCTCAACGTCCGTCGCCGCCGTTGGCACGTACACTGGCGCCGCGGCAAAACTGCCCGCCGGCACCTCGCTGAGCGTGGCAGCCTGCCTGGCAGGTATTGTCGGACTTTTGTTCTAGATTTGAAGTTTGATACCCTGTGTCTTTTAAGTCTGGGACGGAAAAGTGAGGACGTGAGAAGTCAAGAGACTTGCGCATAGCGTGGTAATGACTGGGATTTTTGGACATATGTGATTGTTCATCTTGCATATTTGGGAGCCATTTCTTCTTAACTTTGAGTTTTTATATATCATGAGTATCTACAGTAGCGCATTTGCGAAGAATACTGAGTACATTATATCATATCATATCTTTTGTAACGGCTAAATTCCAAGGAGAATTCTGACCTTAGACTTGCAGCGAGCACATCGGTTGTGATGTAGGCTCGAAAAATGTAGAATAGGGGGTATCATTGATAGTTTCAGACTGCTGGACAGTCTGGACAGTCTTCAGGCCACACCTCACTTGACCTTGCCCATGACAGTATCGGCGCCACGTTCTGCATAAGTGCTAGCAGCAGCCCGTTTGACTGCAGTGATCATACTTCGATCCCAATCATCGCGAGTCTTCAAGACGCCTTCCACCCAACTTAATTGTAAATCCCAGAACTCCCGCTTGAATTGTTCGTAAACACCCACGACCTCCATTTTGTCGGCTTCCAGGAGCTGTACTGTGAAATTCACCGCTTTCCACTTCGGCTTGATAGTCTCGTTGAAACCGTCAGGGTACTTCTCGAAGAAGGCAAATGCAGCCAGTACATCATCCCTGAACTTAGCAGGGAACGGCTCGCCGCGCCTGAACTTTACTCCACGATTCGTGCGGATCGCTGTCAGGTAATTGACCAACAACGCGTCGGAAAGTTCCTCGATCAGAATATCCAGCAGTGATGGGTGCAACACTGCAGCGTAGTCGCCAATGTAATCATCGAACGTTGTGGTGATACGCTGCATTGCAGCTTGTTCATACCACTTCCCTGGCACGAATAACTCCGCCATGATCGTACGGAAATCGACTCTGAAGATCAATTGCACGAAGCCATTGATGCAGTGTGTGGACAAATCAACGTAGCCGTCTCTCAGAGCGTCTAACTCGGTTGTGCCGTTGGTGGACAAGAATTTCGCGGAAGGAGGCGTAGGCAGTCTGGTGAAGTCCTCTCTGAAGCGAGTGAGATAACCCTTCTGTGCGCTAGGGTCATCTATCACGTCGCCTGCAGCGTCGTCGACGCAGGCTATCTGGTCGTTGGCGATGGCGAGAAGCCAATCCTGAAGAGGCTGCAAATTTTCGAGTTGCTCGGGTGTCGGATTCTTGTATCTTTCCACTTCTTCATCAATGAGCTTCTCCCATTGTTGTTGTCTCGATTTCAAGGCAGTGAACATGGCGCTCATTACACCCTCGACCACATCTTCGCGTTCGGAGTCGCCTGCTGCCTCAGCCTGTTCGTGTAACATACGCCACAAGTCGGGAAGAGTTTTGGTTCGGAAATGTCCATCGGGATCTTGTTCGATGGCATCGGTAGATCGTGACAGGAAATTCTTTCTGTCCGCGACATACATCCTGTCGATCCAGGAATTGAGGGCTTTTGTGATGATGTTTCTGTAGTCGCGTATGAGGTCTCCTTCGCGAGAATCGAGAACATGAGGTTGCAGCTGTGTCTGTTTGACGCCGAGTTTGCTCATCTTTTGGTAGTACATGTCGATGTAGTGTACAATGCCGAGCATTTGTGGAGGGCGAAGGTCTTCAGCGTCCACATACGAGAGCAGGAAGTCGTGCATATGCTTGTGGTAGATATTGACATAGGTGTCGAAGATCTTCCACTTTTTCGGGAAAAGATTCTGCATGCCTTCCTTACAGGTAAATAAATCGTTAAAGTACCACCTGGTCGCCTTATCGAGCCGGGAAGGGTCTTCATCAAAACTTCGCCTCGTCTCATCGAACTTGTCTTGAGCAACCATCTTAATGGCTTGGATAAATTTCTCTTTGTATCCACGCATCTTCTTGGGACCGATCGTAAAGGATGTGAATTTGCTGACCAAGTCCTGATGGTCCTTCTGCGCATCCTGCAAGGCTCGAACTCGATCATCGTTCTTCTCCTCTGAAGCAATCACAATAGCAACTCGTACAATGAGACCAGTGTTGTCATTCTGCACGTGCTGGATCAGGTTCATGCAGATGCTGCCAACATGGGCGTCAAAATCATCAATGATGTTCTCAAGCTGCTGGAACCAGTCGAGTAGGGTCTGTTCCAGGCTAGTGTCTTTTCCACGCTTGATCTGATCCATCGCCTCATCTCGAAAATCACGTAGCCTGGTCAAGCGCATGTGAGCCTCGAGCAGGTTTGGCTGGTTCTCAATATCATTTTCGTCGTCCTCCAGAAGTCTTTGCACAATGGAGCAATCACGTTCAAAGTTGTTCAGACCAGCTTGCATGGCACGTGTTGCCTCGAAGTTTCGATGTACTCGGGCGAGGTAATCCAGCTGAGGCAGATTTTTGCGGATTGCCTGCGCCTGTTCGCAAAGGTCATGAATGCTCTTCATTTCCTCCTTGATCTGCTCCACCAACTTCTGCCCCTCGGCCAAGGTTGACATGCCATTCTGTGTAGAAGCCAAATGATCTTTCAATCCTTCATGTAACCTCGCGTCGATATCACCCTTTTTGCGACTGATCTCAGCCTTTAAGCTTGTTATCTTTTCCAAGTCCTCAGGAGTACGGAGGGTATCCTGGATTCGAGGCATGCCGGCGGCATCGTGGGCACTGGGTCGTGAAGCCATTGTCGTTGTTGAGTCGGCCGGTTGACCCCCTGCACATCACGAGATGCGGAAGGACCGCTCAGAACGTTATGTCCTCATGTACTCACTATCATAGCCCTCTGATTTTGCACTCCATCCCTAAGACATGTCGAAAGAGCAATGCCTCTGGAATCCTGGTTACTGTAACGTTTACCTCGTGGTTGAGACGAACATGCGGCGTGGCCGAACACGTTTGCGTCCGAGAATGATGCACCGTAGGGGTCGGGTACGGCACAACACCAAATCTATATGCGCAGCCTTTTTTGCAGACTTTCCACTCTCACTATTTTGTGATATCTTGCCAGTACACGCGTGACAATACCAACCTTTCTCACCGCCCGTGTCCGAGAGCGAACAATGTCCTACTTCCGCATTACCCTGATCCGATCGGCCATCGGCCTTCCCGCAAAATCGAGCAACGTCCTGAAAGCTCTCGGTCTACGAAAACGCATGGGGACGGTTTACCACCCTGTTACAACCTCAGTTGCTGGCCAGATTATGAGAGTGAAGGAGCTGGTTGCCGTATCGGAGGTGGACAAGCCGTTGACAAAAGACGAAGTACACCAGGAAAGGGTGCCTGATCCTGGCTTTTACATTGAGTCCAGAGCAGGAGAAACGAACAGGGAATAATATACATGGCCGCCAATGGAACGAGGGAACCACTGCTAGCGACTCCAGTCGACGGCTCCCGGCTCCATCATCAGTAACTCAGAGGATCCGGGCGCCTCACACCCGCCTCGAACAATACCACTGAGAAGCCGCGATTGCGGTATACGAAGAACCTGTTCAGAAATCCGCCTTTCGGCTGTCGGCTCCAGTGTTGCCACGAGAGCTCGAGATCTAGTGGCCAAGCGCCCCAGCCCAGATCACGCTGCGTCATGAGGATACAGAAGAAGTCTTCATCACAGATTTCCGGAGTCGCAATGAGCAGCCAGCAGCCTATGTTAGACGCCGACGTTATCTCCTTATACAACGCTGGCTTCTGCTGGCTGAGCGACCATGGACCATGGAAGATTCGCATGGTCGCTCTTCCATGTCGCCGCGTCTGCTAGCAAACTGGTTGAGCTCGGGAAAGCCTCATATTCTGGGATTCGAACAAGTTAATTGGTGGGATGCAGCAGCCAGCAACTCGGCCGGCATGGATGCAAGTGAGAAATCGAGGCTCGCGGTGTGCGATGGATGATTACACTCCAGGCGACCATGCCCCAGCGCCATTTCATTGTACTATAGAGTTGAGAACCCTTCACTAGTGAGAGTGTATTGTATTGATAGAACTAATGTTCGGAGGCATGTTTACGACCGTCCACCCTTCGCGGTACGTTTAGGGCGTGGTATTCTGCAAATCTTACCCTTCAGCCCTCTATTAGAATGCGCCAATCCTCCTGTCTGTACCATCTTCAACAAATATGTGTATATTGGTAGAGGAAATAGCGGAAAAGTAATGCGACAACCAGTCATCAAGCTCCCATGTAGGGCCAAGGGTACAGGCGATGGCGGACCTATTCCCCAAATTTCGTCATTGCTGCTCCTAAACATCCTCGAAGAACATCAAGTTCATTTGATCGCCCGTCAACCAACACCACCAGAAACAAAATCACCTACACTCAGACAACAAACTTACAGTGCCTTCCATCGGGCACAAAATCATCTCCTTTACCTTCACTCTGCCTGTTGTACACTAGGTCCACTTCCTCCCCTCCTATACAGCAACCATGAAAGCAAGCAGAGTGTTCCTCCGCTCCACGCGAGCAGGCGCACGCCCATCTGCACTCACTCTCACTCACCGACCCAATGCGGTCCCAGCACTACATTCTCGACTGATCGTCGCTTCTACCACACAGCTCTCGTCAGCATGCTCGTTCTCCACGACACCGAGTACATTCAAAGGTCTCGCCCCAGATAGCTCCAACCCGGAGCCACCAAAGACGGAGCCGCACGCGAACACCGGCAGTGCTGCACAGATCTCAGACGCTGAGTACCACGAGATAGCAGATCAGTATCTGGACAACTTGGTATTGAAGCTAGAAGAGCTGGGTGAAAAGGCCAATGAAGGCCTGGAGGCGGAATTTTCGGTACGCATACTATCTGCCTTCCCTTACTATCTCATACAACTCAGTACTAACCGTTGTGCCAGGCCGGTGTTCTGACAATCACCCTACCCAAGTCCGGCACGTACGTTATCAACAAGCAGCCTCCGAACAAACAGCTGTGGCTATCAAGTCCCGTTTCAGGACCGAAGCGGTTTGACTGGGTGGTCTCCGGCGCGGGACAGCACGAGAAAGAAGGCTCAACCGTCGACGCCGGCGACGACGGTGCTGGTGGACATTGGCTCTACTTGCGCGATGGAAGTCAGCTTAGCGAGTTGTTGAAGACAGAGCTTGGTGTTGAGCTTACAGCTCCGGGCGAGAGCGATGCGACGGGTGGCCGAGAAGGACCTGCTGGTCAGGGATCTACTCTGGAATGAGAAACAGATATATGAAGGGTAAAACGATGTAGACTAGGCAACTCAGCATGCAATTCAGCAGGCAAGTAATGTACAAGAAGCTTTTCGGAAAGTATCTCATCACCAAGGAGGGCAAAATACCCAACTCTCCGCTGCTACAGGCGTGACCTAGATCATCCAAGGAAGATCATAATCAACTGCTCTACGCTGCTCAACAATATTTTTGACGACTTGCATAGAGTCCGCCAGACTTCTTTCAATCCTCCGCGGTGCATCCGTTTACCTTCTCTTCTTCGAACCTCCAGCAGCCGGGGCAGCAGCTGGAGCTGGTCTGGCTTGCGCCGGGGGGGCTGCTGGTCCAGTCGGAGGTTGTCCGTTTCTGCCACCCTGCATTCTCCTGCTCATGACCTGTCGCGAGACGAAACTGATACCAATCATCATAACCCAGCTGGGCATGACTCCCAAGCCCCACATGACATAGCCAAAGGGTTGCTGCAAGCCGAATTTCGACAACAATCCGTCGAACGGATGCAACAGTCCAGTGTATTCGTCCTCTTTCAAATACGTCGACTTTGATCTGCTGGGGATCTCCACGATTGAGGTGGTGCTTGTTTCCGAGAAGTTCAACGGTTTGATGTGCAGAGGAGTCTTGGCTTGAGGCTCCGACTTCTTGGGAACCATGAAGTGGTAGACCGACGGCAGGGTAACAGCCCAGCTCGTGCAGAGAACTGACTCTTGATCGCAGTCAACAAATCCGAGATGCAGGGGAGGCGATCCCGCTGATTGAGGAAGCGCGGTGAGTAATGGCACGGATTCCTGCAGTCACCAATAGTTAGACATTGGACTGGACATTTGCCGGTATGCGCTTCAGTGCTACTTACAGTCCATACTTTGTCGACCTCATCGCAGCGTCCGAAGCAAGTCTTGTTTCCGCCTGTCATGTAGATCATCCATTCCTCCTCTGTGTCGGGTTTCGGCGATAGCTTGCGCTGCCAGTTGCGGATGTTGATTTTTTCGACGCTGAGGTCGGCGAATTTGGCTGCGATAGGCTCGATCGGGTTGGGGATGTTGCTGGTGCTGGGCACGTTGCCGGGGATGTACGCTTTGGCTTTGTCGAACCATGCCTGTGCCTGGTCCTGGAAGGACGCTTGCTCGGCTGCGACCAGCACCGGCAGCAAGAGAAGCGATGCGAAATGCATGGTTGCGTCACGGGGGGACGTTTGATTACAAGAACTCTACTCGAGACACAACGATGAAGAGGAACCTTGCGCAATTGAATGGCAAGGGAGATGGAAAAGAAGGACAATTGAGATTGCCAAAAGGAAACTAAATGGACAGAAGAAGTGTTCACTCGACAGAGATGGGGTTGGCTCTGAACAAGTAGGTAAGTCCCTTAAGCGCATGGAATGGCGTCAATGCCGAAGCTATCCTGCCCTAGAAACTGATGGCTACCTGTGGTTCGGGACAGGCATTTGGCCGGGAGATGCACCAGCCCCTCCAGCCTCCCACGTGGAAGGCCTACCACAGTACAAACCCCTGCACCCTTGGTCCGGGTTCACTGGCCTTTCAGAATATCATACAACTCTTGGATATCTCCCATCGGGACGTTGAACTCCCAACTGTCTTCTTCTTGTTCGTAAAGCTTCCAATATTGCTCAGCAATGTTCTTTGCATTCAGTACCGGGTGGTCATCCCTAATGATTGCTGCAATGGTGATAACGGCCACATGAACACCTTTGGGTCCCAAAACCTGGCGCAAACTACTGGTGAAATTGAATTGTGCAGCCTTCTGCATCGACAAGGCGAAGAACCCGGCAATAGGTGTTTCGCATATGGCACCGTTGCTCAGAAGGAATGATGGATGAGCTCCTGGCCGTCCCGCTGCCGCAGTCAAATGTGGTATGGCCCATGTCGCTGCAACGTAGAGCCCAATATTCATGGTCTATTGATTGTCAGTCACGGTAGGGTGGAACAACGCTTGATACTCACTTTGAAGTCTTCCAGCAGATGATCTGGAGGCGTCTCGCCGATCTTCGAGGGTCCGACTCGTGCTGCATTGAAGAATACGACTTCTGGAGCACCCAGTTCGGCTTCCACCTTCTTCAGTGTGTCTAACAAGGCGACATGGTCGGAGATATCCACGGTGTATGCTTGTATCTTTGCGTTGGAGGCCACCTTTCTGACTGTTGCTACGTCCTGTTGTAGACGTGCGGCATTTCGAGCAAGCAAGGCGACATCAAAGCCTTGTGCTGCGAACCTTGATCCTGTAGCAACTCCCAAGCCTGGCCCACTTCCCAGTACAACGATGAGTTTATTGACCATGTCAATGGCTGTTCGAAAAACCCAAACTATTGCAAGCTGCACTTGACGAAAAGGAAGACCGTTCAAAAGATATGGACTTTACGAAGAATATTGTTGCTGGTAGTCTTTGTCAATTCGATGGGTCAACTATCGTTTATGATGACGCTCGTCCACAAACATGGCTCCAACTTATATACTTATCTGCAGGCCGCTCTCTTCTCTTCTTGCTTACTCCCACTTGACTCACACCCCAAACATTACAAAGCCCAATCAGGTTCGGTCATGTCGGTATAGAGCATACCCGAAACCCGTGAGAGATCAAGAGGGTTCAATGCTTTGGGCGTTCAACAAACGAACAAGACTAGAACTGTCCTCGCAACAATAGCGATAGCGATACCTCCGTGGAAGCACTCCTAGCCAGGCATCTCACCTCTTATTGTAACACGCTGGCCAAAGGTGGCTGACATAAAGCGACCTGCCTGGCATAAGCAGCTCGTGTTTGAATGAAGACAGCGTAAGCTAGGGCATAATTCGTGTACAATGCGATCTGCAGGTACAGTAAGCGCTTCCGAGGTGGCCGACAGCAATGAGGTGCTTCTGTACGGGATTGCCTATACGAACATAGAATATATGGTCTTTGTCAGATAGTACTGAGCCATGAGTGATATTCTCCGCAGTTCTTGCTCGAGGTTGAGGCTGGTTGCGAAGGAACATTTCTGATCACGTATCCGGAGGACATGCCACCAACGCTAAACCCCTCACTCTGACGTGCTTCCCCCACGATTGTTCGCCCATAAGGAATTCCTGGGGTTCTCCGCACCCTTGCATTGAGAGGGACAACCATCTCACCTGACCTACTGCTTCTTTCACGGTTTCACCACCTGTCACCTGCACACGACCGAAACACTGAGAGCTTGGACACATTACGAGGAACCTCACTCACAAACTCATTCTTATCACAACAATACCTTAGCATCCAAAGTCTCATTCATACCCCCTTCATCCCACTAAGCCGGCAAAATGAGTGCAATCAGGGAGGAGACCAACGAGCCTATCCAGGTGCTGATCACCATGCACGACAACATGGATCTCCTGGACTTTGCTGGTCCCCTCGAGGTCCTTACTCATGCTCAACACGACTTCAACAACCCTGGTATGATATAGAAGCTCCTACAAGCTATTGCCCTTGTGAGCCCCTCGCTAACTGCACACGCGACCAGATACCAAAGCCTTCGACGTCACCTTTGTTGGTCCAGCAGAGGAAGTCCTTACCGCCCAAGGTGTCACAATGACTGCCCACATCTCCTACAAAGAAGCACACAAGCGCCTGAAGGAATTTGACCTCCTGGTCGTTCCTGGCGGAAAGGCTATGGACATCTTGAAAAACAACGCAGAGCCAACCTCGTTGGTCAAGGCATACTCTGAGGTCCAGGCCGCTGATCCAGCTCGTGAGAGAACTCTTCTGGCTGTCGATACGGCTGCATTGTTCCTTGCCCAGCAGGGTATCCTTGGAGGCATGGGTGCAACCGTCCATCCAGACTACTACATCAAGTTGGAGAAAGAGTGTCAGGATGCGGCTGCACGTGACATGAACGAACGCACCGATGTCATGGAGGAGAGATATGTTGTGAACAATGCTCGCTTCGACCTTGGCGAAGATATTGAGGAGAACCCGTACGTCTTCAAGAAGGGACGTAAGGGCTCGACTGCTCGCAAAGGTAGTCTTTCTCGTCGGGAGTCCAATGCTCGTCACGAGAATCTGGTGCGTCGCAAGAGTATGAAGCTCGGTGGTATGCGGGTCATCACTAGTGGAGGCACAGTGAGCGGCATTGATGCCAGCTTGTACCTCGTTAGTGCACTGGTCAGTCTTGACGTTGCCAAGGAGGTTGCTCGTCTCATGCAGTATGACTGGGTCAAGGGCGTGGTTGTCGATACCATTGACGTCTAGGTGATATAGGGAGAGACACAGTACTTGTCAATCGTCGATCAAATGACGGATATGATATGTTGGCCATAGCAGCCTATGGTCAAGGGAACTAAGGAATCTGGAGAATTGGTTGCCCAATGAATCAGTGCTGGATAACTAGTTCAGTCAGATATTGTGGAGAGTATGCAGCAATCTAGCTGCACAATGCTTGGGTACAGGAATATGGAAAATAAACCAGCTCTGGGAAATGCAGGCCGTTTAGAGAGTGGTTCGCTTACCTAAGCAAGGGCTGCGAGTTGCAAGCCAAGGCAAGGCTGAACAGTTGCCAAGATTTCTTTCCCAACCTGGATTAGACCACAAACCGCAAAATCGGCAGCACAGTCGTCGCAGTTGCCCCGAATTGAGGATTTGAACTTCGCATCTAACATCACCTCAACCCTCGACTACAACCGATTTCCTCCCTCAAAGCAGTCAAGATGTCGAATCGTCCTACCGTCGGTATCTTGGGCGCTGATGGCGCGGGCAGCGGAGAGACGCACCCTCTCCCAGCTGTCTTCAGCTCGCCAATCCGTCCCGATATTGTCCAGTATGAGAAAATGATCTTTCAATGCCAGCAACGGAGATGCTGACAAGCGATATAGGGCTGTCCACACCGGCATGGCCAAGAACAAGAGACAACCATACGCCGTGAGCGAGAAGGCTGGTGAACAGACCTCAGCCGAGTCGTGGGGTACAGGTGTGTTTAGATATCGCAAAAAGAGATGGGATCAAATATCTGACAAAAATCACCAGGTCGTGCTGTCGCTCGTATTCCTCGTGTCTCTGGTGGTGGTACTCACAGAGCCGGTCAAGCTGCTTTCGGTAACATGTGCCGTGCTGGTCGCATGTTCGCACCCACCAAGGTCTGGAGAAAGTGGCATCAGAAGATCAACTTGGGCCAGAAGTATGTTTTTACCCAGTACACTCATATTCGCACCTACTCACAATAACTCTCTAGGCGCTTCGCAACTGCATCCGCCATCGCAGCCAGCTCTGTCCCAGCTCTCCTCCTCGCCCGTGGTCACCGCATCTCGACCGTCCCCGAGGTTCCTCTTGTCATCTCCAGCAAGGCTTTCGAGGGTGCCGCCCTTGTCAAGACCTCCGCTGCCGTCGCACTCCTGAAGGCTGTCGGCGCTGGCCCAGATGTCGTCAAGGTCCAAAAGTCTCGCAAACTCCGTGCCGGTAAGGGTAAGCTGCGAAACCGCCGACACCGCACTCGCCGCGGCCCTCTGGTGGTTTACAACCCAGAGACCGATGGCAAGGAGCTCGTCCGCGCTTTCCGCAACATCCCCGGTGTCGAGACTTCTTCCGTCTTCGCCCTGAACCTTCTCCAGCTCGCTCCTGGTGGCCACCTTGGTCGCTTCATCATCTGGACCTCGTCCGCTTTCGCCGCTCTTGACACCGTCTACGGCTCCACCACCGAGGCCTCCGCCGTCAAGAAGGACTTCCTCCTCCCATCCAACATTGTCAGCAACGCCGACGTCACCCGCCTCATCAACAGCTCCGAGGTGCAGTCCGTGCTCAGGGAGCCCAAGGGCTATGCCATCACCAAGCGCTCCAACGTGCAGAAGAAGAACCCTCTCCGCAACAGACAGGTTTTGCTCCGCCTTAACCCCTACGCTGTTCAGTACTCGAAGGACAAGGTGGGCCAGAAGGGTGTTGGCGACCATGGCAAGCCTGAGCGTATCAGCGACAAGGCTCTGGAAGTCTTGCACGAGAACTAAAGTGCTTGTTGTCGTATGAGTGGTGGATGAATGGACTGAGCCGGAAGCGGCATGTTCTCATCAGTGGCGTTTGTCTCTAAAATTCTTACTAGCAGATCATGGCAAGGCAGAATCAATGACATGAAATCAATCCAGGAGCTTTCTTGCATGTTCCTTCTCTCGCCCATCCCGTGCGCACTACCCTATACGAGATAAATTTACTGTGTGCAACGGCTGTTGGTCACACTTGAAATTTCCCGAAGCAATAGCGTATGGACATCAGTTTCGTGACAAGTGGAGAAGAGATAGAGTATGAGCCACTGATATCAATCTCTCGATCTGACCTCTACTGTGCTGCAACTCAATCCTACCCCTTAGTATAGTTCGTGCATCAGGCCAGAAGCACATAATCCGCGCTGGTGCCAGCAGTCCAACATTGAAAGAATCCACTAAAAGTACCACCAGACACAGGAATCACCAACTGACGGGAGCCAAAAGTACAGAACTCCAACGATTGGACATGTCGTTCAATCCCTTCCTTCTTCCTCAAGTTCATGCCAGTGCTATCGACCTTGCCGAAAATGTAGCTTTTGCAGAGGATATATTCGTACTCGCCAATGCTATCGACCTTGCCAATCTGTAGTTTCTGCAGTGGGTTTCTTCATTCTCGCGATGTGTGTCTCCATACCATTGAGATGACCCAGGGGATGCTTCCTTCGAGTCACATTCGACTTACCTTCCGTATTCTGCATCCTTTCCTGACACTGTCAAGAGGGCTGTCCAAATTGCCGGGGCATGACTTACCTCCCCTCGTGTCTCCGGCGAGCAGTGGGTTCGGTCTGATGATCACTCCGTCTGCAAACATATCAAGATTTCAGTCACCGACGCTGCGAGGTCCATGGTTTTTTCAATATCTGTCCAGCATCTGTAGCAAAGTCGTAGAAAACTAGAGTGAAAGATATGCCAAGTCTGCCACTGTTGTAAATTAGCTTGCTTGAGCAGTGAGCGAGACATATCGGCCTCAGGCCTCATCATAGCGTTGCACCCAGGGGCATAAGTCACTCTCAGATGTGACCATAGCATTGTGTCTGCTTCGTATTCAGATTGAATCCAGATACTTAGAATCCATGTTTCTGAAAAAGGCATCCACGTTGATACTACCGTAGAGTCTCGTGCCATTCAATGCCATACCTTGAAGATCCTTTGCCCGGTTTGGGAAAATACCGGTGTTGGAAAGAGTCCAACATGATCCGTCTCTTATTACGCGAGGAAAATCATCATCCAGCCCATAACATGGTTCCACTGGTTCGAGACGACAGGCAGCGATCACAAGATGCTCCACGGTCGTCGAGGCGACTTTCCCGTGCATGAACTGACCTGACCGGCTTCTCGGAACATCGAAGGGTCATAGACACGACCCCCCGGTGCCGTTTCGCCAGAGACGCATTTTGGAGCCAGGCACTTCAGGTCGAGTTTCTTGGGCCCTCGATATCCGGCTTGGAGTTGTTTTAGCTGGTTTAGTGGCACATCTTGGAGACACAGCTGTCAAGGATCTCGCAAGTTTCGCAAGTTTGTTCCGACATCAGATCATCCCTGCATTTAGATGTCAAAAAAGGGGAGCATTGGGGCCTAAGTTAACTTATTCGGGTAGTCGCGACATAGATAAAGGTCTCCATTTGGACAGATCGTGACTTGTACTTGCAGATAAAGCGAATAAGAAGCGATTGCGGGTTGCCGGTGGTCTTGGTACCGCGTTTAACGCTGTCGGAGTACTTCTCCGGCGTGCACAAGGCAGGTACTTGTGCCCGTACCAAGGCTTCGTTGCCTGAGATGGAGCATAATTTGGCACACAGACCTCGGTCTGTTCCGGTGACCGAGAGACTCTGGGTTGCAAATTCAACTCAAAGGTCCACTGAATTGCTGCATCGGACGATGGTTCGAGGTCGAAATAGTACCTAGGTAGGTTACGGAGTCCTTTTCCAGAATTATGAGATTGAGTTTCGGTCTCGGGGTAGAGATGCTTCGTTGGGAAGATCTGGCTGGCAAGATCGCGGGGCGAGAGTTCGCGTCAGATCGAGCTTCTTCATAAAAAGGTACTTGGAGAGATCCTGCAAGTGTTTAATCTCCCGGAGCCGCTGAGGTGGTGTGTGATAGACTTCGTGATAGACTTCGGAAACCTTGTCTTCTGACTTCTGAACTCTGGAAGACGACAAGAGCAGACAAGAAGAAGCTCGCTTGGAATCTGATTCCTAGGGTGTATTTACTCTGCCGAATAGCAGGACGGATGACTGTCATATGCTGGGCACTTGACCTGTTGAAGCCGTGATCCACGTTTCATCCAACGTATACCGAGGATCGGGTACTTTGGTCTCGTAGCCCCTTCAAATGAGGGACTTATGATTGAGGTTAGGACATGCGTAGAGTTCAGAAGAACTCGGGGAAGGACGCATTGGACAATATAGGGTCTCGGCATGAGCGCCTTGGTATTTCAGATCTCGATTTCATGCAGCATTGGAGTTCAGCTGGACCGGGAAGCCAATCTCTTTGTGCAGATCGAAGCCATGAAGCCAGCAGTCTCGTTCTACACAAGTGCGCCGTCTCACTCGGGCCAGCCACAAGGTCCGCGGAGTGGCTAACATTTGTCATGCTCTTCCTGAGAGGGCGCGAGTGTAAGCGAGGTCCTAGGGCCGGGGAGGGTACGGCTTGGTCGTGACAGAACTTGGCGAGACAGGATATGAGCAGGGCCGAAACATTTTAGTGTCTGGTCTGAGAAGCAATGATGATCGTGGTGATGGGGAGCCGTAGGAGCCTATAGTAGTGAAAATTAGTGTACTTGGCTCTCGTTGTGGTTGTAAGATGCGCATCAGTAATGGTTATGGACCACGGTGCGGTTCAAGCTGAAACCACTGAAGGAAGTGTGGGAATGACCCAATCAACAGACCAATAAGTTAGTGCTCTACTGTACTAGGGAAATCTTCCCATGTTCCTGCAGATCTGGCGGAGAGATGAAGAATCCCGTTTTTGAGAAAGATTCTGTGCTTCTGATTCGCAGCATGTTTGGAAATGGAACTCCCGATCGAGGGGATGGTCTCGTGTGTGTACCGAGTCATCGTGCCGTGCTTGGGGCCACGAGATGCTCGGGCTAAGATCTGTACTGTAACGGTTCCAAGGAGCAGAATTTCAAGCCCTTGATTATTAGTGTCAGGCTCGATGTCGAGGAACCACTTGGTGATTGCAACAGGAAGGTCGTGCATCAATGACGCTCACACTGGACGAGGAAGGATTAGGTCTTGCAAGGGCTTTGAGCACGCGGCTCGTAAAGCGGGATGGCCCATGCGATTTATCCAGGCCGTTGGAATTCCCATGATTGTGACTGGGATGCAGGCCGGATCCTCTTCGGGAGCAACCAGAAGCATGAATATGGCGGGGTTGTCCAGTAGTGCAAACATGCAGGGTCAGGACGCTTGAAATATGTAAGATAGACCATGGTAAGGTGACAGAGCGAGTATGCGCTTGTAAGTCGAGCCTTCCGGCCCAGAGATTGCCGAGGCTGGTGAATTGCCAAGTGCTGAATTCACGGCAACAGTGATGGATGCCGGTTGTTGACCAAGAGGCTCCATCCTGGGGTACCGGAGTGCGCGAGCATCGTAGTCAACACGACTGCTGTTTGTGAAACAACAGGAGGAATCATCGTCGCTAGTCAAGATTGATGGGCTGCCGAGCGTCTTCCCTTGCGATGGGGTTGGACCTGGCTTCATATCACCCGCTTGGAGTGATACAAAGATCCAACCCCCTATTGCCGCACAACAAATCCTATCTTGAGTCCCACCACTTTTATCCTTCGTATCAGTTCAGCCGATCGTAGACGCATGTGCCCCGGGCCGCAGCCTTTGGTGAGGTCTCTCAAGAGCCAAGGTGAGATTCGCAAGTTGAATCATTCCTCCTAAGTCAATCCGTACGGGGGTAGTCTAGGGGATGGAGACTTCCCATGGATAGACCCGTCCGGCGCCCATCTCGTCACAGACCATACCGCAATTATTGGCGCATAAAACTCAGCATGGGTCAGGCGTTGTGTTGAACTCAACAGTCTTTCGGACCAGAGAACAGTCCGGCACTTTAGCGGCGCATGATGTCCCCGCGTCCATTGCGTCTCATGAGACCTGTCACAAATGCGCGATTACTAAGACCTGTACAATTGTGTTGATGCCTGAGAAGTCGGCTGTTCGGTGAGGAGGAGGAGTCCAACACGCAATTGGATTCTGGGGTTCTGTCGCCCTGAAAGTTGAGGTGTGACCAAATGCAACAATAGAGGCAAAACCCTGGGCCTCGCTCATGCAAGGCCGTACATTTGGATGCTTCGTAGGCGTGATGAGATGATATGGGCGGGTCCCGCGAATGCCACAAGGAGCGCGGTTGGCATTGGCATGTCCGAGTCAAAAACGTGCATTTCGGACGTGCCATCAGCCAATTGCTTTCTCGTCGCCCATGGTGGCCGATCCGGCTCAAGTTAAGCCAGCCTGTGTAGATCCCGGCTTGAACAGGTAGTCCGTACCCAGAATTCTGTCATGCACCTGTCAGTCCATGCAAGCCCACCGACACATTTGGGCGCTGTTGGCTGGCAACTTCTTCCTGCACCTGTCAAAAAACCGTTCCAAGGGTTTTTTCCACATGTTACTAGTATGCTTGCCACCGACAAGACAGTCGACCAGGTTGGCGCCAGACGAACCTGGTTGGGTGCAGCAACGGACCTCTAGGAAAAGTTCCAGTTGAAGTAAGGGCTTATTGTACCTTGTCCTTCTACCTTTTCAATCTCGGTCATCATCCTTGAGCAGTGCTTGCGGACCGAGAAATTCATCTGGCACTATCTGGTTAGTCTAGGCCCTGTGACCAACAATTTGTGACACTTGTTGCCCCCAGCAAGTACTGGATATATATGGGTCAAAAGGTTTGTTAAAGCGTCATTCCGGAGTGCCGCATAGCGGTTCCGCAAAGCGCAAAGCTCTGCGCAGTAGTTTGCGTCTTCGCAATAACAGTAACAGACCTCAATTCTTGTCGGGGCCAGCAGTAGTCTGGCTGGAAAAACTGTTGCATGGTCATTGTCGGGCGCCTGCATGAGACCTCAGCAGCTAAAAGGCTTTGGTCGAATGCGGGCGGCTTCAAATGATCCGGGGTTGGAACTTGGGGTGTTCTCTTTGGTTCAATCATGGATTATCATGGAAGTCGTCTGGCGCCACCGAAAACTGCCCAGGATTGCACGCAACAGTGACCAAATGATGAGACAGTAGTTGGTCACACATCGAGTTTCATGGACCTCTTCTGTTCTATACCCAAGACTCTCTGGGGGAAGGTCTCCAAATCGGACTGGTCACCTTAATTGACTGAGTACGCGTACCATCGTCACGACGAGCTGGCTCGAGTAATACAGGTCATTGACGGGAGAAAGTCCTTTCTGACATGACTATCCTCAACCCAGTGTAGCCGCGCGCTCTTGGACTTCTCGCATGTCCATAAAAGCCTTGTCCTTTTGACGCTTTCCTTATAAGGCCAATAAATAAAGGAGGATGGTATTAGACTTTACAAGAATTTGCCGCTCGGACCCGTAGCCTACGGATCATCTCTATCCGCATATGTTGGACTTACTAAAGTACAGCACAGTTACTGGGTAGGTCAATGGCAACAATAAGTGGGATATACGAAGCGCACATGATGGACGCTGACGGCCAGGTCAGTGATTGGGAAGTGGCGACATGAGAGAATATTATAACGTCCTGGCTGCTCGACGTCCAATAATATACGCCTTTGCTGTGAGACAAAAGATGCTCATTTGCATCAGAGGGGCAGTAGTTTTCAGAGGTGGGGAAGACCAGCCCGAGACATCACCTTCAGCTGTTGCCAAAGGGGGACAAGGCGCCATACACCGTTATAACTCATTGCCAACTTGAACAACAACATGTCTTGCGACAACTCTAGAAGATTGTGACGGGCAGGAACCTTCGTGTGTCGGCAGGCACCCTGGACTGTGTGTCTGGTAGCTCTGATTTTGAGTGATCCGTGACTGAAGACGTATGGGAGAGCAACAGACAGCACGGCTGGTAGTTGCTCGTGTCAAGCCAGTTTGATTGCATGAGCGGCCTGCTGTACTACACTCCGTGACCCGTCGGCCAGACGCCTCCGCAGGTGTGAGGCGGATCTCGAACCACGAGGCTCCAAAACCGTGCCATATCCATGGTCGGGGGTTTTCCTCAAAAGTGCGATGATGCAACGAGATTTGCAGGGAGGGATCCTGAGGATTGAACCTTAATGTTCAGAATACCCTAGTCGAGTGCGGGCGGGCCTAGCCTCCATGGCCATACGGGTGTGATCAAATCGCCGGCTGCAGGTGGCGGTTTGCCTTTTCGCGCCGGCCCTACCGCCTAAGCAGACGGAAACAAGATGCCGAACTGGCTGGATCCCCCTTAGCCTTTAGGGTCACACTAACCCTCTGGGGCCCGAGTCTTACCTGATACCATCATAGTTTGCTTTTGCAGGACATGCAGCTCGGCAGAAGTTGGCGTTGACGTTGACGTTGGCGTTGGCCTTGACTTCGAAAACAGTGCGAGCTCTTCAACCTAAGCTAAAGCCCATACGACGTGCTTGGAGGGTCAAAGACTAATGCATGTTCGGCTGCTGATAGTAGTGGTGGAACATGAGGCCAGAAGCTTTACCCGTGTGTAACCAGTCACGGCTTTCTTGTGCCTGCAGTATTCGTATCTCCAAAACCTCTTCTTTTCTGGTCGTTCGGATTGCAGCAACCTGGTGGATATGTGGCGTCTCCTCGATTCATTTCGGGTAGCGACTTTTACGTGAGAGTATGGCCAAAAATGGAGAGGTTTGCCTCTCCTATGACCTTGTTGGTCTTGAGGCTCGTATCTTCTGGGCTAGAGGAATGCCGAGCATAGTACTTCAAGGCACCAGCCGCGTCAATGCTTCAAAACTGTTCCGTTTTGCCTGGATGCACAGGAGCTGCAGCTGCGTGTCGATCCTTTTGGGGTGAGGGTAGGGGCTGCGAGCCGCCATGTGGTACAGCAGAACAGACTTCCAGCAAAGCTTCGTGTAAAGTTAGGGTCTCGGAGTCTCGGTAGAGAAAGGTAGTGGGCGCAGATATTAGAGTTAAGGAGTCTAACGTCCGCCGGTGGGGCACTAGTGTTTAGCGATTGGAGGGCAAAACAACGGGAGTTTGGAAAGTGTCCATCAAGAAGAGGCGGTTTGGCATGTTTACCCAGCCGTGGCCATGCAGTCAGCCTGCTAGATCTACCACTGGTAAAATACCAAGAATTACACGAACGGAAATGTACGTGCTTGTATCGAAGCGAGGGCCAAAAAGAATATCCGGGCAGAATTGGTGAAATGGTCACAAATAAGTGGTATCATGGGTGAGGTGGTTTGCTTTTCCATTTGCTCTGGGTATGCCTGGAGAATCGCGGGCGCAGCTGCAGAAAGGAGCAGGCGCAGGCACAGGCATATGTTCAAACAGACAATTATTGTACCCCAAGATATCCATTCTTTTTTGGTTTTCTACTACTGTACCGTCAGTCGTTGATTCCCTCCAATTTGTGTCTGGTAACAAGGTGTTTTTTTCGGGCCATTTCAAGGCTCGGTTATTGGCTTTTCTGGCCCTCTCCATCGCCCCGGTCTTCCCTGGTCGTGTTACTCCCCTTCAGCTTCTCTCTTTCCCTTTTCAATCGTCATCCATCGTCTCGCCTTCGTCTCTTTTCTGTCGTCACAACAAACTAGCATGATCATTCGCTTTAAAATCCGCAGATCTGCTCGAGCCACTGTCCGCCACCTGCTGGTTCCTACTATGAAGCCTTTAGTGCGTCAACTATCACAATCTCCTCCTCGACTTGTGACTAGTAGTGGTGATTCATGATGTGGCCACAGTGTATCCCCTCCCTCCAGCATATGATCTGCCGAGACTAGACGAAGCTTTCGTGAGAGGAGCTCGCACGATGCCCTGCCGTTCCCACCACCCCTGGCCACAAACCAAAGACTCCACCTGCTTCTTCCGTCGACTCGATATCCCTGCAAGGCGATCGACAAGGGCCAAAGATGGCATGCGTAAGGGTGTTCGGAATCATGCGACTCCACGAGGCCACCATCCCTCATTGAACCATGTCACCCTGGCCTCTTGCTATGGGTAAGACCCATGGCCAGACGCCATCACCTGGGCTCCCTGCATCCAAGACCACATTCTGTCCACCCCGTTGACGAAGGAGGCTGCTTGCTTCCTATTCGATCACCGTGCAGGCTCACATCTTACTACGACCGACCGTCCTACATACATGACCACCCTCCCGGTGGGCGACCAGCCGTCCTCATCTACAACCTGTACTACCGGTTACTCAAGAACATCCTCCCCCGTCCCTAGTCTCGCTTTGCTCTTCCGATTACGCGGGGAGATGGTGCTCTAACATCAAAGGACTCGCACTCTGGGGTAATACGTCTCCATAACGCGTGCTACGTCCTCACTCACCTGCTTCTTTCCAGCACCATTCTATTGCTTCCCAGCAGTCGTCAAGAAAATCCATCGCTGTCACGGACCAATGCCAACATCTTGCAGGTTCTCGCCCAGCGTTACTACGCCTTACGTGCCGGCATAGGATCTCGGCTACGACTTGACATTCTGTCACTACCATTCCACGATTCTCTGCTTTAGCGGCTTGTGATGCGGCAAAGCCTAGTCCCTTGATTGGAGCTGGGACGGAAAGCGCAGAGAAAATTGCTTGACTGTCACACTGCCGCAATTGAGAGTCAATCAGGTCCTGGGTCTAGTCCGTCTGGCGTGCTTGGACGTCTTTGAATCAGGCATCGAATGCATGGCAAAGCGCCACACCTAACAAATCAAACAAACCAGACCTACCCACTCTTCGAAACTACGTCCTCATGGCCACGAGTGCTGTTCTGCCTCCAGACTCGCAACTGAAACGGTGGCACGATACTCAGCACCACTTCCGTCCTTGTCCTACCGTCCAGCATCTCACCCGCCTGTCACTCAACTCGACGCCGTCCGCGCCAATGGCGCCGAGCGATGGCTCAACACACAAAACACGCTTGCCGTCTTTCGGTGACTTTCTATCTGGTGCCTCTCATGACGGCCCAAGCTATGCACAAACCAGTCCTGGTTCAAGTCACGGTGATGGAAGGCTCCAGAACGGTCCTCCCACTCTTCACCGTCCACCTCAGGCGACGTTGTATGGGCCTCCGGAACGGCACCCGATGCAATACCCTCCACAGACGGGCCCGCAACCACATACCCCCCATGCAGAAACTAACCAAGAAGCCTACTGGGCTTACGCCAACTACCTCCCTCCGGATGGGCGCCCAGCTTTGTCCGGCATGCCCCCTTCAGGTCCTCCCTTCGACCTGGGCTATGGGAGATCAATGTTGAGGGAGGAAGTGGTTGCAGACAAAGGTCTCTGTTACGTCTATGACGATGGCACCGTGTGTCAGAAGGTCATCAATGGCGATGCCGTCAACCCGAAATGGGGCACCACCAAAGCTGGCAAACCTAGGAAACGGTTGGGGCAGGCTTGCAACACGTGCAGAGAAAAGAAGATCAAATGTGATCCCAGCGTGCCGAAATGTGCCCAATGCCTGAAGTTTGGCCGTGAGTGCAAATTCGACTCGATGTAAGTGATGCTTCTCCTGAAGCCCCTCCCTATTCATCTGACTCACTATCGTTCTAGGAGCCGCGCTGGCTCTAAGCAAGCAGGCTCAGCCGCTCATTCTCCGGCACGGTCCTCGCCATCTGCGCAGATACAAGATGCAGGAGCTGGACGACGGGGCTCAAATGCGTCGGCAGACTGGATGTCTCAAGAACTGGCCAGGCCTGCACAGAGAACATCGATGACGCTGGAAAGCCTTTTGTCTCCAACATCCGAGGACGGGGCTTCTCAAGACCACGATTCGGATCATTCCCGACCAGCGAAGAAGGCTCGCCGATCACCATCGCCTCACCCTGTTCCTGGCGGCTATCAGGTCAAAGGAGCAGTCGCCGAGCCATCACTGGCATCTTTACCATCACCAACAACTACGCCGAGCTTCTCCTGGCACATCGACCCTGTCGAGCTTGATCGTGGCTTGACCGTGCACTACGTACGCAAATACCTCTCCCATGTCGACGCTGCCACATATTGGACTTTGCCCAGGCAAGCTTTTCTTGGTTGGGTGACGGAGTCTGCCTCGAAGTCATCAACTGACAAGATGTTGTTGTACGCTATGATGGCTATGGGAACAGTTTTCGCTCGTCGACCTGATGCCGATACTCACCGTTCGTTGTTCACAGGCTTCGCTGAAGAGGCTATCGCACGAAATGCCGACACTTTCAGTCTGCAGCTCCTCCAAACACGACTGATTCTTGCACTTCTTGCTTTCTCGCAAGGCCAATACAACAAAGCATGGGATCTTTGCGGCTCCGCCGTGAGGACAGGATTCGGCTTGAAGTACAATACCGAGGAGGGTGTTCGCACGATTCTCCCACATGAAAGGCTCGACTTTCATTTTGATTACGAAACTCTCGTGGAGTGCAGACGGCGAACATTCTGGTCTGCGTATATCATGGATTGTTTTAATGGCTGCTGTTCAGCCACTGTCAGCTCCGTCTACCGATCCCAATGCCACTTGCGATTACCATGCACCCAGGTTACCTTTGAGTCAGGCCATCTACGGGAAACGCCTTTCAGTCTTGGTATGCCGCTTAGCGCTGACAGCGTCTCTCGGGTGGGACTGCTTGGTTTCTTGGTGGAGATCGCCACGATCTTTCATGAGGTGGTCGACCAGATCAACCAAACCAATAAGCGATATAGGGTACGCTACAGTGATGAAGCAGAGAGATTCCGTCACAATATCATGAACAAACTGGAAACATGGGAGAGTCAGCTCCAAACTCATCTGGAAAGGGTGAGAGATGGAGACGCCCAGTCGCAATCCGTCAGTGGCTTATACATCTTGCATTACTACACCGCGTTGCTTGTCAATCGCTATGTTCGTCATGGAGAACTTGATCAACAGGCGATCGCCATTCGATTAGGAGGAGAAAAAGGAGCATATAAGCAAGCTCAGTCGATGTTAGAGTTGGTACAACAACTTAGCAACGACGAAGAGAAGAATTCTCCATTGTTCCGGTTCGCAACAACGAGTCCATTTATCGGATTCGCCATCACGGTAGCATTGGACGTCATCACAGCCTCAGGTACTCTATCGGATCTGATGGACCACAAGAGTCAGATGATGTCCTTGATCTCGAGCGGACTCGAAGCACTGGAGAGTTTGGTCGACTATTGGCATAGTGCTGGTCGACAACGAGACATGATCAAACGTCGATTGGGAGTCCTGCTGAGTGCAACCAAACGAGCGTCGGATCTCAATGGAGCATTTTATTTCGGAGAACGTATGCAAAGTCCGTTCCCATTGGAGCAAGACATTGTCTACGGCCTTGGACGGGTACGATATTTTCAGGCGTTGGGATGGGCAGGGAAGATACATGACGAGGGGGATTTCCATCGACTTGACCAGGACACAATGGCAAACAGGGCTCATTGACGAAGACGGAGAAGCGTTTCATGAAGAAGATGGCTACGCATGTTTTATGATCAGAAAATGGGAGGACGTTTCTGCTTGAGCATTTGGTTGATCTTGCCACTATACCCCCGGTTTGCCTTGAAAAAGATAGTGGATCACAGCACTGGGCACTTGCGAGAGGAGTATTTGAACATATAAAATGAGAGACTGTTTGTATGAGCAGGGCAGGTTGGCCCGATAAACTCAGTTTCAATATTGTCTATAGATATTCCCAATATCTTGTCGCTGACGCTCTAGCTTCCCAGGTAGCCAGACCGGGGGGAGTCCCGAAGAACCCCCACTGGATTATATGGCACTTGGCCGCTTGTGCCCCTTGGGCCTTGTCCGATTCCAACTCCTGTAGAACTACATCTGGTACTTGAAGGTAGGCGAGCGGTCGGTAAACTCCTCGGGTGGCACAACCACTCCCTCCGCGCGTGCCTTTTCCTTGCCCGCCTCTCTCTTCTTGTACAAGGCTCTGATGATCCAGAAGATGGTCCACGAGAATCCCAGACTGCCAAGCGACCATGCATGACCGAGAGTAAAGTGCGGGGCGTCGGTCGAAGCGTAGATCTGCCCAGAAATGATTCCTCCCAGGTTTGTCAGTGTGAGTTGAGTTCCCAGACTAGCCGCCCTCTTGCCATCGGGTGCCACGTTGCCGGATAACCACGCGATGTTGCCACCTGTGCACAAAAAGCAGGCTGTCGCAATGAGATACGTGGCAAAGTACTGCACACCGACGGGGACATCAGACAGGAGAATCGCATAACCTGCGATTCCGACGGGCGCGCACACCGCCATGATCCAGAAACGTTTGTTGTATCGGTCCGAAATCACGGCGCCGATGGCATACACGATCGCGCCCCATAGGTTGACGGGGATGACGAGGTACTGAGCTTGCTTGGTTGTATAGTGAAATCCGTACTTCAGGATGACAGGGAGGAAGGTGCCGAAACCATAAAGGATGGTTACGACGCCGATTTGGGAGATGCCGTGGAGCCAGGTCTTTGCGTCTCCCCATGCGAGTTTGAGGTCTTTGATCTTGTAGTGCCCGTCGCCGCCTGAGTAGGACTCACTGAGGGATTCGCGGATGGCCATGATCTTTTTGTCTTCGTCGTTGAGGAAGTAGGCTGTCTTGTAGGATGAGGGGACTAGGAAGATACAGGCTACGGCCCAGACTAGGGTTAGAAGACCTTCGAGGATGTACAGCCAGCGCCAGCCTGGGTAGCCTGCAACGCCGTCCATGTAGAGAATGCCAAAGGCGATGAGGCCGCCGAATGCGCCGGATAGAGCTGAAGCGACTGTTCGCATCATGTTAGTATGATGTATCCGCATATTGGGGATGGCAGGTACTTACTAAAAAGGTAGGACACTCTCTGAGCCAATTCTTCTCGTCGGTACCAGTTGGCAAGCAGTAAAGTCATAGCGGGGAACAGGCACTGCGGTGTTCTTGTCAGTAACATTCACGTTGGTATAGGAATCGAGCACATACCCCTTCAAACCACCCGAGCAGCAGTCTGGTCACGACAAGGCCGGGAAAGTTTTGCACAAATCCACAACTCATGCACACCAAGCCCCAGCAGAATGTGATGGCGGGGATGACACGGTGGAATTTCAGTCGTTTGACGGCCAACGACGCAGGCATTTCGGCCAACACATATGTAGCGTAGAAGATTGAGACGGCGGCCTACGATACTGTCAGTCTTGGCAGGTCTGCAGTTGGACATAGCAGGGACTTACATTGAGTTGATTGCCTTTGAGGCCAATGTCCTTGGACATGCCTTGAGTCGCGGCGAAACCGATGTTGCCGCGATCAAGATAAGAAATGAGCATGAGCATCATCATGACGGGCGCGATGTACAGGTCGAGTTTGCGTCTGAGTTTGGCCTCTTTCGCTTCGAAATCCGCCACGGCGGCCAATCGGCCTTCATCGATGTACTCCTCGACTTCGGCTTCGGGCTTCAACACGTCGACGTTGTTGCTCATGTCGTGCATATTGTGTGCCTCCATGTTCGCGTCGTGAGTAGGTGACGGCATTTTGATAGATACCACAGATACAAGTGTGTTGAAGGATCTTCAGAATTGGCTGGAAGACTAGTTGCAAAGTCGTAGTCTTATGAGCTTGGTGTTGGGGTATTCAAGCCAGGAACACTGGGGACATGGGGATTTCTCCACATCATTGATCACCAGGGAACCGAAATCTCGGGAGGCTTATGCCTCTGAGAATGGGTATATTCAATTCAATTCAGAGGGTTTCTCTTACCACCCGGCGAATGCCCGGCTGCTTTGAGGCATATCGATGAGAGTACAAGCTTTCAGCCGCCGGGTATGCGTGCCAGTGGCTTGAGAGAGTTCGAATGGCTTGTGAGAGTTCGAATATCGTCATTGGAGCAACTGTACAGCAGCACGGCTCATGATGTGAATGTTGCTTTTGGCTGATTTGCCTGGACACCAGTTCAAACTTTCTCAACTTCCTCGGCAATTGGGCGAAGATTGGGGAAGTCGTCCCCGTCATGTTGGGGATTGGACAATCACGTGACTATATACCTACTTAGCTGTCATTTGAAATTTGTGTCTGTCACGTATCGTCACGGTACATGCGTGGATTGCTACAGTTACCTGGTACCTGGTAGGTTGAGGACTCGTACCAAAGGTTGCTTGAAACTCAACACAGACAGCAGGTGGGAGAGCATCAGGCCAGTCAACTGCGATGCCTGGACTTACACTGTGTACACTTCGTTGTCGGTTCGCCTAACCCCCTATCACGCACTGTTCGCGTACTTGGCCCAGATCCTCGCCAACAGCACCTCTCCATGGGGCCAAAAAGCCGGGGTCTAGGCGCGACGGCAAATACTTAACCCACTACTGTAAACGGAGTCCTTGTGCAAGCGTCGCCCAGCTCTCTAGACAGCTGTAGCGTGACGAGTGGGAAATATCACTGACAAGGAGTACCTGGACAGCAAGCTACAGGTGGGAGTACGGGTTTAATGGTTCTTCTCCTTTGCAGAATCCATACACGGTGCATCCCAATGGACGGGTTTCAAAGAGCAAGTGTATTTCTCCTGTAGCACAGATTTCCTAGGACAGGTAGAGAGGTGTCCTGACGTGGGTCGAAGGAAAGTCATGAGGGTGCATCGACTCCTTCCAGGTAAAGTCTCCTAGCTCGACAGAATGGTCTTCTCCTTGGCTCTAGAAAAATCTTCTCCGGCGCCTGCGTCCAGGGGTCGCGGAGGAATATACCAACACGTTTCCCTGGTCAACGAGGCCGCGGAATGTGATCGACGATCGAGTGGATGTTTGTACCGTGCGATTTGTTTAGGCGAAGACCCAGCAGACCTGTGGCGAGGCCGTAGGATGCAGACAAAAGCAGGATAGAGGCTGGAGCCTTCTGGGCTGCAAGTTTACGTCCGCGGAAGGCTTGTTCGGCGCGAAAACTGCTTAGAGTACGGTATTCGCAAGGCACGCCGTTCCCAGAAAAACCGGCTCCGCCTGGCCCTAGGAGCCTGTCGCTTGAACCGCTCGAAATGCCTGTGCAGTCCTTTCGTTTTCGTACAGATCTTCGACTGCTTAGCGTCCCAATTCCAGAGGGCCGTGAACTTCACCGACATATATATCAAATATATTGAAGCACGTGTCGCGGCTGTGCGTTTTCTGACCAGCCATGTTGTGTGACCTACTACCAGATGTGGTCTCTGGCTGATGGTGCCGCTTCTTCCGCAGACCGGCTTCAGGGGCTGCCACTGTGCATGGATACACTAATCAAGCTGGCTATGCGCGCTAGTTCTACGCCGGTTATCAGACTAAGGGACTGACGAGTCTTAGTATGTTGCTGTGAGGGTGTAGAGATGCACTCTTGAAGACCCGTGGCGATCCGAAGTGTAGGCCGTCGGAAATGCACACGCGGTTCACAATATGTTCAGTGTTTGGTGATACCGGCACCGGTGGAAGCGAGTGATCCGGTCCTCGATCGATAGATTACTCCTAAGGGGAGGATCGGGAGCAGCCAATGCGTACTTTTGAGCCTTGAAGACAAGCATCTGAAAACCCCCTAGAGCCCGGTGAGCCCGCCGATGGAGGCGACTTCTCGTGGTGGAGGGCGTGAGTACTCCTATACAGTATGGGGGACAGCAAGCCCTGAGTATAAGGCTCGGTGCCATATCAAGTGGCGGATCATGTGTTTGAGCCCTCTTTTCTTCCTTGTTATATCTGAACACAGACTTATTGGAATCAATCAGACCAACCTACAGAAAATCGGCATAGCCACTGGCTCTTGCGAAGAAATTCGAAAAGAAGAAAGCACCTTGAAAGGTTAGGAACTCGTGTGGAGGAAGTGGCATTCAAGGGGTCATAACCCGCTACTTGGTTTGGCAACGAGCCTCGGCCTCCCCTTTCGCCTATCCAACGACTTGCTAGGTCTCCGATCGAGTTCTAGGAAATCCCAGTTCTAATATGGACACAATGATAGCTTCGCCTTCTTCAGTATCTTTACTGAACACGATCTTGCCAGTTGGATCGACCACCTCAGACCTCAATTCTGTTTAGAGTTCGGTGGTTCGGAAGGGCTCACGATTCTAAGAGTCGATAACCCTTCAGTGAGCGAAAATTATGGAAAGAATTGACCGCAGAGCATCTTGAAGGCTAATCAAAAGGGGGCCTTTCAATATTCAGATGCTTTTAGGATGAAAATATGCCAATGGCGGAAACTGAAGTCCGAGGCTCTCTTCTTGATCCTCCGAGTACGTATTTCGTGGACTCTCGGGGGGCATCGTCTTCTCTCTGTTACCACCTCATTCGGGATCAAGAAGTGTGTCACATCATGCTTCATCAGCCGGTTCGGCCTCTCTTGTACACCGTGGTGCAGTGCCCTAAACTTCCCGGGATCGGCTAAAAGCGCACAAAGAATAAAGAAAGCAACTTAGGGGCCCGAAAGCCCCTGACCAGGAGTCTCTTCATAAGCCCTTAGTTGATTCCTAGGCTTCGTGGCAGGACTGAGTAAGTCCAATATTCTACATGAACTTAACTTGAGGATAAATTTCTTGCATGGACTTGTGTGATTGGATATCTTGACCTGTCAGTGATGGTTCTGTTCAATCGGCTTACATCTTGAGGCAGTTGTGATCCACATTTCTCCACCATAGAGCAAGCCCGGGACTGAGCAAGCCTTCATGGCAATAGAAAACAAATGTATGCTTAATAAGTCTCCTTGGAGGGCCGATTTCGAATTTCAAACTTCTTGCCGCCCTCGGCTCCGAGCCAGCTCTTCTCCAGCTTACCTGTTGGCGTTCGCTTCAAGCCCGAGACGATCTCAATCACACTCGGTACTTGGAACCTCGCCATGTGCTGAACAGCCCAATCGAACAGGTCAGCCTCTTGAGCCAGGCTGTTCTCGCGCAATTTCACGGCGACCTTGACCTCGTCCTCAGTGCCCTCTCCCAGGTCCGAGGGAATCGCAAATGCGGCAGCCACGACGACATCCTCATGGCGCAGAAATTCCTCCTCGATCTCCGCCGCGTTGACATTCTCGCCTCGTCGCCGAATCACGTCTTTGACCCGACCGACAAAGTAAACGTTCCCGTCTTCATCGATTCTGGCGAGGTCGCCGGTATGCAGCCACAAATTCGAGTAGGCTGTCACAGTGGCATGTGGGTTGTTGAAATAGCCCTGAAAAAATGCATTGGAGACGTCACTTCGCAGAAGAAGGTGTCCTGGAGTGTTCGGCGGGAGTGAGTCGTCATTTTCGTCTGCTATGCGCAGGTGGTAGCCCGGTCGCACTCTCCCACATGATCCCAATACTCGAGGTCCCTGTTGCATCACCGGGAGACTTGCCTCTACACTGCCGTACAGCGTGTACAATGGATGTCCGAATCGCTGTTCGTAGTCCTCGGCGAATTTTGGGATGGGCACGCCCCATGCCAACCGGACATGGTGATCGCGATCACGAGAGGTGGGTGCTTGCTTGTACGTCAATGCTAACGTTGCTCCCATGAAGTCGTACACAGTGGCATCAGCCTCTCGAACCTCGTCCCAGAAGCGACTCGCGCTGAAACGAACCGAAAGCGCTGCCGTGGCACCGAGGAGAATGGCCGGTATAACAGTCAATGCGGTTGCATCGGCATGAAATAAGGGAAAAGGGCAGTAAAGGACGTCGTCTTGATGAAGGCCAAAAGTCTCTATGAGGGCGGATGCTTGAAGGATGAAGTATTGATGAGAAAGAACGCATGGCTTCGATTTTCCAGTTGTTCCGCTGGTATAGAGAAAGGCTGCAGATGATGAGGCTGCCACTGGAGTAGCCGACTTCACCGGTGGACCCAGTGTATACAGGGTTTCGAGGTCTGTCTTCGGATCATGGTTTCCTCGGATGAACAGACGGTAGTCGCACTGAATTTCAGCTGCCTCGAGCCCTTGAACGAACTCAGCATCCACAATAGCTATCTTCGCCTCGGCGGCGTGGACAACGTGTTGTAAAGTGATCGACTTTAGTTCCACATTGATAGGGACCCAGGTCGCCCCCAGTCGGTTGGTTGCAAGCCAGAGATTGACCATGTCAATGTTGTTTCGCATCATTACAAGGACACGATCCCCAGTGGTAATCCCAAGATATGCCAACCCACCGGCAAGCTCTGAAACACGATTGTCAATGTCCTCAAAGGAATAAGTCTTTCCACCGAACTTGAGGAAGGACCTGGCTCCAAAGGATTTGACAGCATTGTCGAAGGCAGTATTGATGTCTCTGACCGACCTCAGGTAGTCTGTTGTTGCTGTACTGGCTGGGACAGGGCCTTTGTGTGCCTCCGAGGTGGTGGAAACTGGACACTCAGGACCGGGCTGAGGTGAGGCAGATGCAGATTCGGGAGTGTGTTTGGTGTTGCCGTTGCTCGTTCGGTTCCTCTTCGCGAAATTCTCGAATGCTTTGGCAGCATCACTCTGGGCAAAGCAGTAGCTGGCCACGTTGACCTCATCAGCCAAACTCACCTCCATGTTTGGAAATACTGCTCGCTCTAGGCCAGCCTTGGAGCTCATCGCGGAGATGGTGGGCAAGCTTTCCAATTCTCGGGCGAGCTCAATCGCCCTACTCTTCGGGTCTTCCACAAGCTCACTCATGAGTCCTATGGCAAAGGCCTCCTCTGCGGGTATGAAGCGGCCTCGAATGAGTAGTTCCTTGGCCTTGAGCAGCCCGACCATGTGTGTCAGCCTGAGCGTGATACCTCCTGTGGCGGCATGGCCGATGGGGACTTCCGGAAACCTGAATTTCGCTCCAGGGCCTCCAATCACAAAATCAGCAGCGAGTGCTATTTCGGCTCCGCCGCCAATGGCAAACCCCTGCACAGCTGCGATCACGAGTGATTCGGAGCTGGATGTCAACCGGGTGATGTCCTGCAGCAGGTTGAATGCAACGCGTAACTCCTCAGCGGTACCGGTGGCTGGAGCAAGAGTCTCTTTGAGGTCTTCGCCGGCACAGAAAGAACGATCGCCGGCTCCTTCCAGGATGATGATGCGTCGACGTTCGGTGCGAGCAAGATGAAGCGTGTTTACCAAAGCAGTGAGTAGACTTATATTGAGCGCATTGAGCGATCTAGGTCGATTCAAGGTGATCTTGATGATTGCAGGCGAAGGGTAAGTTGTCAAGATTGCAGGTTCAGGCGCCAGTGATCCCATAATGGCGGCTGCGGTCGAGAAGAGATGGAATAGTGAAGCTACTAAGATTTGTGAAGACAGGGAAAGGCCTTCATATATCCACGCGGGCTCACTTTTCGAGCCGAGGAGAGCATTCCTTGTCCGGATCAGAACAAGGATACATGTACCAAAGATGGCAAGTCATATCGAGTTTGAAGCAGGTGCAAACCCCAACTACCGAACTCGATCCATCGCCCTTGCCTTGTGCGCGCAAAGATGGATTACCATGATGAGGCTATCGTGAAGATCGAGTCCAAGGATGCGATCCTTCTCCAGTGTGGGCCTAAGAAGCCCCAGATGAGCCTAACCCTTTGCAGATACTGGGGAACATCATACCGAGCTACAAAGTTTCATTGCCTTTAAGGCCTATCAATGATGGGAGTGGATGTCATGCTCAGCTTCTCGGTTTGGCTTGCCTGCGCGCCTAGATTTGTATGTCAGGCGGGAGATCTCATGATCTTGTGACAAACTCGTTTTGACGGATCCAATGTTTCAATCCGTGCCGAGCCTCATATGCAACGAATTCACGTCCTTTCCGTGGCATTCTGGGGCGAAAACAGCATATCTATCTTGAGACTTCGTTGAATCTCGACCTGAAGGTGTAGCCTTTTTCCTGCTTATACGACTCCTTTCTTCTGGCGAGCGCTATGCTGAACGAACAGCACTCGGAGTCTGGACCATGCGAGCAACCTGCGGATCTGCGAAGCATTGCCAATGTCGAGGAACAGTTACTGCAAGCAGTCCGCAACTCTCCAGCCATCTCAGCTTTTCTTCATGATGGCCAAGCAGGTGGGAGATCAGTGCAGCAAAGTCGATGCCTTCTGAGGGTCTCTTCGGAGGCTCTACCAAATCATCTCACGGCCAGCACACTCGCGGGCGTCTCAAGGATATCAGTGCCGCCACAAATATTCTTCGACGATGCGAACGGCTCTCTCATCGCAGCCTACCATCTCGGCTTGGAGCTCTCCGGCCATGTTGGTCTCATTCATGGAGGATTCTTGGCAGTTGTCTTGGACGAGTGCATGGGTAGAGCATGTTTTGCCCGTCTGCCGGAGAAGATTGGAGTGACTGTACACATGGAAATCGACTATCGAAAGCCGGTGAAAGCAGACAGCATGATCCTTGTGCGGGCGGTGACAGAGCGTGTCGAGGGCAGGAAGGCGTGGGTCAAAGGAACCGTCATGTCGCTCGGAGATGTTGCAGAGGAAGTATTGGTCGAAGCTCATGCATTGTTCATTCAGCCCAAATGGGCGTCGAGCATGGAACAGATCATGTGAGGGATAATGGAGGTTGCCACAGGTTTCAATCAGTGGCCAGTGCCATTAAACCAGGAGAACGTCCACCTGAAGATCTCGCATAACTTGTCTCCAATCCACAGAGACCGATCCCTTGTCTACGCCTAAGTTTTGCGCAATGCGTTCTCTCCTATGCCACAACTCCTCGAGGACAGTCTGCACATGGGCTCTACTGCCCATACCAAAGGAGAGTGCATGCTGCAGCCAATCTCGAGCCAAGCGCATGTCATTGTCTGTGTATGCCTCAGTTGCTGCAATGAAGGCCGGCCACAGAGAAAAATTGCCAGCGTGTTTGCCCGAAAAGTTCGCAACGTGCTCAAAGGTGGAGCTGACATATGCAGTCAGGCTACAGGGAGGCAAATCAAAGATGACCCGGTAAAAGTAGACATAGGTTGCCAGGATGAACGCCCGCAATTGGTGATATGGCACGTCTCTTGGAGTTGAAATACTCTCGAGACCGTTCGGCGTCAGAAGTATGGCATCGTTGCCTGGGTAGAGAGATAGCGACTTTAGGTTGCCCTCACAGGTCTTCAGTTGTTCAAGAATGCTTGATATTTCGTCGTCCATGGATGGCAAGTGCCCATTAACCTGAATATCACGAGCCGTGGCAGTTATTCGCGAAATACACTCCATGATGTCCTTAGTGGCCCCGATGGTGAAACCAAAGTCCAAGGTAGAGGCGATTGACGACACTAAAGTTGAGTCCTTGGTGGAGCCGCATCCGCTGCCTGGACATCGAATGGCATCTTGACCAAGTCCACCAGCATCCAGCCGCGCTGTTTGAGCGACGATACGTATGATGTTGAGACTCTGTGTTGAAATGCAAGCGAAATCTGAGTCGAGCCACGGCTCCGTGGCTCGATGCTCGAGCAAAAGCGACCAGGCACCCTTGAGATGATGTTTCCAAACCTCCGACCGGCCACTGTAGGTCTCAGCCATAAGGAGCGTCATTATTGCTGCGACAGTGGGACCATACTGCATTCGTTCCTGACTGATGCTTTTCATGAGCATTTGAATCGCCTTGTTGTAATGCTTGGTTGCCAATATGGCCCACCTGTCTCTATCATTCGATAGTTGGGCAAGATGAAATCCAGAGTGGGACAAGATCGCATCGTATAATGCTCGTTGTTCTGTTGAGGAATAATGAAGGGCGGCGGCAGGATATGAGGACGTCCACGGATTGCGCGAATGCTCAAAGGGCATCATGATGACAGCGACATGGTTTACGTAGTGTTGGAATAGATGGTTTTCTTCTGGAGCAAGCGAATAGCTGTTGAGACTTGGTACCAAGGGGAGGGTGAGTGGTACAGGGGAGACATCTTGAGGCGTTGTTCGATCGAATCGTAGGGCGGAGAATGGATTGTGGGTCGAAGCGATGGACGACGTGCTCAAAGAACCTGAGATGCTGTCGCTAGCTTCCTGGTCGCATTTTTCGATGAGAAAGTCGACCAGGTCTGAATTGAGCACGGGCACACCGGCCCAAGTCAGTTGGCACTGTACATGACGGCGGCCGTCAGACTTGAATGTTTGAGTGTCTTCGTCGACCCAAATCACCTTTGCATCATATCCGCTGCAAACACCTCCAAGACGCAGGCAAGCGCGACAGGCGGGCTTCTCCCCTCCGCATTTCACTTTGCGAGAACGACAACGCCAGCAACCGGTAAAGGTGCGGTTGCGCTTTCTAGGAGGGCGGAATTTGGGTCTTCCTGACACTCTTCCCATCGCGTATTGTCGTAGATGGGACTGGCATGTCGGCATGAACAGCCAGATCGACCAGATTAAGTAGTGGAGGATAGCCAGTGAACAAAGGTCTCATGAGATCCTACCTCAGGCAAGGTTTAGGCCCCGCTGGGGTCAGCCAACTGGCCGACATCTGGCCATCTCAGACGAAACGGTAAGAAATCGCCTTCCCTGGTAGACGATAGAGCCTGGTCTGCGGAACACGATAGAGCGGTCAATTCGAGTGTATGCAACGTCTGCTGAGATTGAAGGCGAAGGCTCAACGTGATTGATGGACAGTGATGAAAAGATGGAGTGATGTCACGCTGGTTCGGCATGAACTTCTTTTCTGTTTCTTTTGGGCTTAGCGTGCCCTGTCAAGCCTGTGCCTCGTCGTCGCTCTTTCTACAGTACAACTTAGACTTCACCAATGATGACCACACCTGAATCTTCCACAACAACCGACGTACTCTCGAACACTGCTCGCTCCTCCGGCCCTGGCAGTCAACGCTGTCCAGTTAGACCTTTCGTAATTGAAACTAGCAATGGTCCATCACTTATGGTAAGTCCGAACGCGTTATCGTCAACTCGACCCAAGATTGCCATTCCCGAACGTGGTCTTCAAAGACCAGCAGCGTATAGCGAGGCCATGCCGCGACAGCACGCTCGAAGCGTATGTCCTACCACATTCGGGAGTCGTGGTAAGTCATATCGACGATATCGTCGGGATTCAAGATCAGCACCAGGTGACCTTTCGCATTCTATCATTGGAACCTTTGTTCATCTTAGGTCCCTCGCTATGAATTGCTGTCGCAGCAGGATGTGGCAACGTGTCACTGAACCTGCACTCAGTGTCTCGTGAAGTCTAGCGCTGCCTCACGCCTTGTCTCATCTTCTCCTGCGCGGTACTGAAAGTAGCTCTTGGACATATATAATGGCCGACGGGCACCAGACAGACCGTTATGTCGAGTCGGTTCAAGGACGTGACAGAAAGCTGCTGCAGGTGGCCCGAGATTCCCCAGATCCGCAATGCACACACTCGAAATGGATATGGACGGCAAGGCACACGAGTCCGTCGCTATGCCCGACACAGAGACTCTGTCTGTCAATGAAGCAGCAGTCGCGACCCTGGACATCCGTTATGGTCATGTAAAACGCGGGTAAGCCTAACCACCACATTGTTCACGTCTCTGGAATTCACAAGACGATGACACCAGATTGAAAGCCCGACACATCCAATTTATCGCGCTGGGTGGTACCATTGGGACGAGCCTGTTCCTGGGAATCGGCTCGAGTCTGACGACAGCCGGACCTTTGAGCCTCTTGCTGGGTTTTCTCATCACAGGTATTGCCGTGTACGGGATGGTACGTGGAAGGCATTGCACGTCTTTGCGTCCTGTTAACAACCGCCTCAGCTTGTCACCCTTGGCGAAATGGCGACCTGGCTTCCGATCCCGGGTGCCATTCCCCAATTCTGCAGTCGTTTTGTTGACGATGCGCTAGGCTTCGCGGTAGGCTGGAATGTACGATACAAGATTTTTGCACCGATTGGAGGTGCTGACTACGCCTGCTAGAACTGGTACTTCTGTGCGATTGTTCTCTGCCTAGAGATCGACGCCGCAGCCATCGTCATACAGTACTGGCCTGGCGCAAGGGACATCACGGTATCAACGGACTGCGCTCACTTGTTGACAGAACATCGATGTGCTAACTTGAAGTAGCCCGCCGCCTGGATCACATTGATCATCTTCTTCGTCGTGTGCCTCAATATCTTTGCAGTAAGCATCTATGGCGAAGCCGAATTTGTGTTTGCATCGATCAAACTGATCACCATCTTCGGACTACTGATCATCTCGCTCGTCATCGTTCTTGGGGGAGGACCGACTCATGACAGATTGGGATTTCGCTATTGGAAGAACCCAGGCGGTAAGTCAGGCAGTGACCTTTGAGAAGTCAAGCTCACTCAATTGTCGGCAGCAATGAAGCCACTTCCACCTGCCACGGGTGACACTGGACGCTTCCTCGGCTTCTTCTCGGTCCTGGTTTACGCTGCTTTCACTTATGCTGGGGTCGAAATGGTCGCAGCCGCCGCGGGCGAAGCCGAGAACCCACGAAAGAATGTTCCCAAGGCTGTCCGCAGGGTTCTGTACCGCATCCTGTTCTTCTACGTCTTTGGCACTCTGGCCATTGGTCTCATCGTGTCCAGCGACGACCCCAACCTCTTGAGCGCCCAAAAGAATGGTGCTGCTGGTGCTGCGGAGTCTCCCTGGGTCATTGGGATCCGGAACGCCGGCATTTCCGCTCTGCCGTCCGTGATCAATGCTGTGATCCTGACATCGGCCATCTCCTCCGCAAACGCTTTTCTCTACACTGGCAGTCGATACTTGTACGCTCTTGCGCAAAACGGACACGCACCCCGCATCTTTTTGAGATGCTCCAAGAGGTCAGCAACTTATCGGTCTAGCAAGCGTGCCGCTGATTCGTGTTTTAGTGGCGTGCCTATGTACGCCGTTGGAATGACCGCTGCCACATCCCTACTGACTTACATGACGGTGTCAGTGGCTGGTGCCAACGTGTTTCTTTGGGTACGTCAAGCCAGCCCCCGCACATCTCATGTGATCAACGAGGTTGACGTGTCCCAGTTCGCCAGCCTTATCACAGTCGCAAGTCTGCTGACCTGGATGTCCATCTGCTTTGCATTCATTCGTTTCAGGAAGGCACAGATTGTCCAAGGCGTCGAAACAATCGATGTCGGCTTCATGTCTCGCTTCCAGCCCTACACCGCTTGGGCGACCCTGGCATACTTTGCAGTCGTCACCTTCTTCAACGGCTTTCAGGTCTTTATGCACGACGAATGGAGTGTCAGTAACTTTATCACTGCTTATATCGGACTACCGTGCGTGTTCTCCCCGCGAGATACGAACTCAAAATTCTCACCTCCTGGGGTAACGCTAACTTGATTCCCGTCAACACTAGAGCCTTCGCCATACTCTTTATATTCTGGAAGCTGGTGAAAAGGACCAAGCTTCATCCTTTGAAAGAGATCGACTTGATCAGTGGGAAACGGGAGGTCGACGCAATGGAAGGCCAGTGGCCAGAGATGGTGCCCAAGAACTTCTTGCAGAAGGTCAGTCCTCCTAAACCCCGGTACCTTTCGTACATGTGCTTACAACAACTCGCCAGGTATGGTTCTGGATCGCCTGAATGGACGCCCTTCAGCCTGGCTGCTAGCCTGCTACGTTCATCGAAAAGCGGCCACCTAGCCACTACAACGGACTTCCTGCAATCGTTGCTGCGGCAGGTCATCATCGCTTGCTAGTGGGTTGATCTTTGAACTCTCCTTGCTGAAAGAAGAAAAGCACGAACCCAAGGGACGTATAAATAACAAGAAATATGGCTCCGAGAGCATTCACCCGCTGATTTCGCTAACATCCGGAAGGGATAAGTTCAGTATCAGGGGCTGGTCTATTTAGTACCATAAGTGATCTATACTAGCTTGCGATATATACCTAATCAGGCAACTAACGGGGTCGTCCGTAATGATACACCAAGGATACTTGCTTTCTTTCTTGAAACTATAATAATACCAAAATGGTCAAATGACAAACGGGCACGATCCTCGGTGAACACTCAAGAAGAATTTAAAGAGGGACTGCATTCCGTTCTAACCGTCTTGCCGTGCAGAGACGCGGCAGAGAGGTGAGATACTGACGATTGAGTACCTGGCACGGACGATGGGTGCGGAGAATTGGGGTATTCTCCAACCTTTTAGAGGTGAGTGACCCATCGTATTGGGGATATACCCATAAAATCAAACCGGCATAGCACTGACCATTGAGCAATTGACCACGAGCAATATGATGAGGTAAGCATTGCATAGCAACTATGCATGGTTCACCAAGGGGAAAAGCCCGATGCAGTGGAAGACTTGGGTGCATACTGGGAAGTGTTCTCTAGTTGTTTGCATTCCAGGGATTTTCAGCCTTGTCTCAAGAAGCCTGCCCCAACTCCTTCAACAATATTGGTGCCGCCACGTTCGAAGTATGCAGACTCAATTGCGTCGCAATCTCCAATACCTCCATGATCTCTTCCGGAGTGCCGCCGTAACCAAGAACATTCTTCATATGTAGTTTCAAGCCTGGCACGTACAAATGTGTTGCGGCGGCGTCGAAGGCGCAGTAAACCAATTCTTTGATCTACGCAAGAACATGTTAGTCGCCATTCCTCTGGCGCAAGAATTTGGAGGGGTTCTTACCTTTGGCTCGAGCACACCACCGCCCTTGCCAGATCCATCGACATCCTTCAGCCACGGCACAGACGAAAAATCAAGGTATGCTTTGAAGAACTCCGGGTCCAGTGCCAGGAAGTCTTCCCAGAATGTATGCCAGTATCCTCTGTTCTTCGTGAACTCGGTCTTCAATTTCTCTCGCTGCTCGTCAAATGGTTTGCCGGCTGAGGCATGTTTCTCGTAGATACCCTCCTCTTTCATGACCTCCACCAACAACGGCACTCCAATGTTGCAAGCGTGAATGCCGAGAGTGCCAGTAAGTTCGATCACTTCTACGATCTCGGCTGGAGTCGCGCCCTCCTTCAATGCTGCTTTGATGTGTTGCTGGATGCCGGGTACGTAGAGGTGGGTTGAAGCCGCGTCGACTGCTATCGACATGAGTTGTTGGATCTTAGGGGATAGATGTTTCTTCTTCTTGGGCACAGCGATGAGTTTGACGCTGGCGTCGAATAGCTCGGGACTCAGTTTGGCGATGCTGTCCCATGTTTCGTCGTATGCTTCTTCACCTAATTGGGAGACGAGCTCCTTTTTCAACGCAGCGGCGTCCTTCGACGGCGACATTGTGATCTGGTATTCACGATAAATTGTATCCTCTTGAAACAAGGTCAGCTCATGGATATTTTCTAAAGAAACCATACGTCCTTCTCCGCTCCCAATGTTGACTTTATTGGAGAAATCCCCTTGTGCCTAGGCTAACGTTAGGTCGTCGACCGACACCGGAAATGGTAGGGGTTTATGCGGGGTGGCATCGAGTTTCCTCAACCAAGGGCCCCTAACTTCCAAGTAAGCCACTCACCCACACCCCACCACGATGTTCTGGCGAGGGGTTCAGTAATACAATTTTTACGAGTATTGTGAGCTGTAGAAGGACTGTACACTGCCACTACTTCGGGCTGCGTAGGTAGTATGATATATATGAGAACTCAAGAGCTTCAGGGACGCAAAAGTCCTGCCCCTAGAAAACGACACAGATAAAAAGCCGCGCATGGCAGACCGGAAGCCTTCAATATTTTGCGCCAGACTCGCTTGTATGCTTCCAACCCAGACTGCATCTTATGCCTGTCCGAAAAACCGGGACTGGTTCTTCACGTCCTCTTCCCATTCGAAGTCGTGTGCAAAGATAACTTCCACGCCATCTGACTCCAGTTTTTGAATTCTTTCAATCGTTTGCTCCGCCAATTTCTTGTCGGCATGAATGCAACAAATGTGCCCATGGTCGTCAAGCCATTCTCCGATCTTTCGCTCGTTGCGCATGATTCTTCGATCATGACAAGCGTCTCCGGCCAAGTAGACTGTGGTCATCGGTCCCGTCTTAGCAAGGATGTTGATATGCCCAGGCAGGTGGCCTGGAGCATCGACAATGTATAAACTGCCATCATGAAACAGATCTAGCACTCTCGGCAAGTTTTCATGCGATTTCCATTCCTGAAAGAAATCTGGACCTTTTCCTTCTGATTGCGGCTTTTTTGTTTCCTCGTCAACTTCTTCGTAAGGATTTGGTAATTCGAGTGTTCTGTCGGAAGGCAGTAAGTCGGCCTCGAAAAACGAGTGGCTCCCCCGTAGCGACCCTGCACCGTGTAGTAGAGCTTTTGCTCCATTCCCAATAACGAAGGTACTTTTGGCAAAGTCGCGGGGTTCTCCAACGTGGTCCCAGTGAACCTGAAGGGTCAGCAATGGATAGAACTGTTGGCGTAGACACTTACATGGGAGTACATCACATAGTCAATGTCATCAGGGCTCAGTCCGCCAGCAGCCAAACTCTTAGTGACATCCGGCAAGGTCTCCATGGGCTGTCTGGTCTCGACATGTTTCTGGATGGGTTCCGAATAGCGTTTCACGTCCCTCCGCAATCCCAGGTCGAATACTATCCGCGTCTTTTCACTCGTTACCGGATCTTGGTGGACTATCAGGAAGGACAACGAAGGAACAGTCCTTCGGGCTGTTTCAGAGGCTGGGTGTACGAAGAATCGTTCGGGCAGCGTGAAGTGGCCGGCTTGTAGTGCATATACTTCGACAGTAGCTTCCGATGCGCTCTCTGGTGGCGAAGGAGGTGCCTTGTTCATGAAGACGGAACCCATACCGTCGTCGAGGTGTCGTCTATAACTTCAGCATGACTTCGAGACAATCACACACCAAGACAACAATCACGAAATGTAGCAGCTGAATCCAACATGGTCCCACTTTCCTGTAAATCGGTGGGTTGGTATTTGGGGTAGTTTGCATGCCGTAAAATGGCAATGCTTGGAGAAGATACGGCATGCCAACCCCGGAGTGACTGGCACCCAAACCTACCCGCTCCCACGCTCCCCACAGGGTTTGTGTCGTCTCTGATGAAACGAACATAGAAATAGATGGCTTCAGAGCGATATGAACCACAAACGTTTGATATATGAGAGTGGCCAACCGGGTGTTAGGTTGGCCGCCATTGACTTTGAAAACGGGTGGAAGCTCCCTGGTAGATAGATAGATGATGGCGTTGCAGTAGGGAATAATCACACTCTAGTGGTGCTTGGAAATCCTAAACCTTCAAGAAGCTTGATAAAGTTCTGGCTAAGTCACCAAGAGTGAGAGGAGGTGTGCCGCCTCGCTTCTGATGTACCGGTGGTTAGGCCTGTCGAACTGAACCGGATCCTGATTGCCCCGGAAGGCGCCAAGCGGGTATTGTGCCCCGTGACCAGTAAATAGGCGGGCGCTCCAGGCGGTGCACGGAGTACTGCTCTTCATCCGAACCCTCCCAATCATCCCCAGACAATTTCCCCAGAGCTTCATTCCATCTCCATCCCCCATGAGGTAGACTTCTACCGCCACGCCTGCCGGCACAATTACCGCGTACTCCAAGCTAAGGACTGTTGGGGGTCATCTCGCAGTCCGCAGTATTCGTTCCACATGATTGAGGAAGTCGTCGATACAGAGCTGAATGGCCTGGACCCGACTCTAGACCAAACCCTTGATCAAAACCAGGATCAAGACGCAGAACCGCCCCCAAAGAAGCCTAAGAGGTTTCAATGTCAACACTGTCAGAGGTTCTTCGCTCGCTTGGAGCATCTCCAACGTCATGAGAGAACACGTATGAAGGCCCTGTGTGATGAATAGACTCTTTACTTACACTCTAACCAGATACTCGCGAGAAGCCATTCGCTTGTATGCAATGCGACAGCAAATTCACCCGAAGGTATATCTGGACGTTGCGCATTTCACTCACCACCACTGACAGTCTCATAGCGATCTTCTTGTGCGTCATGAACGCCTCAGCCATGATAGCGAACGATGGGGCAAGCATGGTCGACGAGAAAGCCGTGCCGGCAGCACCACTGCACAGCCCTCTTCGACGCAGCAACAGCAAGATGGCAGTATCAATATCCCACTTGACTTGACAGATGCCGCCAATCTGACGTCGCCGGATTTCACGACCACACATAACCTTGTATCGAACTTCAACCCGACTACGGGCAATACTCCAAGCAATCATGACCTCTCCTTCGCGACGTTACTCATGGCGGCTGAGCATGCCCAACCTCAAAATACTCAATCACATTCTTCTCTCCAGCAAACCAACCATCTCGTTAACCCCATGGTCTCTTTCCAAGACCAATACATGGCGGACACGACGGCCAACTCTGCGATGGCGGGATCGTCCAACCAGTTCAATGGCATGATGGGCATGGGTATCAGCGGGTTTGATTTTGACGACTCTCTTCAAGATCTGGCCAACTTCATGGACAGCGGGAATCTATCATCCTACCATTTCTCATCAATGATCAGCGCCGAACAGCCGATCCCATTCTTCTCTCCCGAGTCTCTGACACACGCAGCGGACAGTCTCTTTCCTTCGACCGAGCCAAGACCTGCATCTCGTCCTGTACAGAATTCCGAACACCAGGAAGATGTAAGCTCGTTCTCTCGATTCGGCTCACGACTACCATCACTTCAACCGGAAGAGAGCCCAGCAGCACCGCAGGTCGAACAGAATGGCCCACACCGACCACTGGCCGACATCAATATGGACGATAGGCAGAATGTTGCTGTCAAATTAGCAGAGTTCTCGAATCACATTCCCAACACATTCCAACTACCATCGCGATTGGCGCTATCACGGTATCTGGCTGGCTACGTAAACGGCTTCCACGAGCATCTACCTTTTCTACACATACCCACACTTTCAGTGAACAACTGCGCCATCGAGCTGATCCTCGCCATGGCGGCGGTCGGAGCGCAGTATTGTTTCGAAGGGCAAAAGGGAGTTGAGCTCTTCCACGTCAGCCAGGCGATCGCCATGCAACGCATACGGCAGCGGGACGCGAGACTAGCAGCCTCACATCGCGCAACGGAAACATCGTCACAATACTCAGGTTCGGGAAAGAACAGCGAGATCTTCCACGTCGAAGAAACACCGCGAAGCGGCTCACTATCTGGATGCTTGGGACTTCCAACTCAGCCTGAGGAGCCTGGCGCCGAGCAAGAGGACCTCATGCAGACTGCTCAAGCACTACTTCTGCTTATGGCGATGGCGACTTGGGCCAAGCACCGCGAGATTCTACGAGAAGCACTTGCCATCCAAAGTGTTCTCGCCACACTCGTTCGGGATGACGGTTTCAAAAGTCAACAATTGTCCGCGGACATTACGTGGAGCGACTGGATCCGACGAGAAACAACGAAGCGGACAAAGTTCATCGTCTTTTGCTTCTTCAACTTTCACACCATTGTCTACAACATTCCTTCTCTGATTCTCGCCTCAGAACTCGATCTCCCACTACCGTGTAACGCCTCCGAGTTCAAGGCACCCACGGCGGCCAAATGGAAAGAGATACACTCACGAACTCCAGCCGAAGTCGGGTTTCAGACAGCGCTGAACCGCCTGTTTCTGAGGTCCAACAGCGATACCACCACTTACAACTCGTCGTTGGGCAATTATGTTCTTGTCCACGCAGTACTGCAACACATCTTCTTCGTCCGCCACACTTCCCGGTATCTCCTGGAGCACGACGGCGACCTTCGCACCGACGACGTTGTCGCCATCGAGCAAGCCCTCCGAAACTGGCAGCTCGCTTGGAAACGCAATCCCGAGTCCAGCTTAGATCCAATGAACCCCAACGGGCCCGTCACTTTCAATTCCACCGCTCTATTGAGGCTAGCGTATATCCGCCTGAACGTCGACCTCGGCCCCGGCCGTGCCCTCGACACCCGCGACCCAGTACAAATAGCCAACGCCTTCCGCGACAGCCCCTCCGTCAAGCGCACGCCCAAACTCGTCCGTGCAGTCCTGCACTCGGCTCACGCACTCAGCATTCCAGTCAAGATCGGGATACACCTAGTCGCGCAGACGCAGACATTCATGTGGAGTATCCAGCATTCACTATGTACACTCGAGTGCGCATTCCTGCTGAGCAAATGGTTAGAAGCGCTCAGTTTGCCGAACAGTGGACCGGCGGTGACGAACGACGAGAAGAAGATCGCCACGCTGGTCAAGACGATGCTGGACGAGACGGAGCATGCAATGCCCGTGGACGTGGCTATCGAATCGCCCGCCGCTATGAAGTATCTAAGTGCGGGTGTATTGAGGGTGTGGGCGCAGGTCTTCCATGGGGCGCAGACGTGGGCCATCGTCGATGTCATTGGGACTAGTCTGAATATTTATGCTGATATGCTTGAGGCTGGGTGAACGCCTGCAAGGGCGTTCGGCATACCCAGAAAAAGAACGAAAAGGCATTAGCGAGTCGGCCTGAATGATATGAAGCTGAGATGAAGTCTGGATGCATTGGCATCTGCTGTATATACCACGCGGTGCTCAACACCTCACTGCACACCTTGAATATACCCACCACATAGATGTAATTGCTACCTTACGCTGACGCATTCACAATCTCCAAATCGTCCAGTGGCCATGCCAGACATGCTATTTTCCCTATCCGCAATGAGCTCTTTCTAGATTTCCTTTTTCCCTGCACTACCGCCCCTGATCATTCAACCACTTGTACACAACACGTGCATCCTTGCCTTTATACCGCTCGTCGTTCATTGCGTCCTTGAACGCACCAAGCGTAGGCTTATCAAGCACGGTCTTCGCGCCGACCATCTCAGCAAGCGAACTACCCATCTCGAGAACGTGGTTGCACAGCTCGATCCGGAATCCACCCTCGTAGTCTCTGCTCGCAGGGGCGTTGGCGTGGATGCCCGGCACAGGATTTGACTGCGATGTAACCCAGCACTGACCGCCCGAGACGTTGATCACATCGGTCAATAACTTCAGATCCAGACCCATCTTGGCGCCGATGTTGAGAGCTTCGGACGCCGCAAGACTCGTGATCGCGCTAAGGTAGTTGTTTATCACCTTGAAGGCGGTACCGGCACCAACGTCGCCGCAGTGGAAGATGCTGTCCTTCTTGCCCATATGTTGGAGGTACTTCTTTGCGTGCTCGTAAGGACCCGTGGCCGTTGCACCGACCATGAAGGTCAAAGTGCCGGCTTGGGCGCCCATGGGACCGCCAGACACGGGGGCATCGACAAAGTCCACTACTGTGCCCTTGGGAAGTTTCGGTGCGGCTTCCTTTGCGGCCTCGGCGACTTTTAGGATTGTCGAGGTCTCGATGGTTCCGCACTCCATTATCAGGATTTGTCGTGGGTTGGATTCTGAGGCGGTGGCGATGGCACCTGGGATGATGCCCGTCTTTTCGTCGAGGTAGACTGATTCCACAGCTCTAGCGGTCGGCAGCATAGTGATGACTGTGTTGGCGCTGTTGATGGCCTCGTGACCGCTCTTGATGACTTCGACGGGGCCTTTACCGGACGCTTCGGACTGGAATTTGGAGAGGGCGGCCTCTGAGACGTCGCAAATGAGGAGCTTGTACGAGTCGTCGAGTGCCGAGCGGAGGTTGAGGGCCATTGGGTAGCCCATCACTCCTAGGCCTGGAGCAACACAAATACTTTGTTAGCATGGCTTGAATCGTCGAGGTGATGTGGACTGCAGGGCTGGGACAGGGCATGTTTACCAATGAAGGCGACGGTCTTGTCTAGCGACGACATCCTCTTGACTTGTGAGATGTTTCTCTTTGTGAAGGGTCTTGCTAAGCCTGAAGTATAGTAATGCTAGTGATGGCTGCGACGTGAACGGGTTGGTCTCAAGGAGGTAGGTATGGCAGTTCAAGTGTAGGAAATAACGTTCTAGGATCAATGTGAATGGAGGACATCTTTTTCAGCGATGATGTGCATCTCCATGTCCGTCACAAAAACAGATCGTCCAAAAAAGGGATTCTCCGCATCGGATAGTCGGCAAAACTCGATGAACTGGAGGGTCTTCCACATGGGCAAACCCGGCACGAGAGCAGAGATAGATGGGGTGCATGATACCCGGCTTGGTCGAGCAACGGCCTCTGGTCGTGGTCGTAATGACAAAGTCGCTCATACCCCAAATCTGCTGCATGGAGGGCAGTTGGGGTAAACCGGCAGAGACTTGGGGTAATGAACCGAGGCTCTAAGTGACTTAGATGAACACCCCACATACTGTGGACTGACCTCGAGAGCGGCAGGGCAAACACTGTCACGAGTCGAGGAAATGACCTCGGAGGGGTTGCGATCGGAGAGTAAGGCCATGCAACGGTGCATTGGATGCACAGTCTGAGTTGGCTGGGCTTCACATCGAGACAAGGCTGCATGGAGGATTTATGGCCCAAGAGTGTGCCATGAAACTGGCCCTCGGCGACAATCTTAGACAGTAAACACATATATTTTATATGTCTCTAAGCTGACTATAAATTGCCAGGGAAGAATCGGTGCAGATTCTGCTCCCTCCAAGGCTTGTCATGCGCCACAATCACTTCCACCTCATTGTGCCCTTCCAATGCCGGCGTGGGGGATTTGAGAAGGGGTCCTATCCTTTTGAGTGTTTCTTTAGCCACCTCCGTGTCAACATGGACCGATCTCAGTCCTCCATGTCCATCGTCGTACAAGGATATCTCTCTCTCCCCAGTCAAAATTCGTGGATCGTGGCAGCAGTCGCCTCCCAAGTAGACCCATTTCTGTGGAGCGACTCGCGCCAACAGATTGACGTGCCCGAATAGGTGACCCGGGCTGTCGACAATGTAGACACTGCCGTCGCCGAAGAAATCGACAGTGGCTGGGAAGCCCGCGAATGGTTTCCACTCGTGTTCTGTCTGCTTCTCTGCTGCGGTCGTGGCACTCTTCGAGACTGGCGGTAGTTCTGACGTTCGACCCCGCGGTAGAAGATCCGGGTTGAAGATAGCTTTGGGGTAGTGAGAACCAGCACCATTTGCCAAAAGGTGCAGAGTGCCCGATCCCACGACAAACTGTGCGCTGGAAAAATCCTCCGGGGTGCCTTCGTGATCCCAGTGGACGTGGCTGAGAATGACTATATCGATATCCTTGGCAGGATCAAGGCCGCCTCCTCTCAGAGAGTCTGCAACGTCTGGGTGGAGGATGGTGGGCTGGCGATTAGCAATGTGGGCTTGTTGAGCTGGAGGGTATTGTGTCAGGTCTCGTTTGAGACCAAGGTCGAAGACGAGACGTTGGGCTTTTCCATCTTGTGACGGATGCTGAATGAGAAAGGACAAAGATGGAACAGTTGCTCTCTTCTCTGGATCAGCGTTTGTGATGAACAACCGTTCAGGCAGAGTCAATTGTCCTCCTTCGAGGGCGGAAACCGTCACATAGACCTCGTCGCCGGCCGAACCCATATTCAGATTTTGGCGGAGCTTTCAGTAATTTAACAGCAATAGTCGAGCCTGTGGGCAAAGAGTTTGGGTGGTAGCAGAGCCGTAGTTGTGGTTCGTACCATATACTTCCCCGCAGCATGGAGTAAGTTTAGTCAACAAAGAGAAGAGCAGCCGGGTCGACATGTCATTTGGAGATACCGATTTTGCAGTACGCAGAATGGGAGATCCATCTCCGCATAATTCAGATGGCAATGGCCCCTTGGATGAGCACAATAATGTAAGTTATTTTGACGATGAAAATGTCACCAGAAAGGCATTATCGTCGTGTGAGGGACGCAAATCGTGCAGAATGATGCATGTCGGATATGACAAGGATATCGAATTGTGGTATAGCCTTGGGCGTCTTGTTATTTGCCAAAAGCAACGGCATCAACTCTTCGCCTCTGTCGACCCAGGAAACCTCTGGGCTCACCTGCACCACCCATGGCCCTGCTCCGTCCTGGTGTTGCAGAGCTCATGCTGGCAAGCCGAAGATTCTGTTCATGCCACGCCGAAGCCATAAGCTTCAGCTCACGCTGTAGAATCGTGTTATGACTCTGCAGACGCTCAATTTCGGACTCTTCATCTAGTGGTTGGGCTTCTGAGTCCGATACGGGCGCTGGACTGTCTTTCGGTGGCGGCGGTGGGGGCATAGATCCCTTCTCCTTCTGCACTCTTTGCTCTTCCGAGATCTGCTTCTGCATGTCCTTGATTGTCTGGTCCTGCTTCTGTACATGATCAAGGAGTGATTTGTTCTTGCTTCTTTGCCGCTCGATCGCAACAACCAACTTCTTTTGTGCACGAAGAGACGACTCTCGCTCGGTGGCTGAGCCGGCTTGCGCTTGTGCTCGCATCGCCGACATTAGTGCTTTGAGCTCATCCTCGGAGATGGCCTCACCGTCGTCCGAGAGGTCGATACCAAGACCTGTCGCAGAGGTCGTCTCAACAGGCAGCGTTAGAGTAGAGTCTTGAGGCGTGGGCGACGAGTCCCCGTTCAATAATGCTGCAGTCAATCGAGCCTCGGACTCCGCGAAATCTGCTTCTTCCTTCTCCAGATCCTTGTTGACTGGGCTCAGCTGCCTCTCTGCCTTTGTGGCCGAGGGTATGCCATCTTCGTAATCTCGGAGTCTCTCCTGAAGGTCGTGCACCTCTTGCTGCTGCCGAGACAGTTGTTCCACGGTATCATGATAACGTGCTTCGAGCGCGTGGTAGTCAAACTCCAGCCGCTTCTTCATTTCGTTTATATCGTATCTTTCTTGCTCAATGCTGGGCAAGAGTCGTCTATACTCGTCAACCTCCCGCTGCAAATCGGTCGAATTCACCCGCGCAGAGTCTGACTGCTTCAGTTGATTCTGTAGTTCCGCCACCTTGGACTTGAGACTGGTGTTATCCTTTTCAAGGTCCTGGCTGGCTTCCAGCTTCTGACGATATTTTTCGGCCGTGTTGGCTTTACGTGCCAGTCGATCCCTGTCAATCTTCAACTCGTCGAAATCATCCTGCAGCTTTTGAGCCTTCTCCGCCTTGATCTTGAGCACTTCATTCGACTTGCGTAACTCTTCGACCTCAGATTCGGCTTCCAGTACGCGAGTCTCCAGTGTTGCGACGAGCGTATCGTGTTTCGAATCCAACGATTGACTATCCGAACGTCCTGCTAGAACAGAAGTGAGTCGATCACCTGTCTCTTTCAACTCGTCCTGGCTTTGATCGAAGCGCTCCTGTAATTGTTCATAGCGTGTATGCTGTTCGTCCAGCTGTTTCTGTAATTCTCTTTTCTCATGCGCAATCCTTTGATTGTCTGCTATTACCTTCCCTAACCTCTCTTCTGACTCGAGCACCGATTCCATTTCCCCGGAACGTCGCGGTGACATTGGAGGATCGTTCTCATTTTCCTGGGCATTCCCATCCGCAAGCTCTTCTTCGTCATCTGCACCGTCATCCTCGCCAGCCTCTTGAACCGTTTGCATCAGTACGCCTTGAGTAGACTCCGTAAGCTCTTGCATCTGCTTAAGATACTCAATGCGCTCGGCGCAATTGATCGCAGCCACCACCAGTAACTTGAGGAGGCCGATAGCATCGCTAAGAGAGGAAGACTGAGCTATGGCTTTGAGGTCGGGTCGTCCTCCCGGGAAGCGCAGACTTTGACCGCATTCTTCCACGAGGAAGATGGAGAGGGCATCGTAGATATGCTTCAGGTTGGTCCATTTGTGTATCCACTGATCCGTGTTCGCATCCTCTGGGAGTTTGCCTGGGAAGCTGAAGCGGTCGATTTGTTCTGTAGTCGAGTCAGATAGACAAAAGCTGCGCGGACGGAAAGCATACGTAGGACTTTCCAGATGACTTCGCCATTGGTAAGGTCGTCTACCGTTGAGATCGGGTCGGCGACTGATAAACTGTTGACCCAGTCAATGAGTCCCGCAGCAATGGCTTCCTCAGTTGCCATGACAGTACTCTATATTGGTCTTTTGTATATTTCATAATTGCGTCGTGGCTGCTCACTAGACCAACATCAAATCGTGGCTGAATGTGTTTCGAGAGATGAACGATTTCATGTCGCAGAAAACGACTCGGGTTTGATACACGCGTGTTTTACGGAACGCTCTGGGGCGCGTTGTAATCTCGTATGACGTCGATCAGCAAACACCAGCCATGCATCTCTGCCAAATATATATGATAGTCCGTTCGTACAAGGGAATACCTCATTCAAGGAACGTTCATATGACACAGCAGGTTGAGCATGGCAAATTGTATTTCAGGAGCATTTTCATTTTCTAAATGCGCAGTCCGTCCGATACATGTAACTCCGAGCGCCTGCAACGCCATTCATCCCAGCCGGGCAGCCTTTCGATCATGTGCCGTTTGTCGTTCGGCTATAAGTCCATTCTCCTTGGCTTCGCTATTCATGCCTCACATGTCACGACAGTTACTGATCTTGTGAGTCAGTCGAGCCGTCAATCCGGACAACATAATCCTCCTCAATCTGCGGCGCATATGTATCCGCCAATGTGGTGATCTTCTCAAGCGTGGCTTCAGCGACCTTGGCTGCAAAGCCTTTGATCAAAGCTGGGAGTTGTCAGACACCAGTATACCTATGGAAAGAGGGAGCAGTCTCCTTACAGTATTCATGCGTGATGATTCCTCCATCTTTGATAATCTCCGCAATGGCTTGATCGATCACAGACGAAGGAGTATCGGCTGGATATGACACTACCACAGGTTTCTGAGTAGGAGGCACTGCCAGGACGAAAGCGAAAAAGGCGAGGAGGGCGATGATTGAGAAACGCATGGCTGAGTCGGAGGGCGATTTGTATGCTGTGGAGGAGACGATATTCAGGTAGTAGTGCTTTTCGAATAAGGCTTAATCTGATTGTGCGATACCGACTTGTTCTTGAGAATTACAACGGTATTGTAGGGAGGATGGAATGCGAACAGGAAACGGCGACAATATGGGAGGCAGCGGATGACCGGTTCGCTCATCGTCTCGTCGCATTCGGCAAGCGATAGATTGTCCGTCACGTGATCAGATACTCGATCTACTTGGCGTGAATACAATTCCATCATTCTGCCGCTTCTTTCCGCTTAAGAACTTCAACTGTTTATCCATCTCTTTGTCTGCATCAACACTTGATTATTCCCTTTCCTACCTCACCCTTGTACCTGAATCGGCGTTTGAATAATAAGACTCATCAAGACTTCAGAACCAGTCTCTATTCATCACCACTGCTCTAACGAGCATCCACATGAGCCTCACCCCCACAGATTGCCTCGAGTCATTCACTTGATCGGGAAGACATTGTTCATTTTGGCTATTATTCATGAGCCAGCCATCTTGAAAGAGCTTGGGTGGATTGGAATACAGGGCTGTTGGGTTGAATAGGCGTCTGGCGTCAGAAGAGATCGGTCACATCTTCGTTCGCACTCAGGTGTTTAGATAGCCAAAAGATACCACGACATTCCTCTTTTCGTTGTCTCTCTCAGGCACTTTTGTCCGACAGCAAGCTTGAGGAGCCTCACGCAGACTCAATGCCCTGACTCTGAGAGTCTCCTATTTGTCTGCGTGCCAGTTGCCCGCTTGCTGAACCGAGTCTTCTGACTCTAGCCTCCATCCAAATTCTCTCTCATTCTCCAGTTGCGGTCTCATCTCCTTTCCCACCGTCAAACATGTCCGGGCTACCATCTGATGAGGTCGCTGAAGACTATAAAGGTTCTCTGGAAGACCTTGTGACAAACGACAGATATCAGATCTCCAATCTGACCTTGATCGCAAAGGAGAATATTGAGCATGCCGAAGCGATTTCTCGCGTTCTGCAGAATCACATCAACCGAGTATGTCATACTTTCTTCGTCTTGGTTGCCTCTTCTGAATTATGACTTTGAAAAGCAAACGACAAATCCGTCCGGAATCACTGCTGACTCTATCATAGGCACCTCCTGCTCGCAAACTGCCGGCCTTATATGTATTGGACTCGATCGCCAAAAATGTCGGGTCACCATATACAGTCTACTTTGGCCGAAACCTTCATCAGATCTATATGCTCGCGTACTCACAGGTTGACGGGAACGTCCGAAGGAAGCTGGAGGAAATGATGAAAACGTGGCGTGAGCCTGTCCCGGGTTCTCTCTCGACCACTCCGGTGTTTCCTCATGCCGCCACCCAGACCATCGTCGACAGTCTGAACAAGTTTCGGACTGCTGCACCAGGGGCCAACCGCTACGGATCAACTGCAGTTCAGGGTGCTCCAGCCAGGATAGCGGCCGCTCAGCCTTACCGCAACACTCCGACACCTCCTCAAAGTCTGCCACAATTTGCTCCAGCTATTCCTTCACACATCAGAAGTCCCCAACCTCAGGTTGCGACCCCACAACAGTACCAGCCGACTCCACCTGTCTCTTATAGTCAGCCATACCCTCCTCAACCGACGCCATATTACCAACAGCCACAGATCCCACACCCTTCCCACACGCCTCAATATCTCCCACCAACCCCTCAACCAAGGCCTGTCTCTGCCGCCGGAGTTGACGTGCAAAAGTTGCATATGGACATTGACGACCTCACCACTGATGCAAAGATAGAATGTGCGACGCACCCTATGGACCAAGGTGCTCAAAGAAAGCTTGCCAGTCTCCAAACACTAAAGGAGATACTTGATAGTGGACATGCGTCTGAGAATGATTTGATTGACATTCGCAACACGATCATGCAGAAGATGGCGGAAAAGTTGGCCGCTGGTCGGCAACAAGCAACTATGCCGCAGAATACAGCCACCCCTGTCCAGAATCCCTATATGCCTCCGCAGCCGTTAGCTCAATCAACCACTGGCCCAGCGTCAGGCTCCAATGCGTTGTTTAATAGCACAAACTTGGCCGAATTGCTACGTGCGACCGTCAACCAGCAGCCAGCCTCACAACAATCGAGCTTTTATCCACCCCCTCAACATGGCATGAATACTCCTCAACCCGGTCCTATGGCTCCTCCGATGGGACCCGAAAACCCACTTCTTGCACAACTTCGGGCGTCTGGCCTGCTATCTGGTGCGCCAACACCACCTCAAGGCCTCACACCACTTCCAACACTTTCAGCCTTCGGCACCGACACCGCAATCGAGGTAACATTGACGTCAGCGTCTATAAAGATTTCAAGACCACACTTGATCGCGAACTTTCTCAATGTGCGGCCAAACCAATGCAGTACGTGCGGGAAGAGGTTTACATCCGACGAGCTTGGCCGGGAAAAGAAGGCACGTCATCTAGACTGGCATTTCAAGACCAAGGCAAGAATGCTGGAAGCTGAAAAACGTGGCCAAAATCAAAGTTGGTATGTTGATGAGCGGGAATGGATCGCAAGCAAGGAATACGAAGACGACGTTGGACCAGTAGACGCCAGTGGTGCGCCGGTCAATGGCGCTGCGGCCGCCGCGAAGAAAAAGCCACAGGATTTCGTCCGGGTGCCTGCGGATCCTGTATTACGATCTATGGCCTGTCCCATCGATCAAGAGCCATTCAAGAGTGAATGGAGTGAGGAAGTGCAAGACTTCATCTGGAAAGATGCTCTTCAGGTTGGAGGTCGGTACTATCATGCCAGCTGTTATGCTGAGGTGACCAAGGGCCGAGAGAAAGATGGAGTCTCCACCCCTGTTCCAGGAATGGGAAGGATAGCAACTCCTGACTCGGTCCTGGGGAAACGAAAAGCAGAGGTACGTTGACCGTACCAATCTTCGCGAGTCCATTGTTGACATTCAGCAGGAGGAAGCAAATGCGGTCAAGTCTCGAATCAAGCTGGAAACTGTTCAATCTGCATGATCAGTTGAGTATCTTGATGATGCCAACGACGATTAGAAGTGATGGATTTTATTTACAAGAGCGGCATGGTCATCTACTAAGGCATGGCATGGTTTACATGTGCATTATTGGCACAAAGGATTGGAATCGTGAGCATCGAGCAAGCATTACCGGGGAAGGTCATGATATTGTCTCCTATCATATTCGAATATTGATGATTATTGCACCGACAATCAAGTTATGTGAACACGAAAAGGAAAATCTCCAGATGCAATACAATACTTTGCTGAATATCTGATCTTTCACTGTTTGGGATATTTCGAAGGCTGGAAGTCGCCGCGGACATAGACCTCATCTTGTGGAGGTTAAAATCCGGGCGAACAGCGGGAAAAGGCGTTTAGACGAGAGCACACGAACGTGCAGCAGAGCTTTAGGCCCGTCCCCAATGCGCGCATGTCTATCTCCACTACAACTTTTTTTTCTGGCTCCCAGATCACGAATTCGACATCGAGTCTACCGCAACCCTCTGCACCTATTGACTTCTGACCACCAACGTCCCGCGTCTACCCTCCTTTAGCAGGTTTTCTTCTTTTTCTTTGTCGCTTTCGACAGCGTCTCCGCGCAAGCTTTTGAGACATACTGTTCGATAAAAGGCGCCGAGGTACAACCGTCGCAGTTTCCTTCCCCCGTGCCTTCACATCGCGACCTCGAAGTATTTCGGACCACATCGTAGCGTGCGCTGCCATAAGTGCGTGAGCAGGCTGCCATCATGTCACCTCCTGCGGTGGCTCCTGTCGGCCTAGGTGCTGCAGGAAAAGAGTACAAGAGAGAATCCGGCGTCGCAAGACTGCTAGGATCAGGTGAGCTACAAGTCCGATGATCGAACATTGCGGTGACAAGAACTGATATCGGTGTGCTATAGGCTCTGCTGGAGTGGCCGAACTTATGGTCTTTCACCCGGTCGACACCATCGCCAAAAGATTGATGAGCAATACTGGCAGGGTAAGAGCTGGCGTAGCAGACCACCCCGTCCGATCTCAACTGACAGTGTACAGGTAACTTCAGCCTCTGCACTGAACACTGTCATCTTCAGAGACACTGCCAACGCACCTGCCCTCAAAAAATTCACATCTCTGTTTCCCGGTCTAGGTTATGCCGCAGGCTACAAGATCCTGCAGCGGATATACAAGTACGGAGGACAGCCATTCGTGCGAGACTACTTGACCCAACACCATGCAATGGAATTCGAGAACACCTTTGGCAAGGGAACCGGCAAAGCCATCCTTAATGCAACAGCTGGATCATTGATCGGAATTGGAGAAATCGTCCTACTACCACTCGATGTCCTCAAGATCAAGCGTCAGACCAACCCCGAAGCTTTCCGGTCGCGAGGATTTTTGAAAATTGTTTCGGACGAAGGTATGGGACTGTACCGCGGTGCAGGTTGGACAGCCGCACGTAACGCCCCGGGCTCATTCGCACTCTTTGGAGGATCCGCATGGGCAAAGGAGAAGCTCTTCAAGTTGGAGGACTACAACAAAGCCACCTGGGGACAGAACTTTGTCGCCTCAGTTGCCGGCGCTTCAGCAAGTTTGCTTGTCTCTGCGCCTCTCGACGTGATCAAGACTCGAATTCAGAACCGAAACTTTGATAACCCCGAGTCTGGCTTCCGGATCATCTCGAGCATGATGCGAAATGAGGGTTTCACGAGTTTCTTCAAGGGTCTTGTCCCAAAGATGCTCATGACCGGACCGAAACTGGTCTTCAGTTTCTGGCTTGCACAAACCCTGATTCCGGCATTCGGCAAAGTCGTGTAAAGAGATCGATCTTTGGGGGAGATCTCCTTGACAAATCGACACGAGCTATCTGCGCATGTTCATCTAAGCAGAAGATGATAGTGACAGCGTTTCCAGATCCATCTTGCCAACGCCTCTGTTGACCATCGAACTCCAGAGATACGGTTTCAGCTATGTGGCACCACGAGCTACGAACCCGACGAGTCTGCGCGTGTCAAGTGTACTAGAGAAAGAACGGCGAGATTTCTTTTTCAAGACTTTGGTTCTTGTTCTGAGATGCGCGGCGTTCTGTGGCATGCACATTTTGCTGAGGCTTGGGTTCCAAAGACGCCACCGATGTTGGCCATCTGCGGATGTCACGATCATGGGACTTCTGTGTGCCCAAAAAAGAGTAATCAGGAAATTCAGGACATATGGTAGCAAATTCTACTCTTCACTACTTTAATTCTACCTATACAGCTCCGGCTCTTCTATTGTACACTGAGTACCTGGTATCATTACTCCTTTCCACGATTGAAGTTCTCCATAGCGTGGCCATCCAAACGCTTGGACCCGAGGTAGAGTTCCTGCCCTTATTCAAATCCCTGTGGATCAATTTCTCGCTCGAAAGCCTTCGATCCTCCTTCCGTCTCAGACCGAACTGTTCAGAAACTCACCCACCACAGCGCAATACCTCTCCGGAACCTCGACGTTACTACAATGGCTTGCCCCAGAAAAGGTATACCACTTGACCTTCGGAATCTGTTCGAAAAAAGGATACACACAACTGTCCCTTGCCTCGTCGAACTCTCCATTCAGCACCAGCGTTGGCGCGGAGATCTTGTGTATGTCATCCACAATACTCCAGTCTTTGAGACTCCCTATCACAGTAAATTCCGATGGTCCATTCATAGTCATGTACACCGTATCGTCGCGCTCCACCCAGTCGATGCTGTCCTGCAGGTCCTTGGGAAAGGGGAACGTGCGGCAAAGGTGCAGTTTGTAGAAGTACTCCACTGCAGCCTTGTACTCGGGATCGTCGAACGTACCGTTCTTTTCGTGCTTTTGTAGCGCGTGCTCGATTTCCGACGGGAGTTGTGTGCGCCAGTAATTGCACGATTCGAGCCACAGGGGCATACTGGCGGGAGAATTTGATATGATAAGTTTGGCGAGGCCCTGGTGACCACGAACTGCAAACATGGCGCCGAGCATGCCGCCCCACGATTGGCCTAGGAGGTCGAATGAGTCTGCGATGTTGAGAGACGATAAGAGGTTGTCCAGCTCGGCGATGAACAATTCCGTTGTCCAGAATTTGGTGTCGAGGCGTTTGGAGCGGAGATGTGTGCTGCGTCCTGTGCCGATTTGGTCGTAGAAGATTACGGGTATGGAGTGTGTGGAAGCTAGTCGTGAGATAGATAGTAGGTAGTTGTGTGACATGCCGGGACCGCCATGGAGGGTGACAAGTGGGCGAACACCGGATGTGATGTCGCCGTAGATCTTGTAGTATGTTTCGCAGGGATACGGGAGTGATGGGTGCTTGAAGGGGACAGTGTTCTCAGTGATCTTCACGGTAACCATACTGGTGCTTGAGGTTGATGGCGACGATGGGGGTGAGCGGATGAGGTTCTGCACCTGTACTGGGTTGGGTGCGAATAGGAGAAAGAAAATGTGGTTTTCGACCTACCGGTTTCTAAGTTGCAGTCATAACAAGGCGAGCCGCTGCATAGTGACGATTCTGAGGCGCTTCTTCTTGCTTAAGTTCGTCTCACAGCACTGGGTCCGTCGAAGTTGTGGTTCGAGTCTGCCCAATCTTGGTGCATATGCCTACTCACCTTCCTGTTCGGGCAGGAGATTGGAAATGAGAAACGATGAACACCTCGAGATCCGATCGTGGGTTGCCCCGTCGCATCGGCTTAGCGGGTTCCTGCATCTCCCGTGGGTGAATACGTCAATGAGGCTTGTTCTCACTGAGGACGGACGGAGCAACAATGTACTTATATTTGGCAATATACAAGACCGTAGTCCGCAGGTAGACACTTTCGTTATGTGAGGGGCAGCAAGCTGACAAGGGTGGCCTTTTGGAACCCCGCAAAAATGCGGCCCTGAGATGGAAGGAAAATACCAATATAAGTAGCTTGATCGAAAGTACACAATGTTGCATTCTTTGTGGAGCCTGACGATCCTCCTGGCCCGTTATCGAATGCATAACGGGTAAAGGTGAGGTGATGTCCCTGTCCAATGGCTTCCGACGTGGACGTGCCATAGGAGGCCTGTCCTGCTAAATCAATATCTATATAAGTAGCCATTCTTGTGGCTCAGGATCTCTCTACCACGGTGAAAATCTTGACCATTGATCTGGTCATTTGGTGACGATCATGGCCTCCACGGAGTTTGCTTGTGCGCGTGCGGCAAGCGGCTTTCCCTACGTTTCGAGATTGAGGTTATATCTGATATGACGTGCACCGGGTATAAGGCTCTTCCCACACGAGTCGTCCGGGCTTGTTTCTCTGTCAGGGTGCGCAGCTTGACAAGACGATTGTCAAGGGGATCAAGTATAAATCTTTTCGAGAATCCTGTCAGCCTCCAGGAATCGATAGATCATGCTGAGCAGGTTTCAGCACCCGGGTGGTATAACATCTTGACGAGGAAGACGATGGCTGCAGATTCCGACTGGGCAAAGTGATCCCTGGAGGTTCGGGACGCAATGCAGTCCAACCAGGTGTGCGCATACAGCTTACCCGGACCAGTGTAATTCTTGTATGTGTAGGCACGTAATGAGTCTGTGTGTTGGCCCTGGTATAGCACGTCGCTGGCAGACCGCCGGAAGAAACCAGAGCTGGCCGGGCCAGCTGTGATGGCAGCCCTTTGTGTAGCTTCCTGTCGCTTCACCCCTGTGCTATGACAATGCACGATTCGAAGTTTTTGTATCGACCGCGAAGGTACACCGTCTTCCGATCATTGTTTCTTGCCATCCTGCGTTTCAGGACCAAAATAGCTCTTGCTCAATCGTACACCCTTCTGCCACAGACCACCCATGCTCGAGTCCTGGTCGGGGTGTTTTTCAGATTCTTCACGGCGAATACGCACATAGGCAGCCGTTAGCCCGACGCCAACGGCAAAGATAGGATCGACGAATCTAAACGACTGTGTTAGCTCACTCGAAGCCAGGCAGAATGTTCGAAGAGGCATTGCGTGGAATGGTGCTTACTTATGGATCAGCCAAGGTTGTGCGACAGATGCCATAGCTGGGTGACCTCAACAAGTAGAGGCAGTCACGATGGAGGTGTGTTGAGTGATTCTCAAGATTTGTGGCAGAGTAAGAACATGGCAACGAAATCGACGAGCCGTCAGCCGAGAAGAGGATGCTTCGATTCTCCAACCAGTTCAGCCTTGCAGCAACGAGGCTGTAGGACAAAAGTTCTTCCCCACCAACTACTGTAAACTAAGTCGCGTCCGTTCATCTTCTCACTCACGCGCCTTGATATTGAGAGCCTTGGTGCGCCTGCACTTGACAATGTGCTGTTCCTCGCCGGTCAGATCATAGGCAAGGACTTCTCGTCCATGAGGACGCCTTCCTTGCTTTCACGATCTTCCTGTACCTCTTCCTGGAAATCAACCACGCAGGCGAAACATCTTGCTGGTTCAATAACAATGGCCTCTAGGACTCGCACGACCACAAATCTAGCACGCACTAATGTCCGACCTGGCAGAGATTCTCCCTAATTTCGACTCCCGAGACTACACCCATCTGTTCCACTCCCTTGAAAAGAATGACATTACTGTAGCCGACTTGATCACTCTCGATCCTATCGAAATTGCTCGAAGGTGTCCGCTACCTGCTACCGATGTTCAGAAGTTTGTGTTGGATGTCACAAAAGCTCTCCAGGATGATTTGCAAGGGAAAGTCAAGCAAGTCTGGGACATTAAAATTACAGACCCGGCTGAGGCTACGGTGACGATTGCAGAATCGTTGAATGGTGCAGCCAGTCCAGTAGTAGGACCTAGTCTGAAGACACTCGACGAAACGATCGACCGAGCATTAGGTGGCGGCATCGTACCAGGTCATATTGTGGAAGTCGTGGGAGAGAGCGCGGTGGGGAAAACGCAGTTTGTTCTGGGGTTATTGCTGTCTGTCCAACTGCCTCCGCCGCATGGACTGGGCAGGGGTGCAATCTATGTCTCGACCGAGGCGCCACTCAGCACGAACCGCTTGCAGCAGATGCTGGAGTCTCATCCCGCGTACGAGGCCCTAAAACCAAGAGATCGACCATCCCTTGACCACGTCCATGCCATTGCAACCAACGACTTGGAGGCACAAGAACATATTCTTCGATTTCAGCTACCGGTCGCAGTGCAGCGTTTCAATGTTGGGCTGGTCGTTCTTGATTCTGTTGCCGCAAACTTCCGAGCTGAGCACGAGACTCGGACACCAGCAGGGCTTGCAAAGAGAGCCACTGAACTTGGTAAATTGGGCAGTATGCTGCGGCGGGTCGCCATCGAAAACAACGTCGTTGTCGTGGTCACCAATCAGGTATCAGATCGATTTGATGAACTCAGGAATCTACCACGGTCTTCATCTCCAGCTTCGTCTTCGCCAGCAATCCCTGGTCCGGGCCTACCATCAGCATCGGCTGAGCTGCGACGGGAAGTTCAAAGTCTTGATCACCAACAATGCTTCTTTACAGGATGGGGTGACGACAGCGAAGAAAGACGTAGCCAATTCAAGAATCCTGCACTGGGGCTGGCATGGGCCAACCAGATATCCACTCGCCTTGTCCTTAAGATGGAAAGTGAGCGACTGGAATATGCTGGAGGAAACATATGGAGGGACAAGAAGAAGAGTCGCACGTTTCGAGTCGTGTTCGCACCCTGGACCTGCCCAACCACAGCAGCAGTTCCGTACGAGATCGACATGCAGGGGATCATATCCATCTCGGAGGAGAAGAGACTGGAAGAGTCGTCCCCATCAGTCAACGAAGAACATACCGCACTGCTGAAAGAGGAGTTTTGGGCTATGGATGACGATGAAGAATATCCGTGATGAGATATCCTGCCAGCAGACGGTGTAATGACTCCTGTTGGATATCCAGTTTTGGTTCTAGACCATATTGCCATGGCTTTAGTGATACGAATCTGACGCCACCGTCCTCTACAAAGCTTGGCACAACCCTACACACGGCGGCGGGAACACATGCATTGTATAGTTCTCAAGTCGTAGGCCCCTGACGTGCATACACTCAGGCACGTAAGCATGCAAGTCCAGGAGAATTGATGGTACTTATGTTGTCCAGAGCCAGATCGACATGCTGGACCACATGCCCGTTCCAGCCGTCCGTCTTGATTAGGTATGTATATGCGACGCCATCGCCTTCCAGTGTGAGATTGGGTGAATGATCATGTTGAGTTCTGAACCTCTTACTTGCCCCTCCGATGGCCGTACATCGCGCAATTCGTCCTTATTGCTTCCCCGGGAAAACTTTCACGTAAGATAAAATGCATGAAAGCTGGGGGCGAGCTCTTCCTCGGGCCTTATCGCCTCGCCCGCGAGTGATCGCCTTGCGGCCAACCTTGTGATGCTGTACAAAGTACCCACGATGAGGACATGTCCGGCCCACATTCAAACAGACATGGGCCGTTCAACTACACCTCATAACCATCACTTCATGTCATATTCTCCTTGCTCGTTTCTTCAAGTCATTCATTTGCATTCCAGAACCTCTCATTCCCTCCGTCTGAAGCCTGAAGTATTTCGAGATGGTCTCTACTAATGGGACGAACGGTACTAATGGCCATGTGGTCCCTCAAATCGTCCATCGACACCCACTTGATCAGTTGAGTGGCGACGAAGTCAAGGTCGTTCGACAAGCAGTTATCAACGCTCGGAAGGCTGCCATCTTGTTTCGAAATGTCTACACCTTTGAGCCAGCAAAGGCTGAGCTGGTCAAATTCCTAAATGCCGAACACGCTGGAACTCTATCAGCAGAAACTCCCCGGCCGCCTCGTCAAGCTCGTGCTCAATATGATGTCGTCTACGAGGATGGAAGCCATGAATACATGGAGTCCGTCATCGATATTGCCTCCGAGAATGAAGTTAGCATGAGGAAACCGGAAAAGGGCCTTCAGCAGTCACTTACCATGGATGAGTTTCAAGAGTTCAGCCGTGTCTGTGTGGAATCGGACATGTTCAAGAAGGCTGTCAAGGAGCTTAATCTCGATGCAGAGAAGTTCGACATCGCCATCGACCCTTGGCCGTATGGCGGACCGGACCCTGGCGAGGTCACCCCTCGGTACACCCAAGGCTTATGCTTTGCCAAATTGCGCAATGAGAACCCAGACACGAACCACTACGGATATCCTCTGCCGATCATTCCAGTCATGGACACTTATAAGCAGGAGATCATTCGCATCGATCGTCTAGCTACCGGCGGCGTGGAGAACGGATTGAAGTATGGTACCGCTAAGACAAACGTGCTCGAGCACTGCCAGCCCGCCGAATACGTGCCGGAGCTGCTGGACACTCCTCTGCGCAAGGATCTCAAACCACTGAATGTGTTGCAACCCGAAGGCCCTTCTTTCACCGTCAGCGACGATTCCCTTATTGAATGGCAAAAATGGAGGTTCCGAGTTGGATTCACTCCTCGGGAGTGCGCCGTCATTCACGATGTCACTTATGATGGTCGAAGCGTCCTCTACCGTCTCAGTCTGTCAGAGATGACGGTTCCTTATGGCGACCCTAGGCCACCTTTCCAGCGGAAGCAGGCTTTCGATTTTGGTGATGCTGGTGCTGGCCGAGCTGCCAACAATCTGGCACTGGGATGTGATTGTCTCGGAGTTATCAAGTATATTGATGCCATGCTTGTCAATGCAGAAGGCCAGCCATCCGTGTCGAAGAACGTGGTTTGTATCCATGAGCAGGACAATGGTATCGGCTGGAAACACACTAATTTCAGAACCAACCGGGCTGTGGTGACGAGAAATCGAGAGTTGGTTGTTCAGTTCATCATCACATTGGCGAACTACGAGTATGTTTTCGCTTACAAGTTCGACCAGGCTGGAGGGTAAGTCCACACAAGCTTCGGCTGCGCGCACCAAATGCTGACGATCTGGAATAGTATCACCCTGGAGACACGCGCTACTGGAGTCGTCTCAGTTGTCAACATCGATCCCGGCAAGGTTAGCCCCTATGGCAACGTCGTGTCGCCTGGTGCCCTTGCACAAAACCATCAGCACATCTTTGCTGTACGAATTGATCCTGCTATCGACGGACAAGCAAACACTGTATTTACGGAGGAATCGATGCCCATCCCGATGAACCCGGAGACCAACCCATTCGGCAATGGATATGAAGTCGTGCGCAAACCCGTGACGAAGTCGACCTGGATTCAAGCCTCTCCGTTCACCAATCTGACGGTCAAGATGGCAAACACCAACAAGATCAACCCTATTTCTCAGCGACCCGTTGCATACAAATTCATCCCGTCGCCAAGTCAACTGCTGCTGGCGGATCCAGAATCTATAATGGCCAAGAGAGCAGCTTTTGCACAGCACCACATTTGGGTGACGAAATACAAGGACGAAGAGCTCTTTGCCGCAGGCGAGTTTACCAATCAGTCACAAAAGGAAGTAGGCGGTGTTTCAGACGCCGTGGCTCGTAACGACGATGTCGAGAACGATGATGTGGTTGTATGGAACGTCTTCGGTCTCACGCACAACCCGCGCGTGGAGGACTGGCCTGTCATGCCGGTGGAAATACATCAGCTTGAACTCAAGCCGGCTGACTTTTTCGAGAGGAATCCTGCATTGGATGTCCCTGGGAGCAAGAACGTCAGTTCCGTTGAGTTTGGACGAGATGCGAATGGCGCTTGCTGTAAGGCTGATGACACGAATGGCACCAATGGTCACAGTAATGGTGACGTCCAGGCTGCTCCGACCTCACATTTGCAGGGGACAGACACTATCCCTGTCTCGCAAGTCAACGGTCAAAATGGTCACTAGTGGTTGGTGATAACGAGATCGTTAGTAATAATGAATACACACATGCCGCAAGGCTGAGGCACCTGATGCAACATGTAGTGGTTGATACTAAAAATCCGCAGGCGTCAAGGAAGCCTATTACAGGCATTTGGCGATCTAAAATCCGGGGAATTCGGCTTGTCGGTTCGCTCCGGATCTGCCAATAAGTGGCTTAACTTCGGGCTTGGATAGGCAATGCGTCATCATTGTCGCCTGCGACCTTTCGTGGTCGCTGATTAATTCGCGAAGTGCTTCGAACGACGAAGAACATCAACATCTAGCGTACCTAGGTAGGCATGACTTTGTTCTTTCAGCTCTCCCTGCACCGCCAGTTCCGTCCTCGTTCAACTCCGGATATATGGTGATACCGGGGCCAAACATTGTCCGACACTGTTCGACCAGATCTCAAGCCCTTCGCCACATCCACTCAATGAAGGTTCAATATCGAGATGAGTCGCTCGAGTTCGAGGACGTCGCGGAGCAGACGGTCAGCGATTTGGCTGCGAAATGCGCCGAGAAGATCGGCGCCGACGTCGAGCGAGTCTCCCTGTTCTTTCTCCCAAAACCAGGTTTACTGAAACATCCTTTCGCGGGCCGCAAGTTGAGCGATTTCCTTACTCCTACCACCCGAATTAAACTCATCGGTACTCCCAATGCTGAGGCCAAGAAAATGGCCGATATGGGCGCCGCCAGTCAGAGACCCAGTCGCCCCAGCAGCTTCAAACCAGTCAAGGCGAACAAAGCACGAGACTGGAAGAAGGTTCAAGAAGAAAGCACGTACACATTCCATGCTATTGAACCATTGCCATACCTACCCAATCCTGAAAAGAGCAGAAGGTTTCTCGAGCGACTTGCGAACGATCCGGGAATCAAGGCGTCCATGCGCAAGCACAAGTTCAGCGTTGGCCTTCTGACAGAGATGAACCCTGCCGAACATACCACCCATGAATCTAGGACGTTGGGCCTAAACCGAAATGCAGGCGAGGTCATCGAGTTGAGGTTACGGACGGACGGATACGACGGCTACAGAGATTACAAGGTCATTCGCAAAACCTTGTGTCATGAGTTGTCGCACAATGTCTGGGGTGAACATGATCGCAACTTTTGGAATCTGACGAAAGAGATCGAACAGGAGGTGGAGCGCAACGATACATTACATGGAGGACACCGTCTCTCTAGCGAGGAGTTCTATGACCCAAATGACACGTACGACGATGCAGAACATGCAGACCATGGAGGTTGGACTGGAGGTGACTTCGTCCTGGGAAGGTCCAAGGACGGTGCGAGCGATGAAGGCTTGAGCAGGCGCGAGATCATTGCCCGTGCGGCGATTTCTAGGCAGCAGAAGGAGAGGGAGGCGAGGGAGCGGCAAGAAACGCCGCCGTCGTCGTGAAGGAGGTTTATAATGTGATTGTTATCTGTTCTCCTGAGTTGGATGTGTTTTCTAGCACGGCGTTGGTGGAAAGGACAATGAACAGGCATTGCGTGGTCGCAATTTGCTGGTCCACGTTTGATGATTCTGTCGACATGTGCTGGATTGGGGCCTCACAATCGCATTGTAGAATGTCTGAAATTCGCATCTACAAGAAAAGCCAAAACATTACTGCATTGGCCATATTTAAACCGGGCGCCGAATGGACGAACAATCTGCGAGTATATAGGCTATTGCAACCCGTCAAGTGCTTACTGCCACATGTTAAGCACCAAAAGGGCCGACTCAAGGACGAGGCTTATTGGCGCGCGAACCGGAGATGCAGGCTTTAGTTCCCGAACAGCCTGGAAATGAAGCCCGCAAAGGATATCTGTGCTCGATCCACTGGGCAGTCCAGCAGTTGGTGCTTCGGGGTATCTTTACCCCTATCCCGCAGGTTTTTTGGAATTTGGGCGACAAAGAGGGATTCACAGTCACAGACTCACAACGGAGAATTGGATGCCTGACACTGCCAACGTTTCATCAACATCCCACGCTCTCACTGATGTCTGGCAATTGGGCGCCTTGCTGGATGCATATGTTTAAAAGAGATAGCAGCCCAAAAATCAGCTCCAAGCTTATCTTTCTGCCTCGTGGACAAGTCAGGGCACCAGGAACCAGCCAGTTATATCAAAGAGTTCAAGGAACGTTTTCCCACATCTTGCATCAACAATTCGGTAACGCTTGGGAGAAGGAAGCCGACGTCAGTTGAGCAGCAAGCCAGTCCCAACCTCAGACTGCCTACGACCCTTGCGTAACAAGGTCGCGCCTCTGCGGTCACTTGCCGCAAGCCTCAATCCACTATTATTCTTACCCGCTTCTGACCCAAAAAGTCCGTATCCGCTTGGAGATCGAAGAGTGAGTCAAAGCTTGAATACCACAACTTGTACGCCCTTATCCGGTCCTTATGAAATTTCTCCTTCTTCTCTCTCCCAGTATAGACACTTCACTTACGGTGCATTCGTACTGAATGGTCTTGCTAGAGGGGCCTAGGCATACCTCGCCGCCCGACAGCCCGGGTGTCCCAACTCCAGGCGCAATTTCAACACGACGTTCCAGTGTACAGTATTCTGGCCTCGCTCGCGCCGCAATAATGAGCAGTGCCTCTTCTACACCAAACCTCGAAACCGAATCCTCTTTGAACCATGTCGTCCATCAGTCGAGTCTCATGCCTCCCCCTAAAGGGGCCTTTGGGCGCATCCCTCCCAAACCTACACCAAATCCTCCCAACTCGATGGGACGAGCCTTAACAGACACACCTTTGCCTAGTGCACCTGGGAGTCCACAGATGTGAGCATAGAACCTAGATTTTTCAACGCGCAGGAGGACTTACCGAGGTATTCTAGATCTGCTAGAGGCAGCACTGTGGCTTCTGGCTCCGCAACACCAAAGATTCGAGCGACTACCCTCGACATTCCTGGTCTGACTCGGTCGAAAGTGTCTCCAAACGGCCAAATATCAGAAAGAGATGTCGCAGCCAAACTCATTATTGTCATGGTGGGATTGCCGGCTAGAGGCAAGAGCTATATCACAAAAAAGATCGCCCGCTATCTGAATTGGTTGCAGCATCCTACAAGGATATTTAACGTTGGAGATCGTCGAAGAGTGGCTGCTGGGAGAGGAAAACCTATACCCGATCGGACGGATGATGCTCTTCGTGAATCCGTGCGACGGATGAGTTCAACCACCAAGGGGCCGCAGAGTATTGTCGATCACGAACTCCTCCCTCCGCCAGCAGTCAAGACCGAGATTCGGGTTAACGGTGAAGTGACAAAGGATCTCTCGTCCCCTACCACTCCCCAGCAAACGGATGGCAGCACAACATCTCAAGACAAGAACGAGCAAGTTTTACTTTCAGCGCCGGCGCCAGTGGACCAGTCTGCTGCATTCTTCGACCCGCAAAATGAAAGAGGAAGACAGCTGCGTGAACAAGTGGCGCATGAGACACTGGAAGAGCTGTTAAAATATGTTTTGGGAAATGAAGGTTCGGTCGGGATCCTGGACGCCACGAATCATACGCAGGAACGACGTCTTTCGCTCATCAAACATATCCGTGAGCGCGACGAGACCATCAATGTACTCTTCCTAGAGTCTCGATGTGAAGACAAGAACCTGCTCGAGGCCAACATGCGATTGAAATTGTCGGGTCCAGATTACAAGGGAAAGGATCCTGTTGCTGCGTTAGACGACTTCAAAGAACGCGTCCACCAATACGAAAAGTCCTACCAGAAACTGGATGAATTCGAAGAAGGTCACAACATGGCATACTGTTCCATGATTGATGTCGGTCGCAAAATGATCACTTCTCAGGTGAAAGGATTTCTCTCGATTCAGGCCGTGACCTACCTGATGAATTTCAACCTGGCGCCCAGACAGATCTGGATCACCCGACATGGCGAATCAATGGACAACGTGAACGGCAAGATAGGAGGCGACAGTTCATTGAGTCCGAACGGGGTAAGATATGGCAAAGCATTGGAGAAGTTCATCGGAGTCGAATGGAAAGCGTGGGAGCAAAACCAGGCCCGGAAACAAGCCAGCATTCATTTCCCTCCTCTGCCTGGTGACACCACCCCACCAAACCCAGAGTATACGGCGCAAAGCCTCCAAGACCGAAACTTCTGTGTCTGGACCAGTATGCTAAAGAGGAGTATCGAAACCAGCCAATTCTTCAATGAAGACGAGTACGACATCAAGCAAATGCGCATGCTGGACGAGTTGCACGCTGGAGCAATGGATGGTATGACCTATGCTGACATCCGCGACAAGTTTCATCATGAGTATGAACTCCGAAAACGCGACAAGTTGACATATCGATATCCCGGACCTGGTGGAGAAGGATACCTCGACATCATCAATCGACTCGGCAAGGTCATTCTAGAGATCGAAAGAATGACCGACCATGTGTGCATCATCGGACACCGAAGCATCTGTCGCGTCCTTCTGGCCTATTTCATGGGTCTCAAACAGGAGGACATTAGCGACCTTGATGTTCCTCTGGGCGTGGTGTACATGCTCGAACCGGTAAGCAGCCTGATAAGGTTATTGATATTATTGCAGCTAACATCATGACAGCGGCCATACGGTGTCGACTTCAAAGCCTATCGCTGGGATCCTGCGACTGACGAGTTCCGTCACGAACCAGACTATCGAATGAGGCGAGCCACCGACCCCCAAGCAGCATGATTTTCCTTTCCGCACGATACCCTTGATGTCCGCATTTGTTTACTTTATTATATGGATATAGAACGTTGGAGTGATCCGTTTCTCACTTCGGCCCACATTGGCGTTGTTTCGACTGGACTAATATCTCTTGGATTCGGGCAGGCAAGATAGTTACTGGCAACCTGGCGCAATGTCGCTATACGAAGCGTGGGTGGATTGGTGATTTTATTGAATTGTGTGCATATGGGTCGACGGATTCCATTGCTCATTAGCGTGGGCGTTCATGGAAGGAAGTCTCAAAGAAGCATTTTCCATTGAGAACGATGCACACAGAAGACCTATGAAGCGTTGGTCACACTGGCACTCGATATTCAATCGCGTTGTGTTAATGTAATGAGGAGGTTGCTCCTGAGACTTCTGTCAGAGCACTCCAAGTAAGATCATTGACCTTGAATTCCGCTTTCATGAACTGCGAGTTTTTCTCCTTGGGGCCTTTTGATATATGGCCGATAACGGACATTCTGAAAAAATGTGAGTTCGCGTAGTCAAAGTCAAATATGAAGCACTGTTCCGTCTTGCCGGGCAGCCGAACGGAATGGCGGCAACCGTCGCCCCGCTGCATACCTAGGTACATTGACCTCTGCTCTCACCTCGCATGAGCGCGTCTTCGCCAAGTCAATGATGCCTTTGTCATGTTGAAGGTTTTGTAACAATCGGGGGAGTTTCCCGATGTAAATTGTGCCAGCAGAAATCTGGGAAGGGGACGAATAGCTGATCTTCATCATTGTGTTATCTTTCTTTCCACCCTATTCTTCCAACGCCGTTGTCCAGTTCTATTCGAACAACTACTACTGGAGGGTGTCTCCTGACTTATCAATCCATACGCTTTGGATCCAATGGTTGAGATATCCTTGCCATACAACATCCGGATGAGCAGCTTGACGGGTTCTTTACCATTTCCTAAAGTTTCGGCTTGTGATCAATAACATTTACTGCGAGGGGTGGCATTTCACTTCTTCCCCCGTTCATCGATCAGTATATACATTACAGCACAAGCAGAGCCCAATCGAAACTGCCGAACAGCCGAAGGGACATCAACAGGAACAGTGTCTGATCGGAGGTTCCTGAGATTGGATTTGCAGTAGTGGCCGACGCATCAACAAGATCACCAAGCACTACCAAGCATACGAAGCCTGTTGTACAAGGAGTCCTATCTCCGCCAAATTGAGGACGGCCTATCTTCTACCTTCTGTCCAGACATACTCCGGTCGAAGGGCCACGACATCAAGGCCACGACATCAAGGCCACATCTACGCTTAACGATAACGAGCCAAATTGCTAACGGAAGGTCTCTTGACGAGTCCCAGCAACCATGCCTACCCTAGTGTTGACCAATTTCAACATCGTCTGCGCAGTGCTTGGAGGGTTCATCACGCTATTTGGGCTTGTGAGCTATCTTTGCAAAGAACGGTTCTATCTATCCGAAGCTTGTACGTTTCAGCATCTTCCATGGCCAGGCTGTGGGTCAGTGACTGACGGAATCTTTGCAGTGATATCGCTTGTTGCTGGGGTCATCTTCTCGCCTCATGCCGCCAATTTCATCAGGCCTCTCGAATATGCTCAAGGGGTCTCAGAGAATCTTGATACCATCACGCTGTATTTCACCCGGCTGGTCTTGGGTGTCCAGCTTGTCTTGGCTGGCGTGCAGTTGCCAAGCAGATATCTTTATACGGAATGGAAGCCTCTAGCTCTCTTGCTCGGTCCGGGTATGACTATCATGTGGATAAGTGCGAGTCTCCTGGTATGGGCGATGGTGCCACATTTGCCCATTCTTCACGCATTAGCCATCGGTGCTTGTGTGACGCCCACGGACCCAGTCTTGTCCAATTCTATTGTCAAAGGAAAATTCGCGGACAAGAATATCCCGAAACCGTTGCAGAAAATCATCATTGCCGAGTCCGGCGCAAACGATGGGCTTGGGTACCCGTTCTTGTTTCTTGCCCTGTACCTCATCAAGTACACTCAGGATGGAGGCGCGGGACAACCTGGTGGCGCGGCAAAGGCGATGGGATACTGGTTTGGTGAGACTTGGGGGTACACTATTCTGTTGAGCGTCGTGTACGGTTTTGCTGTGGGCTGGCTGGCGAAAGAGCTCTTGCATTTTGCTGAGGAGAGGAAGTATGTGGATCGCGAGAGCTTCCTTGTCTTTGCTATCACACTTGCGCTTTTCATCACGGGGACTTGCGGAATGATCGGCTCGGATGATGTGTTGGCCTGTTTTGTCGCTGGAAACGCGTTTACTTGGGACGATTGGTGAGTACTCCTATGCCTAAGGTTCGATGGTTGAGAAACGCTTTGCTGATCACTGTTCAGGTTCCGCCTGGAGACGGCCGATGATTCTCTTCAGCCTACTATAGACATGTTGCTCAACATCTCTGTCTTTCTGTGGTTCGGAGCGGTCTGTCCGTGGGCGTCTTTTCGATCGAACGATTTTATACCGATATATCGTCTGATCTTCCTTGGGATATTGATTCTATTGTTGCGTCGGGTACCGATTGTCCTTGCTATGCACAAGAAGATACAGGAGATCGAGCATCTTCAACAAGCAATATTCGTGGGATTTTTTGGCCCAATTGGAGTGTCGGCAATCTTCTATCTCTATGTCAGTGTGGATTTCCTCAATCAGGTCACGGTGGATGGGGTGGTGCGCGAAGATGCGGAAAGATTAGCAGCTATCATGAGGGTGGTCATCTGGTTTCTGGCCATTTGCAGTATTGTCGTTCATGGACTGTCCATTCCATTGGGGAAGCTTGGATATCACTTTCCACGGACCATTTCGCAGGCACTCAGCAGTGACAGGGAAGACGATGAGCCTGACATCCACCTCCGACGACATCAACCGAACAGTCCGCTTCGACGGAGGAAGAAGAACAACCGAGGAGACCATCAGCCAAGTCCTGCGGTTTTCAAGATTGGAAGATCCAGCACAACCCAATCTTCAGGAAGAAATGGGGTCGTAGATGATCCAGCCGAACCGCCTCGACCGATACATTTCCCTGTTGATACTCCCCCAGTGGGGACACAGACCCCTGTAGAACGGGAAGTGGGTGAGAGGGGTCAAGAGATCGAGAGCAGCGCAAGAGACAGGCCGGTGACTGGGGACGCGAGATCAGGGTTGCGCTGGCAGGACGAGAGTACGAGGGAATGAGAATGAGGGTGTAGTACTAGGTAAAGATGGTGATACAGGCCTCAGTCGGGAACGACCGGCCAATCCTCGTATCTACAGGCACACACCTACCGACAGCCTGTGAGGAAGAGAAGAACTTCGAGTGTGGGCTCTGTAAACATTATTGAAGAATGTATATAGACCGTGTACCATACCCCGCGCGAGGGAGATCCTCCGGGACAGACCCCCTGCATTTCCGTTCTCCGCTGTACGGCCACACGACGACCCTGCAAGGCCTGGTCCTCCCTTTCTCTGAGAACCGGAGCTCTTTGGTTGCCTCCTCCTTCACCGCTTCCTTGCTGCTGCCTCCAGAAGCGCCCATGAACTTGGACTACCATCGTCCTCAGCCTAGCAAAAGCGCGTCGTGACATTGCCCTCCAAATACTCCTTGCTCGCGAAAGATTCACTACGTCTCGTTTCACTTCCTGCGAACGCGTGGATTCGCTCCCCTCCTTCCCAAAAGACCATCAATCTGCCTCGCCTTCGACGTTTCAGTCTGGTTCTCCGCCCCTTCTACCACCGCATCATCATGGCACAACCAGCTCCAGCCGCCCGGAACGATGCCTCGCGGTCAAGTCCTGGCCTTACTGCCACCAACGCTGCTGCGGGACAGAAGAGAAAGAGAACTACGGAACGGAAATTCTATGCCGTAAGAGAGGGGAAGACGCCAGGCATCTATGAGACCTGGCCAGACTGTCTAGGCCAAGTCAAGGGCTTCAAGGGTGCCGTCTGTATGGAACAGCAGTCCGCATGACTTAGGCATGAGTGCTGACACTTCACAGTCAAGGCTTTCCAGAATCTCCACGAAGCGCAAGCTTGGATGGATGGCAAACCCCTAGCCGAGAACAAGTCCAATTCCACCGACCAGAAATACTATGCAGTTCAATGTGGACAGATCCCAGGCGTATACACGGATTGGACGCAAGCACAGGCTCAAATACGAGGCTTCCGCAAACCCAAGCACAAGAAATTCAACACAAGAGCCGAAGCAGAAGCCTTTGTCGCTGCAGGGAAGAAATCCAGTGGTTCAGAACCGGCACAGAACATCAGTCCAGAAGAAGAGATACGGAGGTTGATTGTCAAGAACTCAGCGCCTGGCCTCCAGATCAATGGAACATATGCTCCGACCGACAAAGATGGAAACCCCTATGAACTTGGTCGACGACCCTTACCGCCCGGTGCCGAGGACGGCTACGATCCCAACGTAAAGCTGGGCCCAGACGGGACGTTGGTCAACCGGACTGAAGAGGAGAAACGCAAGACAAAAATGATGGTCCGAGAACGAGATGCGCCGGGTATGCTACGTATTTATACCGACGGATCGAGTCTACGCAACGGCCAAGCAGGGGCCAGGGCAGGAGTGGGAGTGTTTTTCGGACCACAAGATCCAAAGTATGATACCTCCACCTCCACCTCTCAAAAATTCAAATCCCGCGCACAGCGTCGAAAGACTCAGCGAGTCTATACCATGGACTGGGCGACGCGGCACAAGCCTGAAACCCCCGCCGAGCAAGAGCGACGAAGAGACAGCGATGACCTCGAAGAAGAAAAGCTAACGAGTTGGCGTTACAGAAATGTCTCCGAGGCACTTAAGGGCAGCAAACAAACCAATCAACGCGCCGAGTTGACTGCGATCTTACGAGCACTGAACATCGCACCTCTACATCGCGACGTGACTATTTACACGGACAGCAAGTACAGCATTGATTGCGTCACGAATTGGTACAAGAACTGGCAGAAGAACAATTGGACGAATGCCAAGGGCAAGCCTGTGGAAAACAAAGATTTGGTGGTGGATATCCGCGAGAAGATCGAAGAGAGAGACCAATTCAGTAAAGGCACGTTCTTTGTGTGGGTCAAGGGACATAAAGACAATGTGGGCAATATTGCGGCTGATAGGCTGGCTGTTGAGGGGGCGATGATGGCCAGAGGTATTGATGTTGAGGAGGTTTTTGGGAGTGAGAATGGTTCTATCGCGGAAGAAGTCGCTCGCTTGGTCAAAGGAGGTGACAACGAGGATGATGAGACGAAAGAGGCTTTTGAAGCTATGGAGAAGGCAATGCAGGAGGATGGTGATGGTGATGAGTTCAAATGAGGAATCGACCATTGTGACCCATGTCTTGGACGGCGGTATGCTGTATGAGTGCTACCTGGTGCTATGCTCCTTCAGACAGCATTTGAGAAGCTTGGTCCATGGCTACCAGATATATTGAGCCAACTTTCAGTCGCTTCGGACATTGGCCCATTGTTAATGCCTGCTCAAACAGATTCGATATGCGATGTCGGAAACCCACCTGTCACAATCAGAAGGCCAGGTCGGAGCGTGAATATTCCTACTTCCCGCAACCACGATCCTTCATCACCGAGGATTTTCCCTGCTTGGTAAAGGTCACGCGTGTATTCCCATTGCACTCATCCTAGGCAGAGCATCGTGCTCTTCTTGACAGGCGGTGGGGTGGCCGGGACAAGAATATAACCTCTTGAGATGTGGGACATCAATCTCATGTGGCGAGGCTGGAGTTGAATATGACTGTGCTCTGCCTGTATCGCATCTCGGAACGTCTATGCACCCTTGATCCGTCCAGAAACACGTCCCGGTGCCCACGAGTTGTTGTTCGCAATGATGCTAAGCAGGATTCGAACCTTGCTGGATTTCCTCGACGCTTTTTCTCCAGGCATCGACCGGTCGTCTCCTTTCCCGTCACATGCTGATGAAAGGGCTGTCTCCAATTTCCGTCCATGTTCAAATGTCGGCTTTGGCACGTGTAAATGCTTTTATACTCAGTCCTTGTCGATCAAGTCGTTATGCTTTCCTTCATGTCGAAAGCCTCAACGTCAGGACCAACAGCGTAACGTACGCGGCAATACTCAGAGCGGTCAAAACCACAACGACATTCCCACTAGTTCTGAATCTCTTCCTATGCAGCCCGTCATTGCTGACCTCATTGAAGAATTGTTGGTTCCCCTGTTGTCTGCGGTACGCGCTGACGACCAGAACTCCGGCTCCATAAACAGCGAACAGAGCCCCTATACTATAGAACTCGGACGTGAAGATCTTGAGCACCACGAGGGCGAAGGAGAATTGAGAGAGTGAGGTGCGGATGTAGGCACCTTCAAAGGTGCGTTGGGCGGCGCGGACTTCGACAAGTTCATCGTTGGTTAGGTCGATGCTGCGTGCGCGATGCATGCGCAGGCGGAATTGGTCTTCTGCATGGCGAGACTACAGCACGTTGTGTTAGTCTCGAGTTGTGTAGCGGGTGCGTGGTGCTTGAAAGGATGTGACGATATGCTTACAGTGAACATGACTGAGCATTCAATTTCAACGATAGCAGCAGGCTATTGAAGGGACATGTTCATCGACTGGATTGGCGCCTTCCCGGGAGTTCAGCGGGGGCTCTAGATCGGGATACAGGTGGTGGTAACAGATGAGATGTGAAGAAACGCAGTTGAGGTGAAGGGCAAGAGGGGTACCAGCCTTGCGCTACGTAGAGCAAGGCTGAGGTTGAGTGGAATGGAAGGTCAGCCGAGACAAGCACATCTTATTGCGTCTCGACGTCCTCCTAGCTCCGCTCTTCTCATATCCCTCCTTTCGCAACCTGTCGTGACGAGATGCTATACCAAGCCGCCTAGAGCCTGGCTTACTGACGGTCCCAGCATATGATATGACCAGTCAAGAGCGCAGACTCCGAACATGCGCAACGTCTGTTTCTGCTGCCGGTTAAGTCAAGGCGAGAACGACCTTGACATGCTCCCAAGTATTGGCAGTGGCATGTTCCAAGAAGGCCAAGCGATCTAAGCCACGATTGCAACAAAAAATATCATTATCATCGCGAGAGGGTTTGATGTTTCGTGATATCGTTTGTGGAAACTCCGATGTGCACGTGGCTGACTATACACGCCTGATTAGCTTGAGCTTTTACCAAGAAATCATACCGACTTGGCAACGAAAGTTTGACCTTGTTGCCAATACCATGATGGTCCAGTCTGTATAAGTCTATACGATATTCTCAAGCCCTCATCACTCCGCTCTGCTCCCCCTTTCTGCAATGCCCAGAATGCCCAGCGATATCGCCCTGCCATGGACGACGCATACACTCTTGGCATCAAGGTCTATCCTTTCTCGAAGGCGTCTTGGGCCAGTCGCAGGGGGTCATCAACGGTGATGCCCAGTATCTGAAAACTCTTGTTCAAGCACCGGTATAAAATGCAGGAGGGCTCGCCTTGATATCTTGTTCCTTTTCCCCAGCAACCTCGGCTGTACCCTTCAGTTTCTCTGATCACGGGACGATTCGAGATGTATCTCCATCAATATGACTATTTGTTTGCCATTGGCACGATCTTTGCCTTTCTTGATGCATGGAACATCGGTGCAAATGATGTTGCCAATTCCTTTGCCACGTCCGTCTCGTCCAGGTCATTGACTTATCTCCAAGCCATGTGTATTGCATCCGTCATGGAGTTTGCTGGCAGGTAAGATATGGCGAGCACCTTCGACAGGGTGGCTACTTTGTGAAGAACTACTGACCCTTGAATAGTATGGGAGTCGGCGCCCGCGTTGCCGACACCATCCGGACAAAGATTGTCGACGTGGATCAATTCGCAGACAACCCTGCCTTGCTGATGCTGGGCATGGTGTGTGCCGTGGTTGCATCGTCATGCTACCTCACTGTTGCTACCAAGCTTGGATTGCCGGTCTCCACTACCCATAGCATTTTGGGCGGCGTGATTGGCATGGGGATAGCAACTCTGGGCTCGGATGGGATTCACTGGTGGGGTGGCAACGTCAACTCTGGTGTTGTACAAGTGTTTCTGGCCTGGATATTCGCGCCCACCATTGCTGGTGGCTTCGGTGCAGTGATATTCCTCATCACCAAGTACGGAGTTATGTTGCGCAAGAACCCAGTCATGAAAGCTTTCGTGACAATCCCAGTCTATTTTGGCATCACCTCGGCACTTCTCACCAGTAAGTCTCCTCCCCTTCCAAAGTGCCTTGGGTATGAGTCTGACGTGTCTTAGTGCTCATCGTTTGGAAGGGAGGTTCCTCGCGAATCACGCTCAGCAACGCGGAAACCGTCGGCGTCATCATCGGCGTCGGCGCTGCGGTTACCCTCCTCGTCGCTGTCTTCTTCCTTCCGTGGCTCTATCGGGTCTTGCTCAAGAATGACTGGCAACTCAAATGGTGGCATATTCCACTAGGACCATTACTTTTGCGACGCGGAGAAACACCGCCTATGCCTGAAGGCTATATGGTCGTCCAGGACTATTACCGCGACCACTTGACCCTGGAGGAGCTCCAAGCCCAACGCGCCTCGGCGAATGTCAAGACACAAGATGTCGAGCGCAGCCATGAACATCCTTCGGAGAAGCTCAGGGACAGCAACCTGACAGACGACAAGATTTACCCCGACGGGCCCGGTGTTGGTCACGATGTGAGTCCTATCGCTACTACTACTACTGCTGCTGCTGCTGGCCCCCCACCACTCTCCATCATCGGCCCTCGCCCCGAAGGAAAGAACTCCAGCCCGGCAGTCCTGTTCTGGCAGCTCAAGCGCGCGCTGTTCCGTGGCGTCGAGCAGGACGTTGTCAGTATGCAGAAAAAGCGCAACATTCTGAGCGGCGACCTCGAGGCCGTCCACGCTCACGCCAAACACTACGACAATCGTGCCGAATATTTGTACTCTTTTCTCCAGGCCATGACTGCGGCCACGGCATCATTCACACACGGAGCCAACGACGTTTCAAAGTGAGTTCTTTCCGGACATGATCTCAGGCATTCGTAGAAGGCTAACCACAAATTCCAAAAGCGCAATTGGACCCTACACCACAATCTATTATATCTGGGCCAATAACGAGCTCAAATCGAAAACTCCTGTGCCATACTGGATCTTGTAAGTCTCTGCTCGGATGCCAAGCATGCTCTACAACTCTCTGAACAGTGTCTAACTGTATCTCAGGGCTTTCGGTGGTGCTGCAATCGTTATTGGTCTTTGGACCTACGGCTATAACATCATGCGCAACTTGGGCAATAAGATCACCCTCCACTCTCCCTCACGAGGTTTCTCCATGGAACTCGGCTCTGCCATTACAATCATCCTTGCTACTAGACTCAGTAAGTCTTCCCCTTGCCGGCAAGTTGCTCGAGGGCGTCTGCTAAGAGTCACGTGCAGAACTTCCAGTATCAACCACCCAATGTATTACTGGCGCGACCGTTGGTGTAGGACTCTGTTCCGGCACGTGGAGGACCATAAACTGGCGAATGGTCGCGTGGATCTATTTCGGTTGGTTCATAACGCTACCAGTGACCGGCATCATCTCCGGATGTCTCATGGGTATCATCATCAATGCGCCCAGGTGGGGCGTAGCCTTGTGAGCACATGACGCATCCTCAGTGCACCACGCCGAGTTGATGTGGCGCTTGGAGTCGAGCATCACGGAGTGCCCAAGAGACGGTGGACACAGGTCGTGCACGTACTTCGACATTGATGCAGGATTGCTGGAAAGGAGATTTGGGGCAGAACTCTTGACTTTGCCTCGCCGATTTGTGCATTGTCTGTCTGAATTTCATCCAAATTGTAGTGGCTAAAAGCAATACTAGGAACAAGGAGCATCAGTATGTCGTCTACCACGGGTGGTCATCTTGAGTGGCGACATAGCGGCGATCAGAATGGTCGTTGATCCAAGAAAATATATCTTGTGCCGCAGACCGAGTATCCGGATGGTCGTAATATGGAGCTGCTTTGAAGCCATAAATGAGCCCATCAACACTCGCCTCGCCCATGAGCTTGTCGAGATACCAGCTCTGCCCAGCCTCGAGGGTCCACGAAAAGACCTTGCCGAAGTGTCTCGACTCAACGGCTTGACGGAGCTCGGTACAGGTGTAATAGCTTTCTTCTTCGCAATTGCCGAACTGGTACCCGAGAATGAAATTGCCATAGGACATGATGCCTTTTGCTGATTGGGAGAGTCCGGCGGCAGAGAATGCCTGTTGGACAGTCGCTGCTAGGCTTTCGAGATCAATAGCTTCATAGTCGTTCAGAGAAGCAATGACTCTTTTGAAGGCAGGTCCGATGTTGCTGCCGCCATAGAAGCCGTACAAAACCCTCACACCATATGGCTGGAGGATCTCGCGTGCCAGATCCTGCAGGGTGTCGATCGAGCATGGCTCTGTCATTGGCTTGTTTGGATCGCAGTAGTCTGGATTTTTGATATCGAGCCACACGAAAGTGATTGTCTTGCCGGCCTGACGAGCGTCTGCGATGGCTTGGAACATTTGGCGCGCGCTGCCGCCACGGGTGAGCCATATACCGTCGTGGTCTACGTACCAGCCGCTGTTGTAGGCAGTAAGATCCATTTCAATGGCATTAGCGCCATGGGAGAGAGCATCTTGCACGCCTTGGACTGTGGAGACCCGGTGGGCTATGAGGTAAAATGGCATTGGCGGGTTGGGTACTGCCAGTTCGTCTGACGTCGATGTTGTATCGGTGGTGAGGTTGCTCACGACGTTGAGATCCAGAGTGGGTGGCAGGACTGGCTGAATGAGCGCCTGCTGGCTCGTACCGAGAATCAACGTGGCAGCGTCATTGAGAGGACTTGTCAAGAGTGAAGATGCGGCGGACAAACCCCTTATGAGTGGTGCGAAGGAGACCATTGTTGGGCATGGAATGATGCAGATTGACTCAAGAGACGATTGTCCTAGCGATGGCAATCATATAGCAAGGAAGTGGCCTTCATATAGCCAGAGTTATGAATACCATGATGAAGAGTCAGGTACAAGGAGTGGCAGTGGACTCGTCTGACATTGCAGAAGCAATACCTCGTGCAGTGCATCGATCTGGGGAAAGAGCGTATCTCGTATCGTGGACGAGGTTGTATTTGGGGTGCTATAGGCTGTGCGTTGGTGGTCTGTGGGCCGTGTAATTGGTTCGATGGACGGCGCATTGGGCGGCTGTCGATTCTTCCGCATAAAGAAACTTCGAATAGTATGCCGAGGTCCTGTTGAGCCACGAGTCGAGTTGTTCTTGGTGTGTACGAGAGAAGACCATCCATTGGAAAAGTTCAAACTGTGTGAACTTTTTGGGTTGCAATGTTGGGCTCACGTCCCGGAACATACCCCCAAGTACAAGCAATGTCAATGGAGCAACATGGATCGTCAGGACGCAATGTAACGGGCATTCCACGTACTTTTGTAGCCTTGGTATAGAGGAACTCAATATAAGTGTATTGCAGTCTCAACCAACCATGATATTGCATATCTGGCGCATATGTCTGACCTCATGGATATTTTGGACTTACCGTTCAACCCTATAGACGGTCGGCTATGGCCCCCTACAGGCGCCATATCCCAGTATCAGCCGTCCTCAGGTGCCCATACAGCCAACGTCACAGTCAAGGGCACCGCGAGGTGAGACTGTACCGCACCTCCTGGCGGTGAAGTGGTATGAAATAATGGTCGCATATGTATTTGAGTGTCGGATTTCTGCTTCAATCCACAATGAAGCCTGAAAGTCTTGCAAAAGCATTCTTGATGATGGCCGAGTGGAAAAGTCCTGTGCGATCCTCCATCATCCCTACTTGATGAGATGCAGTTTGAACAATCCACGAGGCAAACTTCCCCCTCCCCCTTCGTAGTATCGTAGTAACGGAAAAAACCAGGTAAAGCTGGTTTCACTTACCTACAATCTCCATAAGGAGCTTGTAGACAGAGTTTTTGTTTTTTTGCTCGATCGGCATTGGGTATTTGTTATACGAGCCTTTTGTGTGGGTGAGGCAGAATTGGTTGTAGTAACAAGAAGTGCTCGAAAGTACAGGTAAATGAAGAAGTGATGGTTTGATGCTAATAACTTACAAGTATACCTGGTATTGGCAAAAAGACCGCCCTTGTCCATCAATGCGGATAGGTCTCGCTGTGTCGCCCTTCCTACCGAGCGCATGTCATTTCTAAGCCCCTCGGTCGATCTTGCAGCGAGTATTCCCCCCTGGATGATGCGAGAATTCCGAGAATTGGAGACATGAACCGTGGGGGTGGGACGACACCAATGGCGGCGTCGGTATATCAGTGCTGGCGATTGCTCCGTTCGCTTTTTGGAATCTACATCTACTTGAGCGCATTCAACGCTGTGTGATTAGCGACGCTGGACTTTGAGCCAGGCGACGCAGCGGCAGCATGTCGAAGGTCATTGATTACGCAGAGGGTGAGAGAGTCATCCACGTCGCTGCGCTCCGACCACCCAGCTAACCTGCATCTACAGTACAGAAACACAAGTCCAAAGAGTCATGTTGGGTGATACTCTACGGCAATGTGTGGGACGTGACCGACTTCCTGCCCAACCACCCTGGTGGCGCGAACATCATCCTCAAGCTTGCCGGTAAAGATGCTACCGAAGAGTACGACCCGATTCACCCTCCCGGTACGCTCGAAGACAACCTGCCGGAGTCCGCGCGCATTGGACCGATCAACCCTCAGACACTCCCTGAGCCTGTAAAGGCGGCTAAAGATGTTGGACCAGAACCAGACAGTCAGATTGAACTACCACTGGGTGCGCTGCTGAACTTGAATGAAGTCGAGGCCGCTGGGAAGAAGAAAATGTCCAAGAAAGGATGGGCATACTACTACTCTGCCGCTGACGATCTGGCCAGCAAGCACTTCAACAATTCTGTTTATAGGCAGATACTGCTGCGGCCCAGGGTCTTCGTCGACTGTCGGGACTGTGACTTAAGCACCACTTTCCTAGGACACAAGCTTGAGATACCAATATTTGTGTCGCCGGCAGCTATGGCCAGACTCGCCCATCCGGACGGCGAATGGGGAATTGCTCAGGCATGCAAGAAGTTTGGCACCATACAGATGATCTCGAACAATGCTTCTATGACACCAGAACAGATTGTGAAAGATGCAGGGCCAGGTCAAGTGTTTGGCTGGCAGCTATATGTCCAGACAGAGCGGAAGAAATCAGAAGATATGCTGGGAAGAATCAACAAGTTGGATGCCATCAAGTTTATCTGCCTAACACTCGACGCGCCCGTACCCGGCAAGCGAGAAGAGGACGAGCGATCAAAATATGTTGTCGAGGACACAAGCCAGGCCATCAAGGATGCAGGTGGAGCAGAGCTCAAAGGTGGCGGTGGCATTGGTCAATCCTTGTTCTTTGGTACCGACCCAACATTGACCTGGACTGAGACACTTCCCTGGCTGAAGAAGCATACAAACAAGCCCATCATCCTCAAGGGCTTGCAGTGCCATGAAGACGCCTATCTTGCTTCTCATCACACAGATCAAGTCAAGGGCATCATCCTTTCCAACCATGGCGGTCGTGCCGCAGACACAGCACCACCTGCCATCCACACTTTGCTAGAGATTCGGAAATACTGCCCCGAAGTCCTCACTAAGCTTGATGTTGTGGTCGATGGCGGCATCAAGAGAGGTACCGACGTGGTAAAGGCGTTGGCACTCGGAGCAAAGGCCGTGGGTATCGGTCGTGGCGCGCTCTTTGGCTTGGCGGCTGGAGGTATCGAAGGCGTTGAAAGAGTCCTTGAGATCCTTCGTGACGAGACGGCAACAGCCGCTCGGTTGTTGGGTGTTCCAAAGATGAGTGACCTCAGTCCTCTGCATATTAACACCAGGGCTGTGGAGCGGGACATCTATGATGGTCCGGCCAATCTCCCAGGTATTGAGGGAGCCATGAAGGGTCTTTGGGTGAAAGCGAAGTTGTGAGAAGGTGCACCTTTGCGAGCCCGTTATACCCATACATCTGGCGCAGCGTTCGTGGTTGAGAATCATATAAAATGACATTTTGTGATGCGCTGAATACGAATCGAATCGCTCCGACTCAGAACGCTTCTTGGCCCACGCTGGTGCCGAACCAAGTCCTCAGCTCGTCGCTCTCTGTTCTTGGCCCAGACATGCCATTGCTGCCGAAGTAGTGGGAAAGTCTCATGTTATCGTCTTCGGCATCATCGGGCCAGTCTGCCAGCATTGCCGGTCCACTTTTTTGCTCTAGCATGTCTTTGATGGTGCCCCAGCTGAATCTGCATTCATTTCCAAACCCCCAGATGGGGTCGATCGCTGACTTCAGCCAACTGACACATCTTGCATCAGATGGATAACCAGAACCCCAGCTGACTGTGTCGTCCTTGCATGAGGTCGTTTGTTGCTGGGTGTAGGCCTCAAATAGAGCCTCGCAACTCACGTCTCTTGTGACCTTGGCGACGACACTTGCTGCACTGACGCACGGATACAGACTGTCGGCTTTCTTTTCGACAGTAATTTTAATGGTTGGGAAGATGAGTGCCAACTTTCTCTGGTAGACATCTGGCCTGCCGATGGTGTCGACATAGATTTCTCTGACGTTAACGCCTCGCTCGATGACACCTCGGATCAATTCGACGGTGGCATCCATGGCCTGGGCGTTCAAGTTGTATGATCCGCCGTTCTTCATCATGCCAGCACCAATGTCCTGAGCACTAAGAGATTTGATGGCCCAGCCGGATGACTTGAACAGATCTGTCTCTGATGAACAGACTGCTTTCATGAGGTTAGCCCTCACGACTGGCGTCAGGACTTTGGAGTCGTCAAAGTGATATGTAGTCGCCAGCAGGGACTGTTCCATCTCGATTGGGAGGTAGTAGACACCGTATATCATGGGCCCGATGACAGGCCCACGACCTGCTTCGTCCACACCGAGTACACATGGCGTCCCAGGTTCGGATCCAGATTTATTTGTGGTAACGCCCTCTGGGACTTCGCTGTAGTGTGCATACGATCTTCCAGACAACAGTGCGTCCTGATGACATTGCACCGAAGGAGGTACAAACACTGAAGATGCGGGGAGTTCTTCCTCCATGATTGATAGAGGGAAGTAGGCACAAAGCTCCGTATATTGTCTGGACTCGGGAGGCTTGGATCTAAGGATTGTGAAGACGCGACTCGATAATCGGACAAGGCACAGGACGCGTCTTGGGCCGGCTTCACTTCGGAATTGGCATTGGGGCAGTCTCTACCAACGCTAACTCGATCGGGCCTTTTAGACAACAACCTCCATCCTCAATCAACATCGGATGAAAGATAACTCATTGCAGGCAGCATCGGAGCTTGATCGCGGCTCCATTGTTCCAACCTGACACACCCCGTGGGGCCTTCGCGACTCTTTACCGCCATTATGGCGCCTCGACCGCCTGTTCATCGCGAACGCGACAATGTCGACTACTCCGCAGTTGGGAAGCTGGGAAGGTGGGATACCATGCACAGCATCAGAAGGACAAGACTGACCCGGGATAGGCGCACTGGAGTCACGTTAGACCCCAGACCCCTCGATGCGAATGGCATGGAAGAAATCACCGGCATCTTCTCTTCTCCTCGCAAGCCGTCTCCTCTGAAGAATGTGATGGTGATGGAAAGCGTGGAAGAGACAAGTACGTCGCATAGGTTGCATGACATCGAGACCAGACTGACACCGCTACAGATCTGAGCACCACTCCAACTCAAGCGATACGCAGATCAACTCGCTCAACCCCGCGGCGACCTCCTAGATCTTCATCACCGAGGAAAAGCGGGATAACTGGTACTGCCAGAAAAAGCAATGGCGTCGACATCTTCTCGACGAGAAAGAGCTTGCATCATGAAGACCCGGAAGATGGTGAGAATGCACCGGACTTGACACCGACGCAACAAACGCAAATGCACACTGCCAGGAAAAGCAACAGCGTCCATATCTTTTCAACCAGGAAAAGCTTACGACATGAAGACCTGGAAGATACTGAAAATGCGCCTGAATCGACTCCAAGTCAACAGGCACGGGCACACACTCGGACTCCAAGTCCTAACAAGTCACCTCTACGGGATATCACCACGAACAGCTCATATCCCAATAGGGCGCCCCGGACTAGCATGAGCGAGATTGAAAGAGCTGAAAGTGAGATATCAGCGTCGATTGAGGAGGATTCGTTGCAGCCCACCGAGGAGGCAGCGCAAGAGGAGGAGCCAACCACCCCGATTGTCGATGAATACGTACCGAATGATGGGATTGACGGACCTGATGACTACGTTTCGAGCGGCGCGGATAACGAGGAGGTGATCTCCGATGGAGAAGAAAGGGAAGAAATTGAAGACCGGGGCAGCCCTCCCAAGGATTTCGACGACGAGGAGGTGGAGAGGACGTTCGAGCCTGAACCGTCATTACCACCAGTAATACAAAACCAACCCAACTCGCGGAAGAAGCGCAAGTCGGATGCGCTGGATGTGGACGAGGATCCTGCTGTCTCGCCCGTGCCTCAGAAATCTCGCAAAACGAACAACAAACAACCTATTCCCGCACAAGATAGTCCTAGACCCTCACCGACACCGAAAGCACAGCCTTCAAAGGCAAAGGGAAAGCAGCCGCTGAAGAACAAAGACCCCAACGTTAAGATGTCCGCACGTCAGGAGAAGGAACTTGACGATATCATTGAGAAGGTGAAAGCAAGGCCAGGTCCTCCAAGATCTTTATACATTTTACGACGAGAAACGCCAGCGGATGAAGGCGTGACGCATACCAGAAGTGGCCGCGTCAGCATCAAGCCGTTGGCATACTGGCGTAACGAGAGATGCATCTTTGGTGAGAACAGCCCTTTGCCCAAAGATGCTCGATACCCATTGAATAGCATCAAGGAGATTGTACGAACAGAAGAAGTCAACGAAAATTGGGAGAAGCCAAAGTCAAAGAAGAAGAAGAAAAAGAACGCTAAAGGGACAGAAAAAGAGAAAGAGAAAGGCAAGGCACGCGCGGTCTCGGTGGTAGATTCGGACTCGTCCGACTCTGACGTGGATGAGGACGACGTGCCGAAAGAAGACCCGTATGCAGAGCCGTGGGAGACAGAGGGCGGAGGAAAGCTTCGAGGTAACGTTTCGATATGGGATGGTGCAGAGCAAGCACCTCTGGAGCAGGAAGAGGAGATTGAAATCGCATACGCTGCATCCGCTATCAAGACGCGCGAAGTCAAGAAAGGATCCAGTCCTGACGGACGGCCGACCTTTAGATACGCCAAACTGATAAGCACGAAATTTATGGGGTCGGGACTGCTGGATTTACCTCCTGGAGGACTGAAGCGACCGAAGAACAGTCGAATGATGCACATGAGTTTCTTCGTGGTGAAAGGGCGTGTCACAGTGAGTGTTGGCCCTATTGGCGGTGAAGAGACTGGCAGTACGAGCCGGTTCAGCATTGGCAAAGGGGGGTTCTGGCAAGTTCCTAGAGGTGAGTTTTATGTCCACTACGGCTGTCTGTCGTGCGATAAGAGCTAATATGTGTTGACAGGCAATCAATACTCGATCGAGAACGAATTGGATAAGCCGGCGCAGATATTCTTCAGTCAAGGATGTGAGCCAGTCCCCATTGAATTTGAGGAATAAGGCTTTTGGACTGTCTAAACTTGTCTCGGCACGCATTGACTCTATATGTCTATCGTGCATGTCGACATGACTGGAATGAAAATACCTTTGGCCAAACTTTGTTCGACGGGCATATGACTTGAAGATACCGCTTTTGCTTGCAATGATAACATGCCCACTTTGAAAGACAACAGCCACTGGAGCGCTGCTTGTCGTCTGCTTCATGAAGCCGAACGCGACATTGAGATGCCGTGCTTCAAAGATGGTCGTCAAGACGCAATGAATTTGTGTTTGAGCCAAGCTCCCCCACTGTCTTCCCACTTTCGTTTCATGGTCTTGCTCGCATAGCAGTGCAGATTCTGCATGATCGTGATCTACTTCGCATGCTTTCATTCTTAAGATGCACCCTTCCTGATCGTCTTGCCCGTCGGTAGCGTGTGGCCGAAGGCAGATGCGTGTCCCGCACTTTCGCGTCTCGCGTGTATCTGGGACCACGTTCATCCAGTTCCGTCGTGGGCCAGGGCATGGCCTTTGATCTCTGACATGCTGCTTCCATACGTGTCACGCCAACACTCAAGTCTGTTCGCGGCGCCTCCAGGATCACCAGATCCTGGGAGTCTTCGTTGACTTGATCATGTGGACGGAGGTTATGCCGTTCCTCAGACCTCCTCCATATCCTCATCGATCAGATCATCCAGCACCGGCCACTCGCCAACCTCAACCTTCTCTGGCCTTGCAAAAACACCGAACTTCTCCCCACAGGTAAACACCCTCTTCTTTGTTTCTGTTCCATCCTCTTCTTCAACGACCACGCTCCCATCATTTCGACCAACTGGCTCATCCAGTTCAACACCCACCCACACACACCCCGCTTCCTTGACGCCTCCCAAGCCAGGGATCTCGCCAACATATCGCACGGTGCCTCGTCTTCCATCATCGCGGCCTACACGGCACCGCATGGAGACTTTGATCTGCCGCCGCTCAATCTCAGCACTATCATGCTTGAACCTCTCCTCGGCGAGACTCTGTGCGTCCTTAGCATGTGGATCGAACCTGCCCAGACCCTGGCGGCGCTTCCATGCCAGAACAGAATCCTCCAGCTTCTCGTACTGGGTCTCAGGCATCTGGTACTTCTCGACGGAACTCAGATCGTTGAAATTGATTGTCTGCCGTGCTGCTACGGGTCGACTGTCCAGGATTTCAATCTCCGAGCCGCGGTGAAGACCATTCCTTGGATCGCCAACGAAACTCTCGTCGGACAGAGAGATCCATGACCCATCAAGGCCCCTTGTCCTCAGGGACTGGGCTGATGCGGGGATTCCGGTCACAGGCTCGAGTTTGGTTTTCAGTTGTGAGATGGTCCAGGACGGGGTGATGCGCCGCTCCGCCCTCAACAGTGGTGTACCGCTGGTCGGGTTTGTGTCGTTGGGTACAGTTATCTGCACGGGGATGTCTGGCTGGGTTGTTGTCGCCATCTTGTGCAGTCTGACTGTTGCTGAACAGTGCAAGGAATGAATACTTATCTTGTCCAGAGTCTGTCTGTTTGTCTAGTCAGGCTAATCCTCGGCTATTTCTTGCTCTTTGTTGTGATAGCAAGTGAATAGGGGCACTTTTTAAACGCATACATGGAAGCTTAGCCGAGGGCTTTGCTTCATCTCATGAAGATTTGTTTGTTTGCTTCTAAACTCCTTTGCTATCTTGCTTTGATAGACCGTGTCGGCGACGCGTACATTTCAAGTAGCTTGGTGTCCGGCGACCGTCACCTCCTTGATCTTACATTCGCCTACGGCCAGCTTTCCAATGTCTTGGGCTCTAAACTTACAATGGATCACCAGGAAGAAGTTGTACCTGGTGACGTATTTCTGACACTGCCACACGTCCTAGACGGCCCTCTACCGATCAGCGACTATTCCCTCCAAGATGCGACTTCATGCGCTTCGAAACATTTGATCAGGCTCGAGTTTGGAGTCCCAAGGACAAAGACTTCATAACACGCCCTCTTCGGAATGTTCCTGCAAAGCAAGGTCTTTTCACTCAGCTTCCTCCACTATACCAAGCCGAGTTCGCAGAATCTTGCCTGTGAGCGCGCGAGGAATTGCCTTGACGAACTTGACTTCCTTGAGATGTTTGTATGAGATGAGCTTCGAAGCGACGAATGCCTTGATGTCGTCTTCAGACAAATTCATCGCAGCTTGTGTGAACCGTCCCTCTGGGAAGCCCTGGACAACATAGGCGCAGAGTATGGTCTGGTAGGTGCCATTGGGATCCTCACAACTGACGCCATAGACAGCAGCATCGGCAATCAGCGGATGGGACTCAAGAACGCTTTCGACCTCCGTTGGCGAGACTTGCCAACCGTTGACCTTTAGGATCTCTTTGCATCGTCCGGCATGGACGACTTTGTTGTCGTCTCGAATGAGGACGAGATCACCGGTTCGGTAGAATCCATCAGAGTCAAAGCTGTCTCGGTTTGCTTTGCCTTTTGGAAGGTATGACAAGAACATCGTTGGCGAACGTATGAGTGCTTCTCCAACTTTGTTATGTTCTTTGACAATGTCTCCATTGGCACCGATCAGCTTCATCTCCATGTTGGGTAGCAGTCGTCCAACGGTTCCGGTGTCATTCTTCTCAGACCAACCATGAAGAGTGTGCCAGCCCGCCTCGGTGGTTCCCCAACATTGAGCGACCACAGCACCTGGCCTCAAGCGCTTGATCAACGTGGCCTGGACAACCGGGTTCAGTACTGCTCCGGCGCATATGACGTATCGCAAGAACCGAATCGAGTGGGCGTCCAAACCTCCCAATTGTGCCAGTATACCAGCGATCGGAGGCACGATTGGTGCGTCAGTAATGCCGAACTTGTTGACAGCGTGAAGGAAATCCGGAAGGTGGAATTTCGGCAAGAAGTAAGTGGGGATACCGAGGCGGAGAGGAAGGACAAGAGCCAGTGGTGATGCAAAGGCGTGAAAGACAGGTAGACAGATGAGCTGTGAAGGCTGTGAAAGATGTCAGTCTGATTACTCTTGGGTGCTCAGATGTCAAGAATGACAATACCTGGTAAGGTCTCGCATTGTACTGGTCCTCCAGAATTGCTGCCTGTGCGACGATGTAGCGATGTGGAATCATGGCCACCTTTGGAAGACCTGTGGTCCCACTGGTGGTTGCATACGCCGCCAGACTTCCCCCGCTCTGTGGATGGTGGTTGAATGGATGTTCCACCGAGTCAACCAAAAGACTTCGCCAATTACGGCACCCTTCGATGGGCGCATCTCCCTCACCACCGATCAAGAAGACATCTGATTTGGAGATGTCACAGATCGAGGCTGCTTCAAGGACTGGCTTGATGCAGCGCGTCTGAGTGAAGATCAACTTGGGTTTTGTGAGTTTGAAATGTCTCTCGAGCTCGGAAGAGGTGTATGCAGGATTGACGCCCGAAACGCAGGCTCCGGAACCGACTATGGCTAGGTAAACCAGGGGATACCAGATCTATCATTCCCCCAGATCGACCCGGTCAGCAGTGTCACACAACAGATGGTGAAGCAGATGGGTAGCGGCAACAGCCGTTTTGAGCAACAGAAGGAAGAATCTTACGTTATTGTAGGAGTGTAGGATCACACAGTCCCCCTCCTTGACTCCGAGTTCCTTGAGACCTTCGATAAGTTGACACACGACAAGGTAAGCTTGAGAAGCCGAGATCGATTCCGACTCATCGTTCCTCGGGTGGACGAAGATCTAAATGGAAGATTCCAAATCAGCGATTGCCTGTTTTGTATACCCGCATGTTCAAGCAGCTTACCGGCTTGTTCTTGTCATATTGACCAAGATTGGCGAAAGCAAAAGTGAAGATGTCTGCAGGCGGGATAACGAGAGATTTGGTCGCGGTCCGGACGTACTGATGGGCCTGCTGGTTGACGTGGTCCTCGGAACGAGGTGGAGAGAAAGACATTGTGTAACTGTGGCTTGCGCACAGAGACAGGTGTCAATATGTGTGGCTAAGTGTGCGTGGACAGTGGCAGGTCAAGTAGGACAAGAGCTGCAAGGAGCATGCCCTTTGTGCGAAGGAAGAGGGGATGCAGAAGCGGATGAGGTGTAGATCTCTGTGAGAGGAGACCTATCCAACAAGAGAAAGGTGGGTTGATAAAGACGGAGAAGATGAAAAGTTGGTGTTGGTAAAGAATTGAAGACAGGTACAGAGTTGGTGGTGTATTCACTTTGAGACAACAGATCTTTTGCTGACAATACGGGCAGTTTGCTACAGTGGGCGCGGGTGAATGAATTGCCTCACGCAACTCACCTCACAAAGAACAGGTCTTTTGGGAAGAGATACAAGAATACAGCCTCTTCCCATCTGTCTTGCTGGTTTTGACAGCGGCATCATTAGTCAAGCCTGGTCATTCTCGACTCTACTACGGCCGTTCCAATGATGGCCATGATGCAGTCCAGCTTCAACTCCAACTACAGCACCTCAGCTCCTTCCATCTTTGTCTGCACCGTCCACCTCTTGCCTGCAGTCGGAAGGAATGCAGCTGGATTCAATATATTGGAGGACTATCAATTGGTTACCGGCAATGCAAACTTGGCTGGAGGAAGAATCGACCCAGTTCCGCGGATCTCTCTCACTGCCTGACCTCACTGCCTTGGCCGATTGGATATCAAAATATAGCTAGATACCACTATAGCTACTTACGGACGGATCTGTACGAAAGTGCATGCAACACCATCACAACACCATTGATGCCACAACGTTGAGGAATTCTTCTCGGCTACGTTCGGATCGGATACCTTTGTTTTGGCTGTTTCTGTCATCCTACGGCTGCCAGTGGTTGCATGATTTCTCATGGCCCACGTTTTCGAGTCACCTTGAATATTCGTCCAATGCTTCACGTTCGATACCTCCTCGGTAACCCCTTCACTCACCATCCTCCACCTCGTCATTCCCAAAATACCACCTGGTACCTCGTTGTATGATCCGATCCACTCGTTGCCCTTCGGCTTCACGATCCGTTTTCTGTTCGCAGGATATGTCCTCGTTTCAGGTACCTCCACGATCAACTGCAACGCCAGCGGTATAAAAGCGTCAGGAACGTCGTCTTATCAGATGCCGATAACACCGATCCATACCACGACGTCACCTCTTCAACACGCCTCCTTTATAGGCTAAATATCTTCACATCTGGGTAGGTACTCCGTTTGTCGCGCAGCAAACCCATACACTCCACTGCCTCGCGCTTGTGTATTGACTGCTTCGCGGCGTCATGGCAGCCATGTGAATTTCGGTTCACTGCCTCGAAGCATCTCGAGGCAGTCGACTCGGGTAGTTATGGCAGCCATTATCAATGCCTTTCCGTTCTTTTCTGCCTCGTCCCCGGGAACATTTTATCTTCATTTCTGTCCTGGTTCATTTGTCCTCGTTCCAAGCAAAACTTTTCTTGAAAAGTCTTACTGATCTTTCTGGTCTACACAGTTAGGGATGGCGCCAGATACTTTTCACCCATTCTGGGTGTCGAAACATCCTCCCCAGCACCACCGTGTCGCATACGACGCGAATTCCCTAAAGCCGAACCATCATCCAGATCCGAACTATCCCAATGACAACATGAACCACTCCGTTGATCCTCACTATCCTTCGTCACAAACCGAAGCCTCTGAGCTCACAGAGATTACTCCTACAAGTTCGGTAGCCATCCTGCCCAAACTCGACGGCGCATGTGATCACCCTTGCCCTGTGATGGCATCAGACATGGTACTTGAAAAGCCAACTATTCCTGTGACACCATTTCCGGAGAAAAAATATGATCGCATCCTACGGAATCTCCGGTGGACCATTCTGTCGGTCTATCGGCGCCTCAACATCATTGTGCTCACGTCAAATATCATCGCCATGGTAGTCCTGGCTACACAGCACAGGCTGCTTACAATGTCACCAACAGCGGCTGGCTCGGCTGTAGCCATCAACGTGACTGCGTCGGTCCTGATTCGACAGGAGCTTGTCATTAATGCTCTCTTCTACTTGTTCGGTAGATGTCCTCAGTGGTTCCCACTACGTATCCGCTGCATGGCTGCAAAGATCTACCATCTAGGAGGAGTACACAGTGGCGGTGCAATGTCGGCCACACTCTGGCTAGTGTTTTTCACCATCGCTGTGGTCAGATTCTTTCGAGAAAAACTACTCGACACGCACAACTATGCCATACCGGCTGTCATGGCGGTAATCGACGGACTTTTCATCTCCATCGTGGTCATGGCACATCCGAGCATTCGTGTAAGACTTCACAACTCGTTTGAATTGGTTCACCGCTTTGCCGGTTGGACTGCCCTAGCACTGTTCTGGGTTCTCTTTGGACTTCTGACGGACGCAAAAATTCACAGCTCAGACTCGACTATCACGCTCCAAGGCGCAGTTGCTGGCAGTCCTATATTTTGGAGCCTCCTGATTACGACCATCTCTATCATATTGCCATGGCTCTCCCTCCGAAAGGTTGCAGTCGATGCGGAACCACTGTCGGATCACGCCATTCAATTACACTTCACTTATACCAAGTGCCCTGCAGGTGCAGCTGCTCGACTGTCCGAAAGCCCTCTTAGAGAATGGCATGCCTTTGCTGGTATCCCGGATGAGGATGGCCAAGGATTCTCCGTCATCGTATCCGCTGCAGGCGACTGGACCTCGAAACTCATCAAATCGCCACCGACAAAACTTTGGGTTCGTGGTATCCCGACCAAAGGCGTATTATACATCGCTCCAATATTCAAGAAGATGGTACTCGTCGCCACAGGATCCGGGGTTGGTCCTGTCATGTCGCTTTTATGCATGAAGAACATCCCATGCCGCATCATATGGTCAACACCTGATCCTGAGGCCACATACAAACCAGGCATCGTCGAAGAGATTCGCCGCGCTGATCCAGAAGCTGTCATCATCAACACGACTGTCGCTGGACGACCAAATCTTGTGCGGCTGACATATGATCTGTATGTGTCATCAGGTGCGGAGGCGTGCTTCATCATTTCCAACCCCAGAGTTACGCGGAGAGTGGTATATGCTCTTGAGTCTCGGGGAGTTCCAATTTTCGCACCTATTTTCGACTCTTGAACGATTGAGATCCCCACTCAGCAAGCAACATATTTTAGGGGCTTCGGCAGGTTGGCATGAGTTTGCACATACGGGCGCGGTTTCGGTCAGACAGGTCGTTCAATCTGTTGTGCACTTGAAGCAGAGGACGGTTTCGGCAGCTTCGAGCAATGACGGGTGTTTCAAAGATGGGGTTGGGCTTCGGGTTTTTTATTTCGTCATCGGCACTGGCTGTATCATGATTGAGGGTTGTCAGTACATATGATGTAAGTGTAGCACTGTACCCACATAGTCAGCATCCCATTGTCATGCACTTGACAGGATCTCTTTGTACAGAAAGACAGTGTTCTAGTGTATCGAGTGCATCTACCAATTCAAATTCCCCTTTCCTGATTTCACAGTAATAGACGCATGTGGGCAAGTGTAGTGTGAACAGTCTACCCGTGAACAAAGAATCAAGAACAAAGAAGAGACACATACATTCGTTCCTGGTTGATTGTCAAACAAAGGATGTTCAGCCCGTCTTCTGCCACACAGCTAAGCTACATACAAAGTCCAAAACCTCCTCTCATCTTGTACAGACAAAGGCAGTTCAGCATGCATCGAAAATCAGGCAATGCCAATCAGGCCAGGAATGAATGCTCGCCCAGTCTCTGCAGGACGCCTCCTAGCAAACTCTAGCTGGCCTCATCTGACTCAAAGCGAAACTCTCACTTTCTTTCTCGGTGGTTCCTTGCCACGATCGTCCACGTCAGGATTGTACACCAGGTCAAACGCATATTTAAATCCCCGTCCATTTTTGACTCGGACTTTGCAAGCCTTGAGATCAGCCTCGGTCAGTCCCGCGCCCTTCATTAGCAGGTCTTGTAAAAACCGTATCTCCTCTTGAGCCTCGTCATACATGGCTCGATAAACGTTCAGAGGTTTTCTGCGCTTTGCCCTGTGCAATTCTCGTTGTTGCTCTTCCTTGCGGGCGCCTGCTGGATTTGCTACAACGGGCCTAGAGTCTGAATCGCTCGATGAGTCTGATTCTTCTGAACTTTCGGAGTCGGAGGATTGGCCATTTCTGCTCGGTCGCTCCTTAGGCGTGACATTGAGACGGTCCCGTAGCTGCGCGGAGACGCTGGCCACATCGATTTGCGGTGGCTGTGGAGTAAGATCAAGCACTGGGCTGGAGGCTCGGTGGTGGAGAAACGCTTTTGCCTTCTTCTTCTTGGGATGGGTTGGGGGTCTCCTTGTGTTGTCGTCAGCAGCATCACGTTCAAGGTTGGCTGCTTCGCGTCTTTTCCTCCTCTTTGCGGCGCTGGATAGTTGCCTTGTCGAAGATCCTTTCTTTCTGGATTGCTTACGCAAGCCCTTCGGAGTTCCAGTTTCAGTATCGCTTTCTATTTTGATAGCTGATATTTCGTCTGTCCCCAGCGTCGGCGGTGTAGGGAGCTGTGCCCTGCCAGGTCCTGACTCGGCTATTGGAGGCTGTCGTGCATCTGTTTTAGATGCGGCGGCGCCGCTCTGAGGTGTGTCGACTGGCGATGGAGCAGTGACACCCCTCGTGTTCTGATCTTCGAGGTAGGTTATGAGACCCCCTAGAAAGCGGTCGACAGGCCGTCCTGAAGGCGGGAAATATGGAATAGGTATGAAAGACCCAAGTAAACGGCACTTCTCGCTCAACGTATCGGCTCGTGGCAGATTGCCGCGCTTCAGGCCCGCGGGGCACGTATTATGCACAAACGAGATAGCATCTTCTAGAGCAGCGAAGATTCGGCTTTTTGAGTGTGGCGGGCTCTTGTAACGAGCAGGGATTAGTTGCTCGATTCGCGAGATCAGAGGTTGACTTATGTCGTAATTGTTGAAGGAAGAGTTTTCTCCGTCGATTATGTTCTCTCCGGTCCGTATCTTGAGTGACACCATCCTACTTTTTCCAGCAAGTGCAAAGTGTTGTCGCGAACGAAGGTCGTGTGCATGCGGCTCTGCGGGCCGGGAATTGGTCTTGTGGTGGTGGCTCATCTCAACTTGAAGTGAGAAGTGAACTCGAAATAGAAAACATGCGGCCTGCTAGTGATAAAGATCGGATCAGAAAGAATAAGCGTCGAGCATCGGAGGGCTTTCTCAACAGATAAAGAGCGACTTAGAGGAGCATTGCGGACTGGGCCAGCAGGAGAGAGAAAGAGTGCGCAGGTCGCAGTATCAGTTGACCATCATCCAGATGGTGCAAAGTGACGCTGTGGATGAAAGGAAATCAATCGAAGACAGAAGTACCTCACCTCCACGTAGGTAGATCTTGTCTTCCAGTACTGACCGGAGGGCTCTGATAATACTCGCTTTTACTCTTCAATCCCGACCTTGCCTGTTAGCGCGAGGCCACGTACCCGTTACAGACTCTTCGAATGTCTATTCCCCCGATGTGCTCTCTAATGATGTTCGCGCAGAGATCGTCGATGTCCTCAACGATATTCTTATCATTCGTCCGCAAAGAGCCACCGTCCGTCTCCTCTCTTGGCTTCTTCGTATCGCTTTTCGATCTCTTGACGCTCCATGAGTCTTGCTTTTTCCCGATTCTCTTTGTCCTCTTGTGTCGAGGGGAAATCTGTGCTCCAAAACCCCGGCGGAGTTTGTGCTCGATCATATGCAACTCGATGCATCTTGCCGTACTGATTTGCCAGCCTCTTCGCACGGGCTTCGTGAATGAGATTGAGTCGCGCAAGTGGTGTCAAGGTACGTATCCTCTCCTCTGAATCCGGTCCCAGGAAGTATAGGAGCAACTCGTCATCTGTCATATCCTTGTCTGCTGGAAGTGTATCTGCCAACGCCCTGAATTTGGCACCACAGCACTCAGGGCGTGTGCAGCCTGGCAAGCATTTCCTGGCTTCACGTCCGCGCATAACGTCTTCGAAGGCGTAGTCAAAGCCACCGTTCCAAGCTGGGTTGATCTTGAAATGTGAAAGGTTGAGTCGATGCACTGGCCTAGAGCGATATGGTTCCTCATCCTCAGGCCCTGCTGCAGGACGTGCCTTTGGGGGAAGGAATGGTGGTTTCCTTACTGATGTGGCCTTCGGAGCAACGGAAGGCAGGACATTCGTAGGAGGCAACGGCGCTCGAGGTTCCACTTCATCTGTCGAAGGTGACAGTCTGTGGTCTGCCGCGTTTGTGTCAGGTCGAGAAAGGAGCTTTGAAGGAGTGGGCCCCGGAGCTGTGAGCAGAGCCTGGAGACGCTGATGCGGTGAGCTGCTTTCGTTCGCACCAGTATCCTTTCCCTTTGCGGAGCCCGGTCTTTCTCGGCTGTACTCCTCACCATCTTCCGCCACTGCAGGGATTGCTTCAGCTCCTCTATCGCTGAGCCTCTTAAACTTGGGACGGTTGTGCGAGACATTGCCCCCAGACACGACATTTGCAGAAATCTCCTTCAGAACTTGAGGACTTGTGCTTCGGGGTCGCTTTCGCTTGCCGTCCACGGGTGTCGTGTTGCCTTGAGTCTCATCAGATGAGATGACTGGGGAGGAGACACCCGGATGCTGTAATCGCCATTTTCTTTCCTTTGCTTGTACAACGCGTAATTTTGCTTTCAATTGGTCGATTTCGGCTTGTCTCTCGACGTCCTTCCTGAAGAATTGGTCGAATTGAGCAGATAGGTCGGGTGCAGCGGCCTGCTTACCACGTAATTCTTCAAGCTGCTCTTTGAGTTTCTCGTTTTCCAATCTCAACGGTTCATCAGAATGCTCAGATGGTGATTTAGATTCATGTCGATGAAATCGTAGCTCCTCAAGTTCCTGCTTGAGCTGCTCATTCTCGCGTTTTAGTATATCGTCCGGAGGTGGAGGCAGTACAGGAGCATCTCTTTGTTTGCTCAGGATATCGTCAAGTTGCTCCTTGAGCTTTCCATTTTCATGCTTCAACCGTTCAATAGTCTTTATACTCTCATTAACTTGACGATAAAGAAGTTCGCTCTGAGTCAATGCCGATATAAGGGTGCTCGTCAATTGTTGTGCCGACGCGCTCATCTTCTTATATGTTGGAGACAAGACAAGACAAGACGCGTTCAAAGCACCAAAAAGAGAGTCAACTCGGCCAAACTCCGGCAGTTCTTTGGGTCGACGCCCGGAATATCACAGTCGCAATTGCCGCAAGACAGTACTTTAACCACTTTTTGTCTAAACAGTGCAGGCACTGCTGAGATAGAGGCACGATGCCCAAGCGGCGGAGGTCTGATGACGATGATATCGACACTCCTGGTCAGTCCACTATCAAGAGATGTCGGACCGGACCAAGACGCAATCTGTTGGACATTAGTGATGAGATCCTACTTCGCATCCTGTCCAGTCTCGAGACAAAGGACCTACTCCGTACTGAAAGGTGAGTGCTTGTGCACTACTCAAGTATCGACTGATGCTTTCTCAGTGTCTCACAGCGTTTTCGCTCGTTAGCCACCGATCGGGAGATATGGAAAGCAAATTATTACGATGCCTGGATCGAGTCACGAGCCCGTCGATTACCGCCTACCAAGACCCGAGAAGAATCAAGGCATCGAACAAAAATTGCGAAATGGCTAGAGCATGGACAGAAATTGAGGGATGGTCCTACTGTCGATTGGAAACGACAGTTCAAGATCCGCAGCAATTGGGTAGCTGGGAATGCAAAAGTCCATGAAGTAGAGGTTGCGAATCCTCCATCGCCACCAGTCATCGCAAAACTTCACAAAGGCATAATATTCACTGTCGACCGGTTGTCCGGACTACGGGCATGGTCGTCGTCTGCCGGGACACGAACTTTGAAGGCTCAACAACCCCTACATCTCGAAGCCGAAGCAACCTGCATGGCCCTGGACACCTCCGATGGCCTAGTACATGTACTATTGGGTTTCCGAGATGGCACTTTCTCAATGTATGCTTTTAAAGACGAGGGCAAAATCGAACCAGTGATGAGCCACCGCTCAGCAGACGGACCCCTTATGGCTGTTGCTCTTGCAATGCCGTATGCCATGACCGTTTCCAAGACGAAGTTCCTATCACTTTATGATCTAAGCACACATCAGGAGGAAGGCGCAGCAGCTGGAAAATTGGCACCGATTGCCCGGCTCCAGTCAGATGCGTCCTTTTCACCGGTTTCACTGGCACTGCGAAGAACGTCCACGAGGGTCATCGCCACTGTAGCGTATGCATTCAACAGGGTGCATTCTGGATGGTGCATGGGATTGCAGGAGATCATGATGTCGGCAAACGGCCTGTTGTTGGACAGTAGGCTGGCTTCAACGATTGAAACACCCATTGATGCGCGGTATCAGGGTAAAGACAAATGGGAGATGGCCACCCGCGCCGCCAGCTCTTTACCAATGCCTCTACACCCTCAGCTGATGAGTCCACCTACTTCATTATCTTACGAGCATCCATTTCTCGTATGCACGCTAGCAGACAACACCATCATGTCATTCATGGTGACCTCGAATGAAACAAAGCTGGAGGTCAGTGCCGGTCGACGTCTCTGGGGACATACGTCTGCCGTCTCTGGAGCGGAAGTCAACAATCGAGGGAAGGCCGTTTCGATCAGCTGCCGAGGCGATGAGATCCGGGTATGGGAGTTGGAGCCTGTGATGACGACCAGCGTTCAGACAAAGACTAGCACGCGAATAAAGGCGGTGCATGATCTGTCCGGAATTGCCACAGCGTTGGCAGAACGAGGCTCCGGGTTAGGGCTTGCTCTCCATGAGATGAAACGAGAACTCAGCCTTACTCGTAGATGGGTAGGCTTTGACGAAGAACAAGTTGTGGTCCTGGGCGAAAGAGATCAGACACAGATAATGGCGCTATACGACTTTACATAGAAAGTTTGGCGTTTTAGGGAAATGATATATGAATGAATAATGGCTCGATGAATGAGGTCTGGCCGATCTCTCACCAATCTCTGAATCGTTCAAAACTTTCAGGCCCATCCAGATCACGGTTTGGACGTTGCTGGAGTGGATCGAGGGGATGTGCGACCTGCACAGGATCGAACCAGTGGAGTGGACGAAATACTAAACGAGCGACTCAGGCGGCTCGCCCCCGTTGGCTTTGGCTTTTGCGGGCTGGCGCAGCGCAGTGCTGAGGGAACAGTGAACAACTGGCGGCGTAAACGTCAAAAAACTGTGACGAAAGAATCAACCCCCCCACTAATTATTCTTGCTGCCGCTTGCACGTTGACAACTGCCACTGCTCATTTTCTCCTCCGCCTTCACTTTGCCCTCAATCGCAATCCAAAACAATTTCATTGCAACCTGCAACAATCAAATCTGTGGCTCAAAGTCAAGATCGCTCTCAATAACACAATCTACTCGCTTCTGGTACGCTTTTGTGCTCTTCCTGTCTCTCAAAGACATTCATACTGACGGATTTGCTTCAGTTAGCTCAAATCAACTCTCTACAAGATGGATCGTGGCTGCTACAACTGCGGTGACTCGTCTCACCAGGTGCTTATGATCGCTATGACTACTCTTCCACCCTCTTACGCTACTCCAGGCTCGCGATTGCCCTAAGAAAGGAAACCCTACCTGGTAAGCAATTCTCTGCAGAGAGCCTTCCAAAATACAATAGCTAACCAGATCTTGCTAAACAGCTACAACTGCGGTGGTATGACGCCTGCTCGCCTCCTCCCAATTTCATCAAGCTAACCCTTTCCACAGCTGAAGGACACGTCAGTCGCGAATGCACTGCTGCTCCCAAGCCAAAGTCTTGCTACAAATGTCAGTTTGATTTCGAAAACATCTGGCTGAAAACACATTGACAGAAACAGGTGGTAACGAAGGACACATGGCCCGTGACTGCCCTCAAGCTGGTCCTCCTGGCGGAGCTGGTGCTGGCTGGGGCAGTGGCGGAGGTCAATCCTTCGGTGGCGGCGGCGGGAACTCCTATGGCGGCGGCGGCGGCGGCTCTGCTCGTGAATGCTATCGCTGCGGTGGACAAGGTCACATAGCGCGGTGAGTTCATCATTACCCGACATCTTCGGGAACAATTGCTGATTTCTCAGTGACTGCACCTCATCCGGTGGCCAACAAGGAGGCTATGGTGGTGGCGGTGGTGGCTACCAACGTGAGGGTGGCTACAGCCGTGGCGGCGGCGGCGGCGGCGGCGGTGGTGGTCAGACCTGCTATGTGAGTACTTTTCCAACTCAACTTTCACGGGCGTATTGCTAACGATGAGTAGTCATGCGGAGGTGTCGGCCATATGTCACGGTATATCATATCTCCTGCTGTGCTCCTGACCGATCCCGACTAACTCGTTACCAGTGACTGCACCCAAGGCCGTGCTCAGAAATGCTACAACTGTGGTGAACAAGGTCACTTGTCTCGCGACTGCCCATCTGAGCCAAGCCAAGAGCGCCTCTGCTACAAATGTAAGAATATCTGTTAAAATCGTGGTCGTGTATGCTAACAGCGATTCAGGCAAGCAACCTGGACATCTCCAGTCCGCTTGCCCGGCCTAGAATGGTCGCGGTTTAAGCTCCAACACAAATCTCTTTTCCTTTCGTACCCATATCACAAAAAAGCACGGTCCCATGGATGCTCGATGATGAGAACGTGTTCTCGAACATCATGATGACATGACAAGACGACACTCGAGCAATTACTGATAGTTTCAACTCTTTTATCAACGGCGAATGGACGACCATCCTGGGTACCACATGTGAATTGGTGAAAGGGCCTTCTTGAAGCCAGATGGATATGAACTCGATTTTCGAATGGTTTTTGCAATGCAGGATAAGACGGGAGAAGATGAAGTGCTTGTACGAGAATATCATGGGTGGCATTCATGCTGGAATCGACCAAGAGTACTATGCATCTGGGTGATCATGGTAACTTGAAGTGGCTTCAGGCGGATTTACAGATGTCAACATGGAATATGCAAGTCGAGGCTATGCGAGGAGCTGAAATTGAAGACACAGTCTGACAGTCACATACTTAGGTAGTCGTGACCAGGCAGCACTAAAAGTTCAAAGTATTGCGATCGATCATTGTTTTCCATTGCATTCGTTCAATATCATTACATAAGAGCGCCATGTACCTGGCACCTCATTACATAGTCGACGTGCTGAAATAGTAGTTACCCCAAAGATATTCGTACTCCTCGACCACTGTGCCCGCTAGATCAATCAGCGGCCTACCCTTCAACGAGTCGGCAACACCATGGATCCATTTCTTCGTGACATTCTCGTAAAATGCACCTCTCATGCCCCACCAAGCCAGACTCCAGCCACGCTTCTTCAACTCGTCCCTCTCCAGCGCGGATAGACCGTTTCTTGCGCCGCCGGGCACTCTCGCCGCGAGATCGGCCTTGGCCATTTGTCTCGCAAAGTATTCCATGGCGAAGCCCACAAGCCAGGGCGTCCAGTGGCGTTTCCACTTCGTGCCCTCGTACCCGTAACTCCGGGCCACACGCTGCATCATGAGTGCGTACACAACGGGCCGGAGAATGTACATTATCTCTGCGGCTTGGCCGCGTAGTGTCGTGAGTTGGTGGAGGAGTTGTTTCGCGGGCTTGACATCGTCGGCTGTAAGCACATGATTGAGCAGATAACTCGACACGGTTTCGGGCGTAGGAAGCGTAGGCAGTGTGAACCCGGTGCGCGGCATGCTGTACGGTTCGGATATGGATAGTGAGGATGCTGAGGGTTTGCCATTGCCGCTGTCCGACATTGGCGGTGTGGGGACGCCCGCTTCGCCCAGAGCGGTTTTGACATCGAAGGAGTCGCCATTGTCGGCACGAAGTGCTTGCAGTTCGTCTTCTTCTTCACCTTCGGCCTCGACGGGCGCAAAGTCCTCGCGAAGAGGCATTGGCGGGCTGACTAGTGGTCGTGAATTGGTGAGTCGCATGAGGAGTAAGCGACATATCGCCTTGAATGATTCCAATAGGACCACTACGCGCCATCGAGTCTTTTCTCCACCGCGCCGGCGCGCGACCATCTCCCAGAGGAGTTCTGTGTATTGTGCAATTTTCATGAGTGTCGCGATCTTGGAGTATAATGATGATGAGGTCGTCCAGAATGTAGTGTATCTTGCGTGTAAGGAGGGTTTAGGATTTTGTAATTTGACGACTTTGGATTTCAGGACTGTTGGTGATAGAGCTAGGAGGGAGGCGCGCTTCTTGAGGAGATGGTCGTGGTAGATGGAGAGGAGTTGGACGAAGGTGTGGACGGATTCGGATGCGATCTCGGCATCGTGGAAGCGCGCTCCGGGAAGGAGGTAGGTGAGTGAGCGCAGGCTCTGCTCAACGTTGGATACAGCGGATGCGTTGTGCGCGACGTAGTTTGCATATGTAGAGGGAAGGTTAAGGGCTGCGGTTGATGCGCTGGAGAGAGTGTTCATGGTCGCGTGTGCGGAACGGCGAAGCGTCGAAGACGCCATCGCTCTAGAGCCTGGAAAGCCGTTCCCAGCCGACTATTCCAGCGATATAGAGACAGGCTCGGTCGTGATGATATCGTCTCGTGCTGGTTGATTAGATGGATAATAAGTACAGATTGTGTTGGATACGGATGTGTCAGGGAGGTTGGTCGACGTCAAGTATGGGATGAGATGTGGTGGTCCACCCTGATTGGCTCTGTCATGTGCCGAGGCTCGACGTTATCAAACCGTCCACTACAGAGTATCATCAACGACAACGGTCTGCGGCTTCTGTCTCCACGGCGCACACGTTAGTCTCGTCGACTTGCCAGAGGACAGGAGCATCTTTCCCCAGAACAAGTGGAAAGAGGCTGGCCCTTTTTCACAGTGAAGGATGTGCTTTCCCTCACAACTAAGGCCGCATGGTAAGACAAGTCGGGTGTCTTTCCCTCTGGTCCTGCCAGCAGCATGAATCCCCGAGATCCAGGATTTGAATGATCACCGCCTCGGGTGATTGTCCGAACTATTCCATTGTCTGATTCAGCCAAGCGGCAGCTGTATATCGCCGCCGCACCCATTCAAAATCGGCTATACTGGCCGCCTTCGGTGTTTTGAAAAGTGCAGGAAAGGTCAAACCGATCTTTCTCTGCGACTCTTCCTTTCTTACTACCTTGTGAAAGCAACATCTCCAAGACAGCGACAAGAAGACTCTCTATCACGACGCTGTGTTCTTTCAAGTCATCACAAAGTCTTGCCCCTGATCAGTCCTCGACAACGCTACCTCTTCGTGTTCTACAGCGATCAGCATAGCTTCTTCTTCTCGTACAGACCTTCCAGACCTTCTCACGCTTCACAAACCGATCTATTCAAGTCCAGAAACCACAATGGCACCAAAGAAGTCCACCAGAAAGGCCTCAAAGTCCTCAAAGACCTCCAAAACCTCCTCCGCCGGCACCACCAAGCCTGCCAGCACTCCCTCCGGTCCCTGGTCAGCTGCTCGCGTCCTGAACGGTTCTTCTCTTGTTGTCGCGAAAAACATACACGCCTTCCTCGTCGCTGCAATCTCTGGCTGGTCTACGGACTATACTGAAGCCGAGAAACGTGCAATCATCGATTCTCTTCCACCACGTCTTCGCCAATACAATGAGGACATCTACGGCGCCTTGGTCTGTCCCCTGACTGCAGACATGGTCCAGAATGACGCCAACATCAAGGCAGCAGTCCCCAAGTTCAAGCAGAATGTGGCAGAGGGTTTCTACGAGCAGGGATGGCAGAATAGGGCCAGGAGGGCCATGGAGGAGCGCCAGGATGGGCGGTTTGAGGAGTATTTGGAGGAGTTGGTAGAGGCAGCTTTTGGCGAGGCTGAGGTTGCCGGTGAGGCCGAGGAGGGCGACAGCGAGGATGGAGAGTGGGAGGCCTGATCGGGCGGGAGTGAACCAAGAGCACAATAGCAGATAATTCGAGCATCATGAGCGAAAGGCTCCCAAACGTCAATAAGATGACTTTCCACCTCTGTCCAGGGTGTACTTCCTAATTTCAATGACTTGACCTTCCCCGATGAACCCCGGGAGCGCTTCATGCCTGACAACTTAGTATTCCTCGTTAGCATGGGTACTCTCCATGTATTCAGTGTGATAATCCTTTTCGATGAATTTTAGGAGTGCTTCGTACTCAATAGACTAATATTTCTTCTTTGATATAGGCGCACTTCGGATTTCCAATGATGTACTTTTCTTCCGATATTGCTGGGGAGTCCTTCGTACATAACAACATAGTATATCTCGTTTGATAAGGTGCCGTCCCTGGCGTTAATGCCTTGTCACCTTGTTTGAAACGGGTATGCTTCGTAGACACATATCTTCCATACTCATGGTTGTATTCAGAGGTATCCAGCATCACAAGTAACGACCTTACCTCCTTGCAAGTGGAGTTCTGCTTGTTTTCAAGACATTGTAGACATCCATTGTAGATGGAGTGCCACAGCATTGACAGCTGACCAACCTGGGGTTGGAAATTGGTCCAACGTGATGCAAACCACGCTGACAACGGACATGCCTCAGGCCGGCGACAAAGCAACAAGCAGGAAATGCACAGCAATGTGGTAGTAGAGGGCCCCTGCCCCAAAGGAGGTGCATGCAGATAATGAAATATTGTGGCACGCCAGATGCTGAACAACCATTGCGGGAGAGGAATCCGCCTGCATCAAAGGCAGGTCGCACAGCATAACGGTTCTGCGGGAACCCGGATCTCAATCCAGCCTGTGTGACGGAAGGCTGAATGTACCATAACTAGTACAAGGGATCTTCGGTCGCGTCACACCCACTCACGATGACACGGACTTACAGCAAAACAATTCTGTTGTGATGGCTGCCTCGTATTCAATTTCAGGTCGACACCAGTTTGTCGGATATTTGCTTCATGCGGTGTGACGTGTCGAGAGCACGAGAGAATCGACCGATCGACCTGATCATGGGTTATCCCGGCGGGCTTGTTGCCTCCATGCATGCATGGAGACCCTGGGGAAGATAGATCACAAGCCACCACCACACTCCATCAGGCTTGATATGCTAGACAGGTCCAGCACAAATTGTGGGAAGTATATCAAGACTAGGTAAGTAGACAGACCCAGGCGGGTCGCAGTCAACTGCGGGAGGTCTTCTCAGGATGTCAATACTGCCTTCCGCCATGTATCTTAATTAGTGACAGCCTGCGCGATGTGGACAACTTCACATTGTTCTTGAGGCGAGAACATTTGACCCTCTGCAAGGCCTGACAGGCCTTGGGCTCAAGGGGTAAGCCTCGTAGACCATCAATTACGGAATGGTAATAAAGTCCCATACGTTGACATCGTTCCAACCCAAATTGATAAGGGGCACTCTGCAGTAAACAGCGCATGTCGTCTGCTTCAAAGAAGGCTGCTGTTCCTGTCTCAAACGTCGGACTCAGCCTGGTCAGCAACTTAAAAACAAGCGAGTGTGCCCAGGACGACTCGGCCCGCAAAGATGGCCACGACAGGCTACTCATCCGAGCCTTGCTGGTTTGGCGAGTGCAGAAAGAAACCGCTCTCGTAAGTGAGGACGTGGTTGTAGGGGTGAGATCTGTCTTCTCTGGTTGGATTGTAATACCAACGACGGGGAAGCAGGTAGCCAGGCCTAGGAGCCGCTTAAACGGCTATGGCGTCGAACGGTGTTTCTAGAAGTTCGCCAAACAGGTCGAGCCAGCTGAGTGCGCAAATTAGTCCGTTCAAGGTGCACACCCATCACTGAACATTTTTCCAGGGAGATAGACTGCGTCCGAGTAGATCGTTGTTAACAACACAGAAAACGGCAAAGAAACAATTAGGATAATACACCCGAAGTTGTCAACTTGTTACTCTGCTGGGCTGTCAGAAATGATTACAGTACATCAACGGGATTGGGGGCTGAAGCGGCTTGACCTGACTTGCCAAACCCTGAGCCAGCCCTTCCGCTCCCGCCATTATCACGGTTGGAATTCTCTGACGGATCTTCCCAACTACCGATGTTTCTCGCCAACATGATTCATAGGTCAGAAACGGCGCGCTTGTCACTTAGGGCGATCGAGTTCCCAGCGATTTCATGAGGTTTCCGGTACATTCCCTGTTTCAGTTTGGCTTGAAACAGCGCAACAATCTTGGGACGTCATAAAAGATCCATGGGTACCTAGGCAAGCCTGGCCTTCCTGGCCTTTGATGCAACGGCCGACCGCTTGCATGCTGCAGCAGTCAAACACATGACTTGTCAAGAAAAGCAAAACAAAATGAAGCTGCAACCGTTTTTCTTGGCCTTGCTTGTGGCGCTTGTCACAGGTGCAGGTGCAGATCTTGTCTGTGCTGTCATGCTCATCCGAAGCGTGTTATGTGACTTTGTAACTTTGTATGAGCGGCATCATGAGTTTGTCAATAATACCCATGACCCCTTATGGCAAATTCAGACACTCTGCAGCGCAAATGCATGCCGGGTAACGGGTACGTCGTTATGGCCTATAGCCGGTCATCAAGAAAATCCTCCTTCCTTGTTCAGGGTCTGGCACCACGTGTACTCTGCGTATCATACTTGTTGTCCTAGAGTAGAAACAGTCGGTGTGTACACCGCTTCTCACCGCCTTCTTTTGCAGTTTGTGGTTGGCATGATCTCGGACTGTGATCAGTAGAATGAGGCATTGTTGTCGTCACAGCCAGACTCGCACCGTGTTTGCTTGGTAAATGTGTGGGTGACGGCCGATGTTCTCACATGTTTGACGGCGGGCTGCTTCTGACACTATAGTAGCACAGCAGGAAAACCCACGATACCTGCCATGCTGCAGTCCCGGATGCTGGACAAGCCTAAGACTCTGTCTACACGTCCGCTGCCGTGTTCTAAATGACAAAAGTCTTCTTTTGGTTGATGGGGGTGTTCGAATCAGACTTGCAAGAGATGAGATCCGTCAGGCGTATGGTCCTTTCGTTTCTGCGCTAGAGAAGAACTGTCAGTGTCAGTTGCAGGAGTGACTCGGCGCCTGACAACGCAGGAGTGGTGGATCATTTGGGAGGTGGAGTTGGTTGGAAACTAGTTTAACCTGCAGTCGGTCTGTCCCCCTTCTCTTCTTGCTTTCAGACCTCGTATCAGTCCCTGAAAGTGCACGGTGAAGAAGACACGAAGCAATAATGTGAACGCAGTGGGCCGGCGCGGAATAAAGGCGTCATAAGTGTTGAACTCAAAGACAGAAGCATTGTTTCCAACGCCTTGTTCTCTGCCTTACGAACCATGTTTTGTTGTTCCGTCCTCGCTTCAGATCATCTGCCCACGAGGAGCGGATCCAGCAAGCAAGCTTTCTCCCGAGTTCCCCGTGAAGACTAAGGAAAGCGGGACGAGTCCGACGGGTGTTCGCTCGTTAGGGGAGCCTTGAAAAGTATGTGGACTTGTAACAATTCGGGGGAGAGCATGGGCCGGATAACTGAAGCGAAGAATGTTGTCACTATTGCGGACAAGATGGTGGGAGGGTAGACCTGCGCTTTGATGATGATGAGTTGAGTTGAGTTCAAGTTCAAGTTCAAGTTCGACTTCTCGGCCGCTGTGCCGTGTGTTTAATCTTCATCTTGACTGTCAATCTGTCCAAACTGGCTTCAGATCATTAATGGGCCGTGCATATCGTCCATTCGCGGGGTCAACGAACGGCAGGATACGAAGAAGAAAACTTTAGTTGTGAGCCGACGGAAATATAAAGCAACATGTATCATATCCGAAGAATCGTAGAAAATTGTTTTTAGAGAGGACGTTGAACACAACTGTAGTGAAAGGCATGCCACATCATCATGCCTTCCCAAGGCATCCAGTAGCAACTCCCTTCATCCCTACACAATATAATTCAACGGCATCAATCACGAACCTGACCATGAGATCTTACGAACTTTATCTCATCATCATCGCTGTCAAAAAAAGGTGCTCAAAAGTCTATCAATCCTCGTTTTCGCCAAGCTTCTGGCACTGGCAGGTCTCGCTTTGACGCCATTAATGCTCCGCCCCTGTTGCTAGATGCAGATGTTCCTGCAAGCTGCTCCCTTCAAAGTTCAAAACGGTGAACCCCGGTAAGACCATGTACCAGGCACAGGGGTTGAGCACTTCCCTCCTCTGGATCAATATGCAGCCTCCCCTATCGTTAGGGCCAAGAGGCCGCCACAAGGGAATATGGATCCTTCTGACTCTGGGTTTGTGACGATATCTTGCTTGATAATGCTCCCAGGTGCGTCCAAGACAGTGCTAAACGACGAACGCTGCAGGGGCGACTGGGGCACAGCGCGTGAGTAGCCGTCCGCCGCCCGCTGGGATTCGGATGAGCATAATAGAGACAAAGTACATACCGCCAAAGCCAACTCCGCTCTCTAAGCTTGTTTGCGGCGTCGTTCTGGCAGTTGCCAATACCGGCGTGCAAGTGCCAGGCTGTGGTGGGCTCGCTCAGGCCTGTCCACCTCCTGCCAGCTGCCACGAAGGCTGATGCAAAGGAAAAGAGCAATCTATGGCAGACTGCTGCTGAATTGACCCGCTCCCTCAGACCGCACTTTTGAACATCTTCCACATACTGAGTGAGCACTGAACACTTCTTAAACAAGTGTCCCTGTCTACGACAAAAGATCGCCTTGAGTACGCCCCTTTCTCCTTCTCGACAAGTTGGCACATATCTAAAATTCTCGCGTATTCCCTCATCCGTATCCCTGGAACAATCTGTGGAAACACCGGCGTCCTGCTCAGTCCTCGTTGGTATCGGCCTGATGCCAGAAAGAACGCTACCTGGTTACTGGTAACTTATTTGAACTCACCTTCGTGGCTTATTTTCCGGCCTCACACGTTCACGACAATCAACATTTCTCATGCTGGTACTTCCTCATGTGTATGGCACCATCCAGTCACCGTGTTTGGCGTCTACACCTCCACACCACTCCAGCCAGCCAACGGTCTCACCACCCATCGTGGATATCTCGTTGCTGCTCAAGTCAGCCGAAGACGACGAGAACCGCTCTATCAGCTCTCCCGCTTCGGTCTCTCGCTCAGGATCGGCGCCATCGAGTGTCACAACGAGCGTGGCACCGTTGCCACCACAGCCGCGCTCCGCGGTACCCGCGAAAAGGCTCTTGTCAAGCGAGGACAATCCCATCCAGTCACCTGCCAAGAAGCAGTCCAAATGGTCTCCCGAGGAAGACACCAAGATCATTCAACTCCGCCAGGATGGTATGAAGTGGGAGGATATCAGCAAGCATCTGCCTGGTCGTAGCGCCATTAGCTGCAGGTTGCATTACCAGAACTACCTAGAGAGAAGGAGTGAGTGGGATGAGGACCGCAAAAACAGGCTCGCAAGGTTGTACGAGAGGTATGTTGAGAAACGTCGCACTAGATCGCGGCACGCAAAGCTGCCCAATCTTGTCTCACCCACCCTCACCCAAACCTTACATCGAGTCACTAACCTCGTGCTTTTGATTGCAGGTTCCGCGCGGATATGTGGGCGAGAGTCGCCGAAGAAATGGCAATGCCGTGGCGAGCAGTCGAAGCCATGCACTGGCAGATGGGTGAACATGAAATGGCGAAGCGTGCCGGCGTGACACCTTTCTCCCTCGGTAACCCTACCAATACCTTCGATTCGATGACCTTGCCTCCACGGGCACAGTTTCGACACGGCCCTCCTCCACGACTGCAGCGCTCGTCAACACTAAACGAGCTGTCGTTGTCAGGACCGCTAACAGGGCCCCAGCAGTTGCCTTCGTTAGCAGAACTGACAGCAGGACTACCAGCGCTCACGACTCCTCCATACCAGAGCACAGATCCTTTCCATCACCTGTACAGTAACTCCAGAGACCGGAAGTCCCCTTTTTGATGATATCTTTTTGTTGGCATCGTACTTTGAGCGAGTTTTCTACATCAGGCGGGCGCGAGGATTGAAGTTTCGGTTTATCATGATTGTCCTTTGGTCGAATTTTGCGCATACATGGTCCTCTATAACGCGCAGGCAAGGACCTGTAATAATATCGATATGATGCTCATCCAGGAGGGCACAGTGGCACTATGCTCCTGAAAGATGTCATGTTTGTCGACCAATGATGATCCACCAGTTGTCGCGGTCGTACCCTGACTTGATTATCCTGGCACCAGCTGTCTTTGCATCGTTCTGGAGTTCACCTTCATGGTACAAGTGGTAATACCGATGATAAGTGGTGGGCGAACTTTCTGGCTTGGTGTTGTGTGTAGGCTTCAATACCCAAGGAACCAGCTGGTCTTGCTGGTCCCCTCTATCCCACCCACGTCGACTATTCTTCTGTTCGAGAGCCCATACAAAGAGCAACGCCTGCCCTCCATCATCTTTTTTTGAAGGTTCTCGTAGAGTCTCAAGGATCACCCTTATCGCATCGACTCTGCGCTCCTTCGACGACAGATGATGTATAACAGCTATCGAGATAGCAAAGTCAAAAACACCCCTAGGGTGAGGCAGACTCAACGTATCAGCGACAACAGCACTATGAGGCTGCCGTTGTCTCGCAATGTCAACAAGCGCCTTCGACCTGTACCGTAATCTCTGTCAGCAAAATCCAAAGTCCCATCTTCCCCCTATCATGAAAATTGATGCGGTGGCACACGCACCTGTCCGACGCCACGATGAAAACATCCTTGTTGACACCCAGGTACTTCCCGTTCCCACAGCCAATGTCCAAACCCACGGCCCCAGGCGGTAAGTTTCGTAGGAACTCGTCGACCACGGGCCACGGCTGTCAAAAACACAAAAAAAATGCATCAGTCCACGTCCATTCCAACCTTAAACATCAAACGGCGCACTACTGTGACAGTAGGCACCAAAGAAAAAACAAAATCATCGCGATGCCGCGTCAGCAAATGGGCAGTCAGAAGTTCTTACCTTGTACCGAGTCTCGGAAAAGTGGGTGGCAATCTCCTCGTAGACCTCGTGGACGTGTTTTTCCTCGTACTTTCGTGAGTCGGAGTCCTGGTCTGTGTCCGCGTTATCGACTTTGGCGTTGGCCATGGCGAGTGAGATGGCTTGCTACTATCGCAATTCCAAGAATTGCATCAGTACCGAAGCGGTAGTCGGTGACGAGACATAGTTTGTCGAGCGGTTCCGGTCCATACAACAGTGTAAAGATGTTTTGGAAGTGGTGTGATAGATCAGTTCACAAAGTCAAAGACATCAAGAAGGATTCGCGACAAAAGTTAACTTACTGGGTAATGTTCGGCATTGGAAAGTATTGCAGATGGAGCCGGAGATACAGCCTTGCCCCTCACCCATATTGCAAGGCTACCAGGATTTTGTGGTATGTGACTCATGAGGCAGGGCAGAATGATCACATACAAATAGAACCGTCGAAACAGAATCTAGAAATCTGTTGAGTACAGTCTTATTCAGAAGTGCTGCACGCATAAAGAGGCGGCCAGATACTATATGTAGGGGCTTGTAGATTCTTAGCCCAAGCCGTAAATCCTCCATCGTCCTGCAACGTGCTCATATATGCAAAAAGGCCCTTATGCCGATCATAATACCTCGACCACTTGCCCTTGCACTGTCGGACGCATATCGGTCGAGTGTTGAAATATGCTCAATATTCCCGAGCTTCTGATCATTAATGCTAGTACAATCAAAGCGAACGGAATCTGCGACACAAGTTAGCCGAAAAGAACATAGTAAAGTTGATCCGAACGTACCCAAAAGAAGAACAATTTTCTGTCACGACTCAGCGCGACCCTTTCCACTTCCTGTATCAGGTCTAAACGACCAGGCTTCGCCGATGATGAACTGGCGGCATGTTGGTCATCCGAATGCCTCTCAAAGTGGATATCTGCTGCTGCATCTGTGGCCGCTTGAAGCGCAGAAGACTTTTTCAGAGCCCAATCCTCACTGCTACCCTCATTCTCTGGGTATAGGTCTCCGTAAGCAGGAGGCGGAGACGGTGCAGAAGATGAGGTGCCGGTCAATGTCTCCCACCAGCCCTCTCGTGGGGTGGCCTGCTGTCTCGAGCTCGGCCGTTGTGGGAAGAGAGAGCTCACCCGGCGAACCATTGGTTCTCGATAGTCCTGCAAGGCTGCTAGTGGCCCATTGAGGTTACCAAGGTTGGGCATTACTGACTGAGCGCTCTCATTGAATTGGTGCAACTGCGCGACGAGATGATCACGCCATGCTAACATATAAGCTGAAGGTGCCGTTGCAGGCGCCTCACTGGCACCATCCGTTGGTGGAATAAGAGACGGCTGAGCTGTAATATGCTGTGCACTGTTCCTCCGCGAATGTTGCATGCTTGCCACAGCCCTGCTGATCGGACGAGTGAGTGGCAGTGGCATTTCGAGATCACCACTATGCAATCCTGTGGGCGTTTCTTCTTCGTTTTCGCTATCGTCCGAATCGTCCGAGTCAGTGACCGTATACTGATCTGAGGCTGTATCCCAGAATGACCTGAGGGAAGATGAGCTTCTGCTATGTAGCCGCATAGGAGTTCCCCCAGTACTGCGAGAACGGTAATGAGCCACCGGATTCATAGTGGCTTGATATGCGAGCAGTGAGGTCGCTAGGTCGGCGGGAGTAAATTGGCGGAGGCTTCTCGCCTTGTGGTTGCCACCAGCTAGCCGGAGTCGGTGAATGACATGCGTGTGTCCGTTCATGGCGGCATGATGCATGGGTGTATGGCCATTATTGTCGACCAAGTTCGGATCAGCCCCTCTAGACAACAGGCCGGCCACGAAGCGAGTCAACCCCAGCGATGACGCCAGATGGAGCAAGGTGAGGCCAGAGGGTCGGCGAAGATCGAACCTTGGCTCCTTGACATGCCTCTGGTCATCCATTCGTTCCAGTACATTGAGCATGGTGGCCTCCAATTCAAGCGTATCAAGCGGGGCGCCGTTGGAATAGCCAGCGCTGCGCTGGTGTCCTCCATTCATGCCGTAGGCACCGTGAGATGGCCACATCGAATGTGATTGTCCTTGTAAGAGCTGCTGAGCGGCTGAGTACGGGTCATCGGTCGGATGCTGCAGCTGCTTTCCGAGAGTCCTCAAGGCAAGACGGAACATTTCCAATTCTCGATCATCGACATAAGTGAATAGAGAAGGTCGAGTTTGAGACTGTGGCTGCATCGTAGAATATTGGGGATGATCATGCTTGAAGACAACAGCCACGACGCCAGGCTGAAGGGCAGGTGGCGCAATGCAGTTCAGGCACTTCTCTCCCCAAAATGTGGTCGTGGTCGCTTCAGTGTCTCCAAACATGACTTCAAGACCCTGGTAAAACCCATTTCCGAGTAGAGTCACCTCAGTGCCGCCTGTAACAGAGCCTTCGGCAGGCACCAATTTGTGAATAAGGGGAGGTGGACGCCGAGCTGGATGCTGCATGAGTTGGTTGTTGACTGCTTGCCCAAATGCAGCATCAGAGGCGCCGAAACTATTTCTTGCGGACCCTGGGCTACCAGGTCGGCTTGGCTGACGAGAGGGTGGCGCAGACATCATTGCTTGGCGAGGGATATTTTCTAGACTGAAAGAGCGATTGATGCTGGAACCAAATGTAGGGTCGTTGCCACTTGGGGTAGGCGGACTGGTTCCATATGGTCCAGAGCGTGACGGAGGCAATGCATATGGACGATCATGAGGGCCCATGTATGATGGCATGTTGGGCGCAAATGGAGAGGAAGCGGCAGTATTGGGCATGGTCGAAGGCCCATGCGCCATTTGTTGAGTGGTATCCAGGCGTGTCATTGTAAGACCCGATGGCACTTTCCCAGAGCCGCTTTGTTTCCTCCTCTTAGTCGTCGGGCCAGTAGGTCCAGTGGGAGATGCAGGCCTAGAAAGATTTCGCGCAGCCATAGTGCTTGCGGTGTGGTTTGACATGGTAGATGGAATAGCAAACGGATTTGCCGCCGGTGCCATTGGGAAGCTGGGATTGAAGTTATTTTGTAGTCCCTGCAGGTCCGTCGTTGAAAAGGATTGCTTGAATGATTTAGGGTTCACAACCGCTGGCTGGCTTTGCTCTGGGCCTCCGGTGGAGAAGACACCAGCACCTGGTACCTGGGGCGTCGTAGTCGGCGCAGGCACAGGAAGATTCGATGCGGTAGGAGGCGCAGTGTGGGTTTTGTGGTCGTCAGTGATCATGATAGAATTGGTCATAGCCTGAGCAATGACCTTGTCTTTCCAATCCTTGATCGTGAAGATCACTTGGAAACCCAGCTTTTCATTCTGATGCCGACAATAACACGCAATGCGCATGGGAAGATCGACTTGCATTGCACTAGGCGGCGTAGCGTTGCGTGCAGACTCCGCTTGGGCCTCGTGAGGCACTTCAGTCCATTCTTTGATCTCGTTCGTATTGAAAACCACCACCCTTCTTTCCTCGTCTTGTTTAAACATCTCTTCCTCTTCTGGTTTCTTCTGCTTCTTCCTGGAGGCTCGTTTTCTCTCACGCTGTATGCATCCTGGACAGATGCGTACTTCTCCGCCGTTCAACGGCCTATCTTCATCGTCTTTCGAGGTGGAAGATTCGGACGAGGAGGCTGGACTGGGGCGAGTATATGGTGCTGTATCTTCTCCTCGTGCACGTGCCCAGGCCCTTTGCAACTTGACAGGATCTTGCATGGCGCTTGTGCAAACCAGGGACGTGTGAAGTTCCAAAACCTCTGGGGCGCGGTGCGCTTCCGGTTTGGCCAGGAACTTGGGTTTCGACACCGTATACCTCGGGAGCCTCAACTTCTTAGCTCCGTGAGGAAGTGCAGCAAGAGTCAATTTGATGGGAATCTGAGTCTCAACTCGAGACTTCAAGGAAGTTGGTTGCACCGTCAAAATCTGGGCACCTTCAGCAGAAGTGATTGTGGATGGCGGGGACGAGATGTCTTTAGTGAACGTAGATGGAGTCGCACTAGACTCTGGATCAAAAGTAAATGCGGCGCTCGAGAACTGGACGTTTGGGGAGAAAGTCGCATTCCCCGGAGAATCGCCGTTCATGGTGATATGATTGAATGTCTCTTCTAGTCCAGAGGATGGCGAATGCTTACTCCACGGAGACTGGCCTTGCGCAGAAGGGAGCATCGCATTCAACGGCGATTCTTCTCTGGAGCCAGGGAAGAAGAATTGAGCTTGTCCGTTCGCGGGGAAGGGAGCAGCAGATTTCTGTTTAGCGTAAGGCGCGAAATTGCCCTGTCTGTTGAAGGGCTGGGCAACCACGGCGCGCTTCATAGGGTTGTCGCTCATGGCGTCAAATCCGCTCGGAGTGCTCGCAGCGGTCTCGAAGTCGAATGCCGAGTCCATTTCCTGGTTAGTCGTGTCGAAATCCTGATCCATACCCACCATAGGCGCGTCCTCGAACATTTGCTCATTTGATGAGATCGAGAACCCGTTGATGCCACTTGACCAAACACTTTGTGCAGTTTCTCCTGCTGGGGGAGATGCTGTTGAATTCGCTGACATGTTGCGCTTTTGATCCGAAGGTGATTCGGAAGAGGAAGTGCTGGAACCAGAGGCCGAGTCTCGAGGTGACCTTGCAAAAGAAGCACTATCTGGACGAGGACTGTAGTCAGTCAACTCGCGTTTGATGGACAAATCGTTGGGATTGAGGTAGCCCGCCGTAGCCGTGGAAGCGTCGCCATCAGGAGCCGGGGTGTCCAGAAACGCATCAAAATCCTGACCTGCAAAGCCTGGCGCTTGACTCAACGAGCCCCCAAACAAGTACATATCTTCATCTTGGATCGATGTCATATTGCTGGAACTCCTGCTAATTTGACCCAAATGTGCCAGACCTTCTTCGACTTTACGACACCATGTTTCTCGATGAACAATGCGGTATACGACGGGGCCGCGCAAGAGGGGGTTCGAGCGAGAAGGTTTCTGGCGCAGGTAGTGGTGTACTGTGACAACCGGCTTTACGATCAAAAAATTAATTGAAGTCGACTCGTACGTTTTCTCGTGGGCTTCGACGTTGGCCTCAATAGGACCCTCTCAGCAGCAAATTGGTTGATCGTACGGCGGGAAAAGAGTTCGTCGGTGAGGTCCAGAAGTGGGCAGGCGAATGAACTCGTGAAAATTACAGAGTGGCCCGCCTTCGAACAATAGAAGATGTTGATGGTATTTCGTCGACGAGAGAGTGTAGTGATGTGACCAAGTATGAGGTCGCAAAGAAGAGTGACAGAGAGTAACCTGACTTGGTAGTGTGTGGAGGAGGAATAATGGATGGATGGCACTCTGCCTGCAAGAGGAATGATGAGCTTTGCCCGCATGGGCCGCAGTTAAGTTACTAGCCTTAAGTTGTCTGGGTCGCAGATTCCCCAGAACTTCAGGATTGCGATCAACCCACCAACTACGGCTTTCGAATACTATTTTGCCTGTTTATTCCTCTCTCAGGCCTCGACTAATCACCATCCGTCGCCTATCTTACTCACAGTCCTAGCCTCACAGCCACCTGTTCTTCTTCGACTCCTCTGGCCAGCGTGTTGAGTTCGAAGCGCCCTTCTCTCGACTGACCATCAATGATATTCAAGGTCCTCATAATGTCCATTTATCTCGATGCATCTAGTGGCCCTGCGATGACCTGCCAAACACCCCGTGCTGCCGACCCCGTTCGCTCCGACTGTTGATGATCTTCCCGTGTTGATACGTCGACGCGCCTCGGGCACCTGGCAAGCGAGTCCAACGCCACACGCATGTCGGACCGACTGGTCAATTTTGAGAGATTTTAGCACACCTTGCTAATGCATGAAAGCAGTCCCCGCTAATAGATAGGCGGCCCAGAGAGGGCCATATACTTTGTCGCGACGTACTCATGCTTTACAAAAAGCAAGGAACATCTCTTCGAGGTCTGTTCTTTGGCACTGATTTATCAACGTTATGATGTTGCAGAGTCCCTGCAGAGGCTCCTAGCTCAATTGAGTCTCCTACTGTTTCCCATAAAGGTACTGCAGGCGGAACGGCTATCTCGAGTACATTTTTAACAAGTCCTTTTGTTCGGGTCTCTACGCCACTGTGTTATCAATCATGCTTCCATGTCCCAGCATTGGCCGTGGTCGTCACACAATAGTGTATCCTTTCGACACTTGTCCTCACCCTGCTGCTGACACTACTGCACCGTAGCGCAACAAATATGAGGTTTCCATACTATATCTGCCAATCGACGACGCTGAATACGATATACGGTGCTCACGCCACCCATACCACGCTGACGATGCACTCACAGCGATCTAATGTCCACCCCAAGGAATGATCTCTGTGGACCATATAACATGTATATGTGTCCTCCCGCTATCCCACCGGCTCTTTCCCTTTCTTGCCCCAACTCACGGCGTAGAATGGACGCAGAACTAAACCTATAGGTTGGTCGCCAAATATGCCAGCCTTGTGGTCGCCTCAGAACCCGAGTATTCACCGTCTGCAAGACTGTAAAGGCCGCGACACCGGGATCGCAGTGCTTTGCTATCGAATCCGAAGCAATAGAGAGGTCAAGATATCATATCTGCCCAGAGCTGACGATTGCAAACGCCACGGCTCTTCTACCACGAGGACGTTTTCTTCCAGATTACCCAGCTATCCTGTGTTCACGTGCGTGGCTGGGTACGGCTGGTTTGACTGATGAGGCCACACTACCCAGAGATTGTATGCGTACTGGGATGAAGAACATGCGATCTCCACTAGGCCCCTTCCCCATTCTCGAGCCAGTAGAGGCTGCCACTCTTTCCTGAGTCAACAGGCAACAATTGACCAGTTATGTTGCCTGCAAAGTTGTCGCTTGCAAGAAACAAACACGCCCTTGCGACAGCTTCTATTGTAACTGGTCTTCCCAAAGCTACTGTTGCTTCGGCCTCCCGCCACCTGGCACTTTCGTCTGCCCTACACTCCTTCCTAAACTGGGCAGTGTCCACGGGTCCTGGCGCGACTGCATTGACACGAGCGCAGGGATGCATGCTCACAGCATCCCGTGCAAGAGACTTGACCAGACCATATTGGATTGCCGCTTTGGAGCTTGCATAGGCGGCCGAGGCCGGCACCCCAAATCTCCCGGCTTCGGACCCAAAAATCACGGCGGCGATATTCCTGTCCCCTGCTTTTGCGTGATCTCGTATTCCTCGAAGCCAGCCTCGACATGTTAAAAACGTGCCGTCGATGTTGACGCTCATCACTCGTTTCCAGTCCGCAAGGGGCATATCTGCGAGCGAGCCATGGGGGATGTAAGACAAATCCAACCCAGCTACGGCAATGCATGTCGCTATCAGCCCGAATTTCTGCCTTGCTGTTTCCATGGCTTCTTCGACACCATTCTCGTCAGTGATGTCCACTACTTGTTGATGCAGTCGGTCGTGTGTCCTGTAGGTGGGCTCAGCAATATCGAAAGCAGAGACAAAGCAGCCTGCGCTAAGAAAGGCGCTCACCACCACGGAACCGATTGCCCCACTCGAGCCTGTCACCAGAACATGCGTGTCTTCGAGGCCCAAGCCGGTGTCGAAGTCCATGTCGGCCATTGTGAGTTCTTGCGTGAACAAGCAAGGTGAACCTCTACTCTTGATTGAACCAGTGGGAAGCTTTAATATGCTTAACAGGCGGAGCGGAGAAGACCGCCCAGCCAATTCCTAAAGCATTGCCAATGGTCGTCGCAGACCTCGTTAGCTTGAATTAGATATACTTACTCCTCCTCATTCATACTGTTTCGGATATAACGTCAGCACTAGACATTACGCGGGAGATGCCATCAACTTGATTGATTCAACCCCAGTGACCGACTTCCCATTGTTGAACCCCAGCTTGGACTCCAGGCTTCTCCAGCTTTGTTCAATCACCCTTTCGTATCTGCCAAATCTCATCAAACTCCCACGACCTCAGTATCACCATGGCCGACGACAAGCCCTTTGACATGATCGCCCGAGGCCAAAGGGGAAATAACCTCTTGGGCAGCGCCATCTTTATCGGTCTCCGCGCTGCCGACCCATTCCTCCAACGCCATCTTCTTCTCAACTCCCCCCTGCCCGCTCTCGCACGCATACTCGGCCTACGTGCTCCACGCCTTCCACCGACCGGCGGTCTTCCACTGGCCGGTTCGGGCATGACTCCCTACCAGACCCTCCTCTGGGCGTTCTCCATCGGTTCCGCAGCCAAGCACATCCTCTGGATCACCGCGCTGGCCAACGAACCCGTCAGTCCTTCCGCGGGCGTCGCAATATCGCTGTTCAACACGGCGTGCAACACGCTGAACACACTAGTATTCGACCTTGCAGGAGAGAATCCCACCTTCTTCCCGCCATGGAGCATGTACGTCGGTTCGGCGCTGTATGTCACGGGCATCCTGGCCGAAACTATCAGCGAGATTCAACGCAAATGGTTCAAGGACGACCCACGGAATGAAGGGAAGGTGTATGCGGGTGGGCTGTCCTCTCTTGTCCGCCATGCTTCGTACTTTGGCTACACGCTTTGGCGGACTGGGTATGCGATAGCCTCTGGTGGACCGCTGTGGGGCTCTGTCGTCGCAGCTTTCTTTATCTCGAATTTCGTCAATCGATCAATTCCCGCTCTGGATAATTACATGGGCAAGAAATACGGCGAGCAATGGGCCAGAGTCAAGCGAGACGTGCCGTACGCCTTGATTCCCAGAGTATGGTGAAAAGCATGGCGAAAAGGAGTTGTCATTTTGTTATCATTACACTATTTCATTTGCATTTTGGTCGTTAAGCATCATTGATCAGGCTATGAGAGATTCACCCACAACTCCTGGAAGTCACAATCCATCCTTCATCAAGGTGTCAGGAAGATCGGGTGCTCCGACCGACAGACTCCTCACTCTCATCGTACGTTGGCAATGTGTCTTTGGTAGCCATGGCTCGTCTGTTGCGCTGCTGCTGTCGAAGGTACCGAGCCCGTCGAATCTCAAATGCAACCACGAAGAAGAGATACAGCACTACCATGACGGCTGCCACGGTGCCGTATGCAACACTCGCTTTCCTGGTCTGCGAGTCTGTCTGGAACGGGCTGCTGGACGCCAATCTGATTCCAAGGCCACCGTTGATAATGGCCAAGAAGATCAAGATACGGCCGACCCAGAGATGAAGGCGACCGATGGGTGTCCGACCGGGTGCCTTGGTGGCTTTGCCAGCTGCCTTGCCCAACGCTCGCTTCTTGTAGATGCGGTGATGCACGAAGCCGAAGATGGGCTGGAAGAAGGCAATGGCCAGAATGGCCAGACCCAGGCGTGGATGAGAATTGTCCCAGATGCCGTATGCCGAAGACTTTTCGGCTAGCCAGATGCCCATACCAGCAGCCACGACGAAGATGATATAACTCAGGATCTGCCCGACTGCGTGGATCCGAAGGACGACAGGGTTCTGGATGTCTAGTCGAAGGAGAATGGCTAGCGATGGGATGAAGATGACCCAAACCAATGAGGCCAGGACAGCGTGGGCAATCAGGATTGATTTTGCGCGGTTGTACTCAGCCGTGGAACCGAATATCTCGGCGCCGTATGCTGAATTCGAGGAGGACGACGAGCCGCTGTTTCCACTGCTGCTGCCACCATTTCCATTTCCGTTTCCATTGCCAAAGGGATCCCCACCGCCGTTGATCCCTCCAAATCCACCCCACTGAGCATTAGCAGTGGCGAACAGCAAAGCCGTTGAGAAAAGAGCACGAGTCGTGCTCCTGGCCATTGTCGCTGGAATTGACTTGTTGACGAAGACAAGGACGCTATCTTCAGAGCAAGGTCAGGAAAGAGAAAGAGTGAGCAAGAGGGCGGACTACCGGTTCATGAAGGTTTCTGGGGTAATACCAAACTCCGATGATCTACAAAGGGGCTGGAGAGGAAAACCCGAATTAGCGGTGCCTTGACCAAGAATAGCCAGACTGTGGCAGCGTGCAGCAGAGTCAACGAATCATCATAGACGCATTGCAGAGTGATTGGAATGCCTGAACCGGGTGGGCTTGGGACGGATACGCGTCCACTCTAGGTCTGGCCTTGGGGATGTGCAAAGGCAGGTTTTAGGGGCTCTTTAACGGAAACATTATTGGACACCGGGCACCTACTGGCCGATTCTCCGTTAACTTTATCCTTGATGTCTGCATCACAGCCACTTTTTGTCTCTGCCAGATGCCTTTAAAGGACTGATCTTTGCCCAGGAACTGATGCAGTATTGCTCCTGCATGTTCTGTTTCATCAGGACAATTATCGTTCAATAGGAAGCCTACGGATGAAAAGGTGCCTGAAGGCATGACGTGGTCCAACGTCTCTCGGGGTTCTACTGAGAATCCTTCTTCGATGTGAAAGTGAAGAGATAGGCAAGCCGTTCGTCGACACACAGCAGCACCCTCGGGATCCTTGCCTGACGTGCACTTTTCTCAGACATGTTCACGCAAATTCTCGTAAACTTGCGCCGTGGCCTTGTCACTCGCATCAGCAACCAGGCTGTGCTAGCCTCAAGGACTTTCCAGTATATGCGTGGCTGACTATGTAGTTGTAATGACACAAGCATGAGCCTGTTAGTCACAATTTTTAACTGCAGTTCAGGGTCTGGCAAAAATGCTATCAACCACATCTTCACCCGACTTTTGCATCCGAATCCTACCTAGGTATTCACAATCATAGCGACCTTGTCGACTTGCGGTCAGATTATGATAACAGCAATCTTGCTTCCGATCTCGGCTTGAATGCTGCAATTGACTGCAAATGTCGTGACCATTTCGTCTGACTCAGGCTGTGCTTTGCTTCGCGTCCACAGCACTGATCTGGCATGTTGACAGATGACTTATCACGCATATCCTGCACCTCGTTATGCTCGTACTTTCGCTGCAAGTGGCCGCTTTGGCGATATCCTTGAAACGCAGCACCGCTGAGGCTTGAGCGATCCTGACAGACATGGCCGAGAACAGACGCCGATCAGCTCGGGAACGAAAGGTCAACCCAAAATATGCAAACGACGGCTGGGATAAAGGCACTCTACGCCTCTTGCGAGAGTCCTCTGAATCGTCTGGCTCGAGTCCAGACGAGGCTGCGGAAGCAGAAGAGCTCGATACTGATCTTAGGGTCAGAGCGGTCAAAGCCAGAAGCGGTGGTGATGCCTCTTCAGCTGATGGCGATGACGTCTCCATGGCATCAGCTGCTGTGTCGAAATCTTCGGATGTTGATACGCCTGACGAAGATGAAGAAGAAAACGCAACCCTCGCTTCCGATGAGGATGCTGATGCTGGAGACGCACCACGTCGACGCAATCGCCGCCTTCCTCGAAGCGCCATTAGTACAACGGCGCACTCAAGGGGGCTCCCATCTGGGCACCAGAGCAGCGGAAAGTCTTCAGTCTACCATCTTACATTTGGGCCCGACATCGAAGACTTACATGATGTGTTGCAAGCTCGAGACACCTGGTTGAACGGCCGCGACATTACGCTTCCCAGCCGTGCAACGCTGTCTGCTGCTCATGCAAGTGAGAAGCCGGTCGGTGATACAGACAATGCACCCACGAGTACTGCCAATTCATTGGTTGATCCGCCTACCGACCACCAGATCCTCACACCTATTGGCAACGATGAACTCTATGCAAAATATCTACTACAAGACAAACCATCTCACTCCGTCGTTCTTGGGCTTTGGGGTGGACAACAACTGTTTCCGTTGGAATACTGTTCACCCTTAGACTTTGGTCAAGCGTGGCCGAAAGCTTCAAGTCTCGACCAGGCTCAGATGCCCACATCACAGGAACATTATCACGAGGGTTGGTTGCTCAATGTCGGTGAAAGAGTACAATGCCTTGGATGGGCTCCGGGACAAGATGGAGTACAGTATCTGGCCATCGTTACAAGATGCACATCGACGCAGAGAAATCTGGCAGCGGGTGAGGAAGACATCCGCCCAGCATTCCATCCTTCACCACCATACCCATCCGCCATCCAGATCTGGGCGTTTCAAACCCAGCCGACCAAAGTCACAGGCATCCGAACGTTGTCCATGCGGACAATGCCCCGACTAGCCGTTGTCATCGGCACAGACTGGGGCAATATCCGCCACATCAAATGGCGTCCTCCACCAGCCCCTTCGACATCACCAGGTCACGAAACATCACAACACATAGGCCATCTAGGCATCCTCTCTACCGACGGCCACGTTCGCATCCTCACTATCCCCTTCCCACCCAGCACATCTCCGCTAACTCTCCACGCGGACCGCGCAGGCCTGACCATCCCACCACCACCCAACACACTCTTCACAAGTCTAACATTCGCAACCCCGACAGACCTCATACTCGGCTGCGCAGACGGCTCTATCCACATCTTTGACCTCGTGGACCCCTCACCAACCCCACACCTCACCCACGACCAGCACAACACATACATCCTATCCCTCTGCGCCGCCACCCCATCATCTTTGTCGCATTTCATCGCCAGCACCTCAGCAACAGGCGAACTAACACTCACCGACCTCCGCAGCCCGGAACAAGACAGAGTCTCCGTCGCAAGAGCCTGTTTCCCAGCCAAAGATTTAGTTTTCGCACCCTTCACCCGCACATTCATAACGACGCTCGACCGCGCAGGGAATACACACACCGAGTCATCCTCCGCAACCTTCATCGTGGCGCACCACCTCCGCCACTTCCCAACAACCCACCGCATCGCCAAATTGCCCGAGCACACTGGTGCGGCGACCGCACTGGCTGGTTCTTACCAACATCCGTGCATCCTGGTCGGTAATGCGAGAGGACAAGTCTTCGCGACGAACTACCTGCGCAAAATCATGCCTCACCGCAGAAACGATCCGCGTTCGAAACCCGGTGCGATCGCCTGGCTACAGAAGGTGTGCGAGTATGACTGGAGGCCGGAACGACCCTCTACTGTACACGCCTCGGCTAAAGGGCAGACTGGCGATACGATAGACCTGTACCACGGCCACGATACGAGACGAGGAGTATCGCGCTTCCACGAGGGCTTCAAGCCCGACAAAGTCGACTTTGGAATCACGACCAACCCAAAGAAGAAAATAGATAAACAGGATTTGGGCGCCGCGGAACCTATTTTCGAAGAGGAGAATGCTGTCACCGCGCTCGAGTGGAATCCGAACCACTCTTGCGCTGGGTTCGCGGCCATGGGATGGGGAAGTGGGATTTTGAGAATCCAAGATCTAGCTCATGATATGGAATGATGCCTTGGACACAATGATCAGAGTCGTACCAGGAATTTGTTACCAGACACAAAGGAAGTGTAGGTCACAGTCGAGACATGATCACGGAAAACTGACGCAAGATGACTTGATCTTGGAGTTAATGGCCAGCAGGCGGTATTGGAGAGTCAACTACTACTACTGTAACTACTTCATCTCTTTCTGTGTCCATACTTCCACACCTACCACCAAGATCACCGTTTTTTGTCCAGAACAGCCCTGCTCGTCTTTTGCAAGCTCTTGAGGTACATTGCTCAATGCCTGTGATAGAAGACATCCTTTTTTTGCCGATTCCCATGCAGTGGTGTACATGCTCAATCCTCAATCAAAATTCCATCGCTTGCTTGCGCTTTTTGGTTTTGAGATATCCCGCTGGACCCGACGCAATGCTAGAGAACCAGGAAAGATTGGAGAAGCAGAAAGTTGCTGAGCTGGCAACATATCGAAGCGGCCCAGAAAGTCCGAGATCAAAGTCGTAGCTTGCAAGCATGCATACAAGATCCGTCCTTACGCCAGCCGAAACTCACTTGATCAGCTCTTGTCGACTCGTGGACCACCACCACGACCTCTTGACTGTCCTCCGCGGCCGCCACGGTGACCATCGCCGCGCCCACCTCGTCCCCTTCCTCTGTGCTCTCCCCGGCCACCCCGACCACCTCGGCCACGACCACCTCGTTCACGACGCACTTGCTCGAAGCCGTCGTTCTCAGCAGCAGTCTTCTCTTCTGCCGCAGCAGCAGCACCGACTTCCTCAGCCCAGTTGCTCGATCCGTGCATGGCAGCAGGGGTGTTGGCTAGACCAGTGTCGGTTTCGGCAGGATCACGCGGAACCTGCACCCATTCGTCGTTGTTTGCACTTGTGTCAGTGATGGCTGACGCCTGAGGATCCCACGAAGATTCAGCAGCTGCATTAGCAGCATCGTCTCCGGTGGCAGCCTGCTCCGGGATAGCCACAACCTCAGGCTCGGCGGACTCGGTCTCGTTGGCATTTGTCTGGATAGCGGTAGTGTCCTCAAGCTCGGTCAAACCAGCATTGGCCACGGTATTGTCGGTCTGAATTCCCTCTCCTGTCGGCACAGTATCATTGACTTGGGCTTCATCAACTTCTTCGCTCGGTTGTGCCGCCAGGTCTTGTGCTCCTTGCAGCGAGGTTTGTTTGACCTTGGCAAATGTGTAGTCAAGAGGCTCTCCCTGGACATCGAGCACCTTCTCTTCTGTGCCGTAGATGAGGCTCTTCAAAGTTGTCAGAGAAGCGTCATTTCCTTGGTAGACCAACAGTAGAGCACCCTCGAATGCACGAGCCTCTTCGGACTCAACATCCTCGGACTGGCGCTTGGAGGCTGCGGCATGCAAGAAATGTGTAATGACTCGTAGACCATCCTCAACTGCCTTCGTCTTGATATCTTCTGCATCTTGAGACACTTCCTTCTTCACGCGAGCAATCTCAGCTTCGTGTGCTTCAGTCAGTCCAGCCTTCTCTTTTGCAAACTTCTCCTCAAGCTCATGAGAGAAACTTCTGAAGGTGTGCAATTGTTCTTCCAATTGTGCAACCTGAGCTTGAAGACCGGGTTTCTTGAGGATCTGTGCCTTTTGATCCGCATTGAGCTTCTTCTGGGCAACCAGATCATCGAGTGGAACATCGGGGTTTTCGGTTATGACTGCATCAGCTTTGTGGGATGCTGCAAGTTTCTTGTTGATGTTGCGGATGTTTCTGAGGTCATTGTCAGCTGAGCTCATATACTTCTGTAGGCTTTCACTCATACCTCTGGAGATCCTTGATGAACGAGCTCTCGCCAGGAATGTCAGGGCCGCCATTGGCAGTGGGATGGGCTTCGGTCGTGGGTCCTTCAATTGATGGGCTGGCGGTACCGTTTGTGGAAGGAGCGGTCTCTCCCTTTGCCTTACGCTTCTTCGCCGACTTTGAGTCAACAGGGACAGTATTAGCAGTGGCCATGGTGCGAGGGCGAGCGGAGACCGGGTGTTTGATTTGGGGTTGAAATCCGGGGTCGAGCGCAGGACGCAATTGGAGTAAGACCGTGTGGCGGATGGATCTCAATTGGTAGAGTAAGATGGAAGAATATGCAGAAGTTCAATGTGTGCTTAGGGAGTCCTAAGAATGAGCTGTGAGGACTGTAAAGATGAGATGGAAACGGAGTGATTGTGATTGTGATTGTGCTAGTTCACTCGCGTGAGACTCTGAGCAAATGAAATAATTTGTACGACGCTCCGGTCGTCTTGGAGAAGCTTCCCGCCAAGCCTCTCAGCCTCGCCCTCACAAGGCTGATTACTACCAGGTATCCTTCTGGCTTCTGCAGTGTCCTGTTCAAGCCGTTGCAAGTCAGTCATACGCAGTTCCAAATCAGACTTGTACGCGAAAATCCTTCGACTACAGATTGAACCGAGTATACAATCTTCAATATCCAAGCCGACACATCGTTGCCAACCGTCGTTTCCCGCGCCTCTTCAACCTAAGCTGCTCACTTGTTGTTCACCAGCAGACCCCCGGTTTGGCAGACGAACACGATCCACATTGGTGGTCGGCCACTACATCGAGACCCTGTAAAAAGTTCATGCTTTCAGCTACGGCGATATTCGAAGCCGCTTTGATTGTCCACCACAACCCAGCACAAGGTCAAACAGCGCTGATTGCTGTATGGACATGGACTAGTGTCTTCAGGCACCTGGATAGATTATAGCTCCATCAACCTCAGAGACGGATTGAAAGATATCCTGGTGTTGGCGTGAGGGGTTTCGTGATGCTCTCATGTTTCCACCAAGGATTCAAGGATTCAAGGGCCCGAGCATGTCCGCTGAGATGTCAGGCTACGTCGCTTCTGGATGCAGATAGACACGAAGCATATCTCGGCGCTGCAGATCGTAATGAAGTGATCGCCTTCGTGGAGGCTGAGTGAGAGAAGCTGCAATGCCTCGTGGCAGAGTGCGAGTCTTCGCAATTGACGGTATTCGCCTGTGTAGGTATTCCTCTCATGAGCGCAAGGCCTTCATTCGGCCTAGGACCGCTTTGACCGGCCAATATCTACTCGAGCAGATAGGAGATGGCAGACATTTATATCTTGAGCTGGCCACTTCAACCTTTGAATCGTCTGAGAGTCGTCTGTCGAACAATCAGCACTGCTCACACCATCTATCACGGATTTAGTAAAGCCTCACCATTGTGACTTTTCTGATATCCTTTGCGGCGACGTTCTTCTCTCCCTCACTGCGTGCTTTACGGGTCGCATTATCCATGAGTCTGTACAGCCCTGCGTCAGCGATTTTGCTTGCACGTGAAGGGCACGCGTCATACTTTTCAACGAACAAGACGTAGTTGAGGTAAATGAGCGAGTCAACGCCTTTGCCGATATTCTTTCTCGAATGGCCTTTCACTATCTTGCGTACAGTCGCCCTGGGATAGTTTTTCTGTGCAGAGGCCATAGCGTTGAAGATGCTGGTCATGTCAAGAGTATGGCTACAATGATATATTCGGAACGACAAAAGTAAACAAAGGCTCGGCGGGCAGAGTCCGACTGCCGAGGCTAACCAAAATTGGTCCCGGAGGATATAATACCGACCTTCAGCCTCGCCCGTACGGCCTCAGCCTTACACCACAATCGAACGCAGCACTCAACATGTCGAGCTCTGAAAGGTATTGATAGATTGACCGACTATTGGTGACACAGTGTTACTCGATCTTTTAAAATTACCCTGCAGCGTCTCAATTGCGCTGTGCAGCAGTTTATTGATGACTGTGAGAGTGTGGCCTGCCACGGCGCCTAGATGGCAGCACCTATGAAGCCATCAATTTTGACATTAGATGCATAGCCGACTTGGCCCGTTCCCTCACATTCAAGTCCGGATCGCCTTCAAGCTTTCTAAGCTGCGCAACGAACCCCAATTTCTGAAGTTCAACGGCTCGAAGCTTGCAGGCCGCCCGATCGCTAGCATCGTCCTCATACGTCAAATTGATTGCGATCCAGCAGCACTGTGCCCGAATCTCGCGGTCAGCATGGTTGCAGAAGGTCAAGACCTGCTTCATCAATGCCGTCTGCGAAGCAATCACGTTCCTCAATCTTGGCTCACAAGCGCCAATATGAACGAGTATGTAAAGCACTTTGACCACGATGACGGCCGGTGCTGGTGCTGTGTAATTCTCCTTCCGTGTCGGACCCGCCAGTGTCCTGGGCCGCAGTCGATCCAGCATGATCCGGAAGAAGTCGTCCTGCCCCATCTCGTGAAAGATGTATTTGACCAGATCTGACGCATTCTCTCCACAGAACAAGTTCCGCAGAAGATCAAGCAGCTGAGCTTGTATGTCTATATCGTCTTTAGTGGTATGCGTGGTGTCGAAGCTGTTTTGATCAAGCCCTGCTTCATCTGCGACAGGCCCGCCAGTACGTTGGCTGTCTTCAGCTTCTTCACTCATGACAACATCCTGTGCGGATTGCCGGGACACATTTGTCGTAGGAGGATATTCCCGCTCCACGAGGCCAATAACCTCGCCTTCTGGAATGTCAACAGGATCGGTCTTGATAAGCAACTTTATCCAACTCGTCCCGAGCTCGTCGACCACGTCTTGTTTCAATTTCCTGCTTGCATTCAGCACCAACTGCTTGAGAGCCCATAAGGACTCCAGTCGAAGCCGCGCGTTTGCGGAATGTGCTTGCTCGCACAGCTTCTTCACCACACTCGACTCGCCCACGCTTTCTTTGACCGGACTAAAGTCGATGGCCAGATTGGCGAGTACTCTAGTAGCAGCAATTCTGACCTCCGGATTTGTCGAGCTCATGAGCTTGATGATCGGTTTTGCGACCTCGGCCTCGATCAACTTCGTCCTCAGCGCCTTCACAGACCTCGTCAGCACTCTTACTGCTCCGCATGCGGCAAGGATGACGGGAGCAGAGTTTCCCGTGATTTCCACCTGTTGGCCAGCACCCTGTTGTATTTGATAAGGTTCTAGAGCTTGCATGATATGGACCAAAACACCTTGGTCGCATATTTCCTTCCGATAGTCGTCGTCGAAGGGGGCAATTGCTGCAAGCGCTTGTAAACATCCCTCACGATAGTCCATGTCACGCCGGATGGTTGACGTCGGACCACCCAGTCCAATCCTAGTACCTGGCACAGAGCTTTCAGTAGATGGCTCCTCGGTTTTGTGCGGTTGCCACGGTGCAACCTTATGCCCAGCAGGACTATCGAAGGTCGACTTGAGGCCTATGGACAGGTTAGTAATGGCATGGCTGTCAACTGCCACGCTTTGCATCTCAGCATCGTCCATAATGAGCCGCGCCAGGACAGCTGGAACGGCTTTAGCATAGTGCAAGCCATTGGAGAGGATTGAGCTGTTGCTCTGTTGTGTTGTATCTGGTCGCGTCGCGTCGGGCTCGAGCATTCGAGTAAGGAGCGGCACCAGCAAGGCAGCAAACGAAGGACCTCGTTCTTGTTTGACATAATTCAGGCTGTAAAGATTGACCAGGAACTTGGCTGCCAGAAGACGCTTCTTTGCACGTGAATTGCGCACAACATATAGAAGCCACGAAACGAAAGAGCTTTCACCCATTTCGTCTGCGAAGCCTTGTATCGTGGGTGAGTGTGCCATTTCAGCCGGCGCCGACAGATATGATGGCCTGCGTTTGGGCATGGACACGGCGGATCCCAACGACGGAAAGCTCATGTGGGTGGCCGAATTCGCCTTCTCGGCCACGAGCGTACAAGGTAACAGCGAATCAAAGGGGCCATAGACGCGGGAGCGTGGAACCGCTCCTCCTGAGAAGTAGCTCGTTCCCCATGGTGCCCGCCGGATGTCCGAAGGAGAGAAGTCTTCTTTAACATCAGGTAGGACTGCTCTGATTGCTGGGTCGCCAAGAAACAATGCCGCCCGCGTTCTAGACTGCTCAGTCAACACGCAAAGCGCTTCCAGTACGGGTGGTAGATCGGCGAAGGTTGATGCGGGTTCTGGTAGGCTGAAGATTACGGCGAGGTCGCTGTTTACACCTTCCGCGGCGGGAGGTACAAGGCCTTCTGCCACCACAAATGATGCCAATCGAACAGCCAGCATCGTTAAAAGCCCTTCCTGAACCAGGGCACGTTTGTGCAGCTCTTGCGTAACAGTCTTGCACAGCAAGGCTAACATGGCATCGCAAGCCTGCTGAGATACCACGGTATCGCCGGCACTGCCGACGACCTTTGTTATGCATTTTATGTACTCTCTCGAGTACAATAACTCGGCCAGTCTACCATCTTGCGACCATTGACCGAGACTGGCAGGTGGGAGGTTGTCCGCGATGGCATTGAGACATCTTAGTATGGCGAGGGTCGTCCTTGGAGATAGTGGCAACAGCAGACAGGAAACGAGGCTCCGCAAAACATCTGTTTCGAGAATGGGTTGAACGAAAGCCGGACCTTCGTGAGCAATTACGCACAGGATCTGCGCGACTTGTGTGCAACCCAACTCTTCATCCTGGTCCAATTGTGCGTCGGCATCTCGTGAAGCCAGATGGGCCAGTGTGTGTGCGAGGGAAGGAATGAGGCCCTGACGGATGTATTCGATCTTGCGCGAGAGATGGCCACTAAGCTCATACTTTACTTTTTTCAACGCAGCCGACTGCGCAGCAATGTCGGACGCACTACGCAGCGCCTCCAAAGGCTGCAACACCGCTGTTGCACGCCTGGAAGGGAACGCCATACGAAAACGTAGTTGGTGTCATCAAAATATCGAAATAAATGTGGATGATGATGATGTATGTTGTTGATGGCCGCAGTCGTGTGCTTCGGGTCACTCCGTAATAATGATCAGAATTGGCATTCTGGCCCGTAATCAGCGATTGCAGTGGACAGCCTGGCAGGCTAGGTACCTAGGTACTTATTAATAAGCCCTAATCAGATGGCATCAGTACTGCCCTGGAGATGTTTTCCGTCTGGGCGCCGACAAATCAATGGCCTGGGGAATTCCAGCCCGATCTCCAGGGCTGCAGGGTACGAGTGGAAGCCACAAGCGAGTCACAGTGGTGGAAGCGAAAGCGTGGTACCCAAAACCGCGGCGCGCCACCGAGAAAATGCAGGCTCTTGCGGCATCTGGACAAATTGCGAGGCTCGCTCATCCCACGAGGCTTGTCAAATCCTCGGTCTGTGTGCCGACACCTTCTTTTTGCTAGGAGACTTTACTTTCCATTCCCTCTCTCCCTCTACCCACTCGCAACTTTTCCTCTACCACTTGTCCTTGTATGCTATACTGGAGCAACCTACCTCACTATTCAGATTTTCACGCCATTATTCGTCAGGTATTCCCTTCGGCAAAACCTATCCGAACCTTTCTAAACGACCCTCTTTCCCCGCCGTGACCCTACAACCTCTTCTCCTCCTCCTCCGCGGGGACGAAAAGAGAGCCACATGGGCGCGACCGCACCGTCCTTTCTTCGCTTCATATCCCTACGGTGATGACCTATACCTTAACGGCACGAGCGGCTTGCGGCCCAGGTGAAGGCATCCGACGCTAAATATGCTAGCGACCTCGCCGTCCCCAAGCATCTCTGCGCGACATTTCGAGTCCGCAACCTCACACTACTCTCAGCAACGGCCTCAGTATGATCATTCGCCGAAGCCTGCCAGTCAATCTCGCGACAGCCCGGCTCGCAGGTCCAATCTTTCCCCAGACATACCATACAAGCCTCCCCGCAACCCCAGCTCAAGATCTCTCGACAGTTACAAACCTTCTTCATCATCAGCTCCGCCAAAACCCAAGATGGTAGACGCCGCGACCCAATACTCACCACCAAATCAGAAGGTGCCCTCGCCGCCCAGCTCCACGCCTAGCTCGAACATACCCACGTCCACAATAGCAGGACTTAATCTGTCAGAGCACAAAGACGTGCAATCAAATGCCAAAGCAGCAAATGAAGAGCTCAAATCCAGAGCCGCAGCGCTTGACAGGGTGGCGCAGCAAAGCCCAAACATAGCTCGCTCGACCGATCTGGCTCGACCTTCAAGGACGGAGGGCACACGCGTCCAGTCGACGCAAGCGAAGAGAAGCGCCGATGAGCCCGCAGCAATAACACCTCCTCACGAGGCTGAGGATGGAACAGAATTGCCGCCGCAAGCCCTTCAATCACCAGTGAAGAAGGCTCGCCCGGACACACCGCCCGTCCGCTTGATGCCGATCCTCTATCAGGACTGCAACACGCGCGACCTCGTCGTATTGATCTCATCCATGCTCATGGAACTTATTAGATATAACGATGCGATTCCGCTTCGAGAAGGTCAACTCACCAGATTCCACTCCCGCGCTCCACCGGGCATATCGGTCCTCGACTACCTCCAACGATTGACCACCCACGCCACACTATCTCCACCCATATTACTGAGCGTGGTGTACTACATTGATCGCCTATGCGCCCTCTACCCTGCTTTTACCATCAGCAGCCTGACGGTACATCGATTCTTGATCACGAGTGCCACAGTAGCGAGCAAAGGCCTGAGCGATTCTTTTTGGACGAACAAGACCTACGCCCGGGTCGGTGGTGTCAGCATGAAGGAATTGGCGTTGCTGGAGTTGGAATTTCTACAAAGGATGGACTGGCGGATAGTGCCCAAACCAGAAGTTCTGGTGGACTATTACAAATCTCTGATAGAGAGGAATGATCAGTATCAGCTGGAGGAGGAATGATCTAGACTCGGGGTTTTGAGTCGCATACGGAAGATCACAAGGTCTAAAATCCTGGATATCCCGGAAACGGCAGAGGTGGTCGTGAAATTCAAAGCCAACTCAATGTTGGGACATTATTGCACGCACACCTCCCCCGGTAGGGTCGCCGTGACTCTGAAATAGCGGTCACGGCCCCTGAACGTGCTTTCCAAGGCTAAAATGGATTTCTGAGAGGACCGCAGGGGTCTCGAGCGAAATATCGTACAAGTCATGAGCCAGCCAGACTCGTGATTGTTTTTTTAGATGTATGTAAAGTACGTCGGCAATTAGTCATTTCTGCACATACTAGAACACCCTTACACGACCATCATGATATCGAATTGTGAATACAGTGCCCGGAGTCTCATATCCTGGAATCGCCTCCGCCCATTTATTGCCTTGCTCCTCATGTAGCTCCTGCTCATCGAGGCTGGCGTTTGTGTTGCTTCTTTTTCTGCATGAGGATCGACAAACGAAGGGCCCAGAAAGGACGCATGAGTCGAGGCGACTCCGCCACGCGGATGTGGACGATATGCAATGGTCTAAGTCGGACACTCAGCTCGTGCGTTTCAGCGACTCGACAAAGGCCATGGGCTTTCTGAAAGCAACATGCCACGAGTGCGGAGTCAGCTCGTTTGTCTGCTGTTCGTCCAAGAGGTCGAAGCCCTTGTACTTGTCAACCCTCAGCGCAGCCCAGCCACAGAAGTACTGTATGAGGATGCGATCACGCTCAGCAACCTTCTTCGTGTCCATCGTCAATGACCCGATATCAGCATATCCCGGAAGTTGAGGCACTGTTAAAAGAACCCCATCCTCCTGGCCAGGCTTTTCGCCGGCGATATATCGATCGGGATCGGCGGCGCGTGGGCTGTTGTTCCAGGCGTTCGAAGCCTGGGTCTTTAAGCGGTGAATCACTTCCAGCATACCAATGTAGCTAGGGAAGAGTCAGCTGCCGTCTATACTGACCGGAGCTTAATGGCACTTACCTCTCCTGGCTGTTCTTGTCACAGATCAATAGTCTCCTGAGGATCCACTCTTTGACGTTTGGAACCAAACCCAGCTTCCGAGCGTTTTCCTTGCCGCGAGATTGCTCCTCGAACCATCTCAAGGCGAAGGAAACTTCTTCGGGGAACTCCATCATGGTATACTCGGTAATAAACAAAACCATACCTCTGGGAAAGAGCTTGGATATCGAGCTGTCCAGAGAGATGCTCGACTGTGGGAGAAATAGGCTGAAACAAGCGAGTTGTCTCACCCATTTTGCGAATGATTTCAGATCACAGTAAGCCTGAGTACCTTTGAGGAATAAGACAACTCCACATTTGGTGTTTGAGGTGTTTATTTCCTCTCTCATCTCTGCCCAGGCGGTCTTTTCTGTGTCAGCGTATATATGCCGCATACTAACAGATTCTTCTTCGGTGAGCCATTTGGTGATCGTCTGTGCTTCTGCGGGATGTGACTGAGCAAATGCGATGTAGAATATTGGTCGTTTCTTTTCACGTTCGAGATTCACCAACTGCTTGAAGGTTGCTGAAAAGGTAAGTTTTGTTTGGACAGATGGGCCTATCGCAACCTGATCTGTTGAATCTTCTCGGAGCGGTGAGTTTTGTTGCGACGGCGACCCAGGCGTTATGGGTGTTACTGGAGATCGTGTTGGATTCGATCTATCCTTGTTCATTGTCTGCGTTTCAGAGGGACTACCAACATATGCGCCCAGATGTTTTGACATGGCGTTCCTTTCTGTAACAAGCCGTTGCAAGGTATCTCGCTGAAAGGCTGGGTCTCTGGTTCGCGTCGTCGTGTCCTTCATGATGGAATCATTTGGTGCCCCTCCTATGTCTGCTTCGGCAGTCGAGTCCTTGGACTGAGTCGCCACTTCCTGTTGGGAAACCCAGTCTTCCACATAAAAGCCAGGTAGTTTGTTGCGGACCATGACATGTAACCGTGATTCAGATCCTGATATCGGTCTTTGGCCATGTCCACTCCATCCCGGGGCTTTACATGAGTACAGGACCATCACGTACCCTCCTGTATCACTCTCCCAAACAGCACCCATATTATTTGTTTCAAGGTGCTCTGCCAAGCTCGCTATTGGCTCTCTTGTATCCTCATACGGCTCGATAGCACCAAGAGCAATGGTAGATCTTTCCAGCTTACTGAATCAGCATTCGGCCTCGAGATATGTATTTCGACTTACATTCAGCATGAACTGGGTGAACTCGCCACGTTTCATGACATAACGTTCCTGGAAGTGAATGTTTACCGTGTGGTCTCCAGGAGCTTTAAGCGATATCGTTCGCGAAATCAGCCATCCAGGAAAATGTAGTATCTTCACATCTCCAACAGGATGGTTACTATAGCTCAGGTGCACAACTACTTCACCCCGATTCCATGCGCGGCCATTTCTGGCAACGACGTCCGGCCGAGAGTCTGACCGGCCTCGGTCACGCGAACTTCTGTCGCCGTCCGGATGCTCCAATGGAGTGTAGGAGCTGTTTCGTCTTGCCATATCCGACTGAGGCGTACCCCTTGGTTGTGAAATGCTCCTAGACAGACCGGATCTCGCCTTTGCTGGCTCATTCTGCCTAGTTGGATGTGGTATGAACGGAGGTTGAAAGGACATGTACTTTGGCTGCTCGGGAGGTGCCTCTGTTGATGGAATGGGTACTGGCTCTGTTGGTCGTTCGAGGGGTGGTTTTGTAGGACGTAGAGGTGCTGGCTCTGTTGGACGTACGGGTGTGGGTTTTGTCGAATGTATGGGTGCGGGCTCTGTTGGATGTATGGGTGTGGGCTCTGTTGGACGCGTGGGTGCTGGCTGTGCCAGGCGCCCGAGGGCTGGCTTCATGGGGATCACCGGTGCTGGCTCTGTTGGTCGGTCAAGCGGTGGTTCAACTGAAGGCACTGGATTGGATGTGAGTGACCGACTTCCAACTCCATCTCCGGGCACAGGCGTCATTTCAGGCATGAAAAGAGGCGAATCGTCCCGGTGATTGTGCGTTGCTTCTTGAGCTTTTGCTATCGCCGGAGAGCTCCTGAGAAAATCGTCAGGGGCTTTCAAGTCAAGTTTGGAAATATCTGGCGCAGGTTCTTGACGGGCTCGTTTTGCGAAATTGTTCTGATGCTTCAGGTTCTTGAATCTCATGCCAGCGAGTGCTGGATGAGTGGTCGACCTGGCGCTTGATTTCTTCACAACAGTTGCAGTGCCCTTTTTCTGAAAAGAACTTTGTGTTCTCGATACAAGACTGCCAGCCTGTCTGTCGGATGCCTGGGGATTCGAAATGGATGGGTCCTGAGGCCGAGGACGCTTCGAACCGTGTTCCGTGGAAGCAGAAGAGGTTCTGCGTGGTTGAGGTATCCGAGGTACGCGCGATGATCCCTGGAGCCGTGCCGGTGGACTCTCTTCTTCTGACTCCTGTTGCTCTTGCTCTTGCTTTTGCCGAGCAAGTGCCCACTCGTTCATGCGAGCCTGTAAAGCTTTGACTTGTTCATCGTCAAGAAAATCACCTATGTCGTACTGCCGTTTCCATTCGCTTAGGGTGTCTGGGGTGGAGAAGTGTTCGGCGGGCTCCCAAGTACATTGCTCCTCTGGATATCCTCGCCACTTGACAAGATACAAAGTCGGTCCGTCATCGTTGACCTCTTGCGCTAGGATTCTCTCGACCTCATACGTGGCATCCTCCTCCTCAGACAAGGAGCCTTCGCTATCAGATGGCATATTGACAAGTCGAGCACAGAATCAGATGTCGCATGACAGAGAGGATTGAGGGCAGATTAATTGAGGAATAGAGCGCAAGCCAAAATCAGGGAGAATTAAAACAGGCAAATAATTTGACCGTGAGTATGCGCGTGAAAGACCTGCTGTTACCGTGAAGACTGCATGGTCAGATTTGAGCTTTTCCCGCCAGATGTTGGCTGTTGACATATAATGAGACAGTGCAGAGCAAACAACGGGGCCACAGATGTCCGTACATGAGCAATCCGTCATTATGGCCTACCTCATTCATAGCGTGGTGGCACTTTGTAGACCGCCCTCGCCATCGATAGGAGTTGTCCTATTCGAGGAAGAGCCCGCGCGGCTCTTGCCATTAATTGTCCAGAAAAGGCCAAGAAGGAGCGACACGTGACTGCGGATGAGGTGAATCGGATGGGACAGAACATCTCATCCCGCAATCGATCCTGAAGGTCAGTCACTCTACACGACTTGCAGCCGACTCACTTGTTTCAGCCTTTCTCTAATCATTCTTCAGTCCGCGTCCCGGGAATAACCTCACTCCTCGACACCTTCTGTCACGTTAACTTGGTCCCGGTCGACGCCCGCCCTTGGTGTTTATTGCCTGATACCCCTTCTCGCTTGATCGAACATGGCAAACGACGAGTACGATTTCCTCTTCAAAGTCGTTCTTATAGGAGACTCGGGTGTCGGTAAATCCAATCTGTTGAGTCGATTTACACGGAACGAGTTCAACCTTGACTCAAAGTCCACCATTGGTGTTGAGTTCGCAACCCGATCAATCCAGGTAGACACGAAAACAATCAAGGCACAGATCTGGGATACCGCAGGACAAGAAAGATACCGAGCCATTACATCCGCCTACTATCGTGGAGCCGTCGGCGCCCTACTCGTCTACGACATCAGCAAGCACCAGACATACGACAATGTCACGAGATGGTTGAAAGAGCTTCGGGATCATGCGGACGCCAATATCGTGATCATGTTGGTTGGAAACAAGAGCGATCTGCGACACTTGCGGGCGGTGCCTACTGAAGAAGCAAAGCAATTTGCGAGTACGTGTCCCAAGAATTGGCTTGTGGTGTTGGTTTGATTGACATTCTCCATAGGCGAGAACAACCTATCGTTCATCGAGACGTCTGCGCTTGATGCTAGCAACGTCGAATTGGCCTTCCAAAATATCCTGACAGGTAAAAGATTTGCCTTCCTGCCTCCCAAGCTCTGCTGACACAGCCCAGAAATCTATCGAATCGTCTCGAGCAAGGCGCTGGACAGCGGAGATGCGGCGCAAGCACCAACTGGCGGTGTGAAGATTGACATGACTCCGTCAGGGGCGCCGGATAACAAAAGCAACAAGTGCTGCTAAATGCCAGTCGAATTCTGTGGTGCAAACTAGGAGCTGGGGGCGTTGCCAGACTTGTTTATGCATGAGTTTGGTCGTTTGCCGATACGATCATGACTTGTACGGTTCAATGCCAACGAAATGGGTAGTGGGTTAATATGGGCAATGATAAGGGTATGCTTCGATTTCAATGCAAAACCAGATGCAAAACAGAAAGTTCTTCTACCGGGCAATTGATAGCATGGGACTGTTTCCAGAAGTGTGCGTCCGATATGGTATTAAAGTCGTTGAAGCACGCGCAGATCCGCCTACTTTTCAGAAGCCCGTTGCGTCTGCTACCCATCTAGTACAATGCCGGCCTCTCCATCCCAGACCGCCTCTCTCGCATGCTGTACGTCGACGCCTCGCGCGAGCAGGACCGTCACCCAATCTGCAAACAGCATGGACCCAGACTCCAAGAAGCACGGGTCGTATGTTTGCGACTGAATAAACTTCTCCACATCGGCCTTCGACACGGCATTGTCGTACAGCCAGAGAATCTGAGCTGGCGAGAACTTGAGGAAAGACTGTATAACGTAGAAGTTTTGCAGATCGCTCCCCCACCCCTGCATGTGCTTGAACCGCAGCTCCTGCACCGAAGGTTTTGTCCGATCGACCACGAGCGTATCGCGGGAATTGTAAAAGACATCCTGCAGCGTCGGCACATGACTTGCAAATGTATGCTGCAGCGAAAGCGGCACGTGTCTCGCCTCTTCAGGCAGTCTACACCAAACGTCACCATCGGTGGGACAGATTTCCGTTGCGAGCAACTGCTCCAGCGTACAGCGCAGGTCCTCCAACTCATAAAGCTCCTCAGTCGACCAAGACCTGAGCAAAGGCAGCCGTTCGCCCGCCGGAGAGGTATCGGACCGCGCGAGACGAGAGATCGAGGATGCCGATTTCCCATAGAAAGCCTGCGTGTAACCCCAGAGCCTGTAAACTGCGCGCCGTAATCGCCGGGCCTCAACATCATCCAGAAACCGGCGAGATACGCTCTCCGGTCCAGTCCATCGAAACCCAGGATACAACCCGACAAAACGTGCCGCGACTCTACCCACTCCAGCAGCCTGCGTGAGCAAGGCGAACGACAGAGGCGGCGTCCTGCGGACATGAAGCATCTGGTTGTCATTTTGCGTCAAAAGCTGCAATATATCGTCCAACGGGCCCATCTCTTTATCCAGCGCGGCAAAGAACAGGACCAATTTCTGCGCCTTGGGCAGAAGCTCGTGAAAGTATCGACATGTGAGCGATAGGCTGATGATGTCGGAAACAGAAGAAAGGGATTCGTAAATGTGCACCATGATCTCCGGGGCAAGATCTTGCATCGCCATGGTCTAACCGACGTCAGCATATCGAGTTGAGTAGTCCGCACTTCCACACCTGGAACTCACCATGATTAAGGTAGTTCGCTAATGTATTAAACAACCAAGCAGGTCTTGTTGTCTTCTAAAGTACAGTCGAATGACAATGGGCAGCGGATGATATCACCGCCGCACGCTCTTTATGGCTTCAAATGATAGAGACCCCGACATTGGGGCTATCATGGATGGAGATGACTCGAATACACATGTCGTTCGTGATAGGTGTGGTTTTGCCGCTCTTGGCCAGAGGGCACAAGGCCACTGAAGTCTCCATCGCCATACTCTGCAATAGAGAATCGTAGCGATCGATGGTGGATGTAAAAGGTAGACACGAGGAGGCCGGGCAGAACGATGCTTTATGCTTTCCACACCGCTACGGAGGCGGGCGACCACCGGTCCAGCCAATCAGATATACCACCATTATTGAGGCACGTGAGGTGACGAGGCTGGAATGCATGGATTATTAACAGGCACTCAATGGGACTTTTGATTTGGTACAAGTTTCATTACAGTTCATTGCGAGTGTGACTGCATTGCAATGGTTCCTCAGTGCTCTTCTTTGTCTACGTCTTTCGGGCGCGCGACCTGTACGAGGTTCCTCAGAGCCGCATCCTGCCATCGAAGACCTGGCTCGACCACCCACCAACTCCTTCGCTGAAGAGAGCATGAAGATACGATATCATCCTCCAAGGATGAACGGCAAAGTCCAGCCCATGCGCTTTGTCGGCCATAACCTGTGGGATCTGGTTGACCTTGTCAACATAAATCGTCTGCATAGCAGACTCCGATATGAGTAGAGCCTTATCGCCGTACCCGGACGCGAGTCGAAGCCCAAGATGTCTGCAATTGCCATGTCTCTGGCTCGCGTGCGACATGTGGACATCTTCGCTATGAGGCGTCGCTCGGAGATTCTGTGCAAAGCCTTTGTCCACGCAGGCGGTTGGGCTCAGCATCGATTGTTCATCCTGTCAAAGTGTTGACAGCTCAACCTTGACTGGCTCAGCCAAACAACCGCGCATTGTCAAGAGCAGAGGCCTTCCTCTTCACTCCCGTCTTGATACCCAACTCCCTCCGTTTGACAGCAATTTCCTCAGCGCCTGCTCGTCGGCTCGCATATCTTCCGGCCTTCTTCGTTTTCTGGTCAGCGCGTAATTGGTTCGGACTGACGAATTGCTTGTTCTCGAAGATCAATGGACCACCGAAACTGCCCTCAAGAATGACAATTGGTGTAAGCACAAATCGTGGCCCAATTTCGACCAGCGAGATATCGGCGCCTTTACTGCCAGATTCTTTGCTTGCCTTATCAGGCTCGGACTCGCGGATCTCATAGACTCGGACCCATATCTTCCCATCAAGACCGTATATGCCAATAATTCGATCGATAAATGGCTTCATGCCCCTCACGCCCTTGGGCGGCACGCAGAAGACACCCCGGAGCATCTCTCGAATCAACGAGCGATGTTCTTGGCCTGCCAACTCCTCGTCGAAGCTCTTGTCAAAAACGACTACGCCTCTTCCACCCTTCAAACAATTGCCACCGAAGCCTAGTTCCGCCTGTGTGTGCACATTCGTCACATTGAATTTGATCGTAGGCCCATTAGGGGCACGTGCCAGCCACAGGTACAAGTCTTGACCGTGTTTCCGTGCTTCAAGGTAGAATACGTAGTTGCAGGAATGTAGATCAGCTAGTCCATTGAGTGCGGCGTTATAGTGGTTGTTCGTCTTGGTGTCCAGCTTAGTATCTTTGTATGTATGTGGGAGGAGTGAGTGTAGGTCGCTTAACAGATGTCGATGTCTGCAGATGTCAGCTTCTCTGCCATTTGCTGAACAGAGGATACAACTCTACCTATACGAGACACCGCGGGAGGTTAACATCAATATGCGATTCCTGATTTCGACAGGGATCTGGGAGGCATCGTCGCGCTTTGTCTTCACGACGGGATTTTCCTTCTCGTCTGCAGACTCATTAGGTAAAGTGTTGCTGCTTTGTTCAGACGCATCTGAGTCGGATTCGGACAGATCGCCGCCACGCATTGCTGACTTGTACGCGGACGCCATTGTTTCTGAAGAGAGAATATCGTAGGAAGTGCAGATGGTGGAATCGGAAGATCAGAAAATCCCCAGGAAATTTTGATTGCAGGCGATAAGAAATTTTTGCCGAAGATCAGCCACTTATCGAGAACCTTAATCCACGGCTGAGGACTAACTTAGAGATCCCATCAACACATCGCCTTTTCAAGGCTGACCATTTTTTGGGTCAGTAAGGTGACAACCATTGGTGCTATTGACAGCGTTATAAACATCAACTTCTGATCTTCGGGACCGGCCACGATATGTGCCACCGATCACGGTCCCCTACGGGTGGTATCTCAACCTTTATCCCCGTTATCTCTTTCTTCTCCAGAGCCTTGCTTAGTGTGCTAATTGCTATCCCCGTGCCTATGCAAGACTTCATCATGTTGCGTACATCTTTGGTCCGCTCCCGCGCGACCACAGAATCGGACGAAAGGTGGTCCATTTTTCGAACCCGACCTTGCGGAACGTCCTGTGACAGAGGCTGAGTATTCCATGGCTCGCGAAGGACTTCTTCCCATGCCTTCCGTGCCATCTGATTAAGCTGCAAAGCTTGATCGAGTACCATCTGATCGGAGAGACCTTCTAAGGAGGACACACGTTGAGCAGCCTCGAGACTGATGGGCTCTGGAAGTGACAAGTGCAGAAACGGGCGCATCCGTAGCTCGTACCTCAGATTGTCCGATGCGTATGTTGGTTTGGATTTTGATAACAGTTTGTGTCGTTGAAGAATGACAAAGACTCGATGCAATGCTTTGGCCAATGCTTCGGTAGCCTTCAGCCCTGTATATTGCCGATATAGACAATGCAAAGTCTTCTGCACGGCCTCCTGCTGCGAGCCTGGCAAAGCGGGCCGTGACGAGACAAAATGGCTGATCCTCTCCAGATGCGAAAGATGGGTACTGCAAAGAAAGGTGAGGTACCAATACATGTCGCAGAATTCGTGTGGTGCATAGATGGAGAGTTCAAATCCCATTTCCACAATGGTCCGAAGCTGCATCAGCTTGTAGTGGTATACCCAACTGCTGACGCTGTAGGAGAATGTTACGTCTTCTCCATCTGGGTACGGGATAGCCCTTTCATTGAAAGCGGACTGTATGAGACCATCCAAGTCTTCGGCTTCGGCCTGGATTTGGTCCCAGTCCATCGCGGCGTGGCACATCGTACGTCGCACTCGACATCGATTGAGACAAAACGTTCGAAAAAGGTTTATAAATGACTCGCCGTACCGGTCCACAAACATGTCAAGTTGCGAGGAGACCTGGAATTGTTGATCCGTAAATATTTCGCCAGTTTTGTTGTCATGAGGTAGAGGTCCTGTTGGAAGGACAACCATGCGCATGTCCTGGTAAACGAAGTCCTTAATGCTGAATTGCCCTAACACACCATTGTTGATAAACAAGAAGGATTGTAAAAGGGCTCGAACATAGACAGCCGGCTGTGTTGCCTGAGCCATGAAGTGCTGATATGCGACTAACAGGTCTCCACTGAAAGAAACATCCACGACTTGGAAGGCTGTGACGGTATCAATGAAGAGCTGACGGAAAAAAGGAAAAGCCTTGTCCCGCTCAATAACAACCATGGGTCTTGGGGGGACGCTGCTTGCGAGTCGGCGCTGGATTTTCAAAGTGAAAGCCTCAGAGGTGACCGGACGACCGATGCTACTCGTAGCCTCAATGCGCTCTAACAGTGCAATACATTCGTCCAAATGCTTCGGCTTGGGTCTTTCACCGATCGCACAGCGCTGGAGCAGCTTTAAAGAATCGTATCTGACATCTACTCTGATCATCAGAGCCTCCTTCAGGTTTGTAGGAAGATCGCTCTGTTTTAACCAGACTTGAGCGCTTCGCAGCTCGGCCAATATGTCGTCAACAGGGAACACATGCAAGAGTGGTCTGTTGAATATCTGAGTTGCAAAGTCTTCCTCCTATTATGCGTTAGCTACACAGATTGATTGCTTGCAGGGACATGGATTTTCACCTCGTAATAATGCTGACTTGTGATCATCGCAAGGACGAGATCACAGCACTTCACCAGACCCAAGCAGAAAGGCCGGAAAACGTCCTCAAGAAGTGATGGCTTATGGACGATGGCGGAAGCATTGCGATCAAATCTCGTGTTGGGAAGCCGCTTTGGCTCTGGCCACAGCAGGCGTTCAAGATGGACAGATGTGAAAAGAGTCTGGGATAGAGGATAACCCATTTGCCACGCGACCTGCGGAAAGTTGAATGAGTGTGTCTGGTTTGGAAGGCAGAGACACCCACCTCTCTACATAGGAGCTCATCCATCAACCAGATAATCTCTTCAGGAGAGATCGTGGCAGTGAAGTCGAATTCAACCTCGGTGTCTGGGTCAAACGCGACTGAACCACTGTCCATTTTCGGATCTCCAATCTGCAACTCATAAGCTCGCCATTCACGGAAGATGGGTGCTGGCTCGACATCTCACCTCCAAGGCGCTGACGGCCTCAAAGAGGGTAAAGTGCTCATCTTTGACGACTTTGCCGGGTCGAAGCGCTACACGCCGCGGTCAGCATGTATCAGAAATACTTTTGCCATACTGACTCGACGCAGCAGTGCGAAATTGTCTTGTTATATCATTGACTTGGATATTTGGGTGGATGATTCGAGGTTGGACCATGGCCTTGGGCGCCTGGGGTTCATCCACTAGGTCTTTTGCGTCAATACCCCGAGAAGTTTTCGTGGACAAACGGCATCTGAATACAAATGGTGAGAATGAATGGGCTCTTCACAGAATGTTGCGCTTCGAATCAGTCCGTGGTAGGAGAAAGCCGTTTTCACATTGTACGAGTCGTCACTACACTTGAAGGGAAATAGGCATAAAAGAGAAAAGCTGATGTGCACGTAGTCGGCCAAAATGTCATGTGCGCATTCCCGCTAACAAGTGACTTCAGTGAACTCATCTGGTCCCTGTTTCTTATGTACAGATTTTGAAGTAGCAACCGGTGTTCTACGGCCTTTTGACCCTGCCGGCGGCCCTTTGTTGGTATCTATTTGGCCTCTCCAGTAGCGTGTTCCGCCATCGCTTCAGCGTTGGCTGCCCCCAAGCTCTTAATGTCTCCCTGTTTTCCACCCTATCATCTGGTGTCAGCTGTCTCGTAGTGTACTGTGTTTAGGGTGACCTAACCTGCCACTTGGCGAATCTTAGGTCCATCTCTCCTCGTCGTTCAGCTTGAAGTCTGGGGCCTTCCTTGAGGGATCTTCGGACGACTCTTGCGGCAACGGCTAGGTAACGGTTGTAGCTGCGAGGGTTAGTGCTGGAACAGAGGGTCAACGGCACTTTGGACGTACGTGAGGCCGGAAGCCTTCCACGCGAAAGCCATGTTGTCTGTTTTGTGGTATAACGGCCGGCAGTGATTGACTTGATCGTTTCAATGGCACAAGAACTGCGCAAGTCTTAAGCTGTGACTGAGACCTCTTGCCGGAGCTCATACCGCCAAGAAAAAGGTTCCGAATATCTACCGGAGCATTTTTATAAAAGCGGCGGCCCTTCTTCATGACGATCGACATGCTTAGATGCCATGAGGATAGTATCACTGGCGAATAGCTTTATTAATTATGGCTTTAGCAGTTTTAGTAGGTATCCTGTTCAGTGCGAGAATAGACTGCTCTGAAGGTCTAATGGTAGATATCTCATGTGAACCCAAAAGCGCCATGACAATAGCAATGAACGCTCCTTGACAATAGATCCAATGACGCCGCGCTTGCTTCTATGCCAATCATAGTCATGAATCGCCGAGACCCTTGTCTCAAAATCAAAGATCCCGCAGCATGGCAACAGAGTCATCGAGACGCTCGAGCTCCGCTGTGAACCAGATTTCCTTCTCCCTCCACTCCGACAACAACCGGAACTCCCCGGCAGGCAGGATTTCTTCTTCACTCCCCTGCACATCTGTCCGCTCGATCTTGCTTAGTGTTGATGAGAGTCTGGTTCTTTCCAGATGCAGCCGCTGAAAAAGCCGTGCCATCGCCTTAAAAAGCTGACCCAGAAAGACTTTTCGTACTCTTTCGGCATCGTAGAACCAGAGAAAGATTGTGCGATTAGGCTGGCGCTGTGCTTCTCGAGGAACTTCCTGTAGTTCGAGAAACCCTTTTACCTGCAATTGAGCAAGACATTGTCGCAAATCTTTGGCACTCAACAGTCCCACTTCTTGAAGAGCCTTCTCATCGAGTTTGCCCTTATCGCTCAGCATGCGCATGATCCTAAGCGCTGGGCCATCTACCCGCTCACTCATGAGCCGCAATAGTTCCTGGTCACGGAGATAGTTGCCCAACTGCTTTCTATCCACGAGAAACGAGCCACCGAAATCTTGCGAGATGAACCGAAAAGGTCCTCCTGCGAGTACAGCCAGACGCTGATTAAGAAGCGGATCATTTCTTGTACCGTTGGTATGTGGAGTATGGTAGCCATTCGTAGGGTATCCGTCGACCAGCGAGCCGTCTTCTGCATCCTCGGCTCTTGACAAGACAGCAACATCAGCAGCGAGCAGAGATGTGTCTATTCGCTGCTTCGAAGCCATTGGATCTTCTAGAGACCGAATCGTGAAAGGGTTGGAGTCAAGCTCGATTTGTGAACAGACTGCTTGTGTAATTGTCGCAAATTCTCTGCCGAGTAGCCTTGCCGCCGCAGGCGCTAGTCTCTCAGTTCGTATTGACTTGACGACGTTTTGATAGTCAACGCATAGCAACGTCTTGCCCTGGTAAGATCAGCTTGAGCCGCTGCTGCGGAGGGATAAAAATACTTGGCCAGTGTTGGTGTCAGGACCATCCGAGTTGTCGGAAATGAGCTCGTGCATGATATATGCTGCCGATACGGTTGGGTCTAGGCGCTTCTCCAGCTCAACGTCCACTTTCATATCGAACTCAAGCTGTGACTTTTTGGTTTTGGTGGAAGCCATTCCAAGGCCTCGATACTGTCTCTCGATATCTTGGCGAGCATCAAAAAGTGATTGAAAGTGGGCATCACGCACAGCAGCGATGTATTGATTGTCGATCAACACCTTCAGCACCTTGATGAAACGGTCACGGCGATTCAAATCACCGTTTACCTGCTTTTCGGTCGCAGAATGTCCATTGATGCGGGGGGCAGGACTTTCCTGGTCCGCGCGAATGTGTGCCTCGAGATCGTCCGCAGTACCATAACCCAGCGTGGCCAGATGCTCCATAAGGGTCGCTGCCGCGTGACCGTAGCTACGTTCAACAAGTGCAAGCAGTTTTCCAAGCCGCACAAGATTGTAGGCATTATGAGAATTGGCCTGATACGTTGACAGTGAACCGTCGGAAGTCGTATGGTGATAGACCAGACGTAACTGGATCAGAGTAGCCAGACCAGTCCTGACCTGCCGCTGGGGTAGACGACATTTCTGCGCCACTTGAGAAGCAGAAAGTCGCCCCAGTTGGATCAAGATTTTGAAGATTTGCTGTTCGAGGTGTTAGCCCAGCACGATAACAGTCGCCAACGAGAGTCTGACAGCAAGGAACCCGCCATAGACGTCTTCTACGATCAGACAGCAGAGTCGTGAGAATTCCTGTCCATCGTTTAGTGGCTGTGAGATATAGGGGATAGTGGTCGGTCACTACCTCCATGCTTCTCCAGTTGTCACGTGATGGAGAAGAGGTGCAATGTAGATGTGTGTTGCGACCGGACCGCTGGAGATCGAACCAGTCTCATCGCTTGAGTGTGCTGAGGTCGCGGTAATGATATTTGTTTCCCTGGCAGATCATTAAAACTGGAATGCAGGCTTTGAAGATCGCAAGAAAGAAAGAGTGAGTAGGTAAGAAAAAGAACTTGTGAGGATGAAATGAATGGGTCTGCAAAGTCCATGCAACTTCTTCTTTTCCGGGGCTCGGCTTGGCAACGTGCAACCAATCACCGCCCAGCCAAAACGCAGTCTGATCATTGTTGAAGCTCGTAGCTCCTGTACGTCGAACTGCACTTTTTGACCTCTTGCGAAGAATCTCGATCCTCACCCTGCCTTCGCAATGGCTTCTCCAGCTTCGCTAGGCTCCAGAGCCTTGCGAGCCAGCCGTCGCCAACTTGCTGCACCCATTTTACAGAAGAGAGGTCTCGCCGCACCAGCTTCCGGAAGCTTTGGATATGAGACTGGTGAAGCCAATGGCGTCAAGTTTGCAAGCAGAGATTTGCCTAATCCTACCACAACCCTGACCGTTGTCGCCAAAGCCGGCACGAGGTACCAGCCGCTGCCGGGTTTGACGGACGCACTCGAGAAATTCGCCTTCCTGGTCCGTCATTGCAAGTACAAGCCTGAAGAGAAGCAGACTAACACGATTTATAGTCGACCGAGAAACGATCAGCTCTACGAATCACTCGAGAAGTCGAGCTCCTAGGTGGCGAGACGTCTGCATCCCATTCCCGCGAGAATCTCGTCCTCACAGCCAAGTTCCTCAGAGATGATCTGCCCTACTTCGCCGAGCTGATGGGGGAGGTCGTTTCGAAAACGCGTTATACAAGTTGGTGTTCTCAGCCCTTTTGTTCAGGAAAGATCTAACGGTATACAGCCCATGAACTCAACGAAGACGTGCTTCGTGTCATGAAACTAGCCACTCAGAAACTGCTTGCCAGTCCAGCCGCACTCGCCCTAAATTCGGTCCATGGCATGGCCTTCCATCGTGGTCTCGGCGAACCACTGTACCCTACGTCTTCAACTCCGCTCGCCAAGTACGTCGACGCCGAGAACGTCTTTGAGTTCAGCCAGGCGGCCTTTCAAGCCTCCAACATTGCCGTTGTCGCCAATGGCGCAACTCACTCCGAAGTCTCGAAGTGGGTGAAGGAGTGCTTCGGCGACCTGAACACCGGATCCGGGAAATTCGACATCAAGAGCCCCGCGTCGAAATACTACGGAGGAGAAGAAAGAATTGCACATGGCTCTGGAAATGTGTTGATTATAGGTTTCCCAGGTTCAAGCTCGTACACTACCGGCTCGTCCTACAAGCCGGAGATCTCAGTCCTTGCGGCTCTGCTCGGAGGAGAGTCGTCTATCAAATGGTCTCCTGGTTTCTCCCTACTGTCAAAAGCCGCGAAGGACTTCCCTGGTGCTCATGTCTCGACTACCAATGATTCCTATTCCGACGCTGGTCTACTGTACGTTACCATCAAGGGTAGTGCGGAACAGATTGGCAAGGCGAGCAAGGGCGTTGTTGATGCGCTCAAGAAGGTTGCATCCGGCGACGTGGCAGAGGAGGATATCAAGAAGGCCACAGTTTTGGCGAAATACCGAGCACTTGAAGCTGGACAGCAGACTTCATCCGGTCTCGAAGCCACCGGTACAGGTCTCATTGCAGGTGGAAAGCCGTCGAACTTTGAAGAAATTGCTGCTTCGATTGACAAGGTGTCTTCAGACAAGGTCAAATCGGTTAGTGCTCCCAACTCTTTAATGTCAAAATCAAGCTAATTCCTATGCAGGCTGCCAAGGGCTTATTAGAATCCAGGGCTTCAGTATCCGCAGTGGGAGATCTGTTTGCTCTGCCTTTCGCTGAAGAGATTGGTTTGAAGGTTTGAAGGAGATAACATATGTCTCGGCGTGGGGCTTGGGCGGTGTAAAACTTGTAGATATCAGGATAATCGCACTGAGAAATTCCAATGATCACGTTACTTCGATTGAACCTGTTGGATGGTCCTAAGGCATTAACATCAAGCATCGTTTGAGGAGCTAACTTTGGTCAAGCACCTGCCAGGAATCATTGTACAAGCACCAGTTTTCCAGTCCAGGGCCGGCCAAATCTAGTGTCATTGCACTGTGCAACAACTAACTCACATCCATGCATATTCACCAAGCATACCCACTTGACCTCGGCTGCTGATCGCGGCCATTCCATTCCTCATCGTCACTGGGCTCATCATCCAAAAAGTCATCCTCACGAAACTGGTCTTGCGCAGGTCTTTGATCCGAGATCACAAGATTGACCACGTCGCATCGTCCTTGCACCACAACTGCAGGACCGGCGTCACTATCATCGGTGTTTTCCGCAGTACTTTGGCCTTTCGTTGCCAGGCGACTGCTCTGTCGCTGGGATGATTGCGAAGATTGTTTGGAAGCCTTCTCCCATTGATCAAGCGGTTTGTCTGTGTTCAGAAAGACCTCTTGGAGCTTGGGCAGCCAGTCCTTTCGTAACTGTGCACGATCGCGCCAACCGGCCAACTTCAATATCATCTTGATGTTGATCCTCTTGAGACGTGGCAGTTGTTCTGACGATTCGACAAGCGACTCCAAGAACTCGTGCGCTTCGTTAGCTACTTTGTGACGGATGTTTTCGAGAGATAAATTGACAAGACTCGCCGGCCAAGTTGGAGGACCGTCTGGCAATAGAGCCAGGAACAGAGGCTCCCGATCCGCAAAAGATGTTGGGTCAATGAAGAACATGTCAACCACAAAATCCTCTAATCGAGGGCATAAAGTCTTGAGCTCCGCCATGAAACCCAAAGACAGTGACTGACAGCCGATCAACTTCATCGTTCGCAATGTGCTGCCGCCTGCAGCCAGGTATTGTGCCAATGCTGGTGAAGTCAACTGAGAACACTGCACAACCTCTAGATATTCCAGCCCGATCGGCAGCAGCGGTGCAGTGACCTCATCCAAGATGCCGCAATTTTTCAATGTCAGATGCTTCAACTCGACAAGGTCTGTGAGGGCACCTGTGAAAAGGCTTCGTGCCGTTGCCACATCGTCATTGGTCGTCTTCTCTGGCAAGGTCAAGTTTAGGAAGGATACTTCACGTAATCTGCTGAATGCTGGCCGCGAATGAGCACTCAGTGCAGTCTGTAGCGCTTCTTTCGGGTTGGGAAATCTTCCATTCCATTCGAAGGTTAACATGAATATGTTCTCTCGGTCGAAATGGTCGAACATCTCTGTAGGATATGACCAGTTCATTCTTCTTTGGGCCGCGGGCTGAGCCCATAGTGATGTCTGCATATCATCATAGTTGGAATACAGACGCAGGCCTTGGAGCAAAGGTGTCCGCGTCAGTAAGTCCATCAACGAAATGCCAGCTTTCTTGTACAGGAGCTGCTTGACTTCGATCTCAAGGTAGTGTATCTTCGCGCGGTAATCTGTCATCAAGTCTTCCGGTTCCTGCTTGAGGAGCTCTATCAGGCCGTGGGCCCGCCAGGCGGGATACAACGGAGGGTTGTGGAGTAGTGCTGCCATGCACGCTTCGTGGAAAGACCGACACAGAGTCGACATCGATAGCAGCCACGGTAACGAGGCGGTAGGTTGTGACACTTGACCATAAAGCGGATAGGCTGCATGTTTCATGACACTCACTAACACATGATATGGGAGCTCTTGCCATGGAGGAGCTCGTCCACTAGGAGGTGGTGGGATAATAATGGAGACTTGCGCATCTTGCTTGCGAGGGAGTGTGGAAGATCCAGTCTTCTGTCGCTTGTAGGCGCTGAACGAGTTCCCAACAGCAGCTTTTCTTAAGGGTGCCGCTTTGCGTTTCCGCGATGCTAAAGAAGCAGTCTCCTGTATTCTCGGCCGCGATTTTGTTCCTTGTTGGGGTTGAACCTCTATTGACGAGTCGGACTGGAGATCAGAATCGTCGTCACTCGACTCTCGATATGTTGGTATCTGTCGGCGGGAACGTCGAGGAGGTTGGGGTCGGGTTTCGATTTCGGAGAAGTCAACAGAGTCGGAGTCAACCTCTGCATACTGGATGCGAGGAGCGCGGCGAGGTCGCGACTGAGGGGTGGATGAGGAGGTAGCCATGTTGGCAAGGGCGAGGAGGCAAGGTAGTGAGTGACAATGGAGTGGTGGATTGCGCGATGCTGCACATGCAGAGCAATTGCTATCAAGAGGTCTGTGATATCGTGAACATCCCCATGGGGAGATCCTAATACACGAAAATGACAGTGATGGATGGAGTCTGTGACGAGTTAGATCGAAGTGCAGAACGAACAGTGATTGTGACAGTCGGATCTCGACGACATCATGGCGCATGTTTTTTGCACCCGATTGCGCTAGTAGGTAAGCTTAACCTTATTTTCCCACCGCAAAATGTGGCCTCACGTGCACTTGGGGTTTTGGCATCGCATACCCCATGCTATTTGCATGTGCCTCTGTGCAATTGTAGATGCGTTGGTATCCGTCGACCCCAGACTCAGGCAATCAAGGCATTTACACAGTAAGCCCGAACACTAACGACGGGCAGTATTAGAGACGGAGTACTCAGGGTGTTCCTGGAGAGGCAGCATCCTTATGTTTTGTACAAGATACTCGTATTTTGAACAGCAAACTACCCTTGCAGCGGCTCCGTCGGATCGTCTCTCGTAAATCTTAATTCCGCAAGACTACCTGCATCAGGCTGAACGACCATGTGTTTCGGCCTTTGTCAGCGGCGATTCTGTTCCTGGGGGCCAATAGCTGGGAAGTGCCGGTTGAGTGGTATTCAGGGGCACTATAGTGCACAGACGACATGCCACAGCCTTGTCAAACAGACAATGACGATGGAGTACGAGTACACCTAATCAATGATCTCACAGTGGATAGCATGTCGAGTACTGGCACCAGACCCGGTGCATGAAATTTTGGCGACGAGATCGAAGTTACACCACAGACGCATCGATGTTCCACAGCTAGAAGAGAAAGGCAGGAAATGCCGGAGGACAGCATCAAAGTAGAAGAGACCGGTTGAGGGCGGCAATAATGAGCCTGTCCAAAGGACACAGCAAGGGTCAATCTAGGGTTCGAGAAGTGACTTTGAAGCAGCTAGAAGAGGATGAAACTTGGTTGCAGAGGCCTTACGTCGTACCTGCAGCAGCATCACGAGTTGTTTGCCACAGCTCCACCGTTCAAAGAAGTGGCATCGATGCATCATGCACTGCAGTTGTCCGTCCCGCATCTTGTAACTTATTTCCAGGCAACGGCGCAGAGAGTACACTGGTTTATCATAGAGCATCCCTTGCAGAGCCTGTCGAGAGTAGATCGTAGTAACGTTATTCCACGTGTTCTGAGGATGAGATGAATCCTCACTTAAAGCACCGATCCTTATCAAGATTGAAACGAAGCCATCCGGGGGCGTCGTGTGAGAGTGGGCAACCCTAAAGCAACCATGACCTGCCACAGCGACCTTCAATCTCCGCCCGCAGCTCCCACAATGCTCGTGCTGCCCACCTCAAAACCAGTCTGAACTGGGACTCGCACAGAGCTTCTTCCCTTGCTGGTCACGGTCCTCGACTCCTCTCTTACAACTTGGCTTTCTTCTACAAACTCCCATAATCGTCTATCCTGCTCGCCTGATACGCTCCTTGTCCTATTCATTCTCGCCTACAAGGATAAAATCGATCACTTAGTTGACGGATAAGAGTCCCTGATCTCCGCCTCTCTCCACCAAGAAAACAAGGTTTCCTGCCACCCTTTTCGAGCGAATTGTCTGCGTCGAGTCCACTCCATCATTTCCCTGCCAACTTCCTGTTTCCTGCAGCAAGCTGCAGCCAATCTTGCATTCCAGCTTTCTTGCGCCTCACAAAGATCGTCGCCGAGAAAAATAGTGACAGCTATTTTTGCTCAAGTTCTACGAAGCGAGCATCCTTCAACATTTCACCTCCGAGGTCGGTCCAGCATCGAACGACGCACACTCTCCGGTTGACTACACCTCAGGCACACGAGCGCATGGTGTCGCGAACGTGACGGTACACCTGGCCTACGAGACAATTCAATACATCGCCACTCGCTATCGAGGTCTTTGGGAGACCTCTCGCTATAGATGGGGAATACACAGTTCGGGAAGTTTCAAGTAAGGCGGTTCACACTGTTGTAACACAAGGTGATTAACATATGTGCGCAGGACTTTTGTCGCGACTCAACACTTCCTATATGTAATGTAGGTCTTCCTCACACATGACCTCATGTGCATTTTCGTTGACCGATGTCTAGATTCTGACGACGAACAATCAACCACCGGGAAGCGGTTACACCGGTGTCGATGGAGCAGGCTGCGTCTTGAACGGAATCTCACTTAGCCGTGGAAGACATCTTGCGAACGTGGGGTCTATAGTGATCGCCGGCCTTGCAATACTGGTCACATTCCTTCTACTATGGCGCGCAAACCGAAAAGCAGCTGCAGTGGGACGCCGGGAGATGCAGCTGTTTCTATTAGGATACCTTGTGATTGAAATTTGCGAAATATTCACGATCGGTGGTATCCCGCTAGACAACACTGTGAGGAAAGGCTTCACGGCTGTCCACATAGCGGCCATCGCGGCAACTTCGTGGATGTTGCTCATGAATGCGTTTGTGGGATATCAATTACTCGACGATGGCACACCCTTGTCAATGGGCTTGATCTTTGGAAGCGCTCTGGCCATATTCGTTGGTACCGGCTACATCGCTCTCGACACCGCCTTCTCTTGGTCCGGATACTGGGATTCTTCGCTTCAGTCGCCTCACCGCAATATCGCGCTTTACGTGCTCTATCAGCTACTACCGCTGGTCTGCATGTTTCTATTTTTCATCCTCGAATCTGTCCTCGTCTTGAGAGTTCTGGGAGAGACCAAACCGATGCTCTACCTGATCGCAGCGGCACTACTGTTCGCCATTGGCCAAGTCTTTATGTATGTGATCTCGATACACATATGCAATCCGACACATGGAAAGGTCGATGGGGCACTCTTCGAAACGTTTTTCACGCTGCTAAGCGTGGTGGCCGTCTTTACTTTCTGGTCGTCTATTACAGAGGACGACTGGCCTATTCAATGACAGCCGGAGGAATGATAGACACTAATACACGAAGTTTGGTCGAAGACCATCGGCATGCCTGTCGTCCATCCGAGCTTTTTGGGAGACTTGTATCGTTCAAACCACCCAGCCTCATGTTTGAGCAAGGCGATTGGCGCTGAATAACTCTGGGATGGCTTGACGGTTCGAGAGACTTGAAGACGGCAGGCTTGAGCTTGACGACATTCACGCAGCGTTTCGCATTTTGGAGTGGTGTGATAATGGCATTTTGTCCAAAGGTTTAGCGCCATCTAGTCGTTCTCGACGTGGGCATGCGACGGCCAAATAGCTTGTCTGCGGACGTGGCTGTAATCTGGTGCCACAGCAGGCCATTTGACCCATATTAGAGTCAATAGTACAATATTTAACTCATGTTGTATGAGCGTATTCACACTTCGAGTCATCGATGCTGTCTTTGCTATCGGTCACAACGATAGTGGTCTTCAAGCGTGGACCACAGTGAAATGGCTCCAACCAGTAAATGCTTGTGTGTTTGGAATCAATACTCATGATTGCCGTCAAAACGTCCAACGCCATGTTTAATCATCACATTCATCCTCATAACACCACCTTGACACCAACGCAAGGCAACGTCCATTCCGATCTGCCAATCAAGTATTTGAGCCAATGGGTGCCAACACCCGCATCTGTCACTGGCGAAGGTGTAGTAGAAGTCAACTTGTGCCGTGCTCCCTCCAGCATTCCAGACGCAGAGTCTTTGAGGGCCTGCGACATGCCTGCTACCGTACTGTTCGCGACATCCGCCAGAAATCCGCCCATATCAGAGGTGCTATTTGCCTGCTCGCTCGAAGCACTCGTGTAGAGACGCGGGATGAACCATGCCGCGATTGACGACGTCTCCTCTCCGTGCTGACTGAAGTCGATGAAACAACGATTAGACCAGTGACAGGAACTAGCTAGGAGAATAACCAGCAGGAAGGAGCAGTATATGCAAGGTCGGTTGAGGATGTAAGTCAAGACGATCAACAGGATGAGGTGGACTGGTGACAGTGACAATGGTAGAGGGAGCAAGAGTAAAGGAAGGTAACTGCGTATTGTGTTAGTACATAACGTCTCTCAAATCGCGTAGAAAGGGCATGCGACGGACCTCCGCAGGCAGTACATCATTGGAAGTATTTTTTTGAAACCGATTCCAAATGGCTGGGATGGGTCATTGAGCGGACCGAGGCAATGTCCTTGTCTTGGTTGTCCGTAGTCGCGCAAGGCTTCCTTGCAGGGCGATGAAGAAAAGTATAAATGAGCCACAAATCCAGTAAGTATACTGCAATTGAACACTGTGCGCGGGAACAGGATTCGGTATGGTTATGGAGGAGTGAGGGATCAAATTGCAATGGAGGAGATGGAGAGGTGGAGTAATGCCTCAGGCAAGCATCGGCATCGGCATCGGCGCTTGGACAATTGAATAGATGGAGAGTCGATCAAATAAATGTTTTAGCGTCGATCTCGTAGATGTCACGATTTTTGGAGGCTTTGGGGCCCAACTGGCAACGCAACCTCATTCTCCCCGGCTCACCTTTCTGTGAATCACTTCACCCTTTTGCTTAATAGCTTTATCCATTCTGAGCTGCGTTCGCGAGCCTGAATCCGCACATCCTTTGTGCTGCCATTCATTCCACTTTGACTTTCGCTTCTCCTGGTGTGACATCCTGGAGAAAGAAAGTCTCACCTGTCTGCACCTTTTCTAGCTTTGCCTTAGTGTTCTAAGGCCTTGTGTGAGCATCTAGAGCTTGTTAATCTGAGACTGACTGGAACAATGTCGACCAACGATCTACAAGCCCTCTTTGCGAACCTCAAGCCAAAGGCGCGAGACTCAGCTACGCCGTCCCAAGCCTCTAATCGCCCTGGCTCTAGCGGACTTCCATCTCATCCACTACCCTCCAGTTCTGGACCACCCTTCACCTCCATCACTAACGGATCCTCCTCTGCCCACATGACACCTCAAGCCGGTCCTGCTCCTACTGTCACAGCTCAGTCCCTCCTCAACCTACTCAATTTCGGTACCTCAACCCAGCCCGGTGGCGACGGTGGAGCCAATGCCTTCCCTACTGCTGTCAAAGTTCAAGATCAAGACAAGAATGGGGTTAAAGGCATGAATGGAAAGGAGAATACGGCTGGACCACCACAAGTGTCGGCTTCAGATTTGGTCGCGAAGTTTATGAGTCCTCCACCTTCTGGGTCTCGAGCCGGATCGAAGTCGCCTTTCAAACTGGAAGACCAAGGCGGAGGTGGTGGTCATCCACAACCTACTGCCGCTCGAGACGCTTCTCAAGATGCTCTTTTGAAGCTTCTCTCCAAGGCTCACCCGGGCACTGCGACACTGGGACGACAGACCTCTGTAGAAAGAGTTCGACCACAACCAGCTGACACAGAGACCAAGAACGAAAGCCAGCCAACTCCAACCTCCGCTGACCTACCTGTTCGCATCTTCCGTGCAAATTCGAGCAAAGAACCATCCTCAATTGAAGTCGGTTCGAAAGCCGAAACCAAACAGCCAGGTCAAGACAAACCGCTCTTCACCTACGTCAACCCTTTCGAAGCCCTCAAGAATTCCCGTCCACAAACGCCGAAAGCCGAAGTCGCTGCTCCGGCTCAAGAACCCAATGATGTACCAATTCAAAGCATTGAGGCAGATGATGATCGACAATGGGAGGGTGCGTCGCCTCTTGCGAGTGCCGGGCAGGTTGCCAGGAGAAAGATCCTTACCCCTCGACTGGCATCTGCGAGCAGACAAGGAACAATCTCTCGTGAGGCTTCAGTTGCTATCCCAGAGAAGGAGGAAAAGCCTGTGACGTTGGACTCTGTCCTCGATAAATTGACTGCTGCAGCTTCGAAGCCCGTGTCGGCAGCAGCACCAAAGATCAGCAACGGCGAATCATTCGAGCCAGCCAACCAGAAGAAACCTGTTGAACATGCTGCCGCAGCAAAAGCTGCCGAGGAAGAACCTGATGGCGCTGACGAGTGGGAAGATACAGAGGAGTTGCCCAACAAGGCTTCCAAAGAGCGGGTTGTTCCCGTCTACAATTTCCCCATCAAACCATTCGTCTCACTCACATTGCAACTCGGCGAAAGTTCTGACATCGGCATTCGGGACGACGGCGTCATGGAGATATCAAGGCTCAAGAAAGAGTTCGACCAGTTGGACCGCTCCCTGGCGGCGGCCACTTCAAAGTATATCGGCTATGCCCTGGTCAAGAACGGCGGTATGAGAATCATACGACAGGAGGATGGAACTGACCGACAAGTCTTCAAGAACTCGCATGACCGTATCTTTAACATCGCATTTTGCACCACCTCACCTAATGGTACTCCTTCAGATGACCAAGCAATCCTCGGCACAGGAGTGAGTGGCGCTGTGTATTACGCAACCATCAGAAAAGACAGCAACGACCTATTCGAGAAGAATGAGCTCGACTCGGACAGTTTAATCTTCCCTCCCTATCCTCCGGCCGACGAGAACACTGCAGGTGGTGTGCTAAAGACCCGAGCCAAGCGGAGTTCACGACATCCCGAATTTTTTGCGATCGGCAGAGGAAAAGCCATACACCTCATTTGGCCTACTACAGCTCTCTCTTCGCGTTACGGCATCACTGAAGAGAACCGCCGGGTTGATGTTGACAAATTCTTCCAAGAGCGAGCCTTCCAGATCTCTACAGGAAAGGCCGGCAAAGACTTTACCTTCAGCGAGGATGACAGCGCCATCGTTTCTTTGGACAAGACCGGAAGGCTCCGATTCTGGGATATTCGTAAGCTTATCGAGGAGTCCAATGCTACAGCTGCGCACGTTGCGGGCATGACGGTCGAGACGCCTTTGCTGTCGCTCTCGACCGCGTCACCAACAGAGAAGTCCTGGCCAACCTCGGTTCTCTTTGTCGACAAGGCGCGCCCTTATGTGAGAGGAGGCGCTTTGCGATATGTCCTCGTTGGCTTACGACAAAACCACACTCTCCAGCTCTGGGATATTGCCCTGGGAAAAGCAGTTCAGGAGATCAACTTCCCTCATGAAAACGAGACTGATGGCATCTGTAGTGTCAACTACCATCCTGCCAGTGGCATCATCGTCGTCGGACACCCTACGCGTAATTCCCTTTTCTTTATCCACCTGTCAGCTCCACGATATACTCTCAGCTCATCATACTCTCAAGCGGCATACGTTCAACGAATTGCTGCGAAAGACCCCGAGCTTCCGAAACCAGATTCCACTGCGTGCATGAGTGGTATACGTGAGATTGCTTTCACCGGCAGAGGTCAGCTTAGAAGTGTCGAGCTTCTTCCAATTCATCGAACACCGGAGGAGCAAAAGGCCATTGACGCGAAGTCGGCACTGTTCGAGCTCTACATTGTGCACTCCAAAGGTGTTACCTGCTTGAGCATTGCCAAAGAAGATCTCGGCTGGGATGCTGAGAGTAAGGTTGTTCATCCTATTGACGCTGCAAAGGAAGGTATTGTCGACCTCAAAGAGTTGAGGCTCGGAAGTGTCATTGAAGAACCACAAGACAGTAAGAGTGCTGTCGAAGAAGTACAGCAGCCGGCGAAAGCATCGAAGAAGAAGGCTGCGAAGAAATCTGAAGCTGCTGCCGAACCCGAACAAGTGGAGATGCAAGACGCTGAGCCAATCGCCTCGGCCCAGTCCCCTGTCGCCGATGCCGAGGCAGCAGTATCCGAATTGCCGCCAACTAAGCAGAGCAAGAAAAGCAAGAAGAAGGCCACACCAGCTGCCGAGACCCCCGTGCCGGAAAAGGTCCCTTCACGTACCACCTCACCAACCAAGGCCTTGCCCACAGTGACAGACGCGCCTCCAGCCGCAAAGACCAACGGCATAGAAGATGCTGCTTCAAAGCAGCCTGCTGCAGCTCCAGCTGAAGAGCCTTCGACCAAAGCAGACTCTGTCAGTATTGGTATCTCCGGAGATTGGCTTGACAAAGAGCTCAAGAAAGTGGAACGTGGAGTATCAAACGAATTCCGGAAAGAGTTGAACAGCCTGTATCAGAGTATCCAAAATGACCGTGTGGTGCAGGACTCGGCATCTGTTGCTCGTCAAGAGGCAGTTCTCCGACTCGTATCTACCACTCTCACGAACAACGTTGAGAAGGCTTTGTCGCGAATATTGGCTGCGCAGATGCATCAATCGATGGTTCCCGCGCTTACTGAGGCCACTGTACAAGCTGTCAGCAGTCAAGTGGGAGGAGCTGTTCAGAAGTCGCTCCACTCGATGATGCCTCAAGAATTGAGTCTTCAACTCCCAGTGGCCATCAACAACGCTTTGCAGAGTCCTCAGATGAGTCGAGTTATCGCGGATACCATCTCACAGAAGATATCGAAACAGACTGAGATGCAGTTGGCAGACGCACTGCAGAAGCAGATTGTACCAGCATTCAAGACCTTGGCAGTATCAGCCGCCGAGAAAGCCGCCACTGAGGTTGAGGTTCGACTCCGAAATGAGATTAACCAGCTGGCGGCCGATAGGAAGCATGACCTGACCAGGCTTGAAAAGCTCGGTCAAGTCCTTCAAGCGACGTCTGAAACCCTTCAGCAAATGTCTAATACACAGGTTGCATTCCAGGGTCAGATACTCAAAGATCGTCGTCAGTTGGCCTTACTTGGAGAAGGCAGTACGCCTTCTGGTTCACACCAGGTGTCGACAGCTCGAATGACACCATCTCCACAGGGCTTTGGTCGGCAAATGGTGCCGCGCCAGAAGACGAAGGAAGAACTGGAGTTGGAGGAGATCACGGAATTGATGAACGATGGCCGGTATGAGGAGGGATCGATCAAGTGGCTACAGTCAAGCCAGCCTGTGGAGCTGTTCGACAAGCTCTTCATCCATTTCACTCCAGAATACCTCGCGACGGACGTGTCGCCTCTGATTGCCTTCTCCATCGCTGTTACAATCGGCAACTCTCTGACGACCAATACTGCTCGGAGACTGGAATGGGTACTTGCTGCGTTCAATGCCGTTGATCTATCTGTAAGTGCTTTATCATTGCTTGATCACGATGGATGCTGACTGACAATGCTTTTAGGATCCGGAAATTGCCGATCTTGCTGAACATGCTCCAGCGTTGTTGAGCTCGTTCATCCAAAAGCTCGAGAGTCTTTATATGACTATCGCGGAGCGTGATCCCAGAGATCCTGCGTTGCAGCTGATGCCGCTGGTCTCCAAGAGAGCCAAGGATATGAGGACCGCTCTGATCGGTATGGCATGATCTGCTGGGCACAGCTAGACTATTTGAATCAGTTGTTGGTGCCGAACTCATACAGACACGAAGATGTGGATAATATGTGCCACGGAGAGAGGGTACTTTAATAGGTGTTGTGGGTGCGTTGGTCGAATGCTTTCATTCAATTCAAAAGTGGGCTGGTATAGTCGGGCGATTTGGGCTTTCTGGGCTCATTACAAAGGCGCCTCATTGGCGTGCCTTATGTGGTCGATGTAACACTTTACCAGGGTAATAGCTGCCTTATTCGCGATAGGCCTTGCAGGACACAGAGACGACCAAAGAAAAGTTGATACGGTCAATTGCGAAAACATGTAAAGGACTGCGTGCTTATATGTCCAAGGAGACCTGGTATCTGCATCATAGATTCATCATATGCAACACACCTGGCTGACAACAAGCTGGACTCTCTCGAGATCAATAATGGCCACCCAGACCCTGCCACTCTTCGTCCCTGAGCGTCTCCTCACTGTCCACGCTACTCATACTAGTATTCCTGCTCCTCATATAGTCCTTCAAGCACAACTTGTCGCCACGCTGTAACTTTCCTTCCAATTCCTTTCGCCGCCTCTTCCCCATCTTACAGTGCGCCGTGTAGGTGCACTTTCTCCTCTCTTTGGGACAAAATCCACCCGTCCAGAACTTGTCGCCTTCGCAGGAGTTGCCGTACAAATCCAGACAGAGAACGAGAAAGACCAAGGACGTGGTGGTGGCGATCAGAGACAACGATGAAAGCGAGTCGGCGAGCGGTAGACAGAGGATTACAATCGCCACGCAAACCCTGATGATGAGCCGTGGTTGTTTGCGTAGTCGCGTTTTGGCTAGGCGTTTGTGAATGTGGCAGAACGAGATGAGGGCCATGCAGATCAAGGCAATACCAAGGCCGCCGCAGTAGAACCATCGAAGTGCTTTTGCTACTTCTGGCGCACTTTTTGGCTGATAGCTTTCGCCGAGATCCTCGGGATTGGCGTCGCGGCAGTCATGTGCCAGGACGAGTTGCGAGAGTGTCGAGGCGGCGAGTACGTAGCCCATGATGAATGGAAGATGAGCAGACACCCAGACGGTGCTGCTTATCCAGTGTCGTCGTATCGCGTGGACGTGCACATGGTATGCGTCGATCTCGAAGTAGATCCTAAAACTGTTAGTATCCTTGCATTCTTGATAGAAAATGAGTAGAGTTCTTACCAATTGAAGGTGAAAGCCTGAATCAAACCAAGCGCACCCTTACCAAAGAATGCATTTATATTGAAAGAGGCTTGCGATTGGAATAGGATTGTGAGGACCGAATAGCCCAATACCTAGCAAAGCATGTTAACCACTTGTAGATGCCCAAAGTAAGTGCAACTCACCAATGAAACGAATGCATTGTTCCGATCCACACGGTGCTCTATGTTGATCGCTGGGAAGAATTCGAAGTACTTCGCAAACGGTTTCAGAAGCGGAAACTTTCCTGTTTTGTGCATGAACCAGATCAGCACAGCGTAACCGAATATGTCAAGGACCAGGGCTATCCAGATCACGATAAGTTGATGAGGCCATGCGACATGTATGCTGATTATCCAGAGCACACTCGAAAAGACCATCATGGTAGTCCAACAGACCATGGTTCCTCTGATATTGGGAAGAAACACGCCCACTGCAAGATACCAGACCGCAGCGAACATTCTTTGCGTGATGTAAAAGCCAATGGCCGATGTGTAGGTGGAGTCGAATGCGTAGGCAATATTTGTCGTAAATCCGAAGAGACAGACGAGATAGAACATGACATTGAGCCTCTGAAAGATGTCGTCGATATCGAAATGGTTGATGATCATGGTAAGGTCCGCCCAGATCTTCCATCCAATACAGAATATGATGCAGAATTGAAGTAGAGACAGCGAATTTGGGTGCTCGATGGCTTTTTCGCCTATGATATCAACCACGCCGACATAGACCAGATCGACGAACAATTCGAATGACCCGACTTCGCCGGCCTTTGCGGATCTCCATAGCAGACCTTTATGAAAGTACTGCCGGACAGTAGGTCTTTTTATGAACTTGATGGCCTCCACGGAGCGATCTTTGTGTCGGTCGATGGCTGAAGGGTGGTCGCTGTGCGTAGAGGCGTTTTCGGAATCTTCGTCCTTCGTCCTGAGACGTGCTGAGTATCCGTAGCGGTCGAACGATGCGTCTAGTGATACTGCGTGGTCACTGATACGGTGCAGTTCCGCGCTGAGGGCGTCCAATTCAGACTTGACGTTCTCGATGTCGAGATATAGGTCGCCATGGCGTAGCTTAAGTTCGTCCCTCTTCGACTGATGATGGGCGTGTAATTGTCTCACCACTTCGAGATGCTCGTCAGAGCCATGGAGAATGAGTTCGAATTCTTCCAATGACTTTTCGCGGAGCAGTTCATTGCGCTTCTCCTCTGCAAGGAATGTTGGCGCGGGGCACAATGATTCCGTGTAGTCACTCACCTAGATGCTCAGGGCTTTGGCAGACATGCAAAGTTTTGCCTGTCTGTGGATGAATGAGTTCGTGGAAGCGTTTTCGTGAAGCTTGAGCAAGGTGCAAGTGATGGTGGTGGGCATCTTTGGGGTTTGGAGTGGCCTGCCCGCTCTTGGGATCCGGTTCGGGCGTATCCATTGTGAAGGCAGAATCAATCGTCCAGCGATGTCAGGTCCCGGTCCTCGTCCCACTACTAACAACAGAGTAACCTCATCTTTGTACCGCGAGATTCCCTTGAGCGAAGGGTTTTGAGGAAAGAGGATTCAGAATCATGATTTCACTTCGAAACAGATGCAAAGTCACGGCGGCAAGGGGCGACGATTGGGCTGGGGGCCTCGTATTTCGCGGCCGATTACATGAAGTTTGATAGGGGACTATCCCCAGAAGGGAATGCACCGATGCATCAGTGAGCCGCCCAAGGCTCTGTCAGCAAAACCCCACACCATTATCAAAGCACGGGTAGCATTAGCACCAAAGTCACCCCCATCTGCAAGGATGTGCTGTAGTCAGCAAGACGGATCTTTGTTCATTGATAATGGAGAGCATCCTCCGTAGCCATATTACATATACATGGGTATCATCGTACTATTTGCAAAACACACAGAATTGCCACCAGAGGCCATGTTCCAGACACGAGCACGGTGTGTTTTGGGGCGAATCTTCAAGACCTCAGAAGAATACTGCATCGTGCATCGAGACAAGATCTTGTCTCATCTCTTGCCTCTGCGCCGAGACCTACTTGGCGGCTCGTCATCAGACTCGGCGATAGTAGGTTCTTGAGAATTGTCCCTTTCAAAACGCTTTCTTTTGGTTGGTGTTCGTCCTGTACTATCCTCTCTAGAAGTATGACTAGAGCTCGTCGTCGGTCGTTTGAACTTTTCAAGTAGAGCAGACGCCTCCACCTCGTCCGGGACCAATTCATCGCCACTGATTTCATCATCCTCCCTGCCATTGGGCCTCGCGTTTTGAGACGTCGGCTGCTCGTGTTTCGACTGTCCCTGAGGCGTCCTGCGAGAGAGCCCAGACGTAGCCTGGCTTCGACCCTTAATACTGAAGCCAGTCAAGTCGGAATCGGGCGTACCCCTCTTGCTGCTGCCAGTCTGCGAGATCGCTTGGCGCAAGTCACTGATCTGGACTTGGATCTCCTTCAACTTGGTCTTTGTCGTGTCACGATAACTTGATTCATCATTCGCCGACTTCATGCGCGCAACAAGGATCTCGTGAATCTCTTCCTTGATTTTGTCCCGACCTTCACGGAACTCTTGAGCCAAAGACTCTTGCTGGGTCTTCAGAGACTCTTGCTGGGCCTTCAGGGTAAGTGTCTCTTCAGCAAACTCAGATCTCTGAGGTTGCTCGACCCGGGTGTCAAGCTTTGGTTCGGGATGTTCAATCTTATGCTCGATCTGCTCTACTTTCTCCGTCACGTTGACTAATCTCTGCTCAAACTTAGGCAAAGAAGGCGCCACCACCTGCAGTATTCGTTGATAAAGTTTCATAGTATCCAGGTTATTGAACCGATGATCGAGGGATTGGAAATGGTGTCTCTGAATCTCTAGGCCCTTCTGCAGGTCAGTGATTTGGCCTTCTAGTACACCAAGCCTCTGTGTAAGAGCAGCGACTGTCTCATCTGAGATGGCTGCGGATGCTGTTGGTTGTGTTAGCGATGCCCCTGCCACGTTCTTGAGGTCTTGCTGCAGAGATTCGATTTTAGAGCGGAAGTCTCTTTCGATGCGCTGTACTTCGTTGAAAACATTGGTGTGTCGCGCATGTGCGAGGTCGGATTCGACACTCACTTGTGCCATCCTATCGTCGACTTGTTGTGCTAGATCATTCAGGGACGTTGCTTTGTGCTCAACCAGCGACTTGGCCACTTCCCCCTTTAGCTCGGCCATATCATTGCGCAGGTCTTTCAAATCTGCCAGCTGCTTGATGAAGTCTTGGTGTAGAGAGGCAATGGCCTTAGACCGCCCCTCGTCCGATTTTCTGAGCTTCGCTATCTCATCCTTGAGATCGCTGAGCTTGGAGAGCTGCTCTTGGACGAGACTCGCGTTAGCCTTCTGTCCTGAGACATCATGCTGTAGTAGAGAAAGTTTTTTCTCGACCGCTTCCAAACCATCCTGAGTATTCTTCGCCTTAAGTTGAATACTCTTTCGGAAGGCTTCGAAGTCTGAGAGTTGCTCCACCGATTTACTAGATCTCCGTGCTTCTTTCTGCTCAGTGAGATCTTTTCGTAGAGCCTCAACGTCCTGCCGGATGTGCTTTAGGTTCTTCAAGTCCTCTTCCTGTCTCCTGGTTATGTCCTCCAAGTCGGTCACGCGACTGAGCAGGCCGCTATTCTCCGCAGAGACTTTGACCAGGTCCTGATTCGTTTTTTCAGCGTGCTTTCTTTCCGAAATTTGGCTCGCCTGGACAGACGCCACTTCATGTTTCAGTGCGCGGACTTCGGTATTCAGGGTCTCAACTGCAGGATTGGCCGTAAGTCCGACGAAGAGACGCAGGACATCGTTCGCAACTGTGCTTTCTTTTGCAGCATACTCATCCGCCTCTTGCTTGGTGGACTTATATGATGTCTCGATTCGTTTGAGGTCTTGCTCTGCTTGCGCAATCACAATGGGGTGGTGTTTGGACTCGCGCTGAGTACGTTCATAGTGATCGCGCGCCACCTTCAGCTCCCGCTCAAAGTAGTCTTGTTTCCGTCTGACAAGTCCTCCGCTGACGGCGCTTGAAATGAGTGTACGCAGAGCTTTCACCGAGTCATTCTGGTCAATTTCTTGACCAGAAGGCTTGACGGCGTTGCCATCACTTCTCCGCCGTGTGTCCGCGAACGTCGAAGCACCCTCTCTTGCGCTCAGTGCGTCCTTTCTTTCCTGTCTTGGGCTGTAAACGGCTTCAGTCGTGTTGTAAGAAGTCGTCCTCCTCAGTCTGGGGTCTTTTGATGCGCTTTGCGCCTCGAAGGGGACACGACGTGGCTCAGTCATGTCTGAAGCCTGCGCATTTCGAAAGTGGCCTCACCGAGGCATATCGAACAGCCGGGAAGTCTCAAGCCAAATGTTGCGCATGACAAGGCAGGAATGGCAGACGGTGAATGGCGGCGCAATGGTCTCAAGAGGAAATGCGAATAGTGATTGAACCGATTGGCAACTTCAAGCTGTAGAATTCCAGACTTCAATTCTTTATGGACCAAGGGCTTTGATGGACGGCGTATGCGCAACTTTCCAATGTCTTCATGAGGCCTTTTGACTGGATAAGTCCAATGAATTTCCCATGCCGTTCCTGTGTTAGTGAGGCGGGCTCGGACGCGGTCGCGGTAACGTCGATTAAGTGAGGCAAGTTTGCCGGCTACGCGAATGCACGAAATTTACACAGTACATCTGGCGGAACGAGCATCACCAACGTCTCTTCTAGTGTTTGCCTCACATTCGCAGAAGCTTTTCCCTGTACCACCCAGCGAAGCCGTGAATACTTCAAAATGGCTGCCGTAAGTTTTTGGACACGAGATACGCGATTGCGCTAATTTATACCAGGCTATAACGACCGTGCCCGAGAGCCGTGAGGTTCGCGGCCTCAATCTCATAGCTGCGCATTCTCATATCCGAGGCCTTGGTGTGGACTTAGCAACTTTAGAGCCGCGAGGTTCCTCACAAGGCCTCATTGGCCAACAGAAGGCACGAAAAGCAGCCGCTGTCATTCTGCAGATGGTAAAAGAAGGCAAGATCGCAGGAAGGGCGGTTTTGATTGCTGGTCCACCAAGCACGGGCAAAACCGCGCTCGCCATGGCTATGGCACAGTCCTTGGGTCCCGATGTCCCCTTTACAATGCTCGCTTCCTCAGAAATCTTCTCCCTGGAAATGTCGAAAACAGAAGCCTTGACACAGGCGTTCCGAAAGTCGATAGGTGTGAGGATAAAAGAAGAGAGCGAGATCATTGAGGGAGAGGTGGTAGAGATACAGATTGACAGGAGCGTGTCAGGGGGCAACAAGCAGGGCAAACTTACGATCAAGACGACTGATATGGAAACAGTCTACGACATGGGTACCAAGATGATTGATTCAATGACCAAGGAAAGAGTCATGGCTGGCGATGTGATATCAATTGACAAATCTTCCGGGAAGATCACAAAACTAGGCAGATCATACACGAGATCAAGGGACTACGATGCCATGGGTGCGGATACCAAGTTCGTCCAGTGTCCAGAAGGAGAACTCCAGGTGCGAAAAGAGGTTGTGCATACTGTGAGTCTGCATGAGATTGATGTTATCAACTCAAGGACCCAAGGTTTCCTGGCTTTATTCTCTGGTGACACTGGCGAGATCCGGAGCGAAGTGCGAGATCAAATAAACACCAAGGTCGGCGAGTGGAAAGAAGAGGGCAAGGCTGATATCATTCCCGGCGTGCTATTCATCGACGAGGTCCACATGTTGGATATTGAATGTTACTCTTACATCAACCGTGCGTTGGAGGCAGACCTAGCACCCATTGTTATCATGGCAAGCAATAGAGGCAATACTCGCATACGGGGGACGACATACAACTCACCGCACGGCCTTCCTTTGGATTTCCTGGACCGTGTCGTCATTATCACCACACAGTCATACTCAGCTGACGAGATTTCTCAAATCCTTGCCATCCGTGCTCAAGAAGAAGAGGTGGATCTCTCCGCGGATGCCTTGGCCCTTCTTACAAAGATTGGACAAGAGTCGGGACTGAGGTATGCAAGCAACATCATCACGACGTCCACCCTGCTCAGTCAGAAACGCAAAGCCAAGGAGGTTGGTGTTGATGATGTCCAACGGAGCTTTAAGCTATTCTATGACCCGGCGCGTTCCATCAAACTCGTACATGACTTTGAGAAGCAGTTTATCAGCGACAAAGGAGATGTGACTTTCGGTATCAACGGCTCTAATGGAACTGACGGCGATCTCATGGATACTGCTTGAGCCACGAAATTTGGAGCAGAATCTATTAGCACGCAGACCGTCCGCCGAGTCGCCAACATGGGGCACAATCGAGATTCTTGAGGCCATCAGCGGGCTTCTTTTGAGCCTCATACTATGCTGTACTATTGGATGCTGGGCCATCCGGGATGGTCACCACCCATGACAAGGATTTGCAGGCCCCACGGCTGGACCACCCAGTCGGAATCATGGGAGATGTGAAGCCACATGGCTCTCTCGATGCACGACGCACCAGTGCGTCACTGGGCTGTCTAAAGTGGTCATATCATGACTACTGACTGCTGCAAATGGTGTACATTAGAAGCGCTGTAAAGAGGAGCGCGGCCGGCCACCTCACGACTACCTAAGGAGATTGGTGGCCATGGTGGTTACAACATGCTACCGTCGGTCCACTGGCTTCAACACTGGCATGTCACCGTCCCTGCGTGTGAAAACAGGCGGATGCTTGCATTGACGGTGCACTATCCAGGCGATGCTCCTCATTGTACTTGCTTGTACGCTCCGTTATTGTCATACTCTGCACGAGAGCATACGCGGGGCACCCCGGAGTGCCCGGATGCAGCGCCCGCAATAGTGGGGCAGTCATCTCAAAGGCGTTTCTGACTCTTGCTCGGTACTTCTTCAATAAACGCATTCAAACATTTTCCTTTCAAGCTTCTGTCGGCGATAGTTCAATTGCCTTCCAATGGGATAGCCATCGACAAGAACCATAACGACCATAAGCTTTGAATGCAGCACGTAGCGCTTTAGTGCCAGCGAAGACCTTATTCAGCATGGAGTCAATCAAATACGATATGGCCTAGGAGTAGCTTGAGGGCAATGTAGCCAAGGCTAACTTACAACAAGCGAAAGGCCGTGTCCAGACCCCGATAGCAAAACTTTACTACCCTTGTGTCCGGGGTATGTGGTAGGCAGCCAGGCAGAGTCTGGCGACCACAAAGGGTGGTAGTTTCATCATGTACTAGGGTCTGCTCACGAGAAAGAAATTGTCATCGTCTCAACGCCCTGGTGCCAGATATACCAGCATTGGTTCCTGCTCGTGCCATCTGCTGTGAGTATCAGATGTCAAGCATGTGGACAAGGTCCAATGGTCATCGAAGACCATACGTTCCTAAAGACATCGCTGTTGTCCTCAGATGGCATTCAATGTTCTTGACGTTCTTGCATCGAATCTCATTATCTGCATTATTGCATACGCTATCTGTCATGAAGACATCTATCTCTTCCTGCCAATGCTACGGACATTTGTTTTTGACCGCGCCAATAAGCCAAGGACGCCATTTCAATGAGTGTTGGGTATTTACCGGTGGAGTAAGAAGAAGCGAAGCAGGAAAAGTCCCAGATAACTCTAAAGCCAAGCTCGAGTTTTCTTCACTCCAGGTCTGGGGCTGGGCCTTATATCCTCTGTCAGATGTGGAGCTCTCTTCCAACAAGAACACTGACTGGGGCCCCAGACTTTGCCATTGCCGTGTCCACTTGGGAGTGGCGGAGGAATAGACAATATCAGCGTGGGGAGCTCCTCAAGTCAATCCAACTTCCCTTTCTACCAACGTCTCTGCCACATTCATAGGCATCTCGTGCAGGACCATTTGCCCAAACAGACCTGTTCACCATGTCTCATCACGTTGGAGAGAAGCCTCGTGGCCAGGCAGTCGTGGTCACAGAGCCTTCGCACTTTGAGTCGCACCATGTGCCCGTTGTTGATATCCCACTCGATTTTGAAGATCCCCATCGGGCTGCCCTCGAAGATAACCCAGAGAAAGCCGAGACATTGACATGGAGGACCTTGCTCGCAGTCCTGGTGAGTCCAATCATTCTGCATATCAGCTTGCATCACACAGCGAATCTTGCTGACCAGCCGTACGCAACCAGTCTCTCTCGTTCTCATACGTCTGCCCCATCTCTTGTGGCTTCGTGCTCATCACGGGTATCTTGGAGCAAGTAGGCACAGATCTCGGAGACACGGAGAACATAACATGGATCGTGGGTGGCTGGTCCATTGCTTCGTCCGTCAGTTTTTCCATTGCGGGATCTCTATCGGATATCTTTGGCCGCCGCTATACGATAGTTTCAGGTGAAGTGCTTGCAATGGTTGGATCGGTATGTTTCGCCTATCACCCCCCTCGCTTCATGATCGCTAATGCGATCTCAAGATCGTGGCTTGCACGGCGCAGACCACTCTTACTCTCGTGGCCGGATCCACTGTCATCGGCTTCGGATGCGGTATAATCTTTGTCTCTTATGCCGGGATCCAGGAGCTGGTGCCCAACAAATGGCGTGGATTGTTGGGCCTTACCGAGTGTGCCATGACCATCCCATGGGCAGCTGCCGGAACACTTATCGCAACGACCCTCAATGCAAACACGGCCCATGGCTGGAGATGGTGTTACTATATTGGCCTCATTTACGGCGTCCTCAGCATGATTGGCACGTTAGTATTCTACTGGCCACCAGAACGTCCGCAGTACGACTTTGAAAAATCTCGATGGCAAGAAATCAAGGAGATCGATTACATTGGCTTCCTGCTGTACACTGGTGGTCTGGTTATCTTCCTCATCGGGCTCACCTGGGCTGGAACTACGGGTCATGCCTGGAAATCGGCTTCAGTGATCGCGCCAATCGTGGTTGGCATCTTGACTCTGGCTGCCTGTTTTGTCTACGACTTTACGCTAGCGAAGCAGCCTTTCTTCCCATTGCACCTCTTCCGACAGGTGCGCGAGTTCACGGTACTCTTGGTCGTCGTCTTCGTCGCTGGTAAGTAACCTGCTGAGCGTGTCTTCGCACATAACTGACTTGACTCAGGTGCCGTGTTCTACTCCTTTGCCGGACTACTACCTCAAGGGTCACTCTATATGTTTACCAATGACCCCATCCAAATCGGTATCATTGCCCTACCCAACGGTATCGCGCAAGTCATCTTTGGCGGTCTCGCTACCATTGCTATGGGTCACGTCGGCCATCTCAAACTACAGGTCATCATCATGTTGACCATTCAGACCGTTTTCGTGGCGGCTTACTCTGGTGTGGTTCCATACAACCGAGCCGGCTGGACTGCCTTCCAATTCTTTGCTCAGGGCCCATTCGCGCTCATCACACTGCTATGCTATGTCATTGCCGGTTTGAACGTGCCTCTGAAACATCTGGGTTTGGCATCCGGTTTGATCGGCACTTTCCGCAGTGGTGGCGGTAGTGTAGGCAACGCCGTTTTCAACACTATCTTGAATGGTGTAAAGAATGAGCAGATCCCTAAGCGCATTGCCGCAGTTGCCATGGCGCACAACATGTCGTCTGATGCGCTTGCTCTTCTGATACCCGCCACGATTGAAAACGCAGTGGGAGTGCCTGGTGCTTTCAGCACTGTGCCTGGGATTACACCCGCGATTGAAGAGGCGGCTGCCATTGCTTTCAAAGAGGCTTACGCATATGCATTCCAGAGAGTGTTCTGGGCATCGATACCGTTTGGCGTTCTTGCTATCGGCTGTGCCATGCTCATCAAGGATCCTTCACAGTATCTGACGAATCATACGGCTATTCATATGATAAAGGGGTCGTCGAAAGCTCAGCATACCGTCACTCAGACCGAAGAGAAGCATGCATGAGGAGCTAAAACTGGCGGATGGAGTGGCGGCTTCAGTATGGTAGTAGCAGTGCGCGAGGGGTCATCTTGATAAGAGCACTGATCATCTTCGAGCAACTGTTGAGAGGGTATTGTGGAGGACAAAGACCCGGAGCAACAATGTACAAGGGACTGTGGACGTTGATTTCTGACTATATACCTCAGTTGAACGATTGATATAATGCAATACAACCTGGATGATTGAATAAGTGGTCCCTCCATCACGGCCATAATCATAGCAGCCGCTAAGGGTACCTTGACCACCCGGCCGTTGGTTTATCTGTGGCATCTGCAATCGGATATGACCGGAACGGAACAACATTGATGCGGCTATATCTGGATTTCGGGGGGTGACTCGATCAAGAAAGAAAAAAAAAGATGCTTCAAGATCAATTGATATGGATTCATCGCCCTAGTCACCGTTACCATCACTGTTCTCTTTCCTTGATCCCGTTGATTGTATATAAGTTCAGTTCTGCCTCAGAGTGAGCGTTGTTCTCTTCGACCGTTAAATTCGTCGCTGTCGGTCTTACTTGCAGTTTAATAATTATAATTATTCTCTCACAACTTCCTCGACTCGCCGCCTTTCAGCGCGAGCTCTTGCCTTTGTTTGTACACTGGCGCGTTTATCCTGCAAGAACGAGTTGAGACCTTCTTCAAACACGCCTCACGCCGTCTGCGTTCTTTCTTTCACCTTTCTTCTTCCGCCTGCCGGTTGTCTTCTTTCTCTCCATACCATGCCGCAAGATCTCAACAGCATACAAAGCCATGGCGGAACAACCTGAATTCTTGGAACCTCTGAAGACACTGCATGAGACACGCTCTAGTGAAGTGTTTGGTAAGTGTTGCTTTGATTTGAGATCGACGTTTGTGAAAGAAGACTGATCCCTTTGACCAGTCCGTGCTTTTGTGATCGAGATTCCTGCCAAGTTGACGAGCAAGGCACTGAGGTACTGTTTTTTGTGCCTGAACCCTGGTACCTAGCTGACCATAGTCATCAGCATCGTCAAGCCCATCATCCCAAGCGGCGGCAAGCATCCTTCCTTCGGCCACCTTCGACGTCTGTGCACTCTTTCACACTTGCCAACGGATCTGACATGGCGTCGTGATTACGACTCGAGGGGACTTCAGACAACCTTTCTGCTTGTTCCAAACACGGTCGTGCCATGGGAGGACATACGTGATACACTCTTGCCCCATATCGACGTTGAAGGCCTTCCTCGTTGCTTCGACGCCGTTGTTCCACGTTTTGCTCCTTTGAACGCTGAACAAGCTGCTCTTTGGACTGAACGATACTGGCCAGCAATCTACAATCCTGCATCACAGGTCATTCAGGATGCTCCACCATTGAACCACCTTCGACGAGTCCGCACTGCACTCGAAGTCCCAGCTGCAGACAAGTACATGAGACTGGCGATATTGGCAGGTGCCGAAGCTCGAGCACAAGGCCATGGTCGAGGTATTGGTGCGGTGGTGGTGGATCCTGAGAATGGAGCTGTTTTGGCTGTTGCTGGCGACGCTCGCTGGTACTCCGAAGACGCAGACACTCGGAAAGCTCTCAAGGCGAACCACGGCGAAGGAAGACCGGAATGGCATGCGATCATGCGCGCCATCGCAATGGTGGCCAACAAGGAGCTTCGACGACGCATCAGCGCCGGCGGTCACTTGAAGTTCCTTGCGACCTGCTCCGAAACTCCCTCTGGACAAGCTCTCACACCCACTGAAGCTCACTACGAAGACGACGGAAAAGCTCTTATCGACCTCACTGCCCGGCTCGGCAACGTCGTCCTCACAGACACAAGTATCGACAGTGATGCCTTGCCAGAGAAGGTGGCCGCTACCTCGAAAGAAGGCTACTTGTGCAGCGGCCTGGACATCTACGTCACCCACGAGCCTTGCGTCTGCTGTGGCATGGCCATGATCCATTCAAGATTCAGAGCTTGTGTACTTGGTCGAGAAATGCCCGGAAGCGGTGGTCTGTCTGCCGAAAAAGGTGCTCAGAGACTGGGTTATGGTCTTTTCTGGCGTCGAGAGCTGAACTGGAGGGTCATGACCTTCTTACACAATCGTGCGACGGCTTTGGACGGCGAAGGTCGAATTGAAACGGGAATATTCCATGCTTAGGAAGTCGATTATTCGGAATGTCGAAGGACGGTATCATCAGGTGAACTGGGCTATTCTAGTCCAGTCTCCTCCGTCCCTTCTACGAAATTCAACACCCTCACCAAAATAGCCAGCATCATTCCATTGCCGCATGATATCAGCATCATACGGGCCATTGATGGCTCCGCCGTCTCTGGCATCAGTCCACTTGTATTCCCACATTTCCATAGAGCTAGCATCAGGAGCAGAGACATTGGTGGGCTCAGGAGGATCAATCCATGCTTCACCAGTTTCTCTTTGATATTGTCGCATCAGCACTTCTCTTTCACTGTCGTAGACCTCAGGTTGACCCCGAGTCAGGAGTATGTCAGCAGCGCCAGTTATAGCTTCGACCTTTTCCTTTCGAGCCTTTTCCGCAGGATCATCTTGTGAGGTAGCGTGGTCAGCTGATGAATCGCTGTTCTGCTTCTTGTTCTTGTTCTTTTGCCATTTTGGCTTGCGATCTTTTGACTTTCCAAGACGTGCGAGAGCTTCCAATATCGTTTCACCACGTTCCAAAAGCGGAATCAGTTCGGCTAGCACATCTGCCTTGGACTTTGCGTCATCCTCGATAGCCCGCTGCCTCCGTTCTTCCTCGCGCTTGTCGGCTGCCTCCTTTGCTTGCCGCATCTGCTTTTTGGAAAACCCTTCTAGCCAAACATCATGTTTGGCATCGGGATCTGCTGCTTTCCGCACATAGTTTTGTTGCTCGTCGAACCGACCTTCTTCCATCTCGGATCGCATGTTAAAGGCGTCCAATTTAGGTGCATGTGTTTTCTTGCTCCCCGCTCCAAGCTCAGGATCAAGTTCACCAGCGTCGGCTCGAGTCTCGTCGTCGACTTCTTCTTCACTGCTGCTTTCTACCTCAACGTCCGCTTCCCGACTTTTCCCCTTGCCGTCGCCATTGAGACCAAAGTCTGCTGACACGTGGCCACCGCTCTTTGAGTTCTGTACTTGGCCTTCGATTTCGTCTGCATCCAGGAAACGCACGGCTTTCTTCTTGTCTCCTCGTCTGCCGGCATCGCCCTCGGAGTCGTCGCCGTCTTTGAAGTCCTCTTCTAGATCAGCGAACATGTCGTTTTCGTCTTCCTCTTTGGATTTGGCTGCTGCGTTTTTCTCTTTCGTCTTTGCATCTGCTCGCGCATTGAAGTTGTCATTGTCGGAATCCGAGTCATAGCCGTCTATGTTGACTGCGCCGCGGCGAACTTGCTGGCCCCGGCTTCCGATGACATCAGCGTCAAGGATTGCGTCCTCCTCCAAGGCATCGGGGGCTAGAGCAGAGGGATTGCGGACGTCGAACCGTGGTTTCTTTGTTGGCTGGCCGTAAAACTCCTCTTGGTCGCGTGTCCGCACGTAGTCTTCCGCGGCTCGCTTGGGGCGCGAAGTGTTGTACGACATTGTGGCCGATGTCTGGCCTTGACCAGCTGTCTGAAATTTGTATACTGGCTGCACAATCTCAATAGTTTCAACGATGTGAGTTGAAGACAGACAAAAAGTCCGGGGAAGTTCTGCGACAAACGTCGGTTAATCTGCGGTCAATCTGAAATAGTACGTCACAATCTGGTAGCCTCGAACGGCGGCGTGTGAACCGCGTTTAATTCTAAGCATCGTGATCAGATTCCTCTACATTCGGTGTTTGTCCTTGACTTTGCTACTACTGCAAACCCTTCATCGTTGTCGCAAACAACTCTTGCCTTGTGGCCACCGTCGACCCCTGCGTATCCTCTCTCGCTGTTAACGCTGCCCTCACGACTGTCATCTTCTGTTCACAAAGCAGCACTGCGACGGTTCTCTTGTCACTAGTAGTCCACAACCTTGCCACAACTTCTCATAGATTCTAGGTCAGGGCAATATCGCCATGGTGAGTTGAGCCGGCCTCATTTCTGATGAATATTGACCATTTCAGGCGTACTATCAAGGCGATCCGATGATGGGCTTCCCGTCGTTTCTGCGAGGCGGCGCTCCACCAGTGGGCATGTCCACGAGACGTTTCGACGAGTACTATCGATGTTACCCTGTGGTTATGATGAGCGGTCCGGACAGGAGCCATGTCAATCACGGTGGAAAGGTCTTCCTGCCGCCATCTGCGCTCGATAAGCTCACAAGGCTTCACATTTCCTATCCTATGCTTTTCGAACTCATTAACGGCAACGCGGGCAAGACTACACATGCGGGTGTCCTTGAGTTTATCGCTGAGGAGGGAAGAATATATCTGCCGCAATGGGTATGAATACTCAAAGGTCCCGGAAACGCTAAATACTGATACTTGCCACAGTTGATGAACACCCTTGACCTTGACCCGGGTGATCTCCTCCAGATCCGATCCACCGACCTGCCGCCTGGAAAGTTCATCAAATTACAACCTCAATCACCCGCCTTCCTAAACATCTCCGATCCGCGAGCCGTCCTCGAAAATGCGTTTCGAAACTTCTCTTGCCTCACCAAGAACGATGTCTTCACGTTCGAATACAACGATGAAACATTCGACGTTGCGGTGCTGGAAGTCAAGCCTGACACAGACTCGCATGCTATAGTAACGATGGAAACAGATTTGGAGGTCGATTTCGCAACTCCGGTTGGATATGTACCCCCAGAACGAACTAGTGGAGCAAGTACACCCAGAAGTACACTGGGGAAACCACATGGAGGACCGGTTCATTTTCAGGGCACGATGGCACAGTCCATCAACTATCCAAGCATAGCACCCTCATCTAACTCGGCAGAGGCAGGCGCCAGAGCTGTTTCGTCACATTTTCTTAGTGGTGGGCACAAGCTGAGTTCCAAAAAGAGTTCGAAAGTCCCCACACCGAGTCCGTCAACACCAGTCGCAGGAACGTCCACGAATGAGGCCAAACCAGTGACCAAACGCACAAATGGTCCACAACCACTCAGACTACCACCAGGGAAGCTCTTCTTCGGCTACGAAGTGATACCCTTGCGCAAGAAAGATGAGAACGAGGAGCCAGTGACGGGTGATGAGGTCAAGCCACGGTTCCAGGGACAAGGACAGACGCTGAGGGCGAAGAAGCGAGCTGCAGGGACCGACAGTGGTACTGGCAGTGGCGTCAACAGTGATGCGGAAGGCAAGGCCAAGGGCAAGGCACCGTCAAGAAAGTGAAGTCGACATCTGTTACAGAATTCACGGAAATCGGGATTTGCATAGCGAAGGCGTTTCTTGTCGGCTTGGGCAATGGGCTGTAGGGCATCGCAGGACACTAGCTTCAATGGGTGGACATGCTGATATGGGCCATCCTAGCACTATATGCTGGGGCACATGAGTTGTTAGATTACCAAGAGATCAAAATCATAGAGGATCGAAAGATTTCTGAAACCAGCCCGGTGAACATTATCCCGAGCCTCGCATTACGTCACCGTCAACAACTTCAAGTCTATTCAATCCGACGTACAAGATCATGAGATACTCTAGCAACACATGTCGTGCTGTATGTCTCTCTCTAAGATGATTCTTAATTGTCTCTGAAGTAATATTGAGCCCAGTATGCCTTCCACAATCGACCCGGCCATCCTTCGCGCCCTGTCACTAGATTCCTCCGCAAAGATATCAACCCATGGAGGCTCCGGCTTTGCATCGACATTCCGGATCAGTACGCCATCAGCCTCGGTCTTCGTCAAGACGTCCTCATCGAATGGAGCCGCAGTGATGTTCGAAGGAGAACACGCCTCACTCAATGCCATTCATAACGCCGTGCCGAGTCTATGTCCCAAGTCATTTGCCTGGGGTAAGTTAGACAAGGGCGGGCATTTTCTCGCCACGGAGTTTCTGGACCTTGGTGGTCGTAACAGGAGCGGGGGTGGTGGCAGCGGCATGAGTTTGGCTCAGAAGCTCGCAAAGTTACATTCCACGCCGGCTCCGACACCTGAAGGTCATGACTCTCCACGATATGGATTCCCAGTATCTACGTGTTGCGGAGACACGCCGCAGGACAACACGTCCAGCTCGTCGTGGGCAGATTTCTTCGCGAAGCGGCGTCTACTCGCGATACTGGAACGAGGTGAGAAGAACAATGGACGAGATGAGGACCTACGGCGCACGGTGGAACGAACGATCAATGAGGTCGTGCCCAGATTACTTGGTGATGGACATCTAGGTGGCAAAGAAGGGATCAAGCCTGTCGTTATACATGGTGACTTATGGTCCGGGAATAAGAGTCGAGGGAGTTTCGTGGGGCGGGATACTGCAAGTCCTGATGAGCCCGGCCCTGTGGAGGACTTGGTGTTTGACCCGTCGAGTTGCTATGCGCATAACGAGTACGATTTTGGGATTATGAATATGTTTGGCGGTTTTGGGGCCGGGTTTTGGAAGGAGTATCATTCTACTGTGCCGAAGACGGAGCCGGAGAGTGAGTATGAGGACCGCGTGGCTCTGTATGAAAGCTATCATCACCTGAATCATTACGCTATCTTTGGGGGAGGGTATAAGTCTGGGGCGGTGAGAATATTGAAGGGGTTGTTGAGGAAGTATGGCGAGAAATGAGTCGTCTTAGAGCATGGTATTGCATGAAGAGATCAAGACAGGCCTCGGATGCAGGTTAGGCTAGGTTTGTCCGCGGACTTGTCATGGTGTCCACGAGCGGGTTCGATGCCTCAGACGTCTCATCAACACGCATCAACTGTTGGTCCTGCAAGCGCTTCGACGTCTTTTTGCCAGATCCGGGGGAGGAGTCTTACGCTGACGGCCAATGGTTGAAAACGTCCGCACCCGCGGCCGAAACGCATGGCGTTGGTCCCCAGCGACCGTTATAGCACCTAGGAGGCCAAAAGGGGAACGAGCACAAGCAATGGGCTGGACGTGCCAGAGTTGGTACTCGGGCTCGATGATGTCCTGCCGGGAGGGTTGGCAATGAAGTTGTCGTCCCATCTGCCGATCCATCCTGTGCTCAAATACACGCTTACCAGGGGACAAGTGCCGACAGTCTAGGTGGTTGCTGTTCCATACCTGGGTGTATACTACTATTTCTGAGTTGGCCGAAAAGGCTATACCAGGCTTGTTTCTTTTTGAGCAAGATATGCGTCAGGCATTGTTACGTCGTCAAAGTCTCGGAATAGGGATCTGCGAGGTGTCTATCTACTTGAATATACTGTCCCCGTTTCGCCGTTGTGGATGGTGAGAGAGCATGGATGCTGTGTGGAGTTTGGCGTGATTAACGAAGTTTGTCATCAAAATTGTGCCATGACGCAAAACACGGCTCCATCTCTCCCTCGGTGTTATATATCTGGGCCAAGGTAGCCTCGCATTTTTCGATTAAGCAGGATTAATTCGAAAGAGTATACACAAAATGGCGGCCACTTCTACTCCACGTGTCCTGCTGTTGGGTGGACATGGCAAAGTCTCCCTTCTCCTGTCGCCGCTGCTACTGGCCAAGCATTGGAACATTACCAGCGTTGTCAGAAATAAAGACCACGAAGCAGAAATTCTGGCTCTCGGTAAGGACAAGCCTGGCCAGATCGAGGTTCTAGTGGACAGTTTGGACGACGTCAAAGAAACGTCCCAGGCACAAAAGGTCATAGACAAGGTCAAGCCTGACTATGTGGTCTGGTCGGCAGGTAAGTGACAATGCGAGCAGGTCAGCAACGTCCTCGGTCTGACAGAGGTACAGGCGCCGGCGGGAAAGGCGGACCTTCACGAACCAAAGCAGTCGATGAAATCGCCGCGAAGGCGTATATATCGGCAGCGCTTGCAACACCCAGTGTATCGAAGTTCATGATGGTCAGTTATATAGCCTCACGTAAGGGTACTCCTCCGTGGTGGTCGGAAGAGGATAAAACAGCCGCAGACCATGCCAACACCAATATTCTGCCTCACTACTACAAGGCCAAGGTGGAAGCGGACGAGCATCTGGAGGCACTGGCAAAGAAACGACTAGACTCAGGGGACAAGACATTTCAAGCGATCAATCTCAGGCCTGGAACTCTGACAGATGCGCCAGGCACTGGAAAGGTGATACTGGGCAAGACGACTGCCCGCGGAAGCGTGACTCGTGAGGATGTCGCCAGGGTCGGGGCGGTTCTTCTGGCGCGGAACGATACTCGAGGCTGGTTTGACTTGCTTGAGGGCAAGGATGATATTGAGGATGCCATTGATGAGCTTTTACGATCTGGGCACAATGGCATTGAAGGCGAAGATCTGGACAGGATATATGCGCGGGCTTCGTGAGAGCTGACGCCAAAAGTTGTTGAAATTGAACCATGTCCCTCATCTAGTTCTGCATGCAACCATGTTTTGCGACCGAGAGTGTTCACAGGGTCACAAGTGAAAAGACTGTTGACCTGGTGCTGCACGGAGCAGACCGGCGTTGTATGCGTCGCCCATCGTCCACTGACTTAACTGACCCCGCCCGATGGCGTCAGTATTCAACAGTGGAGGAAACCCCATGTGCCTTACTAATTGTCTTTGACCTCATCTTAGGTATCCTCGACATATATCTTGTAGGAGGTTTACCTTGGTGAATAGCAGAGACTTACGAGAAACGAACAAATCCATCATTCTGAACACTGGTCACTGATCACTGATCACTGAATCATTACCGACCGCCCTGACTCGACAATTCAAAATGGGCTCATCTCACCCAGATTCCGATATTCACCCTGAAGCAACTGGTCCCGCCGCTCATATTGTCGCCGAGCACCAGAAAGAAGAACCTATCACCTTGTATTCTGGCTGGTTCTGCCCTTTCGTCCAAAGATCCTGGATCACTCTTGAAGAGAAGAAGATACCGTACCATTATGTCGAGATCAACCCTTACAACAAAGATCCTAGGTATGCATACTCCTCAACTTCGCATTGGCTGTTCCTGACCATATCAGCTTCCTGAAACTCAACCCGAGGGGGCTTGTCCCGACATTGGGCGCTCCGCAGAAGGATGGATCGCAGAAGCCGTTGATCGAGTCGAACATTATCTCGGAGTATCTGGATGCATCGTTCCCCACGCAGGGACCCAAACTTTTCCCTCAAGACCCCTTTGAAAATGCTTATATGAAAATTTGGGTCGATCACGTTACCACCAGGATCCTGCCAGCTTACCACAGATTCTTGCAGTGGACAGAGAAGAGCCCATACAGTCTGGAGAAGGCTAAGACCGAGTTTTTGAATGCTCTCAAAACCTGGATCTCCGCGGCAGACCCAGAAGGACCCTACTTTCTGGGCAAGGAGTTCAGCTTCGGAGACATATGTCTTGCTCCTTGGGCGATGCGAATGTGGGTTCTGGACCACTATAAAGGAGGTGATGGGATCCCAGCTCCGGGTGAGGACGGCGAAGACCAGCAGGCCTGGGATCGATGGCATAAATGGGTCAAAGCTATAGAAGCGAGGAAGTCCGTGACCGAGACCTTGAGTGAGCGCGAGCATTACCTGCCTATCTATCAACGATATGCCGAAGATAGGGCTCAGTCGGAGATGGCCAAGGCGACAAGAGAGGGCAGAGGTGTTCCCTAGACAACGTGTAACACAACTCATCTTAAGAGGAGAAGAATAAATACTGAATCTCATAAGGGATAGCTAATACAACAAGTGTTGCCGATTATTCCCTAAGCCCGTTGGACAGTATTCGCGGTACGACTGGAAGGCTCCGTACATGTATGAAATGGTGAACAAAAGGAGGTTTCAGCCTTGTCAAGCCCTTTTAGGGGATGACGATGGAGCCGACGCGGGCAAAGTATTGGCGCGTGTTAAGGGCCGGTGCAGGTACAGTAAACAGACAACACGATTATTTGCAACCACCACGGTTTCTTAAACCGCAGCCTTCCCATACTGCTGCTGAGCGGCATCTGGGGAATGGCAGAGCCTTGGTTCCCAAAAGCTTCGTTTCCTTCTCTCCTGGCTTAGAGTCTTACACGGTATATCCTACTATTCTGCGGCAATGCCTCGGGGCCCTCGTACTGGTGGAAGAAACCCACAAGCCCAGCATGCTCGCGATACCGTTGGCGAGACAGGCACGACAACTCCGACCCGTCCAACTACCACGAATGCACTTACAGCTGCAATTCCTCCGTTTATGCTAGACACTCCACCGCACGCTCCTTTCCTGACAACTCCAATCCCTCCATCCAATAACCCAGGCAACTCGATCGTGCCCGAAGCGAACGCCCCCCGACGTCAACACGGTCGACATCATCAGACCCCAATCGATCAAGAACCTACGCAAAACGAAGCACCTGAACAATCCCAGGTCTCACATAATGCATTGGGCTCGGCAGCGTCCGAGCAGGTGGACGAACAATCATACTTGGAGTCCGTTCACCATGAGGTTGAAGATGCAAAACAACTGAAGGGCTTGAGAGACATCTCGTCGCTTGCGACATGGACATTGTCCTCGGCCAAACCTGGCTGTGCTCTACCACAGCTACGGAACCCCAGTCCTACATTGTTCTGGCAGAGTGATGGACCACAACCACATACCTTGACGTTACACTTTTTCAAGCTGGTTGCTATCGTCAAGATGAGGATATACTTGGATTTTGAGCTGGATGAGTCTTACACGCCGACTAAGATGAAGTTCTTTGCAGGCATGTCTGAGGGTGCATTAGTCGAGTTCGGCTCATGGGAGGTCGTGGAGACTACGGACCCAGAGACGGGGGAGACGCATAGTAGCATTGAAGGAGTGCGAGGCTGGATTGACGTACCATTGAAAGGCGTGGGAGGAAGGGAGACGCGATATCACGACGATGAAGACATGCTTGCTAACGGAGGGTCCGACGACCGGTTAGACAGGATAGAATCTCTGGGAGGAGATGTACTGAAAGCCATGGTGGTTCAAGTCCGGATTTGTGAGAACCATCAAAACGGCAAGGACACGCACGTGCGAGGATTCCAGGTGTTTGCGAGAGATCATACCACTCCTAATGCGGTCAAAACAAGAGCTAAGACCAGAGGAAGCGAAGAGACGGCCGATGGAGAAGAAGACGCGGAGGAAGTTGTTGGGCTGCAACTGGCAGACTGGATGGGCGAACCCGAGATTCGGTAGACATGAATGAGTCTGATCACTGCTATCGAATGCAGCTATCATCAGGGGGAGTATCCGATCTCCACGTATGTTAGCACGACCGCTTGGGCTGAGCTGTGAATATGAATAGGACTGGGATCAGAGGCTACGGCATTCGAGTGAGATTCTGAACAGTTGCTATCTGGCGCATGCTAAGGAGGATCGAGCGACGGCATTGTTTGTGACACGGCGATCGCCAGTTGTGATGAGATCGTTGGCGTTCCGAGTCTTCACTAAACCCGTACCGCAACTGTCTTCTTTCACTTTTTCATCCCAACTTCCTCACCAAACCACTCCTACAGCGACCCTGCAAAACAATGCGCACCTTTCCGTTGTCTGTGCTGGTCATTCTCAGTCTCCTCATTTGCCTGCCAGTTTGGTTTGGGCTGGAGAAGATCCCTCAAGGTCAGCCCGATTAAACTTCGAAAGATTACCGCTCGCTTATGCTGACTCTTCCCTAGAACGCTTGGTTGACAGACGATGCGACGCTCTACTGAACGATGGCCACTGGACAGGGTCATTGTTGTCGAAAGATGCAGACCAGACTTGGATTCCATCAGGCTGCATGCTCCACACATACGGTGCTTCGGATGCCAGGACATGCCTCACAACGAGAAGCTTAACATTCCTGGGGGATTCAACTGCTCGACAACTGTTCTGGGCTGTTGCAAGACAATTGGACTATGAGCGGGCCATCAACATAAGCGCAGGGACGGGGAAACACACAAACATCATATTTGCTGCCGAGGGAGCAGAGATCGACTTCATTTGGGACCCCTTCCTTAATGAGACGAGCGCCAGAAACGGAACTCGAGTTACGAAAGCAATCAGACCCAAGTTCAAGCCTGACGTGCTCGGCATCCCAACCGGCCCTCCAAGCACGAATCCAATCAGACCTAAGCACAAACCTGATATGCTCGTAATTGGCGCCGGCCTTTGGCACGTCAAACATCTCAACAACTCATACCTACCTCGGTTGACAGAGGGCATAGGCAAGGATAACGCTTCACGGTCTTCTGAGCTCGATCTGAAAAAAAATGTCAGCCATGACCTCGAAACACTCTTGCTGCCTATCACTATATCCGTCCGAGCTAGCGACAAGCGCATCCGGTCAGAAAACCTTACTCGGGAACGTATCCATGCTGCTAATGCCGTCCTTGCTGGTGCGAACACCTCTCATTACCATAAAGTCTTGCGGAGCTATCTCAGCATGGTCAACAACATGCCGTCGGCATATATGGCAGACGGGATCCATATCAGCGATGAGATCGCCTCCACCCAGGCACAGGTCTTGCTGAACTACATGTGCAATGACATTATCGACATCCCACGACAACAATCTCAAGAACATTGCTGCAGTGCTCACGTTTCGCCAAATCCTCTGCAGAAAGCGATCCTTCTGGGCGGAGTATACTTGATCGTGTATCATTTGCTAGCATTGCTCTTCCGATGTTGCTCCAGTGACGTGAAGGTGCTCCCCACTGCAAGGACTCAGCAACTTTCTGGTGGCCTGGCTACGGTCTCATTTGCTGTGCTCTGCTGCTTCGCATCGGACAGGACTGCTCTGTTCGGGAAAGAGTCGAAAACAGTCGACCAGACCATGTTCCTCTGCATAACGGCGCTTTCGTGCCTGTCAGGGTTCACTACTCTCAAGTCAAAGACAGCTACGACTGGCAACTCAAAAGGTGGCATAACCTCGCAATTGAGCGGACGGCAGCTACTGTCCAGAGACCAGACAGAAGAGTGGAAGGGCTGGATGCAGATTGTCATTCTCCTTTACCACTACTTCGCGATGTCGAAAGTTCTATGGGTCTACCAGTTTGTTCGGCTACTTGTCGCCTCGTACATCTTCATGACGGCCTGGGGCCATACCATGTACTTCATCCGCACCAACGACTTTTCACTCCGAAGAGTGGTCAATGTGCTGATGAGGACCAATCTGCTGAACGTCATTTTGGCGTTTGCCATGGGCACGCAGTACGACTTGTACTACTTCCCAGTGTTATCGAGTGTTTGGTTCCTGATCGTCTGGATCACTATTCCGAGGGCATCCTCCTCCGGTGCGAGAGTGCACTCATTTTGCTTTCGTCTGGTGCTATCCATAACGATTGTTAGCATTATCAGATCGAGAACTGCCGCCCTCGAAGCCTGGCTGGCGAGTCTTGACAGTCTGGGCCCGGGGATATTCAGACTCAATGCACGTGAATTCGTGTTTCGATTCTCGCTGGATGCCTACATTGCATACCTTGGCATGGTGCTGGCCTTTTTCTACTCGCGATTTGGAGCCACACGTGGATCAGCGTCATTCGATCTATTCCGTGGTCCCTTCATGCCGACCACGATCGTGGTATTGATAGCAGCATGCAACCTGGTCGGCTACACGCTATTTTGCGGTCGGGTCTCGGACAAGCACCATTACAATAGGTGGCACCCCTTCATATCACCTTTGCCGGTCATGGCATTTGTCGTTCTGCGGAACTCGACCTCCAGAATTTCGAGGTCTCACAGCCGTCTTTTCGCCTGGTTCGGCCGCTGTTCATTGGAAACATTTGTGCTGCAATACCATATCTGGCTCGGTGCAGACACGCATGGGTTGCTTCGATTCGGTATGGCTGAGATTTTGTTATATCGCTATGGGGTCAAAGGCACCTACTGGTGGAACATGCTCGACACCTTTATCGTCTCGGTGGTATTCCTTGGTTTAAGCCATTCAGTTTCGAAGGCCATGCCCGTGGTCGTGACAAGCTTTCTTGGTGATGATGTTGACAAAGGATGTCTGAAGCAATGGAGAGAGCCGGTTAAGGACAACATGACCATGCGTACGTCGACCTCGGCAAGTCTCAAGTTACAGCATAGAGTCGTGCTAGGTATAGGTGCCTTGTGGCTTCTCAACTGCACTTGGCATTGCTTTGAATGAGTGCCCTTCAGCTAGAGCTGGTCTCACGAATGACCCTACGACGAAAGGACACCAGTGCCAGTGTATTATTGTATCTTCAAGTGGGCGGACAAAAAGCGCCTCCAATCAACACAGTCGCATGCTGGGTGAATGGCACCCTCGACCGGCCTATTCCGCAAGAACGCAGTGACAGTCATACAGAGATCAGTATGAGATTTCTTCTCCGCATTTTGGTCCAAAAAAAGTCCGATATGATCTCCACCACGGAGATGCACGCTCTCTTAGCGATTGCTTCGACGACAAGTCAATTGTGAGATTCCCGACCTCGATGTCGCCGTTGAGCAAAGCAGATCGATCGTTCCTGCCATCGACTTGAATGGCAGACCATGTTGAATGTCCAGCGCTACTATATCGCTTCTCGAAAGACAATGTGACGACGGTGTACTTTTGCATTGCGCCTTGCCGAACTTCCGTCCTCGGAGGTTAACGATGTCGTGATGTGGTAATAAAATAAATGGTCTCCACCTTTGACTCCGCGTTTATATGTTTCCCGTCGCGCCTTTCAATTTCTCACCTCAGAAAGTTTGTTCTTCCCAGGTTGTCCCTCGCGCCACATCCTTTCTTTCTTCGCGGGTGCCCAATGGAGTCGAGATACGAATTAACTGAACGAGAGTGACGACTGCAACATGGCCGAAGAAGGGTCAAAAGAAACGCCCGAAGTGGCGGTCCCCATTGCACCTGGGGTGCCAGCCATATCCTATGATCCAAACGAGGAACCAGCCTACGGCTGGGTTGTTTGCGGCGCTCTGTCCGCGATCAATGGCTTCACCTGGGGTATCCTGGCTGTAAAGTGCCCCCGTCCTCTTGGAAGGGGGAAAGGACATACTAACATAACGTGTCTAGAGCTTCGGAGTTTACCTGTCTTATTACATCAACCATGAAACTTTTTCTGGTGCTTCTGACCTGGATTACACGTTCGTGGGCGGAGTCAATTTCGCGACCGCCTTGTTTTGTGCGCCTCTTGTCAACCTGAGCACGCGAAAGTTTGGAACCAATATCCCAATGTACTGTGGCGCCTGCATGTTCGGTGGCGGATTTGTGGCAGCGTCCTTTGCTACCGAGTTCTGGCATCTGGTCCTGAGCCAGGGAATTCTAGTCGGTATGGGTGTTGGCTTTGTGTGGCAACCAGCTACGCCCATCCTGCCTCAGTGGTTCAAGAGAAACAGAAGTCTGGCACAGGGTATCGCTGCCGCAGGCTCTGGTGTTGGCGGGATTATCTTTTCGTCATCAACAACGCCGATGATTGACAACCTGTCCTTGGCATGGTCACTGCGCATCACGGGAATCATTGCGTTCGTGGTCCTAATGATTGCAAGCTTCTTGATCCGAGATCGACATGCCACGCTCCGCCCACGCATCCGGCTTTTCGACCACACTTTGTTGCGAAAGTCCCGGGTTTGGCTGTTGATGGGATATTCCTTCTTCACCATCTTGGGATATATCGTCGCGATTTACTCGCTTTCAGCATTTGCCGTCTCGATCGGGCTCACTCAGCAACAAGGCGGAATCGTGGTTACTGTGATGAATGTTGGGACTACACTTGCAAGACCATTCGTTGGTGTGCTTAGCGACCGCTACGGCAGAATAACTGTTGCGGGGATCTTGACAGCGAGCAATGTGTTGTTCGTCTATGCGATCTGGATACCCACAAACTCGTATGGTGTGCTTTTGTTCTTGGCCATCCTGCTCGGCGCAACAAGTGGCATATATTGGGGAACAATTGCACCACTCTGTGCAGAAGTGGTCGACCTGACGGAGCTGCCGTCGACCCTCAGTCTGATGTGGCTGACCGATGCTTTGCCTTCGCTGTTTTCCGAGGCCATCGCTCTCGAGATCCGTCGCCCAAAGTCACACCGACCATACTTGTGGCCGGAGATATACACTGGATTGGCTTATTTAATCTCAAGTCTCTTTCTGCTTGAGCTTCGGCGTCGGAAATGGGGTTGGGGCAGCGAAAGGCACAGGTGATGTACTTCTCAGCAGTCCTCAGCTCTCGGTGTTCTGCAAACCTCATCTTCACCCATGTGAAACTCTAGCATCACACCACCCGAAGCCATGGACTGATTACTGAACACGTGGCTAGCCGACGTGCTCGGAAAATGTCTATGACGACAGCATGCATGCCGGAAGTCTAGCTGGGTTCCGAGCCACAATGCGCCGCTATCGACATTCCATCAAGCGTGCGGAGAGCATTTTTCACCGTTGCTTGGAAGTCGACGAGTGGTGCTGTTCGGTATCGAAAGAGTTGCCATCTCCGGTGGATATGGCTATGATATACGGCCATTAACGGGTTTCCGCGCCACTCCACCATAAATCTCAACTAAAGTCTCAGCTCCACCAATGCCACTGCTGCATCAGAGCACTCAGCCCAACACAAAATTGTGAGCTCCATGGACGATTACAGCTCGTGACAGATGCTCGGTACCTCGGTGAAAGAAGTCTATGCGGAATATATTTGTACCGACTCAGACACCGTGATATAGCGCGTATAAGAGCAGAGCAAACCCTGTCACAGGTCTGATATATACATGCGACACTATGTACTCTCCATAACAAGTGTACCGAGTACAACATAGTCGATACGGCTGCAGTCCGAATTGAATCAGGAAGATCCCCCCCCGCAAGGCTGTCCAACGACAATCCAGAAATCTCGGCCTGGCAATCGATTACATCAACAGCAAACGACATTGCTCCCAATATCTCTGGGCTGACTACAGCGGCAGTTTCAGAAGCCCGTGTTCAGCGGTGTGGTGCTAAGGTTACGACTCAAACATGTTGTCGTACCTGAGCCCGTTACCGACTCTTCCAGACTATACTGGTTTTCACAAGGTCGGCTCCACGGAATATGAGATCCCCTTGGCCTCACTAGGGCTCCAACCTCTGCCGGAAGATCTTACGTTGTCGACGGTGAAGTTTCGATTGTTCTATCCTACCACTGCTCAGCCGTCTTCTCGTTATGGCGTACCCTGGCTGCAGGAGCCTCAGACAGAATACCTTGACGGCTACCTGAGGTTGGCACGGGCAAAACCTTGGCTACGGAATATCATTCAGTCGATACCGTACTATCTGCGCTCGACACGAATACCAGCCTATGAAAATGCACCACCGTCAAGCAGCGATGCTCCCCTGCCTGTCGTTATCTTCTCTCATGGCATAATCGGTAACATGAACACACATAGCGCCATTCTCGGAGAGCTTGCGTCCTATGGTGTCTTCTGTGCTGCAGTAGAACACCGTGATGGAAGTGGTGCATTGTCAATAGTCCGGAATGGAGACGACGCGAAGAAGGCTCCGGCACCAACCGAGATCACATCGATAGGATTCAGGCAAGTGTCGCTCAAAATCAAACCAGGAGTGTATGAGCAGCGAGACGAGCAACTGCAGATCCGACTTTTCGAGCTCATGGCAACATTTCGAGCTTTGGAAATGCTCAACGCAGGTCTGTCAGTCAGGAACCTTGCCAGCAGTACTGAAAACGAATGCGCCATCCCCAAAGGAGCGTTGAATCTGAACCCGAGTGCCGTTACGTGGGCTGGTCATTCGTTTGGCGGCACAACTCTCATACAATTCATGAAATCAATCTACTATGAAGACCAACGGGAAGAGGACAACTATTCTCTGCTTTTGCAATCGGCGCCCCCATCCCTCAAAGCACAGATCACGCCAACCAGCCCTCTGATTCTACTCGATCCTTGGTATCTGCCGCTCAAATCCACGCAAACTCGATGGCTGTACGAGAAACCTCTACCATGTCATCACTCCGATGGAGAGGCAAGCAACGACGGGAGCGCCAGGACAGTGATTGTAAGTTGTGAAGAATTCGCACATCACTGGCCAGAATGCCACTCCCACATACCGGCGATCATTGCTCAAGACCCTACGAGCGTCGAAGTGCAGACCGACGAGGAATACCACAAAGAGTTTGCCATGTACAAGAGTCCCAGAGACTATGTGAACAAGAGCAGGAAAAGGAAGGCTCAAGCGGCATTGGATGCTGCACAGAAGGACCCGTCCGTCCTTGGAACCTCTGAGAAGGAGGTAGACGAGAATGCAAAGCCCATCTCGATGTTTGCACTACACGACACGACCCATATCACGCACTCAGATTTTGGGGTTATGTTCTCGTGGTTTGTTTGGTGGTTCACTGGACAGAAAGCCCCCGAGTTGGCTGTTCAGAACACTGCTCGTTGTATATTAGAGGCAGCAGGACTCCCGGCCGCAGATGATGCGGCAAGAGTGATGGGATCCAGGGGGCAGGCGCAACTTGAACGGCTTTTATAGAAGAGAAGGGTGTGAGCTGCGTGTGAGGTATGCGGATGATTAGACCCAAGCGATGAACATCATCGCCATGTATGAATGAAGAACTCATTGCGTGAGTCAATGAGAGTACAATCCCCCCTTAACTTAATCACAGCCCAGTGCCGCATTGCGAGTCGATTAGTTGTTGACGAGGCTGACAACCTCGGCACAAAGCCGGCGGACTTTGGCGATTCAGTCACTTTTTCCGTAACTCCAATATTTTGACCCTGGTGTCTCTACGCATTCCGCAATGTCTGTACTCCTCCTTACCATGCTATAATAGCAACCATGCCTGTGACAGAGATTCTCCTGCTGAGGCATGGCCACCGCCTGGCCTGGACTTTGAATCCGGTCACTGGAGAATACTCGTCCAATCATCCGTTTCCTACACGATTACCTGCCGACCCTCCCCTGGCATCGCATGGCGTCCGACAGGCGCAGGAGACAGGACAATACCTCCGCGAGTATCTGGGTGGAAAAGCGAAGCAAGACCGGGTGCGCATATATTCGAGTCTATTCTACAGATGCCTGGAGACGTTACGGCCGACAGTCGAGGCTCTCATTGAAGTCACACCGCCGGAGTCATCAGCCAGGAAAAATCTACAGGTACGAGGAGAGCGAGGGATAGGAGAATGGTTCGGACGCGCCTGGTTCGTGCAGCCTGCACCTGCAGAGCCATCAGTGCTACGCAGAGATTTCTTCCCCTGGCTAGATGACACGTACGAATCCAGAGTGACTCCATCGAAGCATGGGGAGAAGATAGACCCTCTGCACGATCGCATTGCGCTGGCGCTGGCACTGATCGTTCAAGATGTCGACAAGGAGTACGTACAAGCCGGCCGAGGTGACGAGGAGGTGACGCTCCTGCTGTGTGGGCATGCTGCGCAGCTTATAGCCACAGGACGGGCGTTGACGGGACAGGTTCCTGATGATCACGACGAGGATGATTTTCAGTGCTACACTTGTGGACTCAGCAAGTTTGTACGCAGGCAGGTCCCCGCGTCGTACAATGCTTACTACGATCCTGGCTGGCGAAGTAGCGGAGGTGTCGCTGGTGGTTGGAATTGTGTACTGAACAGTGATTGCAGTCATTTGTCGCAGGGAGAAGAGAGGGGCTGGCATTTTCATGGGGATGAGAGCTTCGACTCGTATGAGGCGGCGTCGGCGATGGGGATCCAGACTCATGATGGGGGTGTTAATCCGCCGAAATTGTGAGACTGTTTTCTCACGGGTAGCATTAGAAGATAGAGAGATGGTATTCTATGTTAGACCTCGAGAAGCAGAGGATCATATATGCCACAATGCTCCCACACGCCCACCCACGGTCCCCCATTTTCAGGCGGAGTTTCGGTTCGGGGTGCCCCGATTTCAAAAACCTACCTCAACCAAAATCCAAGCACCCATCGTCACCTTCTTGTCTTTGCAAACCGAACCACCTCTATATGACTTTATCCTAAGATCGTTTCAATTCTGAATTCTGGTGCCCTTTTTGCGATCCCTAGCTTTGCATAGAGAATGGTCGTCTATCGTGCGAAATCCTGCAGGTGTCTGTTATGATCCTGTAATATGGCGAGCTTGAAAAGCTCCCACGTCAGCCATGTCCCGCGGCTCTCGATTGTTACATCCTCCTGCCGAGTCCTATTATGGTGATTTGCATTTCTCTTGTTGTTTCTAAGCTATATTGACCAAGGTAGACCTATTGTCGACCTTCATACGACAGATACGCCCACCAACGCAAACGAGATTGCACGATGCGCAGCAGAGACGACAGTTCCACGATTACTTCGTTACCCATTTGCCGTCCTCTTCGCTGCACCCCGACTCACGCAAATCGACGAGCCTGGCGCATAAGTTTCCCAGGAATCAGTCGAAACCTCACACCCCAGACGGGAAATCCACTCCTGCGAGTCATCCGTCCGCTTTAAGAGACACTACAGTTGTCCGCATACCCCTACGAAGTGCAAAACACCACTTCGGCGCATCAGTCTCTCGAGGTAGTCGACCTTACAATGAAGACGCACACCAAGCCGGTGTTATTGAACTGCCAGCCTTCGCGAAGAGGCCGCCACCTTCGATAACAGCGAGGTCGCGGCCGGGAGAAGGCACATCCGCAGAAGGAGCGTCGGGTGATCCGCAGGTCTTCTACTTTGGAGTGTTTGATGGACATGGTGGAGCAGAATGCAGCGACTTCCTGAGAGAGAAGCTGCACGATTACATTGAAAAATCTGCACAGGTGTTTGAGTTCCAGTCCAGCTTGCAGAAGCCGGGCGAGAGGAAGAAAGAAGTTGCCGCGCCAACAGGGGAGGAAGTTGACGTTAGCGAAGAAGACCAAGGAGATTCCGATTCCCTTGAACGAAGTGAGCGTGAGCCTCCTCAGTCAGGCGAAGGACAGTCTGGAGATGGTGCCGCATCAGATTCCAAGAGGGGCAGACACCCTCCGTATCCCGGTGACCCGCCTCTTATCCAGAGTGCGAATAGGAACCGCATCCAAACCCTCGAGAAGGAGTTGACGAGGGACTGGAAAGAACTTGTGGGAGGGTATTTCCGGCGCTTCAAACCAGCTTACTTCTCGATCTACAGTGGATATCAGAAGCTGGGCGAGGAGTCTGAGGCTTTGAGCGAGGCAGGAGAGGACGTCGACCACGGTGCCGCCATCGAGGAAGTCATCAGCTATGCTTTCTTGAAAGCAGATTACGATTTTGTCGCCGCACAAGCAGCTAAAGATTCGGAGAACAGGGACAATACCAGAGCTGATCGACCTCTTAACGAGGGGGATATCTTGGGGGAGCCTACCAAATTTGCACGCGATATTGGGGGACCGAAGAGGTTCAAAGGTGGCAGTACTTGCAGCATTGCTATGATATCAACGCCTTCCGCCACGCCGTTCTGGAATCCTTCGACGACATCTTCGATGCTAGTAGCGCATGTGGGAGACACAAGAATTCTGCTATGCTCGACGGATAATGGCAGAGCTGTGCCGCTGACTACGAATCATCATCCGTCCTCACCTATCGAAAGCAGCAGATTGCGCAGATATGCCGGGATCTTTGTCACGGATTCTTTTGGTGAGGAGAGGATTTCTGGCCTCGCCAATACCCGCGCTTTTGGAGATATTACCTCGAAGCGGGTTGGTGTAAGTGCAGAACCGGAGATCAAGAGGGTAGAGCTAGGTCCTGCCGAGTACTCTTTCATGGTGTTGATGTCGGATGGAATATCGGGCACTTTGGAAGACCAGGAAGTGGTCGATATCGTCAAAGAGGCCAAGACACCGGAACAGGCCAGTAGAGATGTGGTCAACTTTGCGACAGAGGTCTCTACCGAGGGTGATAATGCGACCTGTCTGGTTGTACGCATGGGTGGATGGGAACGACGGCAGGAAGGAGGTTATGGAAGTCTAGGCACGAAAGAGAGTCGTGATTACAAGCGACAGAGTGCCTCGGATCCTCGTGCCCGCCGGCAGTAGTTCATGATAGCATGGTAGAGTTGATGCAGATAGTACGACTCCCTTAAGTTGATCAGAAACAAATACATAACGATCCTGTCTAGGTATACAGAGTACCACTGAGTGAGTGCATAATCAACGGGCAGCTAATCCGGCGAACGAATGCGATGCTCTCTCAACAACCGTTCCACATCACATCACAGCGCATCGAACCGGAAAAGCGTGGATGCGGGTGTGGATGTGCAGGAGCCAGGAGGAGAACAGGGGGTGAGAGACCCTGAACCTTAGGCAGCGTGTGGACACTGCAGCTTAACGTCCCGCGCGAAGCATGCAGCATGGGTAATTAAATAATCTCCGTACTTTGTTCGGCCTCTCCGGATCTCGAGGTTTTGCAACAATCCTCAGTTTACAACGTCCTCGAGTTTCCAAGATCAGCTGCTTGTGATTCTGATACTTGTTGCCTACTGTGTAGTAACTTGACGTCCACTATCTTTCGCGAACCTGACCGAGTCGATCCTCTCAGCCCGTGGGAAACGAAGTAGCCTTCGAACTAAACAAGCCAAAGCCCAAGACAACGCCAACGCTTTATCAGCGGGATCAGGCATCCTTTATCAGCAGCACTTTCCTGCGCGATCCGGCCTTAGCATATCGGCTCCCTGACCTTCCGAAGCCCTTTTGAAGGTGTGCCTGATACAGAAGTTGCTCACGAGACTGTTCTCTTCTCTCTATAACACCGGGCTTGCTGTATTTGCAAGAGAAAAGATATCCCCCTCCGTTTTGGTCCTGCAACTCGAACTTCGTTGGAGACCATGGCGGAGGAACAAGAAGAGGTCGGCCCCTTGTTGGGCAAAGCCAACGGTCACGCACAGAAAAAGATGAACGGCGCGGTAGAACAGGTCGAGTCAGATATCTACGAGGAGGAGAATATCTTTTTGTTTATTCCTAATATCATCGGTATGCTTGCTCTGTGTTGAGCTTGGGTCGGAATAGCAGGAAGACTGACGATGAGTGAACAGGGTACGCCCGGATTATTTTGGCGGTCGCGTCGCTCTATTACATGCCCCTCCACCCCCGGACGTGCTCGGGATTGTACAGTTTCTCGTGTATCCTCGACGCTGCGGACGGTATGGCCGCCCGACGGTATAACCAGGGGACCACGTTCGGAGCGGTGCTGGACATGGTGACGGACAGGTGCACCACGTCGTGTTTGCTGGTGTTCCTTGCGTCTGCGTTTCCGAGATGGTCTATCATCTTCCAAGGGTTGATCAGTCTCGACCTGGCAAGTCACTACATTCATATGTATGCGACCTTGACGATGAGCGGGCAGAGTCACAAGAAGGTGGATTCGAGCAGGAGTTGGATTCTGCATTTGTACTACACAAACAGGGTATGTTGAGCCTCGAGGACGAGCGGAAGGTGTTTAGCTGACGATAAGCGCACAGGTTGTACTGTTTCTATTTTGCGCTTTGAACGAGACGTTCTTCATTGCGCTTTATTTGCTGTCGTTCTCGTCGCCGTTGCTCTCGCCTTCACTGCTTGTCACGACCGAGAACGGCTTGACTTCGGCGCAGCCTGGCTCGCCGGCGCATCCCAAACCTTCCACACTGTTTGCCAATCCTTGGAGTGCAGCGGCGTTGGAGATGGCGCGTGCCAATAAGATGGACAGTACGATACCGTGGATCATTGCGGGTATCAGCTTCCCCGTCATGTTCGGCAAGCAGGTGATCAACATCATTCAATTGGTCAAGGCGAGTAAATGGTTGAGCGAGGGTGATGTGGCTGCGCGGAGGAAGGCAGGGCTCACGCCGAAGAAGAAGAGAGTCTGAACGGTGATGCAAAGAAGATGGTGCCTCTGTTGAATCTGACTTGCAGAAGGACTTCATCAGAGGTTGCGGCATCTACAGACAATGCTATCTTTGGCAAAGGGGTGGCCTTCAAATCTAGCTGGCAGGTTTGCAGCATATGTGGAGAGTGCTGTCTCTGGCAGGAAGACTGGTTGCAGATGATGCGAGTCAGGAGCATTGGAGTTCTGGTGCAGCATCGGCTGACTTGATGGAAACAACCACAGTCAATCGCTTATTGGGAATGGCATCATGTTTCTGCGCGCCTTCTATCATATGGGACTGACGGGATATCCTGGACATATTGTGGAAGGAGAGTTCTGCACAGCAGCATGATGTGGGCGCAATGGCTTCCCTTGAAGCCCTTTATATTCGACTTGTTATTGCATGTCACGATAGAAATACTTAATACTTAATACCTAATAATCATCTGTATCATCTTTCTTAGTGAAGCCGTCTCACATTCATTCGTTTAGTGGTGTTCAGGGAACACCAACGAAGACCCCAAACTGTAGCTAGCGTAAGTGCATATGAGCGGAACGCGTCCAGACGCGTCACATCAGGATATCGACCAGCGACCCAACAACACAAGGACGTCGTTTTCGAATTGTTCGATGCTGAACCGCGGTCTTGAGTACGGATCGATCGCGCTATATGGGCAGTGACCTTATGGGCAACGACCTTTCAATAGAGAGTAACTACCCGCCTGACCGTCCGAACTACGAGAGTTGCTCCAAATCGAGAACGACCATGCCCGCCTATCGTCTACCATTGAACAAAGAGCAGAGAGACGCCTGGCGGGATCAGAACCCAGCTGAGTACAGAGAGTGGAAGTCGCAGCAGAACAGAAAATACAAACCTATAGTAAGAGTGATGCGGAAAGATCCAACGAGGAGCGCCGAAGACCTGCTTGCTGCTGATCGGCGAGATATGGACACAAGTGTTGAGCATGATATGGGCCAGCCTGCGTTTGTGAAGAGAGATATAGCGGAAGCTGGTATCAACGCACGAGCTCCAGCAGCAGTCTTCAATGGTGTATTTGACATCCTTGGAGATGGTGAATTGGCCGATGAGGAGAAGCAGCAGCAGCTGGAAGACGCTCCAGAAACGCCAAGTCAAGTGGGAAGAGAGCCGCTGAAGGAGCTGCAGCACTCGCAACGGCCTGGCGCTCTTGTCGACAAAACATGCAACGCCCCCTATTGCAAGAGGTTGCGTCAAGTAATCAAGGATCTTTATGGAGGTACCAGCGAGCGGTATGGATGAGCAGGAATATGCTGTGATTGCGGACGTCGCGAGTCAGTATCATGAATCGGGCTCAATAGAAGAAAATTTGCTGCAGAAGATGCACAACATGCTGGAGAGTCGCGCTAGACTCAAAGACAACAGCGACAGACCAAACGTGGTCCACTATGTCCCGGGGGTTTTCAATCCACCATGGGATCAGGTCCGCGAAGAAGATGAGGAGGACGAGGAGGCAGACCAAGACGAGGAGGCAGACCGAGGTGACGAGGAGCAGGAGCAAGAGGACGAGGATGACTTTGGCCAGATACTCATCGATCGGCTGCAAGAGACATTGGACAAAAGCGTGGAGGCCGAGGGGGAACAGAACGAGGAAGAGGAGAATGACGACAACTATTATGATGACCAAGTTGAAGAACAAATTGAAGCCCGGACCAACGATCAAGAAGAGCAACCCGTCGCGTGCACTTACGATCCGCTAGTAGCCCCTGCACAAGCCGCCGTCGACGAAGGGCAAGCTATCGTCTTCAAAGACGTACCTATGGCAAAGAGGCCCAGAGATGATGGCGATAATCCAAAGAATCAATTAGCAGGATTAGCAAGATCATCCAAACGCCAGAAGATACTGGTCTACGGCGAGCAAGCAAATCTGACCGAAATGATGAACACACAAAAGAACACCGGCCCTACAGCTTCCACTCTTGCACGGTCTAGGGCCGCAAAAGCAGCACTTCCACGGGGTGACTGGCCACATCTACGCTCCGCAAAGACCTTCTCCGGCTTCTCGCTTGTCGAACAATCACAGACGTTGAAGGATTGGATGTCAGACATCGAAGACTATGTGGAGTCTATTCAAGCTGGTGCAATCCCGTCGTCGAAAGTCCTTGCTTTCTTTCAACGTGTCAACGTTCATCTCAATTGTGTTACAGAAACACTTGATGATATCGCCCTCGGCAATGAACGTCTCACCGCTATCACGCAATCGTTCAGGAGGAAATGAGGAAGGCTGAGCTCGAAAAGTGTGAGATAGGTGAGCTGCTGGGCAGGTTCACTCTACCGAGCGTGGATTGAGACGCTTCGACAAGTCAATCACAGTTGATGTCAACACGCCGACATCAACATGAGTAACACTGTCGTTAAGCAGGTTATGAATGCTTCAAGCGTCTCCTACGATGATCGCATTTGCGCCTGTTTTTCCCAGTACGGGGTTAACGAGGTGGGATCATGCCTTCTCCGCACTCAACCTCCACTATTGTACTATTCCGTGTTTCCCTCGGCAGTATTGACTGGAAAGGGACCCCTACACGAGTCGTATGGCAGTCTGGCAGTCGTTCCTCCGCTTTATAGAGCCGGAATGCGTACCACGGCAGTTGCATTCACAACCCAAAGCCACCCACACTCTACCTGGAGGTCATTGATAACCGCTGCAATGGCCAATGACCAGCACATAATGACTGCTTGTTGCTCGCGCTACCAAATATGAAAGCAACAAACCTTCAATTCCGCGTCAGATCAATCCACTCTTGCTCACTCCACGAAGTAGGGCGCTGCGCATAATTCCTTATACGTATCAATCTTCTGCACGGCCAACAGGCCCCTCAATTGCAAGAACGTCGGTTTTTCTGCGCGTCTTTCGTCCCGACATAGTACCCATCGCCACCTGAAGGGTTTTAGCAGATCAGGAGAACCACAGTGGTCCTCGATCACTGGCAGCGAGAAACACTGACAGCACTGACTCCGGATCTCGGTCGTTGAGAAGTCACAATGGGAGATGTTGTGGAAGTTGATGTTGCTCCATACGCACCTCGCAGTGTGCTCGAGACACTGCCTTGCAAGCTTCCAACATCGCACTTCGACTCAGGCCTTGACTACGAAGCCATTGCCAGTCCACTTGTCAGCAGTCTGAGTAGTCTGAGCAAAGACGGCCTGTCACCGGCCTCAATATGGCGAGACGTCTTCGCTCTTACCGGAACCATGCGTACGATATATTCTCCTGAACGCATTGCCAGAGCCTGGTCAAAAACTTGTGATGAGCGCCGAGCGGAAAAGTTCACCCTTATTCCAGGTTCGGCGATGCCTGTACGTCTCGACAAAGACGTGGGCTGGGTAAATGTCTCATTCACATTTTGTAATCGAAGATGCCCAGCCGCACAATGTATGGGCTACTTATCCCTGATACTCGACCAAGCCGGAGAATGGAAGATCTGGCTCATCAGAACCGTCCTCGAGCAACTCGAAGGCTACGACGACGTTGATCAGCTTCAGTCTGGGCGTAAAGTGTCCAACGGAGAGCATGTGCCCAATGGTCACACCAACGGCGTCAATGGACACGCCACAACGAACGGTACGAATGATTCACCAAAGCATTTCGATTGTGTGATAGTTGGAGCAGGTCAAGCAGGGCTTTCCACTGCCGGACGACTGGAAGCTCTAGGTATCTCTTACTTGGTACTCGACAAGAATGCCCAGATCGGAGACAACTGGATGACCCGTTATGATTCGGCCAGGTTACACACTGCCCGCGAATACAATCATCTTCCATTTGATAGGACATTTCCACTCCCGTATCAGGAATTTCTCACCAAGTACGATCTGGCACGTGGCTACAAGGACTGGGTTGGGAAGTTTGGTATCGACAAGAACATAGCGTTCGATACGACCCTGGACTCAGGCTCCTGGGATCAAGCTCGCGAGACATGGACGCTCAACCTACGTCGACAAGGCACGGCACAAACGCTAACCTGTCGTTACGTGGTCATGGCCACAGGTGGAGGTGGCCAGATTTCCATGATGCCCACGTATCCCGGACAGGAGGATTTTCAAGGAACAGTACTACATTCGGTGGACTACAAATCAGCAGAACCTTGGCAAGGCAAAGCGGGTATCGTCATTGGGACAGCAAACACAGCCCACGACGTCGCGGAAGATATGGTCGAGGCAGGTCTTTCGTCCATCACCATGGTCCAACGAACGCGTACCTATGTTCTTCCAGCCGGATACTTCAAGGTCATCAGCGATAGGTCGTACAACGAGAATGTGTCAACTGTGGATGCAGACAGAGAGTCATACTCAATGCCGTATGCGATTACCAGGCACATGAGTCGCAAGGCGTTGCATGCAGCGGCAGAAAAAGAGCCGGAGCGGTTCGACGCTCTAGAAAAAGCTGGCTTCAAGGTCGAGCCATTTGGTGACATCATGTACCATATCTGCGAGAAGTTAGGCGGACATTATATGGATGTTGGATGCTCCGACAAGATTGCCAAGGGCGAGGTATGTGTCTTGTATTTCTTGGATTTCTTGAATTTGTTCATGACTAACATGGGGCTCAATTCAGATCAAAATGAAAGCTGGAGCTCTACCAACAAACTACACACGAACCGGTCTGGCCTTCAGCGACGGCACAGAAATTCCCGCCGACGTGATCATCTTCAGCACTGGGTTCGTGGGCAATATGCGGACGGAGGTTGCACAGATTTTCGGCAAAGAAGTTGGTGCCCAAGCCGACGACTTCTGGGGTCTGGATGAGGAAGGTGAATTGAAAGGGGTGTTCAAGAGGACTGGCCGTATGTCTCCCTTAGGCCCATTTTCCCGATGCATTTGAGCTGACGAAACGTTGCAGAACCCAATCTCTTCTATATGGGAGGAACTATCGGCCACAGCAGGTATTTTTCACGCTTCCCGGCGCTGCTGATGAAAGCCGACATGATGAGTACGCCGCTGCCACTGTATGACGGGGAGAGGAGGTCAGGAGACTAGCTGGAGGTGCAGCGATAGCCGAGGAGAAGAGACATGTCAGCAAGACTACTCCACCCGTTCATCCCTGAAACCCTGCAGACATCCGTCGATTCGACTGCCGCTTGCTGCTTTTCATTCCAGGAATCCCCAGAGATTGTTCAAACTCTCCGATAGACACGGATGCGCAAACATCGCGTTCTCCAACTCATCGTAAGTCAGACCGCCCATCATTGCCAGTTGGACCATCGACATGATCTCGCCTCCCTCAATCCCCAAGCACGCGAATCCCAAGACCTCCTTCGTGTCAGCGTCTACGACAGCCTTCATCAGCCCTTTGCTCTCGTCCATTTCCAGCGCGCGAGCCACATACTCCATGGGCATCTTGGCGACCTTGATGTTTCTCGCTGGCGTCAAGGCGCGTGCTTCTTTCTCCGTCATCCCCACGCGCCCGAGCTGCGGATCGATGAAGACGGTGTACGGAATGAGCCTGTTCTCAATCGACGCCTTGCCCGTTGCGTCGGCCTTGGTGATTAGATTGTCCCTCAGGACACGGAAGTCGTCGTACGAGACGTGCGTCTGTGCCGCTCCACCTTTGATATCGCCCAGTGCATAGATGCCCGGTGCCGTGGTCTGCAGGTGCTCGTCGACCTTGATGAAGCCGTGCTTGTCGAGCTCAACGCCCGCCGCAGACATACCCAAGTCCGTGGTGTTGGGGCTTCGGCCCGTCGCGGCCAGAACGTGCGAACACAGCAGCGACTTGACGCTCCCGTCGCTCAAGCCCAAGGACACAACAATCTGGCCCAGCGTGACATTGGAGACTTCGCGGGTCTCGGCTCCCACAAACACGTCGATTCCGCCATCGGTGAAGATCTTGTGGACTTCCTCCGAGATTTCAGGGTCCTCACGCGGGAGGAGGTGAGAGGCACGTTGGACCAGGCTGACACGTGCGCCGAAGCGTTTCATCATCTGCGCGAATTCGCAGCCTACGGCGCCACCGCCGATCACGACTAGATGCCTGGGGACTTCGCCTAGTTCCATGATCGACGTTGAGTCCAGGAGATTGCCTGTGATGGTATCGGCGTTTTTGACGTTCAGTGTGGAAGGCGAACACCCGGCGTTGATGAAGAACTGGTCTGCTGTGAAAGTCTCGCTCATCCCGGTATCATTGGCGGTGACTTCGACGGTTTTCGGGCCAGTGAATCGCGCTTTGCCCATGATCACATCCAGGTTTGGAACATCTTTGAGCCGGTTCTCGCTGCCTGTGCGGAAACTGTCGACTATCTAGTCAAGGCGTCAGCAGGGGATTGCTTGGTACAAACGCTAGGTGATAATTCTGGGACAAGGGGGCATTCACATCGCGCTTCCGTTTACGCACAGTCTCCATGTTCAAGGTCAGACTGCTCTTCTTGAAGTTCACGCCGAATGCTTGGGCGTGGCCAGCTAGATGGGCGATGCGGGCAGAGGCGACCATCGTCTTGGTCGGTGTGCAGCCTTCGTTGATACATGTTCCTCCTATGTGCTTTGATTCTATGAGTGCGGTGCGCCGGCCGGCTTGCGCAAGGGCTTTGGCTAGGGGGGTGCCACCTTGACCGGACCCAATTACTATTGCGTCGTAGTGCGTTGGTGTTGACATTATTATGGATCTTCGCTGAATGTGTTGTGATGGCCTGAGCAGGTGGATTGGGTATACAAATGTGGATCGAGGGAGATGGTGTGTCAATGTCACTGGATATCTGATTGTGAGGAGGGCGAACATGAGGGATCACCACGATGAGAGGGGAGGATCGTTGTAATGCCTACCTTGAAGTACTGTACGTTGTTTGCGTCGAGGAGCGACGACTCTGAACCGACCGAAGTCGTCTCTGGAGCAGGGCCACCATGAGTACTCCTTATGCATGGCGCTTAGTCACGAGTCCACTTCGTCGAGGAGTCCGACTGCCTGAATGAGGAATGGTCCACTCGGATGTGCTACGAAAGGAATGTAGCCAAGATGCCTAGACTGTACCTACAGCGCAGACAAACAGTTTCAATGCCCAAAGATTACGGGAACAAGTGAGGAGAATTGCCTAAGGAGCTGCAGTTGACAGTAAGTAGAAATCCTCCACGCCTAACTTTTGCCTTCATTCTCATATCATTATGTCCCTTTCCCGGTTAAGTCCATCGCTGATACAATACAACACGCTGCTAAACCCAATCAATTCCAAAGCTCAAGCCGTATCCTCCATCTCGTGGTCGCCGTCCAGGCCGTTAGTCGCAGCCATACCACTATGCTCGATATCCGCCTTGATACCAGGAGCACCAGTCTCGCCTGCGAGCTGGTCAGATTGATCTCGCCACAATCCGTCGTGGTGGACTTTGAGAGCTGTAGTATGTAAGTCAGTATATCGCAAGCAAGTGTTCGGGAAGGGAAGTGCGGCTTACTTGTCGGGAATGGGTACCAGGAACTCCAATCCTCCAGCATAAATGCTGCCACACTTCCAGGGTTAGGCTCCGGGTCACTGCTGAATGGATTGGGGACTGGGATGGTCTTCTTGAGATGGCCCTGCGGACCAGGCGCACGCCTGAGATTCTTCAACTTGGCGAAGACTTTGAGCTGTGCTGCCATGGCGACTTCGACTATAGGCCGGCCAATACAGGAATGTGGACCCCAGCCTTGGTGTATGTACAGCGAGCGATCACGGGTAGGGTCGATTTTGTGTGGTTCCTCTCCCCAAACAGTCTTGTCGAGGCCAGCGGTGATGAAGTCAGTGTAGATCTGGTCGTCGGTCTTGATTTCCACATTGTTGCCGTTGTCGTCGATTGTGGTGTCAACGTTGGATTTCCGGAGGAGGCCGAATGCAGCTGGCGCCAGTCTGTTGGCCTCCAGGGCGTAGCCTTTGAGCTTCTCAAAGTCTTCAGGTTTGTTGGACCATGCACATCGTTGGATTTCCGGCCAATATTCGTCATAATACTCCTTTTGTAGATAAATGTCCAACATCTGCGTGAAATGCTGCGCTTGTGTGGCAACGGCTGCAGCGGCTGTCGGGATGATGGTCCAGACGACCTCGTCAACCGACTTTCCGCCTTCGAAAAGGCGAGTCAGGAGTTTTGTGCCGTAGTCAGCCAAAAGCTCGCCAGATTTGCCCATTGGGAACAGAGAGCCGAGGTGGAGGAAATTGCCAGCCTTGACGGCTTCGCAAACAAGTTTGACGAGCTTGGCGATCCCGTCCGTGGCCGTCTTCGCGCCTGCTCGGAGTTTGAACGAGCTGGCAGTATCACCATCCAGGAAGACGTAAGCAAAGAGCACCGACAGTGCCAGGTACAACTGGTCAACCTCGACGGCCGCAGGATTCAAGTCACCGCGCTTCTTGAGTGGCAGGTGGAACATGCGGGCAACGAAGATCGCGTGTGATGGGTTGGCAACATCTCGGCAAGCGTCGAGCTGGTACCACTCACCCCGAAGCCTCTCAGACCGGGCCACGACCAGCTGCGTCGTGAGGTCTTCATAAAATGTTTGAACCTCCTTCAAGCCGTTCACTGGACAGTATATATCCCTCTGGACCTCGGTTCGCTGAGCAGTGTTGGCTGGTTTATCCCCACTCAGCATATAGTCATGGCCGGTTAGATAGAAGGTGTGCGCGGCCCATGGCACGCCGAAAGAGGCTTGATCTCCAAGAACATCGGTCACGGCTTTCCACGATCTTATCGATGTAGGCGGGCCGACGTATTTCGGGCGGTCGAAATTGTAGTCCTTTTCTTCACCGAGCTTCTCGAAGATACGACGATTTGTTGGGGGGACTGTAAACGGATACATCGCGTAGACAGAGTTCCCGCGGTACCAGAACGGGAAGGCACGCATCAGGAGTATATACATACAGCCACCCTGCGCCACCGTCGGATCTGATTTGACCGTAGACCAGCCCCAGTTTGTCAAGTTGGCTGGCGTATAGTCCACGGTGTAGAACCTGTCACCACGCGTAAGGGCAACCGCATCAGCGAGAATCGTTCGGGAGATTGTGAAGCCTGGGCACAGGCCGGAGCCAGGTTCCAGTGGTTCCTTTGCATCTTCAGCAACAAGACCAGGATATAACTCGACGTAGTCAGGATGCCCGTAAAGCGCTTTGAGTGAACGAGCAACTTCTTCATCCTCGGTAATGTCGGAGAAGTCCTTGTGAGGTTCCAGCTTGAAGAATTTCCGAAATTCGTTCAATGTAGCGACATTCCATTGCCTAGCTTGCTTAATGCCTAGTGTTTCGATGAGCTTCATCGCCACTGGGACATTTCGCGGTCCAAATGCGCCGGCGACATCTTCAGTGGCGTCACTCAGAATTTGCATCAGATCTTCGTCGCGAAAAGTGCCTCGCTCCGTTCTTTTGTATTTGCCCATATCCAATTCCCATTGAGAAGGATCCGGATTCAGATTGTTAAGCCAGCCGTACAGAGTCATCACGAATTCTCGTTCCGTGACCTGGGCTATGTCTTTTCCTGGAAACAAGGACTTCATGAGATCGTTCGTCCATTTCTCGTCCTTGACGCTGGTGGCTGAGTGCCATCGATAGATTAGATTGAATTCGACACTGACTTGATTACCAATGCCAGAAGGAACACCAGCGGCGTCAAATACGTCAGTGAAGTTCTTCCGCGGATCGAGCGTCCACGTTGACTTGGTGCGATTGAGGTTCAAGATCGTCCGGACATAGTCATTGAGGATAATGTTGACGTACAAACCGCAAGTAACAAGTCGAGCAGTCTGGAACAGGTCATTGTCGAGCTTTGCAATTGCCTTGGTATCATTTTCGTCCTTGGGGATCTGAAACCGACCGCCCTCGTTGATCTCTTTGAGCTGCATGGCAACATAATTGTGGAATCGGTTGAAACAAATAACAAGTGCGCAGACACCGGGAGGGAAGCCGAGTATGCGGTTTTCCGAGAATGTATCCGGCTTCAACAGGCCATCTTTGAAAGTCCTGATCTTCTTTTGGTCGTCATCACTACTTCCGTAAAGGGGCGCTAAGTCCAGGTAGGAGGAAGTCTGGACAGTGGCACTATCTGAGCCAGTATGAAAGCAGTCGTGGATAATGATGGTAGCAAGATAGAACAGCATGCTGGAAATGTGGTTCGGGTGTTCTCTAGGCTTGTCACCACGTGCAAAGACAGCGTCGAAAATGACTCCAGGATCCGGGAGCACGCCCGGCTTCAGTGTTTGTGGCGTGACCGTCCTGGCATAGTTCGAACCGGCTTTGCCAATATGGGGATACATGATGTTGTTGTTAGAACCATCAGCAGTACGATACTTGTAGTCGTCCCCTTGATATGACAGTGGAGGATGCTCCAGATTGTTCCAAAGCAACTTGATGAATTGGTCGCTCAATTCGTCCAATGCCCCGGTATTGGGAGGCAGGGAAGCCGCCAACTGCACGACTTTTTCCATCTAGATTGAGACATTAGGCATGACTTGCACCTTGGATACGTGGACAGGAGTATAAGAAACTTACTTGATACTTGCGGTCGTCCACAATACCGCCATCGAACAGTGTCGTATCAGCCAAAGAGTGAATCAAAGATATGTCCCCTCCCAACCGAGGCACTTGAGATGCGATATCAGCAAGGATCCTTGCGAGGAACGGCCTCGATTGGATGGTCGCTCCATTGATGACAGTATTGGTCGGATCGGAACCTGTGCCAGCAATGCTTTCGAAGAAGGCTTTGACCGTGCTGGCAACCTTCACACCCACACCATTGTGGTCCGAATCAAAGTGCAAGTCGCGAGAGCCTTCCATGGCGTCTATGGAAGTCGCTGAGATCTTTCTTTTTCGTGCCATCTCGTCGTGGAGGATAGGCAAGGCTATATATGGCCAAAGCAAGCAAGCCACGAGGAATGAATCAACCCAGGTGCCGGCAGGCAGCGAGGCGAGGCAAGCAGAGTCACAAATCACAAAGGACGCGAACGAATGATCAATTGGAGGAGGTCAGTAGGCAACAGGCAGGGAAAGCAAAGGGCAACGGTGCTGCAGAAACATGCTGGCGATAGCGCGATGGCTTAGGGCTGAGCACTCGAGCTGAGGTTCGCACTCCATGCACAAAAACGCAAGACCAGGGGCTTATGGGGGCCATGAAGATCTGGTTGACAATGTTAGCATCGTGATTGGTGATCAGTATGTCGGAGGTCGTCGTCACATTCAGCCCGCCGCCTGCTAGCTTTTGTGCTAGGTTCGGCAGTGAACTCAGGGTTGTCGCTAGCATCTCGATTGTGGAAGCTTCTGAGTGGAGAGGCTGCAAATGTGGACATTCGAATCCTGCTTTTAGGCAACTTTGCGGCGTGAGACCGGGAGACCCGGGTCTGATTAGAGAAGCAATAGGGGCATGTTATCTTGTGTCAAGGAATGAATGAGGGCCTCAATCTTGTCGTCGAATGTTCGATACAGGTCTTGAACCCCGAGTATGGAGCCAAGAGAATGGAACAATGCCCATTGTCTTTGTGGTCTCCCATGGGAAGCGGAAAGGCCACGGCTGCTGCTATTAGAGGCGGGCGGGCGGCCTCAGGCCTCACTAGCCCGTGCGGATGTTGGATAGGGGCCTTAGGCCGATCGGACGTTATACCAATCGCAGCCGCAATGGCCCATATCCAAGGTGCTACAAAACCCATGAGATATATTATTTGGATCAGTCTTATCGACTATGCGCTGCCTGTGTGACCCTTTTTGACAGGTGAGTTTCGAAACGGTCTTGACCGGGACACATAACTATGCGTGCATCATGCAGCAGAAGGTCCGTATAAGGTGCCATTGATCAGTGGTTGCTCTTTTCCTGGAGGCCGAAGTCCACTGCGACGGAAGCGACACTGGAGGTTGGCCATGGGTGTGTGGTACCGTCAGGCTTTGCAAATTTCAGAGTCAGCCCATGAGTCAAGCCATGCTACTGTACAGTCGCAATAGGGCGACAGGTGTGACAGACTTCACCACGCGAAAATGATGTGGCCATTCTAATCTAAGCCTGCTTAGACTCCCCGGAAAGTGCCTCGCTTATGTATAGAGCACCCTTGGCTGGCTGCTCAGTGCAGGAGCAGCCGCCAACACCAACTCCTTTGAGAAGTTGACCACACTTGAGTCCAAATCTGTATAGTTCGATACTGATTGATAGGTGAACGCTCTGGGGTCCTCTTGGTGGATCTATCTCATCCTCAATTTGATGAACACCTCGGCATTTCACCTCTTCGAATGCAAAACGGCAACCGTCCAAAAGGATGAGGCTGATAAGGATGTCTAAGAGGCCATGAGCATGCAACTAAAACTATCTGGCGTCGCACGACTTCGCAGATGAGGTGAGAGTTGCGCAGCCTTTGAGCGAATGCGGGGAAGGAGCCAGCTGAGTCGTAATAACGGTTTCCTCAATCGTCCCACGACACGCAGGCGCACCTCTTTCGAGTTCAATCCGCACCCTTGCATGCGCGCCGTTGAGACGTCACAGCTTCGGTGTATTGATCTTCCACGTCGGTTTGTGAACGAGAATGGAGGAGGAAGTTGTGAATTAATTATGCAGACGTAACAAAACAAAAACTCAAGGCCCCGTGTCACGTGCTTGCCAAGATTTCCCTGCGGCTTGGCATCACACTGATTTTTGGCCAGTATTGGGACTGACTGCGAGCCGGCACCTTCTAGTTCGACTCGACCACCAGTCTTTAAGAACTTCTTCACGACCAGCGCACTCCTTACACTACTATCAAGATGGCTAAGCGAGGGTATGTATCCAAATCAACGCCGGGAAAATTGGTTCACGAGACCGAGAACCCATAACGTTCGAAGATAAGACTGCTAACGAAGTTTTCAATGTAGTCGCGGTGGTGCCTCTGGCAACAAGCTCAAGATGACTCTCGGTCTTCCAGTGTACGTTCTACCCGATCTCGATATCCTGCACCCAAGTTGCGCCCCGACACTGCGCGGTCGAGGGTAGAAAATACCTCTACCGAGCGAGCCCCTGCGAGTGGATTGTCCTTCCGAGCGGTCGAGACACAAGAGATGAGGACAAGGAATACTGACAGCGACATATAGGGGAGCCGTCATGTCATGCGCAGACAACTCAGGCGCTCGAAACCTGTACATCATCTCCGTCAAGGGTATCGGTGCACGATTGAACAGACTGCCTGCTGCCGGTGTCGGTGATATGGTTATGGCAACTGTGAAAAAGGGAAAGCCTGAATTGAGAAAGAAAGGTATGGCTCTACGAGTGACTATATGTGCAAACACAGAAGCTGATGCTCGGTTTAGTCATGCCAGCCGTGGTTGTGCGACAATCGAAGCCTTGGAGACGGTCCGACGGAATTTACCTCTACTTCGAAGACAATGCTGGTGTCATTGTCAACCCCAAGGGAGAAATGAAGGGCAGTGCTATCACTGGACCCGTAGGAAAGGAGGCGGCTGAACTATGGCCCAGAATAGCCAGCAACAGCGGTGTGGTGATGTAAAAGGGCGAACGACTGAAGTTTTCTGGGGAAGTTTACTGTGTTCGTCAGTGAAAGAGCACAGTTTATTATGGCGGTGCAACTGGCAGCACGGCGAATGCTGTCTGGCGTCGGTCAATATCGATGATACCATGAATCAAACCACTTGATTTCCCAAACATGGTCATTTTCAATGTTTGGTGCAGGAGCTGTTTTTTGCTGCCGACATGATCCGATGCGATGTTTGGTCTTGTTCAAGTTCAAGCAAAGCTTGCGTGATCAGCCGAATAATGAGTGCTACTCTCAGAGACATGCCTCTTCACCACGTGGAAAATACCATGACTACGCACGATGCCCTCTTCGTGGATCCCCAAAAGAAGGCTAGAATGGTCCGAATTGATTGCCTGGTCTATGTCTCCGCCATTGAAGGGTGTCACTCTTTTGGATTCCCAGAGAGCTCTCGGCAAGCACTACCCTATGTCTAGGGTCTAGGTCTAAGTCTGGCTCCCGGAGTGACAAACCATCTACAGCGTTCTAACGCTTTCTAACTTGGGGAAACATGTTCAGCAGCCCACTTTTTACCTTCGATTCTTCCTCGTGTTCATCCTTCACACGTGGTAGCCGCAACCCCTCGTCCGCCCTCAAGCCCAAACCGTGAACCACGGTACAAGAAAGTACGGTAGGGCTACTGGAACCCGTGTACCGGAACGCTTGCCGAAGCTTTCGCATTGAGCGTAGAATGCGATCCATAGGTTCCAAAAGGAGACTTTTGCAGCGTTGACGGACTACCGTCTGCAAGAGGATACCAGCTCGACCAACGTTTTCATAGGCTGTTGTCGTGGACTTCAGTGGGGGTTGCTCCGAATTACGTGCGAAAGATCCGACCAATACACAATTTGACTACTATCTCAATGGCACCAGTCGGGCTGGGTCACAAGATGATATTCGCAGCATCAGTCCATGTCCAGACTTTAGGAATGTCCCGAGCTCTGCAGAACCAGAACTCAGAATCACCCGCTGGAGGGGCACGCCGGGGCTAAGGCTACTTAACCTACCATGCTACCTAGGTAGTATACAAGCTAAACCCATTGGCACTTCCCGGGCTTTGACAGGCACTACAGGCTGGCGAGCAGCAGCCTTGGTCCTCTTGGATTTCTTGGGCCACACGCCATAACCCACTCATCACTTGGAGACATGCACACTACGGCTGTTTTAAGTAATTGCAGAAGTACATTGGCCAAAGTATATCGCTAAGTCAAATTTTGAAAAGCACGGTTGATCGATCAAGATGCCTAAATCTGGAGCCTCTTTGACAACCCACGACCAGCATTAGGGTTTAGCCAATGTCCCTGGCTAACAATACGGTATGCATCAGTCCTACATGGCTACTCCACAGGTCTGCCAGTTTCATGATGGAAGAGGTCACACTACCGACAAGGGCTTGGTAACGTCTGGTAGCACGACAACTTCTTCCCCCATCTTCTTCTACTCCGGACTTGTCTTTTTGCTTACCCACTTTCCCGCAACGCTGAAAGTGTCACAGGCGATAGTTACCGAGATTTTGGAGCCGAAGCTTGATCCGTTGGAACTTCGATCGGCAGTCGATCTCATGGCCTAAGCGAGGACGAAGCTTGAGATCCACACTAATAAAGAGATTCCTGACAAGCGAAAGAGGCCGGGAATCTATGTCAATACTCGTACTGTCCACGCTGCGTCATGTCTCTCGATCACCATGTCCTTGGTCGGACAATGTCGGAAATGTCAAAGTGGCGGCTTGTCGGACCTCTGGTCTCTATCAGAGCAAGATGTGATACTGGAGACGAAAGTCCGTCATGCTCGCTACGTTTAGCAAGAGAAATCGACATCTACTTCTCCCAGGCCCACCCAGTGGTAAAGAGTCCCGTGAAGTCGACATCTGGAATTACCCAGACAGCTCGATCGATCATTGGGAAAGAATAGGCGGGCCCAATGGATGCAAGGACCGCCACTTGTCATGATTTACGGAAATTTCGGGGCGTTGCAGGTACAGTTGTCTTCTCATGTAGGTAACAAAGACGGCTCTGCCCCTGTGGCCGTGACCTGTTTCCATGGCTTACTCACACCATGCAGCAAACAATAGTCACATAGTGCCTTGACGTAACAAGAGTGGACGCCATTTCATGCGAAACGTTCAATCGGCTGCTGCAGGGATAGTTTAGGCCAGCAAAAGACTAAATGAGAAACCAGAGCGACGGGAGGTGAGTCGGATGAACCCAATCAGACGAGTCACTCAAGCGACCCAGAGACCCATCAGCTACTGCCATTCCAGTCGGTGTTTTTAGTTTCCCTGCAAGAGCGCCCAGCTATGCCTCCTTCAGCTGGCGACTTGGCAGCCACCACTCTCAATGATTTCTTGCCTCTGTGGCTTTCCCCAACCTACTGAAAAGAAACCTTCGTCTGTGGATTATCAAAGTTGATACGATCGATTTTGTTGGTGGCCCATGCGCGCAGTGAGCTAGTTCTTTCACAGAGATACACGCTCCCCGGGAACGCTGCTATCCATCATCGTGCATGTGCAGTCGTCCCCCGTCAGGCTGCCGCCTTATTGCTCATTTTGCCTGGGCAAGAGGTAAGCAGGACTTGGCCCACCGGACTGGTGAACCAAACATCAGGAATGCCCGCCATGCTTGGTTCCGGCAACAAGTGGACATCCCCGCCAGCGTGCAGAGGAATGATGGCTCAAGCCTGGGGCTCAAATCCATTCATGAATGACCCCAACTTCATGGACTAACTTCCTTCAGCATACGCTTGCCGATTCTCAAAGCTTTGGCGCACAGAGTCTTTTTCCCATATCCCTGTCCACAGCGCTGTTGGTCTGTTCTGACCTAGACCTCGGCGCATCCTGCCGTTGGAGATGCTGAGGACAGGATTACTCCATCCACCTCCTTTCTTGGGTTGTCTACCTGGTACTAGTCTTCCCGCAGTATGGGTCACGTACTCGCATCGTGCGGGTGGACGAAAGGAAAGGCCTCACCAGCAGAAGATGTTTCTTAGTCACATCAGGCCAAGCCACAGAAAAACGCCAAAACAGCACGGCGAGCTGCGGCATGCTTCTTACACCCTCCACCATGGCAAGTGGCTAACAGCCAGTAATAGATTGGTTGACTCTTGGTCTGTGTTCTACTCGTCCACACATGTCTTCAAACGCCAATCACTGAAGTCATGTTTCCATCCTCCTGTTCGAAGCCCAGCCTGACCAGACTACCACAATTCATAGCACAAAGGACGAAACACCTATCTACCGTCTCTAACAGATAGAGGCTGAGTGGCCTGCCTCCTATTGCTCGAACTCGCTTGGTTGCCCCTCCATAACCATTGCAAAGCTTGGATCTTGATTTGTCTCGAGCTGCATGCATATAGTGGCCAGGTTCGCCATTCCCCGAGTTATACTTACACTTGGCAGAAGAACATTTGCGCCGTTCGAACTCGACTTCCCTTTTCACGTTCCCACCTGCTACGTTGAGGCTGTGTTTCTGCCATGACAGTCATCGCATGTGGTCATCCGCTTACGATTAGACTGTGGATAAACAAGGCCGACTGACGCTCTCAGTCACACCGTTTCTGGCCTCTTGTCCCGCCAGATTACCACTGACGCTCTTCGCCATACTTTTCTCGCTAGAGTCTGGTGTGGTGGAACTATCATTCAGCCTTAACATCAATACGAGCTTCCTCCGTCAGTGACCCGGCCTTTCTTCTCGAAACAGGGTTGCCCTCGTCTGTACCGAGCCTGACCATGTGGCATAGTGCTCCCACTTAAGGCACACATTGTGAACCATCCCTCTTCGACCTCACCTATCTTACCTGATAGCCAACCCGACCGTCCTCCATCTAGCACAGTCGACTTCGGACGGCCATAGAGGTCAACACGACTCTTCCCAGCTATAGCCTCTCCAGTTTGGTACGGGAAATGGCTGGAGCTGGCGGACCTCCCCGTAAAAGTCATACCAAGTCACGCAAGGGGTGTAGGACTTGCAAACGCCGACACATCCGCTGCGATGAGAATTTCCCCCAGTGTCGAAATTGCACCAAGCACAACTGCCGTTGCGACTATATGGACATACCGGCAGCTGGAGAAGAGCCTTTGAAAGGCTCCAAACCACCAGACCTTCTAATGTCACCCGAACTCCAAAGTCGCCTCGACAACTGGCGTATAACTGGAGAACCGCCTCTGTCAGAGTTGCAAACACGGGATAAAGTCTACTGGACGCGATTTTCGACGATCGATCTTCGACTAATACACCATATCGTCACACTGTCGACAGACATGCACACCAGAGGCTACAGCAGCTGCACCGTATGGGGCTCGAAGATCGGCTCGTAAGGATGATGAATTATGTCCACCACTCGACTTACTGATAATTCCACAGACTCATATCTGCCGCTTTGTCGTACGACTTTGCCATGAGCGCCCTGCTTGCATTGTCTGCGTCGCATCTCGCATGGCAGACGAAGAATGGAGATACGGACAATTTGGCGTACCACCACCGAGGAGTCGCCTTGAAAGGACTACATGAGGCGATTGGAGCATTCTCCAGGGACAACTCTGAAGCCATACTTGCGGCATCTATCCTCCTTTCCTGGCAGACCACTGATTGGTATGATCGATCTCCGACCTGGTTGACGATATCTAATTTCCAGTAGGCGTGGATGGGCTTCACTGCAACAAGGAGTCTCCACGGTGAGCCTACACTTGGCCGTTTGCGGACGTGGAAACACTAACACATGGCAGGTGATGAGCGCAATGAGACCCTGGGTGCATGAATCCGAACTTGCTAGATACATACAGGAGCAGCGAGCAATGGCGCGGACAGGAACGCCTGCAACACCCACACTACCATATGCGCAGGTCAATGTGCCTCAGGAAGATCTGAGTAGACTCGAGCAGATTACAGCTGCTTTGCATAATTTGCAGATGCGACTGTCGAACAGTGAGGAACTCGCGGAGCACGCCAGGCACTTGGTGGAATACCTGCAGCACATACAGCAAGACATGCAAGTCCGAGGACCAGAGCACGCCTTCACCAGGTTACAACTTCTGAGAGATTTCATCTTCTGGCTGCCTCCTCTCATTCTGCGACCCGGAGAATCCGACCTGGCTCCATTAGCCCTTCTGTCGCACCTCTACGCCAGCGCTATCGCCATTGAACCTCTATTTCCCGAGATAGGTGGGGCTTATTTGGGCAGCATGTCTGTTCTACCTCTTGAGTGCGTCCACGATGTTTTGAGGACGAGACGAACAACTCAAACGCAGGATACTGGCATCCAAGTGGCGCTGTCGTTGACAGACGTCCCTGTACAACTCCTGACATCGTTCCGAATGAGACAGCGGCATAATAGTCAGGGCGGCCAGGCAATGGATATGTATCGATATTCACCCCAGGGGAGTCCATACACAACACCAAGCATGCCGATATCTTCCTCGACATCCGACCTCACCACCGTCTACTCTCACTCACCTCTTCATGGCTCTGGGGCTCTTCAACAAACCCCCTCGTCGGCGTACTATGCAACCACAGTTGGTTCAGGCGATCCCAGGCGTGATCCTTCTATCTCATCTCTGGTGCGGGCACATTCAATGAATGAACGCAACATGAGCTCTGGAAGCCCGCATGCGATGGGTCTCGTGTACGGAGCCAGTAGTGCGCAGTATCCTCGCAGCAGTCACGAATTCCCCGGGTCAAGGGTGGACTATTTTGGACAAGTTCAAGCGCCGTACAATCAATATGGCGGCATGAACATGAATACTCGGTTCGTCGCTCCTTCACAACTTTGGACTTGACGAACGTCACGGCTGAGGATTCATGCACAGGACTCCACCACCACCAAGCCCTGCCATGATGCCACAACAGCGCCAAGGGCAGGACAGATATCGGTGACGATCAACATTTACGATGACGTGAGACATGGGGATTCTGAGTTTCAGCTTGTACTATCAGCAAGGCGTTGGACAAGATGAATGAGCGAATGGGACATGGTGGACGCAGTGCTTCACAATCATGGATTCGGCGTGCAGCAGCTGAGAGCTTGGGAGGTCAAAAGTACTTTCGTCGCATTGTTCAAAGGGCAAGTGCCTGGGTGGAGGTGTCCTGTATTAGGCGATGGTGGCAGTCGACGCGGAAGCACTGTCAATTGCCCATTGCGACAGTCTTGATGCTGTTCGACCGCGTGGTTTGCTATGCTCCGGTCTTTCCGACAATGGTACGGCCATGTCATCCTCCAGAGCAAGGAAAGGATGGACCAATGGTTGCAAGGACGTACAAAAAGTTGACCATGTCGGGTGGTGTGTCAGATCCAAAAGTCGACACTTTAGCCCATGTCATTGGCATTCTGTTGCCGTCTGACACATCCCCCTGGTCAGGATGCAGCATAGTGCACGTTTTCGCTGCTGGCCTGAATGTGCGATGCGAGATCCTTCAACAGGGGTACTTTGTTCCATCGTGCTCAAATGTCGACTGTATGAGGCAAGCAGTGTTTCTTCACTTCTCTCAGCCGCAGGAGAATCCTCTTTGTCCGTGTTTGCAAGCGTTGTGACATAGTGGTGCTCTCGCTCCCTTTGTTAGGCATGTTTCCGTGAAGTAGGGCGCAAGATATACCAATCATGGCGTACCAGCGCACACAGCAAATCCCAAACAGGAAAGAATTTTCTGGTTACAAGGCGGCAGAGGCAAAGCTAGAGGGGACCCAGGACATACATTCCTTGACTAAGCCCTATAGTAGGTACCTAACTGACTCGAACAAACGCACAACACCGGGCCATGTGTCTCAGGAGACCTCGGCATGACCAAGATGACAAGGGCAAGATGCAGGCCGTTGCAACGGCGGGCAAGATCCCAAAATAACGCTGTGCGCCGTGCATCAGCAGGTCGCATCGCAAGAAGCATGCACACTGAAGCTGAAAGCGGCTTGAAGCGATTAACACAAGCAACACCTTGCACTAAAGTTAGGTACCATCGACGAGGGCATCCGTCATCCGTCCCCATTTCTTGAATAATAGAGACCCGGAGAATTATCTCTAGGTACAGACAGGGTACTACTAGTACTAGTATGGAGTACTTTATACATGATTCCGTGTTCGACGTCATACGCTTACATAATCCTTCAAACACTGCGATTGCCGTGGTTTGATGCTAACTGATTCTGTCCAACCTCAGATTCCCGCCTGCGGTCAATCCATTCATTCATTGCCACGACTTTTGTCAGCCGTTGACCGTGTCTGTTCTGGTGCCCGAGAGACATTCGCTTGCCTCATCCTCCGGGCGTCGAACGTACAGCAGATCCCGGTCTTAACAAGTGGCAGAGACCAACTGTACCTGACAGACCTTGTTCCACATCGAGCCACATCCACACTGTCAAGCACATTAACTGCAAGGCCGCTCAGCCCTTTCGACGTCTCACCTACAGATCTGGAATACCCGTGAACGGCGCCGCTTACCTCCCAAGCATCGGCCATGGCAGAAGACGCGGCTAGTGGTGGTTGGAGCACGATTGAGTCGGATGAAGTAAGCCAATCTTTGTCCCTTAGGACTTTGATCCTGGAGATTATGGGCCAGACAGCTGACTGTAATCGTCCATGCAGGGTGTCTTCACTTCGCTTATCGAGCAGCTCGGGGTCAAGGATGTTCAGTTCGAGGAGCTGATCTCGTTAGACGCTGATTCTATTCGTGCTTTGAGGTAACGTGAAGCTCGTGCGTGGTCCCTTTGCAACTTGGGAGTTCCTTCGGAGTGAACCTGCCTGCTAACATGCTCCTTTGCTGTCTAGTCCGGTCTACGGCGTCATTTTCCTCTTCAAGTGGATAGGCTCGTCCTCAGCGGACAAGGGAACACCACAAGATGGCACATACGACCCGGAGGCGGTTGAGGAGGACGGACTATTCTTCGCAGCTCAGACCATACAAAACGCATGCGGCACACAAGCCATCCTCTCAGTCATTCTAAACAATGACAAGTCGAGCGAATCATCCACATCGGGCGCGGATGCGAGTCACGCGAGGATCGAAATTGGACCGTCGTTGCAAGAGTTCAAGGATTTCACAACGGGATTTGATGCTGGATTGAGAGGAGAGTCGCTGTCGAATTCGGATCTGATTCGGGAAACACACAACAGCTTTGCCAAGTCAAGCCCTTTCGCCGATGAGGTGCAACGCGACCCCAATGCTGGCACAGAGGATGTATTCCATTTTATCGGCTACACGTGTCATCACGGCAAATTGTACGAATTGGATGGATTGCAACCTTTCCCGATCTCGCATGGAGACTGCACGCCAGATGAGTTCCCAGAAAAGATCATCCCCGTGCTGCAAAGACGGATTGAAAGGTATCCTATGGGTGAAGTACGGTTCAATTTGATGGCTGTTTGTCAGGATCGGAGAATCAAGGCACAGGAGTTTCAAGATTACGAGGGTCTTGCACGAGAGAGACGGAAGAGAGCACAGTGGGATTGGGAAAATGCTTTGCGGCGACATAACTTCGTGGGCTTTACGGGCGAAGTGCTGAAAGGGGTGGTTGCGATGAAGCTGAAGGATGGCACTTATGATGCTTGGGTGGAAGACGCCAAGAAGGCGACGGAGAAGAGGTTACGTGAGCGGGCGGCACGCGGGGATGAGGCAGCGGTATGAGCGCGCGGAGCTTCTGGCATTGCTAGCAGGCATACACCCTAGCATGGTGCCTCTATGTTGCTCAGATCACGATATGTACGAGAAAAGTTCATAGAAAACCTGGTTGGGCTTCCCTGGATACTGAGACGCAGTAGACTGGCCCCGACATGAATTTGTACAACATCCCCAGGTTGTCAGATGATTTCTGTGATTGACAAGTGAAATTTTCCGGGGTGCTGCATCATGACTGGCAGCAATCAAAGACAAATGCTTTGTTTGAAGCCAAGAAATGTGGCTGTAAGTGTCCAATTTGGGACTAGCTTTTGCGCCACCGGATTGGGCTTGAATGGATAGTTTGAGTTCCAAGGAAAGTAAGTGCTAAAGTGGTAGACCAATGCTCTCTCAAGACATCTTCTGCCAGAAGTCTCTCTACAGTTGATCATCCAAAACATACTCTTTGTCCTTGTTTGGAATAGCTGCTGGTCTGGTTGGTATCAGCTCTGGTTTGAGTGCCAGTGGTCAAGGCAGAAGGCTAGACTGCCTCCTACTCTTACCCTGGCACCTCCGTGACCACTCATTTTTTCTTACATCTACTGTACCAACCAGAAAATCACATACTTGCCGAAGTATCTCATTCATTGCATGTATGGACACCACACTAGGACACCAGCATTGATATCAGTTTCTGCCAACGGTGTCTGCCATGGACATCGACACCCTGTGGCGGACAGCCTTTGGAGAGTCTACTCGCCCCGTACTATACTCTTCCGCAGAGCTGAACGAAGATGGCTTCCAACCACTCAACGACCCACAAAGTTTCCTCATGAACATCACGACTTTGAAACGCAAGCAGCTTTTTGCAGCAAGTGCGAACAACCAGATTGCCATGAAATTAGCTCAAGACGAATACATCGAGCTTGAGCGACAAATCACCCGCCTTAAGGGAAAGGAGACATACAAAAATTCCCAAGACCTCCCAGCTCCCGATGTCTTTGAGGAACGAAAAGAATCCGCTCTCTATGGCTACAAATACGAACCCAACAAACCAGCATTACTGATTGCCGGCATTCCAGGGCTGAGATCTGCTGATGATCTTGGCGAACGGGAGAAGCATGACGTGCGCCTGTTTCAAGAGCCCTTCGAGCAAGGCGGTTTTGTACCCAAGGAGAGAGAGTACAAAGCCATGGTCGCACGAGCGAAAAACCCAAAGAACATCGATGGGTGGGACCCGGTTATCAAAAAAGGGAAACCACTCGTTCCGAGACAACAAGTTCACCGCGACGAGTATTCTATCACATATGTTAAGCGCAATGTGAACGAGCATGGCGAGATTGAACGACCTCAATCGGCTGGCAGTGACGTGACTGGCCTTACACCGTCAAAGGTGGTCGACAAACGCTTGACTCGAACCAGGTTTGATGGCCAAAAGGTTCCGCCCACAAGAGATGTCTCTGAAGCTCCATCTAGCGTTTCTACCACGCCCAGAAAGAGAGCCAACACGCCAGCAGACAGTGTTCGTGAGGACACTCCGACAGCGAAGCGGCGAAAAGTCACCGAGGTTGTACCCGGTGTGGTCCGACCAAAGCATCCCAACCAGTATACGAAAGGACTACCTGGGTATGGGAAGGTCGCACCAGTCCAAGTCCAAAACCGACCTAAACACCCCAACCAGTATACAAAAGCGAAAGAGCTGGCAGCACGCAACGCTGCCGAAGCAGCAGCCTCACAAGCAGTATCGCCAGCAGCACGAGATTCCCCCAGACCTGTAGCACCCACATCGTCATGGCGTGGGCTGTCGCCCCAGTCATTGCGCAATCGCAAGTGGACAGACGAGGAACTTGTTGAAGCAGTCAAGCATGATCATTTATGGTTACACGACGACGCCGCCAAGGCTGAAGATTGGAAGAACAAGATCATCAACGGCATCAACCCGGTACGAAGCTTTAGCATGTTTAGAAAATGGGCATACTGGAGGGACGAGAACAAAGACAAAAGACCTCGTGCGAAGAAAAACCTGCTCGACGACATGCCACAGGACGTCGAGGAGTCTACGGAGTCTCCAAGGCCGAGACGAGCTGCCGCATCCAAGCCCAAGCAAACGGACAGTGCTAGGACGACGCCCGCAACTACACCGGTGCCAGAAACCTTCGATGGTGGCTGGTCACAAGAGTCGAAGGCTGCAGGTGGAGGCAGTGGGAGATCTGCCAGAAGAGGTGGATTTGGGATCAATATGTTGATGAACCATGACAGTTCACCAGATGAACTACAGGAGGACAGGAAGATGGAAGAGTTTTCACGACGAGACACGACGACACCACCGCGATATGGCAGAGAGGTCAGCAGTCCAGCGTCGAAAGCGAGCTTGAAAAAGGAGGATACAGGTAGCGACTCGATGATTGTTGTCAATGGGACACCTGATCCTCCGAGGAGGCGGTCTGTCCGGAATTTGAGGCGATCAAGTGGTTGACTGCACTGCGTCTGATTTTTGGGAAGCAAAGGCGTCAAGAGGAAGTCACCTAGGTCTGGTTGGCACTGAATGGTGTCATGACAGATATTGGAAGGATCTGCGTCGACTGTTGATGCAAAGTCCGGTAGTTTTACAACATGGCATACTCTAGGAGGTTGCAAACCTAGGTTGTAGTCATTATGATTATGATTCTATCGAGTAACGTAGAGAGAGAGAATATGCCATGCTCTCCGCAGGGTTGAAGATGAGGATGAGGAGGGACATTCGGGGTTGGCTAAAGTAAAAACTCCGTTCTTGGCGAGGCAGTAACATTAGAATTCTGGCCAGCCTCCCTTTCCTTTCGCTTTCGTTGCAACTGCGACTTTCACATTCATCTCAGGCTTCTGTCTTCTTAACGACACCAGGCAACGACGGCCCCCGTCATTCCCATCTGACAAGATTCCTCTCGAGCATCCTTTCGATCGTCCAAGTCCAGGTTGGTTCTCCAAAGAGTATCTTCAGTCACTAGATCTGGCCGAAACCACCGTCCCTGACACCATCCCTTGAACCGGCCACACTACTCAGCTCAACATGACCAAGAAGAAGCGTAATCACCCCGATGTCGATGAGATATTGTCGCGGCCATGGTGCTACTACTGTGAGCGCGACTTTGACGATCTCAAAATCTTGATCAACCACCAAAAAGCGAAACACTTCAAGTGCGAAAGATGTGGTCGACGTTTAAACACTGCCGGAGGCGAGTTGATGAGCTCTCCTTCTGGCGCAATCAATAGCTAACACAAAACCAGGCCTGAGCGTCCATATGAGCCAAGTGCATAAAGAAAATCTCACTGCTGTCGATAATGCCCTTCCAAACAGAGCTGGCCTGGATATTGAAATATTTGGCATGGAAGGAATCCCTGAAGATATTGTCCAGCAACACACGCAGCGTGTCCTTACCAACTACCACCAAGGCCAAACTGATCGACAAGGAGGTGGTGGTGCACAGGGATCAAATGCCAGTGCGCCCAAGAAGCCCAAGCTTGAGTCTGTCTCAGACATCAAGAAGCGTTTGGCAGAACACAAAGCCGCCAAATTGGCAGGAGAAAAGGAGAACGGTGGAAGTAGTGGAGGTACAACTCCCAAGCCTGCCGCCTCAGTCGTAGCCCAGGCTCAACCTCAGGCACCATCGGTAAGTTCTCACAATTGCGCAATGCATGATCTCCGCTCATTTCTATCACAGGCTGCTTCTCCTTCTTATTCTGGCTATCAACAACCACCATATGCGGCACCACCAACCAATGGTTCGTACAATCAGTCTCCCTCTTACGCGCAGCCCCCAGCGGTAGCTGCTAGTGCTCCGTATCAAGCGACTCCTGCCTACGCACCCGCAGTCTCACCACCCCAGGTGGGCGGATATGGTCACGTCGCAGTCCCTCAACCTGGTCAACCAGGCTACGGTCAGGTCCCTCCAGTGTCTTATCCGCCACAGCATTATCCTCAGCCATCACAGTCGCCCTTTCAACCACAACAGCCTCCTATGGGTTATCCTCCTCAGCCGAGTTTCTCACCGCCCCCATATCAAGCTCCGTACTCAGGTCAACCATATCCAGGACAGGCAGGCATGCCTCCTCGTCCCTTCGGACCGGGTTCTTCAGCTCCTGGCTATCCTCAACAAATGCCGAATCATCGTGCTCATTCTCCTGCTATGAATGCAAATTTCCCTGCACCAGTACGTACTGGCAGTGTAAGTCTTCCTAGTGCTCCGGGATTGCCACAGAGGCCAGCATTTGGTGCTCCACCTGTGAATGCTTTTCAATTTCAGCAGTTACATCAAGGTCAGATGCCTGCTCCACAAGCCCATGCTATGCCGCCGCAGTATCCTCCACATCAACCTCCATTTGGTGTAGCAGCGGCACATACGCCTCCGCAGAGCCATGTCCCTGCACCACCTAACAATGTGGGTGATTCTGAAAATGCGTCAACCCTTGACGATTTGATCAAGGACGCCCAAGATAAAGCCGCGGCCGACACGGTCCCAGCTACCACGGCGATAGCAACTCCACCAGTGGCGGCTCCGGCGCCAGCGAAAGAAGAAGTTAGTGAAGAAAAGGGAGCAAAGAAGGACAAAGAAAAGGAGAAGCCGAAATCAACCAGGTTGGTGTATTCTGACAACGAGACAAGTCCTGAAGAGAGGATGGCAATGATGGCCAAGTACGCATTTACTCCTGCACAGAAGACTATCATGGTCTAAACGCAAAGTCACTACGACCAACAACTCTCCAAATCTTCGAGCCTCACTATTTAGAGTTACAACCACATTCGACCCATTCAGAGCGACCGTCAAGCGGACTACAGCATACAATGCTAAGCTAAGTGCTCCTAACTTGGCATCTCAGCTGACTATGCCGTCCTGCTGCACTTTTGTTCTTGCTGTGCGGCTTATTACCCGTCTGCGCTGGCGCTGAATCACAATTGGAATGAATGGCGATCAAACGATCATACTCGGTGTTTTTGGTGAGTCAAGGAACAAATGGTTCACTTGATGGAGGACAGACTGACTCAGCGACAATTCATCTCTCGTCTTGTCGAGCTGCGCACGCGCTATACGACAGAGCAAAATCGGACATACTCGGTCTTCAGGAACATGGTCGGTGAAAGGGCAGCATTAGCATTCTTGATACCAGGCTGTCTGCTTGTAAGTGCACGATGGTTGGTGTCTCCTTGAGTATTCTACAACTGTTTTTCTCCAATGCAAACTTGAGCTCGAGCTCTTGAGCTGTGATGTTGGTGTCATGTCATTCCTATTGAAGTGTCGATTTTTGGACCAAGCATACGCGCCAAGTGTATTGACCAATTTTTTCGTTCCTACTCGGTCTGGTAGTGGCTTGGACCTAACAATGAGACGGCCTAGATGGCTCCGAATATGTTATCTACAATTCATGTCAATTGGGGGCGAGGGTACTACCCGATTACTTCCCCGTTATGCAGCCTACCACTCATCTCGACACAAAACATGTTTGGTCTGGATCTCGTGAAGATGGATCCCGTGAAGATACTTTGGGAGGAGTATCTATACACATTTACCGTCTGTTTCTACACGTTCGATGCAGGTTCAAACATTTGCTCTAACCGGTGATAAGTGATCTTGGTTTGTCTGTCATTGCCCCTATTCTTGAAATGATGCCAAAACGCTGTCGCTATGCTACGTACTGTGCGCCATGCTATCTAATCTAGCTACCTAAGAACTATCTACATTTTGTCGCTAGCCAAGTCACCATGAAAACAGCACAAGGAGGAAGGTGTCTTGATCCACAGCCCATCTTCTGCAAATGTTGAAAATTCATTGAAGAATCATCAAAATGCCTCCAAGATCCGTCATGCTTCGTAGGAAATTGAACAGGTGCTTGGGGACCAGAGCTAGGAAAGATCAATATGACTTTTCCTTCTCTCTTGCTCTTTCAGTTCGCGTACAGCTCTTTTGTCTTAACCACATTTTGTCATGCTTCTCCTGAGGTCTGCCTGAAAATGTAACCATTCAACTCCCACTCCTTCTAAGCTTCCTAGCAGATTAGCAATGTGAAGCCGGCCAACAAGTTGTCCTTCATAGTCTGCAGCACCAAAAGCATCGCCTCGTCAAACTGGGCGAACTTTTCGAGGTGAGATGTGAGCCCCTTTTCACAATTGTCGTCAGCAGCTTCCAGTGGCGTTACCATCCACAAGTTTCGTGCCCATTGCCTCTAAAGGCATACACGTTCTTAACTCTAAGCCGTTGCCAGAGTCTCATAAAATCCCAAGCTCTTTCTGCTCTGCTCTTCTTTTCACGACCCAAGACCATACCCATCCCTGAGCTTAGCACGGACAGGCGTACTCAAGCCGTTCAAGAAGGCATTGAACCCATCGTTTCCAATCAAGCCGACATATCCTTGGATGACTTGTGCAAAACTAGCCCGGACCTCGCCGTACTCGGCACCCTGCTTGCCCTTCTGTGGAAACTGAGCGATGGCCGCAAAATAAAGCGCCAAACTGCTCTCCATGGCCTGCGGATTGTTCTGGATGACGTTATTGAAGCCTAGAAACGCGCTGGCCTTTTCATTCGACGTGCTGATCTTAGACATGGATTGCAAGAATGGTTCAGCGAATTCGCCCAGGAACGGCGCGAGATGTACAGGGCACGCGAGACCGAGCCTCCCGAGAGCGGTTGCTGCATTTTCACTGGCTGGCTCAGGGACTTCCTCGTTCTTAATGATAGTCGTCAAACCGTTGTACAGGGGCTCGACGTACGGGGACAAACGCTCGGTTGGTGCACGGGCGGCGATCTCGCCTATCGACCAGCAGACATTAGCCAGGACATTAAAGCCGTTCTCCGAATCGTCGTCGGGCATGGCGTCGAGGTCGAGCTGGCGGATCGATATCGGCAAGAGCTTCTGTAGGTACGGGTCCAAGCTACCAAACAGGGCGATGGCGCAGTCTCCCAGTACGGCGTAGGCGGACTGTCGGACGTCGCTTGTGGGATCTTCCACGCAGAAAGATAGAAGATCGAAGAATTGTGGCTGCGAGTTCTGGACCAATGGACCAGACTTTTCAGGCGAAATAGCTTGGATGATGGCCGATAGCAGGTCCAAGGCTGTCACAATAAAGTCTTTGTCCGGCTGATCGACTGTCTGGCCGGACATGAACGCCATGTGCTGCTGCAGATTGCCGTAAACGACTTTAATGCAACGGTCGAAGATCGGTGCAGCGAATTGTGCGAAAGTATCGCCATACGCCATGGCAATGTATCCCAGACATCCTAGCAGAGGGAACATTTCCCGCGAGTCATCTTGGATCTTATTCCAGCGTTCGATCAGGACCGGCATCAGCAGGTTGACCAGATCAGGCTTGGCCATGTCTGAGCCTACGCTGTCGGCCAGAGTCTGTAGGCAGTCGTACAGGATGTACATATTCTTGTCCTTGTACCGCTTGAAACACTCGGTGAATTGCCGGAGGATGGGCTCGACGTATGGTTTGAGTTTGTCGCCCGACTTCTCCTCGAGACTGGCGAAGGAACTAGCTCCGGCTTCTTGCACTTTCTTGTTCTGATCCAGCATGCGCTGTAGGAGACCTTCCATCATCGGCTCGAAGTAACGTTGCTTGTCGGCCGGCGATTCAAGCCTTGATGCCCATTCCGAGTATCGCGCTAGACACCAGCAGGTGATTTGCCGAACAACAGGTTCCTCGTCGGAAAGAAGAGAGATCAAGAAAGGGACAAGTTCGGGGAGGTGAGGTGATACCACGTCCATGCATCCATCTGCGATGGCGCCGAGAGCCAGGACTGCCGCTTCTCGCTTGGGCCAGAGGCTGTGTGACAAGTTCTCCTTCAAATAGGGCAAGATGATGTTGAAGACAGCGGGGCCATAGTTGACGGCGAAGACGTCCAATGCTGCTGCAGAGCATTTACGTAGACTCCACGCATTCTCGGGGTCATCGTCGTCCCATTCGTCTTCGTCTCCTTCTTCATCGTCCTCAATTTCGCCGTCACTGAGATCAGCATTTTTCGAGGATCCGTTTGCCTGTGGCGTTCCGGGTGTTTCCTCCTTTTCTGAGGTCACGCCTCTTCCGGCCTTCGTCTGTGCGAACTGAGGTTTGATGTCTTCAACGCGATCTTCCTCATCGGCATTGTTTTCGTCGCCTCCCAACCGGACGACTTCGTCTTCACCATATACCATGCCCGCTAGCAAGACTGGAATGATCCTCTCTAGGTATGGTCCCATTCGATCTCGTAGTTGGTCCTGTTCGCCAATACTAAGCCAAAATTCGGCAGCGTCCAGAGCAAGATCAGGACTTCCGGCTGCTTGCTGTTGCGTCAGGATGTAGTTGACCAGGCCGTCGAGATGGGGCGCAAGTGTATCAGGACTGGATTCGACCAACTGGACAAGAGATTGACAGACAATCCTCCGGACTTGCACATCGGGATCTGTTGCGAGTTGGAAGATCGTTTGCAAGTAGACGTCCAGGGCGGAGAAGAGAATCTGCGATTTCTGAGGGATGAACGACTTCAGGGTATTCAATGCAAACACTCTGATCTTTGGGTTCGGATGACTTGCGAATTCCAGCAACTTCGGGACCATGACAGCCATCGGTCGCTGTCCCTGGAATTCCTTGTCCAGCAACTTCTTATTATCCTCACAGACCTTGGCCAATGCAGACATGGCACCCTCCTGGGTTTCTGGCGGTACATTGCCACCAGCATTGCTGACAAGCGACAATAACTCTTGTAGTATCTCGGGCCATTGCAGCAAGCCTCCCTGTGTCACGGTCTCAGTTATGACAGTTCCAGCAAAGCTCCTTAACTGCGGATTCGGATCTCGCAGGACTGTGAGGGTCGAAGTCTTGATGTATGCCAACTGGTCTTTGGGAATGTTTGTATAGAAGAGTTTTATGTGGTTCTTGAGATTGATTGCGGCCGCATACCGAATGAGGAAGAGACTGGGGGCGTTTAGACTTAGTTGCTGCCCGATCTGCGGCGTACTGAATATGTAGGTCAAATAGTTCACGTAGTCTTGATTGCTTCGCGCATTCATAAGCATCTGGGAATGCGACGATTAGCGCATTGTATGTCTCCATGTAACTTTTGTACGTACCAGCTCTGCCTCCTTTTGTTTGTCTCTGTCATGTCCGCTCAATGAGCTCTTGAGGAACTCTGACAATTGTCTCAAACCATCCTCCTCCGGCTGCCACGCCATGACGGGCACCGTCGCCCAAAGGGACCTCTACCAGATAAAGTGGAGGATTGGGAAGTCGTGGATCGGCAGACCGACTGAAAATGCTGTTTCAGCACGTGAGGCTAGTCTCCCTGGTGAGTCGCGCGCTGAAGACAAATACACGTGAGAATCGCGTCAAGTGCGCTGCGTGTTGAACTCCTGCCCCAGGTTGTGAGTGAACTAGGGTGGTGGGTGGCAGTAAGTGGGAAATTTTTGTGAGAGGGCGCCGGCGAAAAGCAGGTATTCGTGGAGGCTTGATCGCAAGGGTCTCACAGGAGAAATCTGGAGACTAGATCATGACAAGATATGGGTTCATCGAAATGTAAGTGCAGTCGTTCTTGAGGGCACGGTTTCTATGATGGAAATTCTGCTCCGCATTGGCATGAAGATGTGGTCAAGATGGAAATCAAACTTGCAACAGCCATGGACCCTGAATCAATGATTGATTTTAGTGGGCCCCTCGTATCCGTCGGCGTAGGTATACGTAAGTACCTACAAGGTATATGCTATCATGCTAGAAACCATATCATGATCGTCGTATACCTATATATCGTAAAATCAGACATCCCCAAATGTATTCTCTGGCTATGTCGTCCAACAACCATCAGCATCTCATGGCACAATGAGCCAACTCAGGATAAGACATGTTCTGGTTGAACGAGGAGTGTGTATTCACTGCTTGCCGACAAACACTCATCACAAATGCCACGCTCACGTCCAGACCATTTTCTTGATCGAATATCCCAATTGTTCAAGATAGCCAGTGCGCTTCTTGGCGTCTGCAATTGAGATGATGTCTGCATGTTCAACAAGGTCATCGCCGCCTCCTTGCGTACCACCACCACCAGAGCCACCAATGGCCCGTCGGACCTCTTCCGCAATGTGCTCAGCCACACCCAGGGGTGTTCCAACATTCTTCTGCTCTGGTATATCCATTTGACTGCCGGTTGCAGCAATGACCTTCATGGCGACTGACCTGGATGACGCCGGTGCAGAAGGACTCAGCCATGACAATATACCGGTTCCTCCATCAACTCGGTTCTCGGAGTCTTCCGATTGGGGCTTCACATAATTCTGCAAAGATCGTGTATTTGTTCTGATGATGCTCTCTTTCCCAGGCTTGTACACAATCACAACCCCGGCATTGTACTCTTCGCTCACAGCCCGCTCACCGAATGTCGAGGTGATGTACGTTCCATACCTGATCTTGGATATCGACCTGAGATCGACCTTTTCGAACGACCGCAGCTTTTCAGTGGCCCAATCAAACTTGCAACAGTAAAGAGCAGTATCAGTCAGCAGAATGACAGCCTCTTCGAACGGAATGGTCCGCAGCGTGTTCTCATGAGCAGGTGTCAACATCGTCCATCCCTGAATGAGATCTTCGTTGCTTTCTTGGATCACTTGCTTTGAGCAATTCTCGATTGCCGTTTGACGGATCTGGTCAATCGATATTCCAGGATCAGCGCTCATCATGTTGCTCTCGAAGTCCTCGAAGATCTTCCATGACATATTTCCTAGCAGGACATCGATGACTGCTTGGGAGAAATAGTCATTGACCATGTTGTTGTAATACCGAGTCAAGGTCAGACTGAAGTCATTCAATGCACCTCGGTAATTGCGACGTCTGGTACGGGTGAAGTCGCCCTTGAGTGCTGCAGTGGAGGCGTACTGTCGGGATATCGCATCGCCATTGTCAGCCCATAGCGTATTGAACCAAGTCGTGCTTTGATCGGTGAGCAAGTCAATCTTGTATCCCTCCTTGGCTAGGTCTCTTTGCAGCATGTATTGGCCAAATGCACTTTGCGCTACATTCGTCCTGTCCAAACAGTCCATGCAATTCGTGCGGATCACACCCGACTGACTTGTCTCGGTCCCTTCGCTCGAGATAGTCGTCTCGTTGAAGTTCTCATTTGTACCCCCGAGCTTGTCGACAAGCCTCGATACATTTTCGAATTTCATACCGCGACACTCTGCGTGGAAATCGAACCAATAGAATTGTACATTTTCGAGTTGGTTGGCCTCTTTGAGGGATCGCACCGCTTCTTCGTATGCCGACCCGATGGAAGCCTCAGTACCATGCTTGTCGACCAGCGCTGCGATCTGGACACCGCCGTACCGTTGCTTGAGGTCTTGGAAATGCTTCTTCATCGCGGCGTCGTTCTTGGACGCAGAGTGCTGGATATTTGGCGCGGGCTTGAGTGAGTATGGTGACTGGGAAAAGTAAAGGGGTATAGAGCATCGTATCTGGACGAAAGAGCGGATCCTCCTTGCGGGGGACCAATCAGGGGATGACAGAATCTGCTCGCTCTCCACGGCATTTGCACAGTTCCCTTCATCGTCGATACCCCGGCGCAAATACCGCAGTCCGGACCGCTTAACCGAGCGTCGAGAAATCAGCGTGAGTAGGTATGACTGGCTCTCCCCACTCATACTGGCAAGGCCTTGCTTAGCCGACTCGATGGCATCGCCGAGCCCCGCAGAATCTTTGTCGTGCTCTGCCGCGACGATGCTGGCTGATTGAGGGTCCTTCGGCTCCGGCTTGTTAACTGTGAAAGCTCTTTGCCCCACAAAGCCTTGTAGGATGGGCATCAGGAATGTATTCTGTTTCGCATCTATGAACGGCGTTGCAAGGCGTTTGTTCCAAAAATACTATACTCGTCAGCATCTGACCAGATACGAAAGTCGTTCTCGGCCTACCAGTGGATCCAAAGATTCGACAGACGGTGCCTTTCCATTGCCGCCCAGAAGTGCGAGCCTACGGGTGAGGTCAAACTCGTAGGAGAAGAAAAAGCTTCCGGAAGTTAAGATCATCCTTGTAGTCTTGACGATCCTTGGAAGGGCGTCCCGAACCGAGTTGCTGGCCAGTATTTTCTGGGTCTCTGCCACTTGCGCGTCTTCGTGGCCTTCGCCTTGTAATTTCGCAGAATTCGCTGCCGCCGCAATGTCTCCTTTCGTGGATGACTGGGTCGCCTCTGGACTCAGCTCTTGTGATGAGTCTGACGACTTATCTTCTGCTTTTCCGCCTCCCCAGCCTTGCTTTGAGAACCATTGTGATGCAAAACGTGCGTACTGGCCTCGATTGGCGATGACGTTTTTGACTATGCTCGTGGTGCTTGCATTTATGTGCTGGGTCAGGCCATGTTCGATGGATGTATCGGAGGACGGTGTATCAGGCTCTGCATCCTTAGTAGCAGCCTCGTCATCTTCACCGGCATCGCTGAGGTCGGAATCCGAGTCGTCGGCTGATGCAGCCGGTCCTCGTGAAGCTATGGCGGAGGTGATCGCCGTCTCAGCCTCACTTTGAGACGATAACGGCACCAACGCGACGTCCCTGATCACGTAGACCGGCTTGCCAAAAATTTGTGCCACTTGTTCTCGCTGGGTGATGGCAATCAGAAAAGAGGATGATGCGATAGATAGAAGTCCTGTGAAGGATAAGAAAATTGATTGAGATCAGACCGGCGCTTCACCCCTACCTATGACACCGTGGGCCTCCAATGGAGTGCCTTTCCTCGTAGTCTCATCATAGTCCCGAACCTCTTTGATCTGCGAACGCTTATAGTCGATCTGAACGGTTTTATTTTGCTCAGCTGGACCGTGAGCCTGAAGAACAAGGCCGTCGACGGTCGCCCAAATCAAAAGTCTCCGGGCAAGAGCGGGCATTGTTATTCATGCTTCAATAGAGAAAGGAAGCGTTACCCCAGAGTCACGGCTTGAGCAGAAAAATGAAGCATACAGGCGCGAGTACTGAGCATTATGAAACGGAGGTGATCATCGATTTTGTGATACTGCAAGTTGAAGTTGTGATTAAGAAGCCAGTGATGTCATCGTACTAAGACCCTCACCCCCTGCCATCATTTCCTAAGATACTAGTAGCAAGAAGGTCGCAAACACTCGCGAAGCCACAGGCCGGAGCCACCGCTCTGCTGTTCACAAGGAATGTAGTTACATTTGGCGTACGAGGATCAGGCGAGGATTTCACGAAAAACATCAGGCCACTACTGCTTGAAAGAAGATGTGTGTGAGATAGACCGTCAGTATTGTATCAGGCCGTGGCTTTGGACAGCAATTTCTACTACCAACTGCATTTTCGTGTCTCGTTATTCGTTACACTTATCTCAGTGTCGTCATAACAGCCCATCGCGAGTTCTCCTCATCATGGTGAAGCGAAATCCAGACCTTGCACTCTTGCTGCTAGCAAGTCCGGAGCATCCACTTCCACAGGTTCGTTCGCTACTGGGACAGGCAGATCTTCTAGACTGTCCCCGGCAGTAGCGTCTGCCTCTGATTTTGCCAGTAGAGGGCTCCCCGGAACGGCGTCGAGTGGCGCCTCGTGTAATGCAGGTTTCTTGCTTACAGCCATCTTGCCTGCCTTCTTCCTTTCGAGGGCAGCTGTCACCCAGTTTGCTACCTCCTTGTCGGCTGTATCGGGAATGCCAGTGTTGGAGAAGGCCGATTCGATACCAGCCTCAGCCGCCTGTTCACCTTCTTCATCTTCTGATATCGTAGGAGGTTTCATGAGTGGTGCCAACCAAGCATGTCGAAGGAGCATTGTATAGGTCGGTCTAAGCCTGGGAATCTTGTTGAGACACCCACGAACAAAATCGATTGCTATTTCGGAGAATTTATCGGCGGGCAAATCAGGAGGATCACCATCAACAATGGCCTGCGAAGAGAATGTCAGTGTTATGTACGCAGTACGAGGGGAGCGTGTGCTTACACTCAGCTGGCTGAAGATGTTGTCGTAGGTTTCTGGTGGGTAAGGATACCTGCCGAGGGCACATTCGATGATGGTGAGACCCAATGACCAAATGTCCGACTGGACACTGTATGAGCCGCCACCCGCACCGACCTGTGCAATTCCACCTCCTGATATTCTTTCTGGTGCCATATAGCTTTGACAGCCGATATTTGTCTTTGCAATAGACGCAACGAGGTTGCCGCTGACGCCAAAGTCGCAAATTTTGACCTGTCCGCGAGTATTGACCAGGATGTTGGTGGGTTTGACGTCTCGATGGATGATGTTGTGGTCATCCTTCAAGCACTTAAGACCCATCACGGTTGACAAAGTGATCTTTTTCAAGACGCCTTCGGGGACGCCATCGCCATAAAGCTTGTCAATCGAGCCTCCGTCCATGTACTCGATACAAATGTAGACCGATCCTTCTTGGAAGAAGGCGCCATAGAAGTCGATGATAAAAGGCGAAACACAGCGGTGCAAGATGTCCAACTCCATGATGATCTGGGCGAATTTTGTATCGTCCAACTCGAGACGGATTTCCTTCATAGCCATGACGAGCCCACTCGTGCCGGAATCTTTGGTGCCGTTGAGATCCATATCTCCATCTTCAGGTACAGCTGAAGCTGATGCTTGTCGAACCATGTTGCCTCGCAATCCGAGGCCTGGCCTTCGCATCCTGGGCCGAGCGTGTCGCACTTTGAAGACTGTCCCGTAGTTTCCCTTTCCAAGCTCGGCGATAGTGTCCACCTCGTCCAGTGAGATGGAAAAGGTGCTTCCTCCTGCAAAGTCAATTCCACTCCCGTGAATGACAGCCTTGTTCTGAAAATTGAGTGTACCCGTTTTGGTGTCTATTATGTTGGCGAATTTGCTGAATTGAGAACCTGTGTCTTGCTTCTCTGCTTCCTGACCGACAGGTTGTGGTTTTTGTGCGTCGGACAGCTTCATAGCCCCTTTGAGACCGCGCTTTGCTGCAAGTCCACCCATTGGTTTCGGGCTATTCATTCTCGGAGTGCCAACTGCGGGTGATGGGTTGGACCCGAGGCTAGGAGCATTGGGTCGACTGAGACTACCTGGTAATCGCAGTCCGGCTGGCGTAGAAGTTGGCGAAGTCGGGCTGGCTCCTGAAAGAGAGCCTCCGACCATACCCCCAGGACCGCCTGGCTGTTGTGGGTTTCGGAGATTCTGTGTGGAAGGAGGAGCACCCCGCCGAGATTGAGAAAATGCCTTCATTTTGGCCTGTATGTCGGAATTGAGGCCGCTTGCACGGCCGGGAAGGGGTCCTGGTCTCCTTGCAGCGTTGGTAGGACCCAAAGGGGCTGAGGATGGGCTCATTGTGAACGCCATACTGCTGCCTTGTGCACTGAGAGACGGTGCCTTAGCTGTTGATTCTGGGGAAGAGGGTTGTGATGTATTTTGTGGAGATTGAGATCCTTCTCTTTCAAGTCCGGGCTCTACGGGAGATGACGGCTGTTGAGTTTGAGTGATGTCCATGGTGACTAACGATGAGGTGTGTATGTGTATGTGTGGTGTTCTGCTTGCGCAGCTGCGCCGGGTAAGGGCCGGTCAAGGCCACATGCGATGCGCTTCGAAATGCGAGGGCTCTGCCGGGTGCAGACGGGCCTGCAGGATGGCTCGGAAAGTATGAGAGAATGAGAGTGGAGGCAAAGGATGCAAGGTCGATTAACAGGCGGTAATGCTCATACAAGCGGAATTGAGGTGCTGAGCAAGCACGGGCTTGGAGTGCCCCAAGGTGCTTGAGTTTGAAGAGAGGGGCGAAACCCGAGAAAGTTCTAGTGGTGTCCGTGAGAAGAAATTACCATCGCACGAAACCTCCAGACCGCCAATGTCAAAGAGAGTTGAAGGCGTAGGTGCGCAGTTACAACAAGGTGTTTCTGAATCGAGAAATAGGAGACGTCTCCACGAAATCGATTTGGAGAGGAAGGGCAGTCGAGATAGATATGGCCCGCGTTGTCCGCAAAAGTGTAGAGATGTGTCGATCAGCCGGGGATAGCTGGATGATGATGACTGATTCGATGCGGCGCACGATCCTGGAAGAGGCGCAAGAACCACTTAATAACAATGTAATTCAAGTGACGCCTTCTACGTAGCAAAGAATGTAACAGAGAGAAAGAGAAGACGTAGTTCCGACTTTCTTTGAGTGTGATTTCATATGGTTACGTAGACAGCTACAGAGATGTGAAATTGGGCAGCTGCACCGAGTCTCTGGGCAGCAGTAAGACGTCTCATAACTGGCTGAGAGTGCTTTTTTGGGCTATGGCATTTGCTAAATCCCATTACTTCAGGGTTAACTAGGGGGTTCCGCGGAGACTGATCATTGGGCGAGCCAGGCCTAGTGAGGCCTTGCTTCGTCACGCAGGGTATACCGCTCATATTGTGGCTATTCAGGTATCCTTACAGGCTCAAAATTCAAAGTTGGTCCCCAGATGGAGTATTCAACTCTCGCTCCGATTACTTTTGGGCACTGAGAAGAGAGCTAGCCTGCAAAAATTCAGTACATTCTCCTATCCACTATCACCGTACAGGCTCGTACTCCGTACTCCAAAGATGCAAAATCAAGATACGTCATTCTTGCGGCTGCTGTCAACTGCCCGGCACATACGTATGAGGCTTTGGTCCTATCCAACTCGACATATGAGGCGCCTTCAGTCCACTGTTCCGTCTGTTTCAAGATCCACCACGAGTACGCACGCGTCAAGAGCCTCACCAGTGATATTGGAGAGAGTGTGCATCAGTGGCCGTGCCATGACCTGTGCACGCCTGGGGAATCCCGACATCCAGGCACAAGCCACAGTACCAACAGTGCCATGACATATCCCTCCCCACATTTTCCAGGTATTCTGAGACTTTGAAACAGAGATCGACCATGAGAACCATGAAGTCATTGCACGTGAAAAGAACGTGGCCAGATGAACGTTGCCCGGTCTGAGTGAGCAACTCAATCGTGTATCGTGTACCAGAGTAGCTTTTGTGATCGATCCTACTCAGTACATCTGTATCACCTATGGCCTGTTCCTAAACCCAAATGACAAATCACAACCTACGCCAATAATGCTGCCCTGCCCGTTGACATCTGCGTCTGAGAACCCAGACGCCGGATGCACTCAGATTTTGACAACTCCCTATGTTCAGTGTTCCAGCATCTTGATAAAACGCCCTTCTGGAACAAGCAGCTATGGTACACATTAAACTCTACTGTAAAACACTCCAACCTGCTCACATCGTTGCCCATTCGACCGTCTCCAATGCCAGCAGCACCAAGATCAATGTCGAGGGCAGGATCCAGACCACGTAGCTCTGGAATAGGATCCTGCTCATCAGACCAGGGTAAACATTGTTTTGAGTGGTGATCTGCCCGATCTGAAGCGCAACAGGTGCCCCAGCTAGCAAGAAAGCCACAATAACAAAGATCTTGTCATCCACAATGCTCACTGGTACGTACTTGGCAATCACAGCAAGTATAGGCGCCATTATCAACGTGGGAAGCACCATACGGGCAATCAGCGACGCATAAAGGAGCTTTCTTTCCTCTTGCGGATCAGCGATGGCTCCCACGGTTTCTTTTGGTACGGTGTTCTTTGCAAGATTGCCTCCCAGAACAACCAAGATGAGCGGAACTGCAACAGCACCACTTTGGTCAATGGCTCGCGTGACAGAATTGCGCACAAAGGTGCCATTGTCGTAAAAGAGATGCTGTAACCTCGGAATTGATGCCACAACGATCGCAATCAACATTGCCCAGAGGGGAGGATTCATGAACTCCCACAGGCCTGCGAAGAATCGATAGATCCTGTTCCACACCACCGTCATAACCTTCTGAACCGGTGCTGGAAGTTTTGCGAAAGCAGCCTGCGAATTCGATCGGATAACATGGCCGACATGGAAGATGTGGTATCTGGCGATGTTTCTCGCCTTGTTCACTTTTCCTTTGATGCCACCGCAGTCTTCGTCGTATTTTTGGTTCTCTGGCGCTTTCAGCCATGCTGGGTAGTCAGGGCTATGATGTGGAGCCACCATTCCGTTCGTTGGCGTAGGCATAAGATCCGGGGCGCCAGCCGAACCATTGAGATTCCGTTGCGACGAGTTTCTAGAGGACTTTGCGGATGCTTTGTTGCGAGGTGTCTTGTGTCCGTCAGATTTGGACGCCGTTGGAGACTCGGTCCCTACCTGAGTCCGGTCATCCTCATACTCCTCAAAGTCATCGCTGCTGTCTCTATCTCCTTCAAAGTCTGGGCTGATAAGTCTCGTCTGTTCGCGATCTGAATCCACCTCGTCTCGGTATTCGCCTCGCCCTCGTTCCGCCTCATCAATCTGTTTTGTGCCGCCCTCGGCCACAGTGTATGCCTCCGGTGGCGCCAGCAATACGTTGTAACCCCAACTCCAACGCAGCAATTGTCCCAGCTGCTGGAAGACGAGGAGATACAGGATTCCTCGCGCCGCCACCTCGTCATCATTATCATGAGGCACCTTGTCCCAATGCAGCCCCTTCAACGTCTTCGACAGTGCCAATACGAGGGATATAGGTAGCGAATTGGAGTTGCCAAATACACCCATAGCAATGAGGAAGTTTTCCTGTCTCTTTTTGAACCCGCAGAATCGTGCGATTATCCGAGCCCCAATGTAGGCGACTGTTGTCTGTACGATGAATATAACTGGAATGATAGCCAGGTCAGCCAACTTCTCGGCGGTCAGCTGCGAAGCCAGTTTCTGGAAGATCAGACATGGCGTAAACAGCATGACATTAAGGTTGGCCAGAAACTTTTGTGACTCTGCATCGAACATTCCCTGTCTTGCCACAATATAGCCTGGCAGACTAACGCACACGACCTCGAGAACAGCTTCGAAAACGAGGAGGGTGAGATGGCCGAAGTTGGGATGACCGGAATGTCGGGGAGCGCTGCTCTTCAGGATCTCGATGGCATTGTCAAGAATAGGTGTTTGGTCACGAGCGACCAAGGCTCCGAGGAATTGTCGGCCTTGAAAAGAGGTCGGACTGGTAAAGTAGTCGGAGAGAGGCATTTTGAGGGTTGGCTTAAGGCCCGGTGTAAGAATAAAGAACGCGCCCTGAGGAACTGCGTGGTCAAAGGTACCTTATAGAGGTAAAGATGAATGCGTGTTCTCCAGATCAAGATGTTGTTGGAGTATGGCGTTATCGACTTGGGTCGGTCAATGGCAGGCCGCGTCCACGGGTGGGATTGGTGGATTTCGTCGCGGAAGCAGGGAAATGCAGGTCATCGACTGGGTTGTTGGACTGACCAGGGAGCAGGATTCGTCCTGCCGGCCGGGTGTGTTATTATCGTTACCGCAGGGATGACCAGCTGGCATGGAATGATATGAAGAGTGAAGAGAAAGAATGGATAATGCTGTGGCTGGCTCCAACCTGCACTTGGCCCAACCTCAAAAACTGCGCTGTGGTTACGAACTTACGACGATGACGAAGCTGTGGGCGGCGAATTGATTTGGCGCTCGGCTGTCCTCAGTCTAGTATGGCCCATGGGCGTGCATCGCGTCACCCCAGAGCCAACAGTCTCGACCCGCCGCTATCATATCTTCATGACTAATAACAGCTTATCACCTTATGATGGTTTGGCCAGATTTACTCACCCATGGGTTCTTGCACTCAAAATGTTCTTCATGCAATGAGAGCAAAACAGACAAACAGTGCCGGAATGCTGCAGATGGTAACGAGAGATGTAACAAGATCAGGTATCCTTCTAGGGCTAACATTCATAAAGTCAACCTGATTCCCCGTGCCGATCGCTGTCCTGTTTGACTCACCCCATTTTCTGCATCAACATCCGGACTCCAGTACTATTGCCGACTCTTGATACATAGGCAGTAACGATGCCCAAGCACCATGCCACTGAACGCTCGAGCAGGATGTGTTATCCCTCAAAAAAAGCTCGCAAAGTAACTTCCAAACGCTCCCTAAAGCTCGGCCTCTTGCGCTGCCTCGTCCGTCTCTGCCTTCGCGACCGCTTCTGTTCGAGCTTCTCCTTCAGCATTTGCGGCTTCCCTTTCAGTACGCCCTTCCTCCTGAGCCCTGGCTACCTCGTCGTCGCCAGTGACTTCCTGTTTGATTGCTGCCTCTTCTGCTGTCGCGCCAGTTGCTTCAGGCTCAGCTGTAGCAGTTTCTGTGACCGGGACGTTAGCTGGATCCGAGGCAGCAACATCAGCAGCTGTTGCGCCACTATCAGCGGTCGTCGCTGCAGGTTCCTCGGGTTGCTGTGGCGGTGCTGGCGAGTCCGGGGGCGTTCGTTGCTGCTGTGGTTGAACTGTGATGGTAGACTCCTCCTCGCCGGGCTGAGCATCGTCTACGCCCGGTGCAGCAGCCCCGTCTGCATCTGCATCTCCCATTTCGACGTCGCCGTCGGCGGGTAAATGAGTACTAGGTGACTGTGGATCTGAGGCAGCCGCAGACCCATTCGCACCCGCATGTGCCGGACTTGAAAGTTGTGCGATTTGGTCGTCCACTTCGTCCACATTCATTTCATCCAAATCATCCGGTACACTCGAAGCTTGTTGCGGCGTTCCAATCCCACTGCCTGTCTCCATGCCCGAATCATTACCTCCAACATCCATTATGTGTCGATAATTTCGGGCTGCCCGCTGTTTTCGGCTGTTTGGGCGGCCATTCACGCCATCCATTGTTTCGTCCTCGCTGTCGGAAAGCTCGCCATTCTTCTCAACGTACTTGTCTGCTTTGCGCTGAGTGATTCGTTTATCAGGGTTTTCGTCATCGTCGAGATCGTCCAGGGCTGCTTCGTCATCGTCGTTCAAGCCCAGGGAGTCACGAGGCACATCGGTCATCTGCACTGACGGTGCATGCGCAGTCCTCTTCAGGTTTTCCAGCACTTGCGTCAGGATCTTCTCCAGATATTCTTTTGAGTTAGCATTGTCCATATTGGAAGGTCGGACATCAAGCTCATAGTCGGGTGCGTAATACTGCACTTCGTTAGACAAAAGATCATTTCATCCTTAGAGGCACTTACCTCGTAGTAGTCATTATACGGCAAATTGGGCTGCATATTGTCTCCCACGATACATCCCGTCTCGAATGCCCATGTTCTGGCAACATTTCTCATGGTGTAGCCGCCGCCACCAAGGATCAGCGTAGGGAGGTTGAACGATTTTACAAACTGTACGCAGTTTGCATGGCCTTTCATGCTAAGGTTGAAACAACCGAGCCGATCTCCAGAAAGAGAGTCACCACCACATTGCAAGACAACCGCCGCCGGTTGATAGTACTCCATAGTGGCTCGTATCACAGGTTCAAAGATGCCCTTGTAGGAAGAATCGTCGATCCCGTCACGAAGAGGAAAGTTGACTGCGTAGTTTTTGCCCAAGCCAACGCCGATGTCTCTTAGCTCGCCAGTACCAGGGAAATACTCTCCGTACTTGTGAAAAGATACGGTCATGACTCTGTCTGTAGTGTAGAAGGCTTCTTCCACACCATCTCCGTGATGAACGTCGATGTCGATGTAGAGAACCCGCTTGTGGAATCTCAGTAGCTCGATGATTCCCAACACGATGTCGTTGACGTAGCAGAACCCGCTGGCCTCGCTCTTCTTGGCGTGGTGCAGACCTCCTGCCCAATTGATGGCAATGTCTGCCTTCTGTCGATTCAATCTTGCAGCGCCTTCCATGGATCCTCCAGCGCTGATCCCACAGAACTCAAAGAGGCCGTCGAACACAGGACAATCGTCTCCGACGTTGTATTTCTGTTGCTCCTTTTGATAGGCATCCATGTTGTCTGGAGTTACCTTGGCAAGGAAGTCGATGTACTCATCAGTGTGAAACTGGGTCATCTCGTACTTCGATGCAGGCTTTGCCCGATATATTTCCATCTTCTTGTACAAGCCATAGTTCATAACCAGTGAGTGGGCAAGTCTTATTCGATGCGGCTTCATAGGGTGACCCGAGACATACGCGTAGTTGCCGACATCTGAATCATAGAAGTATGCGACTCGTTTCTTGCTATCACCGTCCCGTAACTTGACGGGGTCGACCGGTGCGAACGACATCGCAAGGGCAGCCCCAAGCCGCGCGCAGGATGATTGGACCGAAAAAGGCTGCGCACGAAGAGGGATAGAAGTGAATTCTGCCTAAGCAGTCGGGGTGTGCTCTGCCACCGTGGTCTGCAGAGTAACGGCTCCTCAAAGAATCAACCTAGATCCTCCCTGGCCTTTGAGCGCAGGACAAGCTTCCAGGACCGGGATGAGCAGTTTGGGGGTGAATAAGAGTCTGCGAATACCAAGAGGATATCGGTAGTAGCCAAGACGGTCGTGCAAGTGGAATGAGTTGCTGAAAGAAAGGGTAACGAATAATGGCAAAGAACCTCTCTGCAAATGTCGCGAGTTGATGCTGTACCTACCTGGTATGGAAACTGGACAATTCCATAGCCTCTTCTCCAACTTTGCGCGGAGCAGATGGCGCTAGTGTTTAGCGGTTGAACGGGCGCAGGTGCAGACGCAGGCGGCGAGTTACGCGCAGACAGTCCAGCTGCAACTTTCCACTAAGCATTTCATTTACTGTTGTTCAGAAACCACGACCATCCTTCACAGCGCTCAAACCGTCAGTCATAGCTGTACAGCGCAGTTATTCCCTTTGAAGACTCTCATCTGCTTATTTCTTCAATCTGATATCACGAGCCTGTCAGCTCACCCACTTAAACCACAGAGGCGTACCTACGCCCTGGACTCAATTTACGATTTCGTGGTCCACGCATATCCGAACAGTATTCCCTTCCTCCTTCAAATAACCCAGCATGGATCGTTTCAACCGCATGCTCGCCGCGGCCTCCGGCATGGGCATGGGTGGAGGTGCTCCGGGGCAGGACACCAACCTTGTCGACAACTCCGAGACGGTCTACATATCCTCCCTTGCACTGTTGAAGATGCTCCGGCACGGTCGCGCAGGAGTGCCCATGGAAGTCATGGGATTGATGCTAGGTGAATTCGTCGACGATTTCACAGTACGGGTAGTGGATGTTTTCGCGATGCCTCAGTCAGGAACATCTGTCAGTGTCGAATCAGTCGATCCCGTATTCCAGACCAAAATGATGGACATGCTTCGTCAAACGGGACGGCCAGAAACAGTCGTGGGCTGGTATCACTCTCATCCTGGTTTCGGTTGCTGGCTGTCTAGTGTCGATATCAACACGCAACAATCTTTCGAACAACTTACACCTCGGGCCGTCGCCGTCGTCGTCGATCCCATACAGTCTGTCAAAGGCAAAGTCGTGATAGATGCTTTCCGCCTCATCAACCCGCAGACAATGATGATGGGACAAGAACCACGCCAGACCACATCCAACTTGGGACACCTGAACAAACCCTCCATTCAAGCCCTCATTCATGGGTTGAACAGACATTACTACAGCATCGGCATTCAATATCGCAAAACAGGTCTAGAAGAGAACATGCTTATGAATCTCCACAAAGAGGTGTGGACGGAAGGACTTGAACTACCACATAGCTTTGACGGCGAGCGGAAACGCAACGAAGAAGGCCTGAAGCAACTTGTTCATCTTGCCGACGGATACGAACGCAGAGTTCGAGAAGAGAATGAATTGACACCCGAGCAGCTCAAGACTCGATACGTTGGCAAAGTGGACCCCAAGAAGCACATCGAAGACCTTGGCCAGCGGCTGATTGAAGACAACATCGTTGCTGTCTCAAGACAGGCCATTGACAAGGAAGTTAGTGTGGCAAAGAAGGCGCAACAAGCCAATGGTCACGGACAGTCAAATGGCGGAGATGGCTTGATGGACGTGGATGAACTGTAGGAACATGTTCCCAGAGTGTTCGGCGCAACAAACAGGACGAAAGAACGGTTTGATGGTTCCGATCGCTCAGACGATTCGGATAGCAGCTCAGATTACTCAGATGGCTTCGATGAGGAAGGTTTCCGGTGGGAGTCCTGCTCGGAAGGTTCCGATAGCTCGATGTGTTGGTCGAACTGCAAAAAACATGGCTGGCATGGCGCATTCTGCTAGAGAGTAAAGCACGTACGAAGGACGTCTTCTCAAGGAGTTTGACACAGGCGGCTTCAGAGGTTCGATCATGAGAACCATACAAACCACCACATCGTAGAAATCATCATTTCTCGCAATTGTCTTGGTCAGGATTGCTTCTTCCAGCAACCCATAGACGCCTGCACGCTTGGCCACCTCCAACGTGCTAGCACTGATGTCCAGGCCCTTCGACGTCTTGTGCTCAGGCACGTGCGAGACTCCTCCCAACCAAGCCAGTGCCGCTCCCAGCATCCAGTATCTTGACTTGTTCTAGCCGTCGCGTGCCGTTTGAACTGCGACCTTGCCTCTACCAGCGCGTCTGCGGCAAGCTTGGGAGCAGCGTACCTGGTAGTCTTCATCTTGGAAATCTTTGTCGTACTGTGAAGCCCATTCGTCGCCCAGACCACGCGCCTGTCCGTGCTAGACAGCGCATAGGCGCGCTGAAGGAAGGCGTTACCGCCCACAGAGTGAGTGGTCGATCAAAGCATGTGTAGCTTTTGATCAAAGTGCTGTTGGTATTCCAAATCCAAGACTTGATTACACACATGGTTGGGTGTCAGGGTACAGGTTTCTCCAACCTTCTTCAGCCGCCCATTGTTGTCAGGACCTGGCCAGGAAGATTTATCATTTACACCCCTATTCAAGGCTGGTTGACTTTCAGGTTCTCGAGTCCCTCAACTTCATCAGCGAAATCGAGGTTGTCGAATGCTTTGTCGGCATCAGCTTTGATCAAGTCGATCATACCCTTGGCAATGTCAGTCAACGATACTGCAATCACAGATGCCCTACGTACCTCGGGCATAATAGGCTTGCCAGAAGAATCCGTGACATATCGAAATGGCATTTCGGTAGTCTCATGCTCATCCAGCTTCAACTCAGGATAGTCAACATATGGGATTTTCTCAAGTGGTACTGGATCAAGATCAGCCTAACGGAAATCCTCGATGGGCGCGTAACATACTTTGGTCAAGTACAACCATGCGTGTTACTCGCACAGCAGTGTCCGTTGTCATCTGCTTGGGACCGAGTCGACGTCCCAAAAAGCCCTTCTTTCGCAACTCGCTGGTTCGATCTGGAACTGTTAGCATGGCACGGCGATGAGCCTGTAGGGACGTACCTCTAGGAGGATCATCACCTGTGAAGAGATTAGCAATGAACACAACAATATAAGTCATCACGCACCCAATATCCCTCCAAACAAGAAGACGTCGAAGTCATTGGCATCGGCAGGCTCTAACTCCTGCTTTGCCGCAGGATCCAGTAGACAGATCTTCTCCTTCTTGTGCGCATAATACGTTTCAATACTGTCCGTCCTTCCCTCTGCACCTACTTTTTGCAGACTCTTCACATCTTGAGTGTCCAACAAGGACTGTGGTACAGATGACAGGATAAAGTGACATCCAGATTCGCTCGATTCTTTAGCGATGGTCCGGTATTCAAGGGCGGACCACGGTCCAAGTTCCGGGTCAAGATGTTCGACCACGAAGGTGTACTTGGGCTTTGCCATGCTTGCTAGCTGTGTCCTTGAAGTCAATCGCTACGTTGGTCTCGTGAATACTAAGAAAATTATGAACGAAGCATGCATGCGGCTATTCCTCGGCAGGTCATTCATGAATGTTCGGATAGCAGCATCATCCACCACGGTGATTGGCTCCAGACGTCGTCACTCGTCCTACCGTGCATCCTGTGCCATCTGCGGCAAGCTGCAAAGTTGACCTCAACTCTCAGCCAACCAACTCATTCATTGCTAGACTCTTAATCGTTACCCCAGAATCCAGACGCAACGAACCAAACTCAACGACCACTCGTATCTCTTCTGTCAAACATTGCTTCCGAAGATACCATTTCCTGACCCCCGCCTACCACCAAACACCCTGCTAACCCACCTAAACACAACACGAAACACCTGCGTTGGCATTGGGTGAAGACAACCCAGGGAAACACTTCTCCGTCCTCTGTCCCTTTTCGCTCTACCGAAGTCACGGAAAACTCTCCCCGACAGCTTTACGAGGGTTTCGATAATCTTCTTTTTTACCTTCCTGCTCAAGTGACAACAATCAGCGCTCGGGCCAATTCTCTCACAGACACCCCTCCTTCCACCCTTATATCTATCTCATCGTCACGGGTGACAAAGAAAAAGTTCTCGTCAACCTGCTACAATACAACACTCAAAACACACTGGACCGGACTTCTCCCAAACTCAATTGTTCAGGTACAGGCAAGATCGGGACCGCAGCTTTCTGATCGGCAGGGGCTTACACCTCTCCGACTGCTATTCGAGCAAAACATCCACAGAAACTCTCCAGGAGAAAAAGTACAGAACAAGATCACAACGATGAATCCTCACCAAAAGAACAAGATTGACCTCAACGTACGGTCAAGCTCCTGCCGCCTACACAACCAACGCTAACTTCCTCACAGAAACTCTCCCCCGAGGAGCAACGCCTCTTCAGACTCTACGGCAAGCTGCCAAACAAGTCCGATCTCCTACAGAACAAATTGAAGGTAACACTATCGTCCGCACCATTTTAGCGGCGTTCTGACAAAAGAACAGGAGCGCAAGTACTTCGACTCAGGCGATTACGCACTCTCCAAAGCCGGCAAAGCCTCCGACACGGGCGTCACCACAATCGGAACCGAGCACCCCAAAGCCGACGAGATCCCACACAACAGTCCTCTCACGCACACCATCTCCCGCAACGACTCTATCGCCGGAAGCCCAGACGGCCAGCCCATCCTCCCACCAGGCCCTGCGGGCATGCACCGTGGCAGCATAAACGGTATTCCTGGTGGTGGACTCACAAGCCGTAGTCCCGTCAAAGAGAGTAGCTACCTGGCCAGAAGCGCGAGTATCGACGAGGCGGGTAGCAAGCAGGAGATGGGTGACAACGGTACAATTCCTCTGGACGGCAGCATCAGTCCACCAGCCAGAAAGGAAGGGATCCCTATTCGGAGATGAGGTACTATCAGTGGAGTTCCAGTAGGCGATGAAATTTGGCCCGGACGACGAACACCCTAAGGGAAAAAGGCTTATGTACTACGAGATTACGGCAGTGCGATGTGCCATCGATGGGTAAGACGCTACGCGAACTGTGTGCTGGGATTACACAACGTAAGATGAACTGGACGGCTTGCTCGCTACAGCAGGACGCGTCCAAGGCATGTGCGAACATGGAAAGTCATAAAGACAGTCCTTACGGACGAGTTATACTAGTTTATGCTACGTTATGACCAAACTTTGGGGATTGTTGCGAAGGGAAGGGCGTTTGTATCAATGATACTTTCAATGATGATTAAGTCATGATCTCTGTCCTTTTTGATATTCGTACGACCTGCACGAACGCTCCTTTCAAGCCTCCTCCAGTTGTCGTTTTGTGTCGAGCCTGCCTTTGCATCCGGTGCTGACCCTCCGGCTCGAACTATGATCATAGCTTGCTCAATTTGATATGAGCTTCCAACCATCGTAATTCATGCTCTCATTGTCCCTTGTGCCTCAGTGCTGTGATGCCTTCTCCTTCCTGTGATGCCGGTCCTTCGTATTTGCCATCTGTCCAATGCGCTTTTCGCTGCGCACCGTCTGTTCTTGTGGCCACTGACCCATCCCATTGTTCTTTCCCTCGCTTTCAGTGCATGATATCATTCCAAGGCCCGTACGGCACTCAAATGCAATCGAATCGATCCGCTCGCCCAGTAAAGCATACCGGAACTCCTCGCTTTCGATGTCCAAGATACCGATTTTACCAAAGGGCGCTGTGACTGGTAGAACACGAAAAGCATGTGTTTGCTACATTGCATGCTCCCTTCTCGGCAGGGGTTTCAGTGCGATGTGCTTCGTTGATGGAATCCTGCCCAGTTGACGTTGGGTACGTCGTGACTAGCTCACCTGAGGAAGTGATAGATGTCCTGAATGAAACGATCTTGTAATGTCGCCTTTTTCTCAATCGACCTTCCAGTGCCCGCCATCAATATCGTCTTCTTTGCCGAGCCACAATTCAACCGCATACAGCCCCATTGTTATGACGAGATTTATCCACTTCCAGATATTTCCGTTCATTCCAGGCTGGCCGTTTCCACTCCACCAAGCACTGATTGACTCTGTCAACCCCGGAGTATAGCCGCCCATGGTGGTAGCGAAATGCTGCATAAGGAGACTGGTGTAGACTGCGATGAGAATGCTCGGCGAAAACCACGAAAGGAATGCCAGGAACTGGTTACCAGCATTACTGTCGTCAAGAGATGGTTCGATGCTCAAGCCTCTGGCACCGCTTTCGTTAATGGCCGGAATAATGCGAGTCGACGCATAGAAGACGAACAGCCGATAACCGAGCGAGATGAGAACCGAAGGTGTGACAGCTCTAAAGGCTGCTATGGTGAAGTCCAATGCGTTCACCAGAGCTTCCGGGAGTGATGATAGTGCATACATGATGGCTGTATATGAGGACATGATAATCGGTGGAAATGGGGGAAAATCGGGTGCTGAGGATGGTGTATTGGCTTCCACAGGGACGTTAGGCTTGTAGTCGGTGAAGATCTGGTAGATACACAGCACAATGTAGGCGAAGAGCAGAGACGATTCCATCGCTGTACCGCGCCCAGAGACTATACCATATCCACACAGGAAGATGGCTGAAGCAATCGCTATACCGATCAGGGTGGAGTCGAGGTTGGAGACATCTGGGAATTGCAGCACTCGCCAGAGGAAGTAGACTGAACTCGACACCACTCCTGCCGACGTTACTAGAAGGGTAAGAAGCCATGCATCGCTCCATTCACTCCGGTTGACGAGCCACTTCGTCAATTGTCCGACGGCCTGAATAACGAGCAGGCTGCAGAACCCTTCCAGGAGCTGAAACATCGGGGACGACCATCGGAGCAAGATGTCCCAACTTCCAAGAGTGGTGTTTTCCAGTAGTCCTTCTCGTCCGAAGACAGAATCCCAAAAGCCAGTGTGTGAACCTAGGAAACCTTTCTTGTTCCTAAACGTCCTTTCCACCCATCCTCCACTGTTGTTGGCATCAACGGAAAACCGTCCCAAGGCCCAAATGCACAGGCTGGGCAATACGAGCCATTGTACACCTCGCAGGATGTTTATGCATGCCTTCCTGACCGAAGAACTGTCGGGTGTAGATACCCGCAGGATCGAGAGGATGAAGTAAAACGAGGCGATGGAGAGCGAGAAGGCTAGGCCGGCGTCGCGTCCGCCAATATCGAAAGTGAGGGGTACCAATAGAATAATGAGTGTCAAGAAGAGTAACGAGGAGAGCGCCCGGAGGAACATTCGGTCGGTGGGCAGAGCGATCGATCTGCTGATGGAAAATGGAGGTAGCGCTGCTGCGTAGCCGTGTCGGTCAAACAGGCTTGAGGTGAATCGCGGTTTTGTCAAGGGCGGGATTTTCACATGTCATTCCGATTCGCGCGCGTTGGAGAACTCGAGTGATTGCGAAGATGGTCGTTTTGGGTATGATAAGAGGTCGCAGAGGATGAGGTGAGAACTGATAACTCGCTGGGTAAAAAGAACGTCGAAGAGGTGGAGCCAGGAATGTCGCGTGCACTGCACCGAGTTAAAGAAGCGAAAGGGCAAGGGCGAGGTTGATTTTGATCGTGTAAGATGCAGGGAAAAAAAGATGGACAGGGACCACAAACAAGGCAGTGAGGCCTCACTGACGACACAGTTTGGCGTTTTGCAAGGTGATCCCAGTGGTTTACAGGCTGGCAAAAGTCATGTATAGAATGGTTCTTTGTGACGAAGTGCCCGTCCAACCAATATTCTATTCTATCCAGCAAATTACTCTGCTTCTACCATTCTTCACCGCAAGAACAAGACGCTAATAACAAGTGGATTCTTGATTCCCAACCGATATTTTCGCAAAGTCTGCCTGCCATAGCGTGATGGTAGAGCCAACCTGGACAGTTGTATTCTGATTCATATCTTCCTGCATTTAGGTGTTCACGATCGACATTCGGTAAGATACTGATGCACACGTGGAAAGGGACAGTTATAATGCACGATGAGGTGATTCTAAGGAGGCTGTATGTGGCTGTGAGAGTTCATATAGTCTCATAGAGTGTCTCTCGAAACCGGTACAACAATATTCCGGATAAGTGCTGCATTTGGGCGACCTAGCAAGCCTAGGCTCTAGGGGTGGGAGGCTCCCACGTACTGTGCAGCCGCCGATTAGCCGGCTCTTGGCTGCGGAGGCGAGTGTCGACGCCCATCTCCAAAATAATTCTGGCTACAGCGAAGATACGTTGAAGAAGACTCCATTTCCCTCTGCTTGCACCTGTTTATGTTCCGAACTTTGATCAGAATGGCTGCGCAAACGGCGTCGAAAAGAATGAAAACCGATCCCCTTGTCATTGGCACCCACAATGGCCATTTCCACGCAGATGAGGCACTGGCAGTTTACATGCTGCGACTTCTTCCAGACTATGCTTCTGCCTCACTCGTGAGAACTCGAGACCCTTCTCTCTTGGAGACTTGTCATACTGTCGTAGACGTCGGAGGCGAATATGACACCACAAAGAACCGCTATGATCATCATCAGCGCACCTTTGATACTGCTTTCCCTGAACACCGGACAAAACTTTCCTCGGCCGGCCTGGTCTACATGCACTTCGGCAAGGCCATCATTGCGCAACACACGAAACTCCCTATTGACAACCCAGACGTCGAGCTCTTGTATCGTAAGCTGTACGACGATTTCGTTGAGGCCGTGGACGCCAACGACAACGGTATTTCAAAATATGATGATAGCAAACTAGAACAAGCTGGCATTGAGAAGAGATTTAAGGATGGTGGTATCACTCTCGCAAGTTTGGTGAATGATCTAAACCATGATGATCCGATGGGTTCACCTTCAAGAAGTACCGCAGATCAGCCCCAAGCGGAGGAGGATTTCCGCTTCTCACTCGCCTCAAGCCTCATGGGCAACGCTTTCCTTCGCAAACTTCACGGTGCCGCTACCGCCTGGCTCCCTGCTCGGTCTATCGTCAAGGAGGCCTTCAATACCCGTTCCAGCGCTCATCCGTCAGGTCAACTCTTGGTCCTGCCTCGAGCGGGCATACCCTGGAAAGAACACCTGTACAGCATCGAGGACGAAGCCGGACTGTCTCCTGAACAACAAGTTCTCTTCGTCATCTATCCCGAAAAAGAAGAGCCCGGCTCAAAGTGGAGGATTCAGACAGTCAGCAAGAACATGTCTAGTTTCGAAAACCGAAAGAGTCTTCCGGAGCCATGGCGAGGTGTGAGAGATGCGGAACTGGATGCTTTGCTTGGAGAAGATGTTCAAAATGGTGCTGTCTTCGTTCATGCCGCTGGTTTCATTGGCGGGCACAAGACGGAGGCCGGTGTGCGAGCCATGGCTGCACTAGCGTTGGCGTCGTAAAGGGGTTCGAGATGATCGAAACTCCTAAATCCCGACCGTTGACCCCCTCACTAGAACACTGCAGCTCTTTACACGAGGCAAACCAACGAGAGAATGTGGCTCACCACAAAACGTTGGCAAGAACAGAAACAGCATTGTGATGCATGGGGTCATCTATCTTCTCATGTGCCAATTCTTGAGCAGCAGCACCAGGTCCTTGTTTTCTGAGGGACAATCCATTGGGCACAAGTGGTGTTACAATTGTCAATCCCAAGAAGAGGTCTGCGGCTCTCAGAAGATGATGTGGGCACGCAAAGCACCACTGCGATGGTCGACCCCAGCAGTGGCCCGAGCGTTCAAAATGGATGCAAAGGACATGAAGATACAGTGAGCACGATGGCGGATGTGATACAATTGGGGGGTTTAGAGCGCAAGGCTGAGGCTGAAAAAGGGGAAATATGCGGAGGATGAGTCCGGCCCCTGATCGATTATACCTGGTACGAGGTAGCGACCGTCATACTCAACTCAAAAAATTACGTCACAACTGGTCACTCAACGGTTTAACTTGAGACACCGTTATTCTGATCTACAAAATGATCGAAAAGTCGCGTGCTTCTCCAGTAGTAGATTCTCCTGTACCTAAATACCCATAAGTTGACTGATCTACCATTTCGACCAATCCTGAACTAAGATCGGCTCACCTCAAAACATTCAATATGGCATCGACAGAACAACTCCACATCTCAAACCTTTTCTCACTCAAAGGCCATGTCTGTCTCGTAACTGGCGGAGGTATATTAAATCCTCCATCTACAAAGATGTGCACTTGACTGACCTCGTCGTACAGGAACGGGCATTGGCCTTATGGCCACTCAAGCCCTTGCAGCGAATGGTACGTCACCACCTCAAGAGATTTGACCTCGTTATGCCTCGATCACTGACACCACGACAGGAGCCAAAGTGTACATCACAGGTCGACGAAAGGAAGTTCTCGAAAACACTGCCAAAACTCACGGCCCGCAAGACTCAGACAACTCACTCCAGGGCGAGATCATTCCAATCGGACCCTGCGACGTTACCAAGAAAGAAGACCTCGAATCACTGACCAAGGAAATCGAGTCCAAGGAGAAGTACCTCTCACTAGTCGTTGCCGCAGCAGGTGTTTCTGGTCCCAAAGGATTCCCCGACACTGGCGATGCCCAACAAATGAAGGAGAACCTGTGGAAGGAGGAAGTCGACGAGTGGAACTCGACGTACAAAACGAACGTGACGAGCGTCTTCTTCAGCGTGGTCACGTTTCTGCCGCTCCTGCAGCGCGCCCCAGAGAAACTCAGTTCCAGCGTGATCGTCATCTCCAGCATGTCCGGCATGATGCGTCACTCACAGTCACACTTCTCTTACAACGCCTCCAAGGCCGCGACAGTACATCTGACACGCATGATGAGTAAGGAATTCGCCAAAACTGGGATCAGAGTCAACAGTATCGCGCCGGGCTATTTCCCGTCCGAAATGACCATGAAGGAGTCAGATGAAACCAACAAAGTTGAGATGCCAGACGAGAAGGTCAAGGATAAAGGTCACGAAGTGCCTGCTGGACGATCCGGGACTGATGAAGAAATGGCCATGGGTGTCATCTTCCTTGCAAGATGCGGTTACATCAATGGTGAGATCGTGAAGCTGGATGGTGGCGTCCTGAATGAAGTGGGCAGTTAAGCGAGAGCCATAGAAGGTTCATAGTCAACCCTGGACGGCAGAAGGTATGCTAGATCAAGCGAGACTGAAAGCGTCTCCAGAGATTGAGTGAGTCGCAGAGCAAGTCAAAGCATACAAACGGGATGCTCACGTAGATGGCCATTGAGTCGATTGCCAGTGATACTGTCAGTTCAATGGGTGCTCTACGACACTGCAACAGCGATTACAAAACAAAGCGGTGCAAATGCGGTTAACATTTTGTACTCATACAATTTGTTCATCCAGTCAATAATGCTCCCATATCCCTCGACTCGCAATCTCGCCCACATTCCCGTCTGGATCAGTGAAGTAGATGCTCTTGCCACCTCTCGGCCACTGAACCATTCCCGTAACCTTGACCTCTTGTTGTTCGAACCACTCTTCGTATGCCTGCACATCTTCCGTGGACTTGACAGCCAGACAGAAGTGGTGATGGAGACTTCCCTTGTCCGGCTCTGTAGATGCCGACTCATTGAGTAGTACATCGAGAACATCCTTCGTCGGACCGTGACCGGGTATCGTCCCGCGGTTGTCAGGCATAGGCGAATCTGCGGACGTGCTGCCCAACTGGAATAAGAGGAGAGTTGTTTGGCCAAGGGCAAAGCCGGACATCCGGGGCGTATCCAGAAAAGGCTCGATATGGAAGATTTTGCTGTAGAACGATGTTGACGATCTGATGTCTTTGACCATGAGACACGTCTCGAGGACGTGTGTTATCGGTGGTGGAGGGGCCGTGGTTGAACTTGACGACTCTTTCTCCACAGCTTGAGGCATGGTAGCTTTGTTCTTGGGTGGACTGGCGGCTGGTGACGCTCGCAATGATGGCCCTGAGAATGCCCTCTTGCTTGAACTGCAATTGAGGACTGGCGAGCAGATCGGACTTAGAAGCCGGAGATGTAAACGTGAATGAGAAGTATGGGATAGCTTTCGGGCAGGTAACCTAGCTATGGTTGTTGGAACACAATGCCCCCTCATTTCAAAGTCTTGCGTCTTTGCCGCGCCCTTTTGACGGTCTCGTGTTCTGGGACGGCTTTGCCTTTCATAGTGCACGAGATTCAAGGCGAAAAGACGTCAGCCCAGAATATGGGGAAGGGTGTGAGTTAATTAGCGTGAGTGGTGTGGGGGCTTACCTCATGGACGAGGCTGGACTTCCTGTCAGGCGGAGAAGCTTACCGAAAGACAATGAACCTGCATCCTCAGTAGTTGAATACTGTAGAATTGCAGCGTTGCCATTGATTCATGTAGATGGTGAGTCGGACGCTCACATCTTCCAATCAGCAGCAGACAAAATGTATCGCCAATGGATATATATGGACGCCTCTGCTGTGTGTGAGGCCAATCAGCGAGCGAAGCTTTAATGCAGGCATCTTTCCGGCCAGCAATGAGAGCGCGTACAGCCTCACGCGCCCAAGGGCGCGTTCTTTTGATAGTAGTCTCCTAAAATAGAGCGGCTTGCCTCGTCCAATAACCTTGGACTGCCCCATTTCATACCTCAGCGGCAAGTACATTCTTGATGGTTATAAAGGATGCTCAAGAGACCGCAGAATGAACTATATCACCAGCGATAGAGGCTGGACCTTGTTGGAGTAATATTTAATTGACCTGCATGCAAAATGTCACCATCAAGAAGTGCATCCCGCAGCCTCAGTCGTCCCAGCCTTCACAGCCGTCAGGCATCCCGGTCGACGGAACACAGCAGCATGAGTGAGAGAAAAGCCTCGTTCGGCTGTGCCGATTACCGATCAGCCACTCTCGAACCAAACAACATCATAGTCGAGGACCAACAAATGGACGATGATCGATGGAGCCGATTAGCTTTCGCCCTTGGTATGCCGTTTGGAGAGTCACTCCGTGCCAGCTCCGCTACCACCAAGTTTGCTCAGCAGATCAGGTCACAAAGATCCGTGACCAGTAGGGAAATGGCGGAGATGCTAGTTCCCTTACTGGCCTCAATAGCAATAGATCACAACGCGCTCAAGTGCCGCACTGACGCCGCCTTTTGCCGGGACGCGGTACCCGATGAAGTGCATGATGCCGAGATTGAGGATGGTTGGAAGATGCAGCTCCCTACACCTAAGCCTGCCATCACGTTAGGATATTCGAACAGTTCGTTCACATGTCAGCAACTTGAACTGCAGCAGTACATCATCACAAACAACAAGAACGAGCCATGTGACTTGCACCAGCTCTCACAGCCAGTACCCGATATCTACTGGCCCTTCTTCGTCGTGGAAGTCGAGGAACACTCGATGCTAGCGGCACGGAATGCTTGTGCTGGCTCGGCGGCAACATGCAACAATGCGCTCATGATTCTCGCCGCAGCCGCACAGGAGCCACAGAGGCATTACCAGGACGCGGACTTCTTGTGGAAGCTGAGCAAGGCTGCTCAGTCATTCTCGCTGGCCATCAACGGCAAGACAGCCTGCCTCAACACCCACAATTCTGAAGGTCACTTACCTCATGGTGTGGCGACCATCCGCTCCTATAGACTCGATGATGAAAGGGAGGTCGAAGCACTGGCTGCGCGGATCAGGAGTATATTTGTCTGGGCAGAGAATTCCAGGCTCCGCTCAATATGTGATTTGTTGAACACGTTTGACAGAAAAGTCCAGATGGAGCGTAACCTGACCGTGGTGATACCACCAGCTCGACCTGGTTCGACCGACTCCGCAAGGTCTGGCGGGCAGCGCAGGAGACGCAGAAGCATCATCAGAGCGGTCCTCACTGGACAGTCTTCCAGGATGGGCGAAAGACTATCATGCCAGCGTCAGCGTTTTGAATTGAGGTTCTTCGGGTCAGGCGTTCGATAGGGAGAGCGCATGCATTAGACCTTGGAAAGCGCATTGGAGTATCCTCGCATTCTGGAGGCTGGAAGCGATGTGACCTTGCTGCAAATGGTTCTGAATGCGGTGTGATAGTGAAGCGAAAGGGGAAGAGATAAATGTTTCGATGCCCCTCTCTGTGGCGTTGGTACTTGCCGGGGTAGGCACGCTCAATTGCAGCTTCATCACAACCTTACAACCTCCCGTTCCTGCCTTCTGCACTCGACAATTGTGATCATCACTTCTTCCGTGCTTTCGGGTGCGAGACTTGCATTCAACAATGTTTCCGCTCCTACCATACCCTCCCAGAGCAGGTGCTGGTAGGACGCTTCTTCCCACGTGTTTCTATGCGAGCATCTTGAGCCTGGTCAGCCCTATCAGGTCGTCTCGATAACCGCCCAACTTGGGACCAGGCCACACCACCACAACCTATCCTCTCTCCACAACTTTACAATCCACCAGGTTGTTCATCACAGCCTTCCTGAAGTTTCGGGCTTGTGGCACCCGAATCTGCCTAGTATCCTCTGAAGAGACGATGTTTAAGCCTTCATCGGGATGATCCAGCCCAAGAACCTAACATGGCACCAGTGACTGTCTTTGCACAGAACCTCCCGGTGGGCCACACTGATGTGTTTCACTGTCACACTACAGGTTTAGCATATCGTTGCGGCGATAGTCAATCCAGTGTTGCGAAGACTTACAGTACTCCCGGGGCCGCCACCCGGTGATGGAAGCACTTTCATGTCCTTGTTGGTATTAGTATGTGCTTGCCGTGTTTCCAGGCATTACTACAAGTCCTGGCGCGAGAGGATGGTGGTACAGGAGGTTGACATATACCCCCATAGTTGACACAGACTCTAACTGCCTTCTCTTGGTCCCCCTCCTCGCTATAAGGTCGCCCTCCAGGTCACCTCCGCTTCTTCCTTCCCGTTCCCCATCTCTGAGCTTAAACATATACTGACCACATACAATCGTCTCTACCAATGTGTTGATGAAATCTGCTGGGTTTGCGACACGACCTGTCCCCCGGCTGTGTCTTTTGGGTCTAACAGTAGCAGCGTCTCTGTGGTACTATCACCGCGATTGCCAATCGCGTGAGCCATGTCAGCTGTCGCCGAGACCATCGAGATCTCTGTGAATGGTGATTTGCCCCCAACGTCCTACGATGGCAGCCATCTGCCGTGGAAAGCCTACCGTCAACATGTCCTTGGCGCTTATCGCATAAAGATAGTCGACCTGGCACCGAGGGAGAGGCTCCCTTCAACGCTTCTGTCCATGATAGAAGAGGAACTGCCTCGCGCCGCCAGATACGATGACCTCAAACAAGCATTCCGAGAGCAGGTGATCAATGGCCGGGGCTTTGGACCTTCACCTCTATTCCCCCCGAACTTACTGCCATCTATCAATGACGAAACAAGACTTGCTCGATGCATGATCCCCAATTTCAGCCGCGAAGCTCTCCCTGAGCATGCAATCAACCAGACGGGGCCCCTCTACAAGCTCAACATACCACGTTCCGGACTCGGCTGTGGCTTTTCTGCCTCTGCTATGACAGCAGATGAACTGAACGCCCTACCTTCATATCTGGTGACTACGGGGACAATTGTCCACTTCGAGACTGGATACATCTCACCTGGTGCCGCGATGTATTGTCCTTTTCTGATTTTCGAACGTGGACAGGGTGACAAAGATACCCGCCTAGAAGCCGCCAACAACCAGTGTGCCACTGGGGGCGCTTGTTGTCTTCAAGCACTTCAAATGTTGTACGCCAAAGCCTGGAAGGGACAAATGATGCCTGAACTGCCCATCACCTTTTCCTGCGTCATTGAAAACACTTTTGCCGTCATGAATATACATTGGATCGACCACAGCCAAGCGTTCTGTATGGCGCCTCTGGTCAAGTTCGACCTGACAAAGGACGACCACTTCAATCAATTCCACGTTTGGGTCGACTCGATTGGCAATTGGGCGCTGACACACATATTGCCACTGGTTAAGATGGCTTTGAATCGATTGCGTCTGACAACGAGCACTCCACCTCCTACTGCACGGGCACCTCAACTTACGCTCGACACGGCAGACTATCCCAATGATGCGCTTGTGAAGTCTCTTCGGACAAGCTTTCAAAACATACCTTGGCGGTTTGAAGACGACGAGTATACTCCTGTCAGCAGCAGTACTGCAAGCTGGGGCAGTCCGGTGATACTCAACGCCAATTTCCCATCTTATCCAAACGTTCCTGCTCGTCACGCCAGACTGCAGACACCCACCTCTGCCATCCAAAGAAAACAATTCTCTGCGCTGCTTGGTCAGCGTCCCACACCACCGCCAGCTTACTCGGAGAACTCCGAGCTAATCTGGCAGAAGCGATTCGCGCACGCCATGGACGAGGTCCGGGACCTGCAACGCCAACTCCAAGAACTCCAGAACAAAGTCGAGGAATCGAACATGTCCGTCCAGAACGACATGTCTGGCCTCAGAATGACCGTCAACTCGGTGCTACGTAAGGAGACTCTCAACCAGCGGAACAAATCCCTATCACTGGGCATACAGGAGATGTATTCGCAGTCGAACACCCCTTGCAGCCCACTCGTCAATGAGATTGAGGTACGTCCAGCCTTCAGTCCCGAGAGAGCCATGTACCGGGACGGTCAATACCAGAAGGTCCCGATGCCGCTGTCTCCCAACGTCCTAGCTTCAGGACTCCCTTCCCCAGGTCTACCCTCACCCGGGCTACTTTTTCCTGGAATGCCATCGCCGACGTTCTCCATGTACAGTGAAAACAACGTGGTCATGATTCCACCTGCGCCTCCAAAGTCGGCCTCATTCCTGAAGTTCGCAGGTCTCATGGTCTCTGGGCACATGATCGGAGTCTTCATTCCAAACATGTTACTGAGGGTCTTTGTGCTGGGCTGCATCACAGATGTGTCTATGCTCGCCTTTGCCAGTCCCCACTTGCCCAGCTCGGCGGAGTACTTGTTTTCCTTCTGGCGATCCATGAGGTGAATGTGTGGTCGCTAAGCCTCACACGGCCGGGATTCACAGTGTGTCCTTTCTTTCACATCTCAGCGGTAGAGTTTGCGGAAATGGTCGGGTCTCTTGGGTTGGAAAATAATGAAGTGCTTCTACTGCGCACGGCTGAGTATGTCTGCCTTTTGAGGTCTCGCTAGCAGCAGTAATAAGAAGGTCATACAAGACGGATGAAGATGTATCATTATATGAGAAAAGGTCTGAGGAGGACTATCCTGACAAGCCGAAATGGAGGATTTCGAACTGGTTTGCCTTCCCTCATTCATGCACTCATAGGGCATCAGTCCGGTACCGGCTTGCTGAATACTGCACTGTACTACTGCGTAAATGCTTTCCCAAATATCGGCATGCATGCGAGGCTAGCTTCCAAGAACACAAACATTTGAGGACATCCTGGTATTCAATGGGTCCTTTCACAGAGATCCCTGGAAACCGGTCTGGGCCTTGGCCTCAGCAAGTAAGGCGATTCTAGTAGTGGGAAGGCCAGAGGCCATAGGCCAATCAATGTGGACTGGTATAGATCGACCACTAGTCCAAAATGGTTGCATTCGCTGGAACGGCCTTTCGTGGCAACCGGTGAGAGAGAGTCTGACTACAGAGGGGCTTCACGGTATTCAGACTACCTCAATAGAGTCCATCAAGTGTCGTCGATCATGAGGGCTTGCAGGACGCCTAGTGAATGTGGCCGGTCGATCCTGGATTACATGCCTCCACCTAGGACTGATTCGTAGATCCTCATGGTCGATTTCATAATATCAAAGACATCATAGGGCGTCATTGGGATGAGCGATAGCGTGCAGCATACGGAGAAAAGCCGTTATGATGGTGGTAACTTGGCGCTTGGTTCGCATATGCAAAGGCGTTAATGGTGCCAGCCTCATGTCCGAAACCGGGCAAGTCCAAATGCCTTGGTAAGCAGCCAAACGTGTGTCTAGGCCAGCCCAGGCAGCTGGTTAACACTGATGCCTGCAAGTTGTGCGCAACGGCACGTAAGGGACCTTTCACCCATGTCAGAAAATCCCCAGACCAGAGGAAAATAAGTCTCCGGACAAACGATCTAGCCTGGCCCGTTCTTCAGCCCCTGGCATGGAGGCTAATCTACACTGTTGCATACCTGTCAACCGCTCCTCGTACCACAGCCTGATATTTGATAATCATTTTTGATGCCTGCCAACGGCACCATGCATGCGATCATGTACTCATGATAGCTCGTATGTGCACATCATGTCAGTGTAGATCGGCTCCGCGATAGGCCGGAAGGTAGGTAGGGAAATTGTCATCGAGGCTCATGCTTCCTGGGAACGAGCACTTGAGATGCCCAACATGATATCATAGCGGTACCAACGCCCTCATGCCATGGCTGATGTCGAACCATGTTGACTTTAGACGGCCAGGAACCATTCGAGATTCATCGAGAATTTCATCAAGCCGAAAGACCAATACCCCGTCACCGGACTTTGCCAGACGACTGACTCTGAACCACACATAACATCGATGAAGAGGCTCCGATCAGGTGCGAAGCAAAAGGAAGATGCAGATCGAATTCATCAACGTCTCGAAACCTTCCGACGCGCTTTCAGGGCCCCAGCAGAGTAAGATCAAATCGCACGCGATGCGCCATGTCCATCGGCGGAAAGCCTCTGGACTGGCCAGGAGAACACACTCCCCAAGGTACTGCAAATGTAACAGGCCTTTGGCATCAGATGCAAAATATCCGACTGCTGCGCAACCCACGGCTGGACAGAAACAGGGAGAGCTTTGTCGAGGGAGCTGGGCACATTGGCATGGAGACAGCACATCTTGTCCTCTTCCGAGCAAGGCCACCAGGTTTATCTGCCATGAATGTGGGTGCGCCAAATTAGATGCTGCCGCCATGGTCAACTCCGCCATGTGCCACCACTGTTCGTCACAAATTGCCCTCAGAGAGGAGTCATTCGACTTCTTCGCTTCCGCAGCAGTGCCTATCACTCCTCGATTTCGCCAGCTTTTGAACCATTGTATGTTTTGAATGCTTGCGACCGTCGTTCGTGGAAAATATTTGCTGACATGCAATTTTCCCAACAGTCATCGAAATCCTCACACCTGTCACCAATCCTGTCATATACGGTCCGGCGGACAAAATTGTGATTACGTCCGCTCTGATTGACATTCTCAGGAGTGTCGTCAAGGATCCAGCCTGTTTGCATGCTGTGATCGCGGATGCAGCCTCGCATCAGGCTGGAGTGCGGAAGGAAAACAATCAGGTTGAAGAGCATAAGCTTGCGCAAGAAGAAGCGGATACCCATCGAAGTAAGGCTATTAGCCTAGTTCGAGCCAGACTCCAGTATCAGCATGGATCTTTCAGTACGTCCACCATAATCACTGTGCGTCATTTGGGCGTTATGGCCGTAAGTTCGCGTCTGAGGAATAATTCAACCCGAAACCCGTGACGCTGACAAGACTGGTCGATCAAACAGATAAAGCAAGGAGAGGAGGAATTTGTCGCTCACCACGATGGATTGGCGGAAATGGTCAAGCTCAGTGGAGGCATCGATGCGCTCCCTCGAACAGCGGCTTATCACGTCTCCAAGTCAGTCACCGACCCGAGTTTGCTTTTCAAAGCCTCCCACTGATCCTATACCATTTAGGGCCGAAGCTCAGATGGCGTGGCATCGACAACGAACACCGCTTCTCCCTCCTTTCAAGAGCAGATTCTATGACGCCGACTGCTGGGATGAGGAAGCCGGAATGTTGCTGGACCAGTTTGAAAGACCCTGCGAAGATCACCATCTGTGGACCTCCTTATGTCCTCAATTGTTCGAGGTAGCATGTGAACTGCAACACCTCACTCGACTGGTCGAGACTTACAGTAGGACCCCTCGTCTGGTTACGGCATTGATGAGGGAGTTCGCCGAGGACACTTATGCAAAAGTTCAGTACAACATTGTGTCCTTCCCATTCCCATGCCCGGGCGCCTGCGACACTCCTGAATACCACCGTCAGGATGCTTTGCGGGTGGCGGCCCTGATATATCTCAATACGGCAATCCGTGTGAAGCCATACGACAAGTTTCTGCAGACATTGATCACCCGTCTGTCAGGATCTTTGCAGAAGTCCAATGTCGAAGAACTTTGGGTACCACACCAGAGCGTTCTCCTCTGGGTAATGTTCCTTGGGTATCATGCATGTAGGGGGAAGGCTGAGCAGGAGTGGTATGCGACTGAGCTTCGGCGGCTGGTACATTTCGTGCACTTCCGGAGGCTGGATGATATACGCGTGGTCCTTCGCATGTCTCTCTATAGAGAGAGCGTTTATGACGCAACATTGCGTGACTTGTGCACGAATTGTTTGCAGCCATTGTTGAATGAATAAAATGTAAGAGGAAGGGGAGATGTTTGTGTCATCAACCACCTTCATGTCTGGCTCGTTTCCGGTCTCGTATCCTCTTCTCGGTTGCCATGAACTCTCGGATTCCGATAGGAATGCCAGCGAACAGTATGTCCTCTTCATTTTCCGGAGATGAAGGCGTTGTCCAGAGACTCTCGCTCCCGCCACCATCATCGTCCATGCTGCCGGAAGCCTCGTGGACCTCAGGTCGGGCTAGCTGGATCTTCGGGCCTTCCGCTGTTCGGTTGGGGGATCTTGATTGTGCTTCGTGTACTCGGGCAGCCCATGCCTCTACGTCGTCTCTGTAGTCATCCCAGACGCAGTGTACGCAGCCACTCATGCAGCAATTATCCGGTTCACCTGGCCGTGGCGGAACAGGTACACCATTGATGGTCCTCCAAGTGGCATCCGGTGTATCTGAAACGGTTCGTTGGTACCCGGATCCTTCTATTGAGCCAAACAGCTTCCTAGCTCTTTCTTCCTTGGACTGATCACCGCCTGTTGGCACAAAGTCTGGTAGAGGGCTGTCCTCGTGGGTGGTCTCCGGTAGTGGCGAAGAGAGTAGGTCGGTGTAGAAGTCACCCAAAGGCACAGCTTGCCGCTGATCCTCGAGCTCTTCGCGACAAGCAGCGCTGGTCAGGTGGAAGGACCTGCGCCATTCTGAAGAGGTAAATGTCGTGTTATGGTTGACTCGTGGTCTCGCGGGTGACTGGCTCTCCCGAAGCAGGAGCTGCCGTCGTAGACAAGGTGCACAGGTCCACGCGCGCTTCACCAGCACAGTTACCAGAGGATTTAATGTGGCCATGTCCTATACTTGAGAACGAACTCCCGTTCCTCGAACAGGGGGCGTTTGTTAGCAGTCCATTAATTTGTCCTATCGAGACATTAAGAAAATGTATTATTATGTATTGCGCGAGTTCTCGGTGCTTCTCCGCCATCTCGACAATTACTCGTGATGATGTCAGCGCTTATGTAACGTTGGTGCGTTGCAGCCTTGTCCAGCCTTGCCCCTTTCTGGATGGCTATTCAGTATGTTTTTCGCACTTGTTAATGCTTCATTATGAGGCCAATCCTGGCTCCCAGGCCTTGTTGACCAAACGCCAGTATGTCGCTGCATCGACCAAGACGTGTTTCGCGTGTAGACTGCTCACAGATATACTTAAGAAAGCCGAATTATAAGAGATTCGCGAGACGAATCCACAACATCGTAGGTGCATGTGGATGGCAGAGCCTTGAATGAATCGGATAGAATTCTCTTTCATTGCCGTGTTCCGCAAAGAGATTGTACTCTTCTTGGGGGACAAAGAGGATAAATAGGCTCTGTCAAGACGGCCTGGGAACAGCTAGACTGGTTTCTGTCAGGCGTCCCATCAGGTTCGACACTCAGGTGGACAGTATCATGATGACTCTGGAAGACCACATTAGACCGAGGTCCGGACCTAGGAGAGTGTTCTCAACACCAAGCATATTTCTCATCGGCCAGCCAGACGACATCCTCGTTGTCATGGCTATTCCAGCGAAGGCTGCATAAGTGCTCCTTGTCTCGAGTAATGACTTCCACCTTGCCTTGCTCTGCAGACTTCAGCTTCTGAGCGGCTGCGAGCGTCAGCTCTGTTGGGTCCCAGACTTCGACACCGGCAGCCATGTCCCATTGAGACGCTTCTAGCTGCGCGCGCAAAAGAAGAGCTGCTATTGCCCCCTGAGCATCCCCTGAGTTCTGAGTCTCTGGTGGAATCACGGTGTGCAGAATATGTAACTGCCAATCATGTTCTCTGGTTGCAAATACACGGCACCATATCAAGGCTAGCCCAGTCTCTCGATGAATAGCGCCTTTGATTGTGGGATGGCCTTTTCCAAGAAGTTGGCACTGAAATTCATCTCGGGCGGTATGCCAGCCAAAATGCTCCAGATCAGGACGTATTGCCACATAAGTTTTGTTTGGCTGTATTGTGGACTGCTCCTGCAAGCGTTGTTCGACATATTTGACGGTTGGAATATGCTGCAAGTCTGACATGGTTAACGCCTCAATAGAAGGAAGCTGACCCTGTGCCCTTTCATAGTCATTCTGTTGCAAAGGCGCTAGGTAAATGTGAGTAGAAGGAAAGACTTTCCAGCCATGTCTTGCATAGAAGTTGGGACCTATATCCGAATAAAGGACTGAAAACGCATTCGGAAGATCTTGGAGTTTCTGCCAGCTTTCCAATCTTTTGCCCAACTCCCGCATCATGCGACCTGCATACCCTTTGCCACGGTACTCAGACCTTGTGAATACGGAGGCGATGCCGTGAGCCTGAACGTTATCAAGCTTCCCCTGCTGGGCGACGTACGCACAGGTTTGGATGGTCTCGCAAGAGGCGAAGATTTGTCTAGTTCCGTCTGGGTTGAGAGGAAATGCGTCAGAAGTGAGAATCCATCCTGTGATTCGGCCGTCCTTGGTCAGATTGGTCTGCTGTAAAATCTCTTCACGTTCAAGGTATTGCTGCAGATCCAACGGGCCTTTCCACTCTTCGGCATTGAGATGCGCCGTCTGCAGATATTCAAGCGGTGTGACAGGCTCGACCTTCAGGTCTTGGGATTGTGCAGAAGGCAGAGACTGGGCGTCTAGGGCAGGAGGTTTTGAGGTCGTGAGAACATCGTTCGAGGGAGTCGTTGAGGCAGACATTGTGGTCGTCAAGGAGCCTAAGCTGGTAAGCAGAATGACAGACAGGCAGGTTAGCAAGGAGAAGGAAGCGCGGAGAAACTGAAGCAGAAACAACTAGACATGATGATCACAAGGCGCATCACCCACAAACTTTGCAGAGCAAAGGGGGAACATTAAGTGAACTGGGCTCAGTTCACAGGAGCAGAGTATTCCACATCAGCTGATACGACTGCTGTTGACCCTGAAGCCATTTGTGAGAAAGCAGGCTCGAGACTGCTGAAGGATAGCGAAGTGCTCCCTGCGAACCCCAGGGCAGGCAGTCAAAGCACATGGCGGGGTCAATTCCGCCCCCAACTTCTTACTAGGACAGATATGTCGAATCTGTAAACAAAAAGTCGATCATTTATTTGTTCTTTCAAACCTTTCATGATTTTGATACTCCTGCAGGAGACAGATGAAAGGTTACCTGATAAAGTCTTCTCGTGAGACTACTGAGGTAGACTTCAGTGAGTCCTGAGAAGGGAGTCTGCCTGATGGAACAACCCCGCCTGCCTAGACGCCGCCTTGGTGTCTGCCCTCCCCTTACGGGCGCCGCGAGCGAACGAGTGCGGGCAAGGCAAGGTGGGATTCCTGCATTCTGCCACACCTCTCTTGTTGTCGCTCTGCATCATTGACCCTTCCACTTGACGGCTTCAACCTCACTTGTTCACACTCTAATCCGACAAGATGTACCAACAAAATGCACAGAGGCCTTGTCACTTGTCTTCACAATTTTCGCCCGAGTTTATTCTAACATTTCCAGTCTTGACTTCACACTTCACTCACTGACTGCTTTTGCTAACTCAATAGCCCTTCCTTTGTTCGCGCTTATCCCTGCAGAATCACTGCCTCGATGCCTTGATTGTATTGCGCAAATGACCACTTCGTCCCAGGCTATTGTCAAACCAGATCTTTCGTGTCTCCCACCTCGATCTGAATGCGGGACTAGATCCTGAGCAGTAATCTTCGTCTTGTCACTGCTACGCCAATGCAAAACCAATGGTCCTCAGTCTCTGATTCTCGCATTCTTCGGTCACAGCCTCAACCTGTCACCACTGCTGATTGTACATCAGCATGGAAAACCACGCTATTGGCGGGCTCGAAGAGTAAGATACCTCCACCTGACTTTTATCAGTTCCGTCCATCATCTCCTCCCTTGGTACCCTGCTTGCTGAGAAGAAGTCCGATGACTACAACCATACTCGGGCATGGCTTCCACAATGACTAACTATCCTCCCGGTAGGATGCGTGAACGATTCCACCATGGTGCTCTCCAGATGCTCCCGTCCGCACATCGAGTTCATCGAGTTCAGCCGAATGCAGACACAAGAACCGTAATCGAAATACTCTCTGACGACGATTCTGACCACCAAACCCCTGTTGGACCTCCTCTCCTCAATCGTCCACGCCACCGACGAGTTTCAAGCAGGGACTCGGCCAATCTGCCCTCAACAGGTGACAACATGAACGGCGGCGAACAGACACACCGAGGATCTCGATCTCCCCTTTACAAACGTGCCAGGACTGGTCTCGAACCTGGACCTATGGCCGCTCAGGACTACGCTCAATATCATCACAACTTTGAGCAAAACCATCGAGTCCGGTATGAGGCTCCTCACAGACCGCCAATGAATCCTGCTCCTCAGCCTGAATACACCGGCCATGATAGTCACAGTCTTGCTAGGTTCGGACAGACTGTCTTTCCTGCACGACCGTCCGGCCAGATCGCTGCGAACTATGTCCCCCAACCTAAGCAAGAGACAAACCTGAGGGAAGAGCGTGAGAAGCCACCTTACTATGTTGACAGCCGCTTCGATGTGAAGATGTATAAAGGCCCAGGCTACGAACGATTTCCTGTCGTCCTCGGCACTGTCAAAGGTCATAAAGAGTTGTGCGAGAAATGGGATGCAGATCAGCGCCAAAAATGGGAAAAAAAGGCTGCGAAGATGAGGCAAAAGATGCTAGATGTTTATGTTGTTCATGGTAGTGACTCGGACTCTCCTGACGAGACGGACAGTGAAGTGCGCAGCAAAGAACCTGATGACAAATGTCTCCAAAGCGTCCTCGAGGTGTTTCCCGACATCGAGGTTGCGTTTGTGGTGGGCAAAATCCATGCTCATGGACCGCAGCCAATCTACACTGACGAAGACGATGAAGTCATTGAACTCGCAGCACCACCCCTTGCTGAGAGGATTATCGCCGAGATCCTTGAGTTGGACTCGTATCCGAAGGAAGTTGGCGTAGAATCCTCCGGAAGCCGGACTGCTGCACCAGAGGACGGAACGGGCTTTACGATATCCTGGGATCGAGATCTGTTCAAAGACGACATGTACCGCAAGGATGCTGTGCTCCTGCTTGCAAAGACCTTTGACCATGTGCCGACGCACTACATCCAAAGCATCGTCACGCAGAAGAAGTCCATCTTTGACTCGTATGTCTACATAGAAGAGAGGGAAGATCAGTTCTTTGCCAAAAACCTCCGGCCGTACGCACGACTGCGACAACCGAGGAAGGAAATCGAGAAGAAATATCAACTCGGCATCTCTGATCGCCGTATCCCCTATCAATATCACAATCGGGTCAATGAACTCCAGGCTGCTAGACAACATGTTGCTCGAGAGGCCATTCAAGAAGCTGCAAAGAAAGCCAAAGAGGAAGCGGAGGCTCTCAACCTGGCTAAACACAAGGAAATGGGTGCTCTTGTGGAATGTCAATGCTGCTTCGATGAGGAGATTCCCCTAAATCGCGTGGTTGAATGCATGGCAGACGAACCGCACTTTTTTTGCTACGTGTGTGTTGAAGGGTTAGCTGATAATCAGGTCGGCATGTTGAAGTACGAGATGCGTTGTATGGATGGGAGTGGTTGCACTGCTGAGCTCTCCAATGAAGCAGTCGGAAAAGCCGTCCCCATCCTGACATTTGATCGGCTTGCCCTGAATAAGCAGCAAGCAGAAGTCAGACTCGCCGGGATTGAAGGGCTCGAAAAGTGCAAATGGTGCGATTATCAGGCCGTCTGTGAAAATGTCGACAAGGATCCAGTATTCTATTGTCTCAACCCAGAGTGCAAACGCGCCACGTGCAGAAAGTGTGAAATGGATAGTCATCTCCCAAGGACTTGTGAGGAAAACCAGCGGGACAACGATCTTCATGGGCTTCACGCCGTGGAGGAAGCAAGATCTGAAGCAGTCATGCGAATATGTCCGAAGTGCAAGGTCAAGATCATGAAGGAGCAAGGCTGCAACAAGATGACATGCAGCACTTGTAACACTATGATGTGTTATGTGTGCAACGCTGATCTCACAGCTCTGGGCCAGAGACCATATGATCATTTCAACAAACCAGGTGCCAAATGTCGGTTGCATGATGAAGACGGTGGTGATAGGCATGAAGAAGAGGCCATGCGAGCCGAAATCGAAGCGATCAAGAAAGCCAAGGATCAGAATGCGTCTATTGACGAATCCCGACTTCGGATCGAGTCTGGGAAAGCGCCAAAGCCGAAATTGGACGATCATGCTGCAGCAAACGTCATGTATCGGGGCATGAACAACCGTGCGGGTCGTTTGAATAATCGTCAGCGCCGCGTTCAGGACCTACAAGCACGTGTTGCCGTTATGCAAGATCTGATGCCAGATCCGGAGCTTGAGGCGCTACTTGGACGAGTCCGTTGGCACGAACAACCCCGACAGGTGCAACCAATACCGAATCACGACCCTGAAATGCAGCTTAGGCCAGCGAGGGAAGCCCGCGACAGAGAGCATCGAATGCGCGCCATGCATGCCAGGATGGAAGAATTGCGTCAACAACGCCAGGCTCAACAACTCGTCAGAATAGAAGAACTGCGTCAGCAACACCAAGTCAATATGCAGGCAATGGCCAACTTGGCTCCTCCTATACCGCCTGGCATTCCGCCGACGCACATGAACGCACAACCGCAGTATGTGCCTCTTGAAGGGGCCAATGCCCACGGAGGCATGGACATGAATGCGTATCATGGCGACCGCTGGCCTGCTCCGGCATGGATGAACGATTATAATGAGGACAACGGCTTCAATTTCCTTTTGCACGGATGGGCTATGGCGCCGGACAACGATATTCAACCTGGACCCCAAGGATTACCCCAAGTGATCTTGCCCAACCCAGCCACAATGCATAGAAATATGCCTGCTCCATACGTAGCACCGGATCCTGTCCGTGATGCGTTCGCTAACCCTCGTCGTCGATGAAAAAGACGTGCATAGGGGCGCCATGCGCAACATAGCTGAGCGAGGTGGATGTTGCGGCCATCTGAACTTTCTGAAGAGAAGAAGACGCCGCGCGCAACATACTAGTAGGGGCCTTCTGACTCAGGAGGGGCGCTGCGAACAAAGCTTGTGTTACGTGTCAATGCATTGGGCGCCACGCGCAACAATGGTTCTGAAGATGTGGTGGGTGCCACGTGCATGGCTAGGGTGATGTCGCGAAGAGGGCGCTGCGAACAAACGGAGTTATATTCGTCTTCCTCACTGGACGCTGGAAAGTGGACGGCCCTACGATTTATGGTGTTGTCAGGACATGAAGAATGGTTGGCCTCAGATAAAAGAGCTGTTTTCACACGACGTTTTGCTCACGCCCGGGTTGTCTTGTTGATTGGGATACGCGGAGTATTGGCATCATTTTACCTCTTCTTTTCCTTCTTTTCATTCAACAAAACATGGCGGTCGGTTTTCATGGGTGGACAATGGCACACTAAGGAACACTACAACAGCAAATGCATCCTCAGTGGCCGTGGTTTTGCAGGATGACATCGATGAACTGTGCAGAACGGCAGACAGAGCTGACGGACATCCGAAACCAATAAAAGAAAGCATTGTTTGTGTGCCATTAGCATTATTCAGCTGGCTTCATTGTGTTACGACAGCTTTCAGCCAGGGAGGTCCGAAATAGCAGAGTCTCGATACCAGGCGCAGATGGGATGACTTTACAGGATTAGGACACATAATCAGGATGCATCATAATTATGCAAATGCTTTTCGAGAGGTTTATATGATTCTGTGACTGGTGGTGACCGAGGGGGAGAAAGTCATCTATCTCTTTGGTAATCCGTAGCACCACCCTGAGGTCTCTTGTTGATGTCTGGTGGCTCCAGATCATATTCATTTCCAGGATCGAATCGTTCCGTTCCAGCACCGTAGGACATTCTAGCACGTCGCGCCTCCGCAGATAGTTCCGAGGACTGAGGAAGGCCGTATTCGAATTTCGCAGCAGACTCCTCGACCCAGACTTCCATACGTAGCTCGCCTGCCTCGAGTCGGCGGACGGCGTGCGTCTTTGGTGCGTTGGCACCGTGCTGGTTGTTTCTGTTGTCATCGTCGCCGTCATCACCGAAGGTGACCGGTTCAGCGGCGATCCATTTCCGCTCTTCCTTCTCGAGTCGGCCTACAGGTCTGTCGGCGCTGTCTTTGACTTCAATGGCTAAGGTGAAACTGCATTCCGGAGCGTCAGGTGTGTCACTGTCACTGGGTAGTGGTCTCAGTTTCGTCGCGGCGGTGCTTATTCGACTGAGCGTGGCACGAAAATTGGCTTCTAGGTCAGCAAGGTTGAGCTTTTTGGCGAGTAAGTCTTCCTGGTCTTCTGGCGCTGCGGCTGGTGCTGGCACGGGAGCTGGGGTAGTGGTGTCGAAGGGGATGTCACGGTCCTTTTTGGCGACAGTAGGGAAAGAGCGGAGGTCGAATGTCCAGCGTTCGAGGACTTGGTTACTGGTAGTTTCGTAGATACATAGGCTGACTTTTTCGACGGTGTTCTTTTCGAGTTGGTCGCGGATTGCGGCGATGGCGTCGGTGATCCACTGGCATACTTGGGGGTGGCGGTTTTGGCGGACGGGGTAGTTGTAGGCCCGGGCGGATAGGAAGGAGACTGGTGGATAGAGCCGGCGGAGGTAGAGGATGTGGTGGGTTGCGATGGTGAGGAAGGATGTTACTGTTTCTACCAATGCGCGGTGCGTTGATAGGAGGTTGGAGATTGTCGAGGCGTTGGGTGGTGGATTTGCCATTTTATGAGAGACTGGAGTCAGGGGTTTGAGGTGGTTGGGTGGAAGACGTGTATGGTGTCTCGTGCCATGATCTGGGCGAGATCTACCTTGGGTTGGCTGCCCTCAGAGATGTGCGTGCGTTGCTGGATTGATTCGGCCGCTGACAGGATTCTAGGCGTGGCAAAGACTATGTATTCAGTGCAAAGATGGAGCCGTGTTCATGTGTTGTGGAATGTGGTAGAAAAGGACGACCATGACTGTTGATAGTCATTGAAAGGGAGGATTGATATTGACGTCTACAATTAGCCAATCACGTCACGGCTTTTGCGGATGTGAACCTTGCCGAGGACATCAACAATGACAACATCGTCACTTCACTATCTGACAATTACCATTTCTCGTAGTTGAGAAAGACTTGACAGTTCACCACCTCTGGGAAGTCAAGTCCCTGCTGGTTGTTCCCCAGTATTCAATATGCTCGGTAAGATCGGAATCAGGCCCTGCCCCGCCATGCACCCCCCAAGAGGGATGTGATGTGATTGTTGCGGGGATCATCCTGATTGACCCTGCAGAAGCTGCGCGACGCTAGCTGCAGACTGAATCTGATGCGCAGAGGCCTCCGTCAGACTCGTATACTAGCCGTCAGCCAGGCCCCCTTACCCCATGGCCTGAGAGATATATAAGTCACTCAAACAGTGGCGCATGGAGTCGTGGCAGCTTACATCCTTGAGCCACAAAACGTTGTTGTGTTGCCAGTCGAATCAAGATGTCTCCCTCAGGTACCGATGCCTCAGTTGAGACCAGGTCAGCACCGCAATATACCGAGCTTCCGGAAAGGGCCCAAAAAGCAGTCGACAACTTTATACCCCCGGAGGCTTTAGTCGAGGAACGTGCCCGCCACTTTGACTCCGTCAAGCCCCGCCCTTCAGACCAAGACGATGACACGGAAACTCTGGATGGCGTGGTGTTTACGCACCACTTCGTGGATGCACCGGGAGATCACGAGTTTGTAAGATTTCACTACGTGGGAGCTGGGACTGGAGAAGCAATTGTCTTTCTTCACGGCATACCAGATTCTTGGTATCAATGGCACCACCAAATGGCAATGCTCTCCAAGAACTATCGATGTATCGCCCCCGATCTCAAGGGCTACGGGCAGTCAGAAAAGAAGCCGGGGGATTATCGTCATGAAGGGGCTGCAGACAACCTCTATGCCATGCTCGAAAAGATAGGCGTGGCCGCCACGAAATTCAACGTCGTCACCCACGATCGAGGTACCGTACAGGCCGACTACATTGTAGCAAAGTACCCAGAAGCCGTGCTGCGCTATGGTCGTGGCGAGCAACACCTATACCACTTCAACCCTGTTCTGGCTCCACAAGGTGACATCTTCAAAGACGCACCATATACTGGGATAATGGAAGACCCCAAGCGATTCGTGGTGTGGGTTTACACGTGGATAGCGAAGCGACCTATCCCAGACGACGAGTTCACTCGTATCATCCAGGAGTTTTCTTACCTTGGTATAACTCGCGCCGTCCCACGATACTTCAACTCATCGACGTTTCGGGCTGAATGGCTCGATCGCCGCAATCGGCTGCTCAGGACCTGGAAGTGTCCAGTCATGATTATGCAGGGCTACGAAAGCAGAACCCAACCCCGCGAGTTCTACGAAGCCGCGAGAGAGTACATTCCCAATGCGAAGGAAGTGCGAGTGAAGTACATGCCCGGAGGCCATTTCTGGACAATGGAGAGTCCGGAGGAAACAACTGAAGCAATCCAAGAGCTGCTTGCCTTACCCACCTAGCACGAGGCTCGTGGCCGAGGGCTCGATGGCAAGGCTTCGGCTTGTTGTACCGCAAAATGTGCTTGCCGCAGAAAAGCTCTCTTCTAATGAGGGATCATAGTCTTTCTCCCGTCCATCATTTTGATCCATTCTGGGCTTTGCATGGCCCACGCCCCGTACTGTTTGAGCTTTTCTGGAATTAATTGGTCGCGACCTACGTCGCTCATGCGTGCCATGAACACAACCAGATGCGCATCGAGCGCAGTTGGCTGTGATCCATATATCCACTGATCAGGTCGGCCAAGACAATTCTCCAAGGATGCAAGTAATTCTCGAGCATGCTTTTCATTTTTGGCGGTCTCGGAGGGCACCAGCCCACCTGTCTTGTCCCGCTTTATCCTGGTGCTATCTTAGCCTTGAGACTTCACTGTCTTAGAGTTGAATACTCACACTGCGAGTTTGAATTCCAGCGCTTTTCGATATCGGTCGGAGATATTAGGGTCATCCAGGCGCCGATTCACCCCATCCTCAAACCCTTGAGCGACCTCAGGCCGTCCAGGAAATGATAAGGAGAAATAGTTCAGCGCATGAAGATCCTTCAAATATTGGCGGATCTCGCCCTCGTGCACGGCAGGTATCAGCTGCGGGTATCGTGCTGCCAACCAAAGTGTCATCTCTACACTGTCGGCGATGGGTCTATCCAGCTCACTTCTGTGTGCCAGCACGGGAACCTGGTTTCGGTGTCTTTAGCGACGAGCATCTCGCGGGATGATATGCTTACCTGACCATGGTGGTTGATATCGCAGAGGAAATGTTCCTCTAGTTGTTCTTCGTGGAAGATGTCAACAACCCTGGTCTGCACTTTGATCTCATCTTCGGAGTCATTGCGTTCTCCTTTCAGGGCCAGACTATACAACACCATCAATGAACAGACTGAGTACTGATTGTAGTAGAGCACATATCCAGAGGCTCGACCGTCGTCCATGCTGCAGGAATTGAGCTATCAGGCACAAGGGTTTGTGAGCGTCACCGTTGGTGACATAGAGACAATGCCCACCTTTGCAGCTCCCACAGATATACTTTCGAGGAGCCTTAGACAGACAGCGATCGACCGGGCGCCGTACGGAGTGAGAGACTGACAAATGTGCCTCGATCTGAAGATGCAACTTCAGATGCTGACCGCAACGTGACCGTAGCTACCTGGTAAGGCGCCCCACATTCCATTCCCCGTGCCCTGTATGGTATATAAGCAACGGCATTGCTCTTCGACGCGGAATTCGAAAAGGTATGGTGCACGCGACTCAAGGATCGACGCTCTTCACGCTGGCAGATAAACTCCCGAGCTATTGGGATACCTCGAGATGGTCCAGCAGGGTACTGTCACCACAGATCTATGACTTTACAGACGACGGTATGGTCCGCATGTGACGCCTTGCCTTCCTATCCGATGGCCCGTTAAAAGGGTACTATACATATTTCTCTCTCTGTCCCGCATCGTCAATAGGCTTGATCCAGTGCAGCCTGTGCTTCACGTTAAGTTCCGCAGTCGGCGCACGTTGCAAGTACTCTTCGTCGTCCAACGTTCCAACCTGGATGATCCGCTTGTCTGGTAGGAACTGAGCTTCCGCGTATATTGGGCTACCACAGTCTTCGCAGAATGACAGTGTAAAGTCGAAGCCTTCGTCTATGTGCTGCGTCTTGACCGTCTTCAGAGCCCCACTGTTCAGGACGAAGGCTGTCGCGGGCACGGTCAAGTTCAGCGATGTCGTGCCACCTGTGATCTTGCGGCACGGTCGGCAGTGACATGCTGATGTCTTTCCCAGTCAATGGCATTGTGTGAGCTCGAAGATGGGAGGTTCATACCTGTTGAGTCGTGGTAGGATCGATCTCTAATGTATATGTTACTTTGCCGCAGAGGCAGCTTCCTTTCGGCATTTTGAGAGGGTATCGAAGGAAGGATGTGGGAATTCGCAATATCGGTGAGATGGCCAATGTACTGATATGCGCTGTACATAAGAAACAGCAATTGTTTTGCTGGTCTGACTTGGTTCTCTAAGCTCCAGGTTGCTTACATTCAGTTCAATGGGTGGCCTCATACAGCGTGTACCGGATTGGCTAATTTCAACATCAAAGTCAGATTGGGTGGTTGCATGGGTATCTCCAAATGTCAAAAGCCGACTTCGATACAAGTCTTGGGGATGCTCTGACTTATGGTACATTTGTTGGCCTGACTGTTTCCAGATTTCAGTTCAACTTCTTTAAATCACCGTTGGCGACCTTTCCGTTGCCTTTTGCCGGCGGTTCCGAAACTCTGACCACCTCGGGCAGGTGGTATATCTTGTCCCATACCAGGCGGAAGTGTTCTTGGTCACCGTTGAGAATGTGTCGCAGGTGAATAGCCCAAAGAATGTAGCAATATGCTCCGAGACCGGTCATCAGATGCCACCAACCATGTCCCTCTAGCACAAACCCCCACGGCATGCCGATACTTCGACGCCATTGACGCAGAGTCGAGCAATAAGTGTTATCCAATGCCCAAATGCCGAAACCGCCAACGAACACGGTTATGCCAAACACGACAAAGAACCACATTTCCTTCAGGATATCAAGGTCTCGCTTGTTTTCGTATTCTTGCTCTTCTTTGCTCAGCACAGGTAGATTTTGCTGCTTCCTCTCGATACGATGCTCCTCTTCACTTTTCCTAAGTGATGGGCGGAGGCTGAATTCCATACTGTATATGCTCCGAAAGACAATGAAGACCGTAAGCAATGCGTAGACTGTCTGGTGGAAAACTGGATCCTGCAGGTAGTGGTAATACACTGTGATACCAGCACAGAAGAGAGACAAGAAGACTCCGAGGGCTATCTGGTGACTGGCTGGACGTGAGTATGAAAGACTGGCATATGCCATGAGACATGTGGTGTAGATCATGTTCAGCTCATCGACCAATTGCCAGGGATCTGGTCCCATATAAGCAGCGCACCCGAGTACGTCTGAGGACACTTACATTTCAATGTGGTGTGAAACATGAGACTCCCAAAGCCAACGAGGAAATAGCCATAATATGCGACCTCGAAGACCGTGTCATGACCTTGTTTTCTACAGCTTTGAACCCCTCTGTATGCAAGGTAGATAAACATGATATTGGTGAGGGTATTGATGATCTCGGCGGAGTAGTATGTGGCATAGTAGTCCTTCTGCTGTCAGCCCGGCACTCCATGCTCTTGTAGATGCCACTCGTACCTCTTCACACCATTGCAGGGTGGCTGTGACTGGATCCCAGTAGCCTGGCTGGTCCGGCGGAGGGTAAGGGATCGAGGGTAGCCATGATGGCATTTTTGCGGCCGGGGTTATTCGGCGCTCGCTCTGGTTCTGGAGTTCGATCACGATATCATGTTCGTAGAAAGAGAAATGCGGACCGAGCGACTTGGTAACTACCGGATACGTCTGAAAGAGCGGAAGAGTACAACTGAAGGTGCTTAACAAGATGGATGGATCGTGGAGGCGACTTTTTTGTTTGCTACTTTCAGGTTATGAAACGTCCAACTCGGAACTGACTGTAGATGGAGTGACGTAGCCTAAAGTGATGCCCAGCAAACCAGCCTAGGCACTTCCGGGGTGATCAATCGGCGCCTAAGTAGGCAGGCACATGTGGTTCACCTGCTGAGTCCGTGTTTCCTGTCTCTTTGGGTAATCAACTGTCCCTCGAACCTCGGATCTCAACCCTAAACAGGCTTGCGCCTCTCAAGCATCTCGGAACTGGCATGCTCGACGAACCAATTGCGTTGGCCTGAGATCGTCCCTCGCATGCGCGTACTTTTGCGGAGGACTGACCTGATTCTTTACTTAGAATATTGTCGCTCAGCATTTCAATTTACAAAGCACATCCGCCTGCAGCCCATTCAAGATGTCTATTCCTAACGTTGCCCTGCAAAAGGTTTGACTAGCTCCTTCAGTGATAATCGGCAGACTTCTGATCCTCTGGTAGTTGCTTCAAGAAGTCGAGACGCAGGCAATACTCTCGCAGCAGAAAATCACCCAGACCCAGGCCGAACTCAGTACCAAACGACGCGATGCACGATTGAATCTCCTTACCTCCAACGAGCTCAAATCGCTAGACAAGGACACAAACGTATACGAAGGAGTGGGAAAAATGTAGGCAATCCGAATAATGCCCAACAAAGGTCTAACTTCGCTGATACAATGGAAACAGGTTCGTTGCGGTGCCTGTACCGACGCTGAACAAGCGACTGGAGTCCGAGTCGACTACATTGTCAAAAGACATATCGGACTTGGAAAAGAAATTGCACTACCAAGAGACCACCTACAAGAATAGCCGGCAACACATTGAGAAGATCTTGCAGACTGGAGCTCGGCCCTGAGGAACTCAGTGACTGAACCTCATTTGCCAGCGCGTTGCACATCTGCTCGTGGCAATCTCAATGTTGCACGAAATGGATGGATCAGTGAGGACGCTCACAAACCATGTTGTCCGTAGTGACATCTTGACCGCCCACTATGCAGAAACACAGCAAGAATCCAAGATCTAAACTTGGCATGCCACAGCCTTGATGCACGATGGGCGTCCGAATTGCCGTCACGACAAAGGAACAACAGACTGTCTCATGCCCTGGTCTAACATACATTGCCTACAACGGTGCAAGTCTGAGGGCACGTTGGACGCCGCTAAAGTCGATTGAGAGATGCAGATGAGCGTTAGCTCGAATGAAACATGCCTCTCTGCTTCACGATTGAGGCTCTAAGGAGCCTACAGCGAAAAGGGGTTCAACATCAAACGCAACAGATCGTTTTGGCCCCAGAGGGCGGGTTTCGGCAGTTTGAGGATGGTGTCACAAGTCTTTGCCTAATCAATGAATCTGGTCAATGACGACTTGTGAGTATGAAGCTGCATTCAGGCCGCCCAACAGTCCCACAAAAATGCTGTTTGCTACCGGAAAATGGGTTCGGCTTGTCACCAAAGAGCCTCAGGCATGTTGATCTTTGTTGTCAGCGCAGATGGCCGCCTAGATGGAGCGAATTTGTCACAGTTTTCAGAACTAATCAAACGTATAGCAGACATTCATACACAAAAACAAAGACAACTGAGCGGCGCTGAGGCATCTGATCCCGGTCAACCGTGTTTTCTTTATACGAGTTTCATTCTGATTGGCAACAAGAATTGGGCCGGAAGCAAGCCGAGAGAAACTGACTGAGATTTTGACCTGGACCAGGTGGACGGCGGCCCCCAAACGTGCATATCTTGTGGCTGGCTCCAGGCTTGCAGCAGCAGCAGATGTTCCATAAACCTAGTGGCTCCCCCCACCACCAGCTGAAATTGCGGTCGACTTCTCACTACCTCTCTCTCTCTTTCTCTGTTCAAGTGCGCAAAATTTGAAGCATTTGTGGGAAGCATATTGCTACCTTTATTCTTCTACAGCTGCATCTGTCACCGATCAATCCTATCATTGTTGCGCCCCATATTGTGCTGCAACTGGGCGCTTACCAGCCTTACCCCGCCTCCACTGCGAGTTTATTCAGCAAAGGTCTGACCAGGCTGAACTGCGCCCATTTGAGGGGTAAAGCCAGGGATTTTTGATTACCCGTAGCGAAGACAACCACAATGGCTCGACGATACTCTGACGATTCCGAAGGCGAATATGTGTTGATGCCAGTGAAAAGTCATGCTGGGAGTGACTACGGCGGCAGAGGACGAAGAAGACCACATCGAGGAGTGGAAGAAGATATCGTGATCAACAACAACCTGCTTGTTCCGGGAGGAGGTCGGCCCCGTGCTTCGAGCACAGGCGAACGACCCACACAGACCATCATCAATGTCGCAGGCTCGGAACGCGGGCACAGCCGCAGCCGTAGTCGAGGCCGTGGCGGTCACTACGACAGTCGCTCGTCCAGTTCAGATTACTACACCGGTCGATCAAGATCACGGCACCGCCCTCACAGCAAAGTCTACGAGGATGACTTGTCGTATAGTCTGCGAAAAGAACTTACCATTGCACGCGAAGACCAGGCCAAAAAATCCCGCGATGACGAGAAACGGCGATGGCAGTTGGAAGAGGAGGAGAGGCGAATCAAGAGACAAAAGGAAAGAGAGGCCATCTTGCTAGAAGGCAAACTCGAGGAAGAGAAAAAGAAGAAGGAACAGAAGGAACTGAGGGAGAGGATCCTGCGCGAAGAAGAGGAGAGGCTCAAGAAGGAGAAGGAGAAGAAAAAGGCCGAGGAAGAGGAGTTTGAGAGGAAGGTCAAGGAGAAGTTCATGAATGCTGGTATGCAGTACCCTTCCTATCCTTATGATCGGTACTGGTAGTACAGTGCTGGCTCTGTGGAGTTCTGCGCAACACTGCCATATTTGGTGCCCGTTTGCGATGGGTTAACATGTACTAATTCCTTTCTGCGTTTACACAGGCTACAGTCCAGAATACGTCGAGGAGATTCTGCACAAGAAGAAACAAGAGCGCGCAACGCTGGCAATCGATCTGCACCGCCCAACCTTTATCAAGGTGAATCGCAAATACTTGCACCCGGATACATTGGATTATTATGGTTTGCCTTGGGAATGGGATTCGGTGAGTCTGCAAACGCACGAACGTTCCTTCGAAGTGGGACACATTTGTTTGTTGGATGTTTGTTAGGCTAACATTTGCAATTTTTGTGTAGCGCGACACAGAGTACATCATCATCAAGAAGTACATTGACAATACATTTCAAGACGAGCTATTCGAACATACACGCCGATTGAAAGAGCGGAAGTTGATCACCACGGGGCCATACGTTAAGGAAACGACTAAGATTACGACACTGGTGCCGAATGAGTATGTCAAGAAGGGAGATAAGATGTATGTCGTACGGAGCAAGAGTAAGAGTCCGGGTCGGAGGCGGAGTGGTGGTGGTTGGATGTTCTCCTGAGTGATCACACTTCGAGGCGACGACGCATGGACGATATGAATGCATGAATGATATGATGATATATGGGACCTCGCCTCCTTTTGTCTAAGACTACGATGTTTACGATCTACTGATTTTGGTGGTGATATGGAATGTGATGTGCGATGTACATTGGCATTGGCATGGTTGGAGAGGCGGTTTTATGATATATGCTACACAAACAACACAATTCGAATACAAACCACTGAACGATGTGACTTCTCGATGCTGTGTGCCGCGCATTGTTTATGTGTGATGTATGGTCAAACGCCCTGCCGCTTCTTTTTGTCAGATCGCATAGCAATGCCTGGCGACAAACACAAGGCAGCAGAGACAACTGAGTCAAGTCCATACGCGGCAAACCCGAGGAGTGTCTGGATGTGATACCCGAACAGATTGGAAATGGAGCATGCCAGCCGCAAAGTTTCCATGCTTACGCTTTTCCTGACACAGCCGTCGATCGCAATCGCAAGGTTTCTCCAAGCAGAAAGAGGTTCACCGTGGTGGATTTGCCGTTCCTTTGCGCCTGTGGCCATGGGTGACTGATCGAAGGAATAGTCCATGTAGAGGTCGAGGGCATCCAGACAAAAGCAGGACACATATAACGTTGCCAATCCTGAACCCCGTCACAGTCGTGGGCAAATAAGCGACGGGTACGAGGTACGGAGTATCATTCCAATCGTGGCGGCAATGTGTCAGGCAAAAGGTTCGGGGTGGCGTACCGTCGATCCCAGCTTTTCAGGTCTGCGAAGGGCCAGAAGCTGAGGATCGGGGCAAGGATGGGGATAGAAAAAGTGACAGGGGATGAGGTACGTACCTTGTGGAGTTTCTGATAAGAAGAGCAGTTTGACTGGTTGTCTGCCGGATAAAGAATACGAGGTACTGTTCGGCGATAGGATCGCGAGCAAGACGCTCCCAGCCCTACGCCGCGCGAAGTGAAGTCGCTGCGAATGGGCAGGAGCTTGCGTTCTGGCATAGCAGAGCCAGAGATCTGGTCAGTGCTTGGAATGCCATTGTTGACGGCGTTTCTGATTCTCGTCTTCGTGGCGGCCTGAGGGCTATCGACGTGGGCATTCGAATACGATTGTGAAAAAGTGCGCGACCTGAGAAAGCGCACTGTAGACATGAACCTGTAGAGCTTGGTCTCTGAGAAAAGGGACGAACCTCAGCACTTGAAGCTGAGCCGTCTTGCGACTTGCAACATGGAGGAATTAATGCAGTCTCATGGGCCTCGCGCATATCTCCAAGCCATGATCCTGGATGTTGCCTGAACGTTATCGCCTCTCGAAGGCCCAAAGGGGTCCACTTGAGTGGCGATTATCGCCCTGTTGTTTCATGAAGTTGAGGTGTAGATTACTCTGTTAGGCAAGAGTGTTGCCTGAACCGGAGGAGCGACGGACCTCGTGGGAAATGAAGAGCAGTCACAGGCCTAGAGACGGCACGAGAGTGGGACGGAAAGGTCCATTGGCATGGCTGTGGGGGCGTAAGGCGTGATGGAAGGTGGAAACAAGAGGGATAGGGAACAAAAGGTAACTACCGAATTGAGAAGGGACGGAAAAAGAGGACACCAGAGAAAGTCCAAAGGAGGGGTTCGCCACGGTTCGCTAAAGAGCGCGAAAGGAGGGGAGGGGTGAAAAGGAGACGACGGGTCTGGGTCAGGATCGTGCACCACCACTCGTACTGACTGACCGACCCATCTTCGAAGAGCCTTACCTCTGCGCCTCTGACTTAGACAAGGCGCCTGACCTTGCCTTGGTACTCGTATCTCGTCAAAGGCAGTACCGAGTGTTGAATACTAATATGCGTGATGTGAAAAGGCAAATCGGACAGAAATGCACGAATATGTGTTTGCGAAATTCTCATAAATCTTTATTATTGCGTGTATGCTGTGCTCGATTGTTCCATATCCGGGCGGAAATATGCAAGGCTCTGTGCTGGCCTCACCCAACACCTTTGCTATGAATCGTTGCTCTTTTCAAGATAAGCAGTAATATTCAACGCCTGTGTGGATCCTGCATGGTATCATCTGTGGTATCAACGCAACTAAATGAAGGTCATCAACCCTGTTTCGCCGTAGACCAAGGACCCTTTTGGCACTCCAACCCGTTCACGACAGCTCTTTCCTAAAGAGCCTGTCCGTGTGCAATTGCAGGGTGACGGGCCAAATCTGGTCGGCTGATTTCTGGGCTCACAAAATATCGCTCAGACTTGGGACTCTGGCTGTATTTCGAGCTTGCTCCACCTGGACTCTGAACCGTCTGAAAGGGACTGGAAATGGCGAGATGCATCTTAGGTGTCTCGACCATGTCGTTCTGCTTCGTAGCCTTGCGCGAATTGTACGGAGGTAGGGAATCGCGCTTGGTGCCGAGAAAGAAAGATCGGTAATGACTTCGCCGGCTTGGAGGTTTCGGCGTTGCAGCTTCCACATCGACCTTGTGCGAGGCGACAGCGCCATGAGAACGGACTTGACGGGCAGTGACCTGGGTCTTTCTGTCTCTGAAGATAAAGGTCTAGTAACAGTTAGCATGTTGATCAACGTTTGTTCCTGCAAGAACTTACGGCCAAAATGTTGATTGGACCCATAACCAGAACGATAATCCCCGAAGCAATGACCAGGCGCCAAAACGGCAGTCCCAAGCTCTCCTGACTTGTTGCTTCTTTGTTGAGATTCCCAAGCATATTGTTGCCAAGGAAGACCATGGCAAGTCCAAGCATGAGGAACCCAGATCGAGCACTAAAGAGTGGCCAATTTCGACCTATGTAGGTTTTGAATAAGGGTAGTTCTGTGATGATGAGAAACCCTGTGATCGAATCAGCAACCACGAGCGTACTGGGTCACATACAACTTACCGCTCATTATGATCGTGATGACATGCTGGGCGGCATCGAAGAAGAAGAACTTGGACACGATGAATGTCTTGACCAGCATAACCGAGCTGGCTGCCACCACACTGAGCAGAGCTATTATGTTCATGACCCGTATGATGTTGAGCACGACGAAACCAGCGCCGAGTAGCGACCTCCCAAAGACAAGCATTTTGACGATCGTATGCGATAGACGTAAAGTGGTCGAAGATTGGTATTGAGAAGATGGCTCGAGGTATTTTGGTGGATTGAATCAGGATAAATTGTAAATGGTCAGTAGGACAGACTTGAACAGGTGGTGATTGATCCAACGAGGCTCTGAGAAAATGACAATAAGGTAGCTGAAGGTATTAGCAAGTTGCAGCGTGAATAGAAGTCAATGACAGAGGCATAAAGACAATGGGAGGGAAGCTGATTGATCATGTCGGAGGGTGTGGCAGAACCAGATCCTTCTATGAGCCTCTGCATTGCTCAGACGATGTCGAGTGTACCTTGACACTCCCACTGTTGTTAAGCGCGCGAGCATGAGTTGAAGCTGTAGTATATGCAATGAGCATTGCACGAGACGGACGTGTTCATTGGCAGGACGGCGATTCTTGTCTGAGAAGATTTCCCAAAGTAGTTTCAGACTTGTCCAGACGCCATATGTTTTGCCACATGGACCACGAAAGAGACATCGATGCAATGTCGGCGAAGAGCCGAAGAGTTCGAGCTGATGCTTTCCTCAGGCTTTGAAGTGGCGAAATGAATGAGTGGCTGAGAATCGATCATGTTTGCCAACATGGGATTCTGAAACACGCTTCACCACGTTCAAATGTCACCGGCTAGACGCCGACCATGGATCATCGACAGTCGTGCGACTGGTCTGATAAGGCTGTTGATCGACTATGGTACCTTCGAACTGCCACATCGATTTCCAAGTCGTCAGAACGACGCGAAAGATCAACTTAAATTATATGAAAGATGGAAAGTGAAGGGGGGAGTGAAAGAGTGAGATGAAGTCAGACCCGGAGATTATCGCACCTCGTTCCGAGAAAAACAAAAAAAGCGCCTGAGGCTGAGAGACGCTGACCGCAGCCTCGTTCATTCCAACTGCGCCCGGCCTTCCTCTTAACACAAAGTCACCCCGTTTGCCGGCACTCGTAGACTAATACTTTGTACATCAGCGTGCGTTCACAGTCAATCTCGCTTGGTACTTCCAGCAGTCTATCGTTCAGACAGCACTTGCAAATACCGCCACCATGACTCGAGGCAACCAGAGAGACAAAGCTCGGGAAAAGAACATGAAAGAGCAGGCTGGGAAGGCATGTTTCGATACTGCAGTCCGTCCGAATGTTGTATGTGCCATACTCTAACTCCAGTCTTTCTGTAGGGAAAGAAAAATGCGCAGTCGGGTACCGAATTCCAAAGGACCAAGGAACAACAGGCAGAAATTATGAGACAAAAGCAGGCCAAAGGTGGGTGTCGACGACACACGATCTGGAAGCGCGGAAAAGCGACTGACGATAGTACCAGCCGAAGCAAAAGCTAAGGAAGGAGGAGCAGCTGGACCGAACAAATAACATGCACTCTGAGCCATCGAAGACATCTGCGCACTATCTGACTTCCATGGTATTCCGGAACGTGCAAGGCTGGTCAAGGTGCTCAGAAAAACCATCAGCACGATTAGCGAGGAGTTTGTTCGAGGCGTGCGAACGCCAATACCTTTAGAGTGGATTTGACTATGTTTGCACGGCTTGTTTGATACACGAGGTGAATATCAGACATTGGATAGACCGCATATCTTTGAGCGCATCCTCCCATGCTTGGTCTTTTGGTACCAAGAAGGATTCAGCAAGTTCGAGCGTTTACTGTGGGCGATTTTGCTCCTAAGGCATTGATTGATCTTTCTCTCCCAACCTGCTTTCCATTGCAGACGAACTCGCTCACTGCTACAGGAACCCATATTACCGCTTCAAAGGCTCAAAACTGGCTTGCGTTGACAAATTTTGCTGGGAGGATGTATCGTCAGGGATCTTTCGCGCTACCTTGTTCCGCTACTGGACTTCCGAACATGGTGACGCCTTCATCCTGTTTCTGGATGGCCGTCTACCTGCCGAGCCTTGCTGAGCAGGATCGTCCCACCGCCTCATTCGAAGCTGCTATCCTCCCAATGTTCAGCAGTAGGCATGGGCTTACCTCGATGCTCAACCACACGTCTGCCTCTGTCGCCACTTTACAACGAATAGCGAATGAACAGAACCCAAGCAACGACAACCAAGCTGCTCAATATGGCGAGTCCGAATGCTGTGAAATTTTTCGAAGGTTTACGTCCCACAGGATCCTTAAGTTTACCTGCTTTTTCGACAGCCATACGCTTCGTCTCGCTCATAGTGAGAATGCCACCGAGGAATCTATCACCCAATCGTTAGTCCACAGAGACACTTCAGCGTGATTTGTGCAGAACTTGACATACCTTCTGTCAAGTACACCATAGAAAAGACCCAGGCAGAATTCCAGAGCCTTCATGGCCACGAAGAAAGCAATAACGCGCTCATAGGTGTTCCCGGCAGTGATATCTTGCAGCCTGCCAGCAACCATATCAACCACGACGCTTCCACTGTTGTTGAACGCCTTCCAGATGCCCAAAACGAATCCGAGCTCAACCTGATTGTTCACCATCAGGGGGATGGAGGCCAAAAAGGGCAGGGCGTTCATGGCTGATGCCAGGGATGCAATGACCATGGAGCCAAGAGCATTGGTCTGGGTATACCCAACGAGGCTGTACACCAGAATCCAGATGGCCGATGTCAGACTCACAAAAAGCATCCTGTAACCGAAGAAGTCGAAAAAGCCGCCGATCAAGGGCGCGCAGACAACGGGGATTACGTTCTGTACGGCCGATGTGTAGCCCGCGAGCTGTGCGGTGGAACCCCGAGTCACGGTGATGATATCGGCACTGAGGCCGTTGAAGCCGCCGACGACGCCAGCTTGCAGAGTCTGTGAGCAGACTACCAACCAAAAGAACCGTGGCACCCGAAGGAGGGACCTCCAGTCGGGTAGGGCAGTGTGTCGACGGACGGTTGCATGATCGACAACCACGGCTTCTCCTTTCTCAGCCTGCAAGGCTTGACGCTGTTTTGCATTCCTGGCTAATTGCTGACCTGTGGGTATATGGGCCCATTCTGGCCGACTCCACGCCCACCAGACGTAGAATATGTTCTGCAACAAGTTGGCGAAGCAGACGATGGCCGGTATCCACAACGCCCATCCCCAGAACGAGGTAGCATCACGCATCGGAACTGCCGTGGCTTTGGCAATGAGAACGATGAGTTTTCCAACGGCCAAGTCTGCACCGTACACCAAACCAAGGCCCCTGTGCTGGAACCAATGAGCCAGGATCTACACAAAGGGTGTTAATGCGACTATGCCAGTATGTGGGAAGGCCTGTAACTGACTTTGGATGTACAAGATTCAATGACAGTGCTCCCAAACCCCATGACGACTCGGCCTCCTACAACGAGACTGAAGGAGTCTTGGTTCGATCCAGCCGCCGAAATGACAGCGCCCAGGAAGACGAAAATAGAACAAACCATCGAGCCCCTGATCACAGCCGGATACATCAGCGGAATCCCCAAGGTGCATCAGAAGAACTCATGGGAGAAGCATACCATTCGACGCCATAATAATCCAGCCCATAACCGCCCAGAATGGGGAGGATTGTATTCACTAGCGACGTAGCAGAGGAGATAGTACCGTACTGTCTTTGATGTCAGCCTCGAAAGCCCCCCTCATCTACCAGAATGGATGCTTACCTGAGCATTGTCGATTCCGAGTTCCGATTTCAACGTGCTCTTGAGTGGGCCAAGGGTGTTCTCCGAGAACGACGAGCCCCAGGACAAGGCGATACCACAGGTGAGCGCGGTAAGTTTCCACTTTAATGGGAAGTCCCTGATCGACTTGGTTTCAGACCCGTCCACAGGACTGCTAACGTCGGCACTGGCAAGAGCCTTCTCGTTCAGGTCATTGCCCTCAGTTGTAACGACAACAGTGTCTATAGCTGGCGTGGGCTTGGCATCGGCTGTGCTAGAAGCCATACCGACAAGTCACAACAGCTCTAGTGGGCAGGCACGAGAGACTCGACTGGTATGAAGGTAGGAGAAGAAAGCTGTGTAGTTGATGGCTTCCCATCTCATCTAATCTCACAGATCAAGGGGTTTTATCTGATCTGATAACGATGATCAGATAAAAATTCTATATGGCCAAGGCCGTGTTCGGTGATGCTACTGACCTGTGTACCCGCTATCATACCCACAATAGTGCCACGAAGTCTAAAACGGAAGGTTTTTCTCACTGTGAGAATTATGCAAGCGCTTCATCCCTGTTGCCATGAGATGACCCATATTTACTTGCAGATCAGTTCTTGTTCTCGGCCGGTGAGCCATTTCACAGCCTTTGATCTGCCTGAAGTCCCTCACAACAGAGAGGGGCTGCCAACGTGGCTTCGCTGGGCATGGAGCCAAATGAAATTTCCTCAGACCTCATAAGATATCGTGAGTAAGAGATGAGCATCTTTGCCGCAGATAACGCAGGTGCATCAGCGAAAGCGAGAAGTGTGGATAGCCACCAAGTCAGCAAGACTCGGAACCACAGGAACCTACGGCAAGATGGCCTCGTCCTCGTTTGGGCGTCCGCATATCCCCTCACACTCCCAAACGTATATCCGCCAGACACAGAGCAACTAGCTGTTTGTGGTGACCCTCGCTGACTTATCAATCAAATCTCATCTTTACCTGTTGTTTGATCTACGACCAAAAGTTGGCCTCAACATACCGACGGTGAGCACGATGCATGTGCTCAGGCCTCCGACCATCAAACAGCTCAAGAATGAAAAGGCCTTGACCATCTATGCCGCCTTTCTCTGTGCATTGATCCTCTCTGTTGTTGCGACTCGCTGGTTGTACACTTCTCGCAGCAAGGCTCCAGCAACTTTGTCATCTCGCCGACTGCGACGTTATGGCTTTGCGGCCTTTTACCAGGCTTTCCAGTACATAGGCAAGCTCTACTTCGACCTGCTAGTCTACTAACAGGCCATAGCAAGCTGCAGAAGCGTTCCTGCTGGAAGTGGTTTGGTCGACCGTCCCACGGCCTAGTTGTGTTGGTTGGCATCTACCTCCTGAGCAACGTCCTTCTATCCTCAACCATACTTGCTACCTATCGAGTCAACCATTTTGCCTCCAGATTTGGATGGTGATTTGCTACTACCTATACTGTGATCGATCTTGTGGCTAACATGTCTACGTAGGATGGGAGCTGCGAACATGGCGCTATGTGTCTTCTTTGGGCTGAAGAACACACCACTGGCCCTTGTGACAGCCGTATCGCGCACCCAGCTCAATATCTTCCATCGAATCGTTGGCTACACCACGACATTCTTGGTGCTGCTCCATGCTATCTTCTACACAATACACTTTGGCCGCCAGGGTCGTGGGGCAACTCTATGTGAAGCAGGCAACAGAGAAGGTCTCGGCTCTGGCGTTGCCATGTTCATCTTACTGATGGGTGTTTTCAGACATCAGCAGTACCAGACGTTCTATGTTAGCCACACTTCTGGCTTCATAGCTGCGGTCATCCTGACAGGCCTACACCGGCCCGACTGGGCGAAAAAGCTTCCTGTCGTAATGCTATTCATTGCCTGTATGTGGTCACTGGATCGTGGCGTTCGAGCAGCGAGAATGTGCTACAACCTCGTCAACAATCATGCTGCATTTTACCCACTTCCAGGTGGTGGAACGCGCTTGCTTTTGAGAAAGCCTTATGTTGAGGTCGCCTTGCCAGGTTCGCATTGTTTCTTATGGACTCCGCGACTTCAACTCTACCAGGCCCATCCGTTTACGATTGTCAGCAATGGCCCTTCTGGCTTGGAGCTCGTGATAAAGTAACACAAAGGCTTCACCAGATCTGTCTGTGAGTTCGCCATCCAGCACCCTGGTTGTGCTACCTGGGTATCAGTGGATGGACCTTATGGGACATTGCCGGACACTGCAATCTACGACAAGCTGGTTCTGATTGCCGGAGGGAGTGGGGCTGCGTTCACTTTTGGTCTTTTGAACCGCATGTTGAACCACTCTGGCAGAATCACATTCCAGTCGATTGACTTTGTGTGGGCTGTGAAGAGTACAGGTGCGTTCATGGGCAGGAAATTGTTTGTTGTGGCTCTGGTAACAATTGAAGCAGAACATCTGAGCTGGTTTTCCGAACATTTGCACAATCTTGAAAGGGCCGGGTCATCCATGAAAGTGAGGCTATATATCACCAGCGAGGAATCGAGCACAAGCCCAGAGAATGCTTCATATCTCAACAGTGGTCTTGAAGACATTCAACGTCTGTTGCCAGTAGATGACGCTTTCGCCGATGAGGACATGTTGAAGACTGGCATCATGCACCCGCTACTCAGCGGAAAGGCGCAGAAGGGTCTCGAGCACATTATCAACGTCAAGTATGGGAAGATGAGCACCGAGAGGGTCATCTGTGAAGCGATGCAGGGAGTCGAGGGCCACCATCGAGTCCTAGTGGTTGCTTGTGGCCCAACGTCGCTACTGGATGCCGTGAGAGATTCGGTCGACCATTGTGAAGACAAATCTGGCTATAGCATAGACGTCCATTGCGAGGACTTTGGTGCCTGATGAACTCGAATCACGAAATGCACGACGCCGAACCCAACGCTCATCGCGATTTCCCTCTCTTTCGAAATACACTGATTGCCGTAACCCGAGCCATTTCAAGAAGAAGTTTCGCAACGACGGTACCGGATATCGTCCCCGCTAACAGAGTGGCCCGAGGCCATCACCTTGAAAAGAACTGAATCCATTGCAAGGAGGACCCTTGCGAGTCTCTTATGCGATGGGTACTTTTGGCAGACACAAGCCGACAGGGGATGTAGGTTCAATCAAGATCTCTCACAGTGAGAAAATCCACCTCTTGGCAACGGTAACAAGAAGATATGCCAACCCACGTTGCTGCTATTGTCGCAGAACACATACCCACACTCGCCTGTCAGGGTCTGATCTAGCCGATACCGGAGTATCCGCGACATGGCCGCATATCAATACAAACACCTTTATCACCACGTGCTGCTGCTGATCATGCACAGCTGCAACCGATATCAGTACGCAAGACCGCACGACTGCTGGGCCATAAACTACGCTGGTGCTCCAGCAGACTTTCGGAACGGCAGAAAACTCTGGGCTATGCACCAAATACAGCTTGCTTAGGACGCCTCTCCTAATCACCCAGCATCGTGACGCGGCGGAGAACAGTGAGGGATATCCATACTTTCACATCTTCACATGTTCAATCAACAGGAGGGCTATCCAATTTACCATCGCGATCATGGCCAATACCCACAACGGCAACCCAACAAAATTGTGAGAGAGTCCCCAGCCAAGCATAGCGCCACCCACAGTCGGTCCCAAGATGCGAGCCGCACTCGATATACTTGAGGCAACACCGTTCACCGTCCCAAGCAGATGTGGACTGGGTGCACAGTCATTGACCAGCATCACCGTCGCTGGGTTTACAAAGGTCCGAGACGTAACACGCATCACCAGCACGCTTGATAAGCATATCCAGATTAGCACGACATCGTCAGGCAACAGAACCGGGTAGGGCAGCAGGACGTATGCGATGATGCTGAGTGGTAGGAAGACACGATACGAGTTTCTGACACCGATGCTGCCGATGAGCTTTGGGTACAGAAGTAATTGTAGCGGTAGCCCAATCATGCCGATGGTCGTGTTGGCAAAGCCTACTTTCTTGCTCGAGAGCCCGAGGCCACCACTGAAGCGGAAAGGTAAATCGAAACTGGCTTGGTCTGCTCGTGGTGCCGGAAGAAGACTAAAGAAAATCGAGTTGAATGCCGAGACGTGCAATGACTGGAGAAAGCGCTGCAGCATTGTCAGGCAGACATTTCTCGTCATGCGTCACGAAGCCGGGGCCGAAGTTTGTCCTCGGGTTCAGACGCTGGCGTTTCTACAACCTCGTCGCATGAAAGCCGAGCGTTTGAGGCAGCAGAAGTGTCATAATGTATGGGATGGTAAGCATATTCGTCCGCTTTGCCTCTCAGGAGCCTGCGGACCAGGAGTCTCCCGAGTCTGCGGCCGCGATCGGGCTGGTGTCGTAGTTGTGGGTGCGTCTCGTCGAGACCCAAGATGATCGCAAGAGCCGCTGTGCCCAGGATGATGGCAAACATTAGGTTGGGCAACGCGTATGGGAACTTCGTCATCCACAGCACACCGCCTTTACCTCCGAACAGCGAACCAGGGCCAAAAATGCTCGGTAGTGAGTGAACAGGGTCCGCAAGGAAACCACTTAGAAGTGGCCCGATAATAACTCCAACATTGAAGCACATGGGTAGGAGAAGGAAGGCTCGAGCTTTGTATCTTTGACTGAATGAGTCGTTGTGCCTTGAGTCTTTCATTGAATCGGATATACCGTTTGTCCACCACCACCTCGGATACCATTGTTCGAAGTACACCAACATTCCCGTTGAGTGCACCAGCCAGAAAGCGAAAGAAGAAAGCCATGGACAGAGACCTTGAAAAGTCCATTCCCAGCGCTGATATCGCCGAGCCCATCATGCCAACAACCAATACAGGTTTGCGACCGAGGTAAGGACTGTCTGCAGCATATCCCCACCACATAGATGTGAGGCATTGTGCGGCAGCAAACACGGCGGTGAGGTATCCAGCCTGTTTGGCGATTTCTGCAGCACTCAGAGATGGATCAAACCATCGCAGTTGGTAAAAGAGGTACGATGACAGAGACCGTTCGCTCAGGGGCTCTGCCAATCGGGCGAATACTATGACAGCAAGCTGACCTTTCCTAGGGATCGACGCCCATGAGACAGCCTGGGGTTTTGGTGGAGCAGGACTCATGTATTGCGCCTGCAGTCCCTGCTGAAGGAAACTTGTCTCGTCCGATGGCGACTTCGACTCATCAGACTTGTTGGAAATTGAACGGCGACGCATGGCTAATGGTAAGGTGTAGCTGTAACAGAGAAGTGAATCACAGTGAGATTAAGCCGGCACAAGAGGCATTATGATATATCTGACTCTCATCGGCCAAGGTCCATCCCAGAGCCTTCCCCACCAAATCAGGTTTGACATTCAACTCCACTGTACGCAGCGATGCCGGACTGATTCCTGCTGTAGTCTGGGCGTTGGAGCTAAAACTGCGCCCTGGTGGAGACTAGCGCACTATTAACTTATCAATCTGATTAGATTAATAACGCGCTTCGAACCTCAACTTTCCTCTTTGCCAGACGGAAGAAGCCCAATTTTGAATGACTTCCGTGACTCGCCCGTCCACAAAATGGATGTCACATGAGTCTGCAAAGAGGCTCGCCGGCTGGCCAAGAACTATGACGAGGCGCAAGCCCAAAGTCTCATTCATGCCCTCAATGGTCTTTTGAGAGATCTTCAAGGTCTTCTGGCCCGGTCAAAGTCACTTAGCCGCGAAGTCCAGTACCGAATCACACCATCCAATCAGCGCACGACAAAAGTCCTTTCTGTGGAGTCACTCGACGTCGCTACCATCGATCAAGTTCGCGAGAAATTCAATGACGACGTTGATGGTTTTTGGACCCCTTCTGACGACGTTGTCCATAACGAGTTGCGGCGACGACTTGCATGTGTCGTAATTTTCCTCCGGTCGAAGCTGGAAGCTGAGGTGTGGGTGCCTCCACAGATCGCCAGCACCATTCGTGGCCAACAGAACTACCAGGAGCTTCGACACTCGGGAAGGAAATATATCAATATTGCCCGGAAGCTTGGCGGTCTCGGAGCACTCCTATGGCTTCCACTGGAAATCCCACCTTCAACGTGAGCAAATGCGCCACGGACTAACGTTCAAAGAGGGCTAACATAGCGTAGCTACGAGAGATATCTCAATATTGATGACGAGGGAGTCTTCATTCATTTGAAAGCCCTAGGTCCACGGAAGACTCAAAACTACACTGATCTTGTGCAGCGACTCATTATAAGTCAACTTGGTGGTCAGTTGTCTTGGAGGTCACATTGTCGGCTGAGATGCGGCGCTAACGTTTGTCTCTAGATCGCTCCCCATCATGCTCGTACTATAACCTCTGCGTTGATTTTTCAGATGTTGTTCCAGCCTCGGACCAATTGTTCCTGGTGCTGCACGCTCTAGGTGGCTGTGACATCCCCGATATCCTTCTGAAAAGTGTGCGCTTCCCACAGCGGCGATGGACTATGGATGGAGAGATATCAGACACCAGCGCGGCCCAATTTGGCCTCCCCACTGAATTGATCGAGCTTTTGTCAGATGAAATGGGTCTCGACCAGAATACGGCAAGCTCTTATAACACTAAGAGTGCCCTCAAAGATGGTACCATCACCTGGTCTTTGTGTCCAGAGTGGGGTCATTCTTCTCCCACGCCCTGCGCCCTGAAACAATGGAAGAACTGGGGACTATAGCCCTGAAGATGATCTGCTTCGCCAGTCCGCCATGCTACGAAGGCAACACGAACTGGTATGGGTTCGTCACAAGATTTCGAGGATTGCCGCTAACAGTGAATCGCAGGCCTGCGCCTTTAAAGAAGGCGATTTGGCCGTTGTTGGAAAAAGCGGCAAAGACCTACAAAGTGCAGGCGCCACTCAGACCTCATGTGCTTGAAACCTTCCTCTACTTTTGCGAGAGAGACTTGGTTGCCATCCGCCGCATGGCTGTCAATCACGCAAGGACGTTCTTGCGGAAACCCATGCCTTACTATCTGCACGCCTCAGTGGTACTCTTTCGGAGTATACTCGATCGTCTGGATGGAGAACTGGTCAGATCGACAAATTCGTGACTTCCTATGCCAAGGTCCAGAACCACTGACTCGCCGGGACCATGCACTCCAGGGGCGCCTTCACATTTCTCAGATTGAGAACAAGATCAAGAGCTACGACAGTGACGTGCCCTCCTTCATCTACAAGTGGGAAGCGGTACAGCCGTTGTCAAGTTTAGATATTGATAACATCCAGGCTTCAAGGAGTGGCAGCAAGGTTTTTCCAATCTGTTGGAGATTTCGTCGCGGCTAGGGCGTCGTTGGAACAGTTCTTGTCCCTATACACGACCAATCCGATACGGCTCAACACTCGCCGTCTCATTGCCGGCAGACTAGCTGACATATATTGTGAGATGCAAGAGCATTCCAAGGTCGTCGAGATCCTTCGCCCAGAGTTGGACAGCATCGCCGAGTCTGATCGTCTACGCCGCCCTTTTCAACGGCTGTTACTAGCCTCAGTGGAAGGCAACATCGGACTTGACAAACTGGATGCGGCAGAATCAGTGCTCAGGGAGCTCCAAAATGCCATGCCTTTTGAATTGGACGACCTTCACGACCAGCAGTTGCACATGCGCGGGCTCCTTGCTGCTGCGCGTATAGCCCACATGAGATCCGAACACGATGAGGCTATGCGGCGATGGAAGTTTGCTCTCCAAGAGGTCGCACGTATGTACACTCTCAAGTCGAAGGGTGGGTTCACGGCCGCAATGATACACATGTCTCTGGCTCACGCTCAGCTGACCAGTGGTCACCGCGATGAGGGTCGACAATCATGGTTTGCTGGAATGGAGATTTTGAGGAGCGAGAAATGCGAGTTCTGGATCCCAATCGTTCCTACACTGTGGTTACGAAGAATTGTCACAGAGATTCATGAAATGCAAGGCTGGCCTTTCCGCATGATGCTGCCAGGCGGAAAGCCTGATTTTACATGGCCCTGACAAGAGTTTCAATTAAACGAATCTGCTAGGTTAAGATGATTAGGCAAGACTCATCCCCAGAACCTTAACTGGAAAATGTCATGCCCCAAACTGGACTGTAACATCATCGCCCCTGGGAGAGAAAAAGGGGGTCGGGCATCCGGGATATTATTGTTCCGTCGGGTAATTCTCCGTTCATCTTGCAGTTTTGACACAACATCAAACAACTCTCTTCAATCGATGAGTGCTGCTATTGATGACCCCAACGCCTTTTTTTGCACGATACATTTTCACACACGACTCTTGTCTCGAGCTCGGACGGCTGAACTTGAGTTCAAACTTGTGAAATGGTCAAGAAGACTATCTCTGTTCATCCAGCATGACTTTATTACAAAGGTGGCTATCACTCCGAAACCCGCCCGTCGAAATGACCTTTACTCACTGGCATGAATAGCATCAAACCCTTCTGGCCGATGATATTTACTTTCATTCTTCCTCGAGCAATCAATTACTATCGAGTCGTCAAGACGGCTATCCGGACGAGACCAACACCGCGACCACTTCCCCAGAAAACCAGCCAGGGCCTTAATGCTCTTTTCGTCTCGATATGCGTCTTCCTGTATTTCTCACTACCGTTGACCGGTAAACTCGAGTATCACAATGTGTTCGTCACGACACAGTCACGTCTTACGATGCCTACGGACGCGCTGTTCGGCCGTGTCGCCCTTCTCCGGGAGCAAGGTGTCTTGACTCCCATTGATGAAGCTTTACGCTCGAAACTCACTTCCCCAACGTACGTACATATATCCCGCGGCGAAGGGCCAGGCTGAACTGATCACACGCAGCCTCCGCCAGCTATACTTTCGCTTCGGTCCATCTACGCTTCTCAACTGCACCTTCTGCCACTCCGACGACGAATTCTCATATCTGCTCTACCATCTGCCTCTCAATGTGCTCCTTCCACACCTCTTCCACATGCTATGTCTAGGTCTAGCTACTTCCGAAACCATCGCAGGCTTCGAAGCAAGCCGGTGGCGCTCACGAGCTCTTCTGGGCGGTCTGGCCGTTGCGCTGCTCGACATCGCCGTGACATGCACGTACAACCCGACCGTTGACTCGAAAACGCCCGGCCCTGTCGGGGTATTCTGGCTGGCATCTACCTTACGCTACCTAGGTCTATGCATGTTCGACGCAGTCCTAGCATTCCTCATATATGCTTCAGCCACGGGGCGTTTCCTGCTGTACAGCGCCCCAGCGATCGCCGATCCGGAAGTAACTCGCCGGCGCACCGAAGAACTCCTTACGCAAGCGAATGTGTCATTGCAAATGACCCAGACGAATCTACGCGCTTACTCGATAGCGCGGAATGTTACGGTCCGCAATCCCGATCTGAAAGATACGGACGACGAGTACTGGCGCACAGTGGTGGCAGTGGAAGGCATCCAAGATGACAGCGTTTTTGATGACGAGGAAGTCCAAGCTGCCATCTCTCAAGCCTATGGTTCTGGGACTGTCAGTGTGGCACAGATCAGGAAGGATGCGGACGCTTTTGTCAATGCTACGACGAGAGGACTGGACATGACATCTACCGCGGGGTGAAGCAAGTATCATTACAGGACATGCGAAAATATTATCACAGCCTTTGGCCACACTATCTATTACCGCTATGAGGAGCGACAGGCAGTCTCAAAGCAAGGCGGGATAGAGCGAAGTTTTGGATCAGACAACTTGCAGGCCCACGACCAAGTCCAATTCTTTACCCAGGCTACCGTCAAAAAAATGTCCAAGTCCGATGTGTCCAAGTCGCCCTCCCGGCCCAACGGCCACAGATATGTCCAAGTCCAAAGCGTCCATGTTTTCACCTAGACTACCGTGAAAAAAATGTCCAAGTGCAAAGTGTCCAAGTCGCCCTCCCAGACCATCGTCATAAGAAAATGTCCAAGTCCATGTGCAAGGGCGGTCGCCTCGAACGTATTCGCTTGGACATTTCTTTGACGGTAGTCTAGGTGACATTCCCCAAGTTTGGTCCAGAACCTTCACCCAGACTATTCGCAAGTCCATATGCAAGTGCTTCCCAGGCCGCGCCGTGAAGAGATGGTGTTTATATCCTGCCGAATCATCATTTTGGACAAGAAGAACATTACTGCATATCCTCAATCTAGATATCATCAGGCTCTTCCTTGATGATGATACAATCATCATCGCTCTTCTCCTGCTTGATAAAGTCCTTCTCAACAACTTTACGCCCATTCCTACCCATGACCTCGGTAGCCATGATGACAGTCTCCACGCCAGCAGGTACTCTTTCCTCCTCACCTTCAGGCAGCGCATCGATATCGATCTCCGCGCCAATAAGACTCTTCAAAATGACCTCAGCCCCAGCCTTGCTCATGATCATGTTCTTCTCCTTACACCGCTCATCGCAAATACACTCGGTACACCCCTCGAGGCAATGACAAGCCGAGACACGCTGCACGGCACGCTCAAGAAGAATATCGACAAACTCAAACGCTTTCGCCGCGATACCCGAACCCGCCGCACCGCCCTTGGCATCGTAAAAGGTCAATCTGGCGGGTCGTTTGCGCTGCGTCTCCCGTTTCGCAAACTCCTTGAGCGCATTCTTACACTCGGTCCTCACGTCGCCGGGCATGCTGACCACGAATTGCGGCATGAGACTCATGACGGCATGTTCAGCGGCGTGGATGCCCGCAGCAAGATTGAGCCGTTTGTCCTGCAGAATCTGCAGTGCAAACTTGGGCACATCGAGCCACAGGCCGCGCGAGTGGATGATGACCGGAGGATTGTCGACGGCAACGGCATCGAGGATACGACGCTTCTGATCGACTTTGAAGAACCCGAAGACCACGGCCTGGACTTTGATCCGGCCAAAGTACGCTTTGGTGAGGGATTCGGTCGACACGCGACGCACCTGTTCTGTTTCTATGGGGTCGACATCCGTGTAGTCGCGCTGCTGGGTCGTCCAGTCGACCTTGACGAGCTGCACGCGCGCGATCTTGCGCTCCGGCGAGAACTCTTTGACCATATAGGTGCGACCCTGGTGCAGGAAGATGCCGCCATCGTACAGCGTGAAGAATGCGCGAGAAGCCTCGACTTCTTCGAGTACCACATTGCGCCCGTGCGTGATGTCAACCACCGCGAAATGCTCGTCCTCGGTGTCGCGAATAGCCACGCACTTTGAGGGCAAGGGCCGAAAACGTTCGTTGCAGTGGTAAAAGCCCATAGGATCGTACGTCAGTCGCTCCTCGCATATCTCAGGTAGCATCTTCCCCAGGAACTTCACGTCCTCGTCGGGTTTAATTGGCATTTCGTATGCGGCGCACTGCATGTGGCCTTCGACGACCAGTTCGTTCTGCAGATCCACCTGGAGTTCGCAATTCGGTTTTGTGAAGATTTCGTCTGGGTTTTGCATGTAATACTGGTCAACTGCGAAGCAGTCACCCACCAGCACGGAGAGCGAGTCTCGGTTGCGACGTCCAGCACGACCACTCTGTTGACGCAGATTCGCTATGGTGTACGGGAAGCCCATGGTGACTACCGCGTCCAGGGATCCTATGTCAACACCTAGTTCTAGGGCTGTCGTTGCGATGATGCCCATAAGCTTGCCACCGAACATTTCGGATTCGATGCGGCGACGATCTTGCGCTGAGTAGCCGCCACGGTAACCCATGACTAGCGCTCCACACTCTGGCCTCTCGAGGTTTGTGAATTCAGTCCTGACAGCCGCTAGCAGCACTTCACACTGTTTGCGCACACGGCAAAAAGCGATCGTTCGGACGCCACGTAAAATGAGTTGGCATATCAAACGGGCTGTCTCTGCGAACGTGTCGCCTCGACCGGAGGACGGATCACCAGGATCCTTGAACGGAGTGTTCCAGCAGATGAACTCTTTGCGCCCTGACGGTGATCCATCGAAGTCGGTCAGCTTGACCTTGTCGACACCGAATATGGTCTTCATGTGCTCTTCAGGGTTCGCAACCGTGGCTGAGCACGATATGAATTTCACTTTGCGGTTTCCCACCGCTGCACATATTCGGCGAAGCCGGCGCATGATGAATGATACATGGGCGCCGAACAGACCGTTGTATACATGCAACTCGTCGACAACCACATATTTGAGGTTACGGAGAAAAGTTCTCCATCCACTTTCCTGTGGTAGAATCGTGATGTGAAGCATGTCTGGATTCGTAAAAATGATTCGTCCTTCATCTCTTATACTGTTTCTTTCGTTCATTGGAGTATCGCCATCAAAAGTCTCGACGATAGTGCTTTCAAGCCCCGGAATATATTGCAGCAATTCTTTCATGCTGCGCCGTTGGTCCTGGGCAAGAGCCTTGGTGGGGAATATGTACATGCCTCGACTCTCGGGGTCTTTTTCAAGCTCGTGCAACATGGGTATCTGGTAGATCAACGATTTGCCTGAACTTGTTGATGTCGAAACGATGACGTGATGGCCATTGTGGAGGTTGTTGATGGCTTCAGCCTGATGAGAATAGAGTTGGGTGATGTTCCGACTGTTGTACAGAGCATTGACCAGGTTTTGCGACAGCGGGAAGTTGATTTCACCATATATAGCTGGTTGGGGGTCAAAGACACGATGTCCATCGGGAACGATCTGCTGAGTGTACCACTCCAACTCAGTAATCTCCTTGACAATCTGGGAGATGGACTCTCTTTCTTTCGGGATGCTCTTGGGCAAGCCAGCAGGCTCCGGCGCCGGAGTGTCTGCGCGACTGGTGGAGGGGTAAGGAATATACAGCTGCTTCAACTCCAGGATCTCTTTAACAGCGTCCTTCCCTTCTTCTGCACACAGGTTGAGGAAAGCGTTTATTGCGGACGTGAATTTGGCATTGCGTTTTTCGATGAGCTTGAGCATTGATTTCTGGCTAAAGACCGGAACCTTCAAGTCCTCGTTTCTCAGCTTGTTGGTGGCTTTGGTAGGCTGTCCTGTCTTAGGGTCAATGACCTGCCTCTTCAAATCACCATCGATGAACTCAAAGAACAGCAACTCTTTCGGTGTCTCAATCTTGTCTTTGGGACCACTTTCATCTTCCTGCAAGGATCTGAAGTGTTCAGCTCTTCCACCTTTGATCCCATCTTCTTCTCCCATCACTGTGACCAATAGATGTTCCTCATCGACATATGCGAAATTGATGGCGCGAGGTACGAGGGCTTTGACTTGTGCAACATCTTCCTCGACTAACGGTCTCTTGATGTGACCTTCGACGGTAGACTTTATGTTTTCCCACGTCGTTGCAAAATGTCTTCGCGTACAGCAAAATGTGTAGACGACGTTCAGCGCTCGATGCAGCTGAGATAGGTACTTGAAGTGATCAGGCCAAGGTATATCGGATTCGACAAGATTGGTAGACGAGTCACGTCGGACAATGGCTGGCTTCGATGTCGCCTTCGTTCTTCTAGGCTTTGCACCTCCATCCTGAGTCTTGGTAGGGACTTTGGTGGTCGTGGTTGTCGCAGTAGCGGCATCGGGCGCACTGTCCTGTGCCGCATGGTCATCGTCTTTGGAGCGGCGCTTTCGTTTTCTGTTGACGACCTGGTTCGAAACAGTAGCAGCCTGCAGTTTGGCCATGAGCCATTTAGTCCAGGAGGAACCGACAAGCCTACAGTGTAAATTGGCATCAGTCAAAATGTACTGCGTTTCTTTGTCGCCGCCTTCGAAAAGTACTCCAGCCAATGATGACGTCGACATCTTAGCCGCACACGCGTAAAGTGGTTTTTGACGCGCTGTCACGGGAACTACAATTCGACCTCTTCATTACATTATCACGTCGTCAATCATTTGCACACACTTATGCTATCGCTCATGCAGAATGCCATCCACATATCTATGCCGGCGGTATTCGCTGTTAGACCCATCATTGGGAAGGCGCCCCGCCTGTTTACTCAGCGCCATGATCCTAGGCTAAGGTATCATGCAAAAGTATGGACAGCCTGGATCAAGTCCGGCCTCGTGATATCAAGGCTTGTGTGGAGTCTATCTTGAGAAAAGGCCAGGGAGCTTATTGTCCCAAGTGGCTCTATGTCCTTCAGTTGTGTCAGTCGAAGCCATTTCTTTGTTTGTGGTCCTGCTCAAACGCCGAGCGACAACGCAGTCGTTTGTCCTCGGGCAGTCAAAAGACTGCCTTCTTTGTCGCTTCGAACGACGTGACAAGGCAATGTCACTATGCCTTTTAGGAACGGTGAGATCTGCTGCTTATGACCCTCTATCTTTTATCTGTTCTTCTAGACATATACCAGTTCTTTGGACAAAGAGACTACGCACATCCGAATGCTTCATACTGCACGACAATCACCTCAATCACCTCAATCACCAATCAACCGACAAGCCGGCCCATCATGGTTCAACTTTACACAACGCTGGTCGTCGTCATCCTCCTGGGAGTATCTAACGCTCAGAACGGGACCTCTAACTCGCCCTACCAGCTCGTCAAGAACTACACGAGCGAGAACTTTTTTCAGAGCTTCGATTTCTTTTCTGGGCCAGACCCAAGCAATAGTTTCGTCACTTATCTCGACTTGGACACAGCGAACGATGCCGGATTGGCCGGCTATATCTCCAGTTCGGCACTGAACGATAGCTACGCAGTCTTTCTGGGAACTGATTTCAAAAATGTTACTCCTGATGGCCGACCATCCGTGCGCGTTCAAGGTAGAGATTGGTTCAATCATTCTTTGATCGTAGCAGACATCATGCATATGCCCTCGGGCTGTGGCACCTGGCCCGCATTCTGGCTGCTTGGTCAGGGCGCTCCATGGCCACGTCGAGGCGAAGTTGACATCATCGAGGGCATTAACAATAATTCGGTCAACACTCTAGCACTGCATAGCGACGCCGGAGTTTCTGTTGCGAACTTGACCAGCCTGCGACATGGTAATCACAGCGCTATGACGGGAACTTTCACCAGTCTCGATTGCGATGTTGGCTCGAGCAACGTTGGCTGTGCTGCGACGGGCTCACCCGAAAGCTATGGTGCAGATTTCAATGCTCAAGGTGGACGTGTCGTGGTCACTGAAATTTCCGCCGACGTCATACAAATTTGGAGCTTCGAACGCGACAACATCCCGCAGGATCTATCGGAGGGATTGCCTAATCCACATCATGAGGCAAACGGAAGTAGCTGGGGCGCCCCGGAGGTGAAGTTTGTCAACAATGGCAACGATACTTTCGATGACCATTTCATCAACCTCCAGCCAATCTTTAACACAGCCTTTTGCGGAAGTTGGGTTGAGGCCTTCTGGCACACAAGTGAGTGTTCTTCACTGGCACCTACCTGCGAGTCATACGTGGCCAACAATCCGGCTGCTTTCGTGGATGCGTATTGGGCGATCGGCGGACTTCAAGTCTATGAGCCAAATGGCAACTATACCTCGGGATATAGCGGGCCGGAGCTGGGGAGATTGTTAAATCATCGTCGTCACCATCCTCGTACAGTCAAAGGGTATTGAGACAAGGGAGATTGGACACAGCAAGAAACAGCATGACCAGATGAAAATAGCTAGGTAGTTGTACTCAATATCAGTTTGGTGCCGCCGGCGGCCCAACTGTGTATTGCATGATTATACGAATAGTTGACTAAAAGTTCGATATCCAGCACTAAATAGAAACACACTCCCGCCCTGAGACTTTGAAATGACGTCGACTCCAATGACTTCAAGTTTTGACCTAAACAAAAGACTAGTCTTGCAGAGCTGTCGTGGCTGTACGGCCTCGTCGCCAAGCCCCTCATTTTCTCCCACCGAAGTTCTGCCGGGGAATATTGACTCAGTCCGCAAATTTTGTGCTGTGAGCACGAGATCAAGCAACGTTCACTCCTTCATTATATGTACCCATGGCGCCGGACGCAGATGCTGATTTAGCATGGTGGGCCAAACACCTGGAAGACCAGACTATCACGCCGCTGACAAGAGATTATCCCGAAACAACCTCCGACAATGTCAACAGGAGGCCTATCGAGGCTACAGAATCACTAACGGTACCATCAACTACACTTACAAAGCTCTCAGCCGACCTGGACGCGACATCGGTTGCCATACTTCAGACTGCTTTTATTATCCTGGTTTCAAGATTGACTGGGGACGAAGACATCAGCATCGGCACGAATTCTGAGGAGAATGGTCCCAGCTTCGTGCTCAAGACAACTCTTGATGCTAAGAATTCATTTTCCAAGCTAGTCCAGCAGGTGCAGGAGCTCTCCTCGGAGGCTTCAGAGAGACCGGTATCACTAGAAAAGCTTCGAGCACAGCTTCAGAGACCTGTACTGTTCAGGTTCGCACTTTTCAACGCAAGTCGAGATGTTCTGGGCGTACATGCCGAGACTATTGATTTACTCATCACCTACACTCTCTCATCCACGAATGACTTGAAGCTCACAGCACGATACAACCAACGTCTAATCTCGAGTGCAAGGATAGCAGGGATACTAGGCCAATTAACCACACTTTTACAAAATGCTGCCACCGATGTCGATGCACCCATTGGTGGTATCGATTTCGCAACCTCCGAGGAGAAGAAGCTACTACCCGACCCTACCAGCGACCTTGAGTGGTCAAACTTCCGTGGTGCGATCCATGATATATTTGCAGCTAATGCAGAAGCTCATCCGGATAGGACGTGCGTCGTGGAGACAAAATCAGAGGATGGGCCAGAACGGACATTCACCTATCAACAGATCCATCACGGATCGTCGGTACTTGCCCACCATCTTTTGAAATCAGGTTTACAGTTGGGGGAGGTGGTGATGATCTACTCATACCGTGGTGTTGATTTGGTGGTCGCGGTGATGGGTGCCTTGAAAGCTGGTGGCACCTTCTCAGTGCTCGATCCTGCATACCCTCCAGACCGGCAGAATATCTATCTTGATGTTTCGAGACCTCGGGCGCTCGTCATCATTGAAAAGGCTACTCAAGACGCGGGCGAATTGTCCGATAAGGTCCGAACCTTCGTTAAGCAGAATCTTGACCTTAGAACAGAGGTCCCTGCCTTGCGTCTTAATGACGATGGCTCGGTTCAGGGTGGCCAACTCGATGGCAAGGACGTCTTCGAAGATGTCCAAAGCCTCAAGGCAACAAAAACCGGCGTTGTGGTCGGACCTGACTCTACGCCAACCCTCAGCTTTACGTCCGGTTCGGAAGGTAAGCCGAAGGGAGTCAAGGGTAGACATTATAGGTAAGTCTGACCCTATCTTCAACGTGACAGCTTGCTGACGAGTTCTATAGTTTGTGAGTACCTCTCCGAAAGACTGTGGCGTTCGCACATGAGCCTTTCAATTTGTCTTCGGTTTTCATGACGCAGCTTTCTGACGGTTCGCAGAGCATACTACTTCGATTGGATGGCGAAGACATTCAACCTCTCTGACAAGGACAAATTCACCATGTTGAGTGGTATTGCCCATGATCCTATCCAGAGAGATATGTTTACACCTCTATTCTTGGGCGCCCAGCTGCTGGTGCCGTCCAAGAACGATATCCAGAACGAACGCCTCGCCGAGTGGATGCGGGAGGTGGGCGCGACCGTATCACATTTGACGCCAGCGATGGGGCAGATCCTGGTAGGAGGAGCTGTGGCCACATTCGAAAAGTTGCATCATGCATTCTTTGTTGGCGACATCCTCATCAAGCGGGACTGCAGGTCGTTGCAAAATCTGGCGCCCAATGTACGGATTGTCAATATGTACGGAACCACGGAAACGCAAATTGAGTATACCCCAGACCTGATGAAGCGAATCACTGAGCTAATAATCTCCTACTACAGGGGCGGTCAGCTATTATGAGATCCCATCTCGAGCAGAGAACGCTTCGTTTTTGGAAGGCTTAAAAGATGTCATCCCGGCGGGAAAAGGCATGTCCAACGTGCAGATGTTAGTTGTCAATCAACACGACCGCACCAAGCTCTGTGCTGTCGGAGAACTCGGCGAGATCTACGTGCGAGCATCAGGCCTTGCCGAGGGGTACCTTGGGACACCAGAATTGACCCAAGCTAAATTTGTCGATAATTGGTTTCCTGGTTATGAGGTTGGACTGGATTCAGATAAGCGGAGATTCGAGGAGAAGTTCAAACATAAAGCGTGGACTCAACACTACTTTGGCCCAAGAGATCGTCTCTATCGAAGTGGTGATCTTGGTCGATATACACCAGCCTACGAAGTAGAGGTCAGTGGCCGGGCAGATTTTCAGGTCAAAATCCGTGGGTTCCGTTTGGAACTCAATGAAATCGACACCCACCTTTCACAGCATCCGCTGGTGCGTGAGAACGTCACCCTTGTCCGAAGAGACAAGTTCGAGGAACAAATGCTGGTCAGCTATGTTGTACCACAGATGTCAAAATGGGAGCAATATCTAGCAGACCAAGGCAAGGAAGACATTTCCGACGATGGCTCCATGGCTGGTCGGTTCGAACGCTTCCGCCTTCTCCAGCAGAGCGTACAGGAATATCTTCGAACAAAACTTCCTGTGTACGCTGTCCCTTCGATCATTGTCCCTATGAAATCTATGCCACTCAATCCGAACGGCAAAATTGATCGGCCTAAGCTCCCCTTTCCGGATGCCACCATGCTTATTGCTAGCAGGAGGCGCAAATCCTCGATGCTGCAGAATTTGACGGAAAGCGAGTTAGTAATGGCGAAGATCTGGGCCGAACTAGTGCCTGGCTTGATCCCGAAGACGATAAAGCCCACGGAATCGTTCTTCGAGATTGGTGGAGACTCGATGAGTTCGCAACGACTGGCGTATCAGGTCAGGAAGACACTCGGAGTTAACCTGGCAATCAACAAAATCTACAATCGACCGACACTGAAAGATATGGCTGCTTACATTGATCATATTCGTGGGGCAGATGCGCTGGCAGGCGGCGAAACGAAAGAAGATCATACTGATGCCGAACAGCCTGGAATAGAGTATGGGCACGATGCTTTGGAAATGGCGAAGTTGCTACCACAATCTTTCCGACCAGCCCCGTCTGCGCTACCCGCTATGCCGGTGGTTTTCCTAACTGGTGCAACGGGGTTCCTCGGATGCTTCATATTGCAGGACCTACTCTTGCGCAAGAACCCCGAAGTGAAAGTCATTGTCCTGGTGCGAGCCAAAGACGAAGCAACTGCGATGTCGAGAGTGAAGATGACGTGTCAAGCATACGGCGTCTGGTCGGAGTCCTGGACGTCCAGAATACAATGCGTGACAGGTAGCCTTGGCACGGACAAGTTCGGGCTATCAGACGAAGCGTGGAAACAAATCGCCGAAGAGACAGACGTTGTCATTCACAACGGAGCTCAAGTACATTGGATCAACACCTACGAGATGCTCAAGCCACCCAACGTGCTTGGCACTATCGAAGCGATCAAGCTTTGTGCTGAAGGCAAGCCCAAATCTCTTGCATTCGTGTCCTCGACCAGTGTGCTCGACCACGATCACTACGTTTCTGAAGCAGCGCGCATCATTGCTGCTGGAGGCGAGGGCGTCAGCGAAGAAGACGACTTGAGTGGAAGCAGCGAAGGTCTCACCACGGGATATGGTCAGAGCAAGTGGGTTAGCGAGTCGCTGGTCCGCGAAGCTGGCAGAAGAGGTCTTCGTGGATATTCTGTAAGGCCAGGGTACGTCCTTGGCCATACCAAGACTGGAGTCACAGTCACCGATGATTTCCTCGTCAGGATGTTGAAAGGCTGCGTCCAGCTCAAGACCCGTCCGAATATGGGTCTCAACACGATCAATATGGCCCCAGTCGATCACGTCGCTCGCGCTGTGGTCGCATGTGCCTTCAATCCGCCATCGGAGAGCACCAAGGTGGCCTGCATTTCGGGAAATCCTAAGCTACGGTTCAATCAATTCCTCGCGACGTTACAGACGTATGGATACACGGCAAGCTTGATCGATTACATCCCTTGGTGTTCAATCCTGAACGAATATGTCACTACAAACACCGATTTCGCCCTCATGCCACTGTTCACATTTGTGGCCAACGATCTCCCAGCGAATTCTGTCTCGATTGAACTGGACGATAGCAATACCCAGAAAGCATTATATGCGGACCGTGAATGGAGTGGAGAAGATATCAGTGGTGGCAGCTCGGTAACGAGAAATACCATCGGCTTGTCCCTGGCATATCTCGTTGCAATAGGGTTCTTGCCGCCACCTAGTACGCTCAATCAAGGAGGATCAGTGAAGAGCCTGCCTGCTGTGAAGGTGTCAGATGAGCAGAAGAAGGCATTGCTGAGTGTAGGTGGGAGAGGTGCAATGAGCTGATTTGATCTGGGTGTACTTATCAGGGAATGTTGGAAAGTGAGAATTAGCAGTACGCAATTTAGCTTTGGGTAGTTCACTGCCACTCGAGGGCTGTGCTGACAATAGGTCTCAACTTGTCTGAAGATGAGGATAATGTGGGCTTGACATGGTTCGAAAAAATCTCTTGATGGTTCTTTCGTGGTCAAGTGGAACTATTTCAGTGAGGCTATGAACATCGGGAACGGCTTCACCATTGGATGGTTTTTTCTTTTTCTATGATTTTCCTACTGTTTTTGTATTTTCTGCCTAAAGTTTCTGACATAGGTTAAGAACACAAAGCAAAGTGGCCCTTGTAGACAACGCTCCTCACATTATCTAACCTGCCTGCTCGGTGATGATCAAACCTCCCTCGCCGAATGCGCCTGAAAGACCTTCGTAACTCCTCAATCCATTGTAAACAATACAAACTGTCATCCGCCACCAGGTATAGTCCTATTGAGTATCGCTGAGAGTCTCGTCCGCAGTTGAAATACATGAACGTAAGCCGTACCTCTTTTCTGTCTCCTGAATGAACTACTCCCAGACCACGACACGGTCGTAGGCCTTGACGATCTGGACCGCGCGCTCGGAGATATTAGGTTCACTGGAATCATCGCAACCTCCAGTTAGGACGTTGTCCATGGCGCGGAAGCAGCCACAGACCTGACCCTCGTCACAGATGGGGTAAATCTCCTTTGTGTCCATGTCGCAGTATAAGCCTTCCGACAAGGCGGCAAAGTCTGGGCCAACTGAGGCAGTATCGTTGCACAAGCGCGCAGCACTGTTGATTGCCAACTTGCTCTTGATCAGGTGGCCGTTGAAGTCGGCGTGGCTTGTCCTCTTTTGTGTGTCCGCACTTGTCGAGTTTTCCCTCGTCATAAAGGGTTCTTTGCACAGGTCCGTCTTGTTGTGGATCTCAACGTTGAGGTCCGACCAATGAACAACCGTCATGTTGAAGATCATAGCCCGCGACTCAGGGTCGGTGTGGTCGATCCAGGTACAAGATGGGTCGTCGGTCAAGAAGGCAGTTTCCTGGCCCTCGTAGTGCTTGGCACCACATACTTTGCCCAGGTTGCCGTTGATGCTGAAATTCGAGCCGTCGGGATATTCGATCTTGAAGCCCCCAACACAGACGGGCGGCCCGACGTTGGTGATGTGGATGGTGTCGGGGACGTCTGGGCCCCACGATTGATGGACCGATGGGCTTAGGTCGGATTCGGGCATAAGAATGCGCTCCGGGCCATCGTCGAACCGGACCGCTATGCCAGAGGTCTCGTTGCCACTCTTCCAGGTGTTGACCCCGTTCACGATGTAGAGTGTCGTTTCACGGTCAGCCGCCGAACGTTTGCTGGGAAGCTCGAGGGAGCCTTGGTTCAGGTCCACAGTTCCGAGGAGAAGGGTAGGAAGAAGTTCCGCGCAAATGATCAGGAGTCCGGCTACAAGCAAGGACATGGTTGCTGTGAGATTTGTGTCGTTGGTTGAAGCCGGGGAAAGACAAGCGTGTGAAAGACAAAGTGTTGAAGAGATGTGAGGATTGTAGCTAGCTGTGCCTGGGAAAGATCAAGTGTATGAAGAGACAAATGTAGAAGAGACGTGAAATTCCGCAGGTCTTGGGAGCAGACGGGGTTTATGTATTCGTTCGAAGAAGGGAAGAAGTCGTGTGCCGAGTAGAGCTCTCATCGCCCTGTCGTATGATTTGGCAACTAGTCCACGAAATCCTCTGGTACAGAATAGATAGCCTGTGACTCTGAAGGTGTTATGGCGATCTTACCTTTGAAACTCCGAGGGATCATCGACAGGAACCACGGATTACACCACACATAGTCCGTCGTGGACATGTTGTCAATCTGACAGGGGCGCGTGAATGCGCGGGCATACCTTTCTGATTCTCTGGTTCATCTCGACAGGACGGATTCCAGGATATAGTCCAGTAACCACGGTACAGCTGTGTGGTACAGAAGTGAACTCCTCAAGTTCTCCATACGAGGCTCTACGGTGCTCGACTGTGAAAGGCCTTGTTTGTGGCAGGCAGGCGTCACTAGTCATGGAGACTATGTAGTGAGCTAATCAGGTGGCGAAGCTTGTCTTCAGGTCTCAAAGTCGACTGCAGCTCATTGGAAAGCCATATGAAGTCCATGTTGCTGGCCTGGAAACGACGTGAACCATTACTTGAAAGTTTGAACATCTGTCACCAAGGAAAAAGTCAAAACAAGATGGCATATCGCGCTGATGTTTTAGAACTCTACCGTAGATACTACGGCAGATTATGCAGTACATAGCCGCAGCACTTTACGCGTGCACCGCTTCCGACGCGTCTCGATACAGACTCCGAGATCCTAAGGTTTTGGAGAACGGAGTTAAACCATTGACAATACTTCTGATACGGCACATCTCTCACAGTTCCTACGCAAGCCATCCTGCATAAACTATGCCTGCCTCCTCCGCCGTTCAACAGTCCCTCACTTCCCTCTTGCCGACATACGCTCAGAAACTTCCCGCCAAACTAACCCATCTCTCCGAATCTCTTCTCGCCCAATCCCGCCAACGAGCCTCCCAACTCAAACCAGACGAAGAAATCGCCCGCGCCTACGCCTGCTGCGAGATCGCATGCAAAAGACTCCGAGCGCAATGCCGGCTACCCGCGGTCAAAGCCAGTGGCGCACCCTGCAAGCCAGCCGTATATAAGAAATTGGTGACATTTCTCGAAAGAGTCCTAGACGACGATGCGGCAGCGTCGACGTCTAAATCAACACCAGGAGGAAGGAAGAGAACTGCCGATGGGAATCCGAAAGTCGTCATATCTGTCCCAAGCACCATTACCAAAATATCCAATCCACAACCGAATCCGTTCTTGGGGAAACTGAAAGCCAGCGCGAACAAGTCAGATGCTGATAACCTTGATAACAACGGAGCACCTGCCTTCACAATGCCGTCGATACGAAAATTGTGCACGAAATTCTCAACGATCCTCCCAGTGACGCACGTGTACACGGGAACTTGCGTTGTGCTCAAGCTCACCGAGATCTGGCCTCGCGAAGACGGGTCCCTAGACGTCGACGACGCACTCATAGAAGAAGTTACAGGCCTCCTCATTGCGCTGTACCTGATGACATTGACACGCATGATGACCGCCAAGATGACGACGCCAGTGTATAAGACAACATGCGCAAAGGCTGTCGAGGAGTTACATTATAAGCCCGGACCTGCTGGCGTAGAAGCCTGGATCAGACGGATCAATCGTGAAGGATACTGTGGGAAACAGGATTGGTGGTTGAGCGTACCTGAGTCGGTTATCGACTTTGATCCGCACAAGAAAAAGACCGCGACCGTCTTAGAAACCAATGTTGAGGACGACGAAGACGACGAGGACATAATTCTATCAAGTAAGAGGAAGCGCAAGGCTAGTGGGAAAGCTACGAAAGACCTCGAAGAGCAAGATGATCCTGAGGGTGTGCTTCTTCCTGGCTTGCTCACCATGATGCAAGATGCTGTAGACTTTCTGAGCGACGAGCGCACACGAAAGTACGAAGCGTGGAAGAAGCAGTTCCTCAAAAAATTGGATAAGTTGGATAAGACTCCGGCAGCCGGTGCTCGTAGAGCGATTGCCGTGGAATAGCATAGCAGCATCAGCTCGTATTGATAACAACATCTTGGTGTCGTCGTGCTTGATTGCTTCCAATGCTCATAGGGTATCTCTGTCGAATATGGTACACTCATCCGAGCTCCGAGCAGCGCTCAACTAGCTCACTGCGCATATTGTACACTTCACACCTGACCTTGCCGATACTCATATCCGGCGTGGCCCGCTACGATATCAACAATACTCTTGGTTTTGGCTCATCGACGGCCACGACCTCTTCCTCTACCGCCGCCTCGGCCACCCCTTCCACCACCACCTCGATTGCCAAAGCCCTGTCCACCACCACGACCACGTCCACCACCATGTCCTCCACGAGGTCGGCTATGATAGTCAACATAACCAGCGCTTTCTGGTCTGGGACCTTGCTGCATTCTGAAGTCTCTTTCTTCCTCACTTATGTCAAACTTGTTTTCAATTCCAATCAGCTCACAATAATTGCTGGTTTGAGGGTTGGTCATCTCTCGTGGCATGTCGTTCGGTCCGAATTCCAAGCTGGGGTCGTAAATGGGTGCTGTAAAGCTGAAGTTCTCCGGGACAATTAGTTTGCCTAGCTTCACAACATGCTCGTTGACCCATTCCTGCTCCTCGATGATTCGGTTGTGGTAGTATGTGTCCCCACGATGAATTGGAACCTTTTCTGTGGGGTGGCCACCTAGCTGGAGTTCGGGAGCGAAGACACGTTGTATGGCAAGCCATTCTGGGTCATAAGAGATCTTGAGAGGCCGAACAATTTCCTGCTCGGGAGATGTTGTGGATTTGACGGAGATAAGTTGGAGAAATTCTTGGTATGGCTCGCATTTGCCCAGGGCGAGGAACTCGGTCTTCTTGTTGGTGATTTCTTTGGGAAATGGTAGAGATGGTGACACTTCGATACGCTCTTCCTGGGTGAAATTGCTGGAGAGGGCAGCAAGTTGAGCACGCATCTCTTCTGATACTTCACTCTGTGGAGCAGCCAAGGTTGAAGACCGTGTTGAGCTGGTTTTGATACTTGTGTCTTTCAATGAAGCTTCCTTCGGCTTGAAGGCTTTGGCTTCAGGATCAAGGTCTGATCCCGTCGAATTGACAGACGCAGCTGGAGAGCCATGACTTCCTTTGGTCGCATCTCGAGAGGCAAGATCTTGCAAGCTGGTGAATGATGCCGCCATTGCGTTCAGTTTCACTCCACCACCATCGCTTTCTTCGGAGTTGCTTTGCGAAATGTTGTGCGGCTTGACGCTATCTTCAATGGCTGCCTTAGCGGATATACCTTGGGGGACGGGTACAGGAGTTGCCTGGGTAATCGTCTCTTCATCGTCGCTCATATCGATGTCAATAGCATCGGGATTGTCGACCCCGCTTCTTGGTAGTAATGTCGAGCTAGCAGAGGCGCCATTTGTGTGAAGTGCACCATTTGGTTTGGCTACTGAGCCGTCAGCTGGTTCGTCCCCGAGTCGTTGACGTTTTGTTGGTCGCGAGAAACCACAGCCATCGAGGTTCGAGATCGAGATCGAGGGATCCTCTTCCTCCGCACTCGTCTGATGTTGAGTCGTGGAGATGACCTTGCGCTCGAAGCCATCTTCGGACCCAACTTGGTTGAAGGTCTCATTGAAGGTGTATTGTGGACCAGAAGAGATTCCAGTCTTTTGTTCTTCCAGTCTTCGATTCTCCCGGTCTTTGAGAATCTCGTCTTGTTCCTTGGTGTCGGCTTGTCGAGCAGAATCATGGAACTGTTGCCATCCAAAGATTTGTGGTCGATCTTCAGTGGTCGGGCTTCGACGACCGTTGCGCTTGTTCGTCATGGCTCTGACAACAGGGTCGGTTGGGTCATGGTGCAGTATAGCACAAAACTTGGTATGCAAATGGGCCGAGAACCAGTGGGGAGGTCTCAGTCGGTCTAAGCACTCTCTTGCTGCAACGCTGCCTAATTTTCCGGATTTGGAGTCCTCTGCGAATCCTCGTTTGTTATGAAACAGCCATTCATAGTCACCATGCATCTCGATCCCTTGCGGCCAGTCATGGGACAGACCTATATCAACTTGCGAACGCAAAGACAGCAGCTTTCTGGCATCGAGTTCTCGAACATGGTATATGCTACCAGTCTCTTCGCGGTTGTACGGCAGCCGTTCGAAGTGAGGCTTACGATAGTCATATCCTTTCCAGATACCCGTGAGGCCAGCGATGCGAAGAGGTCCGAACCGGATGACGTTGGCGGCTCCAAGGTAGTAGATGTTTGGGGCTACCCATCCACCGTAGTAAAGCTCAAAGAGGTGATTGCTGGCTTCATGATTCCCTCCAATGAAGATAGTGAGGTATGGTGCAGTCCGGGCACCGCTGTAGTACTCATGGAAGTCGGCCATCTTCCGGTACTTTTGTGGCATTGAGGTGACATTGAGGTCAAGCTGGTTTCTTACTGCCTGAAAGAGTTTAGTCAAACGAGTCGCTTCCTGCTCGATGTACAAACTTGAAAGTCGCCTCCAATGATGAGTAAATCGACACCGTCCCAGCCCTTGATGCGACATGACTCATCTATTGACGCATAGATCGCGTGCAGCGTGCCGTGACCCTGTGGCAGATGATTGGGTTAACGATCAATCTTTCTAGACAACGTCGGAGAGGTGTTGAGTACTTACGCAACCTTCAACAGCGATTCTGACGCCGTCATGCTCCTTGACGTCGATTGAAGCCATTACTTCAGAACTATCGCCCAGCGACATGATGAAGTTGCGTGATTGCCCCAATAACGCTCCGTTTGAGATTCGGAAAGACCGCTAAGAAGTGGAAGTCTCGAACACGACCCAGCGTGAGGACAATTCAACGCTGTCGGAAGACTTATTGGATTTCGACGATATTGACAGACATTAGGACTGCCGCGACATGTACTATCTCAGCTCGAATTCATCCTGGTCTGAGTTTGAGAAATGCGTAAGATTGAGATACCCCGAGTGGTTGGCTCTAGGCGATCAGAACTCGATATAAAATCCTTGGCAAGTAAGCTGTGCCGCTTTTACGACTGTAAATACCTGACCTCTCTCCTGATTTCTACATTCACTACCATCAATGTCATTTACAGTGATATAATCGAGTGACAACGGATCTTGGGAAGTTCCAGTCGGGGAACGACTCTGGCAACTGGGAAGGAAGGTTACAGCCTTGTCTCACAATGGACATGCAGGAAACCCGGATAGGTTTTCTACAGGAATCTGCTCGCATGCTATTCCTCTCCAGCCCCTCCACATCGAGATATTTGTCAGCCCAGAGGAATGAGGTTGTCCTGTCTGGCACTGCGAGAAAACGAGTACGAATCAAGGGTGCGTGTACAGCATGCGGCAGCTTGCTCGTACCAGCATGGACAAGTGACACGAAAGCCGTGACGGGCAAGGTCAAGCGTGGCACAGATGGTACCTCGAAACCCGACGAGCTCCGAAACAGAGTTGTGTCTTCTCGATGTTCCACATGCAACAGAATCACGAAAGACGTGGTGAAGGTTCAGCTAACGTCCAGAAAATCACTCACCAAACCGTTTGCGCTTCAGGCGAAACAGGAAGAGGCCGTCCCTCATGAAGAGTTGGTTGCGGAACAGCCTAGCAAAGTCACCAGTAAGCGAAGAGCCAAAGCTAGGAAAGACCGTGAAGGGCTGCAGGCTTTGCTCAGCAAAAGCGCGCAGAACAAGCCTTCTCGGGGCCTGAATTTGATGGATTTGATGAAGCGATGAAGCTGGCAAAAGCGAAATTCGATAAGGCTACTCGTGCCCGGGGCCCAAAGTTAGGCGATCACGGCGACCCTCCAAGGCTGAAGATTTAGGTTGCATTAGCTCTCCCGCCATTCCCGAGCAGCAACTTGAACCCCGCAATCAGGTTGACTTGGCAGACGCCGCCTTCAGGCCCTTTCTGCGTCATTCTGCGCCTGCGGAATTTTTTTATTTCGAGAAACATCTCGCAGATTACAAATTGGATGAGTCAAAGGAACAAAACAACCTCTCCAACCTCTATCTCACAAGACATTTCCATCGAAGGACAAGGAGCATCATCATCTGTTCAACGCCAAAATGTCAAGTACTGCAGCGCCTGAGGTGGTGCAGGCCGACCCCAATGAGACGGGAGTTTACGAGATCGAGAGTTTATGCATGAATTGTCGCGATGATGTATTCACACCTGGTCCTTCGAGGTATTGGCTGTTCACTAATGGTATTAGGGCATGACTCGGATACTTCCCATCAAGATCCCCTATTTCAAGGATATTCTCCTCGAGTCGTTCTCATGCGACCATTGCGGATGGAAAAATAATACCGTGAAGAGCGCTGGTCAGATCCAAGAGAAGGGATCGAAATTTACATTCAAGTTAGACAAAATGAGCGACTTCCAGAGACAAGTGGTTCGAAGCGATACGGGCATCTTTAGGCTTGAAGATATTGACCTTGAGATGCCGCCTGCACCAGGCCAATTCACGAATCTCGAAGGAATCATCTCAAAGATCAAGACCGACCTGGAACTCGATCAACCCGAAAGAAAAGAGTCAAGTCCAGACCTATACACAGCGCTCGAATCTATCATTGAGAAGATAGGCAAAATGCTAGCGGGGGATGGCTTTCCTGTGACAGTATCTTTAGACGACATTTCGGGGAACTCCTTCATTGAGCCTTCACCAGAGGATAAAGGGCCCAAGTACAGCCGACATGATTACTTGCGCAGTCACGCAGAGAATGCCAAACTCGGCCTGGTTGCAGACGACGATGCTGAAGGGTCTAACGGAGACGGAATGGAAGGTGTGGATATTGTCGACAACGAAGTGTACGAATTGCAGACCGAGTGTCCGGCTTGTTCGAAACCTTGCACCGTAAACATGAAGAAAACGAATATCCCTCATTTCAAAGAGGTCATCATCATGGCCACAGTATGTGACCATTGTGGCTACCGGACAAGCGACGTGAAGACAGGTGGGGCCGTACCTGAAAAGGGCGAGCGTATCACGCTGGCGATTCGGACGATCGAAGATATGTCCAGAGATATCCTAAAGTCAGAGTCCTGCGTCTTGAAGAGCCACGACCTTGGCTTGGAAGTGCAGCCTGGAACACTTGGTGGCCGCTTCACAACCGTCGAGGGCTTGCTCACTCAGGTGCGGGACCAATTACGTGGCCAGATTTTCGACGTTGGTGTCTCCGATCTTGCCCAAGGCGACTCCATGGCATCCGAGACCAAAGATCGATGGGACAAATTCTTTGATAGGCTCGATCAAGCTATCAAGGCAGAATTTCCCTACACGATAACCCTCGAGGACCCGTTAGCGAACTCCTTTGTGCAGAAGAACGTCGACTCTGGAGAAGATCCTCAAATCAAGACTGAAGAATACGAAAGGACGGAGGAAGAGATGGAGGATCTAGGTCTCAAGGAAATGAAGACAGAAGGTTATGAAAACGACGACGCAGAATGAATGAAGATGAATTCAATCCACACTAGGCTATACTCGTCAAACAGCAACATTCCAAAACGTTGCGTTCAAGATTCTGTCTCTTCTACCGGAGCCCAACCACAATATACCTGGACTCCATAAGTCGTTGCACATCAGAAGGCAAAATACTCAACATCACTGTGAGGCCTATGATCTCGGGGCGGCACAGTCCAATGGCAACGCTACACGCCGTCGAACTGTGGCGATTTCGAGAGGCTACTTGTGCTTCGTTGTGGTGTGCTTCGCCGCCTTCGTCTTGGTCGTCTTGGTCGGACTGGGCACTGGAGGTCTCGTGGTCGCGGTTCCCACGATGACGGCAGCAGCACATTGCGCAGGAGTGATGCCCTACGATCTTGTCAGTCATTCTCTTTCGAAATGCGGTTATCTTCCATGCTGAGCAGGTAACGTACCGACTGGCAACAACGACCCGCGGCCACACCGGTACCACACTCAAATCCGTTTGAGCATATTCCTGCAGATTACTGTTAGCAGCCTCAACAAAGAAATGGAAGCTACCCGGACGACATACCACTTCCGTCCACGCAACAGGTATCACCGCCGTTTACATTGATACAGCTTTGGCCAGCGAAGTAGACGCAGAGAAAGTTGCCAGTGGCACAGGTCGGCGTAGGAGCCGATCCTCGTTTGGAGACTTCCTTCAGTATAGCTGTACCGACATAGTCTGGTTCGTTATCCTGACCAGCTACCAGACCGGAAAAGGCAGCCAGGAGGATGGATGGGAGGAATAGTGCCTGTGGACGCATGGCGGTCGTGGCAGCGGAGTACTTGGCTAAAATGGTTTTATCGGTGTCTGAAGGTGTTCTCTGGCTGTTGAGTTGAGGTTCTAAGATAATGGGTTTCAGCTGGTATATACGGATCTGGATGTTCTTTGTTAAGACATCGAAGGGGTCCGGAAGCGAGGTTGAATAAGAAAACAAAGCTCACCACGCCTCATTTCCATCATCGCACAAGAAAACAAAGAAAACAAAGAACTAACTCCCTTCACCCACAGCACTCGCAGTGCAAAGGTTCTAGACTCGACAGGATTGAGGATGCCCCATTGCAGGAGGCCCAAAGAAAGAGGCGGGCACTGCGCTGTAGTACAGCTATGCTTGCTCATTGCTCAGTTTTAAAGAACAAAGGCGCAAGTCTACTCCTTCCAGTGCTTTTGCCCGCTCTCAAAGTGTGCATTCTCGACGATCTGCATCTTGTGGTAGGGGAGGAAGTCGGATCAGGCTGAATGTTAAGGGGGTCCAGTTTGCTCCGGCATGGACCGGCGAGTTCGTATTGCCATCGTATCTGTAGTGGGAGTATGACTTCATCAAAGCTTTTTCGCCCAGTGCACCCGCGAGCTTTTTCCGTGTCGAGTCAAGTCAAGTCAAGTCTATGCATGCGTTGCATTTGCGTCTTCTTGCTATCCCCTTCGACGCCGAATGAGCTACATAGACGGACTTCGACCTCAGCGTCGTGATGATGCTGCGTGATCCGTCAAGGACCGAACCTCCTACCTCAAGTGTCTGACCGCACCACCACCGAGCGCAGCAGACATAACAGATCATGTCCAATGGCGCCGCCAACACGGTCTCGAGCACGAAAAGAGCACATCCCTACTTCCACTTCCTAGCGGGCTTGACCTCCGGTGTCTCCAGCGCCGTCCTCCTCCAGCCCGCCGACCTACTGAAGACCCGTGTCCAGCAGTCCCGGTCACACTCCCTCGTTCCCGTTCTCAAATCGATCCTCGCAGGTCCGCACCCAGTCGCGAGCCTCTGGCGAGGCACTGTACCCTCTGCACTTCGAACAGGCTTCGGCTCAGCGCTGTACTTCACGACCCTAAGTTCCCTCCGGCAGATATTCGCCAATGCCTCGACAAAATCCATCGGCGATGTATTACCAGCCGCCGTTAAAAAGAGCAGCTCAGTCCTGCCCAAGTTGACCAACACACAAAACCTGATGGCGGGCGCCAGCGCACGAGTCTTCGCAGGCTTTGTGCTGATGCCCTTCACCGTGATCAAAGTGCGCTACGAGTCCGACCTGTACGCCTACAAATCAATCGCGTCCGCTTCACGATCCATCTACGCATCCGAAGGTCTGAGGGGCTTCTTCTCCGGGTTCGGCGCCACGGCGGTCCGCGACGCGCCCTATGCAGGACTCTACGTGGTCTTCTACGAGGCTTGCAAGACGCGCTTGAACAAGATCCTGTCGAGCGAAACAGACCAAAATCCGTCCTTCGCCTCGTCCGCAACCATCAACGCCTCAAGCGGTGTCATCGCGGCCGGACTGGCAACCAGCTTTACGAATCCCTTCGACGCCGTCAAGACGAGACTACAGCTCATGCCGAAGAAGTATCGGAATATGGTGAATGCGACGAGGATCATGCTCAAGGAGGACGGACTCAAGAGCTTTTTTGACGGCCTTGCGCTAAGGATGGGCAGGAAGGCACTGAGTTCGGCGCTGGCCTGGACCGTCTATGAAGAACTGATCAGCCGCGCTGAGCGGGTTGTCATGACACAAGACCAGGAAAAGGCCGTGCTATAATCGACCGTGCTGTTTTCCCTATATTGGGAATCTGTGGCCGAGTCTCCCCAGCCGATGTTCGGGCGTCATCAACGGATGCCCACACCAACGGCCTGGAGCCATGTACAAGCAAGGTCTTGATCACCTACGACACGTTGTTTTGTGCAAAGCCGCAACAGACCCTATGTTCACTGGCGTTATCAGCACAAAGAAGCAGAGCGCGCTGCTTTGTCTTTGTCTCCTTACTATCCACGAAGCCACTCACTCAGCTTCTATTGCATCAATCCTGCATGTTGGGATCCAGGCGTAGTCGTCATTGAGCAGCCACGGCTGTAAAACATCTTACCATCACACTCCGCTTGCCACGCCACTCACGATTATATTATTGTACGACTACACTCACGAAGTTGAACCTTGTACTGTATATACCAAAAAGTATTTGTGAAATGCTGTACGCAAGTAAACAGGTGCTTGCCGGCAAGTCACAGGCATATTCGTCCAAGATAGTTCACTGACAAAAGAATGTCATGTATACCAAGAAGCAATATGTGTACCTTCGAGAAGTACTAGAGCGCAGTCCACAAAGTCCCTGCTCACTTATGTCGTTCCATTGTCCATTCCCTGTCCAAGTCCATGTCCATATCCTTGGCCCCTGGCTTGCCGATTACCCTTTCCTGTCACCGTACCATGTCGATCCTCCAATCATATGCTGAACGCCCAAAGTATCAAACAGCCTTATGTTATATGATTTGTCGGTAGAGCGACCGCAGAATGTCGCCGATAAGCGTTCCAACCCAAACAAGAACAACAAATAACAGAAGGGGTATCAGATGGCCGCCTGCTCGAACGCGCATAAAATGACCAATGCAATCAAGACATATCCAGGTAAGGACTGAACAAAGACATCGCAATGATACCAAGACATTGCTCAACACAGAAACACCCGTCGTTTCCTCGTCACAAACCCTCCAGGAAGCAACTCGTTGGTCCAGGAAGACAGAAGCAAACTCGAGACATAGCTTATCCCTTGGGGAAGAATGTGTGCGTTCCCGCATCAACCAGAGTGCATGCCGAGCCGAATGCAGGGGAAGTTCGGTCGGCCTAGACTTTGGCTGCGCTCGCCACAGTGAGATGATCCCGGCTGCTATCGCCGTACATATCGGGTTGGGAGTATCCATTCGTATAGCCATTGTGACCGCCAAGGGGCACCTCGGACCTCGACAGATCACTGGTATTGGGGCCGACGGCGTCATGCGACTCGACGCCTCGAAGTTTCAGGCAAGCATTTCCTAAAAGACCGGCAGCTTCATGCGTCAACTCCCATCTCGTGCTTTCGAAGGACTCCTTGAGAATCATCAGAAGACCCAAACACCGATTTTTGCCCTTGACATTCTCAAGATCGTCAGGCGCACGAACACCGCCCACCCGCTCAAGATAGTCGCGCATATCTTGTTCCTTTTGCCTATACGTAACGAAATCCTCTGCGGCTGGCGGCGGCTTGATTGGACCTTCAAGCGCAAACCCGTAACACCAAACAACCAGGGCTGATATGTACAAGACCCACGGACGGTTGAGAAGAAAATCGTCACGAGCGATGTACTGATTATGCTCGAATGCTTGAGGTAGAATCGGACTGGCATGACCATATAGACGACGGTTGATGCCGTCTATCGGATCATCAGGTGGAATCAAGACCTGAGCCATGAATTTCAGTGCGTAGAATGCAGCATCCCGTGCTGAAGCCTTTGTTGCCCATCGTTCAATCTTTTCGCGGATCACGCTGTAGTCCTTGGGGGTGATGGATCGCCCCAGAAGACGATTGGCACCAGCAAAGACCTGACAGTCAACCACATCAACATGCGCAGCTATGTGTGCCAGGTGGTGCAGGACAGTGCGTGACTCGAAAAGATTCTCGTCATCGACCGGCGGAAGCAAACCTTGGAATGGACCAGCGTTCGTTCGAATCGGTGAGGCAGGCGTTGGCGCTGCTTCAGCCAATGCCTCATCGAAGTCACGTTTCCAATTGTCGAACGCTCGGAGCAACGTGGCCTTCCACTTGTCCGGACCTCCGAAGGAATTGGCTGTGCGTGGTCCAAGGGAGGATATTTGTAGATCTCTCTGAGTCATATGCCATGAAACTGATAGAAGACCCGCCATTATGATAGTGCGACCAAATGAGTTTGTACGCACTCTCTGACCGTTCAATGTCTTTTTCAACCCATCGAGAAACATGATAGGCTTGACGCCATTCGTCTGCAACGATGTCTGGACTCGACCAGCCTCTGCAGCAGAGACAGCAGACCAAAGACCTTCATCGCACGGTAGAGGTAAACGCATCTCATGTGCAACCATTTTGGCGGCATGACCAAACATCGTGGCGTGTATGGAATCGATCACAAAGGCTCCAAAGGCAGCACGGCGAGTTGCCTCAGTGGTTATCCAACGATACCACGACTCTTCCGACTTTACCGTCTCTTTCCCGGAGAAAGGCACTGACATCCGACCGTTGTCTTGTTCTCCACGCAGACTTGGTGGTGAGTCAGACGCTGAACGGCCCAGAAGGGAACTACCTCGTCGCATCAACGTCAAGGTAGAGTCGTGGTGAATGTGAGCCCTTTCATGCAGGGCCCTGGTAGCATACATTTTCTCATAAACTTCAATCAGGAGCAAGGTCTGGAACACCCATAGTTTCGCTGGTGGTCTAAAATCAGCGTCACGCATAATTTCCCATCTAATATGCCAGGCAACGAAATTGGCAAATTCAGCTGCGGAATCTGTCAGTGATGTGCCATATGCTTTGTCCAACGTAGCAGCGCCGATCGCGATGACGGCAAGGAGCAACAAGTTGGAGGTTTGGTCGGCAGAAAAGGTAGGCTTATGCAGGATTGGAAGTTGCGCATGTTGATGATACCAGTAAGAGCCAATGTAAGTGTGCATCATCCTCAGACTCAAGATGTGTCCATCACTGTCGATATCGCCTTCGAACACCGAGGCTTTGCGCTTTTTAACAGCATCATGAGGCCGCTCGACAAATTGTGTCTGCATAATGTCAAGAAGCTCGTGGCGCTTAGACTCTGACATGATGTATTGACTTGTGGTGGTGGTCTCCAGGATGCTTGTGACACTCATGGAATGTTGCACAGGGTTGCCGGGATAGGTGCCACTAGACGAAGGGCTCTGGGAAGTGTATGGGCCCTGCATCTGAGGCTGCTCGTGTCCACTATAACCTGGCACGTAATTGGGAGGCGAGAAACCATTGGAGCCAGAGTTGGCATCATTGAACAGCCACTGTGTAAAGTCATCGACTGCGAAAGGTGTCTGAGTAAACTCCTCAGCTCCAAAAATGGGAAAGCCGTAGCCAGGGTTCATATCAATATGAGGCATACCACTGGTCATGCCTGGATAGGGATATGTTCCTGCCCGGGTCAAGCCATGTGAGACAGCCGCGGCGAATGCGGCGTCCGTTGTCTGCGATACCCCAACAGGTGGATAACCCGCAGAGGAGTATGCAACAACGGACGACATATCCGTTTGCTGCACAAAGCCATCTTGTCTCTCGAGAGTGGTGTCAGAATTCGACCTAACTGGCACGATGTTGGCCGCAGATGATGCTGAGTACTGGCGAATGGGAGATTGCGGGATTGCGTTTCCCGAAAACGACTCTCGGGACTGTAGCGCTGCATATTGGATTTGTCCCCTCTGCATATCTCCAGTGTTAAAGCTTTGGCGGCGTGAAACAGAAGACCACGAAGCAGGCTCTTGTTTTTGCGTTGGGCTTGGGGCAGTATCACCGGTGCTGCTAGTTCGATGCAATGTTGGCTCTGGTCTGGCTATGACGGCCTGAGGCGTTCGAGGCTGAAAATGGGGTTCGTTTGTCGCTGTCGACGGCGATATCGTACTGCTGGAGATACGAGAGTGCTGTTTGAAGTTGCCAGCATCACGATGGTACACAGATGCTGCGACAACGGACCTCTGCTCCTGCTGAGGCGTCTTTGCGGCAGGGGCAGGCATCGAATAGCTTGGGGCTTGAGCAAGTTGAGGCTGGGCAGGGGCTGGGGCACCAGTAGGATTAGATGTTGATTGAGCAAATGTATCTCTTTTGTGTAACTGAGACCCATGTGTTGTATGTCGTTCCCGATGCCGAATACAAAGATCTTGCCGCACAAAATACCGACTACACTCAGGATAGTCGCAGCGATAGATGGTCTTGGGTGTGTCTTACCACCGGTCAGTACCTGCTGTGAGGCTCAGTGGGAGAATGACTCACGATTCAGCTGGTGTCTGTATAGATGTTCGGCACGAGAGTAACTCTTACCGCACCCTTCATGTCTGCATTCAAATTTCTTGTCTGGGTTTGGTTTGATAACCCTCCTCTTCTTCTTCGCTGGCGCGGGAGAGCCACGCTCGCCGCCGTGTTTTCCAGTCAGACCATTATTCAAAGAGCCTTTCCTCACAACCATATCTTGTTCAGTATCGTAGGCAGTTTCGGTATCTGCCATTTGATAAGGAGTGACCTAGCCAAAAGCCGAGAGATCTTGACTCAGGGGCAGCCGATAGCCTGGTTCGGGGAACTGCATGGGGCACTGAGCATCGTCGAAGGGGAACTTAAGTACCGAGAGGAAAGCGTCCTGAGCAGGATGTGGGAACAGCCCTGCTTGAGACGAAGAGCGCGAGAATTGGGTTGCGTTTCCAGCTACGTAGTCTTCCACCTGGAAACGAGCCGGCTTGCGACGATTGGGTTGTATCGATTGGCACTGCCAGTCTTTTGAAGAGATCTGAGCGCTCAAGTATGACCGATGCCCGAAAAATGCCTATGCGCACGAGGGATGACTGGGAGGAAAGAACGGCACTATACGTCGACAAAATTGAGGAGTGGAAGGTTCGAAACGGGGTCCTCGATGCAGGGAATCCAGACCGAGCAGAATCTGTCAGTTCAGGTGACTTCAGCGAGCAAGGCTCTTGCGAGATAGGTAGAGGGCTGATTGCTTTTGCTGCTCCTCATGGCCTACTGTGGCGAGACCGTACGGTCTGACGGTGCTAATGAGGCGAGTCGAGGAGGGATTTGGCGAGATGAAGAGTACCAGGTGGATTCGTTTGCTTCTGGACGGAGAGCGGCGAAGTTGTACCTAGCAGGCCTGGGGTTTGCCTCTGACGGAGATAGCACAAAGGGTCATTCCAAGTCTAAATGCATCTGGTAATGAGTAGTCCTGAGCGTGCCGTGGGGCGGAACATGGTGCATCAGAACCAGTGACCATAAGGTGAAGAAATCGAAAATGATTCGATGTGAGAGCGCGGGATGGTGGGAGGTAAAGTACTCTACGATGTGAGGAAGAAGAGGGTTGAAAAAGGAAGAGGGGTGGTTCATCGGTCGGAGCGGAGTCGGCACTAGCTGCCTAGCGAACGGGCACGAGATAGGCTAATCGACGGGCTTACGAACAGGGAGGGTTGGGTAGCAGGGCCTCTGAATAGGCTAGGGTACTGACGGCGATGACCGATCGAACGAGCCTTGCTTCTTCTTTTCTCTTCTCATCACACCGCCAGAAAATGCAGAAATGCAAGGAATCGAGCTGATTTCGCAGCAGGACTCGAGAAGGAATATACAAACGAGTAGTGCAGTGCTCTAATGGCTCCGGAGGCGACCCTGCGGTAAAGGTAACTTCCTTCAAGAGTTCGCAAAAGCTTACTTACAGCTATAAACGGGTCTCGATTCATAGGCGTGGCGCCCGCCGAAACGATTTGACTTCCCGTCCACTTCCCGAGCCGATGCCTTCCTTCCTTTATGACAGCTTCCCGTGCAGCTGCCCTCCATCAGGCGTGCCTTGTACCTCGTGAATGATGGAATGCATTATGAAGCCGTGACTAGCCCTCGCTCCTGTGAGTCAATGCGTACTCGTACAGGATGTTGCTTCCCCACGCTTGCTCACTCTCTCTCGTACCCTGGCTATTATGGGCTCGTGATACTTCGAGAATGAGCCAACCATTGTGTCCATCCGAAGCATCCCCAGACTTCAGTCGTCCGACCTTCGCCTCAGTATCACATCATAGCGCATGTTTGACATCTATGTGCTACCCAACCCCATCGGCGTATCACTCAATATCGGCTGTTTCCGACATGACATCTATATCCCTCGTCACACACTCCGGGCAAAGCCACCAAAAGCCACGAGGCACCGCTTACCCACGGGTCAAATCAGCTCATCATCACAATGTCACTGCATCAAAGCATGCTTCTTCATCACATCATCCCCCTGGTGAGCCTGAATGATGATACCTTTTGCGCGAGCCAATGATTACTTATCGACTTCTCGCTTCCCTGTTTCTTGATAAATCGAGCCGTTGCCCTTCTCTTCCGTCCACTCTTCCCTTCTCCTCGGGCGCAAGCTCATGCACACGCCCCAGAGGAGCTTGCTTCACGTGCCATTGGGGAATCAGGATCCGAGATTCTGTTGGTACGATACCTGCCCTCAGCCATAACTGCTTCCCAATTGCATGACTTAGACCCTGATACGGAGGCATCTTCAGCTCCGAAATATGAGCCAGGTGCCACTGCTCAATGGCACCTTGGAGTCCCTGAGACTTGCAAAACGTGCAGCATGAAGACAATCTGAAAGGACCAGGCAGATGACCAGGGTGAAACAAGGGGCATCTGGCTATGAATCATTGAAGCAGACATGGAGGGAGAAGATGCTGGTTGGACCTGCCTTCCAGGGCCCTGTCCATTCCTCCTCTTTTCTCCACGCTCAGGTTGGGGAAGCTGCGAGACTAGTGCATCTGGCCTTTCGTGCACCCATTCAGAGTTCAGCCCTTTTACTCTCTCCTCATCTTGAAGCACATTGCTGCCTGACCTTGCTGCACAAGCCGGAAAAGAAACTATTCTGACCTCAACTGCATCCGGTGGCGTACTCTTTGTCTTTTGCATTACCTGAAGAGAATCGCGGCTCACGTGCAAGTGCCCTTGTCTCACGGACCAAATTTAGACCGCTTCCGGGGAAACTGACTAAGGGAACTTGAGGAGTGGTCTTGACCGCCAGCAGCAAGGCAAGTATAAGATCGTTGTTACGAGAGAAGACAGTGAGGTCAGGATTCAATTCATTGACCTGACTCAATCAGACAGTCGACCAGGCAGCTCCAATCGTGCTTTCAGTCACTGACTCCGTCAAAGGCAACATGCGAAGAGTCCCTGAAGACAATATGTCCAACACTCCAGTCAGTCCGACGAAACCCAAATCGCAAACCTATGATGGGCAATGCCACTGTGGGAAGATCAAGTATGCATCTTTCCCATTTCTAGTAGGCTGCCGTGTTGACGGCCACCAGGTTCACAGTGAAGCTTTCTCCTCCTATCGAGGATGGCCCGGTCACGAATTGCAACTGTAGGTCCTCCAGCTGCCTTCTTCCTCATCTCGAGGTTCGTTGTCTATGAGACGACTGACTTCCCTTTTCAAGGCTCTATCTGCCATACCAACGGCTATTTGATGGTCTATCCTCTTGATTCCAATATCGACTGGATCAGCGGCTTCGACGAAATGACAACGTATAGTTTCGGGAAGGAGCGGATTCATCACACCTTCTGTCCTACTTGCGGAACAAGCATTGGTGGGAAATCGAGTGATCCGAATTTCTTTGCCGATAATCGTGCTCTTAATGTAAGTGCAGATGATCTGAGCTTCGCCAGCTGTCCAAATACTTCTCCTTTATTTCCCGTTCCCAGCAACTGTACGTACAGACACGGAATTGCCAGATGCTGATCACCATTGCAGGTCCGCACTCTTAAAAAGGTCAATATCGACGACTTGAAATTAAGGAAAGTAGACAGTAGTGCCGCATAGCACTTTTCCCGTTTGTTCTCTCTCATTGGATCTAGGGCAAACATTATCCGCAATGATCTGATACTAACGGTCCTTGCCCATTTACAGAAAAGTCAATGGCCGCATCATTGCCACTCCTGACCCTGAAGAGTTCAAGAAGGAGGGATTCAGGATGAACGACGTTTAACATCACGATCATGCCACGAGAGCGAAGGAATGATGATGATGATGATGGATATATATTCGCAGTATGAAGAATACACGAAGACCAGTGATGTTTCACCTTTCCGGGCTCACAGTTTTCTGGAACAACTGCATCTGTCCTTGAGCACCAACTCCGGGCCATCTTCCAGCACAGAATGTGCATTGTCCTTTCTGAATTGCAATTTACAAACTCATTGCCCTCTGAGACCTCGCTCGAGCATTGCGCTGTACCCGTCCATGCGCCCAAGCCAAGAAGCAAACGCCATATACGCCAATGAAATGCCCTTGCTCCTGTTCCTGTTCCGTCCCGAAACCTTTCAGCCCAAAAGAATTTGTGCTAAAGTGTGATGCAGTTGTCAGGGTAAGCTGAACGCTGAATTTGAAACAAATATCTTTTCGTCGCTTGCTAGTTCATAGTCATCCCACGCAAGTGGTACTCCCCATTTGCCTTCTCACAACGACGTCGGCATCATGTACATGACGGTGCCCATCGCAGTCAGACCTACACCGGCCCACCACCAACGATCGGCATTGTAAGGCTCCTGTGGTGTAAAGTTGAGATTCTTCTTGCTCATCGGCTTGAGTATTTCCTCGGCATCGTCCCCATCACCTCCATCGGCTCTCTTGGCACGACTCTTGCTCGTCGCGCTAGCCGAGCTTGTCGGGTTCAGCGTTTGTGTGGGCAGCATCTCTGGGGGCGATGCGACAAGGTACATGGGCTGCATGGGCGAGCCGTCGAATTGATACAGGTTCAGTCTCTGGACGTTGTGGTAAGGGTCTGTCTCGACTTGATAGGATTTGAACAGCTCGGACTGCGTGTAGCGGATGTAGATTGCGTTGGAGTACTCGCAGGGCGAGGATGTGAGTTGTCGGCCGTCGACGCCGAAGGGCTCCAGGACTATGCTGCCGTTGCCTGGGAGGGAGTATGTGCCGTGCTGCCATTGCATGACGGCGGAGGGGCATTTCGGTGTTGTTGCTGTCAAGACCTTAGTCAATGTTCCTAACACGCCTCAAAGAGGGAGGCTTACGATTTGAAACGGCGCGATAGTAAGCCTCTTCGTAGAATCCATCGTCGGTGAACGAGTATGAGATTCCTGCGAGGTCGGGCTCGATAAGTTTATCGTTGACAGGGTCGTAGAAACCCTGTCGCATTGCGAATTAGTGAGCGTTCGAGAGACTTAGAGGCACTCTTCGACGTACCGGTCCAGTTATGACCTTTTTGGACTTGGTCGTCCATGTGCCCACGAGTGTGGAATCATACTCCGCGGCAACGAGAGTGGTCGCTAGACTTAGTGAAAGGGCGAAGATAGTCTGTATTGATGGGATCATCGTTGCATGTCTTTGGAGTGATGGGTGATGGAGGGAGTGAACAATATGAGAACTGCAGGTTGTGTTTGTTTCAAGTCTGGGTCGCTGATCTTGGAGGCTGCTCACCCTGAGTCTTCTGGAGTTGACGCGGCGGAGGCGTGCTGCGGCTGGTTTAAGCCTTAGGGGCAGCACAATTCTCCGACTGGGCAATTTCGCCGCTGACCCGGGACCCTGATTCGTCGTTTACAGGGTGCTGCAAGAAACGGCAAAAATAGAAAAGACCACAGAGGATCATCATAATACTGCAAGGCTGGCACTTGACGGACGCCTATTAGCATTACTTCATCCCTTTGGCATATGCTCGTGGGCATCACCATAACTACAAAAGCGTTGTTGATGATGAGAGCGCCCGAGCTTCGATGAAGGGCAGGTCGTACGCATGGAACGTCCGGTCATTGTCGACCATGTCACTTAGGGAGCAGAAAACGTCGCTGCGAAAGCGTGTTGAGGAAAGCCTCAAGAAGCTCGAGCCCGAAGAAGTCGAAAGGCAGTGTAGGACACCCCACAAGATGAAGTAGTTCGGAGCTGATGGTGCAAGCGGCCATCATCACGAAGCATGTCCTACAAATGCCGGCCTATCAGAATGCAAAATCAATAGCAATATTCTTGTCAATGCCCGGCAAAGAGGTATCTACGGGCAATATCGTGCTGCAGGCTTTTGAGGACGGAAAGTCTGTCTTCGTGCCATATCTACATGCAGGAAGAGAGCCCAAGTCGAAAGTCATGGACATGTTGCAACTTCGGAATAAGGATGATTTTCAGTCATTGAAGCCCGACGCCTGGGGTATCCCGTCACTCTCGAAGGACTCGGTCGATCAGAGGGAGAACGCGCTCGGTGGGATCGGCGTCTCGGATGAATCAACGCATGACCAGAAGGGAGTCTCAAATCTTGACCTCATGTTCATGCCGGCAGTAGCTTTCGATCGGTCTCATCGACGTCTTGGCCACGGCAAGGGATTCTATGACCGCTATCTTTCGACTTATAAGAACGCTGTTGACTCCAGCGAAGCCCGGCGGAAAATGCCATACCTGGGTGAGCTGTCAATCCCATCTTGACCGTTGACGGCAACGGCTAACTGCTGCCTAGTTGGACTTGCTCTTCATCAGCAGATGCTGTTACCAGGAGAGAACATCCCCGTAGACGACAACGACTGGTTGGTCGATGAGGTGGTAGTAGCTGAAACGTGAGCGTTGCGTGCCAAAATATCACCACAACACGACTTCTTTTATGCTTCCTCGAAGCTGCTCTCGTGCGTCGTGCTGGACCAAAGACTTTTTGACTGTTTATCCCGTAGTAGAGGAAAAAACATTTTGCTCAATCCAAAGACTGTATGAGCGAGACATTGTCTCCTTTGAGCAATATTTGTCCTAGACTCTGATCAGCATCATAGTCCGGTTGAGAACTTCGTCCCGAGCCTTACCTAGCTGTCTTCTCTTTTCAGCACCATCTCTTGTGGCCAGTTGTACCTCGACCGCATCATCAATCACAAGGTTCATGAATTCGTCAAATCCCTACGTGGCTGTTAGCTTGCACCTCCAGAGGTCGGGCGCAGACACCAACCCTGATCTTCCCCTCAATACGCGTGCGCAAGTTTTCATAAAGCCATATTGAGACCGTTGATCGCTTTTGTAGGAGACTGAATATGAAATGAATGGGCGCAAGAAGAGTTTTGCGTCCACCACCACCACCGCGGCCCGTCATCGTGTTCGGAAGTTTTGAATTGGTCTGTGGTTGAAATTACTGCGTTCTCAACGTCGCAAATGTGTGAGATCTAAGGTCGTCGTGTTGGTTGGCTTGATGTATGCTGCAACAAAGAAATTTCGCGGTTGTCGCAAGAGCAATCGACTTTTGGAAAGGAAATGCGGAGGAAAGGCTGGCTGGCTGCAAAGTGGGCAACTGCGCCAAACCATAAAAGAATCCTTCCAAACTGAGGTCATCTAAACCATTCACCCTTCAAGCGCAACAACACTCCTTTGTTTACTCCTGTCTCAAGCGCAGCGCACCTTCTTGCTTGGTCGATCTTTAGTCCTGTCGACCTCATTTTCCGGATGATAGGGCCTACAATATCGCCCTGATCAAGGCTTCAAGCCATTATCCGACCCCTCTCATCCCACTCGCAGCCACCATGGCGGCAAACACAGGTGGCGCCGATGGCTTCACGCCGGTACTTACGGCGCTATCGACGATGCAAAGTAATGTGGGCGGGGACGAGAAGACTGCTGCTCATGAATATCTTGAAAGCTTTCAGAAATCGGTCTGTTCAAACATATCTCTCTTCGAAGTCCATACTGATTCGGCGGCAGTCTGAAGCGTGGAACACGACACATTCAATGTTACAGAACTCTTCGCTGCCGGTAGAGGCCAAGCTGTTTGCTGCAATGACACTCAAGGGAAAGGTCAGAAGACACAAACATGCGCAGGAGCCTGAGACTGATCGTTCCAGATTCAATATGATCTTCATCAACTCCCCCAAGAGGCTCTCACGCCACTTCGAGATTCACTACTCTCCCTCCTACAGCTATATATCAGTGGTCCGCGGCCGATCCGAACACAAATATGTGTATGCCTGGCGATCTTGGCTATACAGATGACAACTTGGAAAGACGTTCTGAATACAGTGGGTTCGGCTGTTGGTAATAGTAGTGAGGGCGGAGATTGTCTACTCGACTTCCTGCGAATCCTACCAGAAGAGGTCACAGAAGGCCGCAGAATCAACCTTTCAGTATGTTCGACCACGCCACATCTGATGCTCGGCTTTGCAGCAACACCTTCCTGGCCACCGATCACAGTCTAATACAGCATTTCATTATAGGAAGAGGAACTTGCCGACAGGACAAAGGAACTCCTTGAGGATAACTCCGCACAGGTCCTAAGTCTTTTAGTCTCCTATACGCAATCATCATGTAAGTGACACCAACCCTCGTTCTGGTGTGGCTACTCACGGTGTTGCAGCACAAGCAACGCACAACCCTCGCCTGTACTCCTGCATTGCGTCCTGGCTACGCGAGATACCGACCATTGACGTTGTGAACTCTCCCCTGCTGAACGAGATCATAGACGCCATCAACGATAGCGACTCCTTCGAAGCCGCGGTGGATTGTCTATGCACTATGTTCCGAGATACCCGAGATGTCGATGAATCACTCAGCGTTATCAAGATTCTTTATCCACGAATAATCCGTCTGCGGCCGATGATTCAGCAAAGCGCTGCTACAGAAGACAATGACTTGATGAAAGGCATCACGAGACTATTCGCAGAGGCCGGAGAAGCGTGGGTTGTGCTCATCGCCCGTCTACCAGGAGAGTTTCGAGATCTCGTCGAGTGTGTTCTGGAATGTTGTATGCTTGATAAAGACCGTGAAGCGATTTCAATCACGTTTGTGTTCTGGTACGAACTCAAACAGTGTATTACCCTGGAAAAGTACATGCCTGCGAGAGCCGCTCTCGCAGACCTATATTCGAGACTGGTCGACGTTATGATCAAACATCTCGAGTTCCCGACGCCAGAAGATGGCAATGAAAACGATCTTTTCGATGGGGACCGGGAACAAGAGGAGAAATTTCGCGGCTTCAGACACAACATGGGTGACGTCCTGAAAGATTGTTGTGAGGTCATTGGCGTGACACAATGTCTCTCCAAAGCCTTTACGTTGATTCAGAGCTGGGGCCAGCAGTATGCTTCACAAGCAACAGACACAAACGTCCCACATTGGCAAGAACTGGAAGCACCTTTATTCAGTTTGAGAGCAATGGGCCGCATGGTGAATGCGGAAGAAAGCTCAGTGCTTCCTCAATTCATCCCTCTTATCACAACGATACCAAACCATGAGAAGCTCAAATTCCAGGCAATCATGGCTCTGGCACGCTACACTGAATGGACTGCACAGCATCCGGAGACGCTTGAGGCACAACTCAACTATGTCATATCTGGATTCAGTCATGAATCTCTGGAGGTCGTTCAGGCATCGGCGTTGGCCTTCAAATTCTTAGGCACCGATTGCCAGAAACTGTTGGGTGACCACATACCACAACTGCACCACTTCTACGAGAGTGTCATCGACAAACTAAAACCCTCAAGCCAGGAAGAGGTCACCGAAGGGGTTGCAGCAGTTGTTGCAGTTCAGCCGGTCGGGAAGATCTACGAGACACTCAAAATGTTCTGCGATCCTGTCATGAACCGAGTGATCCAGTTGGCTTCACAAGCCAAGGACGAAGATTCTGAGAAGACTGTTGCTGACTATTTAGGGCTGATGACCATCTTCTTCGAATGGGTACAACCATATGTCTCCCCGAACGAGCCAAATCCGGCGGTGAAATATTGCCAGGAAATACTCCCAGCTCTTTCCGGCATTGCTAAGCACTTCACTCGATCCATACCGATCCTAGAACGTGTTTGCAAATGTTGGCGGGTGATGGTCATATCCTACCGGACTGCGACCGCTCCGTTGTTGGGCACACTAGCATCAAGCATTGCCGAAGGGTTCGAAGCGTCACGGCAAGGCTGCTTTCTTTGGGCAACCGATGCAGTCATTCGGGAATTTTCCTATGGCGCCGAATTTGTGGATGAGTCAACTAGCGACAACATCTTCCGGTTCTTTGCTCAACAAGCAACAGTTTTCTTCAAGATCCTGAACGAGCTGCAGCCAGTTGAGCTTCCGGATGTCATTGAAGATTTCTTCCGTCTGGCCTCGGATGCAATTCGGTTCTATCCAAACAAAACAATTACTTCCAACCTCTCCCTCCCTATGGTGCAGGCCTGCTTGACGGCGCTTACTCTGCAGTCCTTGGAGCCGATTCAAGCTTCACTACATTTCCTGCGAGACTTCTTAGACTTTGGTTTTGACAAGCCACCTATCTCGCTTCTTAACGGTCCCAATGGTGAACCTACTGCTTCGAATCCCGCGCAGATTCAAGCTGCAGTCAAACAGGTCCTGAACAGTACCGGACAACAACTTGTTCATCGAGTTCTGACAGGCATGATGTTCAGTTTCCCCGAGGACTGTTTCCCTGATGCGTCTGGAGTGCTACTGTCATTGTTCAATCTGGCACCAGAGCCTGCAGCTCAATGGGTCCAGGGCACATTGCAACTACTGCCGGCGGGAACGTTGAAACCTGCCGAAGCTAATCGACTTATGAAAGGCATCAGCGACAAGCTGCAGCAGAACGAGCCACGAAAAGTTCGTGTGCTGTTGCAAGACTTTACAAATTCATATCGGAGGAGGAACGTGGCGCCTAGAGAAGGACTTGGCAGGCTGGAAGCGACGAGATTCAGATTTAGTGGTTGATCATTGAGCGGGAAAAGCACGATACCAGACTTACGGACAGTTAGATTGAACTCAACATGTGTTCAAACTCAGCATGCTCAGGCCCTTTTCCGCGATCGTTGACGGCACATTTGATGGGCTATATAGCTAGCTACATTTTCACGACACATTATCATAAAGTCGATCTGCTTCGCAGTGCCTCCGAAGAGCATGAGTTGGGGTAGATCTCAATGAGATCTTGCGACAACTTCCACCAAGTATGCAATTAGACTCTAGACGACAAGAACACTGCTCCGGAGCGAGGTGATCGGATCTGAACGTTGACACGAGGATGTTTCTGCGCATTTGCTGGCCGGAAGTGCAAAGTGTGGGAGCCTAGTGCAAAGCGTCACAGCAAGACCTCAGGAACGTCCTCCGCACTTTCGCAAGAGAGAAGAGACTGGCCTTGTCAATTGGAGAGTATGGAGGCTGGTTGTATTATTTTGTGGTGAGCGGCTGCGCATCTCCACAGCAGATGATGGCACGAGATTAGGTGAGTGGTTATTAACGGACGAGATGCGGAATTCATTTCTCATCTGGAAGAGTTGTGATCATAAAAGTCTGGTATCATGTTCGCCTACATCATACTCATTGTGCAAAACAGTTCAAATTCCACTGTACGCCCTTTTACAGTTCCCACTGTGGTTCCCAAGAGTACACTCCAGAACACCCAATCAAATCCAATCCAAAATCCAGTTGCTTTCCCCATCGCTCAAACAAACCAGTGCAAGTTGCTTTTCATTAGATTGGATGATATCTTGGCCCCGTTGTGCCAGGCAAACATGACGTCCGTGTCGTAGATGCTACTCTTTCTTCCGACATATCCCGAGCACGACACTGATATCGTCCAATTTGCCACCTTCTGCGGCGATACCTTCGTCAAACGCGCGCTCCATGTAGGGTGACTCGGCGTTGGGGTCTTCGGCGACCTCGCGTGCGGCGTTCATGAGTGTGCGTGCAACGTAGACGATTCCATCTTTGGCCTCGTCTTGACCTGAGGTCCACTTCTCGACGCACTGGGAAATAGTGTCGCCGATCTCGTGCTCCCATAGATTGTCGGTGACGCCGTCGCTGAGGACCGCCACGACGTCGCCTGGCTCGATGTCGACAGTGTCAGTGACGGCGTTGTCGAGCGGCGTATCGGGAGAGTTCGTGCCGAGCTGGCGAGGGCAGTCGAACCAATGCCACTGTTCTTTGGAGCGGTACAGGACGGATTTGTCTGAAGGCCGGATGATGAGTACCTTGCAGTCGCCTAGCGTTGTGGCGAGGATGACGGGCTGTGGCGATGAACCGGAGGATTTGTAGTGAAGCAGGGCAGACGAGGCGGTCGTGGTGCCTAGGATGTCGTTCTCACCAGGCGGTTCGACTTTGGGCTCGCCATCCTTATTCTCTGGGGGCGGCTTCGCGGGTTCCCTGTCGTCTTTCGCTATGTCCTCGTCCTTTAGAGTACCCTTGAGAGCCGCTTTGGTTTGAGCATACGCCTCTTCTAGACTCTGGATGGGGTCCAGGTCTGAAATGTCTACGTCTTCTTTCTGGAAGGACTTTTCCACCTCGATGGCCCAGAAATGTGCTATAAGTCTGGACCAAAGGGCTGCGTGGCCTCTTTCTTTCTGTGCCCAGGCGCCGACGCCGTCATCGACCGCGATGAAGTTAGCATCGCCAATTATGATTGCATCGTCGCCGTTTGTGACGCCTCGGAGTGGTTGGCCGTTGACGTACGGGCGTCGGCCGCGGGGGGGGTTGTGTTGTGTAAGAGGTTCAGAGAAGGAGCCTGAAGGGGGAGATACGAATGGTGGTGGGAACGGACGGGAGGGTCGCTTTGCGAAGATGGAATAGCCTGTCTCGAAGTAGAACGGGGAAGGGGCCGGATGGTTCGAAGTGTTGTCGTCTTTTGTTGGATTCGTCGTGCGGCCTTCGGAGATGAGGTACCGGGTTCGTTGGTAGGCTGTCGTGGCACTGAACGCGCGTAGGTTGAGGTATTGTTCCACCGGGAATGAGCATGAACGTGTAGGAGGTTGTCGATTGTGTCTAGATAGTACTGATGTCTGTGGTGGTAATCGTAGACATCCTCGGAGAGGGCGGAGGACGCTCGGTCTAGAATGTGCTACAGAATGCTGGGATGATCGGATTGCTGGAGCGAGCATGGAATGGCTGTGGCCCGGTGCGCTCTCATAATGAGATGCGCCGTTGCCTTTCTGGCCTCAAGGTGAAAGGGATGGTTGCTGTGGTGGGGAGAAGAAGTGTCGGGTTACTTGTCATGTGTTGGATGATGATCAAACGCGGAAGACAAATGTACGAGCAAAGACTTATCCATCTCGTATCATGGCTCCCGGTGAAGGACCCGCCATCCACCTCTAATCGGCGCGGAGGCCGAAGGGGAAGTTCCCACATACTCCGTACAGTTTATCGCCTATTTCATCCCACACGTTCTACCTTATTACTGTCTCTCAGGCGAGGATGCAGCGGCATTGGTGTGTATGTGGTCTTGGCTGCCACGCTTGGTCGGGCTAGGAGACACTTCTCATTGGTACTAGGGTGGCCGTCTATTGGGTCGACTTGGTTGTTTTCAAAGGGCATGACACCAGACTACAAAGGATCCACGATCACAACATCGAGGCCGTAATGCCGCTGTCGCCGAGTATGCTGTTCAACCAACGTGGATCTCTCGCAACAAAATAGCAGCCGAACGACCGCGGGATCGTGACGAGACTATCGTGCATATCTGACCAGTCTTTCCAATCGAGCGATGGCTTCGGCGCCGTGCCATCCTGGGCTTGTCTCATCTCAAAGGCGAGCAGGAGTCTCACCAGCAACGCGTTCGTGATTCGGTTTCCAATTGCCATGGCCGGGCAAATCCTGCTCCCGGCGCCAAATGCGAGATGGGGGAGACTGGAATCATCCCCCAAGAAGCGGTCCGGCTTGAAAACCTTCGCATCTGCGCCGTACCAGGACTCGTCGAGATTGGCTTCCTGAGTGTTCATATAGACGGTGACTTCTCCAGGGATCTTCCACTCGGTCTGGGCAAACTTCAACGGCACATCGGAGACGGTCTCCCGGGGCAAGCCGAACGGGCTCGGCGGGAAGTAGCGCAGTGTCTCCTTGGTCAAGCTGGCAATGATTGGGACATCATCCTTGAAGGCCTCATTCCACGCCTTGTCTCGGCTGCCCCCGTAGAAGTCGAGGATCTCGGCCAACGCTCTCCCTTGGTACTCGAAGCCATCGGGGCTACAAAGCCAGCCCACGGCTTGGTACACGCCGCCCGCCACGGTTTCGGGTGCGGCCTGCAACACCGCCATGCAACTGGCGTGGATCTCTTCGTCGGTGAGCTTGTCGGCGCCGAGGCTCTGGATGACGCAGTTGACGACCTCACCCCTTTCGGAGACACGCTTCTGGTACAGCTCGTATAGGTACTTGACCCTCGCTCTCCTGACCCGGTCGGCCCTCTTGATCTCGCTGCCGCTCTCTGGCCACATGCGCAACAGGGGTACGTAGTGGCGGTAGTATCGGGTCGTGTTCCGGATGGCCGTGATGGTGTTGAGAGCCTCGAGGAAGGTGGAGCTGAATTCGTCATCCAGGTCGGACAGCCTGGCCCCGTACGTCAGAGCCATGGCGAGATCGAACATGATGCTCACGAGAGGGTGCCAGATGTCGACGGGTTGGACTCCGTTCTCTCCACGACGGTAGGCTTTGGCGATCAAGGCCCGGCTCGTAGGTTCCAGCGTCGTGTAATATCCGGGCCATTTGGGCTTGCCCAGTGCCCTCATGATAGCCTGTCGACATCGCCGCACACTCTCCGTCATAGGGCTCCCCGTTGGATCCAGCCCCAACATGTCTGAAAAGCCCGGCTGCGGAGGACGGTTGATCAGGGCATTGCTGTGGCCGAGGAAGACCCCTTTGACAGAGGCAAAGTCGTTCAGGACGACGGCCCGCCGCGAACCCAACCGTAGCTGGAAGATCGGAGTCGAGAGCTGGCGTGCCCAGCGCGAAAACACCGTCGCGTCATTCTCCTTGCGGCGGCCCCCGAGGTACGACAGGTGCCCCGTGAAAGGGCGCGAACCCGGTGCCATGGGCAAGCCGGGGATTTTGGGAACATTCGTCCTGGATCCTTCACACTGGGCGGTGATTTAGTAACGAAGTCTCTACTGGGGATGTGCGAATGAGGAAACCCGGGACTCACATAAACGAAAGCTACGGTCATGAGCAGCAGACTTATCCAGAGTGTAGGATAGCCGGGAGCCATCACCATGAGTCGAATCAACTGGATTTGGAAATCTGAGCCCATCATGAAGGAGATATCAGGGAACCTCATTCGTCAGTCATGTACATGGATGTCGAGCATGTTGTCGTCGACCCTTCATTAAGGGTTTGACTTGTTGGGAGACAAGATTCTTGGATATACGTTTCGAAATAGAAGACTCATGGTTACATACGGAGGAGAGCGATTGGTCTACACTTGCGCTGTTATCAGCAGAGGACCAAAACATCAAAGTTGCTGTTCGGAGGTTGGCGCAGTGCACCAAACTCAACACTCTCCGCTCTCTTGTCGCGCTGTGCTCATGGCGCTGTGGGCTCCTTAGGCTTACCTCGACCTTGCTTTCCAGTCTCCCCATAGAACGGATGAGTCCGCTCACTGGCGTATGACGATTCCCATTATTGAGCCATGCCACCACCCACGAGATATGCAGAGACTGAGTAGTGCGAGCTACCAACCAAGATACATACCACCTAGTGGGTGCCCAGTATACCTACCACTTCCTAAAGATATGTTTACAATACTCGCTGGATGCGGGTCACCTTTACCTCCGTGTGAGATGTGTGTACACTGTACAGTGCAACATAGGGATGGAACATTGATTCTCCGGGTTTCGCACTCTATACTCGGGCTTGCCGTTCTGCCCTTACCACTTTTCCCCATTCATTAACCGAACGCGCTTGTTATTACCTCATCCTGCAGACTGCAAGTGCGTCTCGTTATCTTTGTTATCGACTCGCGATCGCGAGATACGGTTTAGCTTGAGGGAACAAGATTTGTCCTTTTGCTGTAATGCGTGGCGCCTGTCGCGACTCAAGGAGGTCATCTAGCGCCCAGGTTGCAAGCCTCAGGGCTGGGCAGCGTGCATCATACATCATACATCAAGCGTTTGCCTTCTGTTCAGCCGCACCCATTCCTTTTTCAAATGCACGACTAATCTCTCCTCCTCTCGCGCATGCCAGATCTCAACCACTTGTTCGCTGACGCCCATGACCTGCTGCAGAAACAGAGGGAAATCTTGTTGAAATCGTTTCAGTCCTTCTTCAACGACAAACAGACGTGAGCCTGCTGCGTTTACTCTCTTGGCTCATATGTAGACGTTGTTATCCCCGACACTACCTGTAGTGACAATGCCTTTCGCCACGAAAGCATCTTTCCGCGAATGGTTCAGGGTTTACAACGACTTTGCTCAAAAGTGGTTCGCAACTCTCATGTCCTTGAGCTCCAACTACCGTTCACAGCGGTTTGGATCAATATGGGGCGATTTTCTGTTTCTTTCGAGCCTGGTGAACACAGACGCTTTACAGGACACTCAGTGGAACATCAACATGTGGACAGACGAGGAGGTTCTGGCCTGGAAGGAATCGCACCTTGCTTCATCTAATGCAATCGCAGTTGCCGTAGGTGACCATACAACTTCTGTGATATATCTGATTTCCATGCACAGGGCGCCATTTTTGCGAGTGTCGGTCTGAGTGCATTGCAACTGCCGAACATGGATGCTGTCCATTGGACAGCGAGAGGCTTTTGTGTGTCGAGCATGTTCTTGGGCATCATGTCCGTTATCGCTGCGACAGGGCAATACCAGTTTGTGGGAATGCTGAATACTCCGGTCCAGATCAGACTTTGGCTCAGTCGGGGGCCATCTCCAGACTGGGATCTGATCAAAATGGGGGTGCATCCTTCACTGCTACAGGACCAGATGCTCGAGATGAGTCAAGCATTGCATGATAATGATCAAATCTCAAAATTACCCCTTGAAAGCGCAATCACTGCTGGAAAGGTCATCGCGCTGTCAAGGAATCTACTGACTCTGGCGGTGACACTGTTCAATGTTGGATTCGGGTTATACCTCCTGTTTCTGTGGCTTGATAACGTGGAAACTAGCGGTGTCTCCCACAGAAATGTGTTCCTCCTGTTCATCGTCACATGGGGCTTATACGAGATCTACGACAAGATCCTTTTCATCGCGTCAATTCAAAATGAGTACTTCAAGAACAAAATGCTGGGTGGAAATCCTCAATATTACCCACCGTATGTGTTCAAGCTCGTTCAGCAAGTCCTGCGCAAAGTGCAGCAGCATGTCCAAGACGGAAGCGAGAAATCTTTCATGGCTGAGCATACTAATCAAACGTCTCAGGCGAAGGATGAACCTACTGTACGACCATGGAGATCGACGACTGATGATGTTTCACCCAGACTGGGAGGATCGGTCGGTGATCGACCCCATCCTGATCGTGTACTATCAATGGACAAACACGACGCCTGGCGGAGATACATGACAGCTTATGTGCAGCGACGGAAGACGACCGAAGAGGCTCTCGATATTATGCGGGTTATGGAGTTGAAGGGTGGTTTTGAAGCTGAATGGGACGAAGCAATGACCCTGCGGAACATAGACCGACAGTCTCAACGCCCCCACACTCGTGTTGGCACCGCAGAGCCTTCGTTGGACAAGCACCCCATGGACTCGGTAGTATAGCGAGTGACCATAGGCCACAGTGAATCGTGACATCGACCCCGAGCCAAATGTTGTACGCATAATATAATAAGAAGCAAGGATCACTGAAACCACCAACAAAGGCCACGCAAGTTGCTAACCTATGGACTTCCTCCGCCGCCAGCTAGAATGGCGCTGCGGCTTGCTTTCCAACTCCCTCCACATGTCTAGCTCCGCTGCAGACGGTCCATATTTGAAAGTTACCGCCTCAGCCGCCAACTTGGCGTACTTCTCAGTCCCCCGGACACTCCCGACAGCATTATACGTCAGCGCGGCATGGCCGTACGCTGTATCGAGGAAGGCATCCAGCCCTTCTTCCTTGTACTTTCGTATCAAGGCCTCCGCATTCTTTACGCTGGCCGTCGAATCGGCACTCCAATCCCCAAGGCTAGATTGGAGATTATCGATCTCCTCTAGAGCCATGTCCGATGCCTTGCCATTGCGACACCGTGAACAAGTACATGTGAAATGGAAGGCGTCGAGTAAATAATGTTGACGAGCCCTGTGAGGTTGCATAGGCGGTGCGTAGGAGATTGTGATCTCCTCGTCTTTCGAGATATCCCTCGCTGCATGAACAAAATGCGCCAATAGACTTGGTTCGAGGTAATACTGGGCACTGCGGATTGTTAGGACAACGATCTTGGTCAGGTCGGAAAGGATGTGTACTTGGGCGAGCATGCATGGTTCATTCGTGACGTCTCAGGGAAGACCGCAAGATGCATCTGGCCGCCAAGCTGCATTTCGAAAGCATTGGCTTTCACCACGTCTTGGTTCACGACGCTTGGGTCGCCGTAGATTGTCGCCAGACTCAGATAGTGCTCTTTACTGTGGCAAGGAAGTTGATCGATGGCGATTCGCCAGAACTTCTCGCGCTCCGGTGTGGACAGGACGTTCTCCATGTGAGCAAGAAGGCAGGGCGTGTACGCAGTGATGCGGTCGCCTCTGTGGAGGTCGTGCTTCGCCAGAACGCCCATGCCTTTTCCTGGCAGCTCTCGGACGTGCCATGGACCCTCGTCTGGATTGACGCCATGACTGGCGAGGATTGCTGGGTCTTGCAATGGAAGGAGTTCGGCCACTTCTTCTGCGATCTGTGGCGTGGTGAAGATGGAGATTCCTCGCCCGTTGCTGAATGTTGCATTCGTATATACGCATAACGGACTGTCGATGGCGTCAAGATGCTCTGTGCAAACTGGCTGATGTGTCCATGGAGCGTAGTTTGTGGTGATGGGTTGTAAGATATCCTGGTGCGCCGAGGCGACAGTGATAAAGGCGAATATATTGAATGATAATCTCATCTCTCGCCACATCTTGGATAAGTGTCACGCAAAGTCTCAGAGAGAATGCTGGTACAGAGCAGATTTATTCATATGCTGCTTACTCCTCGAAACCAGCAAGGAGGCGAGTGGTATCGCCGTGCTTTGTGTGTAAGGCACTACCTCAGGTCGAGCGCATGGTGAAACGCTTCCAGGGGCGGTGTTTCATGTTGCTTACCGTTTATTGTTCGAATGACTGGTCGCCGACTGTGGTCAGCTGAGCAGGATGTCACCATGGTACGATGCACAGGGACCTCTTTTTAGGTATCTCCCTGCCTCTAGTCTATGGCAGATAGCCTTGCCAATTCCTACGAGTTCAGTGAAGGAAGAAAGGGGTTCGTGAAGCCATGCCGAAAGAGGAAATATGAAGTGATTACCGAAAGAGGTTTAGCTTTCTTTTTCTGACCATTATTTGGCCTGGCACTCAGACAGCCTTAATTTTCCACGTCTTGAACGCCCCCAGGCTCTAATGTACAGGTTTTCTTTTGCTGCACCGTATCGGTTCGCTCTCAAAGGTCGCTGGAATGGTTTTAGAATACAAGAGCCAAGTCATAGCCAGTGTAGTAGATGCATAGACTTCTCTGAGTCAGGTTGGAACAGGCCAATGCTTTGCGCTTCATCTGGCAGAGTTCTTGCATCGACCGAAAATGAATGTGCTTCGTAGCATTGAATGATATGCCACTTGCTGCGGTTGGGATTCATTGGGTCTTTGAATCGTGTCCAAACACCGTCCACGGGGCCTGGCAGATTCCGTCCTTGCCCAGCAAGTATGGCCACTCACTTTTCCCACTTGACCTCATCATTTGGGAGACAGCCCATCTCTTTCAGTTGATAAAGTTCACACAGAATCCATGGAGTATTAGACTTCCAAACACATAATCCGCAAAAGCTCGCTCGGTGCTGACCTTCCCACTCTCCACCAACTCCCCACTCACAGCGTCAATAGTCTTGCTGGTGGTCTTCTTCGCTGCGGTCGATGCTCCAGCCGGAGGTCTTTCAGATGTCTGCATTCGCAAGGACGCCGTTAGGACAAACTGGCCAACCGCGGCCGAGAAACCGGATAGGAAAGCATTGAAAGGCTGTCTCACATGTTAGCATTGAACTATCCAGGACGACGGGTGGCTCTGTACAAAGTTGCCTGCCACAACGCAGTATAAGAACTGAATACCTCCTACAACCACTAGCCAAGCCATGAAGACATCTAGCAACATCGTCCGCGAGGGGGTATCTTGAAGGTATCTATTCCAGACATGGACAATGATTTCCTGGGGTGACGATCGTGGTGATAATGAGCTTTGGGGTGCGGGCCTTGATGCAGGAGTGGAAGCTGTGGAAACGGAACCAGAGGCAGTACGACCGGCTGGAGGTGGTTTAGATGCGGCAACGGGGGTGCTGCTTTTCGCTGCAGCGGAAGATGCGACAGGCTTCTTGGCCATGTTGAATATTTATGCGGTAGTGGTAGACAGAATGTAGCTATTGCAAACAGCGGACTTTTTTAATTGCTTGGAGGGTGTCTTTGTTATGTCAATGCCATGCAGCAATACGGAAGTCCCAAGTGCAGTCGCAATGAAGCAACGTGTTGCCAAGCTGGATCCTCGGGGAATCTGGCACCGAACCGCCGCCTAACCAGGTAAAATGGTGACGCTGCTCTAAGCTCAATTACAGCCTTGCGCGACGAGTTCAGGGTAGAAATCTTAACCCAACTACTTCTCACTTCTCCCAACCTCCATCCCCTGCACAATCCTTTGCTACCGGCCAAGCGATCAGGCTTCTAAAGACTTTACATGTCGGATTTTATTGCTTGTTGGAATCAGGAACGGGACTGGGAAAGCTACTCAAAATGACAGCGGCAATGAGACAAAGCGGACAAACAGGCGACGCAATCAATTGCATCCCCAGTGATGGACGTTATTGTACACTATTTTTTGCTGTTATTGCCAAACCCTAGGCGCAATATAATTCTGCATATCCTTACCCAAGATCTGTCAGTATAGGTAGGGGCTCCGATTGCATAGGGATCTAAAGTTGGCAACTGGCGGACCTGCAGCGGCATGAAGGGAATGACGAACGATCCGTTCTAGATTCATGTCGTTTGGGCTCCAGTTTTCCGCTCTTCAGAGCTGCTCAAATGACGGTATGTCAGGTGGGTGTTGTAGTGACAATAACGCCCTAGGTGTACTCTGCGCGAGAAGCAGCCACGGGGCAACGAGTAAAATGGTGTGAAAGATACCACGAAGTGACATGCAGGTGAGTTGCAGACGGCGGGTCCAGTTGGCAGGCGGTATATGATCTGATCTGCTTTCACTTCACTTACACCTTAGATGATCCTTTGTATTCTCAAATCTGTTTATCATTTTCGCAGGTGCCTTTCATCTCTTCGCCAATTGTCTGCCCTCGCTGACCGCTCTCCAGGCCTCATCAGAGGCAGCGACGATTGAGAGGAGCTTCTAACAGTCACGCGAAGTGCCTTTCCATACATCGACCACTGTTGGCGCACCTCGCGTTTGTTGTTCAACTCCTCAGCCACCTACCTCTTCACCAGCAAGGTGATTCCCTCAAATACGCCCGTCTTCCTCAACATAGCGAGTACTGGTGTTATTGAGCTTGAGGAGACCTGCATCATGTGCCCTCGGCGAGGTACGAAAGTCTGTGCGAAATGCAAAGATGCACGATATTGCTCAACAGGTAAGCAAGGCCCTGCGGCACGACAAGTGCTATGGTTGACAAAGGCGCAGATTGCCAGAAAGTGGACTGGAAGCAGCACAAGATCCTGTGTCCTACCTTCAATCAAGAAACTAAGCCCGACGCTTTCCACCGACGCGGTCTATTCTATCCTGGTGGTGAACAAAAGGCTCGGTATGTCTGGATGGAGGTTTGGACCGAGCACGAGGGCGACGCTTTCTGGGACTGTTCCGACTTCGGACCATACCTCGGAGGAGGCTTTGGAGGTCACGGCTTATTTTCAGATCCAAACCCCATCCAGGCTCGCGAAGTAACGCGTGATGATACAGAGGCTGGACTGGAGTTCTGGCATATGGATCTTAACGTCATGGAACCTCCTAACCTCGGCTTGAGAGCTTGCACCCGCGGACAGGCTTGCGCACCCAATTTCAGAGGTCCAATTCTGGTTACGCGCAAAGTCGAGCTTGGCGATTGCATGGAGAAGAGTGTGGATGTTGACTCGCGAGACGCACGAACTGCCGCCGACCATTTCAGCTGGTGGTACCGTGACGGTAGCGGGAAGATGCCGCACCTCAAAGATCAGCGTATCCTTGTGACTTCATGCGTCAGTCCTCAACATGTGGCTGACTTTAATCTCTCTTCAAAGTATCTTGAGCATGTCATCGATGGCTGCGATAGCATATTTGCTTCAGGAGGAAGTGGCATCGCAAACCTGCTAGGTATCCCACTTTCTCTGCGTCTAATACAGCCATTCGGAGAACCCAGCGAAAGTCGTCGCACCAAGGCAGCTATGCTACTCATGCGAGACGTTACCTCTATGACGTTTGGTCCACACCCACGGAGCAGACGCTATATCGACCGAAACTTTTGTGGTACGAACGGATTTGCGTCGTCTGGAAGCATCTGGAGCGGGGATACAGTCGGGTCCGTGGTTGCAGCTCGATTTGATGGCCTTCCATTGCTCAGACAGCACGTTGTGAAGCTCTCTGTAATTACATTGAGACTCGCATTGAGCCAAAACTTGCTGCAGCAATCTCGGGTCTTTCTACCGGCGACGTGGTTCCAGAACGCGAGCGTATCCTGAACGCAATCACCAAGGCCGATTTCTTGGAATTTTTTGAAAACATGAAAGCCGAACGAGCAGCAACCAACGAAACCTGGCGGAATCTGCTTTCTCCATACGAGGTCACACACGAATGAGTCATGCAGACAGCATACAGAGGGTATGGGAACAGCAAGGACGCTGCGGACTTCCCCAGCTGCGTGGTAGGCCACACCAACGTATTTTCATGTATGAGGCATGAAGCCGAATGGGAGATCACACACTTCACCTACTAGTGCCAGAAGCGAAGCGGTTTAATGGACAGGGTCAGACATACGAACCGATCACGGCAAGTGATGAGCTGAAACATGATATTGTGACATGCTGAGGCAATCTTAGGACTCGATGGCGTGGAGATCCGAGAGGAATCAGTGTGTGAGTTGGATAGCCACTGAAATAACACCCACGGCTGGCTATGTGAGCAGGTGAAGTGCTGAGCAGCTCAGCTCTTCGATTGCGCAATGGGGTACACATCAAGAACAGCATAGAAGCCCAGTGAACCACTAGCATAGTGCAAAAGCAATTCTATGACATTCCCGCAGCAAGAAACCCCGATCTCACCTTCCTTGACCGACAGACTGACCAGGGCGATATCGTAAACAAAACACAACTTCAGACAAAGTCGTAGCCGCTTCACATTGTGGGCCTTTGGATCGTAGCTGTATCTGCGCAGTTCTTTTACGTCCAGCAATATCAGGGCAGATGTCTTGCTGGAAAAACTCCCTGATCCTATTTTTGTGTGGCAAATCTGGTGGGCCATATATCCGGCCAGAGGAGCACATGCTTCTGGGGAACGGAACAGCCTGCTCTCTTCGACTTCTGCGCTACTGCCGTCATGTGTAGATCGATGTGAATGGCAGATCCAAACGAGATCGTCCAGAAGAAATCATTGACCATGTGTGCGTCAGGATCCCGCTGGCCGTCGCTTTCGAGGTCAATGGTGTGCAGCCCATTGGAAATCTTCAAATACCACTTCAGTTTCAGAAAGGATGGGGTTCATCTGGAGTCAATCACCATTTGAGCTTCATAGACTTACTTCGTCTCTAAAAGGCGTCGTCTCCCAAACCCTACCACCACCAATCTTTGTCCGTCATGAACCATTACAGGAACATTTTGTTCATCCATCTCTTTCAGCGGAACTGGTTGCCGAAATCACATAGCCTTCTATTGACTTTGGTTTAAATCTCGTCTCATTCGCCATTGGGGACCGTGACTCATCTCCACATACATCAGTGGCAGGAGAAAAAGACACAGCCCACCTAGGATCACATACGTCCATGCATAGCCAATGGAGTTCGTCGATCTGTCAATCACAGATACCAGAACAGCAGCCAGCGAGCAACGAACAAGATTGGTCTGTGAACATGCATAAGCCTCGCGATCCATGACGAAGCTGTTCGTGACTTACACATGCTATTATCCCCGAGCTCTGCGCAGGTAGAATATCAATCATCAACGTCATCGTCGCATTAAGGATTGCGATAGAGGTGTATCCAACTGCGAGGTTGTCAGTATCTCGCTTGGTTGACCTTCTTCTGGAATTGCTTACGGATGAACTGGAGAACCAGTGGTCCGGCGATTGAAATCCTCTTCTTCAAACACCAGCCCCATGATATGACACATCCAAGAAAGATTATCAAGAGAATGGGCATCAACCTCAATCGAGCTTTTTCAATGGGGAATCCAATCCTTGCCTCATCGCTCTCTGCACCACACCGATTCCGCCTTTTTTTGATCCTCACATATTCGAGATCCAACAATTTTCCTGTCAAGGAGGATCCCAAAATCATTCCGCCCCCAGTGGCAAGGTAGCACAATCCTATCGAGGTCGTTGATAATTCAGGATATATGTTGGCAAAAGATGAAGAGATTGTCGCGGTGATCGTATAGTTGACGGCATACACGACACCAGTGTAGAACAGCGTCAGAAGTACGTCCGGGTAGACAAGCAGTTTCAACACGTTGGGAGATGGACGACCGGCCACCATACCGCTATCAGTCATGGGTTTGAGTGTTCCAACCCGAATGACCTTCCACCATGCATGATGTAGGACGTTGGGTGGAGCGATACTCCCATTGCCAACCAAGTTCCTCAGGGTTTCTGGCAAAAGTCTGTTTCTCGCATCAGAGGATGGTATCAATAAGAGAAGGGAGCAATGGAACCAACAAAGCAATCATGGCAAAGCACGCGGCTGCAGAGATGGTAAGGAACCAAAATATAGATCTCCAACCCAACCCCTCCGACAATGCACCACCCAACACAGGGGCAATACATGGCGCGAGCTGGGAGATGTAAGTAAGTAAGGACCTGATACACCTGTGGAGTAGTAAACTGACCATGGGTCCAAGGTTGAACATGCCAAAGAAACCCCCTCTCTCTTGCGGTGTCGAGATATCTCCTATCACTCCGGCTCCTGGTGGTGGTCAGCCACCCAGCATTTGCGCTACGTTTAGTACACACCTAGAGCGATTGTGCTGGCACATCCGCCAGCCTGGATTGCTCGCAAAAGCAACAGCAGCCAGTAAGCATTCGTCGGAGTCAGCGCCAGACCAATGCAAGAAGCGACCAGAATGGCCAAACATATCAGAAAGATAGGCCTGCGCCCGTATCGATCTGACAACGGGCCCCAGAGCATGGGGGCTAGTAAAAAGAGACCAACGCATCAGTAATTTCATGGTCTGGGGGCTTTTCACATGACACTTACAGACTCCTTGCATGACCAGGTATATCGTGACAGTGAGATCAATTGAAGCGAGCGACACATTGAAAGTCTTGGCCAGGGTTGGCATGGCTGGAAAATAGATGTTGGCGGGAAAGGGACTGTTGTCGGTCAACAATGCAACGGCGCTATTCATTCCAGCCTAAGATGCGAGTACCTGAAAAAGCCACTGATGGCAACCATTGCCACCAGAGCCCATTTGGTCTTTCTCTCGTATACGCAGTATGCCGCGGCCACCGATTCTGGTGCAGTCGGACTGCTGGTATCATTCTGTATGGTCGGAAGCTCTCCGGATGGTCGTTTCTCAGACGTTGCTATAGAGCTTTGAGGCACAAGATCCTGGTTTGGCATTTTTGTGGACAATGAATCTTTTGCTGGAACGCAGACACCCAAAGAGCAGGGACTACGAAAAAGACAAAAAGAGAATCAGGATTGTGGAGCACACTTTGAATTCACGTACCACTGGGCCGGCCGGAAAGAAAACAGGGGCTTTGGCGGCGAAAGAGATGTGCTAGTGGATAGGACTCCTTAGACGGTTGACATAACGGCGCTTTTCTTGCCCTGCAGCTGGTTGTCTATATTGATTTTCTGAGAGGAATCTTACCTGGAAATCCAAACAATTTTGGCATTCACAGTTGACAGGTGGTCTGCATAAAGGGACATGTCTATTGATCGCCAATCACGGTTGTTGAACTCAAAAAGAAAGTAAGTGTCTATCAAGGCCATCCAGCTTTTAGTTTTGCTACAGCTTCGGCTTCCTCCACTACATCTGCATATTTGGCATCCAAGTCAAACAAATTGGAGTTATGAATCTCAGGGGTCCGATCACCGCATGCACTTCCCACCACCTGAATGCATGTTAACCACTTTTATCTCAAGCAGAGTAGCACTTGGTGCCAGCTTACCATAGGTCTGAAGCCGTACTGCATGGCATCCAAAGTAGTCGCTCTTACGCATCCAGATGTGCTCACGCCACAGATCACCAGCGTATCGACATTCAAGCACTGGGCCTTGTAAGAGTCAGATTGACGTATTTGGCCTATGGGTTTACCTGTAGTTCCGAGGCCAGGGAAGTCCCAAAGAATGCGGAGGGATACTTCTTGACCACAACGACGTCGTCCGGCTGTGGCTCTAGTCCGGGTACGCATTCTGCTAAGCCTCTCGAATCCCCTTGCAGCCAGACATTCAGGACTTTTGCTTTTTGCCAAAACAGTCCGGCATCCGACATGTCGGTCCTGGAATACTCTACCTTGGTCCAGACCACAGGTACTCCGCCTGAGCGTGCTGCTGCGAGTACTTTTCGCATTGATTCTGGTGACGAAGCACCGGCTGGGTTTGCGAGGAGAGAAAGCGGCGAAGTTTCCGTGAAATATGCCTTGCATACATCAATCAAGATAATGGCCGGCCGGCTTCCCCATCCCATACGATTCGAGAAGCCTGACTGGCTGTAAGAACTGGCGGCTGCATGACTGATTGTTTGCGACATGTTTGGTCTGTGACCCTGCGGATTACGAGTGAAGCGTCTAGATGATATCCTGTTAACATCTTCAGCCTTGTCTGAACCCAGTGATGAAGGCCATTCTAACTTAGCCATGCCGGGGGAAAAGTGGGGGAAGGAACTGGTTGAGCGGATTTGTCCGATCACTATCTGTCAAGGTCGCATTATCAGCTACTTTGGCTTTGCCGGAGTCTCGTTGCCGGCAATGGTAGATTTGCACACAGCAAGCCTGAAGTCCTAGATTGCATGCGACTGACTCTGGTGACGTTTTTCAGCTGACAGATCTTCTTGCCGCATGATACAGACATTGCGCCTCCAATATGACACTAGTACTGCGATGCTTCCAAATCGAAGTGACAGTCTGCCTATGCATTCCACACAAGACCTCGGCGGAACCTGCTCTGTGTGCGAGCGTGATTGTACACAGCATTGGAAATGGCCATGAGCAAACCCATTTATCAGCCTCTAGATGATCAGATTCGGCATGACCTGGATGCAGAATATGTTGCGTTTCATGACGAATACATTCAATACATTGAACCCGATGACGTGAGGCCATGGAATCCAGAGCAAGCGCGATCACGGCGGCTTCCAGTGCCATCATTAGAGACTTCTCCAATCTCGCGCACAGAAACAATTGACCTAAGCAATTTTGCAGTGCGAGTTTTCTGGCCGTATGGAGAGCGTCCATCTGCTGGTTGGCCGGTGCTGGTCTGGTATCATGGTGGTGGATGGGCGGTTGGGAGCATCGAAAGTGAGAACGATTTCTGTACAAAGATGTGCAGTGGTATGTAGAGCTCTCCTGTATTTCTGCTTGGAGAGTCCAGTGTCTGACAACCGTATGAGTACAGATGCGAATTGTGTGGTAGTGACAGTTGGCTACCGGCTAGCACCAGAACATCCGTACCCTGTGCCGGTGGAGGATGCCCTTGAGGCTCTGGTCTGGGTGCAGAGTGATGAAGGACGACGCGTATTGGAAATCAACCCAACCAAGATCGCGATTGGAGGCACTTCTGCGTATGTTGTTGTATGCCTATTGACCATGTTCAGGAGATGTCTAACATCTCGAGCAGAGGCGCCAACCTTTCGGTGGTGACTACACTCAAGGCCTCACTGCTGCCCACGTCTATACCTATCATCTTCCAGATCCTTATTGTCCCCGTTATTGACAATACAGCCACAGAGGAGACTACTTGGGCGGCGAGGGCGAAAGCGCCGTGGCTGACGCCCGCTCGCATGACATGGTACCGGAAAATGTACCTGCCTGATCCGAGCCAGGCACTGAACTGGGATGCTTCACCAAATCATGCATCTCCTCAGCTCTTAACGAAAGTTCCCAGGACCTGGCTAGCTGTTGCTGAGCAGGATCTACTTGCCCCTGAAGCGTTATTGTTTGCAGCCCAGTTGCGTGGCGCAGGTGTCAACGTTGAGACCGTTGAATACGAGGGCATGACACATACAATCTTGGCCATGAATGGTAGGCGTCCATATTTTCTGCCAGGGAACGTTTTCTCTACACCTACATGAAGCTAACTTATCTTGCAGGAGTTCTCTCCAAAGGAAAGCAACTAATGAATGATGCTGCGTGTGCTTTGAACGTGGCTTTCCATCGTGCAAGCTAGATAAAGTCATCAAGTCATGATATCTACAGAAGATGTCCGGACTCCTCAACGATCACATTTGGATTTTTCCGTTATGATCGTGGCTTAAACACCCCTCGTCCGCCATTTGACTGTGATAAGGTCAGGACATAGTTTCCACCGCCACCTCGAGCAATTGTGCAGCTATTGCTGAACGTGGTTTCATCACACATTCAAAAGGCTCGGGAACACTAGGGATTGCAAATTAGACAACGACTTCCCTTTGTACACAAGTAACGCAAGGGTACTCACTTGGATAGCCCGTTTGTAAACATCACCTTGGGCGGCAGCTCCTTACCCTGGTCATCTTTTGGACAACAAATGTCCGTTGTAGCCAGCAATGTCGTAAGCATGATGTATACTCCTGCAGTTGCCAGCCATTGACCAGGACAAACCCTGCGCCCAAACCCAAACGGGCCTTCCGGGAAAGGCTCTCCCCTTCCTCCCTGGTCTTCAGGTACGTAGCGATCAGGGTCAAAGACATCCGGATGGCGGTATACTCGCTCATCGTGTGTCATGGCATAGGCGTTGGCGAAGACCACACTACCTTTGGGGATGAACATGCCTTTGTACATGTCATCTTCGAGGGTAGCGTGAGGCACGCCGAGTGGTGATAAAGGATACCACCTGGTGGTCTCCTGAATGATGTACTCGATGTACGGCATCTTTTCTCGGTCTTCAAACGAGGGGAGGCGATCCGTACCCACAACCGAGTCGATTTGTTCCTGGGCTTTCTTCTGGATGGCCGGATGTAGTACTAAATTGAGAATGCACACCATTAATGTCGACCACGTGGTATTCCCACCAGCGATAGAAATTGCCCCGGCTGCACCTTTAATGTCGGCGATGGTGGCTTCATTGACCTTCTGATGCTTCTCGTTGTTGACGTAGCGCTCCAGATGTGTCCGCATAAAGGAAGGAAGAGTTGCGTGGCCACTTCGAATTGCCGGCTCCGTCGCATTCCATGGCGCATCGTGTAATTTCTGAATATAGACTTTCGAGCTTCTGGCATGTTCCAGCGCGCCTAGCCTGAAGAGCCAGCCAGGGAGGTATCTCAGCATAGGAAAGAAGTCGACCACAGAAGCGCCTGGCACACCACCCTTGCCGGTCGCCTCTTCCGCATCAATGGCCATTTGAATGTAAGGGTCGTGCCTCTGCGTGATGCCGAGACCAAAGCCTATGCGCAAGACGACAGCTGTCGAAAATTTGCGAAGGAGTGAGTCCCAATCCTCGGGACTGGCCAAAATGTGTTTAGCTGCTTGACGTGCTTCTTGCTCTTGGATCGGTCGGTATGCTTTACATGCAGACTGGGTGAAAGAGGCTTGCATCAGCTTCCGATGCAATTTGAATGTCTTTCCCCATCGAAGGAACGTCAGGGTAATGCCCCAACCCATGCTTTACAGTCGTCAGCATTGGCTATCGACTGGGATACAAAGGGAGACCTACACTTCAAAAAGCACAAATCTAGGTCGATCATTATAATTCGACCCTCTTTTGTCCAGTAAGTCATGACATGCCTCGACACTGTTGAGGACAACGATCGGCCGGCCCAGAATGTCGAAATAAAGCACATCGGATTCTGATGGTCGTCTAGTCAGCAAGTGCGACTAAAAGAACATGATGAACGTGAGAAAATCCATACTGTACTCCTTTCCCCATTCTGTATACTGATACTCCGGATGAGATTGCGGAATGATGCGTAAATGTCCGAGAACAGGTTCCCTTGGTGGTCCCGGTGGCAACGGTAGTTTTGATCCTGTGTACAATTTCTGGTAGAGCCTGATCCCGACTGCTAGCCATACCACGACTGCGAAAGCAAATTTGGTGTTCGGGATGAAAGCCATTTTCTCCGGAATTCTCCGGGTGCTCGAAGGCAGCTATCTGATAGTCTACGACTTGTCTCGCAGATTTTTAGCATCCTGCAGACGAAAGTCTTAAAGACTTGCGAACACCCTGAAGGACAGAATCTGGATCTTGCTCTTCGAGTACGGCAAGGCCAAAGTTTCACATGCTTGCGATAACAAACTCGATATGGACCTCGAAAGGTCTGCCGGAGTAATACACCTAATAGCGCTGCCGGCCGGCAAGCTGCCGCCGGCATGTAGGCGTTATCACGATAAACTTTGCCTATCAAGGTTTGCTTGCGCTGTGATTGATCCCAGGGACGTGATGGTAAGCAGATTTCACCGGATGCAATGCCTGCTCTATCTGTGCTGAGGGCTGCCGGCACATCCCTGTGGGCTCTAAGAGCATGCTTCAGCCTTGCAGTTCCTGCCTACAATGGCTAGGGGTGGCGGTAGCCATCAAAGCTTGTTATGGTCTCTCAACCTTTGTCTAAATCCCATGATAGGCAGAGAGAGGCACTATGACTTCCTGAATTCTCAGCACACGCTGCACTTCGACAGTGAGAATGATTGCAAGCATTGATTCAGAGTTGCCTCATGGGTCTACAGCCACATCTCCGTTTTCCACGACGCCCTCTGAAGCCGATCCCTACCCGTACCAGGTAGGCTTCGGAAATCGATTTGCGACCGAAGCTGTACCAGCGACACTTCCTCAAGGTCGCAATGTGCCTCAAAAGTGCAAGTACGATCTTTTCTCGGAACAATTGAATGGCACGCCTTTTGTTTCGGCACGTGCTTCTCAGCTTCATGCCTGGTTCTATCGAATACGACCATCGGTTGCACATCGGCCCGTGAGGAAGTCACAATTAAACCAGAATCTTGAAACCTCGTTCTCAAGTGCAAATCCGAATACCCAATTCCTTCCTCAGGATGAATCTTGGGGCAAATTTCTGATGCCCGATGAATCTCAACGGGTAGATTTTGTACAGGGGTTGAGAACCATTGGTGGCCATGGTGATGCTATGAACAAGGATGGACTTGCCGTTCACATATACACTGCGAATGCATCCATGAAGAAGGTCGCCTTTTGCAACAATGACGGGGACTTCTTGATCATGCCTCAACAAGGGCGGCTCGATATGCAGACGGAGTTTGGCCATATGATGATACGCCCTGGAGAGCTGGCCGTCATTCCCGCCGGCATCAAGTTCAAGATTAGCCTGCCAGATGGACCAGCAAGAGGATATGTCCAAGAAGTCTTTGGGTCCCATTATGAGCTCCCAGAATTAGGCCCAATCGGCTCGAATGGCATGGCCATGCCCCGAGACTTTGAACATCCGATGGCGAGTTTTGATATCGACCAAACCACATGGACGGTCATATGCAAGCTTGCTGGCCAATTGTTCGAGTACCAACAAGATCACACCCCATTTGACGTCGTCGCATGGCATGGAAACTATGTCCCATATAAATACGCTATGGAGAAATTCGTCAATTGTGCAACAGTCGACAGAGAACAGAGCGATCCATCCATATACTGTGTTCTTTTGGCAAAGTCCAATGTCACAGGCCGTACGCTCTCGGAGCTGCTCATCTTCACACCAAAGTGGAGTGTAACGTCCAACACGTTCAGGCCGCCGTACTATCACCGTAACGTGTGTACAGAGCTAATGGGCATGGTGTACGGGATATGGCATGGCTCTGCAACTAAATTGGAGCCAGGAGGACTTACGTATGAGCCCAGCCTGATGCCACATGGAGGTAATTCCCCACTGCGACGGTTACCTTGCATGAATCCCTAACATTGATAGAATCGTACGAGCGGTGGAAGGAGGCCACAAATGCAGATCTTGCGCCCGAGCGCGTGAACAACGATGCCATGGGTAAGTGCGCCCCTTTTCGGACGTGTACTTCATACTGATACAATTTATTCTAGCCTTCATGCTCCACATATCCGGGCACATCTCCTTGACGAGCTACGCCTTGACAGAGAGCGGTACCCTTCACGGTATGATGGTCTCCTCCCCTGCAGTTCTGGACTAACAGCTTTCTCAGGAGTGCAAGCGAACTTTTGGGATGGATTTGACGGGGGCTTCATAAAGCATCTGGACCAGGTGAACAAAGATCTGGTAGGCCTTGGATTACCAGATTTGAGCAGAGCGAGAACAAAGGTTGTACGGAAAACGCCTTGAGGCGATATAGTAGAAGTCAAAGAGGCAATAAGACCCAACGAAGAAGGCAATGCAATGGGACTGTAAGGAACACCATTATAAAGGCATCCCCCAGTAATCGTGTAAGAAGAGAGAAGTGTCAGAAACCCTTACGTAGGCTAGTTTGGCGAAATGGGAAAGACACGAGCAAACGCGAGGTTGGGGAAGGCTGCTCCCATCTTGACGCAACACTGTCTGTCAAAGTCTGTCGGCCCATCCATGGGGATCAGACTCTGTTGACTGTAGGTTGGAAGGTTGAAAGATGCACGCCCGTGATGGTAAAATTTTACTTATCGCACAGGCAACCTGTACGCAAATGTCCGAGCATGACTGCCATCCTATCCGCCGGGCTTGCCTGATAAGGCCTTATCTCCAACAACATCTACCACATAGTACATCTTCCTGTTCCTCGCAATCAGTCAGGGACAAAACTGTAAACAGCGCATACAAAGACCGGCACAACCTGCATCGAAGTAGGTCATGGATGTGATACAACGACCACCTCAGGATTCATCTCCTCACGGCCCGCCAGATTTGCGAAGAGCTCCAATCGCATGCCGGCGCTGCCGCCGCCTTCGAGTCAAATGTCGCCATAAGGAGGCTCAACCTCCGTGTGAGTCGTGCAGTCGCACCGGTCACGTTTGCGTTTTTCCACGACGCGGAGAACCCGATTTCGATCGTGCTTATCGTCATGAGCGAAGTCAGAAGAAAGGTGACTCGGTTCGTCAGAGCCCAGAAATCACGGAACGATTAGATTACCAACGCAACATTGACATGCACGACCCTTTCTTCACAGCAATTGAGCCTCGCGTCGAAGAGACTACATCTCCTCAAGGACCTCAGACTCATGATCCTAGCAGCAACGCTTCATCATTCACAGAACGCTGGAATCTACTGCCACCATTTGAAGAGGTGGTGGAAGGATGTGAAGTATTCATCACCTCATACTTCCAGCTCGGATTTCTGCCAAAGACCAGATTTTTCGAGCGTTTACGAAAGAAAAAGGAAGATGTCAGTGTCTTCCTACTCCTGAGCATCCTGAGTATTTCGGCAAGGTTCACGCCCAGTCTTATTAGACGCTATGGCAATGGTCAGGATGCCACCAATGCTTTCCTAGAGAGCGCCGCTGGGATGGTCTTGGATTATATGTACCAGCCGAGCCTTGAAACAATTCAGGCATTTTTCTTGATGAGCCTGGCTGAATGGGGCAAAGGCGACAAGGATCGCAGCTCTACGCACATGGGCATCGCAGTACGAATGGCAGGAACATTACGACTGCACAGAGAAGAGACCTATTACCTTCCAGAGAATGCGACCGCCGACAACGTTGTGGACGCCGAAGTGGCCAGGAGGACGTTCTGGATGCTGGAAAATCACGACAATCTACATTCAGGGTTCAATTCTCCTGTATATTTCTCGCTTGGAGATATCACGACACTGTTACCCTGTGAAGAGCGCGAGTTTGCTTTTGGTCTGGCACCAAGGGAGCGTGCTGCATTGATGGGGACAAGTCCAGCAGTCAAGGATTCCCAGCTCACAAAGTCGTCTTCTCGTTCACTCTTTGCAACATTGATCCAGTCGCACAACCTGTGGGGCCAGATCGCACGTCGGGTCGCAAAGAACGAGATCAACCAATCTCAGATTTCGAATCCGATTGTGGACACGACTTTGAGCGAGGATGGTTATGCTCACCTCACGATGCTGTTGAAAGATTTCGAGGACTACCTTCCTGACCAACATCGTTGGTCGACCTGGAATCTACGTGGGTACAAGGCAGAGGGCCTCGAACTAGCCTATCTATCTGTTGTAATGATGATCAGGCTGAGCAACATCATTCTTCGACGAAGCTATGTTCAGGGACCCCGCGGCGTTGAGATTCCACGAGCTTCTCAGACTGCGAACGAGACATTCGAAGCGACAATGTCTGATCGCGATGCGACAATTGAGCGTGAGTTGTTTGACAACCTGGTGGTCCTTCACAGTCAGATCCAGGCATACTTTGCTCTTCGGTCTCCTAACCAGGGGTTTCCAGCTTTCGTCGTGTTTTGCATATATATCTGTGGATCACTAGCCAATTATCTGTGCAGAAGCACCACACTGCCAGGCAATGTCAGAGATGCAGGATCGAGAAGCTTGGTGATTCTAGAGACTTCGACAAAGATGCTGAGCGACCTTCAAGATGCCTGGCCAATGGCAAAACGTTGGTGTGACGCTCTAGTCAAGGCGTACCAAAATCATGCAGCTGCTGCAAAAGAAGCAGACCGCCCCCTGCAGCCCCAAATAATCCAGGCTGATACGGATCATTTGGAAGCAAGCAGGCGGTCAACGAGCCACCATGGTGGAACTCCCCCTGTGATTTCGCCCTTGGCCAGGGAATTTGGCCTAGACAATACTGGCGTCTTTGGGTGCAGCGACGCTGGAATGAACGATTTTATGCTGGCTGATATGCCTCAGTTACAGGACCCTTGGACCCACGGATTTCCAGACGTCTCTCTCACGGACGACTTGGATTCGGAATTGGCACTATATCTTTGGCCAGGGGGTGACCTGTCGTCAACTTGATGGGCGTGCCAGAACTCCCTAAATCATAGCAAACCGCCTATATGCAACATGCGGTCCTCTTGCGTCAGGAAACCCTCCGATTTCCATCTCATCTCTTGACCATGCTCTTTTCTAAGGTCCTCAAAGGCCAATACACGATGATAGAGATAACAAAGCAGAGGTAGATTCCCACATCTCCACCAATTCCGCCGAATGCTTTCGCAATAGGTCCAACAAACCATGTTTGATCCATGCCTAGAACACCACCTACACAGTACCCAATGACCAGGGTCCCGACTGCTGCGATGCCCATTGGAAGGGCCTTGGGATCGTCCCACGCATGGAGATCATATCCGTCTTTGCGACGGAACCATTGGTCTTCGAGGAAGAGGATCACAGCGAAGCAAACGCTCCAATATCCCAGCATGCTGCAAAAGTTGCTCAGAATTGTTGACAGGTAATCATGTCCGGCAACAGCGAGAACCAAGGCAACCACCATAGCGAGAAAGGACCAAATCAACCTCGGCACTGCATGAAAATAGTCACCGACCAATTGCGCTGCCAATCCTGCTGAGTAATTGCTCGCGACAAGTGTTCCAAGGACGGTGAAGGTTGACATGACCAGCGCAAACTTGGACCATGCGTTAGGATGGTACATTTCTCCCATGGCACCACCCAGGCCGTGTGCGTCGTATGCGTCCGTCCATGGCGCGTAAGTGAAAACTGCATTACCAACACAGGCACCAATAGTGAGAGTGAAAATGGTCGAGATGGACAAGCCGGCATATGTCAGGGTGAATATCTTCCAGCGTGGTGTCGTGGAGAGATAGTTGCAATAATAGTCCGATGTCGTCGAAGCCCACGCGGCTGCGTATGCGAAGCTAATGGCCATGAATGTCAGGAACGCCGCCGATAGTTCCAGACCTGACCAAGAAGAAGGGGTGTCAGTCGCAATGTGAGGCGCAGCTTGGCCAACAAGCACACATTCGAGGATGAACGCCAGTATCCACATATATTTCTCGAATGTATGGATCATGCCAAAGCCGGCAAATGAGATCAGGTACGAGACTAGAGAGACAATGACACATCCCACGTCGATGGTCATCTTGTAGTCCGAGACAGCAGACAGCAATTGTCCCGCCAGCACCAACGACACAACGGCAAATCCTACGTTAACCACAATGTTGATAACAGCACAGACCTTGGCGCCCCAGAAACCGAACGAGTACCGGGAGGTTGCAATGGCGCGGAGACCGAGCTGAGTGAATGTTAACTTGTATTTCTTTTCTTGGTCAGATAGGGGACAAGGTGTTTACCTTGGGTCCCAGTGTCGCACAGTATGCTGGGAAGAAGGATCCCAGTAGGGTTCCGACGACGATGGCAACGACGGACAGTTGCAGGGACAAGCCAAATTCTGGACCAAGCAGACCCACGGGTAGGGTAGCTACATGGCCGTTGAAAGAGAACCACATCAAGAATGCGTTCAACAAAGACGGGGCGTTTTTCTTGTCCTCAGGAATGCGGTCAATGCCCTGAGTCTCGACGCCGATTCTTTGGTCTAGCCATGCTTCCAAGTTGCCCAGATGTCGCAGCACAGCAACCTTGTCGCGTATCATTTTCGCGCGAGGGACATCTTCCGTTGTTGCTCGTGAACACGAGAGCGTTGAGCCAGCTTTCTCAACGTCTTGAGTCTCTGTACTGATTTTATCTTTGCCAGCGATTTTGGAGCCGGTATCAGTCTCGATTGCTGCCATTGAGAAAGACTAGGTTGCAGGACTCAGGTACAAGGTGGCCGTGGTGTGAGGTGTGATGAAGGGAATTGTGCTGCTCACTTCCCGCAAATTATGTCTCCCGTGAGCCATATAATAGTAAGTATGAATCCCTGCTTTAGGACGCTGTTTTGTCGACCTGCCGGATTACTGGCCGGCCGGAGTCTGGACGGTGGTTATCGCATTCCTCAAGAGAGAGGATTAGATAGTGCGATAAGCAGAGAGGGTGATGTATCGTTTGGTGGTTTCTGGTTCCCTAGTGCCTCGCGAGGGCCTGGTAGTGTCGCCTTCGACGCCCTACTAGTGGCCAACGTTGAGAGTAGATTGCACCTCGAGACCCGGAGATTCCCCCTTGCAATCGCGTAGACTGCCGTCTGCGGAGGACTGATAAGCAAAGACGGACGAAAGGTTCGGCTAGATCAAGTGGATTTACTACCGAAGCGGCAGCGACAGCGATAAGAAACCACCTCTCCGAACTCGTGGCTATGCACGGTTTCCCGGCAGGGCTCTGTCTGCCGCCGGCAACGTCCTCTGGTTGCCGATTTGCACCCAAGACGGGTCATGCATCACGGGTATCTTGCAACACTGCCAAATAGGGAGACGCGCAACCGTGGTTCCAAGAGCGAGTAGATATTCTGGCAATGTCCAGTCAAAGTGCTCGCAGCATCAGACATTATCCCGTCATAAATAATATAATCTTTTGACCGAAGATCTCCGCTTCGAAGGACGTAGCAGCCAGGAACAATGGACCCGTTAACTTTCCCCGTCATCAGCGTTGCGAAGATTGATTTGGACTTTGAGACCGTGTCCAAGCAACTCTTTGACGCCGCCTGTGAATGGGGCTTTTTCATCATCACCGATCATGGCATCACAAAAGCAGATGAAGTGGCTGCACTCGTGAGTAGGGAGGAATGGAAGAGAAAATAACGAGACAATACTGACCAGCTAGTCGCGCGCTTTCTTCGATTTACCATTGGATGTGAAGATGCAAAAGATGGTGGACGAGTCCGCCATAGGGTATGATGGGGGAAAGAAGTTCACATCGTAAGAGGCTCTTCCCTTTTCTCCTTCCCCAGCCTTCTCAAGACCAAGGTAGGTTCGCTGCGTCGGAGGCCATGCTGTTCGGAACTCCGGCGGGAGACGTCCTCAGCTCCAACAACCTGTCCGCCTGGTGGGACGATGGAAAGCGTCAGACCATCGAGGAATTCAAGGCCGAATGCTACGACCTGACGATCAAGATGATGTCCAGCTTCGCCGTGTCCATGGGCCTCGACAAGGACTACTTCTCTCTCATTCACCAACACAGAGCTCCTGGCCATACACTGAGATGTATCAAGTACCCCCAACTCGGACAGCAACCGGAAGAAGGCCGCCTTCCCCGGCTGTCAACACACACAGACTGGGGCAGCCTGACGTTTGTCTTCACCAAACAGGCGGGCCTGGAGATTCAAGACCCTCAGAATCAATGGTTCCATGTTCCAGTCATACCCGGGGGCATCGTGGTCAACATCGGCGACGCGCTGTCTCTTTGGACCAGTAAGACCCTCAAATCCACTCTACACAGGATCACCTGGGAAAATCTCCCTGCCAACCGAGACCGCTATAGCATGGCTTATTTTTCTCAACCAAACAACGGTAAGCACAGCACTTGCACTGTCTCCGTCCGTATTGGAACTAAGTGAGACATTTTTAGACGCTCAACTCAATCCTGTCGACAAGTCGACTCCCACCACAGCCATACCCATCACATATGGAGATTATTACAAAGTCAGGTATCGTCTCACCTATGGCGACAGAGAGGATACCACTTCGGGAAAGAAAATGCTGCAGGAGATCGACCCAGTCATGGCTCAGCTCGTGCACGGCCTGGGAGTTGCTGACGCTGGAAGACTTAGATTCAATGAGCTTGTTGCGGCATGATTGGGTCATGGAAGTAGTAAGAAAACATGCTGGGTGTTATGTAGCAATCAAAACTGTTTTCAAACCGCATAGTGATAGGACTTACTCTCGCACCAACCACTTAGGACTGCCTGATGGTGCGAAACGTCCCGAGACTCTTCGACTGGCGCCAGCAAGAGGCCTCGCCAGGGACTAATCATACCGTCCGGAAAGGAGCATGTGAACGACAATTGCAAAGGTGCCCTCAAAACATTATCGGCCGAACGAATATGCATGCCACTGAGCCCCGTGTCCTGTGTCGTCGTTGCAAGGAAAACTCTGCATGACACCAATTGTACCAGATAAGAAGGAATCCGACCTGGGCTTTGCGAAGATTTCGAGCACTGCCTCCGTCACGTGGCACAAAGGTGCAACTCCCTCCCTCGACAACACAGACTTACGTCCGTTAGGGAGATCTGGTAGGGCGAGGCATGGTTCAATGAACGTTCCCAAGCTCTCTTTGTCGACAGAAAAGAAGGTCTCGGAATCACATGTGGCTCTCTCGGCATTATCGCGATCTCAGGTCGAGCATCACCAGAGCGCTGACAGCGGCTGATGAGGCTGATGAGGCTGACCATCGACTTGGGTCCACGGTTTATCTCATTTCTCGCCGCAAGCGGTCATTTTCCATCAGGCTTAGAGTTGAGAGTTACTACGCGGCGAGCATGTCTCATTCCTTGCATCGGCCTGCTCGGTGGACGATACAGGCGAAGGCAAGTCGTGCCGACCGAGCAGTGACAAGCCCTTAGAATGATGAGGCTATGATCATGTCAATAACACCGTAGCCTACCAGCATCTAGTATGGCGAGGGCCTTACCGAAGGACAAATGCGCACACATTTGACAGACAAGGAAGTGTGAAAAAGTGCAACGATTGAGACTCGACGTCTGCTACCTAGGCGAAGCGAGGTCAGTGGGGAGGTCGGCCTCGGATTGCATCATCGCCGACTGCCCTTTGAACCTCCAACTCCCACGCTTACAGTGTTTCGTCCAATACTCGCCAACGTCTTATTCATACTCACTTGACACATCCGCAATTGTCGTGTCCACGTCGCTCATACAATGGTTGGTCGGGCCCAGTCTTCAATCCTTCAGTGCACATCACTAACCTCTACCAGGCCGCCAACGAAACACCAGCATACATCCTCTCCCTCCTCACCTCAGTCGGTGGTGTGACGGGCTATGTCCGTACAGGTTCTGTACCGAGCATAGCTGCTGGCTTGACGGTGGGCGCACTGGTAAGCATCTCTGTCATCTTCGATCAACTCAAAGGCGACACCGCTGAGGATACCAGTACGGCCTGGGAGGCTACCGCATCTCGAAACGTCAACCCTACGGTGTCGAACTCGCCCTCCTTGCTTCAATCCTGCTCGCCGGCAGCAGTATCCCTCGCGCGATTAAGACTGGCAAGCCACTTCCCGCTGGTCTGAGTGTGCTGGCTGCGACGGGCCTGTTCATCTATGGAAGAGCGTTCATCTGATCGTGAGGGACAAGTTTCGCAGGGGCTGGAGTGGTATCAAAAAAGCTGAAGTTCAATACAATGAATTGCAATTTGTCGCAGGAAGGGTATCTCTTTTTCATTGCCCATGTCATCCAGTCGCAGAACAAACGCCGAATATGCACATTGAAACCCGTCTCGAAATCACTTCAAGCCTCTGCAACTTAGTCGACGGCAGCAGCTCCATCCGCTTGAACACTCTCGCCAGTATTCTTCCCGCGCCTCCTTCTCTTGCGCTTGGCCTGTTCCCCTTCCTTTCCATCTTGCTGTCCATCCTGCGTAGTCTTTACTTTCTTCTTTCTCACACTCAGCGGATTAGGACCCTTCGCTCTCACCGCACCCCTGACTTTCGGTCCTGTATTCCCATCCTCCAGCGCTAAATCCTCATCTTCACTATCACCCTCCCTATCTCCTCTCTTCCTCTTTCGATCCAACCCTATCAAGCCCTCGCTGAACTTCTCTTTCTCGCCCCTCCGTCTCACACCCTCACTTGCCCCGCTGAACTCCTCTAGGATCATCACACTCCTCTTAACATACACAATCGGCACACCAGAAATCGTCCTCGCCCGCTCTCTGACATCAATATAGCCTCTCCTCCTTCGTTCATTGTCTTCAGCATCCGCACTCGCCAGGATATAATGCTGCTTATTCTTCGCCTGTTCATTCCCGTGAGGCTGTCCCGCCAATAGGTCCAAAAGACATCTCGCCTCGTCGAACACTACCTCCTCGCCCGCCTCGTTTTTGTGCTTACAATGCCGCAGCGGCACTTCTGTCGGCGGCGGTAAGAAACCCGGCCTCTTCTGTCGCGGATGTTTATTGGGGTCTTTTTCAAAGTCCGCCATGACTTTTGCTAGTGAGCATTTCGTCACGAAGAGCCGGCATTCACCGTGGAGGGTGTTCTCGAGGTATTTTTGGAGAGGCATGTGGAAGGCGTGGGCTGTGCGGAGGAAGTTTGAGTCGAGGAGGACTTGGTAGGGTTCGCGGAATCCGAAGGCTAGTTGGTAGGATTGCATTATCTTGCGGTATTTCTTGCTGCGTTTGGCGCGCATTTTGGCGGGATGATCGGGTTATGGAAGAGAGGCGGCGCAGGAGGAAGAGGATGCGTGAGGGGCCGGAGTGGTAAGTTTGCCAATTGATAGTATAGGGGTTCAGTCGATGGCGATCCGAGGGTCTTGAGAAGCAATGGAGTTGGTAGAATGGCAGTTGTATGTATGAGTGTAGACAGATGGTGTTGGATCTTGAGAACATGCGACTTTGGAAAAAAGTCATGCTCCAATATTTTTTTCGGGTGCGGGGAAACTCTCAGCCTCGTCAGATTTCATCCAGGACTAAAGGGGAGGACGACGAGTCCTAGGGTGAGAAGAGAACATTACAAAGGTTGTACGGGAGTATTCAGAAATGTTCATCGACATAATAAATGATCATATCTCATTTGCCATCTTGAAGCGTCAATACTAGAACATGGTCTTCCCATCCAAACATGCAATGGGTATCAAGTGGCCGTCTCTTTCTATTCTAGATGTCCTCCGCTTTTGTATGCAAACTTTTTTCGAAACATTCGCTCGAACGCAACAAGAAAACATAGTGAATTGACTTCGTCGTGACAATCGTGAGACCGAACCATGTCTCGGCCAACGCCTGACAATGCCGTACTAGGTTAAGCAATCATTCATCGTCAGAGTCATCATCAACGAGTACACCATCATCCTCCTCATCTTCGTCCATTTCACCGACATCCATGCCAGCATCAGACTCAGAGTCCGTGTCGTCCTCTTTTTCGCCCGGAATACCCTTCCATTCCACGTAATCACCCTCGATCCAATGTTTGCTGATTGGGAGATGATAAGGATCATAGGGAAAGTAACCTTCCAGCATGCCATTGTCTCCAACCCAGCTCAAGTCACGAGCGGAAGTGCTGATGCTCAAATCAGACATGCTTTGCCAGTGAGTGGTCACCCGGACATGTCTGTTCTCTTCGAGCTTCGGGTAGACATAAAAGAGTTGCAAAGCATGGGTAAGCTTGGCAAACTGCTCGACAATCACAGGGGTGCAAACTCTGAGCGGGTTGAGAGGTGAGTAGATTGCCGCACGGAGTGCTTCACGTAGTGTCTCGGTGAAGTGGTAAGTCTCAACTTCTTCCTCATCAATATCGAAGTCGGACTCGTCGTCGGAGCTGGCTGAAGCGAGGTCCCGCCATCGGAAGCAGAAAATGTAGACAAGGGCTTGGAAGAGTGCATAGAAGTCACCGTAGCGCTTGATGTCAGGTCCGCGACATGAAGGCTCGTGTTGTTTGCGTTGAAGGTTCAGATTGTTGCACAGCAATGCCACGCAGTTTTGCACGACTTGCGAAGAGACATGTGCACCACGTCCGATGAAACCCGAGAAATATGCGGCGGCATTGTGTCGCATGATGTGTGGTTGTTTTTTGTCAAGAAGAGCCGCGATACATGAACTGATGAAGCGGTCGACGGTGATTGGATCGGCCTGAGCGAAGTGGAAAACGAGGAATTGAGGATGCCTTGCACGGTAAGTTGGGAGGATGTGACTGTGAAAGTGGGTGATGAGCTGCTCCAGAGCTATGTCGCGAACTCGAAGTGTGGCAGACGTGGTTAGTTTGTCATAGTATTGGAACAGGATATCCATGATCCAGTCAATTTGCTTGATGCCTTCCTTCAGCTTTTGCCGGCGAGCGGTAGCAGGGTCGACATCTTCGTCATCTTCCATGTCGGAATCATCGTCAGTGGTGCTCATGTCATCGTTGTCATCGAGGCCACTCTTGAGCATGTCCTGAGATGCACCCGGGACAAGCGTCATAGACGAAGACATGTAGTTGAGGATATCATCTTCAGCATCGTCCTCGTCCTCCTCCAGATCGACCTGAACCGCAACATCAAGTTTGATGAGTTCCCTGAGAACACACGTGAGAATTTCGGACGTCAATTCTGGCACGTATCGAATCATTTCCATAAAATTTTTGGTGTAGGTCATCCGCTCTTCGGCCTTTTGGAAGTCGAACTCGAGGCGTGATGAGACTTGGTTGGCAAGAGCGGCGGGTGCGGAAGGCACATTGACAGTAATGTGTCGAATGGCTTGCAAGACCCTTCGATGAATCACTGGCTGCCTCACTGGTTTTGCTTCTTCGATTCTTCTCGTCTTTTGAGGGCCCAGCAGATCAACCAACACCGACATGATTCTGTGCTGATATCCTCGTTGCGCAGCAGCCAAGTTGTTCAGGAATCTGACAAACAGGGCATAGTATGACTCTTCTCTTCCAACCCACTCGCTATGTAGGACTGCGTTGACCAGACCATGACAATCCTTCGTAAGAGCCGTCACATTAGCAAGGACGGCTTGAAGATGGATTTTCAGTGCCTTGGTTGAGGGTGCATTGGGGCTTTCGTGAGGCGTATTGAAAAGGCTTTGGAGACGGTCGTAACCATCATTGTCATTGAATCGATGTCTTTCAATGGCTCTTCGCACTTGTTCCTTGACCACGAGAGGGTCATTTTCTTCTTCATCATCGGCAGACACAATCTCGACGTCGGAATCGAAAGTAACACGGGAACGCTTTGACGGACTGGAGGGCGTCTCCATCAAGCTGGATTCATCGATCGAACGTTTGAGGGTTGATCTTCGCGTGATGGGCTGAGGTCGAAGGGCTTTTATTGATGGAGGAAGAGCGGGAGTCGAGACGCTGGTCGGCAGAGCAGGCCGACGTGATGGCGGGGCTAACATTGCCGTAGCTGGAACAGGATATCGAGGTCATGAAAGGTAGAATGGTAGTACAAGGTGTAGTATCTGACAGAACATGGGTGACATTAAATGTTGCTGGGTCAAGCTGATGAAAATCATCAAGCCTCCGAGCGGTGAAATTTGACGACTGCGTCTTATTGCTGGACAAAAAGTGAGAAAAATGTCACTGTGGGAGAAAAAGCTATGCCTATTTAGGAACTCTGGCACGCTGACAAGGGTCGCAGAGAACTCCACCGAAAAGCTGGGGGACTGTAGGCCTGTCAGACAGAATAGCTAGGGTGGATATCCAGGCGAGTTACAATTTTCTCGGGACACGAACTTTGAATGATTATTTTGCCTGACGAAAAGTCTGCGGTCGGTCCAAAAGAGGCCATTCCAGTATATGTCATGATACAATTGTATACAGGAAAGAGGTAGAGGCTGAAAAGAGTGACGCTGGCTGGAACTACAATCGCTTAAAGGTACGCTCTTTGACTCTTGGCCTCTGTGCCCCTAGTCCTGTCGAAGTCAAAGGCCTTGTCACCGTAAATGGCATGCCTGTGCCCTAGAGCACGCCTGATGATCCAGTCCTTGCTGTTGATCTCCTCTTCTACCTCATCCTCATCCAATGGCGGAATCAACTCGCTAGTATCCAGTCTCTTCAGCATGACATCGTTCTCAGGTCGATTGAAGTAGACAAGCGAGTACCGCGTATAATCTGCTTGCTCACCAGGTGGCGCCATAACACGGTGGATGTTCGATCGCAAGAGGCCGTTGGTGAACTTGACCATAGCATCACCTAGATTGATGATGGCGTGGTGGGGCAGAGGCTTGACATAACACCACTCTGCGTCGCGGCCTGGAGGCAGAACCTGCAGTCCACCCAGGCGGTTGAACAGAACGGTCACGCTGCCGAAATCGGTGTGCTCGCCCAGTGCTGTCCTTCGATCGTTGACTGGCTGTGGTGGGGCCTTGATGAAGCGAATTTGGTCCCCAGAGTGGCCTTCCAGACGGTGCATATCTTGCAATGTGTTCGGAGGCAGACGGAGATGCTCGTTGAGCAGTTCTAGGACGAGCGTGACAATGCCATGCGCTTGTCCGATGAAGGATTTTAGAAGAGGGCGTCTTGAGCTGAGAACATCGGGAGCTGGCCACTGGTCTGATAGTCCGTACATATCGTCTTTCGATACCTACAGATGTCAGACACTGATCGTCAGCTCTGCCGGGCCAGACTTACATTGTAGAATTCATTTCGGTCTAGATTGCCTTTTCTGTCGACCACATTCGCTCCGAAGCCTTTATATCCGAAGTAGGAATTCTTGTGCATGAAGTCGTACTTTTGTTTCTCCTCAACAGGCAGATCAAACAATTGCTCGCCGACTTTGAAAAGCTGGTCTGCGTCGGCGAGCAGGGAATCGCCAGGGCCTGACAGATCTAGATAGAAGAAGCCAAGGTCCTCGCATGCACGTTGAAATCGATGGATTTCATCGGCATCGCGCTCGATTAGTTTGGCCAACGACAAGCGTAGTAAAGGAGCCGTTGGGACGTCCTCTGGGAATGGTGGCGCATTGCCAAATCGTTGCGCGGGAGCAGTCAGCGCCTCTGGAATTGTTTGCGTAGCCATGTTTTCGTGATTCTGCGACAGTGTGAAAGAGTTGCAGAGTCGGAACACCGGCACTGAGATTTATGCCTCAGATATATCCAAAGCAATCGTTTGGCGCTGATGACCGAGGTTCTCGACTAACCCCATTTTCATCTCCACCCCTCTCCACCTGTTGGCTTATAAGAGAAAGGTTGACTACATGCCATGACGATCGTCCATACCAATGCGGGGAAACAAAAGCAAGATCGCACAGTCTCCCATGGTGAGCATGCATGACAGTTTCGGTCGATGCTCGGAGACTTGTCGCATTGCGTCAAATTGAGAATGGTCTCGCTTGCATGAGTATGAATTGGTGCAGCGGTCAAACTCCGAATGAGGTGCTGTCCCAAAACGCCAATCATGCACACCCTGACATGCTTCAGGGCATTCCGTGTGAAAGGGATGAAGTAAGGCAGATATAGGACAGCTGTTGTACGACATATGTATGCGGGAAAGACGACGGAGAAGTAGGGTCAAATACGACATTGCATGTCACTCAGAGCCGCTTGATCTGAGCATTCCTCCACTCAATAGTCGACTTCCGCTCGTTGATGAAAGGTTGGTCAATGGCTTTGTAGCAGGCTTCCCACTCAAGTAACGGATGCTCGTTCAGGGTCGAATCCAACTTTTCGGTCGGCGGCCTTTGTATGAGAACATTCAGTGTTGGAAAGACAGAGATCTCGCCCAGAAATGTCAGGATCGGTAAAGTATATCTCAGCTTTCCCGGAGCTGCTTCAGCCAACATGCTGTGAAGCTCGTCTCGTTCTTGCTTGACCATCTGGCGCAGGTGACCTTCATCCGCTACCTGAAAAGGGCGAACTGCAATCTGCTCGAGTCGACTAGCATTCTTGGTCCTGACTCGTATCCAGTAGCGATGATCCCACAACAGCCATTCGGACCATATGCCATCTTCATTTGGCAGGTCATCATCTCTCGGGGCGGAGGGAGAAAATCCTTGAGTGGCAAGCGCAACTTCAGCAGGACGCATAGGTGGCCTAGCCAGCCTCACAAGCACGGAACCTGACGCATCCTGGGAGGCGCTCTGCAACCTCTCAAGCAGGACTTGCTGGATGGTGGTTCGCCGTAGCTCCGGAGATTGCATAATTTGCAGAAAGTCCTCGAGGTTCTGATGAGACACAAGGGTCGGAATGGCGGCCCTGTGCTGGCAGCTCACCACGCTTGTAAGTTGCGCAAGTGCATTCGCACCTGACTGCAGTTTCTGACAAGCTTGGACGAATTCACTGGCGACACTTATGGTCATCATTCCCGATCGTAGGTCGAAAGTCACCACATCGACCATATTGAGCAGCCGGGTTCCCCTTTCAACCAGATCTTGTGCAGAAGTCTGCGCCCATTGGAGCAAGTGTAGCATTGATTCGGCCATCAGAGCTCGAGGCAAGGTATACTTCGCTCTCATATACCTGACCGCGTTTCTTAATGTCAATGTTGGATCCTCGTTTGTCTTGTCTTTGACATATTTGATGTGATTGCTTTCGCAAATATCGACAAGTCTCGACTTGGGGAAGGGCAATAATGGCCGGTGGATCTGAAGCCCTCCTGGGCGAGATACTGTCACAACTTTGCCGCGATTGAGGTGGTCCTGGTCCAACGTCGAATTTTCCATCTTGGAATTGAGTTGAGCAGTATCAGGAGTCTGATGCCATTGCTCGAATCGCTCATACGGTGGCCTTTCGTGAGCGCCTCGGATGCTTTCGCAGCAAGGGATTGTGGTGCGATCAGCCATGCCCTGCAAGCCGAGGAAAGCCGTTGATGTCGTCGAGTTTCGAATTAGTCGCATTAAAACTGTCTCGACCTGGTCATCTTGGTGGTGTCCTACGAAGAGATGTCTGATCTTCCTTCGGATCGCAGCCGATGCGATCAATCTATAACGTGAAACCCGGGCCCTGAACTCAAAGTCCGATAACTCGGACGGGTCTAGAGTGCCAGACCATTGCATACTCAAAATGACACTTTTGACGTCTTGAATAGTTAGCGTAGCCAAAAAAAAAACAGCTATCACACTGTACCCATTTTGTCAAGTTCATTTGAGACGAATTCGGCCTCCTCCCGGCTTCCATTTCGTGCCTTATGGTCGACAATGAAGGCAATAGGCTCGACCGCTTGTAGTCTCTTATCTAGCTTTGGCAATTGCTTCAAAAGCCATGCCAATGCCATGGAATCTGGACCACCACTGACACATATTCCTCCTCGCAGTCAGCATGGCCTTTTAGGCAGCCGCTAAGAACGTACCTATATGCGGCGGGTGATAAGAGTCAGCTTCGCTCATTAGATCATTCTCCCACAATCGTAGAAAGCTAGGGAGCAGGTCCGAAGGTTGCACAGCACCAGTAGTGCTTGAGTATCGGATCAGCCTTCGATGCTGTGGGCGCCTGCGACAAAGGCTTTGAATTGGAGGCATTATGGAAGGATAATGCCACGCAATGCGAGCCCCAGGGAACTTCATCTGGATCGATCATTTTCAACCACACCTTCCTGTCTGACTGGGATGCAGAGCAAAAAGTTCAGTCGTAGGACCCCATCAACATCTTCGGTCGTAATTTGCGTTGATACTATGTTTCAATGTTGTGACTAGGTTGAAGGTGCCCATCACGATGCGCTTTACCGCCCAGAATTTTTGTCGCTAGCATTGCGCTTAGTCATTACCCACTGGTCACAGGCAACAAGGCTGATCGACAAGCCTCACTAGCCTTACCCCAGAAATTTGGCTGTTCCACTGATAGTCATCGTGATTTGGGTCCTAGTTGCAGTTGGCTTTTCTGCATTGACGGACATGAAGAAGTCAATCACCGAGTGGCATCACGCAAGTGCATGACGAGTGTGAATTATCACCGCAGGAATATACTAGCTACAGTGTTACGCAAACAAAAAGCTAAGCAACAGCCACACTCCAGTGAGGCAATGCTTTGGCGCGGCTTTTTGCTGTGTCTTACAGGACATGAACTCACTCTACGCAAGGATCGTGGCACAGTTGGTCGTATGGAATACGGGTTGGCTTTAACAATTCACACTTACTACCTGGGTGCGAGTATTCAGGTCAAGAATTCCAGTGATATTGGTGACGAAATAGTGGCGCAGCAGGGGTAAGATCTCTCACCTGTGGCTGATACCTCGTGCAAACCGATTGGTTTGGGGGCGGTGAGTTGTGACCGTGGTCATGGTATTTCTTTCCGAAAGTTCTGTGATATCGATCATGACCTCAATCATGCCGGTTACACTTCCTACCAATCGACGATTAACGCAGGCGACAGGTGGGAAGTACAAATTCTGAATATCAGGTTTTGGGCCACCGACAAATTGTCTTGGCTTGGGTGCTTGAAATTGCTTGGATTGGTGGTGGACGCCCGGAGGTCACCAGAATCAGATGCTGGTGACGCAGGCAACTGGCATTCTGGCACTGAAGTTGAATTCTGTGACCGAGGCCAAGCATGCCGCCAAGGCGGTCTAAGCAATAGCGGGCCGTACAGTTAGGGGGAGTACGTCTTGGCTTCCTAGGTAGAGAGACCTGGACGAGAGTGAGACGGAGTCGCGTAGAGAAATCCCAAAGGGGGCCGATCCAGAGTCACGACGGGCTGTAGAGCACTGCCTTTTGATCCTCGCGAGATAGACATTATATAGGAAATCCATGCGATATGATATACAAATCACTTGTAGGCACAGCCCATGGCCACCAAGAGGAGGAAAAAGAGGCGCCGGGTGGAGAACCTGGAGATGCTCGATCTTCCCGAGTTTCATCATATTGCATGCGATATTGACATTTGCACAGCCCCAAAAGAGGAGACAACAAAACACACATTTCTTCACTCTCGCTTTCACGGTGGTCGAATCACCATACGCCACAAGATGTGCCAAACGGTTTGAGCAACCCCTTGCTATGCCTCTAACCAACCAGAGAATCTTGCATTGCCCAAGGCCTTGATCCTCTCGTGTTGTTTGCTTGTTCCGTCAGTCATACCTACCTAAGGTACTAGTAACCCTAGACGCTGCTCCTCTGCTTGTTTCCCCCATGCCTTTTTCCTGGCTGTCCATTCTGCATTAAAAGGCAACCGCATTCCAGACTTCTCTACCAAAATCAGGCACCGTACATGTTGCACCCACATTCCACACGGCTACGATTTCCAACAGCGTCTCAATTCAGCCTCGAACTGAAGCGCGCATTGAGATGGCCTAGGAAGAAAAGGCAACACCAGAAACAATGCGTAGGTTATCACGTCGCTCGCAGTCATCTGCCTCTACTGACCTCGAATGACAGACAAATACCGTCGCGAGGCGAAGTATGCCGCTTGGTACAATGACCCTGTGGACGGCAAGTCGAGTTTCGGGAATCCCTTTGCAAAATGGAGGCCCAACACAAGATCAAACACGATGCGCACAACGGAGGAGGGCCAACAAGATCGGGAGCCCATGACAGGGGGTGCGCTTCGGGGAGACGATACCCCAAACGACTCGCCCTTGACAGCAACACTTACAGATGATCCCAACGACTACAGACTCTCGGAAGATCGCAGACAAAAGCCCCCACGACATGCGGGTACCGAGCCTGCAATCTCATCCGCCACTAGATCATATCCTCCTGGCGACGACATCTCGATTCCACGCGCCCAAAGTCCCGAACCAGTCAAAGGTATCAAAGAGGAAAATGAACCTTCGCGCACGGAAACCAGCTCTGACACCGTGGTCAACGGCACCGGTAACGGCGCGGTCCGAAACCGTACAACGACCTCCAAAGAAGAAAAGCATGGTCTGAAGAAGTTGTTCAGCAAAAAAGAGAAAACGGATGAGGAACCTGACAACAACAATGGCAAGGTGAAGAAAAAGTACACTCTGTGGAGCCAAATTCGCGCGACGATATTCAACTCCTGGGTCAATGTGCTTTTGATTTTCTCCCCTATCGGTATCGCCGTCTATTACGCAAAGATCAGTCCAGTGGCCGTCTTTGTTATCAACTTCATCGCCATCATTCCCTTGGCAGGTATGCTAAGCTACGCAACCGAAGAAATTGCGCTGCGTGTCGGAGAAGTCCTGGGCGGTTTGCTCAACGCCTCCTTTGGAAACGCCGTCGAATTGATTGTATCGATCATCGCGTTGGCCAAGGATCAAGTGTTGATCGTCCAAACTTCACTCATTGGCAGTATGCTCTCGAACTTGCTCCTGGTCATGGGCATGTGCTTCTTCTTTGGTGGTGTCAATCGCATGGAACAAGCATTCAACCTGACCGTGGCACAAACTGCATCCAGTCTTCTATTCTTGGCTGTGGCTAGTCTGATCATTCCCACTGCTTTTGAAGAATGGGCAGACATATCAACTACAACCACCGGTGAAACAAGCACCAAGCCGGGTGTGGCCTCAGTCAGCAGAGCTACAGCTGTGCTTCTCTTGCTCGTCTATGCCTGCTACCTATTCTTCCAATTGAAGAGTCACGCAGAAATCTACAACACTCCAGGCGAGAAGAACAAGAAACGAAATGTTGGTGAGAAGTTCAAGAAAACCGTGATTCCGGAGAAATACCGCAAAAGAACACCTGATCAGAGACAAGACGACTTTGACGCACCAAGAGAGGAGGAGGCAGAGGAGCCGGCTCTATCCATCACCACAGCCATCATCACATTGGCTGCTTCCACTGTTCTTGTTGCTCTGAACGCCGAATATCTGGTCGACTCCATCAATTCCATCACCTGTGGTGGTGGTATCTCCAAGAACTTCGTTGGTCTCATCTTGTTGCCCATTGTCGGAAATGCCGCCGAACACACTACTGCAGTCACCGTGGCAGTCAAAGACAAAATGGATCTGGCTATCGGAGTTGCTGTCGGATCCAGCATGCAAATTGCCCTCTTGGTCTTGCCTTTTGTTGTGGTCCTCGGTTGGATCATGGGCAAAGACGATATGACCTTGTTCTTTGATGGCTTCCAGATTGCTGTTCTCTTTGTGGCAGTCTTGCTGGTCAATTATTTGATTGCAGATGGCAAATCTCACTGGCTGGAGGGTGTTCTATTGATGATACTGTACATCATCATTGCAACGGCTGCTTGGTACTATCCCACCGCGCCGGGTCTCAGTGACTGCCCGGCTTAGGCGAGTGCGATGGTATCAGGCCGAGCATGTTTGCATTTTGTATCAACACTGCTCACGAATGCTGCTTTGTCCGGCTTCATCCAGTGCCGCGATCCAGTCAAGAGCCTTTCGAGCCGGTCTTTCAGTCTCATGGATGGACGCTCTTCCGAGACCTACACTGGTTGGAAATCACACATTGCCGCAATGAACGACACCACTCCATCTGGGAAACAGGATACTGTTCTTCCACAATGCTACAATTTGTCAGATCTCTGGTCTGGTGAGCTGGTCATGACGATGTCCTCCTACACGCTGACGGACACCTTGGCCGTTGGCTACGAGATGCCGGATGCTCAACGAAGGCGGCCACCAGTCAGCGGCCACTCGAGGCGCTTGATCCCACTCGACAATCTCCTTTGTACAAAATTGAATATCACTATTTGCATAGATATGAGCAGAGGCGCAAGCTCTTTTTTCGGGCATTTTTTCTCGAATATGGACAGGGGTTGCGGGCTCTCGGCTGGTGTTCATCACTCTACAACATATCCTTTGTCGAAATGATGCTGGCGGTTATCAAGTTGGGCTGTTATTATTCCCTGGGTCGACAGCGAGTTCCACCACTGCGATGGACAAAAGCATTGACACGAACAATGGACGAATATGCAATACAACATACATAATTCAACTAATCTCCATAATGCCTTTCCAGTAGCCGGGCTGTCAGGACTGTTTTCCTACAGTTGTATCATGTGCAGTGTCAAGGGGATAGTGACCCGAGGTTCCCCAGATTCCCAGCCAGTGTCGCAAACCCAAATCCGAATACCCTGCACGTTGCCTTTACCCTGATCCTTCTACTGAATACTGAAGTGATAGTGTGAGTATGCCCAAAACATCATGCGCTGTCTTGTAGCATTGGACGTTGTAGATGCAGTTCGAAATGCGAGTATTGAATGATATCTTGATATTGTCTGGTATGTGGCTGGCGCGCACAGTATCACCGTGGTCAACGCCCAGATATACACGTCTGGCCGAATCGGGCTCAACGATGTTTCGGCGGACCAAGTTGTGTGGCATTTCGCTGCAACACAAGCACGACTGCAGGTTGGCAGAATACTGCACCGCCTCCTGCACCGCCTTTCAATCCATGGTTCAAATCCAGCTTTCGTCCAAAAAAAAAATGCAAAAAAACTCCTTGGTAGTGGGAGAAAACATCCCCCTAAGGAAACCCCCCAAGGGGAGGTTTTGTTTGAGAGGAATTGGACCTCTTTTGTTAAGGGAACTCTGTTGTAGAGCGACACTTTTTCACCCTTACTGTGTGTCATTTATTTGAAGTTTAATCAACAACTGTTTTCTTTTCGAAGGAATCTTTTGAGGCGCATAAGACTTTCATTGCCTGGACAGGGATGGCCAACACCATATGTCTCTAGATCCCAACGCAGCGCCGGATTGGATACCTGCCGCCGACCCAGTTATGGTACGTTGTCCTCGAACTTAGTAAGTCAGAGTGAAGCGCCGCGTTTGCATACGACCACTGCCATCCTCTGTAAGTTAACCGAATTTTGACGACTCAAATGTATAAACCCTCGCATTAATTCTCATCCAGTCATGTGAAGGCGGGAAGCCGAAAGTGGTAATGAAGGTGAGGTATTATTCGACTGCTGGTGAATGCGTAGAGATCTTGCTCCGCTCCAGGGACTGGAGAGTACCCGTGATGTATATGAACTGGGCGTGGGCCGGATTGCCTTGTCGGAGATGGTGCCGGCGGAAGTGAGAGGGCGTTCGTATAAAGTATGCGTGCCTCTTAATCCTGCCTTCGTAGGTGATGTTTTGGCCGGCAAGTGCTGATAGTGGTAATTGGAGGTCGTAGATCTCACTACGCCAGTCATTCCGGCTCACTGGGACGTCGCACACGATACTCAGCCTGCCGATCGAGGTAAGTCCTACGTTGTTGGAGCTTATCGCTGGCGAGACCGTACTGGTATGATGTGGCGTGCTGTTGTCGCTCGGTGGAAACGCTGTAGAGGTGTACCGTGTGTCTAGTCCGACTTCAAGGTATGGAATCGTTCAGAATGGAAACCTCCTCATCTCTTCTTTTGTCCAGTACTTCCTCATATTCTCCGCCTCGAGTTCTTTCACTTCTTCGTCGAGATGACGCCATAGGACGTCGCTGAACAAATCCATGATGGTGCGCACTTCTTCTCTGCGCAGTTCTCGATCTCCTCGCTTGCACTCGAGCAGATACGGCATGAGCGCTTCAAGGCCTTTGTGGATCTCCTTGTGTTGGTCCTTTGCGAAATGACGTGGTCGGAATCCTTCCATTTTCTGAGCGAGGAAAGGAAACCAGTGGGCTTCTTCAATGTTGTGGTGACCTTCGAGGTGCTGACAGAATTGGATGCCCATGTTGATCAATTGCATTGGAGATAACTTGGATTTCCCTGGGGCTGTGCCGGCGTACAATGCGTCCCAAGTAGCACGGAAACGGCTGTGGTAGTACTCCATTTCCTCCGCGAGGCGGTTGAAGATCCTAAAGTCCGCCGCTGAGAGCGGAGGGAGGGGCTCTGAAGTTGTTGACATGGTGGTTCTGTGGTTTGATGATGTGCAGATGGTTCTGGGAGATAGGTCGTCTGGATATGTATATCAGGTGGAATTTGAGGTGGCGAGCCGTCTTCAGAGAAAAAGAATTCGAGATGAGCGTTGCCAGGCTTGCCGACTTACTAAGCAAGGCTGGGAGATTTGCAGGAATTACCGGCGTCATTGCCGCAATGGACTAACCTTGGGACGCCGTATCACTTCAGAGCATGCAGGAGCCGCTTGATACTGGTTCCGCGCGAGTCAGGCCAGCACAAAGATTCTGCTTGATCAGCGTGAGGTGCAAAGTCGCAGACGATTCATCTCAAAGCCTGCTTCGTTGGTTTTAGGTGCACAGTTATGGCATATTATCACTGATCCAGCATCGCCTGCCGCGCAGATGGTTGACAACAGAAACACCACTGTAAAAGCAGCACGTTGCCAAGCATAGGACGAATTAGGGCGGCCTGTAACTTGAACCTCCCCTACTGTGCACACTTCGTTGTACCTGCATCTGTGAACTGTACGACCAGGATGGAGCAGAAGACGAGCCTCGAGGTGTGATGCTCAAATAACCTAATGAGTAGAGAGGATATTTGCTATGCGTGGACGCAGTCTTCACTTCAACCTCAAAACTTACGTTGACTCCGTCATGGCTACCAACAACCCTCAAACACCGCGGTCAAGCAGGTTTTTCCAGTGGATGGAGGACGACGTGCCAATCATCGACACAAACGAGAGCTTTTCAGATGTCACCTTCAAGCTCTTCACTTTCGTCGGTAAAGCCATCGACGCGGCGTATACGTATGAGCAGCTTCGCACATCTGTTGCTGGCCAGACATTGAAGCCGCTGATCTCCAAATTGAGCGAGGAATGTCACCATCCAGGAGTTGTTGCTGCGCTGCTGGCAGCGCGGTATCTTTTCACTAATGACTCGGGCGTCACTGACAGTGGACTTAACGAAAGCAGGGCTCTTGCGTGCGAATTGGTGGCGTGGCAGTTTTTGACATTTCTATCCGAAAAAGAACTGATCGACTATCTCCTTTACGAACTTCCTGAGCGTCCAGACGCGTCTCAGCAGTCCCAAGCCGCACCCAACGGCTCTGGTGAGCAGGAAAATGAGACCTTTGACGAGACCTCACGCCTGATTCGCTCTCCTTCGGGCGACTACGGCGGCCTTCGTCCTCCCAAACGCGTCTCTGTCGACAATCCAATAGGAACTTCGGCCAGCTTTAGAGAAGATCCAAGTGGAGGCTCACGACTAGACCTCGATCAGTCGATGGCGGGCATGAATGCATTGGAGATTGCGGCCATAGCGGACGCGAAGAAATTTCTCTCTCAGGCTCCAGTTCAAAAGATTGTGGAAGACATCTGGAACGGCGACGTCATCTTCTGGGAGTCACTGTCTGTTCATGCTGTTAAAAAGCCTCGCAGCTACAACAAGCGTGTCGCTGACCCCTTCACTCGCTTGCGGGTTCCCAAATATCAAAAGGCATTCCAGATTGCATTTTTCATATCCTTCCTGGTCCTATACTATTCAGTCCTTGTGGAACGGAATCCAACGCACGTCACAGCGACCGAGGCCTTGTTGTACGTTTGGATTGCAGCATTCGCATATGATGAGTTTGGCGAGATCAAGGATGCTGGCTTCATGTTCTACCAAACTGATTTCTGGTCACTCTGGGACATTGCCATCATCGGAGTAAGCGCTGCTTTTGTTGTGATAAGTCAGTCAATCCAGTTGTGCTTTGACTTGCCACTAAAACTTGAACAGGGGCTATCGGCTTGCTCAAAAACAGCGACTACATCACTGATGTAGCTTTTGATACCTTGTCCTTGGTAGCACTGTTTTTGGTTCCAAGGTTGGCTACCCTCAACCAGTGTTAGCAAGCGAAGCTGATCTCTCCAGGATATTCTCTGTGATGAGTCTGAATCCCTACTTCGGCAGCCTGGTAAGAAGCTCCGTTGATGCTCATCAGACAACCTTTACTGATATAACGCAAAGATCCCTGTCTTGAAGGAAATGGTAAGCGATAGCACTAAAAGACATATCGCAAGCGACTGACAAAGGCCAGACAAAAGCGTTTTGCAGGTTCCTGCCAGTGATCATTGTGCTTTATCTTGGTAAGGGCGACCAGCATGCCGTTGACGTAACCTGGACTGCGCCCTGACACACCGCAAATAGGGTTCTTGACCACTTTTACTATGCTTGCAAGAGACCGCATGACCATCAACGACATGAGCTGGCTTCTGATCAAGGTCTTCTTTGGGTAGGCATGCAACGCTCGCGCATCAAGTACGGACTAACCATCCAAACAGGTCAAGTTATCTCGGTTTTGACATGGCTGTCAAGGTAGGTACCCTGGCCGGTCGTCGTCAAAGAGTGATGCTAACATGCCATAGATCTCCCCGTTGTTCGGATATACTTTGATGTATGTGTACACCGCCACTCCCTACGCATCCATGACATTGCTGCATTTGCTCAGCCCCAGCAGGGGCTCGGCGCTTAAATTCCCACTTCTTGATATAGCCATTGGGCGCGGCGGAAGCAGTCAGCCTGAGCGCGTGCGATGAGAGATGCTAACATTGCACCTTGAACAGGCTCATTTTCGTGTGTCTTACCAACATCCTCCTCATCACGTCACTTGTTTCTTTGGTGTCAAACTCGTTAACGGAGGTAAGCTTGTTCATACTGCCCTCAAATCTCCATCGTGTTGCGCATGGTCGCATAACCGCGACCACCTTGAATTAGCCGCCACACCATGCAGCATGTCATCTGATTGGTCGGTATAGGTCATGGCCCATGCCAGAGAGGAATACCTCTTCCAGTACTCCATCTACGTCTTGGAGAGCAGTACATCTCGACGCTTGACCTACTTCATGCCACCCTTGAATTTGTTCCCCTTGATACTACTGCGACCACTGCGGCTTGTTCTACCATCCGAAGACGTCCGGCGCATTCGGATTGCAGTCCTCAAAGCCACTCATGTTCCTTTCCTTGCCCTGATTTGGGCTTACGAAAAGTCAATGCGAGTGGTATTCGCTGCGCGTCCGACAATCGCTAAAGCTCCACATTTGACCAGCCGTCCTCTGAGTGGAGGACAATTCAGTCTTGGTGGTGCCCAAGACTACGCCAGATCTCCAATGACTCGAAGAGTGCCTCCTGCAGCCATTCGACCAGCAACACCTGAGAGGGCGGACTCCACCACAAAATCAGCCTCGGGCAGTGCCGATACCGCAGACTTGGTTGCGCTTGTCCAGAAGTTGAGTGCCCAAGTTGATGGTTTGACCGCCATGGTTGCTGGCCAGCAGAAAGATTAAGTCACCATCTGCCACTAATCGGCGGGGCAAGCCGGCCTACTCGGTCGATAGATGCAGCATGGATAGGTCACGATGCAAGATCGAATGCTGGACTGCGCATGGCCAACGGAAATAACGCTTAATGATGGGCACAGCCTGAAAATGCTGAGCAACTGACCCTTAACACGCAGTGGGAATAGCTAGATTATGGATGGTCGATTGGAAAAGAACTCCCGGAGCTGCATAAATCTAGCCAGCCAGGGTCGTTCGGCAAAAGCTCTGGGTTCCGCAGGCCCTTCTTGCTTCACTGCACACGGGAATTGCTGAACCTGTGAGCCCTTCCAGCTATGCTCCACCCCTGCAACAGCCCGACTTCGAGGACTGGTCCCTACTGATATGCGAAGATCAACATCTCCACTGCGTGCTCTTGCAAAAATGCGTATGGGTAAGCACTGCCGACATGGAAGCAGCTACTTTAGGCGCAACCATGGCTCGTTATCCTCACACTCCTCCCTAAAGGGTCCAGACTGCAGTGTTGTCAATTCTGATATTCCTTGCATCGATGCTCACGGCCTCCCCAAGTCCCGCACAGGCGCGGCCAAGATAGCTTTGGTCGACATTTGTCTACCTTCAGCTTTTGATGAGGGCATACTGCGCTCAAGTCTGTGCTTCCCAAGCTTCCTCAAAAAGCCGGCATAATGGTTCCCTATTCTCGACCTTCAGGCGAATGTATCACGGTGGCTTCCACTTCGTCTGCAACGGGCTACGAAATCGACTCGTCTGCATTCAACCGAGTATCGGCATCTTCTTCTACCCTCGACTCCAGCTTTCCAAACTCCTGCGGTTTGCCTTTCGCTTGGAGCAACTGCGCTGGCGGCGGAGAATCATTCTTGCCATCTACAAATGCCCCAGTAAATCAGTGGCATGGCAGTTTCTTCGCATCACCAGTCAGGAGCTACATGCCCATATCAGGTTCTGTGTCAGCCCATCAATCCTGCTTGCCGGAATCTCCTTCTGTCCTGGTGCAACCTGAAACATGGGTACAGACCTTTCCTGCGGCTTCTTTGGCCAGATGGCCATATCATCAAAGCTTTGAGAATACCGGACGCTCGCTAGCCCATTCGCAGACAGAATCTGAGGGGACAAGGGTATGTGACATCGTCTCGCAGTCCACCAGGATATATGAGAGGAACCAAAATGGTGTTTGGGAGGACTGGATCTCAGGTGACATGTTTCTGCAAGATCTGGAACGGCAGCCCCTGTCCAGTGTCACTACCACTGGAGCACTGACAAGAGTCATCTCGACAAAAGGAGTGTGTGATACTGGCACTGTGCAACGTCAAGAAATGTGGAATACTGCCAACGGAGTCTGCTCGGATGCTGCTCAATCTCCGATCCACGAGTGCCCTCCCACGGCCGAGACGTTCCAATCTATGCAACCACAATTCCCTCAAGGCACGGGATTTCGGTGGGAAGGAGGTCCAACTCAGTGCGCAGTATGCACGAAACACTTCGACACTCCTTTCGATCTCGAAGAGCACATGCACGAGCACGAAGGACAACATATATGTCCAATATGCGCAAAGACGTTCCCAGAGAAAAACCAACTTGGCAACCACAAGAAGAGTCACGACGGGCCATTCGCATGTACCATCTGTCCGAAAGTGTTCCCCAAACGGGCGGCTCTCACGTCCCATTCGCGCACTCACGATCCTTTTCGGCGCACCGTGAAGTGCACAGTGGAAGGGTGCGGGAAGCAGTATCGCAGAGGCGGCTGCTTGAACCGACATATGAAAAGCGCTCATCAATCGGGAGATACTTATGCATGTCAATTCTGCAGGAAGACGTATCGTCGGTCCGATCTTAGAGATCGACATGAAAAGGATCATTGCCACGTCCGGCAACAAGTTGAGTAGACCGGCACCTCTACTACAGTACCTACTCGGCGGATGTCCGGCGGACTGTAGTAGTACGTTCGCCATGGATTATTGAGTCGTCGACATCTAGTTCCCATAGAGTATACTCAATGTGGTTGCGTCATGTACAAGCAGAGCTGCAGAGAATCCATTATACCTGGCATTAGGTAGCCACTACTAACACGATTTCCACATTGGCTACGCAGGCTATCAACGACATCCCTTGTGACCGACCACAACATAAGATATCTAAGAACATATTCTATTCTCACATAGATTCTGTCGCAATCGACCATAGGATGAGTCAATGCAGGACTTCCCGTTCGCTCAGTCATACTTAAGCCTCATGCCGGCAGGTTAGTAGTTGGGTTCGTGAGAACCAGCGAATCCCTGCTGTTGATTGTTTTTGCCATTTTGTTTTTGGACGTTTTAGTTCATCTTTCAAGACCATACACAATCTATCGTCTGCTCATTGTTTGGACATCAAAAGACAACAACTCAAACGAGGCCCATATTTGCAGCCGCAGCTTCAAGTCCTGCTCTCACGACATCCGCGCTGTCGGTGATTGAGACCTGGTTCTGCAGCATCCTCACAACTAGGACTTTGACGTTCTCGTAACGTGGATCTCTGCCCACGCTCGACATGTCGTGCATCGTCTCCAGTCCGGTACTTGTTTGTCCTTTCGTCGAAGTCCCATCCACACTTTTGCTCGAGTTCTCGTTAACAATCTGTTTCAGACGCATGAGAAGTTGGTTCTCGTCTCTTGCTAGGGCGGACGTGATCCATTGCCGCGCACCGGGCAGCGTGGAAAGGAGACCTAGCCCGAACCAGGCCTCGGCCTCCACTTGTACTGATCCATTTCCAGCTGTGGATGTGACTAAGGTATCGTAAGGCTGAGACTGGTTTTGCGGCTGAGTGATGATATAGGCTATTGTGTCTGCGAACGTGGTGTGACTGGGTGTAGAAGAGCCACGTAGGCAGAGAACGTCATGTTCGTAGGGTCTTGTGTCTGAGTGGGCATTGCCCTGAGAATTGGAGGAAGAGAGATACGTTCTGAGCATCTCGATGACAAGACGTCCAGTCTCGTTTTTCGTACCAGAGTCGTTGGTCTTCTCGAACAAAGACAGTATTGATACCAAAAGGGTTCTGTTTTCAGAAGATACGTCTTCACTGGAATCGTTGTCATCGGAATTGTCTTCATTAGGATCGTCTGCAAATTCAGCGTAGAGATCGTGCAGGAACTCGGGACGGCCTTTGATCAAAAGCCGCACTAGAGTCAACGTCGCACGCTGGATGTCAATTCCCAGGACCTCGGTCTCGCTCGTTGGCTTGAGGAATTTTCGTATGGACTTCATCATGCCTGCCGTATGCAGTGCATTTTGACCTTCACGGCATAGAGATATCCGTGTGGCGATGTCGACGACGGGTAAAAGGACGTCTGGGTCCAGTGACTGTGCGATGAGCTCGGTTAGATATGATGCTATTGGAGTCTCCGTCGCCAGATGGACAGCTTTGTCTGTCGAGGTTATGCTGTTGGCTACCAGCACACATACACTTGCTAGTGGGCCAAGGGGGAAACCGCTTCCAATGCTCAGATAGCCTATGCACAGGCCTAGCAGCTTGGATCTGGGACCGGAAATGGCAGTGAAGGAGTCTGATGCGGATATCTCGTAGACCCTCTTCAGAATTGCTTTTCTGTATGGCGCGAGGATCTCAGATAGTTGTTCGTCCTCGTCTTCGTCGTCTTGTTCTTGGGACGGGTAAGGAAGCTTGATGAGGCGCCATGATAGTTCGTCGTTCGCGACCACAGTGTCACGACATTCCGGCTGAGAGAGAACGTTCAAAACAGCTTGGCAAATGGATGGGCCGGATTCGGGGTCGTCCCTCGAGATAGCGGAACCTTCCACTATCAACTGATGAACAAGACTTCTTACTTCTAGAGCTTGCCTATCGGGTTGCTTGGGCTGACCATCACTGAATGCGCTAGAGAAAATATGGTGCATGCCGTACAGCGCGGCGCGGGATGCCATTTCGATCAGGTCCGCGAGCAGGCTTAGGTGAAGCCCTGCTTTGGTCCTTACCCTGAGTAGCAATGTGACAGAAGGAATGACCGAGAAGACCTCTTGATCAGAGTAGTAGCAATTGCAGAGCTTTTGTTCTGCGAGACTCAGCGTCGGTGTCGACTGGTCGCTGCCTGGTTGCATTTCGTCCAAAGGCGGTAGCGGCTTGCCTTCACTGTCAAGGGCGGGTTCGTCGTAGTCGATACAGACATTGTAAAGGGTTGGGAGGATGAGTTCGTCTATGCGCGACCGGGTGGCAATTGCCATTAGTGATTGAATGCCGCCTCGATTCACGATGATGCTGCGGTTGACGTTGTTATCTGCACAGCAGTTCGCTATCAGGCGGAGAGCAGCCTGTTCTTCGTCCCGTTTCGATATGTCCCACGGTCGACTGATGATTCTTCTCGCGACTTCGAGGATGCAGTCTGGGTTGGCTTCACCGGATAGTTGGCGCAGGTTCGTGTCCGGGCTTGGTCTTTCAGGGAGGCCGAACAGAGGTCGCCAGAAAGGCATTTCTCGGGTGATGCTCGCTAGAAGCATACTTAGTCGAGGATTGTAGGACGACTTGCTGTCTGTGGCGGCGTGGAAGTGCATCGTCAGGTCTCTAAGAGCATCAGACATGTTTGCTGAGGTGACTTGACCAGAGCCCGCATTCTGCAACTTCGACACAGCGGTCGAGTGGAGGTCAAGGAGTTCCTCGTTCTCCGGGGCCTGCTCTGACAAGGCTGTGGCAAGCCTCACGCATGCTTCTTGTTCAATCAACGTTGCCATGATCTTCTTGCTTGCCCAAGATTTATCAGCAGCTAACAAGTCAGGCTGCACCAGAGGTGAGCATAGTCAGGTCAGGAAGGCTGGAGTGGGAGAATGGCTGGACTGCCTGGCCCAGTGGTCAAGTCTTCACGGCTACTTGACGGGCTGGCCAGTAGGCAGTCACTGATCGACTGTGAACAGAGACGCTCTGGTCCTGAGGTCGTTGAGATAGTTGAAGCATTTGACTTAACCAGATTCCGACGTCAATTGGTGTTCGACAGAGCAAACAATCCCGTCCAAGGAAGAGACAAACGACACAAGGCTGAGCTTCACCTTTGGTCTTCTTGGTCGACGGAAGAAGGGGTAATGTCCTCCGGCGAAGTATTTTCATGTTTGACACGTGTAAAGAACGCAGTATTCTGTCCACTGCTTCAAGTCAGAACACGTCGACCATATATTTGCACTTCTGCTTCTCGACGTCCAGAACGAAGTAAACACCTCAGCGAGGACTTATATCACTCAGCATTGACATTGCGACGCGTTATTTCCATCCTCCATAACCATGGGTCGCGCTACTCAAACAATTTCTTTTGCCTTGCTGGTTTCCTCAGTATGTTCTCGACACTGTTCATTTCTGGCTTCCGTGATTATGAGCAATGACTGACCCGCGATGTAGGCATACCTCTTGCTAGCACTACCACTCTTGACCCAAGACTCACCGGTGCCATCTCTATTACCGACCAAAATCCAAGTCGAGATCATCCCCGTTCTGCCCTTCTGGGCTCTCATTTCACTGGGCGCCTATCTGCTAGGACGATTGGGCCTGGGAGTCTTGCGCTTCAATGACACAAAGGCAGCATATACGGAGCTCATGGGACAAATAGACGCGGCAAAGAAGAGCTTGGACACGAGAAAGGTGCGCTGGGATTGAGCGTCCGGCCGGAAATCTCGGAGGATACCTCGGACAGCAAGGCTGGCAGTGTCTGTTCTATCATCTTCAATACCGGCGTTCACTAAGGTCGGATATGACCAAACGAAGAAGCTCTGTATCTGTTCTGGTCTAGTCTAATTGGCGCTCTTCTCAACCGCCAGTTTATCATGTTCATCAATATCAATGGCCTCCCAGGGATAGCAGATCCACACATCACCGACAGTGACTGCAGCCAAGTATCGGTTCTCATTGATCATGTCTTCCGGAAGATGTCCCTTCTTGACCTTGTCTTTGTTGTGCAGTACGAATATCGAGAATTTCGTCTTCTCTGTTCTGCCTTGCTGTTGTCTGGCTGTCTCAACGTCTTTCTCCAACTCTTTGACTGCGTACTCGAGCGTCGTGCGAGTGTCGTCCACTTCGTCGACAATCAAAACGTTCTTGCCGATCAGATTGGACATTTCCAGAGACGACAGATCGAGCCATTGCGTTCGCGTGACTTTTGTGCCAGGGGCTTCGACAGGATCGGAGCCAGATAGTGTTTCGTACAGAGACAAGCCAATAGCTTGAATGGGAATGTTTGGACTACCCGGCTGCTTGAGAAAGGATCTGTAGATCTCGACATCAGCATCACATTCGACAGCAGTCCTTTTGTTTGGTGTTCAGCCGTACCTGAGTATTCTGGCAGGAACGTAGCCACCACCACCAATCGCGATCATGAGGTTCGGCTGAAAGTCTTCGAGGATCTTCGGGGCTGCCTTCTGGCATAGTTTGTGGATCTATCCGTCGTCATTGTTGTTCGCTGCCATGTCGCATGCGACAGCCTCGCAGGCAAGTCTGTGGTGTGACCAACCTCATTGTATGTTACGTAGACCTTTTCCACCATCTTGACGGCTGAACCTTGATCGTTGGAATGTGAGATGGGGACACAAGCTGTGAGAGTCAGGGGAGTGAAATATGAAGTACTTTTGTCAAGTCAAGGTCACATCTTCAAATCCACTCAGGCAAGGCAACGCGAGCGGGTTGTGCTCGGCCAAAAAAAAGTTTCTCGTTGACGGCAGGGCGGCGGCGGCGTCATTGGACTTTTCTTAGCGAGTCACGACCCCGCAGAGACCACGATTAACGATTCTGCATATCCCATTACTTACCAGTGCAGCTCCCCCTTGATGTGCGCTCCTGGGCTTTCGCAGGCCTTGATTGCGTCAAGTCGAGGATCCTAGTTGACCCTGGTTCTGGACGCTTCATTGACGAGCAGGAATGACTATAACTTTTGTAACACAAGTAGCCTTGCGCCGGCGTTCGCAACCGTACCGAACCCAATCGCAGACAACACTCCGACCTGGTCTGAGAGCCGATCTACCTCAGCCTTGAACGCATCCTGAACCCAGATATCATCGAAGATAGTCGCTATTCTGAATCCCTCAGGCTTAACGACCCTGGCAAACTCCTTCACCTGTGTCAAGCTATTATGCATACTAGGCGGCACCTGTTGGGCAGAAAGGCACGAAATCAGGATGCACATGCTTTGGCAAAGGGTAAACGTGATTTGAAAAATGATCGTTTCACATCATAATTTTCATAATTCATCTCATCCTCGGAAAACCATCTTTAGACCTCCTGGAGTAGCAACGGCTTTGGTTGGTGCGAGAGTGCAAGTTTTCCCCTTGGCTTCGGCCTCAGCCAGCAATCGAGATACCAGCGGCCCAGCAACCTCAATATCAGGGTTACCATCGAGCTCGATAAACTTGAGATGCGGCATTGTGGCAAGGACGTCACGAAGCAGGTCTCCGCAGAAGTCCGTGTAGAAGTCTAGTGAGATCCTCCATTTCTCATACATGGGTAGACTCGGGTCTGCTTGCACGAATATCTTCAGTGTCTGAACTGCGGATGACCTTCCCAAGCGTCGTGCCAGGAGTTTACCAACCCGCCACGTCTTTGGTGGACTCGTCCAGCTGGAGCCTATCACCATTTCCAACTTGGTCACCACTGAGCGGTACATCAGCCGCAAGTCCTGGTAAAGTGGCGTGGATGTGAAATCCTGTATGTAGAAAATCCTGAAGCTCAATGAGCTGTAGAGAATATACGATGCCTCTTGATGCATCAGCTTGTTGGCCAAGAGGAGTGAGGTGCGGCTTTTCTTCCGACCATTGACTCCTCCGGAACTAAACAGGACCAGGGCGTAGACCTTGTTACGGATCTCTGCGGGCAGTTGGAAGAATGGGAACGGTTCGCCAAGTAACGCAGTTTCGTCGGCTTCGTCCGTAGTCTCGGGCTTGTTCTCATTGTTACCCAGAATCTGCTTTTTCAGGCCCTTTTTCGAAGGCAGTCGGTCTTCGGGTATGGGAAAGGCATTGACAAGTCCTGCTCGCCAAGACGGCGGCATCGGTGGCTTGAATGCAGAGGATCAGAAGATGGGAAGATTGAGATCAGTGCGCACCGAATCACGATCTGACCGATGCGGGTTTATGCACTCATCGTGGCCGGCGGCGAAGGGAAAGGTGGAATGTTGCGTCCTTACGGGGCGATCTGGAGATCATAGGCTGGCCTCTCTTGCGCTCTTGAGGAGAACGGCTGAAATTTTGCTCTTCCCAGTTAATACAATCCCCCGAACATGTAGAATCGTGCTCGGCGCATCAAATTTTCTGGGTGTAACTTTTCGATTTGTGAAAGAAGAAAGGAAAGATCATGAATAGAGCCGAGGGCTTAAGAAGAAGAGAACGATGGGGTGGCGGTCGCCAAGCAAGCCTAAGCAGATCTTTTTCTCTCACTGGCCGCAGTCGGGACCCCGGTGGGTGCTGGCAGCGGAGAGCCCCCAATGACGCCGGGCTAGCGAATGATTTTTTGTTTGACACTTCGCATCTCCAACTCGAGGATACCTACCTACCATAACTGACGAAAGAGCCATCTATTCTCTGTACCATTGTTGCTTTCATCGGCGTCTCTGGTGAGGATATGTTAGGATGTTGAAGCGTGCAGCACTGCCTCTGCTGAGGCCACGACATTTGCAGCCTCTTGTTCGGCAGGCTTTGCCGCAACTGCGATCCTACAGCCGAGATCAAGGTATCAAAGGCTCAGATTACAAGATCCCTGGTTCCCAGAGGGATTCATCGTCGCAGTCAAAAGAACTACTTCGAAAGGTTCCCTTCACTCCCACGAACCCTACCGCGAAGAATGAGCCGGCTCCCGAAACGCCGCCTTTCGGCGAAGACCCGACTCGAGACGTGGACGATGTGTCTGATTCGGTTTCGAAGGCAACTAGAAGGTCAATGAGAGATCAACATCGACAAGCGGCATCAAAAGAAGCAGCACCTTCAGAAACCCAGACGGATTCTCAGCCTCAGCAACCTTTGCCAGACTTGACTAGGGGGATACCATCAACGCTGGATGCAGAGCTTAGCCAAGCCAAACCCAATAAAACAAAAGAGGAACCGCATGCGCATCGGTCGAGCCTCAACATCACAGAAGATCCGGAAGAGGAAGTTCCCAGTAGTGGTGGGGGGCGATCTGATGGCGAAGCTCCTCGTGAGCAGTACGTCTCGTCAAGCGACCGGAAGAGAAACGCGATCCTGAGATATATGTATTCTGCTCTGGGCCTGAGTGTTCTTGGCTACTCTTTGTACCTGGGACGAAATTGGGACACCGAAGAGGAAGAGAAGAAACACGCCGACGCACCCTCAGGTTGGGGAGTCGGCGCCTTCTATGACAGAGTCAAGGCTCGTCTAGGGTCTACCATGAGCTACTATCGCGACCCGGTATCGCCTAAACTGTTGCCCGAGGAGAACCCTGATCCCAATCTACGTTACCCATTCACACTGGTATTCAGCTTAGAAGATATGTTGATCCATTCCGAATGGACAAGAGAACATGGATGGCGGACAGCCAAACGACCAGGACTGGATTACTTCCTGCGTTATCTCGGCAGCTACTACGAACTCGTGCTTTTCACCAGCCAGCCGATGGCCACAGCTGAGCTGATAATCAGGAAATTGGATCCTTACTCAACCATTCACTGGCCACTCTTCCGTGAGGCTACTCTCTACAAGGACGGTGGTTATGTCAAGGTGAGTTGGAAACTGCCCTTTTGTTCTTCAGATAGGCTAACTTGAATCAGGATCTGTCATACCTCAATCGTGACTTGAAGAAGGTGTTGATCATCGACACCGATTCTCACCACGTCAAAAATCAGCCCGAGAACGCCATTATCCTGCCAAAATGGACCGGCGATCCGAAAGATCAGACTTTGATTCAGCTGATCCCATTCCTCGAGTATCTGGCAACGATGGGTTTCGATGATGTTAGGGAAGTCCTCAAGTCATTCGACGGGAAAAACATCCCAGAAGAGTTCGCTCGGCGAGAGAAGCTCCTTCGAGAAAAATTTGCACAACAGGAGGCGGAGAAGAGGAAGGGCAGGAAGGGCAAGAGCATTGGCGGCCTGGCGTCAGCCTTGGGACTCTCCAAGTCTAACGGGGATGAGGGATCTTCGGGAGAGGGCAAGATGCTCTGGGATGAGATCCGAGAACGTGGACAGAAACAATATATGGAATTCGAGAGGAAAATCAAGGAAGAGGGCGAAAAGTGGTTGGCTGAGCGAGACGCGGAAGAAAAGAGATTGCAGGAGGAAGCCATGAAGAATATGAGGACGGGATGGTTCTCGGGATTCCTGGGCGGCGGCAAGGCTGGCGAAGAGCCGACAAAGTAAGGTGGTTTCGTTCTCTGAGCGGGATGTACAAACAAGGACTGGAATTCTGAGAACTCCTTCCATGGCGCACAAGCGTCTGATCCAAGGTCAGAGTGGTTTACAGCAGACCTAACATCTCCCTTCATGTATTGGCTACAGATTCTTTTTGGTGGTGTCGGATTTGAGTGTCTGTGGAAGGCATGGTTATAGGAGGATATGTACATTCGGGAATGCTATCCCAAAGCAGCAAATGGTCCGGACATGGGTGGCTTGACCTGGAGATATCTGAGTGTAGGAGCTGAGATGATGCCTAGGTAGGTAGGTGTTGAGATAGAAGGGAAGAAGAGACAGTCAACTACCCGAGAGCAACTCTTAGAGATATGTGTGCGAGGGGCAGTTTTCTAAGGAACCAGCTCTACTCGAAAACTGTCAGATGCATCTTAAGATTTACCTTTGATGTGGTGCGGAGTAGACTTTATGCCAGATCTAAGAAAAGTAACGTTTGATGGACTATAATTCGGGCTGAAAAAAGAAAGGTGTTTTAACTGGATCGTTCCCCATTTCACCTGCGGCTTCAGGGTCCTTTTCAGGCCATGTAATTGGCGACTGATCTCGCTTCGTACAGGTGGCGGCCACCTTAACTAAGCGTCACATTCTCTAGCCTAACCCATCTTACAGTACCCTCTAAGGTCTCGTAGAAAGGAGGGCTGTGTTAGGCTGACCAAGAGCTTCAAGTTCCATCACCCTTAATAACAACCAGAATTAACTCTTCACCCCAACACAGCGTCCGCATCGACAACATCATCCAACATCGGAGCTGCCTTGACATCCATCACCATCCGAAGTATTCTCGGTGATTCGCCTCGTCTTTGCAGGGAATGGGAAGCTTCCCTTCTCGCGACGCGTTGATGGAGGAGAAGCCATTGTGGGCGCCGTCCATCAGCCATGTCGTCTCATACAGCCTCGCCTGAATAATCCTTGAAGGCCACTGCCTATTCTCCCTACCATGTCGCCGCATGTGGTTGTCCATGCTCCGTCTATCAAGACCGCGTCGACAATTTCCCACGATGATATTCCACCACAGCCACTCGACCCATATCAACATGAGGCTGACCCCTTCCGTCCTTTGCAGTCACATGACCCCAACCACATCGACAACCATCTGCACTCCTATGCAGTCGCCGAAGGAAACCAACCGAGGTCCGAAGCTGTTGCTATCCATAGACTACCTTCAGCGGTGCTACAAAGGTGGGTGGCTTTTCCGCCTCTAAACTGCCTGCACTTGTTGAGCTCCATCGCTTTTGTTCCTGCTGACCACAGTTAGAATATTATGGATGGTCGACGCCGACACCTTTGCGTCTCTTGCCATCCTGAACCGGGCCTGGTACGGAGCTGCTCAGAGTAAAGCGTTGTACGCGCATCACCTGTCTCGATGTCCTTCCTATGCTTTGGTCAATACGGTCATCACCGGACCTTTTCGGAAAAATGACTTGTATCGACTCAAATCCAAATTCGCTGCTGAGATCCGTCGAAATCTGTTCAGAGCCTATCTACGACCCCGGCAGACTCTCATCAACCTGATCTCCGTCAGTGCAAACTCATCCGCTGCCGTACCCGGTGCTGAAGCCTTTCGTTTCGCCTTTTCGCCCAACGGGCAGACAATTCTTGCCTTAAGCTCCTCTAGGATATATGTGATTGACGCAACAACTGAGCCAATCACGGTCCGCAATGAACTCAAGACTATAAGACGACCACTGGCGGCTTCAGTCACTGACGATGGGAGTGTATTGGCCGTTTTGTCTTCCAAGCATCAAGCCAATGTCTATAACCTGACACCAGTGGGAGTCCAGCATGTGCAGGTCATAGCCATGGAAACGCCACCCCGGACTATCGCGTTAGCTCCTCAGGGCACGGTCCTGGCAGCTGCGTACGAAGGTGGAGTAGAGGTATTCTCGCTCGCGCCAACAGCATTGTCGACTGATCGCCGTGCCGTTCGGAGTGAAGGGGTGGATAGCTTGAACTTCTCCGGCGACGGATCCATGTTGGTGGGGAGTACGCAAGACCTAGAAGAGCCTTCGACTGTGGTGATAACGGCGCCTTTTTATACGGAGAACGATCTACCACCAAAGGAGATCCATAGTCGAATGTGGACCACACAGATCCTCTTTCCGCAAATCAGCAGTGTCTGTAGCCATGCAGAACTGCTCCAAGGTCATACAGAAGGCGATGCCAGTTGGCTGTTTGCCTATGATCATACACTCATGTCATACAGAGCAGTCCGAACAGATGACACGAGGACTGGTATCGCCTACTTCTTGAATCCACCCACGAGTCGTCGTTTCAGCATGCCAGCACCCTCAACAGCACCGACTGCAACTGTGTGCGGAACCTTGGTGGTAGCTGGTTTCAGCGGAAGCGGGCTTTGGATCTATGGAGTTCCTGAAAAGTTGGACATAAGCCCCGATATGGGTTCGGTCATTGAAAGGCACGAAAAGCGTTTGCAAGCAAGGGGTCAACTCACCTCCGCCACGGGGCATCTGGAACCGTTAATGGCCTACTCACCGTCACTATCTGGAAGCAGCGAGGAAATCGAGGAAGATTCATTAGCAGCAAAAGTTGACTGGAGAGAAAGTCTGTTTGTCAAGTGTCAGGAAATAAGGACCATTGAAGGCTATACTGCGGCCAAGTGGGTGGAAACATGTGAGAAAAGAGATTGTGATTTTCCTGGCAAGAGACTAGTTGTGGTCGCTCCTGGAGGTGTTGATCACTTTGTCGAAGCACTGGGAGACGAAACCATGCCTTTGGACGGATCTCGTGTTGCCATTCTCGATTTTGACTATGCACCATCTACGGGCGCCGATCGTGAGATCACAATCGAAGTGGGCGACAAGCCGCCCGAGTTGTTGACGGAGCGGATCGGCGACATGGACATTGAGGTAGCTATGGAGAGGCGACGAAGCGTGCGGGACCGGGGAAGAGGCGCTGCACGAACCGCAGCCCTGGATCGTTCAATTACTACAGCAGCTGCCACCCAGGGTCAACAATGGAACAGGGGGCGAACCACCAGTGCTTCTCAACCGTCATCGCCGCTCGATGTAGACGGACAGAGGGATCGCGGCAATTCGCCCGTGCGTGCCTCCAGGCCCTCTCAAGCGGACTTGCAAAGGTCAGCCAGTGCTGCAGGCTTCGCAACAGCTAAATATCCCCCAAGAGCACCGCTGGCGTCGCAGCAGCAAGAGGGAGGTCATATCGTCTATCACAGATCACCCACGCAGCCGTGGCCATCCGGAGACGGGTGGGAGTCACCACCTCCGCCATACTCGACTAACAGTCAGGGTCAAATACAGCCAGGCATTCCGCTGGGATCGCCCCTGATACAGCCTCGACCTTTGGGTGCGCAACAATCATCAGCTTCACCTTTGACAGGGATCCCGGAGAACGGTCATGCACATGGACAGCTTCATGGTCGTAGTTTTCAACGAACCTTTCCGCCTGGTCATGTGCCACCGACGAATCACCACTCACTTCCCTTTGCCCCTCAGAATGGGCGCCCGACGTACCCTGACCTCCCTTTCATGGGTGAGAGCAGGCCATTAGGACCTGCTGGGGTCCAATATGTTGCTCCAACCCTGACCGGTGTGCCGCCAGGACCATCGCCCACACCACCCAATGATCAACACGTTATCTCTCCCATGGCTCAGTTCTCGCCCTTGAATATGCCAATGGCCACTCCAGTATCTGCAGAGACATCTTCCAGACCAGGGTCCGGGGAAGGACATCGGATGTCAGCCCCTGATACGCCTGAGGTTGTGTCCCCATTGAATATTTCTCAGCCGGCTCAGCAACCGTTTGATTCGCCCTCTATACCCCAACATACGTCAAAACCCACGTCATCTGGTTCTATCACTCTCACTGGTGCTAATCTACAAGCCCGCTTGAATCATCCCACGCCCCCAACGCCAACAACATATGAGCAGATGTGGCAATCGCAGTACGCAACTGCAGGACCTCCTACGCCTCCCAAAGCAGCAACTACGGCCACAGAATCCCCCATACCTACCGCCACGTCGTTCTCGGTTGCACCTCCTACGTCTGATCAGATGGCCAATCTAAACCGTCGAATGTCCCAGAATGCTTGGAAGCCTCTGCCATCCGTTTCGACCAACAGCCCAGCCCACCAGAACCACAATATTGCAACACGCGACTTCAGCGGGCGATCGGTCGGGGGCCCCTCTGCACCTTGCGACTCATGGGGTTCCGTTGGTAACATAGGCCCAGCCACCTTCAACAAGACGGTGGGACTTTCCAACGGTGCAGCGAGGAACAACTCTCCTGCAAGCGGCCGCTCAATACCCGTCTCCTCTTCAACCCCGAATTTGCTCTCTACAAACCCATTGTACTCTCAAAATCGGCGTCCGCAGGTGGGCAGGCTTGATACCATCGAGAGTATATCGAGCTCATACGGACCGGGCGAACCAGGGTTTAGGTCCCATAGCATAGGGCAGGTGACAATGCCGAACGCATATCACAACTTCTATCCGCAGAACCCACACGAGATGCAACACGCCGCCATGCAGCCATCACATCAAAACAGCCTGCAGACAGCCGATGCCAATCCGCCCCCAAGCTCGAGCTTGCTGAGATACTCCAGAACAAGGAGAGGGAGGAAGAACAAACCGGGCCGCGATCATGGACATTCTCAAACCATGCCTTCAGTTGCTGACGCAGGTAAAAAGGAGAAAGGAAGTAAATGTGTCGTCATGTAAAGGTCAATGTAGGGAGGATTATATCTTTCACGATTTTCATACGAATATAATATGCGTATAGCAGACTGTAAGCGCCGGCGATGGCTGCTCTGGTCGAGGCCATAAGATCTATTGCGAAACATGTGTCCGTCAGACGGCGAGCGACCCTTTTCTCTGGTTTGCCGGTAACGGTAAATCCCAGGGATAGTCGCGACTAAAAATGATGACAACATTGACAAATTATTTTTGTCTGACCAAGAACTTGAATGCCACTCTCGCTTCCATGTCTTGGCATCAGCGACCCCTTTCCCTTCCAAGTTTCTTATGTTCAACCTCGACACTCATTCCATTACGCGACATTCCGACCATGAAGCCGTAGCGAGCATCTGCAAGACTATGCGCAACGACCGTTCTCCGGATCTTCATCCGGGCTTGCTGTAACGGCGCAGCCTGTTCTCACCCACCACGAAGGGGGAGTACGACTTCTACACCGGCATTCCAAAAGGGCCATTGAGGTTTTGATACCAAACCAGCATCCTGAACGACCAATATGCCAACACATCCCAAGATGCCACGTCACAGGCCGAGATTCTCGTTCGTCGACATTCAGACCATGCTGGAAAATGTTTCCTTCATCCACCTGCACTATTTCTATTTCTGTGCCACTTGCATGTTGGCGAGCATCGTATTCTGGGGTTCTTCTACACCAGCAAAATCCGTTCGTTACATTGACAGCCTATATCTCTGCATTTCTGCCATGACTGAAGCTGGTAAGGCCTGAGCCCCGACTGTCCACTTAAATTTCGCTGACGACCTTGCAGGGCTTAATACTGTCAACCTATCAACGCTGTACGTTACCAATTCATCCTGACTGGCCATTCTGACCATATTGTCCAGAAACACGTGGCAGCAGGTCATTCTGTTTCTGCTCATTATTATGGGCTCGGCTATCTTTGTGTCCATTGCCATATTGCACGTCAGAAAGCGTGCTTTCGAGAAGAAGTTCGCCGAGCTTATTGAAAAACGCCGAAGACGTTTACGACGCCCACGCTCGCTGACTTTCTCATGGTCGAAGCGAAACAAGGGTGCAGCGGATGATCATGAAGCTGCAGTCGCCTCAGGTGCCGTCCGTGGCCGTGCAATACAGGACCCACCGCAGGATGTGCATATTGCGGATGAGGCTTCCATGAATCCGCCCGAACGGATCAAGTCAAGGTCGGACGACACAGAAGACGAAGCCCCGGTGGCGTCAGATATGACTGAAGTCGGTGACGGCGATCAAAACAGCCACATTCGTTTTCCAGATCAACTGCCGGCTGTCGACCACGGACATAATCAAGTGCGATCTCGTAATCTAAGTCGTCGCCGCACAAGTTTCTTCGAGGGACGTGGTGTTGGAGCGCGCGCATTGGACAATCATCCTCGTAACACGAGACCGAACGATTCGCCTTGGTTAAACGAGTCCGCAGTCGAGGACGAAGTCAAGCCGTCAGGCAATGGTATATCCAAACTGGACAAGTATCTCGACACCGTCAACGGCTATCTTGGGCGAAACAGTCAATTTCATGGTCTCAGTGAAAAAGAACGAAAGAAACTTGGTGGTATTGAATACGACGCCATCTGCTTACTATCCTGGGTCGTGCCTCTCTATTTCATTCTCTTTCAGCTCTTCGGAGCTTTGGGAGTTGGTGCTTGGATGCAGGTCAATCGACCTGGGATGGCGCGAAGAAATGGTGAGCTTGCGCTCTCCCGACCTGTAATTTGTTGCTGACGACATCCAGGTGAGAACCCGTTTTGGACTGGAGCCTTCTTTGCCATATCAGCTTTCAATAACTCTGGGATGGCATTACTGGACGCCAATGCGACTGCACTTCAAACGAGTTACTATTCTCTCTTGACTCTTAGTCTGCTCATCTTGGCTGGAAACACTTGCTTCCCCCCGTTCCTGAGGCTCATTCTCTGGACGATGAAGAAGTTTATTCCAAAGGACTCCCCTTCGCTCGCATGGCGAACACGCCAACAGACCTTGGAATTCTGTCTTGACCACCCTCGGCGAGTTTACACCAACTTATTCCCAAGCGCACAAAATTGGTGGTTGGTCTTCTCTCTGGTCATGCTGAATGGCATTGACTGGGTTGCATTCGAACTGCTGAATATCGGAAACCCAACGACGGATGCGATCGCACCCCATTACAGGGCCTTGGACGGCCTATTCCAAGCCTTTGCAGTGAGGAGTGGAGGCTTCTACGTCGTGAACATAGCCGGACTTCGCTCGGGTCTTCTTGTCCTATATGTGATCATGATGTATATTTCGGCTTTTCCAATTGCATTGACAATCCGAAACACCAACGTCTACGAAGAACGCTCGTTGGGTATCTATGCCGAGGATATCGCAGAGCAAGAGAAGGAAAAAGAAGAAGTTGCAGAGAAGAGCCAAAACGGCGGAGATGCGAATGGGCAGCCTGGGCGCAAGTTCCTCTCGGGCCTCGGACGGACTCTGACGATGACCCATGGACAAGCGAAAGCTCCCAAAAACTCTTCCTGGACTCGTCAGGATTTCCTCCGGCAGCAACTCCGTGGTCAGCTCGGCCATGATCTCTGGTGGCTTGTCCTGGCCATTTTCATGATTACCGCCATTGAGACAGGACAGTTTGAACGGGATCCTGTGGTCTTCTCGACCTTCAATATCATCTTTGAGGTGGTTTCTGCTTATGGCTGTGTTGGAATATCTACCGGCGTGCCGTGGAATGCGTACTCATTTTCTGGAGCGTGGCATACGGCCAGCAAGCTGGTGTTGTGTGCGGTGATGCTTCGTGGCAGGCATCGAGGACTCCCTGTGAGCATCGATCGAGCCATCTTACTGCCGGACGAGACCCTAGCTTGGGCGGAGGAAGAGGACGCAACAAAGCGTAGAGGAAGTTTTGGCAATGCGACGACGGCACCGAGAACAAGCAGAGAAGGGCTACGACGGCCTAGGACTGCGGACTCTGGTACTCCTGGACCCAGTTTCGCTAATAGCGGTCCCGGACACATGGTCTAGCCGGGTTTGACCTGCATTCATCGTGCCTCGCAAGCATCAGTCATCGAGTTCAGTCTTACGCAGGATTGCTTTGTCACATACTAGTAACCTTTTGGAGCGACGTCATCCTCGTTTTCGCGACTTCAGGGCTTTCGCTAAGCTTACAGCAATTGAGCGCGGAGTTTAGGGGAAGCCGAGGACACACTTGGAGACTTCCAGAGATGATATATACTCATTTGCAATCAAAATCCTTGGTGCGCTGTGGTCCCACTTGCAGTATACGAAGTCGGTGCATTCTATTTTCCATCTGCTCACGTCGAGTCTGTGGGAAGGTTTCCCAAAAAGGCATCTCCACTCTTTGGGGCATCAGTCGTTGTCCTCACTTTCACCTCCACTGTGACAAACCTACAGGATTATGAGGACCTTAAAAACGTGCAGTAATTAATTGCATGATGGCAGGCAGAATCGCCCAGACGATGGCCTCACCGGTCGTCACCATAGCTTTTGCGTGGATATTAAATCTAATGGTTACCATCGACCATCTCGCCATCTGCTCACCACTGTAATTGTACTGCGAGCCGCTTTGAAAAATGCTGTACGATGTGGCCATCATTGGAGCAGGCCCAGCCGGACTGGCCGTAGCAGCGAGACTGCGAGAAGCCACACCCTCAGCGCTGTTCACGGATGACGAGCACTCCCGGTACTGGCGAAGATTCAGGCGGCGCGAAACATTCGAGACCGAACAGAAACGTCGCCGGAGATCGAATAACAGCAGCGACTCAAGTCATGATGATCCTTCGACGAACAGGTCGATCGTAGTCCTCGACGCCCACTCCAGCGAATGGATGTTTGCATGGAAAGAGAAATTTCAAAAACTGCAGATAGACCACCTCCGGAGCCCACTGTTCTTCCATCCAGATCCACGGGATAGAGACGCTCTTCTGGCGTACTCGCACTTCCACGGCCGGGCGGATGATTTGCAGGAGATCAACAATGTGGTCGGTAAAGAACTCAGTAAGCATCAGGCGAAGAAAAAGCGAGAGAAGTAAACTCTCCCGAACACATTGTATTTGGCTGTCGAAATCGGTGGTAGCTGACAAGTCATGAAGAAAGGTCATGCGACATCTGCGGATCGACGATAGAGACTCGGACCGAGTGGACTATTACACGCCGTCAACTGCAGTGTTCCATGATTTCTGCGGCGATATTGTGGATAGGTACGATCTCGGTAACCTGATTCAACAAGCAAAGGTCGAGAACATCGACTATGGCGATTTGGGCGGGTTGACCAATGCAGAGGGATTCACTTTGACCACCGACCAGGGAACCATTTTCTCGAAGATCGTTGTTCTTGCGGTTGGACCTGGATACAAGCCCTCTATCCCGTTTGACTGCAATCTCCACTTGGAGAAGAGACGAGGTAGTGTCTGCCATTGCTTCGATGGGAACGTCGGCGAGCACTGTTTGCCCAAACACGTGCTTCAGAAAATCGATCGAGGACTCCGCACATCGGTTGTGGTCGTTGGTGGTGGTCTCACCAGCGCTCAGATCGCGGACCTGGTCATTCGGCGCGGCGTCACCAAGGTCTGGCTCGTGCTGAGAGGAAAGTACAAGTTGAAGCATTTCGACGTGGATCTCGAATGGGTTTCAAAGGTCAGGAATCAGCAGATGGCTGTCTTTTGGTCAGCAGATAGCGACGAAGGTAAGTTGACCCACCCAAAACATTGTTCTGAAAAATGAGTGACCGACGGTCCTGCCAGAACGCTTCGAGCTGTTGAAACAGGCTCGTGACGGAGGCAGTATAACGCCTACATTCGACAAGATTCTCAAGAGGCATGCTGCCAATGACCGCCTTTCAGTCCTGACTCAGGCTCACATCACGGACGGAGACTGGTGCGGTCACAGTCAAACATGGTCTCTCGAGTTGTCGCCAATGCCGGTAGATTTCCCGCCACGTACTATCGACCACATCATATACGCTACGGGAGCGGCCCCGAATATTGAGAAGGTCGCCTGCATGCAACACATGCTGGCAAAGTTTCCAATGCCTGCGATCAATGGGCTGCCGCGACTTACTGATGACTTGATGTGGCATGAAGACGTCCCATTGTTCCTGACTGGTGGTCTTGCTGGGTTGAGACTCGGTCCGGGAGCTGCGAATCTTGCTGGAGCGCGACAAGGAGCCGAAAGGGTTGCATGGAAGGTCGAGGAATTGCTGGGCGGGGGCCAGAGTTCATCAATCGATAGTGATGGCCCCGGCCATAGCGATTGGAACGGAGGGCATCATGGGCAACGTGAGAGTCGTTTCAATGTCCCGGACAGGAGCGATTATACTGGTGGCTTCGTCAACCAGTTCCAGGCTCTGGCGATGGATGATGATTGAACCAATTTTTTTTTAGATGATTAGAGAGAGACGATGTTACTACTGTAGTTATTGCGAGCGAGCCTTGTCCCTTTTGGTGGCATTTTCCTACTGGGTTATTAAAGACTATACTTCTACTAGTATACATAGATTTTATTACCTGTACTAGGATCACCTCGTCGCGTCGCTTGCCTGAACGATGGTCGAGTTTGTAGTCTGCTCTGCCCACTCCCTTAGATCGATTTGAGACGCTAAAATTACTGCAGTCTGCCGGCAGTTTCTGACTACTGCGAGATGACTAGGAGTACTAGTAGTACTTTGTAATAGACACCAAACTTTATCAACACTTACGCTGTTATATCAAAAAGCACGGCATCTTGTCCTGGTTGTCGTGCTATGGGCGTTGTGTCTTTGCCGTGCTGTTTGTGTGTATGTTCTCGGTGTTTGCTGAGAATAAGACTTACTAGTAGTACTACATAGTACAGTACCCGCATCGAAACTGTCGACGTTGTAGAGTACTACCTAAGTACTACCTACTATGTACTCATGTAATTTCAACCTGGCATTTTCCAATATGGCATTTTCCGTCTCGCGGTTTGGGGCCTGGCGGTATAAACCTAGCGGTATAAACCTGGCGGTATAAACCTGGCGGTATAAACCTGGCGGTATAAACCTGGCGGTATAAACCTGGCGGTATCAACCTGGCGGTATATAGTGAACCTGGCGGTATCAACCTGGCCTTTCAACCTGGCCTTTCAACCTGGCCTTTCAACCTGGCCTTTCAACCTGGCCTTTCAACCTGGCACACTGAATCTGGCACACTGAATCTAGCAAACTGAATCTAGCAAGTTCAACCTCGCATCTTCAACCCAGCATACTGTATTCGATTTAGTATGCTGCAGTCACAGTGACCTCACAGCTCAGAGAGTACAGTACTGTATTGACCTTACACTAGCACTAGCACTTGTTGACCGGGTAGGTACAGTACACTACTTACTTACATAGTACTTATGTGTATACATGTTTACTGGCACTATGGTATCTAGTATATATACTACAGTACTACTAGTACTATATAGTACATGCTGATATATATCCCTATAGCTTCATCTAGCGCACTCAAGGCTCGGTGTGGCTCGGTCTCATGCCGCTACAGCTCCACCCCAAATCGAGTCAGCTCACTCATAGCATCCTGAATTCAGAGGTGCAAGGCAACGATAGAGAATGCCGCATGGCCTCTTATATACATGAGTAGTAATGGTACTCTTCAGTAGAGCCGCGGGAATTCGTCGTCCACCAATAAATATAGTATTGAACAAGATACGGGACGATTTTCTCATTGTCCGCTCAAACCTATTGAAAAAGGTGGTAGGCCCCCACGCTGGGCTCAGAAAGTGTAGCATCCTGATTACTGCAGACAGTTTGGCGGCGATTGTGGTATTGCAGACCCCAGCGTGGCACGGGATGTGACAGCGCGGCTCACCGGGTGACATGTGGGGGTTTATGACGCGTCCGTGCGTGAACCCCTAGAATTCTATGGTGGTACAGTAAATTTCGATGAACCCTCCAGGACCAGGATGGGAAGTACTAGTAGTAACGGGTGATGTGCTTGCCCCCTCGACCAGCTGAACTACTGTAGGCTTCTCAGCGTAGGCGTCTCCTGGAAGAGGCGTGATGTACTCTTGGGACCTCCAGGTCCGCAGGGTGTCGTCACTTGGATGCCATGATTTCTGCCATGAAAATTGACTGCTTCCGAACATGAGTTTCCAGGAAGGGCAGCATGCACGGGATTGCTTGTACTTGTTACAGTCAATCGTCCGCCCGTTGTAGAAACCTCTCATTGCAAAGCTTGGTTTGGTATGCCTGCTGAGATGGCTTTCTGAAGCACTCGATTGGGTTTCGATGATGAGGAGCGCCAGTTTGGGCGCCCACGTAATGCGGCAGCGAGATGCACTCAGGGTTGTAGAGCAGTCGTGATAGTGAGGTCAACCAGGCAAGCTTCTGGAGTTGTAAAAAACCTTGAGACCTTGCTGAAATGCGGTGGGTTGATTTATCGCTGCGAGACTTGTACCACACCTATGTTTGACTGATGAGCATTCCGGCCCATACCAGAACATGCCCGTCCCGGATGAATCCCAGAGGCAGTTCATCGGTATCCTGTGAGAGTGTCAGCGAGTATCATGGGAGCCAGGTCCAAGCCATCCATTCACCGAGGTGTAGATAATCTCACCTTAGCAAAAATGGCCGCTTGCCCGATGCCCATATGTGTAGCAACCCACGCCAGGCATTTTCGGAAGTACGCTCGCAGGTCTGGCGAGACTGTGGAGCGTTTTGAGGCGACGAAGAGAGGATGGAGAAGCAGGAGACCACCCACAGATCTCCCAGGTGGAAAATGGGCAGCATCTCCGCCCAGTGGGAATTGCCATGCTTTTCCAGAGTTGGTGAGATGGAAGGGGACAGACGCAGCAACATCCGTTGCGAGCTCCTGGATCTGTGAGAACAGAGGTTGCAGGGGAATTCCTTTGCTAGGGTGATATCTCGGTAGGTCAGTTGGGTGAACATCAAACCTTCTGGCATCCTGTCGAAAATGTTCCTCGAAGTGGATAACCCGTTCTAGGTATAACAGCCGAGCTTTGCGGTAGGAGTTCCACACGGCAGAGACGTAGACTTGCAATTGTCAGTTATGGGCTCACGAGTGGCCAGCGTGGTCAGCCTGGGGTAGGTGGCAAACTCACGGTCAAAGTAGCCTTCTACTTTGCCTTGCCAGCAGATAGAGCTCGTAATCGAGTCGGCGTCAGCGAAGCCGACTGTTTTCGGGGACCATTCACGAGGCTGATTCTGCGGCCATTGTGCGTATTCGTCTGCAAGTAGCTCCATCTCTTCTCTCAACGTGTGCACCTCATCAGCAGGAACAATCGTGTCAGCATCCATCAGTCGCTGCATCCTTTCGTGGAGAGGCCTTGTCTTCAGAAGGATGGAATCTAGTGTTTGCACTGGGCGCGAGGACACAGGTGCACACAGTATTCCGAAGCTGCTCAGAGACTGAGGTTAATTGTCAGTCATCGTAGAGACCTCTCTGGGACAGAACCGTACCTGCTGCAACTGCGCGGAACTGAGGCGGAGTGGATTTGCCATCTGAAAAACCTGAGCGCCAGTGTTGATGTCGAATGGTGAATGACTTGATGATAGTAAAGCACACACGCCCCTGGTGTGGGTACTGTGCGCCGCTGAAGTTGAATCGTGGGTCGATATGATCTGGAATCGTCAGTTATTGTAAAACATGTTTAAACACATCTGGATGTGTATCTTTACTTCATATAGGCCCAGCAACACAGCAGTCATCAGAGATCCGACGATATTCGATGTCCTCACGTTCAGGATGGATGAGCGAAACGACTGTAGAAGCTCGAAATAAAGTATCTTGGCTTTCTCCGCGACCTCCGGCCGACGATGTTTGTTCCCGTAGCTGGCAAAAGCGACAATGGTCAGCACTCGAGAAAGTTCGGATAAAGGTCCGTAGTGCTCAATGAGCCGTGGAAGGCCGTCCAGATAGCCGCGAGATAAGGATGGATCTGATGGGACGATGCAATAATTTTGGAGGAAGGAATCTCGAGCTGTTTGTTCGAACTCGCTGGTGTGCCATTCGGTGAGGGTAAGTACAGGAGGCCGGCGTATTGCGACGGTGACACGGTGACCATTGTTCGTGTGGAGCTGTTGAATGATGGGGTGGTTGTTTCCTCTGTCGAAGCGTTGTGTTCGAAAAATCAAATCGGACACTGGTTTGTAGCCAAGACAAGTGCGTTTGGCTTTGATGCATCTATTGCAGACCTGGGAGAAGACGCGTCAGTTGTCGTATGATGACTGCAGAGAGTGTATGAGCAATCTGCATACCGGACGAGCTTCGTCACACTGAACGATGGGGTGAGCATATATCGAGTCTCCCAGTCGAGATGATCTCACCTTCTTCCGCCTCCGCTTACATGTTTCGCAGCCCCTCGAAACGCCATGGTAGACCATGATATCAGCCTCAGCTAGTTGGAAGACCTGTATGTCTTTTGCATGGCATGGAGCACCAACGTTGTCCCCTAACTCCGGCCGATGCTCAAATGAAAAAGTGTGTCGATGGGTGAGTGATGATGATTTGAGATGTGAAAGTGATGTGAGAGGACTGTCAATCAATCAATTGGGGCTAGTCTTGCGCTATCCGAATCTCATGAACCTTGCCGTTTCGAGCTAGCCTTGCGCCCTTTGATATCTCTCCGCACTTTATTTCATGCCTCATGGCCTTCCAGCAGGACCAGCACAAGTCATTGAGTCAAGCATACCTGCAAACAATTTCAACAGTCAGCTGTGTGATATGATACACCAGTGTTCTCAGATGATGCACCAATGTCCGGACCCCGGTATGTCACTGCCGCATCTATAACAATGCTCGGCCGAAGGTGAGGTGAGATAAGTCCGAGACCTCTGTGCAGTCTCAAAGTACAAATTCTCGCCATTTCCTCGCTCTTGATCTCTCAGTTTCTCAACTGTATATCCTAGAAGTCGTAAGCATCAACTGACTTTGTCAATTTCACATCATGTCTGCAACTCACAACGACCATATCTCCAAGGTCGCCCTCGTTGGCGCAACAGGAACTCTGGGTTCCGAGATTCTGTCCGCTCTCCTTGCTCACCCATCCCCTCAATATCAAATCACCGTCATAACCCGGTCGGACAGCCCCGGACTCACCTCTAACCCACGTATCAATGTCAAGACAGGTTCATACAATGACCATGCGTTCCTCGTATCCGCCCTCACCGGCCAGGACGTCCTAGTCATCACCCTGGGCTTCAGCATCTGCGACCAAGTCCAGCCGCTCATCATCCGTGCAGCATGCGAGGCCAAAGTCCCTTACATCCTGCCCTGCGAGTTCGGCAGCGACACCAGCAACCCCCGCCTCATCTCTGCAATCCCGGTCCACTCCAGCAAGGTCGATGCGCGAAAACTGGTCGAAGAGCTGGGCACTTCAATCGATGGCACTCGAACCAGTGCATGGATAGGCATCATCAACAACGCCTGGTTCGATTGGAGTCTAGCTGGAGGCTGGTTCGGCATCGACATCAAGTCTCGGAAAGTCACACTTCTCGACGGCGACGGCGACAGCAACGGCATCAAGACATACACCTCAACTATCCACATGTCAGGCTTGACCGTGGCACGGCTTCTCGCCCTGCCACTGGCCGTCACAGGAAAGAATCCCAACGTCACCAGCAACGATCCCAAGCTACAACGCACGCTTGCTTCGTTCGCCAACAAAATGGTGTATGTGGCCAACTTCCAGCTCTCGCAAGTCGGCATGTTCCAGGCCGTGCAACGAGCCACCCATACGACTGATGCAGACTGGGACATTTCACATGTGCCCCTCATCCAGTATATTCGAGACGGCTCCACGAGACTCGAACAGGGTGACATTACAGGCATCATGAATCTTGTGTACGGCAACCTTTTTGTGAACGGCGTCGCGGATGCGTATTACCCGAACGGCTCGCTGGAGGAAGTGGAGTTAGACAATGCTCTGCTTGGACTCGGAGGTTGTGAAGATCTCGACGAGGTCACGAGCAGAGTCGTCAAGAAGGTGACGGCCGGCGGGTGAGTATATCACGCTCCTGGAACATTATGCACGCACGGGACCATGTATTAATACATTCGACTCAATTCTTTCGTAAACCATCATTAGGCGTTACACCGTATTGTCTGTCCCGCAGATCTGACCCGCCCCCGGCACTCGCCACAAACCCCAAGCATGCACCATATCCGTTACCAAGTCATCAAGAGTTTCCATGGCGATGCCCGATTTATGCCCCTTCCAGCGCTCTGATCCCATCGCCCTCGACACCATCAATCACCCTTCTCACATGCCCCTGCTCCAATCGTCTTGCCCTCTCTCGTCCCTCTTCCAACCTCTCCACGCCCAGTCTGATATTCTCGACATGGACACTCAGCGGAATCTCCTTATGATCCCTGAGCAACTCCGCACTACCAACCCTGGTCCTCAGCTCTTCCAATTCCGCCCCCATAGCCTGCAACTTCAAAATCGTCCCCGACACATGCGCCCAAGCCACTTTTCTGTACCGGCCAACCTCCCTCAGCAGCCCAAGCTGGCTATTATACTTGCCCAACTTCGCTCTGTTCCCGCCCAGCAGCGTCCACAAGTGAGACAAGATCTCGTCCTTGCCGGCCTGCGCAGCGATATTGTCCCGCATGGAAATCGAGTGAATGATGTCAAGGCGGTCTTCGAGGTTTTGCAGCACTTGCAACAAGGCTTGCGCTTCCTCGATAAGCCGCTCGATCTCGTCACTCACAATCCGTGTATGCTGGATATACTGATCCAATAACCGAGCCTCGGTGAACTGCACCGGCGAGAACGGTGCGAGGATTTTGTCCTGAATGAAACTCGGAATGATGCCACGGGAGGATTGCTTCGTGGCCATGTCATCGAGAACATGCTGCGTCCATCGTGCCGTGCTCAGAACTATATCCACCCCACGGCCAACGTGAGAATTGAACTTTTGTAGGTCGTAAGATGCCATCCGAGCCGTTTCGATGAAGCCGTCAAACTCCAAGACCAACTCATTGCGCGAAGCCAGCTGTGAGAAGCGCACGACCTGACGTAGATCGCGTATGGAAGTCTCCGAGCGTTTCATGTCCAGGGGCAGGGCGACTCCTTTAGCTGACTCTGACAGGATCTCTTCGAAGTGAGATTGTGTCTGCATCAAGGCGTCGAATTCGACAGGAGCGGACCTCCCATCCGAGAGTGTGGGAGCGTCTGCGTCATGGGGAGCATATTGGCATATCGGAAGACGGAGAATCCAGACTCCAGGTATGCGACAAATTGGTGAAAGGGCGGTGTAGATCGAGGTGGTGAGGAGGTTCTGCACGAGCATCAAGATGCCAGCGAACAGATAGGCAGCAAGGACCCATGAGATGGGCTTCTTCAAGGCCTTCAGAGTATGGCCGCAGACGTCCAGCGTCCATTTGAGGGTATGACCAAGGATCTTGAGGGCCTCGTTGGAAACAGTCGAGCCTATTGTCTTCTGTGGTCTGTCTGCGGGCGACCTATTCCGCGCTGTCCCATTCGTGGAGTTTGCTTGTCTGGCTCGCGTAGACCTGGCAGGCACAGGGGGCTTCCGCTGTCTGGCAAGTCTTTCTGATGTGGGAACACTAATTGTCGGCATCACAAAGTCTGTAGCAGTGGTCTGCGTTTGTTGTGGTGGACCGGCGGATCTGGTCGTTCTTGTTTGCTGGTTTTGGTCTGGAATGTTTGCGCTTGTTGCCGTAGACTCTTCTTCGTCCCAGCTTATGCTTTCATCGCCTTGATCCTCGACGACCCATGAATCATCAAGAGCTTTTGTACTTGGGGCCATCTCGTTCACTGCTTCTAGCGGCAGAGTGACACAGACAACTTCACTTCGGTGCTCGGGATGTACAAGTGAGGCGCTTAGGCAGTCCTCCCAGCGATTCAGCCTTGGGGTGGTATTGATGGATGTCCAAAAGACGTGATCACATTGTCACAATGTCCTGCAAACGGGCATACCACACTTGTATCCTGAATGTAGTATGTTCACCAAGATGACTGTCTTCTTTTGCCACCTAAAAGCAAGGCACATAAACAGGTCGCGTGGATGGTTGGTTACCTGGTACTTAGGCAGGCGCGGGTCACTGTTTACCCAGACGTCATACTCTTGGCGCCTCGTGTTACAGGCTTCAGGGAGCGCCTGGGGTTTCTACACAAGGACCAATACTGCCTGACTCTCTTAAAGTGCAACCATCAGAGACCAAGTTAGTCCGTACTTCCCAAGAGTATAGGTTGGACATATTATCTCTATACTACAACGTGGTCTAACCTTTCTATCTCATTGTCACCAATTCTTCTGCGCTGGTCTACTCGTCGTTAGCCATGTGTCAGACACACTGTCAGGAATACTTACCGGATGAATAGCGACACAGCTATCAAAGTCCTTCTTCGTCGCTCGCATCTTGACGGCAACACTGGCAACATTAGCACTTTGGCGACCGGATCATATTGGCAGAACTCACCCAAAGCCTTGCATCATTTCATCACAGCCCTTGCCCAAGATATGCAACCCTACAACTTCTTCCTCTGGCAGTTTGCAGACGAGCTTGAACTCTGTAGGCTCCTTCTTTTTCTCCTCAGGAGGAAATCTGTCGTTTCTGTCAGTCGTCGACTCGTTCGCAACGCGCAGCAGCACTTACACATCATAGTACATGGCCGAAAATTTGGTGTGATAAATCTTGACGTTTTCCTTTCCATATTTCTCAATAGCTTGCGGTTCGGTCAATCCAGTTGATCCACATTCTGGGTGTGAAAACACCACAGATGGTATCCTCTCGTAATCTAGGTGAGCATCTTTGTGCTCTGGTGGACCGAACAAGCGGTTGCCCAGCAGTCTGCCAGCCGCAATGGCCACAGGAGTAAGTTCGACCTGTTAATGGATTAGATTTAGGTCACCTCCAACATTGACGGACTGACCTGGCCCGAAACGTCACCCAGCGCATAGACCCCGTCAATATTCGTATTTTGGTATTTGTCCACCTCGATATGGCCAGTCTTGTCGAGCTTGATAGGGATGTTCTCCAGACCTAGACCTCGAGTCTCGGCGCCGCGTCCGATGGCCCATAGCAGCTCGTTTGTAACCATCTCACTTCCATCGTTCATGATAAGCTTAAGTTCCTTCTCGCGCGGATCGGACTCATCCTTTGCCGCCTTCACCTGGATAACTTCCTTGATACCTGGATGATTGCGGTGGACGTGGACGCCCAATTCTTCGTAGTGGTTCGTCAAGGTCTCTTGGATCATGGGATCAAACTTTCGCAGGAACGTGTTATGTCGAATGAACAGATGGGACTCAACTCCAATGGCGTTCATCACACCGGCAAGCTCGACCGCAATGTAGCCACCGCCGACGAATACCATCTTCTTGGGCAGGTGCTTGATCGAGAAGTACTCGTCAGATGTAATACCGTATTCCGAGCCTTTGATGCCTTCAGGTTTTGTGGGATATGAACCGGTGGCAATGGTAATGTGTGGTGCCGTGATCCGATAAGGCTCGCCTCCGTCTTTGGGCTTGACTTCCATTTCGTGCTCGTTAATGAATGTGGCTGTACCGTGGATCAAGTCGATTCCCTCTTTTGCCCAGTTGTTCTCGTATGCGCCATTGAGGACCTTAATTCTAGCGTCTCTCTTCTCGACAAAGGACGTGAAATCAAAATCGGGCTCGCCAAACTTGTAGCCGTAGTGCTTTCCTGCCTTCATGGCTTCGGCGATGGAGGCAAAATTCCAGGTCATCTTCTTGGGCACACACCTGGAGAGCAATCAGCACCATGTCAAGCCGCCACGTAGTTTATGTACCCAACGTTCACACAGCAACCTCCTGAAACTCCTGCATCGATGATCGCTGTCTTTGCGCCATACCAGCCACTGGCTCTTCTGGCCGCACCGCTACCTCCAGATCCTCCCCCAATGACGATGTAGTCATACTGTTTGGTAATTGGAGCCATGATCGATTGTGAGGAGGAGAAATGCCGAGATAGACCACCTAATCTTGCCACGGGCGCAGGTGGTATACTGGAGGAATGGATGCTTGTAGGACGAGTGACGGCTGATCGCGTGGGTGCCAGTGTAAAAATTCTAGGATGCAGCGATGTAGCAGACGACCGGACAAGTCTGCCAGGACCAACTGACATGTCACTACGGCAAGTACAAGAAAGGAAGAAAGAGTGTCCGTGGAGAAAACCCGAGGATGATTAATGCAGGCTAGATTGTGTTCAGTGCAAAAAGCATGCAGCGCATAGAGGCCGACGGGTTGATCGTCAATGATTCAAAGATGATGTGATCAACTTGCGGGCACGACAATCGCTCCGCCAATCCCATTCAGAGGCCCCGATACTCGCCAGATATCCGTGCATCCCGTTCAAAGCTTATCAAATCATGCATACCAAGGTACAGTCTACGACCTCGTGCTTGGATTCTATTCTGCTCCGCATGTTCCGGGCGAGTTTCAGTATACATATCGAGCGCATAAGAAGCCGAATTGGCCACAGAAACCATGCTTCAGACAAGTCTTGGCCTTTTGCGTGGCAGGTGATTAGTATTCATCCCGCAAGTTCGGGCTGCAACAACGAGGATATGAAGGCAACCCGATGCCAATACCGTCCCAAAGCTGCCTCAAGTCTGGTGACCTCACTTCCATACAGCCTAAGTCAATAACACTCAGAGTTTCGATTTCGGCTGCACCATCTCTCCGGGTTTGTCGCCTATATCCACTTGCTGCCACCAAGGATATCCATCGGGAGCATCTTGGGGTACCTGGCCGCTGAAGTTGACTTGTCTCTTCTGAAGAAAGCTCTCAACACCTTCGACGTTATCCTTGCTGCCGAACATACCATGGATAATCTTGGAATCAAGGAGGTGAGCTCCCTCAGCACTGTCAGGACCACGGTACATGAGCTCTCTCATCATCTTGGTTGAAACTGTAGAGGTGTTCTTCGCTACTTCATCGGCGATTTCGAATGCACGAGTTAACGTGGCTTCTGGAGTCGGGCACGTCTCGGAAAAGAGCGTGCCAAAGAGCGGATGTTCTGCTGGGTACACACCGCCCGTGGTGGTCAGGTGTATTGCTCGTGAATGTCCGATCAATCGTGGGAGAAAGTAATGAGAGCATGCTTCCATGATGATTCCGCGTCTGCTAAACACAAACCCAACCTTGGCCTTGGAATATGCAACTCGAATGCAAGCCGGTAAGCACATCGTGATTCCGACGCCAACAGCAGCACCCTGGATAGCGGCAATAGTTGGCTTAGAGCAGTGATGTATGGCCAGAGACGTTCTCCCACCACTGTAGCTTGTCAGCACTGGCATCTAGGTCTTGTGACTGTACTCTTTACCCGTCCCTATGGTCCACATCACGCTCTGTCTTTGGTCTTCTTGCTTGGCCCGTCTCGTCTTTTGCTCCCAAAAAGCCAATCTCAAGGTCCGCACCTGCGCAGAAGCTTCTTCCAGCACCAGTCAAGACTACCACTTTGACCCTCGGGTCAATGTCAATAAGCTCATAGACGCGTTCGAGGTCTTCGCGCATGACATCTGTGAAGGCATTGTGCTTTTCCGGTCTGTTCAGTGTGATCAAGACTACTGGTGTCGCGGTTGGAGACGATTCAGGGACGTGAGAGACTCTGATGTGACGAACAGGCAGCGAGGTATAGGATTCAGGGACTTGCAACGGTGGATGAGATGCGCGAGGCATCTCGAAGGCAGGTTTGAAGGACGTAGAGAGGTTTGCTTGAGGTAGAGAGGGAAGGTCACGACTTCTAGCTCAACATTGTCAGCGCGTCTGCGTTTGAAGACTTGACTGTCTCGGGTGTCGAGATCTTGCTCGCAGTAGTCGTATTGTAACATTATCCTCGGTTCACTGTTTTGAGCGCACCCGCGGTCGTGAGATTTGGGGGCAGACTGCGAAGATGAATGCGGGGGATTCGGTACCAGCAGAGCCTACCAGCATCTTGCAGCTGTTGCAGCCGATTTCTGCCTCGGGAAGAGGAAGAGGAAGCTCTGGGCTTCCGTCAAGGATCACGGGCGTTGCAAGCCTGCTCGTGTGGCGGTCTCCCACTGGATTTCAGCTGTAGGGACATTGCATTATGGTTGTCTGTTGCTTCACGACTAGATGGAGCAACAGCAACGAAAGCGTCAAAGTAGGAAAGCAGAGATGGAAGAAGTACAAAGTTGCAGCTCTCGTGCTGCTTCCCTGCGTTCAAAAGAGCTTCATCATGGGTGCAACTACCAATAGATATCAGCTCACTTCAGCACCTCTCTTTCACGTTCATGGTGCAGGGCATTCCATCTACTACAGGGTTCTCTTCTCCAAAGCTTTGCTCAAGGCAAAACATATTGATGAAAAGGTATTTGAGGGCCAAAAAATGCGCGGATAAGAGCCCCGAAGGACACTTAACAGAAATTCCTACTCCGATGTGCAATGGAGTGGCATCTCTGTAGTCAGGCATCTTCTTGAGCATGCCGACTCCCACAAGGTAAGTATGAAGAAAGGAAAAGGAGAATTGGAGGTGGAAGAGAAGAATATATAGGCATGGAGACGCGCCAAGAAAATGAAATTGCTGTGGGTAAATGTCGTGAAACGGAAGCTGAGCCGAGCACATGCATAATGAGGCTGAAGTGAACAGGTGTTGATTTCAGTGTCATACTTTGAAGACAACTCCAGTCAGGGTGGAGCAGTGATGTGTCTACGGCTGCCTCTCAGCTTGATCACTGTGGAAGCTACAGCGCTGATTATGGCCCTGTTGGATCTTCTTTGTTTCGAAGCACTTCCACAGAGTGAGCCTTGCCATCCCCTAGATCTTTCACCACCTTCAACAAGTCATAGCAAACGGTCTCAGAAACAATGCTGTCATGATGGTAGTCGTTGTGGTCACGCACAAATTGTCGCATCCATGTCGCAGGCGTCAGCAGCTCGCCATTCGCTCTACGGCGCACGACATCCAGGTATTTGGTGATCTGCTTCTCCTCCTCAGGACTTACACCAGTTTCCTGCATGTACGCCTGTATCAAGGGAAGAAGTCCAGTAAAAGACTCAGCCCGTGAACCCTCTATCCTCCCATTTATGATCTCGTTGACCGTCAGCTCGGTGCATTCATCTTCGTTGTCATTATGAGACGTGTTATCCTTCGCCTGCACCTGTTGCCGGAAGAAAAACTTCTCGTTGCCAACCGCGTTGCGCGTATGTGCTCGCTCCATATTCTCGGACACTTTGAACATCGGTATATAAAGGTTGGATCAAAGTGTAAGATGGCCCTCGAGCAAAGAACAATGAAGATCGCAAAGGCGGCATTGTCGAAATCCGACAATTGAATCTCCGAAGGTCTGAACTCCACTCGCCATCCTGCTTTCCCGTCCTTTGAAGGCAGCTTGAAATCGACATGCGGCCAGATGGCGGAGTGGATAATCTCGAAGAGCTCAACATCTTGATACGAATTCACTTCGTTCTTCGTCATCGCGATGGGGTCCCGGCTGAGGATGTTCGCATAGTGCGATGCCAGGAGATTGTCCATTCCTGCTTCCTCGAGGCGCTCCTTGATAGAGGTATCGAATTCGACGTTATTCGAGTTGTACTCTGCTCGCATCCTCGGATCACTCGAAATAAACATTGGGGTTGACGACCATCTTGGCCGAGTGTGTGACCGCTTTACCTGATTCCCTGTCAAATCAACATACTCTTGAACAGGACAGGACTCACTCCTGGCTGCAGTTCCTGGAGCGTTCTGTCTTCAATGGCCGACGCGGCCTGGTTCCATCGCAAGTCCCAATCGGTCAGAAGACCACGAAAGAAAGGAGTCGCTGCAGATAATGCCATGATAACGGGCGCAAGTACGCAGAGCTGGTCATGAATGTAACGACATTGTGCAAGGTCCTTCATCTGCATCGTCACCTGCAGCCCACACGCTGTCGGCCCAAAGGCCATTGAATCACCGTATATGTAGTTGTCAACTTGTTCATGCTTGTTTACGTCGCTCTCCTGCGCGTGATTCTTGTGCGGGAATTGACGTGACTCTCTCCAGGGCCACGGTGTCTCAGTGTCTTTGAAGATAGGCACCCTAACCCGTACCGGACGCTTGCGGCGGCGGTGCAGCATATTGTCGTGGATGGTTCCGTATCGCTCATAGTCGCTCAGCAGCCCATCGGGCATGAACTGTGACTGAAGGACAACACCGTTGTTTGGTAGGGCAGGCTCGGTGTATGTTCCTGGTGCGCCAATCCGTGGAAATTCAGGCATTGACAGTACTGCCTCATTCTTGTCCAGGCATGACTGGATCATTCGCCTTCTGAGTATGAAGTCAGTCATTAGGCAATATGATGAATTCGAAGCCCGCCTTGCCGATTGTGCATATCTGCTTCAACGCTCAGAAAACATTCCAAACTGCCGCCGTATGGCTGCCCAGGTATGCCCTCCACCATGAAACTCCCGAACTCTGGTTGGAACTCAGGTTCTTTCTTTTTCCTATTTGCAGTGCTCTGAGGCTTCTGTACTGCCTCGAGAACTTCACTCTGCTTGAGCAGCAACCTTACTGCGCGTCCAGCGTGGTCAAATGAGACCAGCTGGAACTCAAGCTGTCGACGCCCATCAGTATCAATATCCACTCAAGCCAAAGGGTCTCTTGCCTCGTCTCCCCATAGCGCCGGCAGACCTCTCAAGTCGCGGTGGTTGTGGAAGATCTCAAGCAGTTGCTTGACGGTTGTCAGCAACGTCAAGCCGTAGAGCCTTGTTGGTCATTGGGACAGCAAGATAACTTGCCTCTAATGCACGTATTCTGACGCGATCAGCCACAGCCTGGACGTCTTTCCAGTGTCCAGCGCCATCTTCCATGGTGTATCTCCCTTTCAACGTGGCATTGGATGATCTCTGTCCTATGAGTGAGTCGTTGAACCCCGTCCGGCAGGACTGCAGTCCTCTGCTATGCTCTGGTGAGGTCTAAGTTGTCGCTATAACGTTGGGGCAGATCCTCACAGCATGCATCTGATGGAGGGCTTCTAATGACTGGGGGGAAGTTGACAACGAACGTAGTTGAAGATCGCGATTCACGGTATAAACATCTCTGCCGCCAAAGATGCCATGATGTCGGGCTGTCAGGCGCATCTACGTCAGTGGTGGTGTCTCCATCAAGTACGAAGCTTGCTAGCTCCCACGCACGTCGATCATCGAAACCTCTGAGGCCAGAAGTGTACGTAAAGATTGACTTCATGGTGACATACCACCAAATCCGACGACTAAAAGAGCCGACGGCAGACCGCGTTGTCGTGGTCATTGGGGGCGAAAGACACCAAACAGACGAGGCAGGGCAGTCATATATATATTTGTTCATCCTGTGAAGAACGCTGTAGTATGACAGAAGGTGAACCCCCTGCTACCCCCACTCTGGCCTGGTTGTGGAGCACAGGCGATTACCATATCAAGCCAGTCATTTTGGAGCAAGCGAGCTTTCAAAATGAAGTGTTGCAAACCCATTGCGACGTGTTGCAACAAATTCCCGGAGCTTTTTGTGCGCTGCACACCCCTTATCATAGTATTCGACATCCTCCTTCGACTTAAAAGTAGTAATTGCGATGACTGTGAAGCCTTGGCTTCGTTCTTCCGAGCTGTTGATAACTCGAGCTGCCTCGTTTGCAACAATGTAAGGTGCACCATTCTAAACATGGTTGTACACGGTCAGCAATGACCAGAGCACATGAACTCTGTTTCAGAGAATCTTCCATTACCTTTTCAGCCGTGGATCGCAGTATATCATACTGGGCAACCACGGCATCGATATCTTCCTCTTTCGCTACCTGGAACATGGTAACTCTCTTTATGTATGATTGAGACATAGTGACGAGATCGATTAGGGGGAGATGGGATCTTCGAAGTCAGAATCAGGGGTGACGTTCTTTTGTATTCAGCAAAGTGTTGAAGATGTGAGAGATGATTGCTACAGACGACGAATGCCTTGCGTCTTTAAAGCATGGTGCTCTATCCGCATTACGCGGAAACACCCCGCATCGCAACACGCAGATCCGACGGATTAAAAAGGCGATACTTGCCTCAATGCAGAATCTAGATTCCGGCCCTGGTGAGGTGCGGTGAACATTACCAAATGTCCTGTGGATAGCACTCGTGCTGATACTTATTTCTTTGGACAGTGCCAGCAACCGACTGTGACGATAACAGGTTTCGATTGGATGGAACAGCATTGAGTGGTAGGAAGGACTCGAGTTATCAGAATGGGTTCTGCAGCAAGAAGCGCTAGATAATCCGATATACCAGAAGCAAGCGGGCTGAGTATACGTGAAGTCTGCGCCGTCTCTGAAAGCAAGCGAAGCGTTCTCCACAAGGAAACTAGTGAGATGGTATCAGGTTGTCGACGCGGATGCCTGAAGCAGTGTCGCTGCAGGATGTCCGAGAATACATGAGCGCAAAACGCAAGTTTTGTGTCAGAAGCACTTGACATCCACATTCAGGTTGAGCAGTATAGGAGCCTCCATACCTCGGTCATGTCGGGAAAGAGAAGACGAGAACATATATCACTGCACGTTGGTGGCAACAGCGAGATGGAGCGCATCAAGGCCCAGTCTTGGCATTGATGTCGAGTTTGCAGTCACGTTGTGCCGTGATGCAGTTTGCCGCCCTTTCGATCAACTCCGAATCTTGATCTTGGTCTTCCGACACCGCCATCACCTCATCGCACGTTCCCCCTCCAGCGCATCGGCACCCTTCCTGGACACACCGTCCATCCTCTCATTCTTGCATGCTTCGAGGACACATGTTCAACACCTCGTTGCGCCGGGTGGCGCGCACCTGCTCAAACGCCTCACCTGCTCCCTCGCGGCCAACGACGCCCACGATAGCATCTTTCACGTCTCATGCCCATCAACGGCGGCATTCCTCCTCCAAGCCTCCCGTACCACCGAACAATGGCTCTTCCGCCATACCACCAGCTTCGGTCAAACAAGTTGGAGCCCCAAGATCCGACACAAAGCGATCGGGGGCCGAGTCACGCTTATCAAAGAGAAGAGTCTCTAAAGACAAACTGGATGCTAAACAAGTGCCACAAGACGACTGGACCTCCAAAATGCCTTCGGTGCCTAGCTTACAGCATCTGAACCTGAAGGGTATGTGTGACACCACTGCATGAAATGTCTACGTTGGCTGACTTGACTGTCCCCAGATATCTACGTAGCGTCGTTCTTTTCCACTCACCGACCACTCTCTATTACGGGACCTGTTCCTCAGGAAACATCCATCGAATCCATCGACAAAGTGTTCCAGCCGAAGCCCAAGTCCAAGCGAAATGCCTCTCAAGAAGTCATTCTCACCCTGTCCTCAACCGTCGAACGGCTCGACGAACAGATAGCGCACAAGCGGGCAGAGGACAGTTCCCAGCATGCAGAGGCAAAAGCAGCCATCATAAAGGCCCTCACGCAGCGTAACGATACCTCTTCCGACCCAAATCGGGCACACCATCTCGACGGCGCGCCGCAAACGATTAACGTTAGTGGCCGCAATGTCAAGCTTGTCATACAGGAGATTGCAAAGCGATTTCGGCCCTTCAACGTCCCTCCGGCTCCAGTGCCGGTCAGCGATGCTGAAATCAGCGCTGCCGAGGCAGAAGCCGCTGCTGCCGAAGCCAACGAAGAAATGCAAGCCAAAAGCCTTGAAGTGCAAATCGAAAGCCAAGAACATGACCCATACATCCAGCAGGTCGTTTTGAACGTCCATGAGCAAGGAGAAGCAGAGGATGAAGGATTCTTCACCAGTCATTCGGCGCCAATGACGGAGATTGAAGAAGCGTCCGCTGGGCCAGAAATGCTGGACACACGCCACAGTGGACGTGTCGGTCGTGTCAGGCGTACCGGCATGTATGCCATCAGTGTCAAGCGACAGAGACGATTAAAGATGAAGAAGCACAAGTACAGGAAGTTGATGCGCAAAACAAGAAACATCCGGCGGCGACTGGGACAGATATAATCTTTGCGCAGGTTCGATTTGAGCATTGCATTTTAGACGTATGTGGACGAGGGGGTCTGGCTGTTGCTTGTCAGATGCACACCAGGGTGCATATCCACGGCGTTGGAAAGGTTCATCATGATCAAGCGTGCAGCAGTCTTTCCTAGACTTGCTCGATACGTGCATACCTACATATCTTCGTCTTCTAGTTAGCGCTGAACTACGCAAACACTCCTCATAGCTTTTATCTTCACTCTCTGTTGCCTCCAGGTATCTGCAGCCAAGCAAGTCATCAACGTTCAGAATATGACTTGTCATCAGGCTTTCCGGTTTGCGGTAGAAATGTAACTATCAAAGATCTATTGCATAAAAGTATTATTTTTCAGTACCAAAACTGTACATATAAATAGGTAGAGCACACGCATGTAATGGCAGAGCAGAGCCTCCCATAATCAGCATGCACAGGGACCTTGACATGTCATCCACAATGTACCGCTCAGTCCTTCGATGGTTGCCCTCTCCTGCATGTTGCTCTAATTCACGCTGGTAAAACTGTATCATTCGTACATAAGGTCCGGGCAAATCTCATAGCATTTGCCCATCCACTTAATCTTGATCGACCGATCGGTCGAATCTTGCTGGTGTGGGCTGTTGACTTGTACTTGCGCCCAACCAGACTGTTGTTCTTTCCTACTCCTCCCTCGGCTCATAGTTCCCCGTTCATTCTTCACATCACTTCCGACGTCTTTTGTGCATGACGCTCCAACGCAGCCGTCATATTCTTGTCCGCTTCACACGCGAGTGCACTTAACATGTCACATCGACCGATGCCTTGGAGTTCATCAACAAAGCGACGATAAGTCCGTAAAGACCCAAGACTTCGGCGAAAATGAGGATAAGAATCATGCCGACGAACAGACGGGGTTGTTGAGCAGTTCCTCGAACACCAGCATCACCAACGATACCAATGGCGAAGCCAGCTGCCAGACCGGACAGACCGACGGAAAGACCAGCACCGAGTTGAATGAAGCTGGTAAAGAGGGGCAGTTTTTGCGAAAGGTTGTCGGAGATCAACACCGAGACGACGAGACCGTAGATACCGATGATACCAGCCATAATGACGGGGACAATGTCTGTGGTGGCCATATTAGCTAATTGCTTCTCGTTTCTGCGGACAATGTAGCATACTCTTGACAATCAAATCTGGTCGAAGAACACCCATGGCAGAGATACCGACACCGGACTTTGCAGTTCCATATGCGGCGCCGAAGCAGGTGAAAACGATGGCAGATGTACAGCCCATGGCACCGAAGAAGGGCTAGCCAAATGTTAGTGCTCTGTTCCATGGGATAAGACAAGCTTCTTCGGGGAGCTGCAAAGGGAGTGCAATGCGTCATCGCACCGAAGAGGCGTGGAGGGGATGTTCATACCGCATAGACGGGGCTATAAGCACATACAAGTCAGTACAAGACCATTTAGACAGAAGCGGAGGTAGCAGCGATGGAAAAAACAGCTGTAGGCTGCTTATCGAGTCCATATGCAGGCTCCATGATATGGGGGCAAACTGACCAGAGATCGGTAGACATCTTGACGGTATTGAGTTTCTTTGCGCGACTTGCGTGATGTTATGAGATGAGGTAGAGTCGACGGAGCGTTGTCGAGCGGAAGAAGCTTAGCTGAGAGATGGAGGCGAGCAACGTAGATGCTTCTGTACTGGAAGAGTTGAACAGATTGATGATGTTTCGAAGGTCGAGAGGAGCTTCATTCAGCCTGCGCGCTTGGCACTGGTGTCGGATCGGGAAGGTCGACCGGCATCTGGCTCCGCCTAAACTTTTATGAAGATTCACTTCCGCGGTTCACCAATTTTTTTTTCTGCACAACAGCAACATCAGTCTATCGCAAATCAAACAGAGGGCGAGCCAACGCAAGGAACCCTCTGACAACCACTTCATTTTCTCATTTTCTTCATTCCCCTGATACCCCACGAGTTTAATATCATACCAATATCGCAAAGATGGCTGATAACCCGTCTGCAGCATGGTGAGTCTCTGCCATTTTCTATGGAGACTAAACGAGTCTTGTGAATACTGACCAGATTCTTAGGCCAGTCGCTGACTCTGCGCTTTCGCAAAAAATCCTCGATACCGTCCAGCAAGCATCGCACTACAAGTAAGTAATATGGATCTTGTGATCAAATCAAAAACTGACCTCTCTAGGCAACTGAAGAAAGGCGCAAACGAGGGTATGTCCCGGCGTCGGATGCCCAATTTTTGGCGCCAAAAAATACTGACTACTTACAGCTACTAAGACCTTGAATCGCGGTACTTCCGAGTTGCTCGTTCTTGCCGCTGACACATCACCACTGGCGATTCTGCTTCATTTGCCTCTTTTGGCCGAGGACAAGAACGTTCCGTACGTCTATGTTCCATCAAAGGTCGCTTTGGGACGTGCTTGCGGCGTTTCGAGGGCTGTCATTGCAGCAAGCATTACAACCAACGAGTCTTCGGATCTGATGCCCCAAATCCGCGAACTGAAGAACCGTGTGGAGAGATTGATGATCTGAGGAAGGCAATGTGGCGTTCTCGGGCGAGGAAAACGGAGCGAAGCAGCTGGTAGCAAATGGGGAGACAGGCTAAGAAACCTCTGTATTCGTTACTGAGGATACTTGCTGGAGATGAAGTACGAATGGACAGCCGCCACCCCTGGTCCAGCTAGTCCATCAAAGAATATGATGCTGCAAAGCATAGAGACTGCTCGGTAATCCTCTTCATTCTTTGCACTTTTGCGTCGCCCCGCCTCCCAAACTGCCTGTCCAGGCTCAAGTCCGCCGTGAAATCCACTTTGATCCCTTCATGGTGGTGTCAATTGTTTCTCAAGCCCGCTGGATGGGCTAATAAGCAACCCCATGGATATTCTGCTTCGGATAGTGCGCGAGGTGGATGGCGTTGCCGTTCTGGTCAATGACGGCGTTCGTGTTTTTAGTCATGACGCGAATGAGGTGGCCGGCGCCAAAGCAGAAGAAGAGACTATACGTGCCTCCAGTCAGCACAGCATCTTGATGTCACTCCAGAGCGAAGCGGGAGGACATACCACTCAACAGCGCTGATCAATATACTCGCCACCATCTCTGTCCCCGGGGTGATCGCCCAGCTCAAACCATCGCTAAGTTGAAATAGCAATGTGAAGGCTACCAACCACATGCCCGCGGTAAGGAGATCGAGAATCAGAATCCCGACAATCAGGCTCGATTTTGCACGTGGCCGCGGCAGGAAAGCTGCAATGAGAGAGTATAAGATCGTCCACGCAGTCTATGTGATGTGAGTTCGAGCTGTTCCAAGCAAAGAGGCAGATCCACTTACGAAGACCCAAACAACGACAAAGCCTGGGTAAGAAGAGATCTGAGCTCATATCAGTCAGGGTGCGCAATGTTTCAGAGAATGAGGGTCCGTCAATACGATGTACAGAAAAGAGAGCTCCGAAGACATGATCTTTGCCGCTAGTGATGTTGATGTCAAGACGAGTATTATGGATGCGAGGAAACCCTGACACAGCCGCAGGGCCCAGAGGTAGGTTTGCGAAGTTGTGCTAGGAACTGCACCAGTCGTAGCCATGTTGACCAATACAGAGAATACGTTACTGGTGGGTTTCAAATGAGTGCGGAAGTGACTCTGGAATGAGATCAAGTAATGGTGTTGGTGAGGAGAGAATCTCTCACCCAAGCAGGGATTGATGAGTGCTCATCAGAGTTGATGTCCGTCAGAGGAAGTCGCAAACCTCACAATTGCAGGAGCCATACGGAGCCCGTTTCCAGAGCAAGTGGCACCGTCTGACCGCTGTACCTACTCACGTCCAGATATATACCGTTCCTTACTGCCAATCTGGAGTGCTTTGCACACAACGATGTAGCGTTCGCTCTTGACAGGAGGCAGGTCATCAGCTCCACCATATAGTCCTACCAGCTGGTGGTTTCGGCACCTGCCGTCGCGGGCCTGCTGGACTTCGGATATGAATGGTCGATATCTTTCCTTCGAACGGTGCCACTTTTTCTGGAAACAGGCTCGATGGCATCGTGACTACCCATCTGAGAACAGAAGAGGTATTGGGACTCGAGGTCCTTGAGATGACCTAGTATACACCCATCGTTCCGCTGGCTTCCATCATACTGTGAATGGACCAGGAGGAACTGGAGGGTCGTTCGTGATTGATTCCTGCACAAAATTTATGGACATGGCCAATATATCATGCTGTACTCATCCATTGCAGCATGAAGTGCCCCGCCAACGCAGTGGACAGGTATGAGCAGAGTGAATTGTGCTCGACCTCATCTGATAGATGAATCTGCGCTGCGTAAGCGATCATCAAGACGCATACCCCAGAAAAATAGAACGTGTCATTGACAGCAAGTGACAGAAGATCCAGAACATATCCAGTAGTGGCTGGGTGAGGTTTAAAGCAGGTTTGGGGAAGGTTTCAGGGCTCGAGGGTGAAATTACCTGCTTTTCAAGGGGCCACCCTAGCCTCGACGACGCACGCACGCCCCTGTTTCACTCGTCTCTACCCCATGGTTTGACTGCGCCTCCCGACCACTCTCTTTGTTATGAGGACGTGTCTTTCGCATCCTTGAATATCATTGTTATACAAGGCACGACAAGGTCACTCCCTCCTGCTGGTTGCACCAAATACATTCATCGATCATTCAGTTCACCTCTCTCCAATAAGCACCCTTCTCAATCAATACCTCCCCGAAGAACTACCGGAGCAACCCTGTAAACAAACACGATCATGGAGTTGTGGAAGAGAAAATGCGTCAATCCCAACAGTGAGGACGATGAGTGCGAGAAATATACCACAGTATTTCAGACTACCGGCATACCGCTCATCATTGGGTTAACGTCAGTTTCACTCTCCTCGCAAACATGAAGGGTAACGATACTGACGGTCCTGTTAGCCTCTTTGCGATCCTGGCAGTTATTATGTTTGTGATTGTACGAAAGAATCGAAGGAAGAGACAAGCAGAGGAAGTAGCGAAACACAGAGACATTGATGATGGCGTCGAGTTGGAATTCAATGTTTCTCAGCGGAAACAAGGTCCATATGGACAAGAGCAGCGAACAGGATCGGACCTGGAAGACCACTTTCATGCGCCGCCGCCCAAGTACTAGTTCGAGCTATGGGTATTGTGTTCTTTACAACAATGGAGCGCCTTCCTCATGTTTTCCTATCCCGACTTGGACTTCTCGATCTCCCGGATGATATCACTCTCGAGGCTCTCGGGCTTAGACAAACTGGCGTACCGCTGGATCACCTTCCCATCGCGACCGATCAAGAACTTCTCAAAATTCCACTTGATTCTCTTCAATCCCAGCAGGCCTGGTTTCTCTGCCTTCATCCATTCAAAGACCGGTTCGGCCTTGTCGCCGTTGACGTCTGTCTTGCCTAGAACAGGGAATGTGACACCATAGTTGAGCTGGCAAAATTCCTGGATCTGTTCGTTTGAACCGGGGTCTTGACCACCGAACTGGTTACATGGGAACCCAATGATAACAAATTGGTCAGGGTATTTTTCTGAGAGCTTCTTCCACAGCGATTCGAGGCCTCCAAATTGAGGAGTGAAGCCGCACTTGGAAGCGGTGTTGACGGCCAAGATGACTTTGCCCTTGTGTTGCGACAGAGGATATTCTTGAGCGCGCTTGTCTTTTGTCTTGAAATCGAAGAAAGTGGTGGCGGAAGCCATCTTGGGCGCAGGCGGAGGAGAGGTTGTGAGTAGACGAGATTCGATGAAAACTGCGGTGATGGCAGTCTTGATAGGTATGCGAGGACGGGCGATAGTAATAAGCGGTGAAGTAGAGATCAAAGTGATTCTGACGCAGTTTGTAAGAGGGCTGTGATGGCGATGGCGTGGTATTTGGAATAAGAACATCCGAGAGCCTTGCATGTGAGCAACTAACTTAACTTACCGAAACATGAATTGAAACCCTCCGTGCACTGATTGCCAATTATGTACCCACGGCTTACCTAATTGTCCCTCGTCACTGTGCATCACAACCATCAACTCCGCTCCCTCTAATTTCTGGCATTTGTTCTCTCGCAGCAAAAGACTCGAGATGAGAAGTCCGTACAGAAGATCATATCGGTGAGGCTATAACGATAGTTCATGTTTAAGTATGGGCCTTTGTAGGTCGAGGAATTCTGGAAACGAATACGAGAGGGTTGCTCGCCTAAACTTCGCCTACCTAGGCGGTGTACGGAGGGTTTCTGGTGACTGATAAGCGTATCGTAGAGAGGGGGCCTAGGCAGCCTATACGGGAATGGTTCCCACATGTTACGAGGCCTGGTATCATCATTTGCCGCTCTGTTTCCACGGCATCCAAGTGATAGTTAGTGATACTTGTGCCTAAGTTAGGCTTGCGCAGACCGAGGCCTTTTATAAGCATCCACTCTCCGACTTCACCTCACACAGAGACTCCACCGAAGTGTCGACTGTTCGTACGCTCAGACGTGCGGTGCTTCATGTTACTGAACATCAGAATGCCAGCATTTGGCCTCGCCAGCCCATATATCGTGTCACAACAAGAACCTTTCCTCGCGATGAATCACCTTTTTATTTGCAACCCATGAACCCAGCTTCGAAAAAACCTTCCCTTCCCCTCCAAATTATGTTTATCCGACCATTCCGCCGCTCATCAGCAGCTCATTGGACTCGGTGAAATTCAACCCTCCTTTACCCCAGCTGACAGCCCCGGGTGCCCATACCTCAAAGGCTGGCCTCAAGCATACACCTTGGAGATATCCAATGTCATGAAGGACAACGATCCAGGCGTGGGCTGGACACGGCCGCTGCGCTCCAACTGTCCAGGCTTTCTTTTGGCGACGGTAGGTCTCTGTGTGAGTATATATCAAGAAAGTGTCCCCAGCTGAGGGTGCTTGCTTCCTCGCTTTCACACCAGAGCTTCTTGCCGCTACAATCTTGCCGTTGACTTCATTCCCTGGCCCGCGGAGTGAGTCAGTATAGGCTCGAGTATCTTGGTTGGCTTGGAGCCGATTACCGAACCCAATTGACACGGTTACCACTCATTCCTCTTGCAGCACCGAAGATCACATAGCAAACCGAGGTATCTCTTCGTACATTTGCATACAGCAAGACCTGGTCAGAGTTTCATTGCAGTGTTTCACGACACACAGCGTACGAGGCACCATCGCCGGACCTGGCACGGCCTATTCGAGTCTTACATCCGAACTACTAAACCCTTTGGATCATCCTGTACCTATCTGTACGTATCTGATTGTTTGAGTCATCTCCCGAGCCGACCGGCCGCGGACGACTCTATCCCACCGGATATCAACGTTACCAGGGCTCTGTTGCTTACTGGTGTTGTGCAGGTCGGAGCATACCACAAGCTTTGCGAAGCTACCTCCAGCCTACTGAGAGATCCAACACATCCGCGCCAACCCCTACTCGCATCTCAACATGTCTGGCGCATTTACGATGCCGCACGCCCTGACGGGTGGAGCCGGATACAAAGCAAACAACTCCTACGACGAATACATGCGCAAGCACAGCGGCTTCTACCGACGACACAGCGCCGCTTCGAACGCCATGGAAGGTGATCGCCGAGCATCGCAAGCCTCCCTCGACGCGCACGCCAATGCAGCGGCACAAGCAGTCCAAAACGTAGCTGCTGAGGGTGCCAACCGTCGTGGCTCGGTCACTCTGGCGGAAGGTGGGGCAGCCACGGTCAACTCCAGGAAGGGCAGTGTCGCTGTGGCAAGTGATGCGACCAGGAAGGATAGTATTTTCGGCCTCGAACCTACGGCTGGTCAACGGATGTCGGAGGAACGCAGACCCTCGACCTCGCTTGCTAGTGACCTCTTTCACAAGGTCAAAGGGGATCATAAGACTAATCACTGAGGACGGGTTGGACTGGTAAGTCGGCTGTCCTTCATTTTTCTGTGTTCATGCACTAGATGCTAGGAGGGGAAGTATGAATCTGCATGAGGCGACGGAGAGGAGAGGCACTGTTCGGTCTGCCTCCAGGTTCCGCGTTGCTAGACTTGATCACGATCGTTACAGGTAGTTTTGCTTTCACCATGTTTATACTTTACACGTTTCCCTTCCTCAGACTCCAACGCGGAAAAGGCTGCAATTGCACTGGCTGTCCTTCCTTTCGGTCCGCTTGAACGCCCTCGAGGGGAGTATCTGGACCTCGCCCTTGCCCTGCATTCGTATCATGGCTACGTACCCAACTTCAACTCCAATTCATCTTCACCTTCCGCATGTTTCCTTCACATCGGCTGTCTCTTTGCAGCAATGTCGACAAGGGATAAATGCACGAGCGACGACATCCTCGCAGTACGCGAGTACCGAGGCTCGGAGTCTCGCCGTGACCATCGCTCAGCCTTCGCCCTCTCTTACCAACCTAGGTTATGACATCGTAAGTGACAGTCTATCATCTATCCCATGGATGGACCGTACCCTCGCCTGGTCTTCTGACTGTAGCACTAAGTGGACATGCAGGGTATTCCAGGACATATCCCATCACAATCCATTCCAGATCCAAGATCTCGAGCAATTCATCGTCGATCGTGTTCGCAAGTCACCATCCTGATTTGCAGGACGACGCAACGGAATTTCCCGTACTGTGGGGGATGCATGGCGCTGGATTTGGGTTGACAAACCAATGACACAGGAACCCGGGGGCAGCCTTCACAGGTATTCCGTCAGCACTGATTTGGAATGCTCCATTCTGATGGCATACATGCGGCATTGAGAGTGACAGTTGATCTGCAGCTCGTAGCTCGTTTCTAGCGACCATACGAGCACCGCCCATCGTGCTACAGTAAGCCATGGCAGAAGACAGACAATGTAATGAGCAGCAAAAGAAACAAGGAAAACACGACTGGATTGTTTCCTGACCCGGATCGGGTGCATGTCACTGTGAGTGGAAGTCCTCATATCAATTCTGTACCTCTTGTTCACCCCCTCTGTACATAGATAGCCAGCTCTCCTATCGATTAGACACCACCATTTTCCGGATAGTCCTTACACCGGGCAGACAACTACAACGCTCCTTCACCTGCGCAGGTTCAACTCCATCCCTCACTTCCCAATCAAAGAAAATATACAGAGTCGTGAGTAAACTTTCTTTTGCGACCTCTTCTCAAACTCTAAAGGAGCACTCTTCCCACTTAAGCTTTGATTACCCCAGGAGGTATCACGGCCAGAGCTGCTGGAGTCAAGTCTTCGTTTCGCCGGATTGACTTGATTGTGAGGCCGCGTAAAAAATGACACCGTTTCGCCAGCGCTGTCCGGAACAACAAAAGAAAGAACGATTTTCCCAGACGGTCGCGTCTTGAGGAAAGGATCAGGCCACAAAGACCTTGCCACCGTGGATATAATTCGACCAGATGTGGATGGCTTTTCGAGTTGTGCCATTGATAAATTGTATCATTCATGCCAGCCAACGTCGCCAACATGCAGAGAATGATTCAGGGGACTTTGGTTGCATTTATCGATTACAAAACAAGTCGTTGGAGGTTCTTTTGGATCAGTATGTCCTGTACATCCTCCATGGTGGCCTTTAGGAGGTTTGTGTCGGTCGCATTCGTAAAGTGTATGTAGATGTCTCGTTCTCTATTTTTGTTGATGGACTTGAAGCGGTTGGCAAAGAATTGCTTGGATGCTTCTTCGTCTCCGTCCTTTCCAGTATAGTCTGGAAAGTGTGCTGCAAGAGGCGAGATGGGTAGCTTTTCGCGGAAGAGGTCAATCTTGTTGAGAAACAAGATGATTGGCTTGTCTCTGAACCATTCGCCATTGACTAGGGATTCGAATAGCATCAATGCTTCGTGCATTTGGTTGGCGTTGACATCTTCCACCAGACATTGGTCGTAACCGGACAAGGCTGCCATGAAAAGTAGACACTGGACACCCTCGAAACAATGGATCCATTTCTTTCGTTCTGACCTTTGTCCTCCGACATCCATCATGCGGAAGGTCAGGTCTCGGAGTTCGAAAATGGTTTCGGTGATGCCGGTAGTGCGAAGGCGTGCGTGCAGTACGTCCTGGTCGTTGGGAACCCAGTCTGGCTCAAACATGCGATTGATGTTCTGGAAGAAGAAGTTCAGGTTGTCATGAAGGGCAAATTCGTGGCCCTTGGAAACGGATTTCTGTACGCCTGCATCATTCCATAGCGCAATCATGGCCTCTTTCACCCTCTTGTCTCTGAACGCTTCATGGGCATCCACGTCGGCATTGATGTTGTCAAGGAAATCAGCGTGAGCTTCGTTATTTTCTTCTTCAAAATCGATCTTCTCATCCTGCATGATCTCGTACAGTACGCGGAAGGCGACCACTACGTTGGAGTAAATGACGGCTTTTACTTGTAGTCTTTCATCGTCTTGAAAACCATTGGAATGTATGATGCGCATCTGCTTGATAATTGTAGATTTGCCCGACTCACCCGCTCCTAGAAAACTGTATCAGTATGGCTGACGATAGAAAGGGACAACAAGGAGTGTCGCATACCGAGCAGGAGGATCTTAACCGTGCGGCCCTCCTGTTTTCTGTCCTGCCGTAGCTGGCGCTCGATCTTTGCATTTCTTTGAGACGCCTCTTTTTCCTGAGGATCTAGTTTAGACCCCGTACACCCCATCTTCGCAGACGGGACAGCAGTCACGACACCGAGTAGGGGGAACGTTGGGCGGTGTGACCGCGCTGAATGTGTTGATAGAAATCTTCGACGATCACCCTTTGCTCATTTTCCGCCTTGTACTATGGGTGTGTCGTCCGTCGTTCGGCGATAGGCCGCGTTGTTACAGGTAGAGCCGGAGTCGCGCGATGAAAAGGAGGGTTCTACTGCTGAGAGTTTACCCTGTCAGTAACCTGCCATGGTTCCGGGTCTCCAGAGCTGTAGGACGTGAGACTCACCTGGACCTGGGGACCACCAAGGACAGTCTTTTCTCCTATCGCCTCGAAATTGAAGCGACGCACGCTTGATGCCCACTACTGCTTTGTCTGGAAGAAGCGGCGTGGGACAAGCAGGGCAGCAGGAGATGCGGTGGTGAGTGTCGGAAGAATGTGCTGTAGGGAGGGCCTGCTCAGCGCAGGTGGTGCAGAGAACGGAGCCAAGGTGGTTTGCAACCATTGAAACGAGGTGAAGCTCTGAATGGACCGGGGAAGGACGGACTCCAGTGCCATGCAGCATGGGAGATGGTTAGCCAAGGTCAGGGCCGTCGAGGTGGGCGAGTGAAAGCTTGGAACCGTGAGCTTTGACGGGTGAGGTGGAGGCTCCCTAGGCTCCAAAAGGACCTAAATGCGTGACTAGCAGGGGGAAGCCACGCGCCGGTTCGGCGCCAGAGATCGGCCTTCATCTCCATCTCCATTTCCCTTTCCCACCCAGGACTCACTGCCAGAAGACCCATTAATCCCATCAACGGGGTTCACTGTTACTTCACAGTACATACAAGCAGCAAATAATACAAGTCGTGCGCGCATTTAGTATCGGAGAACGAGATCTATCATTATGAGATCGATAACACCCTGAAAATGATGGACTAAAGTGGTCGATATCGACTATCTCCCCCTTATCAGTGCAGGTCTCCCCGAGTCCCTGGCGCCATTCACCGCCCTGGTAAGTCAATCGTATGGTAGCACCAGGCACACACGGCATCTCGCACGTGCTTTGCCATGTGTTTCTTCAAGGTTCAAGACAGGCTTTCGGTTGCATGATTTGTGACAGTTGTCTATGCTCAAGAGAAAACAAAGGTTTGTCGCACTCGCCTCCCTATCCTGCACAAATTGCCATGAGGTAGCGGTCTGAACCCCCTGGTGCCATCATCTAGCCTACTCGACTGAGACAGGGAAATGGGAAATTGGAAATAAGTGTTGACAAAGTCCTCCATGGCTGCATGTCTACTGAACGCTATATTCCTTGAGAGTGTATCTACAAGGAGAGGTCGAACAGGTTGTGATAGCAACAGCCCAGCCCGTTGGTATCTTTTAGACTTCATGTCTATCTACCGGTAGCCTTAGGTACTGTCAGTGAAAGCTACAGCGGCCTATTGGGTCATTGCCGCTGCAGCAGCGTTTGCATGTCCATGCCTAGCCGCCCTAGTGAAAGGCGAGACAAAAGATACAGACGGGAGTTCATCCCTTTGCCGCGCGCGACATCTAGCCGCAGAAGAACTCTAGAGAAGTACTGTACCTGATCCGAGGCATAAATGTCTATCCTCAGAAGTGCCTCGGGGATCTATCACTCGTACTCCTCGCCTCATCAAACAGTAGTTACGGGCGCCAGTTTGATGCCAAGCCTGCGGTCTGGCGCGAACCGCAGCCCGCGCAACAACACTTACATGGTACAGTACCACAGTACACTTTTCGTTCTGCTCCTCATCAACATCTCTCGTGTACCGCTACGGCCTGCATGTCTTGAGTCTCATCGACTAGCCGCTCGTCCATAACTCGGCTCCTTCGGTCTCGCGATGCCCATTACCAGCCTGATATGCCGGTCTCCTGATTACCGTGGCATCCCCCTTTGGCTTGCCGCGTTGACGCTGGAGGCTCGGCTGAGAGTCCTTCCTTATATTCACGGCAAGCTCCATCTCGAGTATCAAGCGAGGTATGACGCTATCGGGTAAAAGAAGAGACCACACTGGCACACACTGTGTCACCTCAATGTGGCTGCAGTGCTCGTTGCTCCACCTAGATCACTCCACATCACTTGCCCAGGCAGAACGGAAACGCAACGAATGAAGAGCAAAGAACCACCAGAATCTTCATAGGATTGCGTGATCTTTGAGTCAGCCCGCGTATCGTGCAAGGGAGATCTTCGGTGAGATCGACTGGTCTGGTCATTTAGCCGGTACCAACAGTCGTTGGAAGCATCAGGTAATCCATCTGTGGAGTTCCCCCATATCTACCATGACCATGAACCTTATCTTCGAGCAATATGACACCAGATCCTCTTAAATGCTTGCAAGAGCTCAGCGTGGTGGGGCCACTGTTGAACCTCGCCTGGTCTACAACTGGGGAATATCCTGCTATTCTTCGCGTCTCGAATTATTCAAGCCGCCAGACATGCCCTCTTGTTCTGGCCCTTGATGAGACTTTGTTGAGGCAATGCTGTCTGGGTGGGCAAACTTGCTCTGATGAAGTGATTTACATTTCCAGTTCAGCAGGTTGGCACCGACCCGGCTTCACCTTTCAAAGTCCAAAGCGACATCAGACCTTGGCCAACCGAACTGAGTGCGATCACGTCCCCGGGCTTAACAAACCGACATCAGCGGACGGGAATTGCCCGCCTTGCTAGATATTTTGAAGGAGCTCTTCGAATTCCCCCACAGGTGCCTATGCAGGGCCTTTCTATTATGGGGATCCCCCTACCATCCGTTCGGCAACATCCCTCCTTACGAGCAGCCGGCGGCAAATGGGACAAGGCTGGACTCGTACAACGCTGTGGGTATTGTGCCGTACTATGACACAGTAAGTCATGACCTAGCCAGAAGCCAACATGAGAGTGGATGAACCAAGCAGGATTCATGTCTCGTCTACTCACATCGGTCGGTCTGGATGACCAAACATTGGAGGAAGGTGACTGTGCCAGATGAAGCCGAAGATCTCGCGGTAACATTGGCTAATTCTCGACCTGGCGATGCATCAGCGGGACTACAAAGCCGCTCCTCTGGGCAGTCTTTCGGTAAGGGGTTCTCGGGGCAAACTCTTTGTTCAGTTGCAAGAACGAGAATATCCTTGGCTGCATAAGCTTGCCAGCACCCAAGTACTACCAGATTGGGAATCTGTCTTTCTGGACCAGTCTGACGCGGGGCAGACCGGGAAAGGGAGCAAGGCAGCCGCAGGGTGTTATGTGATCCTGCACATGACATTCCCTACAACTACGGACTAGACACGATGTGAAGTTTATGAACATGGGACCGGCCCGGTGGAAGACGACGACATGCTGGCAACATAGGTTTCTAGAACAGGTGGGCCTGCAGCAACATCCGACACAAATGAGATGGAAAACCACCCATTACCGCATCCAGTCAAGTGCCCGATGAACAGTGCGAGTTTCTTCGTTGGCTTGGAATTCTTCAAAACCGTGCATGGTTCCTCAAGGCACTAGAAACGCCACGAATTGCCTCAATAGGAAAGTGCCAGGGGGTCTGCGTCGAAACCCTCCTCGTCTAACGCATCCACTCCGTACGGATACCATGCAGATGGTGAGCATCTGCACCCGTGTAGGGCGCCCTGTATGAATTGTTTTAAAAAGGACGCTATACCTTGAAGCCGGCATACGCAATTCAGCGACGATCGGTCAGCAATAAGTGTATTACATGAGCAAGAACTAGCAACGACATCCAGCGAATGTCAGTTGACGAACTCGTTCGACCATGAACGCGATCCTCGCGGTCTATCGACCTTGAGGACGTGCAGCCAAGAGCCCCGTGGACTACTCTATGCCCCGACTAGACTTGTTATTGCTAGCAACTAGCAAAGACAAGCAGCACTGCTGATCGACGGTAGGGCGCGGTAGGAGAAAGTTCATAGACGATCGGCAGCACTGACATTATTGACGACGACCTATCCACATTTAGGGCATACCTTGTGCCGCAACCAGTGACTCGTGACTTGGAGGGTGGTGCGCATATGAATCAGGGTATGTATTGGAAGATTCCATGGAGGGCGCCGGTAGGCGACAGGGAATCATGCTCGCGAAAAGGTTAGGGCACCTACCCAATCAAGGCATAAGTTTCGTCCACTCATGTTGTCGACTTTCCGCAAACACCATCCAGGCTCTCGTCTATACAGTACGCCAGCCTCTTTTATCAGTTCAACCGAGAAATCGTCCACCCTGCACCTGGCAATGACCTTCCAACCTGGCCAGCCCAATGATTCCCTCTGGCCCCCGCATTTTGCTGACATGATGGTCGCAAAGTGTCAAAGCGTCCAAGGCGGCGCCTCAGGGATCGCAAACTCCTGCCGCCCCCACCCTTCTTTCCACCGATGGTCCCCTCCGGCCGGCTTGCTGACATCCAAACTTGCTTCGAACAAAGCTTGGAAGCCTTTCGTTCATTAACGTTTCCAGGCACAACTGACCAATCGGACATTCGCTGTCGACTGCCAAAAGGGGTTTGGTCAAATACGCCAGCGTGGATCTCGATGCTGCCCAGTCATTTTCCCGTCGGTGAACACCTCACCTTGCTGCCCGCCATGTCCGGCGTCTACGGTGTCTACGACCTGGTCAGCATTTGATCGAAGCGGCCGCTGTAACAGTGGCAGAATAATGTTCCCGGTTCGGTACAAGCCAGTAGTCCCGGTCCTGGCTAGCGGGCATGGGATCCTCAGGGCAAATTATATCTTTACGCTCTCCAGCACATCTCTCGAGTTCTTTGATCCTTGGTCAAATATCACTGATCATCCTCGATCGGGTCCGAGGTATTCCACTGCTTACTCCAAGCTCTAAGATCCTTTCCAGCCTGAATATATAAAGAAATTGGAGCGGCCATCCCCTGAATGACGTCGATTTGGAAACAACCAGATATCAACATGGACTTTGGCTTCGTGAGCTCGCCGTCACAGTCGCCAAGCCAATCCATCTTCACTGCTGGGCAATACTTCGACAGCACTTCTGAAAGCTCAAGTCCCAATTCGCCTCATGTCAGTCATCCCCATGAACCTTTGAAAGACAGTACATTGACTGTGAGTTCAGCAAATGAGTCAAATGATGTTCAATAATACGTCCATGCAATATGACATGCTGCAATATGGAGGCACTACATCGACGTTCTACCCTCCCACCCAATCAAATCAACTCCCCGTCGACTACAACAACACCACAGCGAGCCTCGACCAGACTGACAGGAGGAGACGGCGGTCGGATAGCACATCTGCCTCAACCAAGGACAGCAAGGAGACTATCCCGAATATGCATTTGGTACGTCGTCAAGCGCTGAAATGTTCTTTAGCGGCACTAACAGAGTTGTGCAGAGGAGACGTGCACAAAATCGAGCCTCCCAACGGGCTTTCCGAGAACGGAAAGAAAAGCACGTCAAAGGTCTTGAGCGCCAACTCGAGGATCTGCATGAGAAACACCAAGACCTTCTCCAATCGTATACTCGTCAGGCCGATGAGGTGACCAGGCTCAACAATCGCATTGTCGATCTCAACGGCGAACTGAATACACTTCGAAACTGCCAGGATCAATCGTTCAGCGAAATGTTGATGCCGGATAAGTTTGACAAGTTTGACGCCTTCTCAGCTACCGACATGCTCTACAACGGCCCTGGTTGTTATTTTGACAAGAATGCAGTCGACCTCAATTCCGAGTTTGCGCTGCACTCATTTGAGGATTCGTTGTAACATGTTTGGGACCTGCTTTTGATTTCATCCGGCGTTGAGAGATGAGATACCATATACCTTCACAGGAGGCTCTCCGGAGTTATGACGATATGCACTTTGGGCGAACTTACGAAACGAGGTATGATAGGGGGGGTAAAGTCCACGATACGGCCAGCGCCTGTCAACGTGAGGTATTTTTGACTGGTTGGAGCATGGTTTGGAAATACGTTGGCACAAAATGTTTACAGCTATGGGTCCTGGCTTGCGGTACGAGTAGAAAGATACCCTTCACGATCGGATGGTGACAATTGTCAAGATTGGTGCTACATTGTCAAGAACAGCCACTGACTTGCTGTGTAATTGTGAATGGGTTGTACCAAGCATGGTGGAGGAGAGCGTTGGAAGAATTGTACTACATGGTGATGTCCATCAAAGGAGCACCCAAAGAATGCCTTTCATTTTGGCAGTTCAATCCAGGTCTGGAAGTTTTCTCGATCACACTTCAAGAATGGTATCGCTGGCCATTGCTGGAAGGCGCAGGGCTTGACTCACCGAGTCAACCTGTCTTGTAATTTGAGTCATCGCAAATACAAACATGATAGTGGCTGACAACCGAAACTCTCGTTTACCAGCCGCACCGCCCTCGAAGCCCTACCATGTCCGTCCGTATTCACCCTTTTGTCCACATGTCTCGGCGTGATGATTGAACACCCTCGTTTATTGATCTGGAATATTCCATCAAGCCATCCACCATCACCTTGTACCGCCTTCAAGCAGACCTAAGTTAAGCAACACGGCTCGCATCTCGCACTGCACCAGAAGCGAGTGGGAGTTGCCTGAGGCTCGCACGGGTCGGTAGAAGTCTGGATATTTAAATCGAGACATCATCACGCAGTGTTTCATTGCAACCACGGGCAAAGGGTCGTCGCCCAGGATTCTCCAAGCGGGGTTGCTCCATGAGAATCCGTTGCTCCTGCACGTGGGCATGAGTAACCAAGGTGAGCCTCCAGACGAATCACTCACCTAACCACGGGTCCTGGCATGATCCCTGCATATCGCCTTCTTCTGGTCAATTTCACGCTGCAAGTCAGCTCGTGTCCGCAACACCTACCTGCCGGGTACCAGGTGATCCGGACTGGGGTAGCACCCCAAAGCTCCGGGCTTGGAGGTCCCGGAACCTGATACCAACATTACGAAAACTGCTTGACTTGCGGGACTTCCAGACAGGTTCATTGGCAGACCGATCCGCGACATGTTGTGGACTGACTGACTTGGACGTCCTCATCTGCTGCGAGTAGTAGAGCCTTATTGGGCCTAGCACCTTTCTGCCGTGATATCCTATGCGTCGTTTCTCCGGAGTAAAGAACTCGTATTGCAATGACACCCAGAGAGACTACATGAGTCAGTCCAAACCTACACGACAATGGGATCTAGAGATCCCCGGTATTCCGCAATAGTCTTTCCAGCGCATGTCCTTCGCCTATAGTACGAAAATCTTCCCGTTGCCAAGATTGCGCCGTTGCTTTTGTCCCTGGTCACGAATAACAACGTGCTAGACGTCCTCCATATCTGGAAGTACTCCCATCTCAAAAGGATGGACATGTCGCAAGGAGAAGCCATTTGAAACAGACTTTTACGCATCTACTTCACGCCCGAGGAGGTGAGGTAAGCGGCGGAAACACATGCATGCAGGTTGTCTTTGCGCAAGCTGCTCGTTGTCCACACTGAGAGGGATGCCTGACGCTGCGGTGGTGTTATCCGCACGCAGCCGAAAGCATATCCTCTTTGGACACGGGTCGGGCATCCCTACTCCCAGACCAGACGATGTAACCGCACAAGACTGCAGCGTGGTAGCAACGAAGCTGCCTGTAATCGACCCTGCATCACTGATCGTGATTCCCGGGATATATTGCCGGTCCAACATTGATATGATTGAGTTCGCAGGTCGGAGACGTGTCGAAGACGTGATGCCACGGATGATACAGGATGGCACTGTGGATGATGGTACGGGGCTGGATTATGTCATGACTGACTTAGCATGGCACCCCACTTGCCCATCCACAGCCATCAGCCACATTGTGGCGCCAACTCCACACATGGAGTGTGGCTGTTCCACCTCAATCTGAAGAATGTAAACATTGGGCGCACGAGCTCACCAAGCACCTAGGAAACAGGAACTACAACAAAAAGACATGTGCTGGAGAGCGATGTCACCACGAATCTCGGGCCATGCAGACATACTCTTGTGTTGTGAACGTGAAGGTGGCCGATAGCATCACCTGAGCGACTTGCAAGATCCCCTTACACACATCCTCACCGAAAACGTAAACACGCGACAACACAACTACCAAGGAGCCCTCGGTGTACAGATTCATTGCCCCGCACGAGTGGGAAACGTCGAACCAATACATACGTATAGAAAGTCATGAGTGTTGAGAATGGCATCACACCAGTATAGCCTTCGAAGCAGATTGGACACTCAGTCGCCTGCCCTGCGCACGACGCCAACATGCTCCCCAGTCGTCGCTAAAGCACCAGCAGCGTTCAGCCGGAAGACACGCCCGTCCGACATCACTTTACAACTGCATCGAGTCATTGGAACAACCACAAACAATCCCAATGGATTGACATGCTGCGAATCCACAAACTCTTACGCTTATTGTGCCGGGGCTGTTGCTGTCCTGGCCAAACTCGAGCCCGGCAACGCGCCTTCACATCGATACTTCAAGGCTCGACCCACTGCGCCCTCACTCCATCCTCCCACCTCACATTACGAGAACTCGCCTGTGACTACACCTTCAAAGAGACGGACAACCACATTCACCCCACGAAAGGGGCAAGATGAACAAAATGGGGGCTACTTTGGACGGGATTGGTTGGATGAGTCCACAGGTCAGACGTGGACAGCAAGAGAGCGGATAAAGACGGTGTCCTGTGTGGCCTTGAGTCAGGATGGACGATGGCTTGCCGTCGGTGAGTCTGGGTACGGACCTCGAGTTCTGCTCTTCTCTACCGCTGACGAAGCGCCTTGCGATGTTCCGACTTCGATCGTCAGCGACCATACTCATGGGGTCCAGTGTGTCGCATTCAGCTCGGACATGAAATACCTTGCAACTCTTGGCAACCTCAATGACGGCTTTCTATTTGTATGGTCGTTGAACTCGAGGACGGGGCAGTTAGCGCTACACTCCGTGAACAAATGTACTACTAGCGTCTGTGACATGGCGTGGTGTGGCAACAGTTTGATCACGGTCGGAACAAGACACATCAAGATCTGGCAAACCAAAGATACGACGAAGAAGTCTCCATCCAAGAAGCCGAGATTTTTCAGAGCTTCTGAAGCTTATTCACCTAGTCCAGGCCCTGCCCCGGGGCCTGCTCCATTGCAGGGACGAAACTGTCTGTTGGGGACAATGGTGGACTCGACATTCACTTGTGTAGCGGTGGTGGATGACCAGCTTGCTGTTGTTGGGACAGAGACAGGACATCTCTGCTTGGTTGACACTTCGCAAGATGTGCTCGAGTTAAGGATTTTGAAAAAGATGGATTTCTCTATTTCATCAATCACATATGTTGCGGAGACCAAACGAGTCCTCATTGGTACATCGCACGGCCTGCAGTCAGAGGACTTCAATCTCTTATTAGGATCGCAGGTCGAATCACCCAAAGCATCGAAGCGCAAACCACCCCGACATTCCATTCGACGCTCCCTTGGCCTTGTCCACCAGACAGTGCAGGGCTTGACGGCTGTTGGAACACTACAGAGTCATGTCATCACTCTTGACAACAACGGCACCTTGAAAGTCCAGACTTCCGAAAATGACGACCAGAGCAACTGCCCGCTGACCTCCGCGGCACATAACAGTACAGTCCTTGGCGTGCAAGTGCTCCCAGCATCAGCTGGCATGGGTGCATTCTTTACATGGTCAAGGAATGGAGAGGTCAAGTTTTGGAGTTCGGACGGTGAGCTGCTAAAGCAGGAAGTTGTCGACCTGGAAGAGTCCGGACTGGACGATGATGGCTGCGAAAACGAAATGAACCAGGTGCATTTTCTACCAGCACTTGGCTGTTTTGTCGCTGGTGATCGGTTTGGTGTCATACGACTGATCAGATATTGCCCTTGGCAGATTTTGCAAACCATACGTTCGCACAGCGCAGAGGTTACCAGTATTGCCAGCCATGAAGCCCAAGCTTTGGTCGCTACATGCAGCAGGGACCGTATGATCCAAGTCTTCCGAGTCGGCGGAGAGAATCTGGATCTACTCCAGACATTGGATGAGCATGTCGGAGCGGTAAACCAAGTGTTGTTTGTGCAGAACGGCGAGAAGCTCCTCTCGTGCTCGTCTGATCGGTCGTTGGTGATTCGTGACAGAGTGTTGCGCAATGAAGGCGGTGTTCAGACTCCAGCATACCTGACCACGAAAGTTGTCACGCTCAAGGGCGCCCCACTGTCGATGGCAATCTCGACGGAGAATAAGGTGCTCGTATCAACCATGGACCGCCGTGTCACGAAGGTTGACATTTCGACAGGCGCTTTGACCGACTCGTTCAAAGTGGGAGACTCGGAAAATGACGAGACGGTATGCCTCAATCGCATCGCCTCCCGGTCGAGTCGCGAGTGTACAGATGCGTCGCAACGTCTGGTCATCGGATACTGTTCCATGGACAAATCTATTCGGGTCTACAATGGGAAAAACATGATGCTTCTGGGCCGCGAATCTGGCCATACTGAAGGTGTGAGCGATATTGCTCTCCTTGAACACTCTGGAGATGAAGACAATGGCCGGCATTGCACCGCTGTCAGTACTGGATTAGACGGAACGATCATGATCTGGAGGATTTTGAGTCACACTTCGGTACACTCGCCGCATTATTCGCAGGAGCGAACTCAAGGCCTGGGGATATCCTCAGGTGCCTCTGAGGATGAATGGGTCAAGCCGAGCCCTGCATCTCTTCCACCGCTGAGAAAAGTCTTGACAAAGTTGGACATCGCCGAACTCACGAAAGAAAGCGGCCTAGCTTTGCCATCTTCGCCCCAGACTTTGTCTCCGATGCGACTGAAACGGAAGACATCAAGACTTGCTCTCACTAGCACGTTGGACGACGTTGAAGAGGCACCATCCCGCGCGCTGGAAAGCTCGGTTGCACGAAATGATTCACCAAAGAAGGATCCACGACGCTCACCCTCTCCGCCGCCACTTCGGGTCACGTCTCGATTGACAAAGCAGCCCTCGAGAACAGATCTTAGCAGAGACCTCGAGTCTGCTCAAAAGGCCGGCGCCATGGGACGTTCTGTGTCTCCGCCGCCAATGCCCATATCCATGCCTACAACGCCCAAAACCCGAAATAAATCCAACAACGGTCGGTTACGGCGAGCACCTTCGGTCCCGACAGATCTACGATCCCACCATGTGGCTTCGAGTCGCAGGCAAAGCATGAGCCAAGCATCCGAATTTGGTAGCTTAGGCATGGCTACTGAACAAGCCGCCCGAATGTTGAAGACCTACAGAAAGAAACTGGCCAGTAGCAGGGATATTGTCAGTCTCGACGATTTGGAGGATGAGGTGCGTTCTCTGTTGACAATTATACAAGAAAGAAAGGACAGGACGCTTCCGGCGATGCCGCAAATACATCGTGAGGGCGTGGGAAGTTCGGGTCGTAGAGCCGCCGCGAAAGCTGCAACAGAGAGTGACGTTGACAGACTGACTGTCTTACTGGAGAGGGCTAATATGGCTGATACTCATACGATGTTCATGAAAGCAGCAAAGGGGCAGGATGCCCCAGCCAAGGAGGATATGGTTGTCGACGTGAATGTTGATTGAACCCGATGACGGAATGATATATCAAGAAGGCGAAAGGCCGCCCAAACTGCCGGCGTGTACATTTTGTGATTATATAGCGGTCGAGCTCTGGTCTGCGGATTGCTCATCTGACAGGCGTTTGGAAGAGAAGGGAGCGCAAACCTGTGTCTACCAGTGCAAATGGCGTAGGAGCCTGAAGGTTTATATCGAATACAGTGTCCATGGCGGGCACAGTGGCGGCAACGGCATTGTATCATACTTGTGTCTAATACACACGTGCTTGTGATGTTCTGTGCAGTCGTCTCTGCCTTGATGAATGAAGGGGTATTTCCAACGAGGCTGAAAAAGCTACCATCTTCCCCACATTTCAATGTACCTATGATGTCGTTGCATTTTTACAGACGTACAATCATTCTACTTCTGCGTGCACTTCAACAAGAACATTACATACTTTTAAAACATTGGACCAAGTCCGGATCCAAAATACTCCCACGCTCACCACAGTGATGCTTGTCAAAGTGACCGCTGGATCCCATACTCACACCTGGTAATCAACTGCTTCACCCAACTCACTCAAATTAAGTCCGTGGCTCAACATCAGCAATTCCAACAGCCACTGTAGCTATCACTGATCTTCCAGCACTGGGACCCCTGTGATCGAATTGCGCTCTCGCATCACAACAATTCTCATCTCCGAGAGAGAAAGCCGGAGGAACAAATGGCCCCTCAAACTCTAGAGACCGACAAGCAGACTCATCTGCAGTACCTCTCACAAGCTCTGGATCTAGCACGCCTCTCACCACCAAAACCAACAAACTTCCGCGTCGGCTGCGTGATAGTATCTTATCCCAAAACTACATCTACAGATCCGCTCGCAACACCATCGCTATCATCGGATTCAACGGAAGCACACGCGCAAAAAGGCCGAGTCCTATCAACAGGCTACACCCTCGAATTCGAGGGCAACACACACGCCGAGCAATGTGCACTATCTAAGCTGGCGCAGCATCACGGCACAGACGAAGCACATCTTCACGGACTCGATGCTCTGTCCGCCAGACAGAATGTGACATTGTACACGACTCTCGAGCCATGCGGATTACGACTTTCAGGCAATAAGCCCTGCGTCGAGCGCATCATTGACACCCGTCGGACCGGGTGTGGAATACGTAGAGTCATTTTCGGCGCGAGAGAGCCCGGGACGTTCGTGAAGGACTCGAAAAGTCTGGCGAGGCTAGATGAGGCGGGAGTGCCGTGGGAATTTGTGCCGGATCTGCAGGATGAAATTCTCAATGTGGCGAAGGAGGGCCACACCAAGACCACGGGCACAGCTACAGATACTCAGGGCCAGAAGAAGGCTATAGATGATATCTCGTCGGAAGAGAGGAGGAGGCAGGAACAATTGCCAAGGAATCCGAAGAAGAGGATGATGGAGGTTTGACGTGCCGTGATACCCTTCACAAGGAAGGCACGGCACGAACGTGGACATCCCGAGATGGGCGATATGAATGCACTGAAAAGTGAAAAGGTTATGGAAGTCCGGGACGACTTGAGACGATGCACGGTGAAATTGGATGTACATACTCAAGAGGGACGATCTCAGGATGAGACAGCTTGATAAAAGAGAGAAACGTCAATTGGCGAGGTGCTCCTGGATAGGAGACTTGATATCAATATTGAGTATGGCTGCATACTGTAAAATTACGCCTCGATGCGAGGCTGTTGATAGCTGAAAGCTGATAGTGTAACAGATCAATCAAGATAAGACCATCCGTTCACCCATTGGTAAGCTGGCAAGATGGTCTCACTCCATGTCTTTCCCTGCCTGGCCGTCTTCATGGGGCCCTGGTCTTTCCAGACCACGTAACACCCTCTGGAAGACCAGATTTCCCCGGATACCTTAGCACCGTATGGCATTTGCGCGAGACTTTCCCCTCTAATCAATCCTTGCTTGCGTCAGACTTCTCCGTTTCACAGGTACATGGCTGGCTGTAAGGTTGTTCGTCAGCCGTATTTTGTGGCTGCTGATGCGGACATCTGAGCGTGGTTTCTTCAATCTCCTTCTCGCTACCATTACAGGCACTGAAGACTTAGTCACAAGGTAATTGGAGAAGGAACCAAGTAGAACTCCTTTGAGAGAGCTACGGCCACGTGTGCCCACAACGCAGAGAGTCGGTTCGAGTTCATCAATCTAGATCGAAAATGTTAGGCAGAATCTTGCAGTAGAGAGAGACCCAACTTACCGCACCAAGAAGCAAATGCTTTGGACTCTTGCAATGGATGACTTCAATCATACACCTGACCTCCAGCGTCGTCTTTCGTACTAGCCTGATGAAAGTCTGAGTGACCGCCTCGACACCTTTTAGACGTTCCATGTCCTTCTTGGACATTTTCCTTGCGTCGACCGAACCACTCAAGCTCATGATTTCTGTTGCCGGGACATATTTATTCTGACTATCCAGACCAACACTCGTCCCGCCGCCTTGCGTTGTTTGCCGAGTAAGAACATCCATCGCCTCGGAAGCGGCCTTACCAGCTTGTGCACCTTCGGCGTGTAGAATCTCCTTTTCAGCTTCGGTCGGTTTCCCTGCGGATTCGTCTTCAATTGCGTAAATGGCAAGAAGAGTATCGCCATTCCGTAACATGGTGCCAACTACCCATTCCATCGCGTATGTGGCTTCTGTACTAAGGTCGCTACACACAAGGTAGGTTCTGGATTGTCTGTGACCGTGGCCCGCCTCTGCCTCTTGATGAAAGTGAACCCAGTTTCCTCGCAGAAGGATTTGGACGTGCCGGTTGGGAACAGTGGTATCAAGGGGAGACATATTCAGAGCCAGGCTCTTCGCTTTCCGGATAGCTTTGACTTCGTCGTCCTCATCTTCGTGGGAGCTTACGGATTGGGACCGTGCAAAGTTCGTTGGAGGATGTACCTCTGGCTTTTCAGCTGAGACCTCTCCTGCGGGATCTGTTATTGAGATTGAGGGCTCTTTCGGTAAAGACGGTGTAGGAGGAGTCTGTGTCGGGGGTGATGATGTGATGGTTGTTTCTGCCGGCTTGTTCTCAGCTGCTTCACCTTGCGAATATTTCCGTCTATCTGACCGACCTCTAGTCTCGTCATCGTCGCTGCTGGAATATCCGGCATCTTCATCACTGCTTTCAGCCAAGGCATCCTCTTCACCTATCTCATCCGCGTGTATGCGACCAGCACCCTCTTCCGAGTCGTCGGTGAAAGTGGAAAAGCTGCCAGATTTATTCGATAGTCGGCGGCTGGTTTGATTATCCACGTTGGTTCCAGAGCTCAGTAAAGGGCCTGCGGACTTTCTTGGACTTAAAAGCGCAGGCTGAGATGTATCAGATTTTCTGCTCCGCGACGAAGGCGACCTCGAATGGCCCCGCGCAGCACCAGTATCTTTCAGAGGTTTTGCACCCGGCAGCCCTACGTACAACTTGGAAAAGTCACCTGTCATGGCTGCTGCCATAGCCGGACTTGAACCTTGGCGCGGTCTCTTGTTCTCCATTTGTAATCGACTGGATGTTCCTGCGCTTGAAGGTGCATATATTGAGGGAGTGTTGGACGGAGCTTTTTGCTCGAAGCCAGGCTTGTTGGAGACCTCGGTTGTGGAAGGACGAGCGAGGCGGTCTGCTTCCGAAGCAGCACGCTGTCGTGTGGTCAACGGTTGAGCTTTGGTGAGAACGGGTGAAGTCGATTTGCTCGAGTGTGGAGAGGTATACGTAGAGGGGTCTGATGGGTCTAGTGCGCCCGACGTTCTTGACTGAGTAGGACTCGTTATTCCGACGCCAATCCCCGCTATGGAGCCATGTCGGGGCGTCGGCGCATCGACGTAGAGTCTGCTGTGACTAGGTGGAGGAGGAGTGGCAGTTCGAGCATGTGTGATTCTCGCCATGGGGGAGGGAGATCCTTTGCTGTCGAGGGCAGCTAGGACTTCTCTGTTCTCTTCATCAAGTGAATCCTCGAGGCTCATAGGAGCACGAGATCTAGAAGGTGGTCTGTTCATGGAGGCAATCTTGGGGTGTAGCAAATACAAAGACTAGATCAACCGTGTACAATAAGATGCGACAAACTCACAATACTTCTTTGCTGCTGGGAAAGAATAAAGAAAGACATTGCAGTGACAGTAGAATCGGGGAGGTCTGTTCTCGAGTCTCTTTTGATTTAGTTAGTGCAGGCGCAGGCGAGTGGCCCATGTCATGCGGTTTGGCATCTTGCATCTTGGCTTTCCGGACGGGAAGCAGCAACGACAGCCAATTGTGGGGTGGTGATGGTGGTGGCAGCAGCACACAGCCTTCATGCCCAGAACTCACTAGGCAGCAATTGGTGGCATGGGAAAGAGTGGTCACCACTGAGAGAAAGGTGAAGGCGGGAGAGTTTTCGGGTAGAACAACAGTGATGCATGTCATGTTGGCGACGCTATCTTGGGTCCTTTGGAGAAGATCTTCATTGTCTTCAAGAATAATGAGAGTCAAGGAATGCTGAGGTCGACTCTTCACGGTTCCTGTTCTCCTCTCTGGCGGGGCTGACTTGGGTATCTCTTATCAGTGCCTATTCTTGTTACACCCGCGGCGCCTGACACGGGCACCGACAACACCCACGAGTATCTGGTAATAACTGTGACCTTAGATCCATAAGACCTCTTTCCGCTCTTCCTGCGATAAACGCCTGGAACCAGCCAAAAGACACTACTGACAATGTTACCACTCCAGTTAGCTCCCGCCTGCACCCCTTGCCCCGAACTCATTGCTTCAGGTCAGCTATTGGTTCAACAGCGTCCCAACGTCATGCTGCTTGCTAGACATGCTCTTTGCGAAGTCGTACAAGCATTCATTCGCCTTGGGCTTCACAACTCTTCAAGGCAATCCCGGCATGATCCTTCTAGACAGGAACTCTAAACCTGGAAATGGCTGACCTCGACATTCAGGCCCAGAGGTGCAGTATCATGGAAGCTACAAAAACCCCAGCCTTCCCGATTCCCAGCTCTTTGCTCACATTCTTCTCTCGTTGTCGCACAGGCTCTCGCTTGCCAGTATGGTGGTCTTCACTGTTGCCGTCGTCTTCCTGACTCTACTTGTTGCTTGGATTGCGCCCGTAAAGGGTGGGAGTAGTTGTGGAACCGACCAGAATCCCTCCTGCAAGGGCAACAGTGCACTCGAGTCGCTCTGTTGTCCTTATCCAAATGTTTGTTACTGGCAGAACAACGGATCACCTGGTTGCTGTCCATATGGAGAATCGTGTAATGGGAACTCTCCTTATACCACTACCACAACGTGTACGACCACGCCTACAACGACTTGGTCAACAACAACCTGTACGACTACACCCACCACTACTTGGAATAATTGCAACGAATGCACTACCACGATCACCTCTCAAGTGGTCCCGGTCACCACCACCGTGACCGAGAATGCTGCTCAGGCTTATACCACCGTGAACGGAGTTGTTTATGTGAACGCCGCTCCCAGATCAGACTTCTCTAGGATTTTGACAGCGACGATGGCCGCCTTGTCTGCCCTGGTATGCAACATATTTGGTATATAGGGACATACGGTACCGGCTTTACAGGCCAGCAATTCCAAATGGGGGCAATCCTCCTTGAGATATGGGGGCACAGTCTTGATGAGACCAACGAGTAAACGAAAATGATCACTTAGCAGTACATAATGAATGGATATCTTTCAAATCGCTCAAACTGTCTGTGTCGTAAAAAGAATTGGTACAAACGCTTCTTCGGTAATCGTGGCATGTCACCGATACTGAGTACAAGAATGTCCTGACACATGGCATACCAAAACCTGCTAAGACCAGACCGCTACCGTTGGCTCTGAGTTAATGCACAAAGGCCACCCTCCTTCGCTGAAAACAATTTGTTGTTACACATAAGAAAAGCGTGACGTCGTTACTCATCCCTGCACAAGCCATGGCACGGTCAGTCATTGCCTGGTACTGATCTTGCTAAGGAAGATGATGGGCAGTGACCAAGCTGGAATTCACTGTATTTCAACTCACCTGCACAGAGCAGCCTGGAGTACCGCCTTCCACCCAAGTCCCCGACTGCTCGTGGTAAATCTGCCCATATTCACTTCCGGTCCACAAGGTTACAATTCATGCTGACGATGCGAAGTTGCATCTGGGTTTCGCAAGCGGTACAGGACGAAGGCTGGCTGTGGACGTGGTGGGACGATATTGCAATGGCAAATGACGCCCGCTGCCAGTCGCTACAAGAGGCCTGAAATGCCTGCGGACTGGCCTTGGGAATGTCTCGAAGATTGTGGGAGGAAGCGAAGGGGGGGGTTGAAGACGCATTTGAGGAGGATATTCTATTCCTGATGATGTTTGATGACGCTAGGCAAGCTGAAAGTCTGCGTGGCAGCAACTATAAAGTACTGTAATGGAGTGATGATTGACAATCATTGAAGAGAAAATTGTATAGAACAAAATCAGTGAGGGACCGCAGGGAGTTGATGAAATAACCTCTGAAAAAGCATGGTTTGGTGGTGATGTCAATCTTCCCGTGTTCGATCTCAACCCCAGATCGCTTCACCTCTGTAGATCGGAATGCACTCCACCTCAAGGGTCTGATAACGGGTGATGGTTCAATGGAGGCCTGGAACTTTGGCCGTCTCTAAAGGGCACTGGCACAGTATTATTTTACCTTGATGCTCTTTTGACTGGGCCACTTACCACAATTACTGTGTGGCTGTGAGAGAGGGTAGCACGCCTGTACTCCTGGTGCAACACATATTTGTTACGGTCCGGAGACCATTTGAGGAATACCTCGTGTCGCCATAAGAGGCCGTCGCGGCGTATCTTTTCAGCAAACTTTTACATTCGCTTCGAATAAAGGAGCATTTATAAAATTGTAGTGAACCGGTGAGATGAGGGTGAGGTAAGAGAAGAATGACGTAGGCTTGGCTTGGGCACGTGTAAGTGGTACAACGCGTCTTTTCGGGGCGCGTCCTCCAACAGACCTTAATTAAAACCCAGCATACCCATGGGCGCAGGCCGTCTCAATAAACCTCGATATTGACAGCACTCCTACGTACACAAGCTTCTGATTTCTTCTCTACCGTCTCATATTCCACGTACACTGGTACACGATCATACAATTTCTTCTCCCGCAAGTCTCTCATCATGGCTCGTAAAGCCAAGTCGAGGCCAGAACCTGCTGAAGAACCGGAGCAGCAAGACGGCACCGACGCCGAGGAAGAAGACCTTTCTGTGGCAGATCCTCCTACGGTCGAGCCCTACGATGTTCTCCAAGTCTCCCAGACAGCAACACCAGATGATATCAAGTCAGCTTACCGCAAGCTCGCACTTAAGCACCATCCTGACAAAGCCCAGCCAGAGGATCGAGAATCTGCGCGCGAGAAATTCCAAGAGATCGCATTCGCATACGCTATCCTCAGCGATGAGCGTAGACGCAAACGCTACGACGCCACTGGTAACACCGCAGAGAGTGCGAACATCGAAGATGACGACTTCGATTGGGCCGATTTCTTCCGAGAGCAGACTGCTGCCATGGTCAATGCAGACATGATTGAGCAAGTCAAACGGGAGTATCAAGGAAGTGAGGAGGAGAGGGCGGATGTGCTGGCAGCCTACGAAGAAGGCGAAGGTGACATGGACGCAGTATTCGAAAGTGTCATGTGCAGTGAAGTCTTGGTGGACGAAGACCGTTTCAGACAAATGATTAACGAAGCAATCGCCAAGGGCGAGGTCGAAGCGCATGTAAAGTTCACCAAGGAAGGAAAGAAGAGCCGTGCCAGAAGACGGGCGAATGCGAAGCAAGAAGAGCAAGAAGCACGAGAATACGCTCGCGAGCTTGGCGTAGAGGACAAGCTGTTTGGCAAGAAGGATGCCCCAAAGAAGAAGGCGAAAAAGGCAGAGGACGATACCGATGCGCTGCAAGCACTCATCCAACAACGCCAACAGTCCCGCGCGGAGAACTTCTTCGATGACCTGGAGGCCAAGTATGGCGGAGGTGCGAAGAAGAGCAAGCGGAAGACCATGGATGAGCCACCAGAGGAAGCATTCCAGAAGAATGCAAAGAAGGGCAAGAAGAGCGCAAAGGCTTGAACCCGCACTTGCGGCTGATTGCATCTTGCATATTCCTGCACAGTTTTCGACAAGCGTGGCGTTTGGTGCTCTGGGCTTTTGCTTACACGAAGGACTTTCTGGACATCAAAAGCATCTGGGGATATTATGCTAATGAAATTGAACGAAGAGGGCTGACTCTCATCTAACGGGCTGACGTTGTGTTGGCGCTTTTGAGTGGCGGGAGCGGCGCATAAATGATGAGATGGGCTCCTATGCGGGCTTGGTCTCTCAGATGGGTATCTACAGGTAGCTTACCACATAGCTCAACGAACAGGAATTGGACCTTTCTATTCCTGTCCTCGATTGTGTTGATAGAACAACGAGATGGAAGAGAACTTGCTGCACAATCATACAATGCAGGCAGCTCTCCGCACTTTTCGATTGCCAATAGTGTCCGTGGATAATGCGGCAAACACATGTTACCTGCATGTCGATCAAATGCAGTTGATAACGAGTCAGGCGCAGTATAGATGACTGGTAAAATAGTACGATTGCGACTTCTCAATCTCACCAGATGATACCTAGACAAACGGCACGGTCCACATGCCATCTTTCCGCTCCGGCATTCACCCGTCCGGGGCCCGGTCTTGAACTATTTTCTTCTAGATGTGGAGCATGGAGATAAATAAAAGATAGCACGAAAACTAATAAGGAAGCGAGAAATTTTGTGGTGGCCACGGAATTAAACGGTCTTTTGATGCATCTGCCACATCTCCCTGGCCTGGAGTCTTCATGGAGAATGGTGATCGACTGACAGCACAGATGGCTAGGGAAGATGTGATAGACTGAGACCAAATCGACACGGTGCAGACGCGTAGACCCGATATTCGCCTACGCGGAAATAGCAAATTGTTTGCGGAGAATACGCAGTTGGTCCGTGTCCTCCATGCACAAGGATCCTGGAGGAGAATCCCAGAGGTGTTCTGGAAGAGATGATCAGATCTTCTGTTTGAGGTTTAAGTGGTTGCAGCCGACACCACGTCTATTCAGGAGAGACAGCGGGAGGCTGAAGATGGTTATGGCCAACTAAGTTACCGGATGTTGGGCATTATTTTACTTAGCAAGATTCAAAACTTGACAGACAAGGGGATTAAGACCCCTGGTTTGTCGGGTTAGCGATGCCACGCCGACAAGGTGATGATGGATGATGATGATGACTGTGGATGGGACGGCATCTGGCTCGTCTATGGGTTTTTGGGACTGAAAGGCCTCCATTTCTTCACTTGCAAGCCACTGCGGGAGCCCTAGCTCGATTTTCCTTTTAAGCATGTCTCTTCCGCCAAACAGAAATAATGTCAAATGTCAGAATTAGCCATCAGCATGCGCCGGTCGCCAATGATGTGAATGCATCCGTAGACGGTTGGCACATCGGCCAGAGAACGATTGGATGATGCGTCTTGGGAGTAGGGAAAAAGGAGTCATGTTTGTTCGGTCCAGAAAAGAAATTGTTCGGGCAGAGAGTACAACCAAGCAAACATTTCAACACAAAGAGGGTCGTAGGTGAAGACTTCAACAGGGATAATACTGTAGAGGGACAAGGCAGAAAGAAATAATAACGGATGAGGACCAAATGGATGGATTGTTTGGGCGCAAGTCCTGGTTCTGGTTCCTCATCAGTCCTCCAGGTCCTCTTGACTTTCACTCTCACTTGAATGAATGAGCCACTTGAGGCTTGGCGAGTTTTTTTTCTAGCAGTAGAAGACCCGAGCCGCTCTCTTATTCCCAAACTGCGCTTTTTTGCCTGCAATCCCTCACATTCAACCCCCTTAACAACTTTCCACATCGCCCTCTTCATCGCGTAGAGGGTTATCTGGCACTGTCAACTTATCAGTTGTCGTGCCTCTCATCTTTCTCTCCAGCAGAGATTGATCTTTCCGCCGCAGCAGAGCTCCGATCGTCCTCGTTCGGAACTGCCTGCGTGTTGTGAATCTCCTCTCAGGTTTTCCCGGGAAATAAAAAACCACCACTGGCACCTCACACTGCCACCAGCACAAAGAGCGGCTTCCGTTCATTCGAGACAGTCGCCGCTTCGTGGTCCAAAACCCGGAGACACCATCATCTTCTATCGCTCATTAACCTGCAGGTTCGGACGACTTATCCAGCCAAAAAGCTGCGTTTGTCATCCCGCTTCGTTTCAGCCTTTCAGTCAACCTTGCACACTTTGGCCTGCGCTGCCTAGGAAATACTCATCTTAATCTGATGACATCCTCTCCTCCGCAGTCTACCACAAGTCGATCGAAGCCTGCTGCGTCTGCCACTGGCGCACAAAGCTCAAACCTCGCGAACGGATCGAATTTGGCTGCTCAAGGCCGAAACTCGCTCCCATCCGCCACCAGTCCTTCCTCGTTCAAACCAAATGCATCGGAGCCCAACAAAATGTCAGCAGCAGTTGGAGGTGCTCCGCCCACACACAATCATAGCGAGTCTATGAACGGAAGAAATCCCACCATACCTGCGATTCCCTCTGTCAACGGGAATGTGTCTCTGCCAGATTCTACTAGCAAGCCTTCTATGACAGTCACACCTGCAGGCGCTACAACCAACGGAGGCGCATCAAGCGGTCCTCAGAACAAGCCTGGAATACAGTTCGGCTCGATAGGAATGGCCAACGCAAATTCGCCTGCAATGGGCACGCCTTCCTTGGCTCTTCAAAATTCTTCCAATCTCAGCGTCGCTGGATTGAACCCTGGAGCGACATCACCATCAAACTCTCCATCTCCCATTCCTCAGCCAGCTGTTGTCAGTGGGGGACGACCTCCATCCTCGTTCCAGGGCCAGGGCAATGGTTACACTTTCGGACAGATGCCAACTCCGGCCGATCCGTCGGATCCAAGCGTAAGAAAGCTATGAAAGTACCACATGAGATTTTTACTGACTATATAGCAGGGTTTGTCCCGCCCAATGTCCCAGCTGCAGTTCGGTGCTCAACAAGACCACATGAGACGAGGCTCTTCCCAGTCCGTCCATAGCGATGTTGGCGGCCCTGGTCTTCCGACTGGTCCTGGTCGCGGTGGCTATCAAGGACAAGGCGGCCGTGGTCGAGGTTTCAACCCGTCGTATCAGCAACCTATGCAGTACTCTCCTCACCAATCCTTCCGCCCTCCGTCCAACGGTCGCGTGATGCAAGGTGGATACCAAGGCAGAGGTCAACAACTTCCGCACTATCAAGGCTCACCAGCCATGGGCACGCGCAGCCCGGCGCTTGTCAACGCTACCCCCGGAACCCCGAATATGAACCCGTTGCATATGGTCGGCGGCATGCAAGGAATGCCAGGACAACCCAATGGATACTATATGGGACCCCAACATGTAAAGAGCCACCCAGCGCTGATTTCTTCTTCCCGTGATACCGCAAAAGACAGAGGCAACTCTACGAGAGCCCGAGGCCGTGGCAACCGACAAGCTGGTCGCGGCAGAGGCGTTGGTAGAGGTGGACCAGAGAGAGGACCCCGTTTCAGCAGAGATCCCGCCTCTGACCACTATCGCCCGGAATTTGCGAATCGTCCCCCTGTTTTGCAAACCCCCAAAATCTTCCCTTTTCCAGATCTTTCTCCCGAAAGCGGTAATTTTGAACATTTTCTGACTAAGAGAGCACAGGGCTTCGGTCTCCCCACCCAAGCTGATCCTAGCATACAGATGCTGTACCAACAGCAGTACTATGGACCAGGTGGCATGCAGGGTCAATACCCTCCTCAATACATGCAGCCACAATCTCCCCGCCCCCCCTTCCAGCAGAACGCCTATGCGCCCAACATGCAGCCTGCCTACAGCAACCAGGGTGCACCTCCATCGATGTCGAGACAATCTTCTCAGATGTCTGCGCCTGAGCGACCGGGCTCGAGCATCGGCCAGCAGCCGCACACACCGGGACCTTCTGGGCCTCCGCAGGCTGCCCGCACTCCCAGTGTCTCTGCGCAAAAACCCAGTTACACAATTCCTCCCAAGAAGAGTGCTGCCATCATAATCAAGAACACCGCAGGCGAGGTCGTTTCTTTCGCTAAGCCTCCAGCTTCTCCAGCAACTGCAACACCCGTCACTGTTATAGCTGCTCCTCCTCCTCAACCAGTGCCCACTCCTCCTAGCCGTACAGCCAGTGCCGCCGACAATGCGCACAACCGTACCGATAGTGCTGCCGCAAAGACCGCGGAAGAGGCAAGGAAGTCCATGCAAGAAGCCATTGCCAAGAAGATCGCAGAGGACGAGGCTAAGAGCAGAGCCGAAAAAGAGTTGGCTGAAAAGGCGCAAATGGACAAGGAAGCAGCAGAAGCCGCGGAACGTGAGGCTGCTGAAGCCAAAGCAAGAGCCGATGCACTGGAGAAAGAAGCTGCAGAGGCTGCGGCTCGCAAGGCTGAGGAAGACGCTGAAGCAGCCAAGGCCGTCGAAGAGGAGAAACCGGAAGAGCAACCGGAAGAGCAGCCGAAAGAGCAGCCGGAAGAGCAGCCGAAAGAGCAACTGGAAGAACAACCGGAAGAAAAGCCAGAGGAGCAGCCAGAAGAGAAGCCCGAGGAGAAATCGTCGGAGCCAGCTAAAGCCGAGGAAGAGGAGATTGACTACGACGCGATCGAGGCTGAACTGGCAGCACAGGAAGCCGAGGAAGCACGCCTAGAAGAAGAATACAACAAGAAGAAGGCTGCCAAGCTCGAAGCCCAACGAAAGAAAGAGCAAGAAGAGGCTGCTGCTTACGAAGCCAACATGAAAGAACTGGAGCGCAAAGCTGAAGAGGCGGAGCTCGCTCGCGAAAAGGAAAAGGCCGATGGGGCATCTGGCGATGAGACCAGCAAGAAGTTGTTTGCCGAGCTCAAGGCCAATCCTTTGGGTACTCCTGCCTCGACCGAGAGTCCTCCTGCTCAGACCCCCGCCGAGAGTGGTACTGCTACTCCTGTTTCGGATGTCTCGATGCCACCTCCAGCAGCAAAGGCTCCTGCGAAACGTGGCAAGGCCGCCGAACTAACTCTTGACACTAAGAAGCCAATTGAGCCGCCTGAGCCTAGCGCCACTTTGAAGTCTCTACAAGCATCTCAAAAGCTGGATGATCTGTCCAAGGTGTCATACCCCACGGACATCACAGCACCTGATTCTTCACTGAACGCCGATGCGCCGGCTGACCGCAAGTTCAAATACGACAAAGAATTCTTGCTGCAATTCCAGGATGTCTTCAAGGAGAAACCCACATTAGACTGGGACCTCCGAATACGGGACGCTTTGGGTGATGGCGATTCTTCTGCTCGAGCCGGTGCTTCTGCCAGGACGCCTTCAGGCATGGGTAACCGCAGTGCATCTTCTCGTGGACCTCCAGCCATGAGCAACTTCGGCGGACCGATGGGTAGCTTTGGTGGTGCTCGTGGCAACCTACCTCCTGGCACGACCTCTGAACAGCGCTTTGCTGCCTCCAATGCTGCTGCTCGTGGCGTGCCAAGCAGCAACCCCTTCGCTCAATTTGGCCGGCCCGGCCAAATGGCGCCTGCTATGGGACGCACTCCCTCCAACAATCCTCTTGGTCCTATCCCTGGCTCTCCACGCATGGCTGGTGGTGCAAGCCGAGGCGGATCTCGTGCTGAGAGTAAGCGCTCCAAACAGAACACTGGCCACGGCCACGGAGACAATAAATCAATGCCCCTTACCGCCGGCATGAACATTGGATCGCTCGAGGTCTCATCCACCGGATGGAAGCCTCGCAGTATTGGCCAGAATATCGTCCCTGGCCCTGCCCTTGGTGGCGATGGCTTAATGGAGCCTGATGTGGTGCAGCGAAAGGTCAAAGCTGCTCTCAACAAGATGACTCCAGAGAAGTTCGACAAGATCGCGGACCAAGTCTTGGAGATTGCTGCCCAATCTAAACACGAATCCGACGGCCGCACCCTACGCCAAGTCATTCAACTCACATTCGAGAAAGCCACCGACGAAGCTCACTGGGCACCTATGTACGCTGCGTTTGCCCGCAAAATGTTGGAGAGTATGAGCCCTGATATCCGAGATGAGGGCATCAAAGACAAGAATGGCAATGTCGTCACTGGTGGTAATCTATTCCGCAAGTACCTCCTCAATCGTTGTCAGGAAGAGTTTGAGCGAGGGTGGAAGGTCAATCTCCCACCGCAACCTGAAGGCAAAGGCGAAGAGGTCATGCTTTCCGATGAGTATTACATCGCTGCTGCCGCCAAGAGACGTGGCTTGGGTCTGGTCAGATTCATTGGTGAGCTGTTCAAGTTGTCCATGTTGACAGAGCGTATCATGCACGAGTGTGTCAAGAAGCTCGTCGACTACGAGGGTACTCCTGATGAAGCAGAAATCGAGAGCTTGACAGGCTTGCTGCGCACTGTTGGTAGACAGCTCGACAGCCCTGAAAGCAAGGGTGCCGGACGTATGGACGTCTACTTTGAACGCATCAACGCGGTCATCGTCCTTCCAGATCTGCCGAGTCGTTTGAGATTTATGCTGATGGATATTGTTGATCTCCGACGGAAAGGTTGGGTCTCTAAGGCAGACGACAAGGGTCCAAAGACTATTGCCGAAATCCACGAGGAGGCCGAGCGAAAGAAACAAGAAGATGATCTCAAGAGACTGGCTACGCAAGGTGGCGGACGGGGTGGAGGCAGACTGCCCATGGGCCGTGGCGATGCCCGCAGCTTCAGCAACTTTGGTGGCCAAGTGCCGCCACCGGACAATTCGAACCGAGTTGGGACCGATGATCTTCGAAGACTTGGCAATCGCAATGCTCGCAACCCAAGTCACACCGGAACTGGCTCGCTCGGCCCTCCAAGTATGCTCAGTGGACGTACCAATAGTGGCCGTCGTGGTCTTGGACCGGGTGGCTTGCTCAGCCGTGGAGAAGACAGTAACACAAGCAGCCGGACTGGAACACCACCAGCTGGTAAGGATAAGAAAGATGAAGCCAGCACGAATGCTTTCAGGTAAGACGGGGTCCCGAATATCTTCATGAAGTGGTACTAACTTTTTGCTACAGTGCTCTCGCCGCCCTTGAAAACGAAGGACCTGGCTCACCGCCATCGAATCCCGCATCTCCTCCCACACAAAAGTCGCAGCCGAATATCGAACCCGAACAGTCATCATCGGCGGAGAAGAATGCCGAATGAACTCGACAGCTCGATCGAAATTGTACAACATTATTCAATGAACTCACTAATATTCGACGGCCGCTTGTGGGGAGGGTTGTGAAGATGTGCATTGATACCCGGCGCGAGCCACATGTTTAGCATTTACAGCACAGCGGACCACTTTTGCTCTGGACAAAAAATCTTCCGCCATCGAGTTCACTCCAGAAGACTTTCGATTCGACCCGACAGCGATAGAGAATGTGTTTCACTTCGCATACCTTGCGTCTTCATCTACTGGTTGGGTGGAGCATTTTCGGCGTTGTGTGTTACTATCATTACACAAAAGTGCAGAAGCGAGCAAAGAAGGCATGATGGCTTGCATATTCCACGCTGCTGAGCTCCTTTCTGAGATGAGGAACTTTTTATTGATATGCTTTCTCGTCATTAATGGAGAGGGAAGGAATGCGTTGCGGGAAGAAAAGTGTTTTCAAAGGTGGGAAGAGGCATGGAAACACAACGAGCATGCCGACCGATCATGCGTGGATAATATTGTGCCTCGCCTCTACGATCGGTTGCTCCGAAAGTCTGTCGTCGACTTCCAGTGAGGTCGAGCACACCAGGCGAGAGTGGTTGTCTTCTGTATTGTACATTGACGAATTCCAAAGATTAAATTATGTTCATCGACGTCTTTGTTGCACTGTGCCGTGAACATGAGGCCTACACTCACGACTATGCGCTAGGAAGGTATCCGTCTCGCCCGTGAGCGCAAAGCTTCGCCAGCGGACTTTGCTTCGTCCGCTGCCTTTCTCCTTGCCTCTTCCTCCGCTTCATACTCTCTGCTAATCAACCTTGCATGCCGGTCTTCCCTCTGTCGTCTCTGTGCTTGCTGCATTTTTCTCCTGCTCACTCGCTTGTTCTCGTCTTCTTTCTCTCCTTGAGCTTCTTTGTGTAGCTTCTTGAGTTGGCTTTCTGATAGCGTCCAAGGCCTTGAGAGGGTCGACTTCAAGAAAGCCATGCGAGAGGCAACCAAGGCCATCTCGTGATTTGTGTCATTAACGACGGACAGGCGAAGGAGCGTGAGTTGACGCGAGGATCGGAATGTCGAGAGCGTGCCCTTGGCTTGCACCACCACTCCAACGTCCAGTGTCGCAACCGTCTTCTGGAGAAGTTCTTCCTCGGTGGGCTCGGCAGGTGCCGCAGGTTGACGTTGCGGCATGGGCTTTGTGGGCACATTCACTACCATGGCGTTTGCATTGTCCTTCTTCTCCCTTTCGGGCCTTGGACAGGTCACGTCGAGGGTGGCTCCGCTGCTGTCGTCGATTGTGAAGAGCCAGAACTTTTCGAAATATTGTTCAAAAACCACGATCACACCAACCACTTGGACAAATTGGATAGGGTGGTTCAGATAGAAGAGTAGGAGTGAGGATGAGGGGGCAGCATCGCGCCGATGGCGATGGTCCGTCGGATCATGTCGGGCAGCATTTATGGTTATGTCGGTGTATTTGTGGTGAGGTTTCAAGGTGTGGTGTATGTCGCGGGCGGTGAGTTTGACCCATTTCGACCAGGTCTCGGATGCTTTGAATGAGTAGGCAGGGTAGAATGTTAGGTGGGTTGGGTCGGAAGGGCTGACGATATCATGCGGGCGAGGGCCGTGGTCGGGTTTCTGCATTCATTTGGAACAACAAGTGTCGAGTATATCGTTGCGATGTCGACCACAGTCTCAGACTATCCCCGCGCCGATGAGTTGAGCAACGAGCGATGTCGCGTCCGGCTTCACGCGCCTTGTCCAGAAACAAATCCGGTGTTTGTCCGGCTACGGCTATAGCGGCACAAGCAAGCATGTAACAGTGTTGTAATGACCAGTGATACGTGCATCCTAACTTAGCATCTCCACGCAAACATTGCACCTTACAGTAATGGCGAATACAGCTGCAGAAAACAGGCTACAGGCGCTGGACTTGCCCTAAGCTTAGAGGCATCATAATTATTGCCATTGCCGCGGCCACTGAAGAGGGCGCAAATGGCAATCAGTATCGTCCTTCCGCAATCGCAATCGGTCGTTGACCGACTTCGCTTGTCCTGTTTTGTTCCTTCTGCAATTTCATCATATCATGTCGATTTGTTGTTGAGCGTTTCTTTCTATCTATATTGTTCTTCAAGCCTTCTACCAGGCCCTGTCTTTTGTCGCTTGATAAAGTTTCATGTCACCCAGCCAAGTCTTTACCCATGAGACGAGTGGAAAGCGTCATTAGCCTGAGATTCGCCCCAATTGGAGAAAAAGCTTAAGCGGTCTTGGATTTGATGTCGAGCGGTACCACTTATCAGCAGCACTCGGAGCGTCATGATGTCGAGTTGCAATCAACGTTGACCGACGGCAATGGCCGATCCAAAGAGGCACAGCTGGGTAGACATGATCCCCAAACAGACGAGGGCGCTGCATCAGGCTCGTCCGAGACCCTCGCATTCCAGTTGGCCACCCACAACGATGGCGCCCTCGAGAGGACTCCGACGGCGCAAGACTCACCGGCCCGACCTGAGCAAGCTCAACGGATGGTGACTACTGCATCCGCAGCCGGTCCAGTCCATTCGGTCTTCACCGCGAATCAGAAACGATTTATAGTCTTCATGGCCTCGTGGGCAGGGTTCTTCTCCCCTGTCTCCGGCCAGATATACTTTCCCGCCTTGGTCCCCCTAGCGAACGACTTGCACGTTTCCGCCTCTCTCATCAACCTGACGTTGACGTCCTATATGATTTTTCAAGGCCTCGCCCCGACGTTTGTGGGAGATTTCGCAGACGCTGCTGGACGGCGTCCTGCATATGCTGGTATGCCTTCCTAATCCTGGCACGCTCGTTACTGGTTCCACTGACGCGCCCATAGTTTGCTTCATTGTTTATCTTGTGGCGAATATCGGCCTCGCATTACAAGACAGTTATGCTGCTCTTTTCGTCCTCCGATGCGTTCAGAGCACAGGTAGCAGCGCCACCATCGCCATGTGCAGTGCCGTGGTGTCCGATGTCGCTACTGCCGCCGAAAGGGGCAAGTACATGGGCTTCACACTCGCTGGGTCGCTGCTAGGCCCTGCCATCGGACCTGTCATTGGTGGTGTCCTGGCTCAATTCCTTGGATGGCGTGCTATATTCTGGTTTCTGACAATCATGGGTGCAACGTTTTTGATCATTTTTGCAATCTTCTTTCCCGAAACAGGTGAGTTGCACTATCGAGAACACGCAACGAATGGTGACAGGCTGACCTTCATCCGCAGCGCGCAATCAAGTCGGAAACGGATCCATACCGCCCAAGGGTTGGTCTATGTCTTTGATGAATTACCTGGCCATCCGAAAGGCTCGAAAGCTCGGTCAAGATCAACAATTCACAGATGAAGCTCAAGGCGTCACTTCGCCGAAGAAAAAGACCGGGTTTCGCTTTCCCAATCCTCTTCGTTCAATGGCACTGATCTTCGACAAGGAGAACTCTCTCCTGCTTTTCTACAACGCCTTCCTCTTCGCTTCCTTCTACGATGTCACAGCTTCGATACCAACACAGTTCGAGGAAATATACAATTTCAACGTGCTCCAAATTGGTCTCTGCTACATTCCCTTCGGATTTGGGTCCATGTGTGCAGCACTGGTCAATGGTCAACTGTTGGACCGCAACTTTGCCCGCTGGTGCAAGAGACTTGGGGTCAAGATCAGGAAGGGACGGAATCAAGACCTGAGCGACTTCCCCATTGAGAAGGCGAGACTACAAATTGCAATTCCAGCTTCGTATAGCGCAGCGATTCTGGTGTGCATATTCGGTTGGATTATGGATGTGAACGGCCCCCTCGCCGCCATACTGGTGGTGCTTTTCTTTGCGAGTTTCAGCATGTCCATTGCTTTCAACGTGACGAGTACACTGCTTGTCGACTTCTACCCGACGGCGCCGGCTACGGCCACAGCAGCGAACAATGTCGTCAGATGTCTCTTGGGGGCTGGTGCTACGGCTGCGATCATTCCGATGATTGAGGCTATGGGAAGAGGCTGGACGTTTACGTTCTTGACGTTGTTCCTGATTGCTACGTCGCCGATGCTCTGGATTGTGTATTTCCGTGGGATGACGTGGCGAGGTCAACGGAACGCGAGAGAAAAGAAGGCCCGGGAGGCCAAGGAGGAAAAGCTGAGGAGGAAGAGCGGAGGTGAGAGTGGTTCTCCGCTGCCAGAGGATACTGTGGGTGGGCAGGAGAAGACACCCATGGGTGGCAACCTGCCGGAGATGGTTGGCATTGTTGAAAAAGAAAAGGAAGAGAATCAAGTCGCAAACGAGTCAGGAGAAACGATTGACAAGGATCATGAAGGTGTTCGCAATGACACTGAACATGAGGGTCACGACGGGCTGTATAGGACCTTGTCATATCATTCTGAGTACTGAAAGGGAAAGGATCTGCCCGACGCATGCAGAGAACCCGGGGAGCCGAACGAAAACAAGGCCTGTCCTATGGATCCACTGGTGAAGACCTCAGCATCTGAAGTGTGCTGATCGACATCTAAGTTCCTTCTTCGATATCGTCAATTGTGCTTTCAGCGACTACCCTGAGCATGTCTGGCCCAGTTCGTACATCGCACTGAGATTGTTAGCACGGAAGTGCACTTCAAGGTGGGTGGACTAGGGTCTCCATTGGCGGGAAAACAGAATCGGACTACACCATGCAAGCCCGCCGATAACCAGCACTCCTCCGGCATTCATGGTTGGTTCACAAGCCCGGCAATCGAGACAACAACCCTATCGGCGGGCCGTGCTAAGATTTGCAATACAGAAGTATACCAAGTATGTCGACTACCTCTTTTCAAGTGACACGAAGTCGCAGAGCACCTGCTTGAGACCTCCATGGACTGCAGGCCGCTTCAATAGCCCCCTTGCATTCCAGCCTGATCGAGTAACTTCACCATGATTCTCTCTCACTCATCTCAGCGACCTGGCCATAGGCCAAAATTGAGCATCCTGTACTTCTTACCTCAGCGAGGGCCTGGAGCAACACTCGCAGACGCTCAACCTCGTTCAGCCTGCCTCGGTTTCAGACACTGGCGTTCTCATAATCACCGGCCCCTGAAGTGCCTGCATAGCCGCGGACATGCCTCCTCAATCGAACGAAGAATACGAGTTGCGGTGTGCGCAAGCCTTATCCGACGAAACGATTGCCGTGGAAGGCATGCTAGATGAGGAACGTGCACTGCTCCCAGCAAGAGATGCTGATATTGGTGGCAACGGAGACGAGGCTACAACAGAAGCAACTGCTGCGCTGATAGCAAAATCATCGCCTTCACAGCCATCCTCGGAAAGTCAAAAAGTCATCCGGCGAAAACGTGTCCCAGGCACGGCCCCGGACCCGGAACATTCCAATGAACGCACGATGGGGGAACCTCAAGATAGCCTGCTACCCCCGTCGAAAGGCTCCTTCAGTATTGCAAGAGCTCGGGTTCCCAAGACTGGGACAATCAACAATTGGTGGATTGAAATATCGTCATGTATCCTGGCAATCGCAATGCTGTTTGCAATTGCGATGATAATTGATCAATTATCAAGGTCGTTCTTTGCCCGAATGGCCTTATGGCATTTCAATCAACGCCATCATCTCAGCAGGTGCAACTATCATAAAGGTGGCGGTTCTGTTCGTTATTGCAGAAGGACTCAGCCAGCTGAAATGGGAATGGCTAAAGGAACCCCGGCCGCTGACAATTCTGACGAGCTACGATGCCGCGACTCGAGGACCCCTAGGCTGTTGTCAGCTGATGTTCAACCTACGAGGCCGCAGTCTTATTGCCAATCTCGGTGCCGTCTTGACCATCTTGACTCTGCTGATCGACGTCACCACTCAACAAGTCGTGTCTTATCACGATTGCAGAGTGCCCTCGAGCTCTCGGAATGCATCAATTCCGCGGTCAAGTAGGTTCTCTAAATTTGATAGCTCTGGTCTTGGAGAATCACTGGACCTACCTCGAGAGATCTCTGTGTTCGGTACAGGAGTGTTCATCCATAGATGCTGGCCAACTCTCAGAAACTCTCGATAGGGTTTGTGACAATGCCTGGGAAGAAACGGACGACATTTCTGGCCATCGCTACGTGACCATGACAGATCCACGATGTATCAACGCTACAACGAACCAAACCCTGATGGATCATGGCTGCCCGGCGAGTCGAAATTCAACGCCAGCGAAGAGTGCCTAGATATCATCACAACTCTTTTCTACGAAGATTGCTATTATCAGATAGATATCGAAGTTTACCAGAAGCTCGGCGACTTTATCACAAGTTTCTGGACTGGCAATGTCACATGGCTTGACGCAATTCCGCCATATCAAGCTCCAGCCCACCAGCACGTGTTATACAATAATGGTTTGCTGAACTTCGATAGCATCAATACAACGTTTAGCAATATTGCGCAGTACCTTACCACTTATTTGCGCCAAAACGGAGACGCAGACTACAGCAAACCTGCCCTGGGAGTCATATTCCAAGAATCAACCTGCATAGGAATGCACTGGATCTGGATGACGGTCCTGGCCGCCGTGGTCTTTCTTACTACCTTGTTCCTCTTCTTCACGATCATGCAAGCAGAAGTTACCAATGATTCTACAATCAGAGGCTGGAAATCGTCTCTGCTACCACTGGTCTTTCATACTCTGGAAGGTGCCGAGGGTGCATACCCAGCTGGGCAGCTGGAGATCAAGCAAATGGAGAAGCTCGCAGAACAAGTACGTGTATGTCTTCGTCCAGCTGATGGAGTAATAGATAAGTAGGGGCAGTCACGAGGCGCATCGGCGCATATTGTTGGTATTACAGATCAAACCTGCATATCGCCGTGCGGGCTATGCTTTCCTACCAGGAAACCTCACGTGGATGGTTCGTTATTCTGCGGCGCTTTGTCGGGTAGGGCTGCAGAGTTGGAAAACGAGGAATAATATTGTTCGTTCGAGTGAGTTAATATACACTTTCCTTCACCAGGATCCCCATAATTCTCGTGGTCAGTTGCGTCAACCAATCCCAGTGCCACCCGATGCAAAAGCCCATGGCGTGAATACTGGTTGAATGCATGAGCATCTCGATGATTCGGATTCATACGCACGTAAAGCATGGCATCATGCAATGCTGGTAATGATGTTCAAACACTTGACGTTGATGGATGTCCCCGAACCCGAAAGCCATGAAGGTCGGATCATGCTTCCGCCCTGGGTATATTGCTTTTCATATCGCTTACGACTGTGTCAGAAAGCTCGACTTTACCTCGGGACCTCGTTCCGGTAGGCTGCCGTGCTTACAGCCTCATCCCGTCCAACTAATGGCCTGCCCTGGAAAGGGCCATCCACAACTGTGCCCCTTCATCCGCGTCCTTTTGTTCGAGCAAGACGTGTAGCGTCACTTTGACGTCAAAACATGACCGTCCTGACTTCACATCATTCGGACAGTGGCTCTGCTCTGATGATGGAGTTGATACGATCACCGCGTCGTTTTGCAAGGGCTCTATGTCGCACTACGGTGGTATAATATGAGCATCGAACCCAGCCTCGTCCAGCAAGATCCTTTTGTTTCGTCAACAGCATACGAAGATCTTACTTTCGGGACAAATTCAGGCCACAATGACCGATACGTCCAATTACCGCGCCGCCGACGACAAGTATGAAGCTCAGAACGATTACAAAGTCGATCCAACGGGCGACCTTAACGACGACAGTTACGTGAGGTCCGGCGACAGGACGATTCCCGTGCAGAAGGATAGTGCTTCTATCGAGGACCCCATCCAGCCTCCGACGTCGAATAGCGATGCTCAGCTCGGTAACTTTGGGTGGTGTCAGAGGGTAGGAATTGTCTGTGCTGACTGGCTTGTAGAACAAGATGAGAAGGAAGCCATTGACAAGAGCAACATCATCAAGGGTCGGACACGCCATGCGAAGCCGGTGGGGTCATACTCTGAGGGACCGGATGAGGATGATCTCCCGAAGGAGGTCAAGTCAGGAGAGGATGGTACTTCCGCTACCCGTTAGTGGTTGAGACGTTGGGGAAAGGAGACTCTGTTTTGCCCCATTAGCGAGTCCAGTATACGAAGAGGTTGTTATACCACAATAGTTCATGGCTTCAGTCATCTCCGTTGCTCGTCCTCTTATTGCTCACGGGGGATCAAGGCCAACCCATTTCGGGATCGAAACTTATCGACGTCGCATAATTGCATCCGGGGTAATGATCAAAAAACGTTGGAAGAAGCCGTTCCCCGCGATTTTGACGTCAGGCTGACCTGCCTTTTGCTGATGGAGGGAGTGTAATCCCGATGCTCTGGAGGCTGTTTCTAAAGCTAAGGCGGACGGGGGAGTTGGGTGTGGACTTCGTCGTGGGACCTGATATCGAGGGTAGCCACCAGGAGCTCAGCGTACATTCGAGAAACTTCAACATCAAGCGCAAAGGATGCATGCAATGGATATTGTGCCCCGGAACCAAAGAAGCTATCTCGAGACCCCACCGATATCCGGTGCTAGCGCATTTAGTGATTGGCTGGCCCCCGTTTTGACGGTCTAGTCCCAACTCTAGTAGTCAGTGCCGCATGAACTTTGGGAACATCTACATCGATCGCAACATGGGGAAGGACCTGATGGAACGAGATGACTGGGACAAAAGTACGATGCTGTTGAGAATGATAAAGTTGATCCTCTTTTCAACGAGGCAAGGTCTCGGTCCCCGCAGTGATGTAAATATGACTGATATACTATCCACAATGTAGGTAAGGCTTTCCGGAGAAGTGCTTTGCGTCTTCTGGCGTGATTGCTCATATCGAGATCGACCACAAACTCATCGTATCATATCTCATGGTAGCGGTGTCCATGACCGGCGATGGTGCCTAGCTGTGCCTGGCTGTGATGCCTATCTTGTGTAACATCATGCTGCCGATCTTCCTTTCTCTGTTTGTTTCCCCCTAGTTCTCACACGGCTTTGAGGTCCGGACGAGACTTCCGCATGCTCGACCACCTCCGACGCAGGCAACATCGAAATCAACGCCTAATTTTCAGGCAGGTACCCGTGAGTGAAGTCATATTGACGCCAAGTTTCGTGCAACAAAAACATATATATCTGGCCTTGAAGCCTCCTACCAATTCACCCACAATCAATCAACCAAATTCAAACACTGTCTAACACTGACACTCAACCATCACACAAACCAAACCCCCTCTAGGTCAACACCATCAAAATGTCCGGCAACGATAACCCAGGAAACTTCGCCAACCGCCCCAAGGAGGAGGTCCAGGAGATCGCAAGCAAGGGTGGACAAGCAAGTCACAACAGCGGCTTTGCCTCGATGGATCCAGACAAGCAGGTCTGTTGACATCCTTCCTCCCAAACACCAGCAGCATGCCTGCCTACACTTCATCGATTTTGATGTGCAAAGACTGACCTTTTCCTTCGCAGCGCGAGATAGCGTCGAAGGGTGGTCAAGCGTCCAGCGGCTCCTTCGAACCAGGCAGCGAGAGAGCAAAAGAGGCCGGCAGAAAGGGGGGTTTGGCTTCCGGTGGTTCCGAATAGATCAAACCATCTTCACGGTCAATATGATCGGTGAACCGGAGAAGCTGCGTGGGAGATCGAGATGGAAAAGCAATGAGACAAGTCGTCTTTTAAAGTCGCACCTCACCTCGATGTGCATGGGAGCTTAGCATGATGAATGCTGCTCACATGTACTGTGTAACAACCAGCAACGAGCTGAATTATCAGAAATTAAATATCACAGGAAGTAAGATGAATCCACTTCAACTCATCATCCTGTTCCTGTCTGCGGGTATTTTGATTCTGTATTGCCTCGCAGCAATATCACCCACTATTCATGAAGATCCACCGTCCTTCACTCTCTGGTACTTCGTGAGACTGCTCTACTTTCTGTACTTCTTTTTCTCTTCCGCTCTGTGCCTGGTAACCCCAATGAGAGTGTAACATGGAGAGGGATCCTTCGGATGAGCTCTGCATGTTCTGTGCTTGATGCTCCTAGTGTGAGTATAACGTGGATTGGGATCCTTGGGATGAGCTTCGTCGTGATCGGAGGCTCTGGTAGGAGGCCTTTTTAAGGGTTTGAAAGCAGGGGCGATCCTCGCTGGTATGGTATCATGGCTCAGGAAGTGACTTCGTGCAGTATCCTGCACAGTGAACCGTCCATCTGGGTGATATCGCGTATTTCGCACAAGATCGTGCCAGAGAACAGTCCGCCAACGACACACCTTGAATTCAGTCTGTGCCTGACGGGACAGCATCGTACGCAAGGGCGTCGTATCTGCAACCGGGTCAATATACGAGGAGGGTCAGGGGTTCTAGGCAACGGCGTCACAATGATCAAGCATGACATGGCATGGCATGGCGACGGCCCAGCTGGTCTTCTGCGCAAATGGTCATCATTATACAGCAGCTCAGCACATAAGTCATGTAAGTGTATTGATTCCTCAAGACCATCGGCATGCCTCCTTTTTGGTCATCGGCAGGACCTGCACTGGGCCAATAGGACATGGCTCGGGGCCGGTACTTGTTGTGACGCTTGTGGAGACTTCTCATGCATGTCATAGCACGCTATCTGGCAGTCGCAATCTACCTCCATAGTTGGGTATTTTTGGTGGACACTATCCTCACCCGTTTCACCTGTTCCTGAAGCTTTTACACAAAACACCACCTATGTACCCGTACTCCTTGTCAAGACACGACTTCTGCCTTTGACATTAGACACTCGTCGAACTCCAAGGCCCGGGTCCTCAAAGGCATAAGATTCAAACCTCCCACAAGTCGAATGACAACCACAGCGTCACAGAATCTTCACCAATGTTTACGGCAAGCGGAAGATATTTCCCCTCCACGAGTCCACGCACCGGTAATGCACAGCCAGCCACCGTTAGCTTCTCCCAACTCCATCTCATTACGGCAAAGTGTGACGCTTGTTCACAAACAAGGGTCCCAGCAGAGAATTGCTAGCGCCTGGAACGAAGACCCGCGGAACCTTTTCCCGCGGACATAACAGCCGCGGAGACGGGGACGAGGACAGCCGTCCATTAATCCGAATCTCCCAAGATGTTTCTTCTCCTGATCGTCGTTGGATCATGCCCCGAACCGCGATGCACACAGCCCGGTCTAGCTACTTGAAGATCACCTCGACTTTTCATAACTACCTTGGCTTCGCTCCTGAACTCTTGTTCCCCGGTTCAACGTTCATCTTGGCTCCACAGGATCAGACGTCCGGTACCTACTAAGACGAGGGCTGCCGTTCAACACCAGATAAATTTCGGTTTGTATCTTGGGTGACTTATCCGTGGCAACAAACGCTTGTGCATTGTTTTTTGACATGAAAATGCTCATGCCGTTCATGTCCCTACCCAATAGACTGCGAAAGCGTCCCTTTATTGCCAGTTCAAACTAGCAGCGTCATGCAAGTCCTGGAATTTTCCACATCTGTGCTGGGGCGGTGACATCATGCTGCAAGCCTGAGGCGGCTAGTATGCTGCTCCACTCGCCCATTGATTATCTTCTTTATACTTCACTGTTGGGACGCTCCGATGTGCACAGGAAATGTAGACTTGAAGTTTTAACCTGGCTCCAGTTTAGGTCTTGGTGAGAGAAATGCCACAATGCCGGTCAGTCAGCGTTTCGGAGGACGGTGAGCACTCCAAGAGACGAACGCCTCGTGCTTGCGACCGCTGCAGGACCAAGAAATCAAAGGTTCGCTTCAGTCCTGGATCGAGGCAAAGCAACTGACGCAGACACAGTGTGACGGCGCTACAAGATGCAGCAAGTGCATTGAAACCAGGAGCAGTTGCACGTATACTATGAGGAGAGGACGAGAATCTAGAAGCCAGTTAGTGTTCTGCCCTTGTTGCAACCAAGCACGAAACCATCCGTGACTGACCATCAACAGTGATATTCGTATGCTCGAAATCCTGGACAAAGCTCTACAGCGATTATACTGGGCTTGGCGAAACCATGAAGACCTCCCTGAGAACCTTATCCGCGGCTATAAAGCAAGTATCATAACCAACGACATCCTACAAGGACTGGGATTCAATGTCTCTGAGCTTCACGAACCAGACACTCGAAAATCGTCAACGGACACAGCAGTCTCCTCCCTCGGATCTCAGGATGCGGATCAGGTACAATCAGGGAAAACTACGCCGGACGAGGACATCTTCGGTCCAGCACTCTCGCCCTCAGTCAACTTTGGTTTTGATCCACCCTCACCGATTCCTGGTCAAGTTCAATCAGCAGACACGACTCCTATCACTCTTGCAGATCTTTCAGCATCTCCATACGAAGCGATCAAGGTCCGAACGTCGAGTCTCCCGTTTCAGTGGACACGTTTCCCACAGATCCCTCACCGCGACTCGTGTCAATTACACCTCGTCTGTCGGAGGAGACGACTTGAACGGCAGACCGGCGTTAGTCGCAAGGCTTCGACTGCAAGCTCTTTGGGAGAAAACGTCTCAGTGCCGATGTCCAGCAATGAGTCTATGGAGGACCTGACCAGTACCTCCTCCCGCAACCTCAAAAATCAACTATTGGGAAAGACGGTGAACATCACCACTTGGACGGGCTCTCCGGTGGGCCACAGATCGTCTTACGACAGCTACTTGCCGTCAATGTCACGTATCATGGCTGTGGACAGTCCGATGCAATATCAGACCGCTTCTTGGGCGTGATAAAACAAGCGCGAAGAGGAAGGGAAAAGTTCGGCTGGGAGTTTCTTCCAGGTTGGCCGCAACTGGCGCGACCAAAGTGCGCATATCATACCAGGATGAGAGACCATTCTCACGGGAACGTGGGACACTGGGTCAGGGCCGAACGGTGTCCTTTCGATCGCTGTACCCCTGGTCATTCTCGGAGGTCGTCAATCGCTTTTCTGCCATGTTTGATAACCCCTTCTACAGCTAGGAACGATTCTCCCTGTGGCTGGATTGGCATTTCCGTTGGATCCAGCCTCCGGAGTCGAGCTGAAACGCCTGTTCCGGAGTACTTCAATTCCTTCACAAGGTGAATGATGTGCAGATGTCGTCTCTGATCCCATGTGCAAAGGAAAAGTCTCCCGTCCAACAGCAACAAAGAGTTTTGTTATCTGGGAAGTCAAATCCCGCAAGCAACAGCGTATCAGACTCGGACATGGCCATTGCCCCAAGGAAGGAGCTAAGGGATACCTAAGCTAAGCGTGAGTCAGCAGGAGGAATAGGTTCCTCAACTTAGGCTAAGTTACTGTAGCCTTAGGAGGGCTCCCCAGGCTAAGTCATCTTGCCTGGCGGCTTTATTGTTCCCCCATAATGCCGAGGACTTACCGCACCATCGCGATTGACTACCTTGGCATGTCCCAACACCAGCTAACTTAGTCCATCCAACAAGGGCACCATTTCGCTATGCTATTTTCATAAACACCCATCAATGCTTCGTTGCACATTGCCATGCCCTCAAGACGCCACTGTACATGCAGCCACCCAACATAACGTCTTCTCATGATAATAAGCACATAGCCTTGACACCCTCAATAACACCAGACAGCATGCGTAAGCCATACGCCGACGAAACACGCTCCATGACTCTCAACTTTGATCGAATCTCACCGCGGTCCGCAGTGCCAGTCCATTCTCCACCGCATGCGCAGTGATCACTGAACAGCGAGTCATCACCCTGCAGAGTACCGCATTTCTTACATTTCAGGTCTTGTAATTGCCAGCCCAGCAGCGACGCTTGTACCCTAGCAATCAAGCTCTCCTCCAGAGCGATCTTGTTGTACTCACTCTGACAACTCAAACATCTCCAAGGCTTGTTAGTTGCGTCCACTTCTCCGTTCTGAATGTCAGGTAGAATATCCTCATCTCGACACAGATCCAGATCTCTTGTCATGGTACATGTATCGCAGACCAAGTTGTCGAACCGCAGGCTTGCGCTTGGATTTTCGAAACGAGCCTCTTGCCCAAACTCCCGCACGTCGAATAATGCCAAGAGCTCTTTACGGAGAAGTCGTGCTTCGAGCTGGAGTGGCTTTGACAAAGACACAATCTGCATCAAGGATTTTACCAACTCCAGGACAGGGTTTCGCGGATGTCGCTGATCCTGTGAGTCCAGGGTGCCGCCCGGCAGAGACGGGAAAGTCCAATCGCTGGCAAGTTCAGGATGAAGCAACTCTTCTCGCTGCCGCCGAATAAGAGCCGTGATCTGCTTTTTCAACGGCTTCGAGAAGTCATCCTGCAAGACAGTGGTAATCTCGGTGCTCGTAGGATCCTCAGTCAAGCTAATGAATGCTGAAGGCACTTGTGTAGGCCGGGGTGTCGCTGAGGTTTCGTCCGATGAGCTGGGTGGTCTTTTCAAATTCTGCATCAACTCGACGAACGTGATCACCCAGTCATCGAATACAGGCTGCAAGGGCAATGGCAGAAATTGAGAGAGCTGCCAATGAACAACCGTTTCCAGATTCGAGTTGTTGGTCCCTTCCGTAACAACCTGGGTGCCTTTGCCACCGTAGTTGTATGCATCATACCAGATGAGTATGTCCCAATAGTCCTTGACCTCGAGTCCGAGAAAATGGAACAGGGGTTTCTGCTGAATCGACTTGAGAATGTACTGTGAGTACGCATAAGCATTCTCAACTTCTTGCTTGGATGTCTGCAATAACAATCTTGTCGGACTTGCGAACACAACATTCGACCCGACTCGTCGGAAGTCGGTAATGAGCTGCTGCATTGCCTTCTTCGACATCATCTGGACATAGTAGTGCAGGTGCCGATCGTACAGACATGATGCAGGTGCCTCGACCCATCGTACCAGGTGTTGGACCATCACATCTGCAAGGCGGTTGCCACGACAGGCTTCTGCCCACCACGATTTGACCATTTCTCGAAGTACCTCGAGCGCAGCCTGGGCAAAGCCTCCATTGGATTTGGCTGTGCCACCATTCTGAGTTGGCTCGCCATCACCAGCGGGATTGAATGCAACCGATTCTGCAGAACCCTCGAGGTCATTGATGATAGAAGATGTCAATATGGTATTGATCGCCAGGTTCTGAACTGAAACATCCACACAGACAGAAGTATAGGCTCCTGCGTTGTTGATCGCTGGCATTTCTACAACCTCGGTGAGTTGCCCCACGATATCATCTCGTTCGTGACCAGCATGGTCTGGGCGTGGCTGATCAGACCACCATAGCACAACGTTGCTGTTTTTCAGCCGACGGGCATAGGCCAGATCAATGAGGAAGCGGGGATCGTCCTTCTCGAGATTGCATAACGGCACATCGCCGTAGCGCGCCAGCTCGATCAGATGTGCCAGCCATCCAGCAACATTGAGGTAGTGTGACATCAGCTGCTTAAACGCATGCCCTTGCCAGCCAAGAGAAGGCAGATCCGCATCGGCGTGTTCCATGGGCAGACACAATATTGGGTAATCTTTCATGATCCGGATATCATGTACGAGCTGCTTGTGCGAAGTTGTTTGTAACAGGAGCATCGTGGGTTTGGACTCTTCATTCCGCCACTTCTTCAGAATGTCGCTAATCTCAAGGTGTGCTTTTCGTTTCGTTGTCACTTGTGAGACCTTGAAATTTATGCTGTTTTGATACGCAAAGCTGGTTTCCAGCAATGCCTGTTCTTGGATTTTCTGTCGATATTGCTCAGCATAGATCTTGTCGGCATTCGGAAGCTGAGCGTCACGGCTTTTACTCAGAACAACAATGTGCGCCTCTGTTCTTGATGTCGAAAAGAGAGCGAAGACATTCCGGTCCCCTGCGGTAACATGGTAGACGTAGACATAGCCCATAGAGCTAGGATCTTCCAGGTAGGTCGATTGTGAATTGCTCCTCAGTAGTGCTGATAGGTCGAAGCCCTGCTCCAGCCCTTTTCCAAGTACACCCTTTTGGCTCTCATCGAAAGCGCACATGTTGCCCAGCTTCAGCATGGCCCGCAAGGACAGAGGCACCTGGCGTTCATAGACACCTTCGACACTAGGGTGATTGCACAACAGTGACACAGATTCTGCCTCACGCAAATACGTGTCTTCCGGCATGGTCAGCTGGAAGAGATGCACTGATGGATGTCCATTTGGCAGGGTGTGGGTGACTTTCTCTACCTCGCAACCAGGAACCTCCACATTGGGTAGCTCATCAGCTTTCAGATTGAGATAGAGTGTCCGTGGTACTTTGATGCTCAAGGAGTGTATTTTCTTGCCAATGACGACAAAGGCCGTGACCTCGCCAGGTGATTCTCCCTGACGCAGTTGAAGGACATGCCAGGTGTTGATGTACAGCATTTCTGCTTGGTTCCGGAAGAAGCTGCTGATGGAGTCTGTTGCAATGTTTGGTCTTTCTCCGAACAGCTGCCGCCGCCTAGCCCGGGCTTGCTTCTGGATCTTCCATTTTTGCTTTTGATGCTGGAGCCAACCACTGTAATCTTCGTCGTTTGCAGGAGCATCCGATGACAGTGTTGCATACGGGTCGATCAAGACTTGGTTGATGGGTTCGGGAGCTTTCCGCTTGGATGGTTTGCTAAGTCGCACTTGAGATTTCAGGTCAGCATCGAGAGCCTCCTCGATGTCGCCGCTCGGGGGAAGTCTGTGATCGAGGAGGTTCACAGATCGCTCTGCTAACGGCTTCTTTTCGAAAAATCCGGTAACTTTTTTCTGCTGGAATTTGTCGTCCTTTGCCGCGATCCGTTTTTGCAGCCATTCTGGATGTGCCACACGGGGGACGGGATTCCGAATTTTCTGCAAGGCAGCTGGAATCGTGATAAGCTTCTGAATCACAGAACCCAGACGTTCCAGGTAATAGTCCCAGTCAATCACTGTTCTTGGGTCCATATCTGCTGGATCCTCCTTCAGCCATTTGCGTAGGAAGAATCGTTTGACACCTTCCTCTGCAGAGAAGATCGCGACTGGAATCGCCCGGTCGGTAACGGGAGTGTTCTTTGGTCTTGAGGAGATGATGTATTTACAGTTCAAACCTTTGTCCTTGATCATTTGTTCGCCCAAAAACTCAGCCAGGCGTTTCGCTGTGGTGATGGAAGTCGATTTCTGCGCGCCATACTCCTCCAGAGTCTTGGCCATGCTCTTATTCTCGCAAATGAGGTCGATCAATTCCTCGTCGGCAAGCGTAGAGCCATGTTGGTGCAACACGTCAAGCCAGCGGTTCGAGACACGGGCAACAGCAGCATAGGTCTCAGCCAAAGTAGTGCCTTCCAGGAAGAATTTGAAGATTTGAGTCTGGAAGATCTTGATGAGTTTCAGCTCGCCTCGACGTTTGACCTCAAACCCTTTCAGTTCTGCGAGGGTTCCATCATGGTTGAATACAGCATATCGCTTCTTCAAGTTTTTGTCCTCTTCTTTCGATGTCGGTAAAATCATTGCTCTGTAAGGGCCATCAACCTCAAAGAAGATCGAGTTGTCGCTGTGAGTCTCATATCTGAAGGTGGCAGGGTCGACGAGTGTCTGATATTGATGGTTGGTGTATCGGGCATGCACAAGATGGTTGAGCATGACACAAGGGTATGAAATTGCCATCTTCTTTCCGTTCTTCAGGGTGAAAACGACGTTTTCTGGAAAAGTGGCCGGCAGCATGCACCAGATACCATCAGTATCCAATTCCAATGGTCGGCCAATGCGTTCCACAAGTTCTCTGGCCATCTGAATGATATGAGCACCAGTCAAACATGTGACACCAGCCATTTCCATGGAATACCATCTCGAACCTTTCCGCATCACATAGCCATAGAAAGAGTTCAGGATGACCTTATGTGCGAGTTGTAGGGAGTCGAATAGGACAATCATTTTCTTTGCCTCTTCAATTTCGGTAGCTGAAGCACCCGACGACTTCAAAGCTTCCGTCTTTCCTTTCCATACCTTCTGCTTGCCCTTGAAATCGTAACGTCTGTCACGAAAGTCACGTACTGTGTCCACATAGAAAGGATTCTCACGCTGACAGATGATCGCTTCACGTTCGAGGGTCTTGGAATCGTGAATCTTGTGATAGATCTTCTTTGAGTAGTCTTGAAGTCGTTTCCGCACTGCCGCTGCCTGCTCGTCAAGGCTCAGTTCTTGGAAAGTCCTTCGGGCAGACTTGGCATATTTCCCAGGAAACGTTTCGTTTGCGATGGCTCTCCGAATCATGTTGTATTCGTCTCGTTTCGTCGGCAAGAATTCTCCTCTCCATGACCAGGGTAGCCGTCGGTCGCAAGTCTTTCCCGGCCGGTTGAAGTCGCAAGCCGCACAGTCCGACTCGGATTTCATGGAGTCCGGTTGTAATCGATTAGTCGTCATGATATTGGGGTACATGGAAGCCACGTCCAAGTGGTAAATCAGTGGACGCTCACTTCTGTTTGGCGTATTCCTCAAGTTGTTCAACTTCTCACAAATCTGAGCGCGAACTTCGTCATAATTCGTTACATCGTCCATGGATTTCTTTTCTTCGACAGTTATAGAAAACTTCAGCGCCGCGTCAAGGTCACGAATTAGCTCGTCGATAGCCGTGGTGTCGATAGCAAAGTTGACCGGTATATCTGCACGGAAGACACCAGCCTCAATACTTTCGACATGCCCACCGACGTACGTTTCCGAATCGAGCAGATGGCCATCCCAAAATGCTTCTCTCGGTTCTTTGTGTTTGTTCGGCAAGACGATCCTCTTCTGATACGCTTCCACCATCAGCAGCATCTCGCATAGAGTGCCCGTGCCCTTTCTCAAAGTGTCGTCAGGACTGAGCGGGATGATAGTACATAGGGAGAAGATGAAAGGGTGGACATATTTCATGTACAGGTAGTAGGTGGCCACGGCATCTGAGACGGAGTATTCTGCCAGGATCTGGGGATGTTCGTTTGCGTAGGGTGTCATCAGCTCGGGATCCAGCTCGTCTGGGTCGTATCCCAGTTTGGCGACTGTCACCGCTTTCAGACCTCTGCTGCCCTGAGGAAGGTAGCTGTCTCTGTTGACCCAAGCAAAGCAATCCATATGGACACAATAGTCGCTCTGATAGATGTCTTCACTGTTCTTGCGAAACCCTATCTCGGCATACATGTCGATGCCCAAGACACTGGCCCTAGCTTCGACAAAGGGCCAATCGAAGAAGTCACCGTTGTAAGTTGCGATGACGTTAGGCCGGGCTTCTTTGATGTGGGAGAAGAAGCGTTCAAGGACTCCCCGTTCGTTGGGCTCATTGAAGATCATGAAGGGGCCTTCGTACTCGGCTTTAGGCGTGTAGTCAAAGTCGGAAATGTCCTCGGAGACGATTTCTCTGTTGGTTATGAGGAAGCCTTGACCGTCAATCATATATGAAATCATCATGATCTGGTCGATGACCGAATCTGGGAACTTGAGGGGCAATTTGGTCGTTTCGATATCAAAGGCAAGCACGACTGGATCGGCACGCTGTAGACGTTCTTCGAGGCAAGTGAGCGTGACCGAACCATGCTTTGCCTCCACGCTGTACCATTTTCCAATCCGTATGTCCTTGTCGATGGTCACACGGACATGGTACGGAACATCATATTCTCGAATGTCGACGATGAAATCGCTCGCATCAGCAATGCTGGTGGCTCGGGTGTCATTGAGCTGCTCTTCATCGTAAATATCGAATCCAGCTGTTGCAGTAGCTACCTCCGCGTAAGTATCCATGGCATTGAGTTTTTCCTTGTTCTTCTCAGCGATAGGCATCACTGTCTTGCGCACGGCCAGCAGGTCCGACACATTGGCAAAGGTCAATTGTAGAAACGTGCGTTTATACCCAAGCAAATGATTCGGCATCTGCAGATCCTCTTTCGTGGCTCGCGAGACTGTTTTGACCAGACCTTCAAACATTCTCTTGCACCACTCTTCCACCTCTGCTTCTCGACCTCGTTTTACGGCGACCAAGAAATAGGGATCGTACTCGACAGTTGCTTTGAAGTTGTCACCATCGTCGCCAATGAAGTAGAAATCGACTCCTGCTCGGCCGCCAGGCACTTTTGAGTCTTCGACCGTGGTACTGTGCATGTTGTAGAGCCATCCCACCTTTTTCCTGCCAGAGTCGAACCTGGGAAATCCCATTGCCTCGTCGATGCTGTTGGCCAGCCGCGTGGCTTGGAGCTTTTCATCTTGAGAGGTTGCCTCGGTATGGCGTAAAGAGGAAGAGTCTACCGTCTTGGCCTGAGGATCTCGAGCAGAATTTTTGACAAATCTGACATTGGAGCCATATCTGCTGGGTTTCCTGACCGGCATTGCGGCGAGACGCAGGCGGTGACTGGAATCTTATGTTTTCCTCTCAGCTCATAAAGCCAAGTCGAAGTGCACAATACATGCTAGTCGTGAGCACATATAGTCGTAGACCAGCGCACAGAGTGTTGTTGCGAAATACTGTGCACGAGTACGGAGTACCTAGTAAGTGTGAGGGATCAGAAATCGTCGTCGCGGTCTCGCAAACAGACGCGTCGCGTGTTAATTGAAATGCGGAGTTTAGGGAGCCTTTACCCGAAACTCGTCAAGCGACAAGCCTAAAACTCGAGGCGCCCAGGTGCCCCACAATTATCGATTGCGCTTCAATGATGGTTCGACTTTTTTGGCCGCAGTTGCTTCCTCGTAACCACCAACATCTTCAGAATGGCGGACGACACGCGGCAATCGAGCGACATCACTCCGGATGATCAGTCACAATCAGATTTGGCTCGATCTAAGCGGAGGGCCAAGCATGATTTCCCTCAATCTCAAGCTGGAAAGATGTGGGCGGCACTAGGGAATCCTGCAGACCCGATAAATGAAATGCCTGGAGGACAATACAATTCTGCAGGTGGAAAACCGGCCGATGTTTCTTGGAAGGATGCTTTCAACTTCTCATATCATGGCAAAGGACCTGCTTGGTATCAGACGCCATGCTCAAGAGATTCGTTACTAGTAGGAATAGCTTCTGGTGGCGGTATTGGAGGACTACGATTTGTCCTCAAAGGTGCGCAACTGGATCCAACGCCGCTATTTAAGCATCTCTTCTGACTCTGTGTCGCAGGCCTTTCCTCCGTCCTAGTCACCACTAACTATGCAGTTGGTGCATTTGCTCTCACGGCCGGCGGCATGTATTACTGGTGCGACATGAGGCGCAAAGAAGAGCAGCGAGGTATTGCACAAGCCGTTGTTGGAATGAAGATGCTGCATGAGAAGAAAGCTCGCGAGAAGAAGGCTGCCGAAGAGGCCGCCGCGGCTTTGAAAGCGAAAGAGGAGGAAGAGCAGCGAAAGCGCAACCAGCATTGGTACAAGTTCTGGTAAAAATTGTGTTATGCTTTTGCACTGATTGGCGTAATATGGCGACGCGCAGCTTGTACTCATACAGCTGGACTGCTCCTTTCTCAGCTTCAGCGATGGTTGAGTGGATATGGAAGTCGGCTTCAGCGAGCGGTCGCCATGGGTTAGCCGTCATCGAAGCGGACTCGCATACTCTTGCGCGGCGAAGAGTCCAGAGATGGAGCGTCGTCACTGTCACTTATGAAGCGTTTTCTCCTCTCGCTTCTCTGTTGCCTTGCTTCACGGGCTTCTCGATTCTTGTATTCCGCCAGCTGCTTTTTCCGTTCCTGTGATCTGGACCAAGCAACAGCTGCTGTAGGGCGAAACCCGATCCCGTTGATGCCGTAGAGATCGTCGTTTGGATCATCAGGGTCGTGCCCTGTTATTTCAGAATCATGCCAGAAATGTTCTGATATTTCACCTCCAAGCGGCGGGGACTTTGAGATGGGGGATTCGGCAACTGATTCTGCTGACGTACTCCGGGGTACTTCGATGGGTGTCTGATGTGGTTGTCTTTCTGCGTCATCACTGGACTGATTCTCAGGCGACTCTTCAGCAGATAGAGCTGATGGTTCCGGATGATCTGACATATCTACACAGTCAACACCATGTCGCAAATTTGTCTGAGGACTGTCGATCTCAAGATCATCGAGGTTCCTGGCGACTTTGGTACGAGGACTGGCAGCATCGCCATAGTCATCGCTATCATCTTCGAGCCATAGTCGAGAAAATGGTCCTTTGGTGTCTAAAGGGAGCGCATGCCCACGCTTTCTCTTCGGGGATGGTGAAGTCATCGCAATCGCTCCCTTGTCAGAAAGGATGATCACTCTGTCAGCGTAAGTAGATGGGGTGCGTCAGGAGGTAGAGATCTTGTTCATCTTTGCCACGGAAAGGCACCTTAGTGAAGGGGATGTGATGTTGTTGAAGTCGACATCAGTGTGGTACGACTCCGTAATATCATTAAAGTCAATTTCTTAGTCATTCTTGGTTGGAGTCAATCTCGCCGCGAATCGCGAATCACAATGAGAGAAAGTCAATATTTTCCCACGGTCAAAAGCCTGATCGAAGAGCGAACGAACGCAAGAGATAGAAGGAAATTATGTTCATACATCACAATTGACAAATGCCTCATTTGATGCAGTTGTAGTAAAGACACCAATCGCAACCGCCAACGCCATGCACATCATCAACGTCGAGCCCATTACTCGGACTTCCTCTTCTTCTTTTTCTTGCTTTCCACCTCACCGTCGGTATCCATCGACTTCCGCTTCTTCTTCTTCTCCAGAACAGCGTCACCTTCTGACTTGCGCTTCTTGTCTTTCTTCTTCTCTTTCCCCTCCTTGTCTTTCTTTTCTTGTCTTTGCACAGGTGTCGGCTCTACATCGAACATCTCCTCATCCGCCTTGGCGGGCTCATCAACATCCATGTCTGCGAGGACCTTGTCCATGGCATCTTTCTGCAAGAAAATGTTAGAGGACTCAATATAGCAGAGAAATCAGACCTACCATAGCAACTTCATTTTTCGTGGGCTGCGTCCCGGACGAGTAGAACTCCAGGCGCTCTTCGACCTGCTTCTTCAATGCTTGGCCAAAGACTGTAGAAGGACTCTCCGAGAAATTGTCAATGCGGGAAGCAATGGAGCATTTGTTGGCAAGGAACCGAGATATTCTGCCCTTGTTCTTCTGGCCTGCACGACCAATGAAGGATGAGTGATACAGGAGGCCGTATTTGGGCGTGTTCCCTTTTGTCTTCAAGGCACGGAAGAGAGCCTTCTCGGCGCCAAGTATCTGGACCGTCGAAGCTGGGTATTTTGACAAGTTTGTGAGACTACCAGCATGAGAAATGAGTCGTGCTCCGACGACTTCTCCGATCAAGGCTGCCAGATTGGGAGCAACCACGCCCATCTTAGAGACGAGATAGCTGTAGAGGGTTTTCCGGTATTGTGCAAGGCTGACCACTCGCGCTGCGAACAGCGTGACATTTTCCATGTCCGAGACAGAGATCTCCTGTCCCATACTGGTCTTTGCAGCGTCGATTATGCTTCGCGCAATGTCCTCGTCGTCATCAACAACGGCTGCAAGCTCATGCAGGCTGTCTTCCGACAACGTCATCTTGTCCTTGACAAACAGGGCAACTTTTGCGTATTTGTGGTTATCCGAGACGATCTTGACAAGCTCTGGGAAATGCCATGAATACCACTCGCGAACGCGCATGGAGAAGGTGTTGACGGCCTTGTCAAGTTGGTCCAAGATGGCAATGGCTTGGATGATGTGATTGTCGTTCTTCTGCACGGAGAACTTGACCTTGGCTCTGGAGTAAGCGTGACCGAGACCGAGTTGAGCAGTGCCAGTGTCGCCTTCGCGCAGTTGCTTGAGCAGTTTCTCAGAGTGCATCCTAATTCCTCTGAGCATGTCCTGGACGACCTCACTAGTGTCGCCAGTCTCACACTCGAGGTTTGGGAATGCGCTCTTGATACTGTTGGCCAAAATCTTGTCCGAAACGCCCAACGTCACTTTGTTCTTCTTCCCAGCCTTAGGCAGGTTCAGTTCGAGGAAGGATTTGAGGTAGTCCGACGCAATGCCTTCAGAAATATCGTGAAGCTCTTCAAGGGCTTGCTTTCCGCTCCTATTGATGGTCAGCGATTGCGCATCCAGCCCCAGAGCAGGTGCGCATACTCGAATGGCAGAAAGCTGACAAGGTCCACCATTTTGCCGAACCGCGAAAGGTCTTGCACACTATCTTGGACCTCCTTGAGCCGGTTGCCCACAGTATCGGCCTGGAGGGCGACCTTGAAGAGCGAGTAGCCCATTGGACCCTCATGGAGAAGGTAGTCCGCCATAGCTAAAGTGCTCGATCGTAACGATAGGTCGTCTGGATGCAAGCCGCACAACTACCTAGTCGGGTGAGGAGGCGCAAACTGCTTGCGCGAGACCAACGTCGACCTGAAGTCGAGCCTACCGCAAGTCGAGTATTTCGTAGCAGTCGAAATATATGCAAATAATACTTATGTTGACTGTAAAAGAAGTTGTAGTACCGTCTCGTAGAACTTTTTCCAACCTTTGCAGAAATTCCAAAAATCGGGGTAACTCGAGGCTTGGCATCAAAAGTTACCGCTTGAGGAAGGCTCAAGGCACCGACAACAATGCCAGTCCACGATTCTTCTTCAACGAGTGTGCATCAAGATGTCAGGTATGTCTTCTACTCATATGTCGATAACCCCCAGTCTAACAGAAGTCCAGCAACGCAACTCTTGAACCCTAAGGCGGAGAGTCGTCGCCGCGGAGAGGCCCTGAAGATCAACATCAGCGCAGGTGAAGGCCTACAAGATGTCCTCAGATCCAATCTGGGTCCGTCGGGCACGATCAAAATGCTGGTCGATGGCTCCGGGCAGATCAAACTCACGAAAGACGGTGCTGTGCTATTGAAAGAGATGTCCATACAGAACCCCACCGCAACCCTCATTGCCCGTGCGGCTACCGCCCAAGACGACATAACGGGAGATGGGACGACCTCAGTGGTGCTCATGATTGGCGAACTGCTCAAGCAAGCAGATAGATACATCCAAGAAGGCTTACATCCGCGAGTCATCACAGACGGCTTCGAGGTCGCAAAGACAGAGACCCTCAAATTCCTCGATGAATTCAAGATCACACGCGAAATTGACAGAGACCTCCTCCTATCGATCGCACGAACCTCATTATCTACCAAGATCAACCGCACTCTTGCAGAGCAACTCACCCCTTCCATAGTCGACGCCGTTCTCTCCATTCACCGACCACCAAGCAAACCCGACCTTCACATGATCGAGATCATGAAACTTCAGCACAAACTCGCTTCCGACACACAACTTATCCGTGGTCTCGTCCTCGACCACGGCGCGCGCCATCCCGACATGCCCAAACGCCTAGAGAACGCCTACATCTTGACCCTCAACGTCTCTCTCGAATATGAGAAGTCCGAAATCAACTCCGGCTTCTACTACAGCAGCGCAGAGCAGCGTGACAAACTAGTAGCCTCCGAGCGGCGATTTGTCGACGAAAAGCTCAAGAAGGTCATCGCCCTCAAGAATGAGGTCTGCGGCTCCGATCCCAAGAAGTCCTTTGTTGTCATCAACCAGAAAGGCATCGATCCGCTGTCCCTCGATGTGCTGGTCAAAAATGGCATCCTTGCACTCCGCCGAGCCAAGCGTCGAAATATGGAACGTCTTCAACTCGTTTGCGGCGGACAAGCCCAGAACAGCGTCGACGACCTCGACGCCTCAGTCCTTGGCTGGGCCGGCCTGGTCTACGAGCACACCCTGGGAGAAGAGAAATACACATTCGTCGAAGAAGTCAAAGACCCCAAGTCGGTAACACTATTGATCAAGGGCCCCAACCAGCACACCATCACCCAAGTCACAGATGCGGTCCGCGACGGTCTGCGCAGCGTATACAATGCCATCGTGGATGGCTCCGTTGTCCCTGGCGCCGGATCATTTCAGATCGCCGCCGCGGCACATCTGTCGTCCGAAGCCGTGCGGAAATCCGTCAAGGGTAAAGCCAAATGGGGTGTCGCCGCCTTCGCAGACGCACTGCTCATCATCCCCAAGACTCTCGCTGCCAACAGCGGACACGACGTGCAGGACGCGATTGCGGCGCTGCAGGACGACCATGCTGAGGGCAATGTCGTCGGGCTGGACCTGGTGACCGGCGAACCCATGGATCCTGTTCAGGAAGGCGTGTACGACAGCTTCCGCGTGCTCAGGAATAGCATTGCCAGCAGCCAGGGCATCGCAAGCAACCTGCTCTTGTGCGACGAGTTATTGAAGGCTCGCCAGATGGGCAGGCAAACTGCGCCAGGCATCGAGCAGGAGTAAGAAACAGCTTAGAGGTTTAGAAAAACTGTACTGCGTGAAAGGGGAAAGAAGCCGATGTGGAGTAGTCTCCTGCATGAGCCACGGCGTCCCGGAAATGTGTATCATGGGTATGACTTTTGACGAGGAGAAAATCAACTGGTATAGATCATTGAGCCTGTAAAATACCCATCTTGATGCCATGACTCCATGTTCTGAATACCATCAGGAGTCAGTCCTTTGGTCGTACTCAGGTATCATGCGAGGCACGTGAACTTTGCGCAGTCGCAGCCCAGCGCCCTTCACGAGGATATCATCTCCATCCAGCCTCTGACCCGTCGAACGCCGTGTCGTGCACCACTTCAGCTCAGATACAAGAGGAAAGGCTCCTTTTGCTGTGAATGTACTCTCTCGACATATATCACCAAGTCCATTGCCACTGGACAAATCTATCGTTTACTGCCCCACAGCCCACTCACGGTATCAGCGATTTTCTGCTGCTGCCTCTGGATCTGTTCCTGGGTTTGTCCACGTCCGTGGCCCCGCGAATCAATCTCCATCGCATCGGGGTCGTGGCCGTTATCACCATGGTCAGAAGCATGGGCTCCCCTAGCTTCGTCACCGGAAATTTGCTGACCCTGATCATTGATCACTTTGCTTCCATTGACCATTTCGGCCTTGGGCTTCGGGTCCACGCTCATCGCTCCATCCATATGGCCTGCCATGAGTCCGCCGCCCTCACGAAGCTTGTTGATTGCGCGAACCGTGTCGATGGCCTTGTGCAGCGTCCTACGGGCGTTGAAGTTCTTCTTGACCGTCGGCAGCAGATCCTGGCCGTCCCCGTTTGTTTTTCCCGGGCTGGTAGGATCTTGCGGCTTGATCCACGGGTGTTGGAGCGCTTGGTGGGACGTCATGCGGGCGCGGGGATCGATGGTCAGGCATCGCTTGATAAAGTCCCGTGCAGTCTCGGATACGTTGCGCCAGTACTCGACGGGCGTGAAGGAGTAGTCTGCGGCAAGGATTGCTTGCATTTCCTCGAGATTGCTGTCTCGGTCGAACGGAGTGTAGCCGCAAAGGAGGAAGTAGGTGATGACACCGATGGCCCAAATATCTCTGCGTGCAACATGTCAGCCCATAAACCAGGTTCTGATTCTCATGCACATACACTGGTTTGCCATGGCCTGTCTTCTTGAAGATCTCCGGCGCCATGTACCCGGGTGTTCCGCACGTAGTAGTCAAGACGTGGAATTGTTCCTCATCCATGATCCTCGACAAGCCGAAGTCCGCGATAAGGAGGTCAGCGTTGTCTTCTGGTGTACGGAACAGTAAGTTCTCGGGTTTGAGATCTCGATGGACAATGCCATGGTCATGCAGGTATGCGACTGCTGACAAGGTCGCACGAATGAGATCGGCCGCGTCGGATTCGTAGTAGGAGCCTTTTCGACAGATGCGATCGAATAGTTCTCCTCCAAGAGCAAGATCTGTCACGAGATATACTGTAGCGCCGGGTCAGAGTGTGCAATGAGGTTTATAGTCCCGCCGCGCAGCGTACAATTGTTCATGGTCTCAAAGTAATCGACCAACGTCAGGATATTGCGGTGACCCACTGACACCCTTTTGAGGACGGCGATCTCGTTGCGCACCTGTCGATTAGTCGTCAGAGTGATTCATTCTTGCGACGACAACATCAAACGCACCATGTGCTCACGTCCAGCCATGAGTCGTTTGTTGATAACTGCGCGCTGATCAGACTTGGGTTCATCTTCCATATCTTTGTGTGTTCCAACCTTTGGCGGCATAGTATCTCCCTGTATCTATGTGTACGCATTCTTTCACGACCGAATAAGAGCCTGCGCCCAGTGTTTTTCCTGCCCCAGGTCAGCAAATAGCCTCCCATGGTGTTGCAATTGACTGCACCTGTTTTGTAGCGACATGGTTGGACCTGGGGTTTCTGTGCCCCGCCCTGCGAAGCCATGATAAAGAAAGTATTTGCGCCAGGCGCGAAGACTGTATCAACGACTTCAGCAGTTGTCGCGGTAGGAGTATGAGTAAGGCTTTGTCAAAGGGTTCGGACGTCGGCCGAAGGAGGGGTCGCGAGGAGGAAAATGAAGGCTGTTCTGGTCGTTGATCCTGCTCTGGAAGGAAAACGAGGTAGGTGACCTCTTCAGCTTATTGCTCTAGGCTCGGACCGTAGAAGTATTAACCGTAGTTGTTTAATTCAGCTGAGATGGTGAGTGTCAGACGGCTTACATGCTGCGTACTGCAGTCTCTCCAATGGATTACTTGGTAAGTGCTGCATAGATGTGCCCCTCTTGCCCTCTCCTCCCCGGACCTCGAAATAGATGGGGATGGTGCTCATGCTGCTTTTTCAGCTTCCACCAGAAGGTACCTAGGTAATGTAGGTAATTAACCACTGTCAGGCGCAACCTCCTACTATCAACATCACAACTGTCTGAGCCATAGTATCAAGAACAAGGTAGGCTTGCTAGGCACCTTTGATGCGAATATGGGTTAAAGACACCCTTTATTATCGTTGGTTAGAAAATGCTAAGGACGATCCCTTGATCCTACTTCTAGCAAACAGTGCATGTTCAAGCTATGAAAGAAGAAGACCCTTCCAAGACGAGGAGAGCCCGGAAACAGACGATTGCAATAGTTTGAATTGTTCGTTCTGGCCACCTGAGAGTATCCCGGACGACTGACTCTGGAGCACGTCTTCGATCATGAAGCCTAGATGATGACCCAGTCGTCCTTGACCCGTCGTAGACCACGGGATATCGGCTTCAGAGAGGAGGGTAGCCCTACAGGATTCAATGGTTGCCGATGGGTCGACGCTGAAGCTGCTTCTCGAAAGAGACAGACGACGATGTGACGGACGGGATGACAACCTGTTGATTCCACGATCCATAGCCGAATTTTCCAGAGCCATCAGCATGGTAAATTTGGAAATATGGTGCGCAGAAAGTAATCATTTCTTGCACACTTTCTGTGGAGGTGCAAACAAGAGTTGAGAGGACACGCGGCAGAGTGGCAAGGACTTTGAAGTATACGTGAGGCGTCGGCCGTTCCGGACAGTAGCTATCTATCGATCAATCCGGGGTCATGATAGCATGTTGCAGGTCTCTCTCACCAAACCCTGACAGCGGCTACGTGGTGGCTACTTACCGTCAAAAGTCTTGACACTGCCATCAACCCAGGAATTGATAAAGGCAATCCTGTGATATGTCAATCGTTCGGTGTTGGATGTTCCGCGATAAGGGTGAATCCTCTCTTGAAGCCAGACACTTAGTGACCGGACACCAAGATGGGAGACACCGGGCATCTTTGTCGGAAAGGAATCGGCTCACAGTGCTTCACCTTACTGACCTACACCGGAGGTCTTCCTCATTGAGTTGTTTTGTAGCCTTTCTTGGATTGCTGCCCCTCAGTATTTGCTCACCACCGGAAACCAGCTGGGAGCGACTGTTTGATACTGCCAGCTTCTTGGATAGTATCGGAGTCGAACCCGCACACCACGGAGTAGAACGCCGCCGGTCTCGTATTGATGTGGTTTCGTTCGGTCCTTTGAGTTTCTCTATATCCCTGTTCAGGGGGTTATGAATCGCAGGAGGCTCCATAAGTAGCGCAGCGTGGCGGTTATAGACTGACTTTATAGGACCGAACCTTGCCATGCAGACACATGGAACAAATACGTATGTGGCCGAAAAGTCAAATGCAGTACCGAGAACACCCACGGGTGCACGCACCTCACACTGTATGTCGAAACATCTGGCAGCCAACGGTTCAACAACTCCCCAGAGAATTCCCACCCTCAGCTTTAAGGAAGTCTGACACGCATGTAGAACAATCACTGCGGTACCCGCGGCGCCGAGCAGACATGGAGCTGCCAGCTTTCGAACAGGGTTTCGTGTCTGGACCAGACCAGACAATCAGATGGTTACTCACTGTACTGCCACCGAACACAATTTGCGCTCCAGCTCCAAAGTGGCTTGACTCGCAGAGCTGCAAAACCTTCAACCGTGGTGCATTATGTGGAAGTCTGCTCACAGGAACCTTCGTTTTCGTGTTCAACTCGCCCGCTGAGGTCTTGAATAGAACTAGCACATGGCAGGACGGCACGGTAAATTCCGAACGAGGCGGATTTCTGCAGTTGCCAAAACCGGATATTCGCCAGTCGTTGACTAAAAGTCTTGGGTGAATGAGACTGGTTCGGGCCAGGAGCCTCGTTGCTGACAGCCTGAGAAAGGGTGGAAAACGCGAGGCTGGAAATGAAACACTCCGGCTAAATTGGCCCCGGCAGCCAGCATGTAACGGTATCCCTGGCTGGCATAGCGCGTACCACGCTGTCGGGTCGCAATCTGTGTACGGAGCACTGATGGAGTAAACAACGTTGACCGTTGGGTTCACGCCATGCCACCAAGCGGCACGATGTCGTTTAGTGGCGGAGACTTACCGAGATAGCACCCAATCAATAGTGCATGAGGCAAAATTCACGTACTGTCACGACTCACAAGCGAGTCGCCTTTCCTTTCAGCCGGGCTAGGTGTGAACTTTTAAGTTGCTCAAATTCTTGCCCGGTGCATGAAAAATTATCGACCGACCAGATGCAGTGATCATGCAGCTTCTGGGTTGCCATGCGGATGATGTCCAGAAAGAGGCCTGGAGGCCGCGGACATTGAGAATGCCTGAGCTGACGACTGCCCCTGTACGTGTCGGATGTGAAGGGCGAATGCCATTAGTAACAAATGGACAGGATGGCCTGTCATCATTGCAGGTCCCATGTTGGTGTCGCATCCTCCAAGCGACGTTGGCGATCAACAACCTGCAATGAAACCTTGACTTTTCCCAAGCGGGATTCCTGCATACTCTGATACGAGCCATAATCTGGTTGAGCTGTCGACCAGAACTTTATCCGGTTTGCAGAAGCCAGAAGGAAGAGAAATCAAGCCACGTCGGCCTCCAATCCGAAAACTGGAAAACCCTAGCATGCGCTTTTTCTCGTATCGCGACTGGACAACAAGGGTTTTTCCTTCAGGTGACATCACACACGGATCTGGGCGTCAAATTCATCATCTCGATTAGGGAATCGGTAATGGAGTATCCGCGTAGTGATCTTCCCAGGAGGTTGGTACTCGTACTCGGCGACCTGGCATGGTTCCAGGTAAGTCTAGCTTGAGTCCGTGGGATTATTAGTCCGCATCACAATACCCAATGTGGGCTTCCACGAGTCACGAACGGGAAAAGCCCCTGGCGGCGCGACCCGTTTGCAATCAAACTTCAAGACCTTCGTCATCAGATCGGACATGTTCGCCACGTTTACGAGAGTTTTTGACGACCTCGCGGTTGGTTTCTGCGACTTGTGACACACTGACGCAGTCACGCATGGTGTTGGGTCACCGTTGCTGTAGGAGGAAGTTTAGTAACCCTGACCGAAGCTTTCCTGGGCCCATGCTTTTCGGCCAGCAGGGACTGGCAGCATTTTCGTCTGTCACCGGTTTGCTTTCTGCAAAGAAAGGATGGAACAGAGTGGAGCGACAATCCAACAAGCTGGAATTGCCGTCAAACAGCCGAGCATCAGAGTCCACAGAGGAAGCTGCCTTCCGGCACTTGCCGTAGTGCATTCCACCTTGCCGCCGCCAGGGGCATTATGATGGCAAGTCATGGTGCGACCTTCTCGTAAGATGTCTGAGAGGATTGGAAGGAACCAAAACAGCTTACTGTGTGGCATTAATCAGCCCCGCTGCAGTCTTTAGGTGGAATCACTCAGCCCAGAGAGACTGGAACCCTCAAAAGTTTCGTGGCAGAATCTGAGAACACAATACAGTATGTGCTTCGGTGATTTGACTCTCGCATCGTCGGCCCTTTACCTGCTGTCAGCAGTGGATGCAAAGTAACAAACTTTTGCTGACCGCTGACTGCTTTGCAGCTCCACCAACACCGCTGGCACGAAAACATGCATTGAGTGCTGGCCGGCTAATATGGGCATTGCAGGATGTCCTGTACACAGTAGCGTCACACTGTGGCCTGGCTGGATCGGTGTACTCCGGAAAAGAAGTGCGCAGAAAAGCTATTCGTTTCTCCAGGTGAACTTCCTGCTATACCACAGCGACCGGCTCCCCTAGTCCATGGTCCGGTAGCAACACCAATTCTGACGTGGTCCAGTCTGCTTCCCGGCTCACACTCCACTGTCCGAGGTCATTGGCAACGAAGTGCAACTTTGTCGCTGGTAAGCCAAACCTAATATTGTTCATCCCAGCTTTTTCGATGGTCCGGCTATACTGAGATAACCTTTAGGCTTTTGGAGCCCAAATCATCGAACTTGGTCGACGAACCCGCCGGCGGGCATCAGCGGTGTCTGCGGCCCGCCACATGGCCAATACGGGCAGGTCCCATGGATACGTCCACCAAAAAGACTGTTGCCCAGTCGCACTCCTCATTGCGCCAGATGCAAATTGGCAAGGCAGGACTGTCAGACTGTCTTGTCTTCCCTGGACTATGCCCAACAGCATTAGATGAACGCTGAATGGGTGCCAGACCCCCGGGTCAATGGAACTTATGCGCTGTCATCCCGGGCGGCTGGGTGCAGAGTGGTAGCAATGCGCGCGTCCATGTCGTGCGACCCCAGAGCTAAGCGAGCCTGCATTCAGCCATACTGAATGATGCAATAGGCGCATCATTTGTTGCTGCACGCCCAAAAGGGGCGGTCCTGGGCCATCCCTTCTCCTGACACCTAGGTTTCGAGATCATCGCCGTGCATCTGCATTGAAGATTTAATCTGAAGCCCTTTTTTTGGGTTACCTGCGTAAAGGGTCTCGGTCGGAGCCATACCTGTGGGTTTGTGGGTTTGTGGACTTGTCAAGACTTGTCAAGACTTGTCAAGACTTGTCAAGACTTGTCAAGACTTGTCAAGACTTGTCAAGTTGTTCTCCACTTGCTCTTCTGTGTATTGCCCGATTCTAAAGCGTCTTATTAGCACACCGCAGAATTGAGTTCATTGTCCCAATGCGGTTGCCACGCTGGCAACGCACTGAAGCATTGAGCAAGATTAGCTCTATTGACCCTTCTTCCCTCCAGTTGCCATGTTATTTCCTCCTGGAAGGCTTGAATTACTCTTCCAAGCGGTTGTACTGGTGAAGCCGAACGGCAGGAGCATTTCGCCTCGTCGGCAGAATTCGGCACCAGCTAACGGTCCTGGAATGCTATAAGAGCTTTTGGAGTTGTCCTAGGTAGCGGGTGAATGCAATTTCAAGGCTCTGAAGAACCTTGTCGCCTCTTGTATAAGGCTCGCAGCCTCGACTCTCATGGCTACTGGGTCTGTAGCAATTAGCGCAATTGCTGGATCGGACGCTGACTGCTGCTGTACAGCTCTTCCAACGAAGACCAGTTTGACCGAAAGATTACATACTGCGACCGAGACTTCCAAGATTATTCTCTCCGACACGAAATATATCTCGCCCCAGTCGACCTCGTCAGTCAACCATCACAACATGTATATTCCCACTGACCGAGGCTTACAGGAAGAAGAGACCCGATTGAGAGACCAGCACGAGATGCTGAAATGGATATATCGTGACTGGCATAACCTCTTGCACCCGGATTTCATTGGTGAACCAGAGTCAGTACTGGACTGTGCCTTTGGGACAGGCAACTGGGCGTATGATTTGGCAGAGTACGACCCAGACTGTAGCGTCAGTGTCCTGCATGCAGACTGTTTGAAATAGAATGCTCACCTGCTCAGGTGACCGGTGTCGACATCTCCCCCCTCATGGCGCCGCCAGATCAGCTGGAAAACATGGACCTCCAGGTACTTCGCCCCATCATCATCTACATACGCTGTGGAGGCGACCTGACAGCACCGGTCGGTCCTCCTCAAGGACTCGTTCTGTTCAGGCGCTTCCCACAAGCGTCATTGCTGAAGATCCAGCCGACTGAAGATGGCGTTGGCAACGGACATGCTGACGAGTTGACAGATCGCCAATCTCAACGATCGCCTCGATTTCGCAGAGTCGGAGAGCTTCGACCTCATACATTCCCGCTTCGTGGCTGACGGCATAGCATCATCACGCTGGCCAAACTATTTCCGAGACATATATCGGTAAATGCTCCTTTCGAGTCTTGTAACGTGGCAAGCTGACGAAAGGACATAGTCTGCTGAAGAGAAATGGCTGGGTTCAGGTGACCGAATGGGACTTCACTTTTCGCTCCGCCACCGGAAACAGCGATGCATTACAAGCACTCCGAGTATGGAGCCAACTGCATGCTCAATCCTTGGGCGCATCTAGTCGTCCACAAGGCAGGAAAAGGGGCAGAGTAACAGAAGATTGCGAGGCCTGGATGCGGATGGCAGGCTTCGTCGATGTGAGTGCTGACGTTCGCGACATTCCCACATGTCCTTGGCCAACAGGTATGTCGTCGATGGAGACTGGCTGCATGGGTTCCGAGCTGATTTGATTTCGCTACGACAGATTCGCACGGCCGATCCATTGGCCAAGCAAATCTATCCAACATGAAAGAGACTCTGCATGCGCTGGCATTGTATCCTGTGACACATCGGCAGTTTCGTACCATTGATGAGTTCAACGAACTGGTTGACGCGGCATCCTCTGAACTTGGTAACATCCAGGCCAAACCATATCTCAGACTGTACTTTCTTCCTTACACGAAGGTCAGTGAACACGCTGACTTTGTTGGCAGACACACGTTCTTCGGCAGAAAGCCTTGATCAATTCTATGATCTACTCCTCCTCATGTTCCTACTTCCTCATTCAACATTGCCGAGCAATCCTTCGTCCCTGTGGCAATGACAGCCCGCTTCGAGAGCATGGTCGTACGAGTGTAGGCGGTACGTGTGTGGTATTCGGCCAGCGGAGAGCTCTAACGTGAGGAAAAGAGGTTACAATTGGGACGGTTTCGAACGTCCACTTAGACGGGTCCTGCAAGTCATTATAAGAGATCCCCCTCTTTGAGGCATGTGCCCCTGGCGCACATCTTCCACATACCCGAGCCCTCGATCGCAACTCAGGCGAATCCCGTTCCTCAGAAGATAGGGGACTGGTCAAAATCTTGGGGGACATATCTCTTGTGAAGGGAATTGCGCAGACGGTACGAGACGTTTTGGCAAGGATATCTTATAGGCGACTGTTGGTCGAAGAACGGTCACAAGTGCTCTAACAAGTGAGGAAGGGTGGACGAGCAGAAGTAGAGCAACATTTGACGAAGAGACTTTGATGTTGGTAGGAACTGATCTCGCGGACGACGCATATATTGGTATGTCGCACTTTCTCGTCGTCTTCGTACTTTCAGTCTTGAAAATATTGCTATTGCGCCCAAGATGAAGCTTGTCAAGTGCCAGACACTAGGGTTTGACCTGATATCTAGGTGGTTGACTCAAATGCCTTGATGGTCTTGTTGGGTACCCAACGTCCATGATTGGTGAACCATTGTTTGTCTTCAGGGATGACACCTTGATGATATACTACTTGTTTACACAATGCATACCTAGGTACGGCAATGCCTATTCGCTCATACATACTTTGCTTCTGAACCAACGATCAGGATGGATAGCTTTGCCAGGTCATGAAGCGCGGTACAGACACGCTTCACGGGTCGGAATAGAGACGCTCAATGCGCCAGTCATGGCTCCACGAAATGCAATCCCTAAATTCGTCTTCGAGACACCCCTAGATCTCCAGCCCCGTCGCTTTCTCGATCCTCCGCCCACAGGAGCCATTATAGACTGTTTCGCTTCACTCACGGCGGAGTTGGCTTCACAGATCACGTCATGAGTTAATACTAGAGAGGCAGTAATCGCAGGCGGTGAGGTTGAATCTCCGGTTCACTGCACGAGGACTTGTCAAGGACTCTCATGCTTGTCCATACTCTTGCACTTCCACTGTCTCTTCCGATGATCGACTGGGATTGAATTCTCTACAAGAAACCTAATAAGCGACCGCCGTGTATCCTTTTCTTGCGCAAAGAACGCTACAGCCGATGCGAGGGTGCGCATCCTCTTCCGAACACTAGCTAGCTCGATCAGGCAGCTAGGTAACTAGCGCGATGTCTGACACCAACACCGGAATCGTGTGGCTGGTAAGCTCCAGCAACTTTGTCGACTGGCATCATACCTTCATCCGCAGCGCGAAGGACAAGGATGTCTGGGATCTCCTCATCGGAAAATACAAGCCAATCCTCACTGAGCCCGATCCGGACGATGAGAAATACAAACCACAAACTGTAACAATTTCGACGGAAGACAAGGATGACATCAGGGTCATTAGCGAGCATAGGCATCTCAGCCTCCAGTCAACTTCAGCTTCTGGTGCCACCACGGCCTCTCCGACCTCGATCGTCCTGCGAGACAACACTGCTTTCGCTCGGTTCCAGCACGACCACAATGAGTATAAGGAAGGTCAGAAGACGATCGAAGCGGCTCGCGCTCTTATCGAGAGTGCTGTGAGCCCGTTCATCGCCGCGTTGATTCGGAACAAGGACGACCCAGTCGAAGCCTACAAATTCCTGCAGGAAACATACAAGCCATCTGAGAGTGATGCTTACGTGGACTTGTTCCAGGAGCGAAAAGATACGACTCTCAGGAACTTCAATTGTGAACGTTGGTACTTACGTCAACAAGGTCTTAGAGACTCGCGAGGATCTCCTGGATTTCGATGGGGTCTACCCCGATCATGAGGTGGCCGAATATCTTCTGGGAGGACTACCAAACTCATACAACAGCTTCAAGATGCAGCACAGCTTGATCATGGGTTGTCGGTATATACTTGATGGGCATGATCTTCCGCTCTTGATGAATAGGCTCCTCGAGGAGGGATCTGGTCGTGAGAATGTGGCAAAGGCGAAGAAGACTAAGGGCAAACGACATCAAGTCAGACAGCAAACGCACTAATGCCGACCTTGAGCCTACGACGCTGCGGACGGGCAACGAGTGTAGATACAAGGTGTACCCGTTCGAAGGAGAGTCTGAGGTTGGTGGTCCAGAGAAAGCGCTTGGTAGCATATCAAAATACCTGGGAGGTAGCACATAGATACTCGAATCAAAAGTGAAGGCCTCCTAAATGTTGGCGTCCATGTGTGACCGTGGATTTTGCGGAGACGACGTGAGGAGAGGCCGAAGCAATTAATCTCGATCACTTTCACCGTAACTTCGCCTCTCCAATCTTTTTTTCGCCTGGACTCCGGAGTTTATCCGACCGACGCCGCAAATCTTTTGTTTCTCCGCATCGCATCAAATCTTTACTGACAACCAGAAAAGACATCCGGAAGTGTTCTAGAAGTGCTAGACCTTTGACGCACATAGGCAACATGCCTTCCACACACAAGAAGGACAAGCCCTGGGATACTGATGATATAGACAAATGGAAGGTGAGTCTTTGAAAGTCCTCATGTAACACTGCCCGTGGGCGACGCTGCAAGCCACTAATGCCTTCGACTTTGCAGGTTGAGGAATTCAAGCCAGAGCATAATGTCGCTGGTACCTTTCTGGAGGAGTCGTCATTTGCCTGCCTCTTCCCAAAATACCGAGAAGTCTATCTGAAACAAGCCTGGCCCATGATCACCAAAGCCTTGGAAAAGAGAGGAGTTGCCTGCACGCTGGACTTGGTGGAAGGGAGGATGGAGGTTCGGACGACGCGTAAAACGTTTGACCCTGCCGCAATTCTGGCTGCAAGAGACCTTATCAAGTTGCTGGCTCGAAGCGTACCCGCACCGCAGGCCATCAAAATTCTCGAAGACGATATTGCCTGCGATGTCATCAAGATTCGAAATCTGGTGAGAAACAAGGAGAGATTTGTCAAACGCCGGCAACGTCTGCTGGGTCCGAACGGCTCAACACTGAAAGCATTGGAACTCCTCACAAACACTTACATCCTGGTGCAAGGCAACACCGTCAGCGCCATGGGCAATTACAAAGGACTAAAAGAGGTGCGAAGAGTGGTTGAAGACTGTATGGACAACATACATCCGATATACCATGTCAAAGAACTCATGATCAAAAGAGAGCTGGCCAAAGATCCGACCTTGAAGAATGAGAGTTGGGAAAGATTCCTTCCACAATTCAAGAAGAAAACTTTGAGCAAGAGGCGCACGCCATTCAAGGTGACAGATAAGTCCAGCAAGGTGTACACGCCCTTCCCACCTCCACAAGAAAAGAGCAAGATCGATCTCCAGATTGAAAGTGGTGAATATTTCCTCGCAAAGCAGGCCAAGAAGAGATCCGAGGAACAAGAAAGACTACAGCGACAGAGAGAGAAGAAGGAAGAAAGACAGCATCAGCGTGAAGAGGCCTTCGTCCCGCCAAAAGAGGATGCCGCCGAGAAGCCCAAGAAGAGAAAGTTGACTTCGGATGGAGAGGTCCGAAAGTCGAAAAAGTCCAAGACTGTGGCTTGAGTAAATGAGCCTCTCAAGCAAAGCGACCCCATGCTTCACCAGCGGTTCTCTGCCCTACTGTAGTAGAGACGGTCAGTGCGCGGAATTTGTACGGCTCCTAGCACAACCAACTTTGGGTGTGCTTCACCGAATCTTCTGCGCCAGTTCCTCAAGGACTGTCCACCGTGAAAGGGATGGCCAAAACGAAGCTGCTGGCACAAAAGAGATAGCCGATATTGAGGTCCCGAGAAGCTGCGCCCTGAACCTGTTGGAGCTCTATCCTGCAGAAGCTTGTCAATCGCACGCATTTGACACCCTCAGTCCGCCTAGGTCGGCAAGTCGTTGCTGCAGCATACCCCGGTTCATCCTGGATACAAAGAGAATTTGTTTGGGTCGCAAAAGCCACAGGAAGTCGAGACTCAGGCCGACAAAGAGTCATCTCCAGCTGTCGTTGCAGCATGGATCAGACAAACTCTACCTCATTCATATCAGATCCCGGTCGGCAATTGACGCGGACCAATCAATACCACACTTTTAGGACATCGGAAAAATCCTTTTCCATGAGACTCATTTTCAGGTCTAGGCCAGACGAACTTGGCCTAGCATGGAACAATCCTTCTCGCCAACCTTCTAGGCAGCTTCTAAGCCCAACTCCACATGCTGCACTGTTCAGTGAAGCACGTCAGGAACTTGGACCTGCATAACCATGCCAACACTGGGGTCAGTTTCACGATCACTCATGCCGCATTGTGGCAGGTACTGCCCACGGCAAGATCATCCACCTATCATTGAGGTCGCAACCCGTTGAACTCGAAGATGAACGTAAGCAAATAGCGACGTCCGTGTGCGACCAGAGTCAGGCAAAGTCAATACGACGCGCTTTATCAGTCTTCCAGCAACATGGCTCCGTAGGTCAAATCATCTTGAGAAAATCTGCCGTTCTGATTGTGTCCCGCACCAAGAGGCACTGTATGCCAAGGGTCTGAAGCAGGCGGCAGGATCCACAACTACCAGATGATGAGTCGTACTCCGTATACAGCACTGCATGCGATTTGGCTGGCTCATGGATGGAGAGGTTGGGTTAGGTGGGATGTGTGCGGCGAAACCCCAGTTCGAGAAAGGCCGGAGCTGAACTCAACTCATGAGGCCAATAGTTTCTCCGCGCCGACATCAAGCGTGTCCCGCATCCCCATGGGTTAGGGCTGGATAGCCAATTGAATTCCTTCGCTCGAATTGTCGGGACGGTCTTTACTTCCTGCGCATTGGTTGTATGGTTCGATGTTGGTCTCTACCCCACGGAGGCTCGCATATGATCTTGGAATGTGATGCTTCCTTTGATCAATTGGCTTTTTACGCTGTCCTTCTGATTGGATCAGGCACCTCTTCCAAGACGATCGTCGGACAAATTACCTGCATGTCAGCCATGTTACCCAATGCGCGACATCCTACGACTCTCTCCACTGGAAATGCAATCGAATGGAGATCAAACACCTTAGCAGAACATGGCCAAGCTCGAGCCTGGGCTTTTGCATGGGACTCAATGGCAAGACTCCAAGGCATCTCGTGTCCCTGTCAAAGATCAGATGTTCGCTCTTCAAAGGTTATAAAACGCCTCTTGTCCCCCTCAGATCTGAGGTGATCTGCATCATCAAGCACTCTTGCCTTCGTGTATCGATCCCCCTACAACCATCAACCACCACCTCCCAGATCTTGCTGCTTTCTACAAGGTCATCTCCGACATGGATCAGAACGACACCATTACTGAGCGACTGCCCTCGAATGCTGGCACGACCGACAATCAAGCACGCAGGAGCGTGGCCAACAAAGGCCTTACTGGTGCTTCAGCGTTGACCCTCAAACAGTCCATCTTTCCTGTCGCTTTAGTCACTGTGCTCTTCTTCCTATGGGGCTTCGCATATGGTCTCCTCGACGTACTCAACGCCAAATTTCAGACGTCTCTGAACATCACCGCGGCTAAAGCTGGTGGTCTTCAAGGTTCTTACTTCGGCGCATACTTTATCGGCCCCTTAACATACTCTGGCTGGATCGTTCGGAAATATGGATACCGGGTCACTTTCATGACTGGTCTTTGCATTTATGGGGTTGGAGCTCTAATGTTCTGGCCATCGGCTGTCTACAAATCGTTTCCCGGCTTCTGTGGCAGTCTGTTCATCGTCGGCTCCGGTCTCTCCACACTCGAAACGTCAGCAAACCCATATATTGCTACCTGCGGTCCCCCGAGACTCTCTGAGTTCCGTCTCGAGCTCTCCCAGTCCTTCCAGGCTGTGGGTTCTGTTGTCGCACCTCTATTGGCGTCCCGAGTCTTTTTCAAGGACACCAGTTCGGACGATTTGTCGAAAGTACAATGGACATATGTCGGCATTGCGGCATTCGTGTTCCTCCTCGCTGTTGTCTTCTTCTTCAGCCCCCTTCCAGAAGTCACCGATGCGGACATGGCGCTTCAGGCTGAGCAGTGCGCAGACCTGACTGGCTACGAAGAAAAGCCTCTCGCCAAGCAATACAAGCTGTTCTTCGGAGTTGCGGCACAATTCACTTATGTCGGCGCACAAGTCGCTGTGGCTTCTCAGTTCATCAAATACAGCCAAGAATCAGCCGGCATCAGTGCTTCTGCAGCATCAGACAGATATGCCATCGGCCAATCACTGTTCGCCATTGGACGATTCGCCGCTGCAGGCCTGTTCATGTTTGTCAAGCCTCGACTTGTCCTTCTGGTCTTCATGACAGCTATCATGATCTTCATCTCATGTGCTATGGGAGTCAAAGGAGAAGCTGGTATTGCTGTGCTCTCGTTGGTGCTCTTTTTCGAATCGTGTATATTTCCCACGATATTTACGTTGAGCATCCGAGGCTTAGGTCGTCATACCAAGAGAGGCTCATCTTTCATCGTTGCCGCCGTCTCTGGTGGAGCCTTATTCCCGGCCTTGACTGGACTTGCGGCTGACAACTTCGGCTCATACCACTTGGCCATGTGTGTACCATTGTGTGGATTCTTCATCTCCTTCGTGTTCCCCATCTACCTGAACACATACTGCCGACAAGAACTTGACGGCTTCCGGGAGACCAAGATTGGCTATACCGACCAACGTCGTGGAACCATCATTGGTGACATCAACGATGCGCAGACATTCGAGGAGATGGACAAGAGGAGATCAGTCAATGTTGAGAAGGTGTGAGCAGTTGCTCTTCCTGAAATTGATGTGTGGCGTGGTTGACTTTGAGCTGTCCTGGAATGACCTATATGGGCCGCCATGTTTTGCCATGCGCTTTATGAAACTGTTATAAACACGATACCAGCCTGACAAGACATTGATATATCAATTGCAGATCAGTCTCTTCAATGCCTAAATGGATGTGTATATGCAAGCCTTCTCGAAAATACTGTTCTCTGCCCATTGCTATGTGACTTGCAACGGAAGATCAGGCAAAAGTGGTTGCAGTCAATTGAACAAGTGCCCTCATTTAGGGAGCCCCTCAACCATGCTCCCGTACTGAGAACCCTTCTCTTCACGGAAATCCCTGGGCATGGCCGAGAATGTGACGACATGGTGGTATGCCCAGACAAAATGAAAACCATATCGACGGAGCCCCTGGCTTGACCCCGCACATGGCCACGAATTTGATCTTTGCGGTGGCAGGCTTGGACTCTACGACTCGAAGGATCCCGGTCGGAAACAACCTTTTGAGGGTCAGGGAAGATCTTCTGACGAAATGAGCTCAGCACTCTGCACTCTGCCCTCTGCCCTCTCTGAACTCCGCTCTTCGTGATCGTCTTCGTCCTGCTTCAAGGTCGTCAGTCGTCGACAAATGGCTCATGTATCGGTCCTCGGACACTCGTCAAGACCAGAAGCAGTCAGAGTCAATATGCCTATGGTGCATACGAGTTACAAGGTTGGTACGGGTGCCGCGCTTCGGCAGGGAAAAGGGGTAAGACATGTCGGCCAACCTTTGTATCCTTTGTATCACATGACTGCAATCTTCAGCCTCGCTAGCTGCCTTATCTTATCAAGCACGGCACGGACGGTTATTATCGGATGCGGCTGGATCGACTATTGGATCTGTGATCATCAATACTGGCATTGACCTCATCCATACGTCTATGAAGCCCGCCCCAAGGCTGTCGGCAGGGTATTCTCTGCCTGCGACCCGTAAAGTAGGCACCTGGGTAGAGGGAAGTCTCGAGTATTCGATCACCTCACGCATGAACACCGAGCGCCATTGCCCAGGCGACGACTATGAGTCTCGTGGAAGGCTTGCACCCGCAACATCAGCGTGTCTACAAGGTACAACGGCTCTGCACTTATTGCACAGTTCCACTAACTCTTGCTAAACCATAGGCCTGTTTCTCCTGCCGTCAAAGAAAGGTAAAATGCGACCTCGGTTCCGTGGACCGTCCTCACGAACCGCCATGCGCAAGATGTCGTCGAGAACAAAAAGAGTGCTACTTCGGCACCAAAGGGTCGCGTGGATCGTATTCCCCATCCCACGAGCATACCTACGACCAGCCACGGCCCGTGAAGAAGAGAAGGACCGACGGAACCACTCAGAGTACTCCGAGCGACCATAATCGCATTGCTATGAGCAGGGATATGAGCATTGTCACAAACGATCCTGCGCAACCGGCAGAAGAGCAGGAACGAGCTGCGCTCAAAGCTGGTCCCTATACGTCCCAAGACACCCTGGACATCCTATACTCGAAAGCAGCACGCACCGATGGGCAGAATGATAACCTACCAACAATCAGGGAAGAACGTGTACACCCCGAAGCAGGAGAACTTGGCCGTGACAACCTAGGAATTGACGACACTGTCATCAGAGCCACAAAAGAAGTCTGGTCTCAGCTCATCTTCATACAGGATGGTCTGTTCACGGCGGAAGAAGCTATGATTTATCTTGACTTTTTCCAAGACCATCTCGACCCCATTACGCCAATTTCCGTCGCCAGATTCTTGGATTATGAGGCCCGCGCAGATTTTCTCATACAAGAGCCACTTCTGGCCACCACTGTACTGATGATAGCCAGCAGATACTGTGCATTGCCTGGGATTGGAGCGGAGTCTAGGAGGTTCATCATTCACGAACGACTCTGGCAATGCGTACAACGAATCAAGACGCGGCTGTTCTGGGCTGAAGATGAGCCTGCCGATGCTTCATCTGGCTCTCAACTTCGCACTATCGGCACGTGCGAGGCTTTACTCCTGATCTGTGAATGGCATCCACGTACAGTTCACTTTCCGCCTGGTCGAGATAGCCTGCAACTATTGACGGGCGACCTTAGCAGACCAAGAAGGGGTGCGTCGTCCACCTCAACTTCAACTGCTTGGAAGAATTGGTCGTGGAGATCTGATCGTCTGACGTGGTCCTTGATCTGGACTGCTTTTGCACTGGGTGCCGAACTCGATGTGAGCAGAGCCGACACAGCATCTCGAGAGCGGACGAACAACTCCGGGCCAATACCGTTCGTTATGAGAGACACAGATGCTCGATCATACCGCTTACAACAATTGTTGCTCATTTTCATAGCACAAACATCGAACCGGATAGGTAAGCTGCCCCTATTTTCCACGTCAGACACGCTCGAGACCGACTGATATTGTACAGGCTCTCATGTGAAGGTGCCTGAGTCTCTGAAGGGCCACGCGGCTAGCTACACAGATTCTGTCACACGTCTGTGGGCAGACATATCCTTGCTCACCGTCAAGGTCCAGGAGACCTTGTTCGTATCTCGCGACCACGTCCGCGAAATCACGGCAAACGGGAGTTATATAGGACTGTTGTACTTGTTAGGCCCAACGCTTGAAGAATGGAAAATGAAATTCGATGCAAGTGAAGGTTAGCACTGTCTCCGGTTGCTGTCTGCTCCGCCATGCTAATCGGTCGCAGTGCCACAGCCGATGCGAGCCATCTTAGAAATGGAGTACGGTCATCTCAGGGCGCAGACGAACAGCATTGCAATGCAAGCTGCAGCTACTAAGCATCGGTCTCAGACGCAATCATCACATTCGCGCAATGACGATTTCATCGCTCAAATCATTGACGGGTCCAGGTCTGTCCTTCGGGTCGTCGTGGATCTGCTGGGTCCTACCAAGTGCCTCACATACATTTCCGTGAGGAGCTACTATCGCATCCTTGCCGCCGTTGTTTACTTGATCAAGGTGTGTGAGCATCCAAGCCCTTCGTCCAAACCAGTCTTGTCTAGTATCAACCTGGCCCTTTCCGCCTATCTAACAAACGATCTAGGCTGTTCGATTAACAGATTCTCTTACGGAAGCTGAAGCCTCCTATGCAATGATCAAGAAAACAGGCATTGCCTTGACAGATTCAATTGTCGACGATGCAAATTTGGGCGTTCGGTGGGGGAAAATGTTCGTCGATTTAGCCGAAGCGGAAACTCAAGTGCTGGGTCAACGCAGGGGCAATATCAACGTAAACCAAGTGGAATCGTTCCCTGCACAACTAGACATGGACCCTGGAACTTCTCCATCTGCAGACGGCTTCTTGTCATTTTACGATCCCCAGATCTGGGGCTCCTTTCCGCTCGACATCGAGGATACTCTTGGGCCTTTCGGCCCTAACATCGACTTTCGCGATTATATCCCTGGCCCCTTTGCTGAAAGTACTTCAAGGTATCAAGCAGAGCGATGATCATTGATGCTTCGATTTTTATTTTGGTTGGTGCCGGGCCACGGATTTTGTTAGACCCCATATGGACTACCGACAACTTCATGTAAGCCCGATTCCTGGTTGGGACACACAATTCGAGCCTTCGTTTGCAGACGCTCCATCGCAGGCGGAGTGCGGTCCGTCCACTTGGCTTTGATCAGCCACCACAGGGAACCCCAAAAAGCTTCATCAAGGCTTCAGGGCATCCGATAGCCCGTACAAAGACCTCATTGTTGACGCCGCCACGAAATGCCGCTACTCATACTTTCACACAATTTCCTCCACGGTCGCCTTCATGTTCCTAGGCCGCCGAAACTATCCCCAGCCGTCCTGTTCCTATTCATCACCGTGGACATCGAGTCTTGTTCTCGCACAAGCTGCTCGAGCCTTTCGATCTCGGTTATTATGGGATCGATTGGATACATAATCAACACAAGCAATAACACTATGATTATTGCCAAAACTATTAGTCGCCTGTTCTGATGAGTGGGCATTGGTATCTCCTTTGATGTTGACGGTGCTGTTGATTTTGCACTTGAACTTTGTGATTGCCCCTGAGGTTGAGCCTCTTCCTAATGATGTACCCATCAGTACTTCTGGTTCTGTGATTGCATCGATTTGCAAGTCTTACCACCACTGTCATCGTCTTTGCACCTTCGACAGTCCCAATGACAAGCCCTTCCAGCTGTTCCTTGGCCTCTTTAGAATGCCCAATGTCATTGAAGCCTTCTGTGCCATCCGCTCCGGCAACGGTCATGAGGACCTCTGCACCGCCACTGTCAAATAAGTCAGTGGCCCGAAACCATTGCGGTTAGGGCAACTCTTACGGATGATCAGGCGCATAATTGGTGCAATCATAGACTCGACCATTGATTATCATCCATAGGTCGCTGTTCTGATCATGCTTTTTGACATCTTCGACTGTGAAGACCTTCATATCTCTTTGATATCGAGCGGGACGTTTGGGCGGAAGTGCCTCGGCGGTTCAGAGACAATCAAATGGAGCGATCGGAGTGATAGCAAGCCTCTGAATAGGTCAAATGATAACGTGTTCTGAGCCGTGTCGTCGGATTTTGCATCACTTCAACCAGGAGTCCAGGCTAGTCTAGATATGATGAGCCTTGATTCCTTGAATTGACACGAGACAGCGGGGCATATCGTTAATGCAAGTACCACATGGGAGACCCAATATAGATAAGGACCCTGTTCGCTATTGACCGGATTCTTGGAATTTCCGTGCAATGCCGCCATAGTGCAAGATAACAAAACACCGACGTTTGCCGAACTGGGGAGTACCACAATATCTGTGCCTTTCAGGATCTTTTCGGCATGAGACGATTGTTTGTATATCAATGCGACCCATCCTCCACATGATCCAAAAATGAAGGAGACGATATCACACTGTCACATCACCGTATCTCTATATCTCCATGTTGACAAAACTCACAGCCTTCAAGAAAAAAGAAGATTCAATGGCGTCGATCTCTACCATGGAGAAAGACACAAAACATGACCCAACTCTCACCAGTGGCCCGGCCGATGTCGAGGAAGGTGCTGTCATCGATCCAGCTGCAGAGAAGGCCCTGGTACGCAGGCTGGACTGGAACATCCTCCCATTGGTGATGGCCATTTACCTTATATCATTTCTTGATCGGTAAGTGTGGCTGTTGTGCATATGAGGTCTGTGCGATCAACTAACAACATCAAATAGAGTCAACATAGGAAATGGAAGACTGTTCGGCCTGGAAAAGGACCTGGGCTTGCACGGGCAACAGTACCAAACTTGTGTCTCCCTGCTTTTCGTCACCTACCTGGTATGTCAGCTCGTCGTCGCTAATGAGTTGAGGCCATTCTTGCTCACGGAACGACACAGCTATTCGAGATCCCTAGCAATCTCCTGCTCAAGAAGATCCAGCCACAGCGCTACCTATCTCTGGCATGCATCACATGGGGTATTGTGGCTACCCTCACGGGACTGACACAGAACTTCGGCGGCCTTGTCGCGTGCCGACTGATCCTGGGCGCTCTGGAATCGGGCATCTTTCCGGCCTTGACACTTTATCTCACGTTCTTCTACAAGCGAACCGAGCTTGGCTTCAGGCTGGCCTTCATCTTCGTCAGCTCACAGTCCGCCGGTGCCTTCGGAGGCCTGCTCGGATACGCAATTGGACATATGGATGGGATTGCAGGGTGGAGAGCGTGGAGGTGGATATTCATTATTGAAGGCATTCCCAGTGTGCTTCTAGGTGTCGTTGTCTGGTTTACACTGGCGCCCGACTCGGACCGGGCCAGGTACCTTACAGCCGCGGACAAAGAGCTACAGAAAGCCCGTGCTCTGAAGCAGGTTGGCTACACTGAGGAAGGTGAGCGCTTCCACTGGAAAGACGTCCGCGCTGCGGTCCGCGACTACCGTACCTGGCTATTTGGATTCGGTCAGTACGGAACCGAGACCATGTGGTTCGGCTTCAGTACTTTCTTGCCAACAATCATCAAGGCAATCGGCACCTGGACCAGCATCCAAGTTCAACTGCTGACCATTCCCTGCTACGTGCTGTCCGCCACAGCGTACTTGATCATGGCACGAGTCTCCGACCACTATAGGCTGCGTTATATTTTCACCATGATCTTCTTGATGATCTCCATTATCGGATACGCGCTTCTGATGGGAGATGTCTCACCTGGTGTCAGCTACCTCGGCTGTTTCTTTGTGGCCGGTGGATTGAGTGTTTCTGTTGCACTGCCCCTGGTTTGGCTACCCAGCAACATGCCTCGATATGGCAAACGAGCATTCGGCTCCGGACTTCAATTGACCCTCGGCGCTTTCGGTGGTGTCACGGCTCCCTTTGTAAGTTACACGCGAACCCCTCTCGTGGTGCGTTATGCTGATATACACCAGATCTATGTCACAAAAGACTCTCCAAGATATCTTCTCGGCCACGGCGTGACGCTCGGCTTGCTGGCTTTCTCTGGGGTGTTGTTCACCATCCTCTACATCTCCTACCGCCACGCCAACGCCCAACGCGCCAAGGGTCTTGAAGACCATAAGCTTCAAGGAAAGACTGAGCATGAACTCAATGCGATGGCAGATGAAAGGTATGCTCTCCAACTCAGTCCCCACCGCACAGATCAGCCACTGACCAGTACGTTACAGCCCTCTGTTCGTCTATACTCTCTAAGATACTGTAAATGTTGTCACACGAAGCAGGGAAGAGAAGGTAGAGGTGGAAGAAGCAACCAAGAGAGCATCGTGTGCAGGTTCAGCAGATACTTACCGATCATGATGGTTCTTGGTGTGTAGGCAGAGGGGGTTTAGGAAGCCGCCCACTTAGTCGATAGGAATATATTAGACTCCACATTGATGTCTTAATTTCATGCTTGAAGGTCTGCCTAGATCGATCTGGACAACCGGACTTCGCAATAATGCCTCAATGCATCTTTTACCCCTAATGTGGCCAATGATGTTCTCGGAATTGCCTTGGACTATCTACTCAATGACAAATTTGACATTGTCGAAGCCAACACTGGGGCTTTGCTGATAAAAAGTCGGCCAACCTAAAACGAACCTCGGATGACGCTACACACGATGCTCATTCATCGTTGTGGCTTGCTGGGATGATGCGAAGCAGCTCTTTTTCGCTATTAGCAAGGCCTGGAAACTATCGACTGTTATCGCGAATGGAAGCACGTTAAGCATTGCATAGAGCCCTAAACTTTTGGATTCCTAAAAACAGAAGACTTGATCGTCTCTCTTGGGGACGAGTCTCGCTTTGTCAAACCCTAGTTCTTCCAAGTAGATCTTCATAGAATCCTGCATACCTGCCGGTCCACAGAGCATGATTTTTGTCCCAGCTTGCGCAGGCGGTAACCTCTCCTTGATCATCGCCTTGGTGACATGGCCAATCGACCCGGTCCAATTCTCAGGCGCTTGGCTTAGGACATAGTGGACCTTGAAACCCGGGTCCTTCTCGGCCATCTCGTCGAGCACATCCTTCAAGACGATGTCGTCGAATGTGCGATTCGCGTAAATCAAGTCTATTTGGGTAGTGTCTGTAGGCCTCTGGGCAAGTACAGCCTTGATGATCTGTAGCATAGGCGTAACCCCAGATCCTCCAGCGATCATGCCAATGCGCTCACACATGCCTGGCTTGTAGACCATGGCACCCTTGGGCCCGCGTGCTTTGACGAGGTCTCCGACCTGGAGAGCCTGGAGGTGCTTCGACATGAGACCATCTGGGTATAATTTCACGAGGACGTCGAAGTACCCGCGGTCGTCGTCAGTTGAGATAGGTGTGTATGAGCGAGCCACGACTTTTCCGGTTTCAGGATCGGTGAAAGCTAGTGCTATGTGCTGTCCTGATGGCAGGCCAAGGACGTCTGTGGGTTGTGGTAGACCGAGACGGAAGACTGTGACATTGTGCGATATGTCCCATTTGGAGAGCAGAGGATAGTCTTGAAGATTGTCAGGGTCGAGTATTGGTCTAGCTGATACTTGGTTCGCTGCTTCTTCAGCGAGAATCTCGAGGTAACGCTTGAGGGAAGTAGCTGGATGTGTTGGCGTGATGGGCGGGACAGGTGTAGATTTGGCAGGGTGTGAATGCCATGATTCGTGATTGATCCAGTAGTAAAAGGCGACGACCACGAAGAGCAACCAGGGATAGAAGTATGTGTTGTCTGGTTTCGTAGGGAGAAGGCCTTGCGCTTCAATGTTCAAGGAGCGATTCATACTTCGAACTAGCCTTCCCAGTTAAGATCGGGCATTGAACGTCAGCAAGACCTCTCCTTTGACATTCATAGAGCCCGATTTTCAGAATGACTAAGTCTGCAAAGGATATCTGATCTGGCTTTGATATCTCGGGACGATCTTGCCAGACGAGGCCCACACTCCTTTTCCTTATCTTCTCGGATATTGTCGGCGCCGATGATTGCCTTGCTCCCCTTTTTGCCGCGTCCATGCGTGCACGGCTAACAACAGACTGATAAGCACTGTTGTTGATTAATCGCTTGCCAGCCATTGGGCATTCTGGCCGCTGTCCTAGGCTATCATGAGTGTCGTGGCAAGGACCAACTTCGTGACAATAACAATGGTCTGATCGATGTCGATTTGTTTTGCCACAACAATCGGAAGCGTTACCGAGGTAAGCGGCTGTACAGGAGTCTCAGACCACATGAATCGAGAAAGAGTATTCAATACGAGCCAGACATTATCCCACAGTATTGCGAGGGCTAGTAGTATACATTGGACTTTTCCTATCACCACTGGTATCGCAAGGCTATCTGGAGATCGAAGCCCGCACACTGGGCATGGCAGAAGCCTCCAAACTCCGAAGCAATAGTTCAAAATGCAGTGCTGCTATCCTCAGTAGTAAACATACTTTGAAGACCAGCAGCTTTAGCCCTGACAATGAGCGCCATAAGAGCGAACTCAGGAGCCAACTAAGCCACGAGATGGGAGCCTGGAAGTGTGCAGATAGCCTGACAATGGCGATTGGCAAGGCTGGGCCCAGTATGCAGAGCAAAATTCCGATAAAGACACCGAGTAGGATAGCCTCCGGATAGTCCAACTTTTTCTGCATCCACGCCCAGGTGTCACCTACCCAGAGCCATTCTCCATTGGTTTTGCGGGCGGCTCGAAGCCCAACCAAGCCGTCCATACTTCTCGAGTTGAATTTTATCATGTACGCATCCAGCGCCTTCTTATTGACCTTGTTGACCAGCCACTGTTCGAGCAAATGCCGCTCTTCGAAGCATTTGCATGGCTTGGTAGACAATTTGCCGGTGGTTGCGATTTCTTGGTTGGCATTCTCGATCGAATGAGCCTTGTGCGATTCCTCATCCATTGTTGGGACTGCATATCCGCACGACGTGAAAACCTTCCAAATGTCCAGTACCACCACCGCTCTCGTTCCGGGGATGAATTTAAGTCCCATGCGATCGATCATTGGCATGAATTCTGGGCTGTTGTACTCAATCACATGTCCGATGCAATATAACCGCATGATACGTGGGTTGGGACCGAAACTGCAGAACATGACCGTTACTCGGCCATTCTCGTAGATGTGGGCGATGGTCTCCGCGCCTGAGCCGACCAGGTCGAGATAGGCAGCGTGGTGGTCGTCCAAAATGGCAAAGGTTGTGGCCGGAACACCCTTAGGTGATAGATTGACATGATGGCCGCGCAATGGAGCCGAGCCCGTACAGAACATGGGCTGTTGCAGTGCCCATTCTTGAAGCTGTGGTGGGAACGAGCTGTATGAGTGAGGCATTGTACTGTCGTTGAAGCGTGCAAAGACAGAAAATGGAACGCTTCTGCAAGAATGTAGGTCCGATATTGTCAAACCGACAACGCGGGGATGGGCGTTCAGTCCCTGTTCCCCCAAGACTTGTTGATGACATAATGTGAGGCCGATGCTAGGGTTTTCTCCGTTGCTTGCCGAACCGCCAAGGGTCGCATAGATAGGAGTACAGGATCGCTTACCTTGATCCTCAAGCTAAGAAGCAGTCGCCCGTGTCCATGAGGGTTGGTCTGTCCGTCCGAGTGCGAGCTCTGCCAATCAAGACTCATGGTCAAGCAAAACCCACGGCTTATCTGTCATGCTCAAGGAATGAGGTCTCTTCAATGACTGGTCACGTGGCACGGCCAAACATGGTCCCAAAAATCAGGTCGATCATCTTTCCCAAGCCGTTCTAGCTAACGTGGTCAAGTTCCAGCAGATCCTGATATTACCTTGGAAGGTATTCAGTAATGGCATAGAGATGATTTGGCAGGATCACCGACGCTTGCACCCGGGACCGGCCTTGCTGTTAAGCATAACTTCAAGCTTCAACAACAAACGATATCACCTTACTCCTTTGGACCACGGCTTGCCGTCTCTGGTCTACGAATTATCGGGCGTTTCGTCATCCAGCACTTCATGAACGAGGTCTCTGACCTTCTGGTTTCGCTGCATTCTCTCGAGCACACCACTAGCATGTCTACGAAGAACAGTGAAGAGGTAAGCTATGCCTTTTCGTCCTCGGCCTTGTGATACGCCGAAATGTCGGATTTGAGTGGTGGGTACATAGTTTCCTCGAAACTATGATCAGGAAGGTAACGCGCGTCAACTATCCTCCGGGGAGCGCTGGCGTGATCGAGGTCCATTCTTACACCACCTCCACGACTTGCTGTTCCTCCGAAATGATCACATCTTGGGGTCTATGGCGACATCTCGAGATTGGAGCTCTCATCCAATTACGAGTATGCTTTTTGCATGCAATGCCTGAATACACTCATCCTATATGGATCCAATGATCTCGACAAAAAGTTAGAGGCGGGATCTTGGTGCACGATACCCGTCCCTGCAGCAGCAATGAATAATGGACCGAGTACAAAAGGATGGTCAGCCGCATTCATGGCTACCACAGCCACGGTCCTGGGATATTTGGTAGCGGAATAGGAAGAGGTTCACCAGCAGTAAGGTCACTCAACCATGGATACCGACAAGATCGGTGCCTCGACCACGGCCGTGGGGCCAGCACAGCATGGCGTCCTTCACTACGCACGCCGTGGAGAGCCGGTGGAGGATGCCTCGTCCGTCGACAGCGATATCATCGGCTTCGATGCTGAGAAGATGAAGGGTCGGTCATTGTTGACCGAATTGGAGGAGAAGAAGTTGATGCGGCGCGTGGATTGGCACTTGATGACCTTGTGCTCGATTATGTTTCTGCTGAAGAACATTGATGCGAACAATGTAAGTCCCCATTTCGATGGGCGGCTTGTGCAGCTGACACTGTCCCTTCTAGACCGCGAATGCTCGCATCATGAACAAAGGCACCAAGCAGAACATCCTCATACAGCTGGATATGAGTTCGAACGCCTATAATTTCATTACCACAATCTACTACGTAAGTCCGCCACGCCTGTTGGGCCCAATGTTTCGAGCTGACATATGCAGATCCCGTATATTGTTTTCGAAGCGCCTTCAAACCTGTTGATCAAACGCATACTCCCGTCAAGATGGCAGTCCCGTATCATGGTACGCAACTCTACCGCATGGGTGATCATCAGAGCCACAAGCTGACTCGGTTAGGTCACCTGGGGTATCGCTCTCGCCTGTCATGCCGCTGTTCATAACAAAGAAGGTCTCTACGCGGCTCGATTCTTTCTTGGCCTGGTAGGGTTTCACCTGTTGAATGGACAGCACAGGACTAAACATACTTCCCAGTGCGAGGCGGGTATGTTCCCGGGCGTCATCCTACAAATGACTTATTGGTACCGACCCGACGAGATGTCCGTACGACTGCTTTACTTCTGTGAGGCTCACCACCAACAACGTCTGTCCTCCCGCCACGTATAACTAACAAGCTCCCAGACGCTCTCGGCAACTTCTCCACCGTGATCAGCGGAGTCCTCGCCTTCGGTTTCGACACGATATCCGGCCGTTGTGGTTTGTCCGGCTGGCAATGGTAATCTCTCCGCCGATGTACCACTTCTGACCTGACTAACTCTGTCGGCCAGGATCTTTCTCGTCGAAGGAGTCATCACCATAGCCTTTGGCATCGCTCTCTGGTTCATTCTACCTGACTGTCAGTCTCTTACCTACCAAAACGAACGTACCGTGGCTAACATTCTATCTCAGTCCCAAACCAAGCCAAGTGGCTCACCGAGAAAGAGAAAGCCTTCATCCAAGCTCGCCTCCCGTCCAATGCCCCGCGCGCAGAGGAATTGAACTTCAACCTTCGCGAGATCATCAACTCCCTCAAGGACAAAAGAATGTGGCTCTTCACGCTAGTCTGGGCAACCATGACCGTCGGCACAACCGGTCTGACATTCTACCAGCCCACAGTCATTGCGAACCTAGGCTTCACCACAATCGCCAAGAGTCAACTTCTCAACATTCCCACCGCTGTGCTCTCAATCATCATTATCGCAGTATCCGGATTCTTCGCCGACAGCGCTTGGCTGCCACGCCCCGTCCTCCCATTGACGTTTCTCACCGGGATCCTAGCATGCTACAGCGTTCTCTACACCTTCCCGAATAACGGCGGTGTGTACGCCGCGACCGTGATCTCCAACGCCCTCTCCTCGTCGTGGTATCCGCTGATGTGGCCGTGGCGCGTGCAAACCACGAGCCGCGCCACCGGGTCGGCGTTCGCCATCGGCTTCGTCAACAGCTATGGGCAGATCGGTGGTGCTCTGGGTCCTCAGATCTTCCAGTCGAAATATGCGCCTCACTATACTGTCTCGTTTGCCATTGCGATGAGCGTGATCGGGGCGTCTATCTTGGTTACGCTATTTACGTGGTGGGTTACCCGGGACACGGAGAGGCAGACGCGCGAGATCAAGAAGGCGAGAGTGGCGGCGGCGAAGCGTGGGGAGTCGGTGCTGGACGACGTCGATCCGAATGCTGATTTAAAGCATAAGGAGGCGGCGGTGTTCAAGGAGTAGATGAGATGTACGGTGCGGGTTGCACCCATAGAAAAGATCGCATGAGTTCCGACCTGTCTGCTGCAGAAGCGCAAGACTTGCCGCAAGTTTGCATAGGTGTTTTCGAGGTAGCAAATGTCACAAAAAGCGTTCCAGCAGTGATATAGCTCGTTCAAGCAAGGTGCGCATATCTCCCGATATAGATTCAAATCCAGTCTCGTTTGAAATGCTTGCGAGCGCAGGGGCCCCACGTTGAATCAGATCTATTCGTCACATTATCGGCTGTCCAGTATAGACAGATCCTAGGAAGCTGTATCTCATCTCTCCATACTCCTCACCAGCCCCTGTCGCATGGCAGGGAAGATATCTGGCTGTTTTGTACATCATTCCAATAACTCATTGTTCCCTTAAAAATGGGCCCAGGTCCTTCACAGTTCGTAATTATTGGCCTGCAACAAAGAAAGAAATCACGTCTTTCTCGCATATTTGGCCTTTCCGAAGGAGAATGGAACGTAGCGGTATTTGATCATATGCTGGATCTGTCGTCTCACTATGATGGTTTGTCAGAAAGGCGCCAGCAGGACCGAGACCCTAGGCGAACTTACTCGTTAACGAAAACAGAATTATCCAGTACATGACCAGAACAGGCCAGAAGACTGGCAGATTAAAAATCTCGAACCAGCTGCAAAGGAAGCTGATCGTGACAGCCCTGGTGGCAGAATGCCAGAACTTGAACTCGGGCAGTCGTCGGATGAACGGTCTGAATTCATCGTCTTGTTTTGTAGGTAGCTCAGACCCTTCGCCGTCTTCTAAACCTTCATCTTGTGACAAGCTCGGATCGAACTTGGGCTGGAGAAACGCCAGGAACAGATTCAGCAGGTAGATGCCGAGGCAGTAGGCGACGATATACCAGCCTTGGGCGACGATGATACGGAGGAAGAACATGACAAGCAGGGCTCCGGTTGCCGACCATCGGTAGGAAACGTAGGGGGTGGATTTGTCGAGATAGGTTTGGTATTGCTGTGAGAAGGCTCATTAGTACGCTACGCGCATTGCACGAAAGAAGACTGCCACATACCCTCATCAACTTATTGCCTTGAGTGGTGATGGCATCGAAGGGCGTTGTATCAGGCTCGGGTCCGTCCATGACTGTAGCGGTCGTCGGTAGAGCAGAAGAAATGTAAGGTCGGCGCATGCGCTCGATGGACTCGAGGCGCGCAAAAGCCAAAAGTTGTTTGCGTCAGAGAAGCTTGTCGCACCGAAGTCAAGATGGATCAACTCCAGGCCAAAAGAGTGACAAAGAAAAGGTGATGGGCTTGAGTGAAGAATCAGAATTGTTGAGAGCAGACTCTTGTTAGCGGATGAAGCCACGTCTTTTTTGGTTCCAGGCTGCGAATTGCGAGCGAGGGTGGAGTTGAATTATTGAAAATGTGGCTGGACTGCCCGTATCGCCAGCTGCGCCTCTCAGAGGATGGACGAACACCCGAGTGCACCTATTGAAGGACCTTAGTTATTCCGGTCCGGGCTTGAGACCTCGATGATGGGGATTCTTCGGCGTCCCTGTCAAGATGCGCCCGGGGGAGCTCGGAATGCGGAGAGTCAACCGAGGCGTTGCGAGGATAAGCGCACCTTTCTGCCATCATAGGCATCCTGTCGCGCGGTCGTATAAGAAATGTGAAGCGGACTTGTACAGGATCTTTTGGTGTCTTTGTTTGTGTAGCTGACACAGACACGTGTTGCCAACAATGTCTTCCCTCAGACTTATGTTACGGCCTGTGGCAGCATTCTCCTCTGCACCACGAACCCTCCCTCGACTTGTCCGATTTCAAACCACCTCGAGCAGCAGCTATGAAAACATTCTCGTCTCGACTCCTAAACCTGGCGTTGGCCTCAGTATGGTTGGCCCTAAACTCTCTCTTGCGTAGCTGGACCTGGTACTGACCGTCTGTTGTACCACAGTCACGTTAAACCGACCCAAGGCACTCAATGCTTTGTCAAGCCCTCTGTTCGTCGAGCTCAATGATGCACTTAGAAAGTTTGAAGAGGACACAGAGATTGGAGCCATAGTCCTGACAGGAAGCGACCGAGCCTTCGCAGGTACGTCCCGAGAGTCTCTGCAGAGGCAAGACAGGGCAACTGACACTGTACACAGCCGGCGCCGACATCAAAGAGATGGCCCCTCTTACCTTCTCCGATGCATACGTAAACAATTTCATTGCACCCTGGTCCTACATGATGACGCTGCGCAAACCAGTAATAGCTGCAGTCTCAGGCCACGCGCTCGGAGGTGGTTGCGAACTTGCCATGATGTGTGATGTTCTCTACTGCACAAAGACCGCCAATTTTGGACAGCCCGAAATCAAACTAGGAACAATCCCAGGAGCCGGCGGCTCGCAGAGAATGACAGCAGCACTGGGAAAGAGCAAGGCAATGGAGCTCATTCTCACAGGCAACAATTTGAGTGGTGAAGAGGCTGAGAAGCACGGCCTTGCAGCCAAAGCTTTTGATGGCGGAAACAAGGAGGTCCTCGACGGGGCCCTGGAAACGGCGGCCAAGATCGCGAGCTACTCACGGGTGGCAGTCATCGCCGCCAAGGAGGTGGTCAACAAGAGTCAAGACCTGGGTATCCGGGAAGGCGTGGAGTACGAGCGCCGTATCTTCCACTCGCTGTTCGGCAGCCAGGACCAAAAGATTGGTATGAAAGCGTTTGCCGAAAAGAAAAAGGCCGAGTGGACTCAGTCATGACGGGCTGATCAATTGTGCATATATGGTTTTCTCTTGACGGATTTCTTCTACCATATCTCGAGACATAATGGACTGCAAGATAGACCGTGGGCACATGTTGAATGTCTGAGAGATGAGTCGAATGCCAGGGTTTCTGTCTTAATTCATCCGTACGGGAGAGCTGGCGCCTCCTATCGCACAATACCTAGGTAGGTATGTTATCGGCGGTTCTCCTGCGGCTCGCCCAGTCGCATCCGGCGCAGCTCCGCCGAGTTCATGCATCAGCCGATTGAGCTGTCCCTAAAATCGTTGATGTGTGTACTAGCCGATAGGTTCTGATCAGCGAACGGCATCTATCCTCCTCGTGCGATTGAGGACGATGGCGCAACAGCGACATTGGCCAAGTTTCCCGTCGGCATGGTTATAAATTCGACATCACCTTGGTACGAATTGAGTGATACGCGCAACAGACGAGGCGTAGTGCTGACCAGGACGAGTTAATTCACCTACCGAATGGAGAGAAGGTGAAACACAAGATGCTGACGAGATGGGTAAGAATATCCAATGAAGCATAGTGCAGCCAAGTTTACCAAATCCCCACCAATATCACACATACGAGGTTGCTACGATACCATCACTCAGCTGACAATGGACTTTTGCTTCTACGTGTGGGTTCCGCTGATGTGTCATTTCATCGAACAGGGTTTCGGTCAGCTTTGGCCACGATGACAAAAATCACAGGATTGGGGAAGGACTTCAGGCAACACATTCAATCAACTCTCCAGAGTGGCAAGACACGGAGGAGACGGTCTAAATGCTTACGAAAATCAAGACTGATACAGGGCCATATTGCACGGCACCCCTGCACACCAAGCCTTGATAACGGCATCAAAGTCATCAATTAACTAAGCTCCCCAGGATGAGGAGCCTTCCCTCCTCGACCTTGTGGCAGACACGACACACTCGACAGGGATGGGTCGGCATTAGTCCCCTGCAGAGCTCCTCTCCTCAGTACCCACTGATGGGAGAAAGTGTGTCTATACGAGGCATGCCGGCGGCCTTGACTTATTTCTCTTTCCCATCATTAACCGCGTGGCTGGATGAAGCAATCCACTGCATGGACTGCACCCTACTAGTCTGTTGTGCCATGGCCAATGGGACGATGTCTGACAGCCATTCCAAACTCGGAGCACATGTGTCGAGTGCGCCCCAGCGATCCGGGAGCCCCAGCATCGTCGTGTCCCACTGTTACCAGGCACATCTTGACCGTCTGGATCAAGGAGACCTTCTTATGTTCCATTGGTGGCGACAAGCTGTCGGAGGAGGAGGCTTACTGCTATAAAGCTCCAGAGCGCCTCCCTCCCCACTTCGCTTCGTTGACACTGAGTTTCCAATCGGCAGATTTACAGCTTCCTATCTTGCCGACCAGCGTCCCAGGCCAGAATGGCTTCGTCAACAACATCCAATTCCGAAGGCTACGAACCCAAGCACATCGAAAATCGTTTGTTCATCAACGGCGAGTTCGTCCCCTCAATCTCGGGAAAAAAGTTTGACATCATCAACCCCAACACCGAGAAGTTCGCGGCTTCGGTATACGAGGGTGGCGCCGAAGATGTCGATGTCGCTGTTGAGGCGGCCAAAGAGGCTCTACCTGCTTGGTCTGCCCTTGGGGCTGCTGAGAGAGGTGCATGGCTGAACAAACTGGCCGATGCCATCGAGAAAAATATCGATGAGATTGGATACCTTGATGCTATCAGCATGGGTAGGCCCTACATTGGTGACGGTAAGCACTCGCATGCCGGTTCAGCTCAATTCCTTGCTAATTTACTCAAGCCATGGCCGCTTACGCTGGCTATTTCCTGAGATATTTTGCCAGCAAAGCTCTCGATGTTCACGGTGAATCGTCGCTGAACACGGCCGGCATGGTAAACGTCACTTTTCGTCAGCCTTACGGTGTGTGCGGTGCCATAATTCCGTGGAATATGCCGCTCCTTGTCTTGATCTGCAAGGTTGGTCCTGCACTTGCTGGTGGTAACACATTGGTCCTCAAGACATCAGAGAAAGCCCCGCTATCTTGCCTTGTTGTCGCGAGGCTCTGCAAGGAGATCGGCCTACCAAAGGGTGTCCTGAACATCCTTAGCGGATTTGGCCGCCCTTGCGGTGAAGCTATTGCGAAACACATGGATATCCGAAAGCTCTCGTTTACCGGGTCTGTGACGACCGGGCGAGCAATCAAAAAAGCTGCCGCAGACTCGAACCTGAAGAACGTCACCCTGGAGCTCGGTGGTAAGAGCCCACTGGTCATCTTCGACGATGCGGATCTTGCGAAGGCTGTTCCTGCTGCTGCCTTCTCGATCCTTTCCAACTCGGGCCAGGCGTGCATTGCCAGCTCAAGAGTGTATGTACACGCTAACGTTGCCGACACCTTTCTGGAAGCGATGAAGACTACCATGGCCAAGATCGGTCAGCCGGGCGATGCCACCGCTGCTGGGACTTCAAGAGGTCCCCAAGCCGACAAGATGCAATTCGACCAGGTCATGTCGTACATGAGCTATGCTAAAGAGCAGGGCCTTGACATCCGTCTCGGAGGCAACAGGATTGGCTCGACTGGCTACTTCATTGAGCCCACTATTATCGCCAACGCTCCTGAGGAGTCCAAGGTCGTCAAGGAAGAAATCTTCGGTCCTGTAGTCGTCATCAACACTTTCACCGATGAGGCGGACGTCTTGAAACGTGCCAACGACACTGAATATGGTCTGTACGCCAGCGTGTTCACAAAGGATATCTCACGCGCCATGCGCTTTGCCAAGGCTCTCGAGGCTGGCTCCGTCGGAGTCAATTGCACGAGTCCCACAGTAGCCATTGACATGCCCTTTGGAGGCTACAAGCAGAGTGGTGAAGGTCGCGAGCTGAGTAAGCACTGTCTTGATGAGTGGACCGAAGTGAAGAGCGTCTATATCTCTTTGTAGGAGTGCGAGAGCTTGTATCAGGGAAATCAATGGCAAGGGTATCAGATATGCGGACTCGAATGCTTAGATCGGGTGTACCTGCCACATCTTCCTTTCCTATCAGATGTGTGTCAACTCTTAGAGTGCCGAGAATGTTGTAGGTAGATCGAGCCTTAGTCGCGCATGATGGCACGATATTAGAACACCCTTCCAAAGCCTCAACCGCTAACAAGATGTGCTGTTGCGTGATAACCTATCAGAAACCATAGCCATTGGGAAAGAACGAACACGTGAGGCTATCAGTCCTATCAGTGCGGTCCGAATACGGTAATTGCCTAGGAGGGAACAGTGCTTAGTGCTTTCTGGGCAGGAATCAAGGGCTAGGGAGGCTTATCTGATTTATCACATCGGCCGCAATCAACAGTGGGGTGCATCGCCCAGTCTCCCCGCTCCAAGGACTAAGGGCCTAGCCTCATCAACCATGGTCATTCCGAACTCCAGGTAGAGATTAAGAGTTGTGCAGATCCTATATATACGAGACCCAATACCCTGGTAGAGAGTCAAAGCAGCCAAACCATATCGCTTCTTCACCCCGCATTTGGTCCAAGTTGGTTTAATTGAGAAGTTTTGCAAAGGGTTTGAGCTTGACCAGGGGAATTCGGAAAATCCCATTGCACAGTTGAAAGCACTCATGTACGTTGCGCCCATGTACTAGCATTTCGACTCATGCTAACATCACCAGCAGAAACTGCAACCATGTCTTTCGAGGGTCCAAGGCAAGTCACTGCCCACGATGCGACCACGGCACAAGATGGTCCAGAAAGTGTGCCCGCGGTTGGGAAAGAACATAAATCACCAGACCTCGTCCAACAAGTCCTTTCCAGGACCCAGGGCGACGTGGTCAACCTCCAACAAGCCCGCGATGCTACAGCTATCGAGCACACCTTGTCCATCAAGCAAGCCCTCCGTGTCTACGCTCCGGCGATCATCTGGGTTATGCTTTTCAGCATGGGCAACGTCATGGTCGGCTTCGATCCTCAACTCACCGGTACTCTGATCGCCATCCCCCAATTCCAAAGGCAGTACGGCCACTTATTCGAGGGTGCATACGTTGTCAAGGCACAGTGGCAATCTGCATTCAACCTTGGTGCGCCTCTGGGCGCCATAATCGGCTCATACTTCATCGGCTGGCCACTTGACCGCTGGGGTCGTCGATGGGCGCTCGGCGCTTGCAGCGTCGGTTCAATCATTGCTGTAGCCATCCAAACCTCCGGACAGAGCAAAGTGCAGCTGCTCCTTGCAGAGTTGCTGAACGGGTTGTTTATTGGCGGCTACTCTGTCGTCGTCCCGACCTACATCTCGGAAATCACTCCTGTGGTCCTCCGTGGTGTTGCCACCGCCTCGATCAATATCTTCCAGGTTGCCGGCCAGCTCGTTTGCAGCGGTATCCTGGCAGGTACTGAGAACCGTCCTGACCGTTGGAGCTACGACATCCCATTCGCATGTCAGTGGTTCTTCCCGTTGGTCATTTTCGTCGGCGTCTTTTTCGCTCCCGAGTCGCCTTGGTGGCTGGCACGTCAGGGAAAGAACGAGGCGGCTCGCAAGGCGCTCGATCGCATCACCACAAAGGAAATCGACACGGAAACGTTGTTGGCAAACATCATTCTCACGACTGAGCTTGAAGAAGCACAAATGTTGGGTGCCCGATTCGTCGACATCTTCAAGGGATCCGATCTTCGCCGCACAATCATCGCCAGCATGGCCTTCTGCATCCAGGTTTTTAGTGGCACGGCCTTTGTCATTGGCTACTGCGTCTACTTTTTCGAGCTCGCTGGTCTGGGTACATCGAGCGCCTTTGGTCTTGGCTGTGGTGTCCTCGGCGTCGGATTCGTCGGAAACTGTCTCTCCTGGATCCTCATTGCCAAATATGGCCGACGACACATCTATCTGTTCGGCTTACTGGCACTGTCTGTCGCTTTGCTTCTGATTGCCGTTCTGGATGTCGTTCCTTCCTATGGCTCCAACTCCTCTATCAGATGGGTCCAGTCTTCGATGATGTTGTTGTGGAACTTTGTGTACGACCTGACCATCGGCCCTGTCGCCTATATCATCCTTTGCGAGTCATCCTCGGCTAGAATGAGAGGTTATACCATTGGCTTTGCCACCGCCATGCAGTTTGTGGCCAATCTTGTCGCCGTTATCGGCGTTCCGTACGCTATCAACCCTGAAGTTGGCAACTTGCGTGGCAAGTTGGGTTTCGTCTACTTTGGAGTCTGCATTCCGTGCATTGCTTGGGTCTGGTTCGGACTGCCCGAGTTTAAGGGTCGAACTTTTGAGGAGTTAGATGCTATGTTCGAGGCTCGTGTACCAACACGGCAATTCTCCAAGTATGTCTTTGAGGATGAGGTGCACAACCTTGGTCACGATGTTCCAGGTGGCGAAAAGAAGATCGAAGAGTAGAGTTTTGGGGCTGGGGAGGGATTCGGCGGTCAGTGTGTTGTCAGGTTGGGTGTTTGTCGAGGTGTGGATTACTTTAGGTAGTGAGAAGTGGGCGCTAGATTTACTGTACATGGGCGTGCAATAAAACCACTTGTTTGGTTTCAACTGGACAAACCTTATACTTCTCAATCGACCATGCTAGATCCCGCAATATTCAAGGGCCAGCATAAATCGCTGCCAGATCCAGAAAAGTCCCCCTATGCGCACATAGACCAGTGATACTCGACTCGTAGGTTGCGTGTATGCTGCCGATGTTGGGTTTCAGTACGTTGAGGAGCATTTTCACACCGATCAGATGAGACATCCTGACGTTTACCACTGGACATTAACACATAGTCTATATCATATTCCGACAGTGTGGTACCTAGAAGTGACCCTCAATGTTCAATGGAGTATACGGCTCCTCCAAGAAAGCTTCCTCCTCAGCGGTCAGGACTTTACCTCTAGCACTCAATGCATCTTCAATCCGTTGCACAGTGCTGAATCCAATGATAGGGCTTGTGACTCTCTTCAACGTCCACGCCAATGTCACTTGACTCATCGTCCACCCCTTCTTCTCCGCCAATTGCTCAACACGTCGAATGATCTCAAGAGACTCCTCCCGCGTGGTGGAAGGATCACCACCACCGCCAGCAGATCGTTTTGTCTCGCCTTTGGCCTTTAGAGGACGCGCAAGGTTACCCGCAGCCAGGGGACCCCAGGGGCAGAGGGCCACGCCGGTCTCCTTGCAGAACTTGTTCATTTCTCGTTCCTCTTCCCTGTAGAGCATGTTGTAGCAGTTTTGCATGGCGATGAACTTGGTCCAGCCGTTCTTCTCGGCGCAGAACTGCATCTGGGCGAACTGGTATGTCCACATACTCGATGCGCCAATGTAGCGAATCTTGCCTGAAACAACGAGGTGGTGCAACGTCTCCATGGTCTCTTCGATCGGCGTGTTTGGATCGAAGCGATGGATCCAGAAAAGGTCGATGTAGTCAGTGCCCATGCGCTCCAGGGCGCCATTGACGCCGGTGATAAGAGATTTGCGAGAGAGTCCAAACTGATTGACATAGTCTTTGCTGGTCCTCAACTGGTCCATAATTGGGTATGCCGCGAACTGCTCCTCGCCTAACACACCCCATGCTTTGGTCATCAGAACCAGCTTGTCTCGTGGGATGTTGTACTCCTTGATGGCCTTTCCAATGACTCTTTCACTGTCGCCATTGGAGTAGATGTTGGCCGTGTCCCACTGTTTAATGTTAGAATGGCTCTTTACATATGACAGAGTAGACCAATGTCCAGGTGAATATTGCGTATGGAAGGACGGGAGGAAGCAAGGTAAAGACTCACAGTGTTGACACCACGGTCGTATGCCGCTTTTAGAAGAGGCAAGGATTCATCGGTCCCCAATACCCAATCCGCCCACTCGGGGTTTCCAATCGACATACATCCTACAATTGGGACTGAAACGTATAGACCAGAGTTTCCAAGTCGTCTGTACTCTGCTTTGGAGTTCTCAATGGATTTGGCGACACTGGGTGGGAGAGACGCCATTTTTTTATGTGGTATGGGATAATTGTCTGAGGGTCAGGCGATTGATTAGGTGAGCACCAGGTTGACAAGCTTCAAGAATGACACTAGGCTTAGTAGTGGTGACTGAAAGGGAGAGAAGGCACAGGGAAGGGTCCTGAAGTCGAGGATGGGACAAGGTCAATGAATGGTTGTTCAGGTGACATCGAAGTATACCGGGCAGTTTCAACGACCACAGGCGTTGGGGTCTCTCCTGAACCCTGGTTCCTGCCTATTTAGGCAACTACCACATTTGATTTGCCATTGCATCCCATCAGAAGTCGTTACGCGCGCATTGAACCCTGCTGCGGATAATTGAGTTTCTAGATCTGAATCTCATGATCTGGATCTGGATCGTTGACACATGGAATTTTGTGCGCGCACTGGATCAAGATAGCAACCGTTCAATGTCAGTAGGCATTAAGTAATCCGCGGGAATTTCCGAGAGCCGTGACACTTGTCTCTGACAAAGGGGAAAGAGATGCTTTCATGCTTCAATGCTTTACCCTAGAGGCAAGTTCGACCACAAAAGCAAAAATATTGGTCAGCCTTGCCGCTCAACATCACTATCTATTTTGAGGTTCCCAGATCCACCACATAATAAGATCTGCCTCAAGCACAACGACAAGATCGAACTCCAACAGCTACCGTCTCAATAGCCACATAGGCTTCCATCAAAGAAAAAAGGTCCGGTCGACCCAACCAACTGTGTTTCCAACACCAACCAATCTCAACATCGACCAAAATGGTGGCTCTGGAACACCGGGAGGCGCGAGAGTCCGACATTGACTCCATTTGCGACACCTTCTTCTCTGCTTTCGCGGGTGACTATGTCATGGGCAAATGCTTCCCAGACATACCCACTGTTCGAGCATTTTGGGTAGATGGCCTACGGAAGGACATTGCGGACCCGAAACACCACATCAGATGCATTGTCGACAAGGATTCACCGGGCAGCCCAGTCATCGCCTATGCGAATTGGCAAGCTTGCGACGAGGACACCATCCAGGAAGGACCACTATGTCCCGAAGGAGGCGATGAGGAAGTCGCCGAGATCTTCTTTCCGCGCCTAAGGAAACGAAAAATCGAGATCATGGGCGGTCGGAAGTACTGGTACTTGGCTTGTCTGTGTTGTCGGCCGACACACCAGGGACAAGGTGCCGGACGCCTATTACTAAAATATGGTGTCGAGTTGGCAGATAGTGAAGGAAAGGAGATCTACTTGGAAGCCAGTCCACCTGGAGTACCTGTATACACAAAGTATGGCTGGAGGGAACAGGACCGGGTGATAATTCTTGACGGGGCATTTACTGAGATCTTGATGAAAAGGGAGGCGAAATCATAGTATTTATGTTATGCGGGTCGCCACGTCCATTTCATTGCAACCGTCGCGCTTGCGGAATAACCTGCTCCTCGGATAATTGGACCGCTCGCTCAATCTATGCACGCTCAATCAATGATATTACTAGTACCACTCCTATTGATCAATACTAGTAGCTTGTTCACATGAAACCACGATACAGTTTTATGCCTCGGACTTATAGTCTGGCTGACGGTTTTAGAGCCTCGTCGACCAACTTGACAGCAGCCTGCGCGCATCCATATGAGTTTTGGTAACCTTGGAAATGTCAGTGGTTGTACGTCTCTCATGGGTATCGTGCTTCTCGTACCTGCTCCGCCAGCACCATAGTTATGCACAACCCAGGCGCCGTTGATGCGTTCCTTTTCGACTCTAGTGCCACGCTCACGCACCGGCCGCAGTCCAACGCCGTGCCTGATAATGTCAAGAGCCTCGATTCCCTTCCCACCAGTCAAGGCAGGGAACATTGCAACAGCTCTCTTCATGATTCTCACAGCAAGATTAGGGTCAACTTGAGGATCCGAGTTCCCCTTCTGGTAGCAACCACCAAGGATGGTCCCTCCTCCCGCAGCTCTGGTCATTACATACAAGGCTTCATCCGACCCATCATCTGTTCCAGATGTCGCAAGCATATTGGGAGCCACGTTGCGTACAATTACGATCTGACCTCGAGCGGGAACGACGGTTTGGTCCTGTACACCGCCGAGCTTGGCGGCACCGAGACCAGTGCAATTGACCACAAGATGGACTTGTTGACCTTTATAAAGACTTGACGAAGCGGCATCGTTGATGTGATTGAAGCCCGCTCGTTTGAAGACTACTCCATTCTTCAAGCACTGTGAGACCAGCCAAGGAAGGTAGATAGCCGTGTTAATACAGACGGACGTGAATGCTGTCGCTGACTTGATCTCGGGACTGAGTGAACTTTGAGGCAGCTGACGGAACTAAGACGCGGTGCGGTGTATGTGTAAGCATTCTCGGCTATTGAACGTTGCAGCGACGACGTCGGATGAGTGACTCACATTTGGAACGACATCTTTGAACCACGCTTTGGGCGAGAGTAATTCGTTGAACCAGTCTGCCGTTGCTGAGTCGGCATCCTTTGCACGACTATAGATATGACATTCTTTCAATGGTCAGTTGGGGACACCCTAACTATCAATACAGTGATCTGGCTAGACGCACCTTGGAAGTGAACTCCGGCCTCTGGACGATTCCGTGCTAGATCTTCCAGAGGAGCCCATGTGTTCTTCTCGTATTCAGCTGGTTTTGAGCCTGCAGCTCCAACACTTGATCAGGAACTGGGTCAGTTTCTCAATTTGGGCAGAAGTCTGGAGTGCTACCTACGGCATGTAATTGCCGCCCGCCCAAGGCGAGGCATATTCGATATCATAATCACCGGGCATATGCTTGGCTGCCACGACAATGTTGTACCGACGTTCCCGGGACAGTAGCAACGCTGTTGTCAGTCCAGCAACGCCGGCCCTGAAGAACGTCAGTATCCGATGCTATAAATCAAACGTATGCAGTAGAAACAACATACCCAACTATAACAATGTTCTTTTGCGCCATAGCGACGTAGTGATGCTAGCTTGGCCTCCGGAAACGAGGAAGATCGGATCAGGGGCTGAAAGAAGGTTCAATGAACAAGGGATCTCTGGTTTGGAAAGGATTGTATGATTGTGCCGTCAGGTCTCCGCGGGAGCCAAACGTCGCCTTTTCTATATGGTACTCCTCAAGTGCTCTCACCAACTTCGCAGTAGCGAGGGAAAACACGACGGCAGTCGCTCATAGGTATCAAAATGCTGCAAAATCGTTGCGTGACCCCTGTCATTTGGCGAGGCTGAGAACAGGCCACTTGTCAGGTGAGGCATGTTTCCTTATCAGTGCAGGAGGCTTTCAGAAATATGATATCTCAGCCTTGTTGCCCACCATTGTCAATCCATCTTGCCTACCTGTTTAGGCAGGAGTGGTTTTGGTTGGTAGCGCTATGATCACCTAAAACCTTCATGTCGGGCCTCAACGAATTGACCTGACAGCAATCGATGGGTGGACTAGGGCGTTAAAATAAGATCGATAGTAATAGTATGAAGCGTACTGAGTGATTCGCTACGTCAGCACTGCCGCAGGGCCTCGAGGGATTCATTCATGCTCAGGTATTGGTATTGTATATAGTTACTAGCCAAACCATCCTACCGCTTTCCTGCCAGAAAGCCCTTGATGATGTTACCCGTCAACCTAGCAACATTGTTCTCGTAGGCGTCCCAGCCTAATGAGCAGTACCAATTGATGCTCCCCACACTGAATACGGCGCCACCCCCAGCCCCAACATAGTACACTAGATCGCTGCGAATCAAGTCTGTCTGCGTCCCAAGAGTGTTGAGCGCGGGATAGGTGAGATCCTCGGTGGCAATGCCGAATTCATCGCTGTGACCAGTGCTGGTGGCCAAAACTACTGCGTCTTCTGGACTTCCATTCTCCACATCATAGCGATCGATCTCGTCGCCCGAAGCACCGCCGCCAAAGCCATGCTCTCCAATCAGATCACTTTCTATGCCCTCGAAGATCCAGGACAACTGCGGGCTTTTGGACTCCTCAGTGCGCTTGTATGGCACACCAAGACCAGTACCTTGGGCGCAGAAGCCGACGCCCCATAGTGTATTGCAACTCATACCACGGGAGCGCCAAAGACCGCTCTGCTGTCCGTCGAGACTGTTGACTTGTTCACCTCCTGGAAGAGTGTAGGGACGGACTCCCACGTCTCCTCGGCGCAGCTCCAAACGATGGGGACGAGCAGGATCCATAGCAGTGACCCAGTAGAAACCATTGCCACCCATGTACATCAGATTGCCGCCCTGTGCACCAAATGCACCATAGGCAGCAAAGACCTGTGGACTGGGATATTCAGGATGACAGCCTGTCATGACGGTATTGAAGCCCTTGAGAGCATCAACGCCTCGTAGATGTAAGTCGTGGTCGGTCAAGATTTCGTATGGGATGCCCTCGCGTTCCAAATACCCGAGCATCATGAGATCAGCGGAAAACTCGCGTGGGCGCGAGAAGGCCCACATGATATAGCCTGGGCGGACATTCAATATCGGACGTTTTGACGAAGAGAATGTGACTCCAGAGCCGTCGTTGTGACGGTCGTAGGTGGACAAGCCCAGGTCCAGCCGGCGTCGCATCTTGTAGAATTCACTGCTTTTGACGGTCTTGTCTATGTCGAAACCGGGCCCTAGGTCGGCTGTATTCGGACGAGTGGTATCGTATAGGCGCTCGTTGGCGTAGGCAAGATAGGTGAATGTGGAGAAGACAAGGCAGACCTTCTTGGAAATTCCTGGAGCCCACGAGTTAGGTCGTACAAAGAAGGTAACCCAGTCCTTATCTTTGCCGTTTGTGGCTTCGACCTCAACCGCGTAAGCGCCAGAGCGAGCGTCAGAAGGAATGGTGATAGTGAAATCTGTGTCCCAGCCAGCGTCGTCCATATCATCATCATGAAAATGAATGGCGCCATAGCCATATTTTGCCTTTGTCCAGTCACATTCCGACCCGTCCCAATCGTGACTCTTGACAGCGCGAGTGGGCGCATTGATCAGCACACCATTCTGGCTGTGCCCGGAGGTATCAACGACGATGTCGCTTGACATATGGAGTGCAAAGTCATATTTGGCAAGAACAGATGGTTTTTCTTCCGACGTCTCCAATGTTAGATCAGCGATACGACCATTAAAAAAATTGGTCGCCTGCTGCTTTGGATCATCTGTTGCATTTTGGCTTGCCGCGATGAAAAGTGGTCCAGGTCGATATATCAGAGGCTCACCCTGCAGCTGCGCCTCGTGTGTCGTGGAAGTTGGAATTGGTTCTACTTTGAATGACTTGGGACTCAAGGAGACCTGGACTGACCGACCAACAATCGAAAGGTTGAACTTTGCCCAAGTCTTCTTGTGAGGTCTGAGCCCAGTGGAAACAACTTCGACTTTGTGGTCGCTCCCGATCCATACGTCAATCGAACCTTGGCTGTTCAAAACGATAGAGAATCCAGTGCCCTCCGCGGTGTCTAGAGAAGAAACCAGCGTCTGCGGATGTGAACAACCCACGAGCCACGGTTGCAGATAGAACGAGACTTGAAGGCCCGCCGGGGCGGCTGGCAGTTTCCAGTGGCTGATATACCCATATGAGCCTGGGTGAGCGACTTGGACCTTTCCATTCTGTCGACCTCGAGGAATTTGCGAGATTTCTTCTTCGCGCTTCTCCGGCGCGTGATCGAGAGTTATGCCCTGGATCAACCGGACAGTTCGATATGTATATTCTGGTTCGGTGCAAGATATCTACACAGCTGTCAGCATGTCTGTTCGCCTAATGCTGGAGCCCATAAACATGGGGACGTCGACAATGGACAACTTGGTACATCTCAACATGAAGTACAGGCCCATCTCAGCATGCCGCTTGTGTCAAAAGAACATAGAGTTGCGCTAATGGTGCTTACCTTGATAGCAATCGGCTCGCCAGGGGCTACGATCCAGGGTTCCGCGTAGCCAATAATCTCCGGCGGATAGCTCTCCTTTCCAACATCGGAGACCGCCATGGCTAGCCCAATTGTGAAGGACTAATGCAAGACTTGTCGCACTCCAGGGTTGAGCACCTCACTCTGTGAAATAGTTGAAAGCAATGTTGTCACGCAAAAGCCTCGATGTAATTGGTGAAGAATGTTGGGCAGACTTGGAGCAAGGCTAGGCCACGTGGAAACAGGCCTTGCAGGTAGTTTGCATCTCAGACCACAACTACGGGTAGGTCTCCACTGATTAGGAAGACAGTTGCGGATGAAACCCGGCAAACCCTTCTAGGCAGTTACCGTTTTCGTGGTACAAGGCAAAATGTTCGAGACGAATGGGCCGACGGATGAGAAGACCGACGACCCACATTGTGAGGCGTCTATCAGTGGGATTGAACGGCTCGGTATCTAGAGACCGAGCCCATGGACCACTCTTCTGATAAAGAGTGGCGTTGTCTGATCTAGAAGCCTCAGATATCGATCTCAATGTCACTGCATATGTAGTCATTGCCAACTCATGGTTCAATGCGAAACATAATCTGATAGATATCGTATACTCCCGAGAGATAGATAAGCTCTATGAGTAATATCGCCCTGGTCAAACTCTCTCCCGTTGCCACATTCGGCAAGGTCGGATATCTCCTATCACAACCCCACCAGGCTAATGATGCCCTAGATCGGTCACGAGTGCTATGCCTAAATCGTCTAAAGACCCATTTTCCACCCTAATATCCTCCTTGCCAACGAAATTAGGGAATGTCTATTGTTACTACATTCGTACATCAGACTGACTGCAAACGCGATGAAAGAGGCAGGCACAACAAGACCGCGCTTCACAGCGTTTGCTCCAACGGATTGTCACACCTGCCTATCAGGGAATCGTAAATGCGAGAGACAGCGACCATACTGCTCAACATGCCTGGAAAGAGGGGTCAAGTGCGGTGGCTATGCCACTACTCTTTCGTGGCATTCAAGCAGAGCATATTCAGGCAGGACATCATCAAGAGGTCATCAGCAAAGGCCTAATCGAAGGTCACCTTTTCAAGATCAACAATGCGGTCGTGGTGGCCCGACCAACTTGATCACAGAAACTGCAGGCACTTTTCGCCTTGCTGAGACTCGCAGTAGGGGATCAAAGAAAACGTCTCCAGTGACCCCTTCACAAACTGAAGACAACCTTGACCAGCACTCCGAATCGCCAGAAGGGACGATTGCCGTCATCGAAGATGAAGGCCGGTTGGTGGACACGACGAATATCGACTCATTTCTGGATGATTTCGCGCCAGAGACATACCCGGAAAATGCCCAAGGCCATGATGTAGTACCGGGACTCGGGGTTACCAGCCCTAGTATTCAGCATCTAGTACCTTGGACAGGCGGTGAGGCACAGAACAACGAGGTCATCGATTATGAGGATGTCCTTCCCACGGCGATACCTTCCACGACAGTGGCAGTAGGTCATCTTGACTCAGCAACATTGTCACCTAGTAACTTGTTATCGGGCTCGGACATCGTTCTTTCCTTCGACTGGTCGAACATGGAGCCAGAAGACACTCAAGAAATGCTCGACAGTGCATTCAGCACGTTTCCACTCGCACCATATCCCGGCGCAGCCTGGCGCCAGCAGCATGAGATGGCGTTGAAATATTACGACACAGATCTATGCATCCTTCCCTTGACCTCAGATATGGTCATTAATCCATTTCGCATCAGAGGGTTCGCTTCTGAAGACTCTCAGCTTCTTGTTCAGTCCGTGCTGGCGCTCTATTCTCAACATCAGGTCAACACCGGCAACACGCAGCCCACAGAAGCAATGAAAAAGCGTTCCCAAGTAGCTGAGATGCTTAGCCAAGCCCTACAAAACGGGCAATCGAGCCACAAGACCAGCTGTCTCCTGGAAGCCATACTGATAATGTTTACCCTGGATTGTACAATATCGGCGTTGGGCAACTGGGCGGACCATATTCGCAATGCCGCGACCGTTTTCGAGGCATGGGGAGGAGCCTCTGCGCTCAACAGTCCCCGACTACGATCACAAGCTAGCATGCTCGTCTGGTGGGATGCAACACTGGCCATGATATCAAGACAAGGCGTTAGGTTACATCCGTCCTACTTCGAACACCTTCTGAACCACGAGTTGAACGACGGATGGTCCTTCTACGAACTGACCGGTTGTCCCACCGAACTCGTGGTGTTTCTTGTCCGGCTTGCTGAGATGGCCCGACAGAAGGAACTGGCTGACTCTATGCAATTTCTGACCTTCGACATGACTGTCGTCCTGGATATCGAACAGCAGCTTCTGCATTGGAAGAACAGTCTCGAGGTCGAGGTAGGCGCTGGATATGTTCATGGGGGGATGATCAACTTGCTGGATGATGATGTCGAGGACGATAGTCCTACCACTTCTGAAGAAGGCGAGAATGAGGGAGAGTATTCCAAGAAACGGGATGACTATCATTGCATGGAAGCCTGGAGGTACGCGTTGCTTCTCTACATTCAACGAGTGTTCCGGTGGAACCGCCAATCTCATCGCCGACCACGGGCGATACTGCCACTCACCTGCAAAATCATCGAGCACTGTCGAAACTGCCGTAAGACATCGCAGGTGCAGAAACAGCTTCTCCTTCCGATTTTTCTGGCCGGCGCCGAAGCACGAGATAGAGACGTGCAGGACACTGTTCGTGCTTACTGTCTCTGGTGGGGCGCAAGGAGCCGTTACGGAATGTTCTACAGTGTTTCTAGCCTGCTGGAGGAGTACTGGGAGAACAAACCTTCCAAGGATGGAAGCCCTGTGTGGTGGGGGTCATTCTTAGACTCAAAGTCTCCCTCCGGAAGAGCTGGAGATGTGACGGCACAATTTCTCTTCGGTTAATGTCCTGACACAAATCTTATGTCCTATAGCTAGTGAACTCATGATTGAGTTATTGTGGCTGATTGCTTTTCGCTGCCTAACGTCTCTATATTATCCCCATATGTGTGACGCCGTGACCAGTATGAATATGAAATTTTTCCAAATTCCCAATGCCATGCATCTCTGCTTCAATGTGACTACAACCCCTTTGTGCATCATTTTGCTCCCACTGTCCAAGACATGTGACTAGTCAGGACCTCGTCAATGGCCATTCACACCGTTGACTTGACCATTCTTCGATGTGCCGTTGGTAGAGGCACCGTGTTGAATCTCGAAGCTGTAAGCGTCGTCGTAGTGGATTGCCCAGTATCCATCCCAGATCTTCTTGGTGATGGGTCCCACCTTCCCTGACTGTATGGGTTTGTCATCGAGCGTCGTGATAGGCATGATACCTCCGGCCGTCGTTGCCATGAAGATCTCATCGGCATCGTACGCCATTTGTACAGGCACAAATTGCACGCGCACTTCGATCCCGACAGACTTGGCCACGTCGAAGACACTCTTTCGCGTCACACCTTCTAGAACGCCCCGATCTGGTGTGTAGATCACTCCGTCCTTCACCAACAGGACATTGAATCCTGAGCCCTCAGTCAGGTTGGCATCTCCGTCTGTGAGGAATGGGTAGGTGGCGCCTCGATCAGCTGCCTCGAAGAGACCTCGGGTAAGGTCACCCCATTGCAAATTCTTGACGGTAGGATCGATTGATCCAGGTGAAATTCTTCGTACGGTTCTTGCGATGATAGCTTTACCTCCGGTAGGCTGTACGTCGGGGTCCATGACCCATACGTAAGGCTGGACGAACATGTACAAATGGTTCTTGAAAGTCTCGCCTGGAGTGTGACCCCGGACACCCTTCATTCCTCTCGTGACGATCAACTCGACGAATGCGTCCTTGATTTCTGACTTGGCCACCATATCGACCAGGATTTGCTTCACTTCTTCCCGGGGAAGAGGAAGTTGCAACCGCATCTTTGCGCAGCTGGCTTCCAGGCGAGCAAGATGGTCGTCAAGGCGGAAGAACCGGCCATCCCATACTGATGGGACATCGTAGGTAAGGTCGCTGTGCATAAATCCTTCGTCCATCAAGGGGATGCGGGCTTCGGCGAGGGGGGCCAGTTCGCCGAAGACCCAGGCAATACCTTTCGAAAGAGGATTGCTGCTCTTCCCGAGAACGGCTTGTCGCTTCTCGTACGCTGCGAAGACCTTATCCATGGTCGCCATGTTAAAATACTTTCTTGATGTATATTCTGTAGTATATTGAAGCGGGCTTAGAGCGTTTAGATATTGTGATCTCAGCAGAGACGACTGAATGATAACGAAAAGACAGTATATATGGTGTTCGCCGTGTGTCCCTTCAAGATTTCACGATTACCTTTTTCCAATGAAACATGAATTAGTTGACTCGAACCGCAGCATTGTTGCTGCATTCCCAATACGGCAACTACCAAATCGAGGAGAGGCGTGGCGCACGACAACTGTGATCCCCATTTGGCGTCGGGACCCTTGGAGAAACGACAGCAGGTATGGAGAAAACCTGAGATAGGCAACGAGTCTAGGTCGTCACGGAATTCACCATTCTTAGGTTCGAATTCCAAAATCGGGCTGCTTGATCGAATGCAATGCCACCAGCTCCCCTGCCATGGGCAGTGCGCGTGTGAAAGTATATATTTCCAGGGTCTAGTCTACCATTGTCCATATATAAGCGGTGACCGCCCCGCGACCGGTATGGTAATCTCGGAGGGTCGGTCACTTTGACTGTGATGATGACTGGATTTGACATGAATGCTCTAGGCAGGCAGGGTCACAGCATCACCATGACCTTTCGAATATAGCCTCTCGAATTCATCGCCAGCGACCTGTGAATACCCTAGCCATAGCCGTCCCGACGGCTCACGGTCACAACTTGGTGGTCGGTTCACAAACTCGGGATTAAGCGCATGCATGTGAATTCACCCGGGCAACAGCGCATGGGAGGTGGTCGGACTTCCAGTATGATTGGTACCCTCGTTTCTCAAGCTTCCACAGCGAGCCTGTCCTCGTGTAGACTGCTCATCTGCCTAGCGACAACTCGACGAGATATCCTTCCTTCCAGCTTTTGGCAGTTACGATGTTGGTCCATCGATCTGCGCAAGTTGTCCAGATAAGATTGAAGTTCGGCGTTCGGACAATTGCCGATGATATGGAGTTGCCGCAAACATTATCAAGATTATCAGCTGGCACATTTCTGGAGCGATCCCAGTCTTGATAAGATAAACCCTCGATGAGAAGGTGGGTTTAACAACGCACTAATATCATCTTACTTTCCCTGAACAGGTAGAGTTCATCGAATCATACCACATTTCTCCAGAAATTCCAGTCTTGATAGGAAAGCTGCTCGCTGATAAGGCAGGATCATCGATACGCTAATCTGGTCCGACTTTGCTTGAACAGGTAACAGGAGAGATAGACAAATCGTACACGGCTATAAAGATTCCCAAGTTTTTGTGAAAATGTTTCCGACGACTCCAGTACTTCTGCAGAACCCGCTATGGCTTTGCATATAAATTGGGACTGAAATCGCCTTCCCATCTGACTTGCATTCGAGATCAAGTCCAAGAATATTCCAACTCTTTCTTCAAGATACAACTCTCGGCCTCGAGACTACCTCCGCAGACATTGTTCTGAGGGAAGAATATCATCCCGGAATCAACCCATGGAGTACAACGCTGCCATGGAGAACAAAGAGGCTATCACAAGTCGGACTCCCGTGCATGACCTCGTCGAAGGTTCCAAGAAAGCTGCACGACGAGAACATGAGCTTACTATCCGTGAAGCGATATCCCAGCACAAAGGAGGCGTCTTCTGGGCCATTTGTTTCTGCTTTCCCAATCTCATCATCGGCTACGATCCAACCATAGTCGGTTCTCTTGTCGGAATCCCACAGTTTCGCAAGAAGTTCGGCTACGAATACCCTGCTGGATCCGGGACATATGTCCTCCAAGCAGCCTGGACGTCGGCCTTTACTTACGCACCCGTTATCGGGTTCATGCTGGCTGCTCTCTGGGGTGGTTGGTGTGTTGACCGCTTCGGGCCCAGAAAGACGCTGTTGGGCGCTACTGTCTTGTCGTTGGGCACTTTATTGATCGAAGTGCTTGGGGAGAGTGCAGCTGTTATCTTTGTTGGTGATCTTCTGACTGGCCTCTTGACAGGCAGCTTCCCTGTGCTTGGTCCGGCCTACATCTCTGAAATCCTCCCGGTCTGTCTCCGAGGTATCGGGCTGTCGTGCAACAACCTCTGCCAGGTCCTTGGATCTCTCATTGGAACAGGCATCCTCCGGGGAACGGAATCTCGATCGGATAAATGGGCTTACAAAGTTCCATTTATCACTGAGTACGCCTTTCCAGTGATGTTCATCCTTGGTGCCCTCTTCGCACCTGAAACTCCATGGTTTCTGGTGAAAAAGGGGCGGTACGAAGAAGCCACAAAGTCCCTGAAGAGGATTGGTTATGTTGACAATACCGATGATACCTTGGCTCACATGAAAGAGACCATCGCCTTGGAAGAAGAGGTGTCTCAAAGTGTGACGTATCTGGATTGCTTTCGAGGCACCAACTTACGGAGAACTGCTATCTGTGCAATTGCTTACAGTGGCCAATTCTTCTGCGGCATCAACATTGCATCAGGGTACTGTACGTACTTCTTCGAACTGGCTGGCGTCACTACGAATCAGGCCTTTGACCTATCGCTCGGATTGTTTGGCCTGGGCGTGATCGGAAACATACTCTCGTGGCCTTTGATCACCTTATGGGGTAGAAGGAGTGGATACATCCTCACCGCCGCTCTGGCGACACTCTTCATGTATCTAATCGGCTTTCTCGGCATTGCTCCCCAGTCCAACACCGGTGCCATGTACGCAAAGTCGGTCATATTACTGTTGTTCAACTTTGTCTACAACATCGGTCTGGGCCCAATCGTCTACGTGCTGATTGCCGAATTACCAAACACGAAGATTCGTGGGAAGACTTTGGGAGTGGCTTGCTTCGTGCCGCATGTCTTTTCCATCTCTATCACGGCCGGCTTGCCTTACGCCATGAGCAACACAGAAGCCAACTGGGGTGCGAAAACGGGATTCTTGTTTGCTGGCCTGGGAACGCTTACTGTCATCTGGGCCTTTTTCTATCTCCCGGAGAGTAAAGGTCGAACTTTCGAGGAACTTGATGTTCTCTTCGCACGCAAGGTTCCGGCCAGAAAGTTTGGGAGTACAAACTTGAGCGATTTCGATGCGGCTCATGAATTGAAGGGTCTTGGGCCCGAGGAAGCTTAGTGGGGGTGCTCTCGAACCACTTCATTCAGCACGTCTCAATTGCACCTACAAGGGTTCGCATGGACAGTAGGACGACAGAGGTCAAATACGGCATCCACAAGAATGTAACGAACGCCTGTTTATATGAAGGCTGCACACGAAGAGTTAGCAGGTGGACTGAGTACTTATGGTATCGCATCATGCACACAGTTTGACATGTGCCTACGCTCCATTCAACTTGATTGGTACAGATCAGAGTTCAGTATTTGAGAAACTGGAACAATTCCATCGATTGGTTTTCTGTTGAGATGTTGGCGGTGGCCCCTTTTTCCATCATACTGTACATAAAGACGCATCAATGCCTCAGTAGTGACATCGATAATTGCCGTGGTAACCGATGGGCCGGACAAGTTTCCCTACCTGGCGATGCCCTTTCTTTATTTATCACATGCACTGTCAGTTCGACATATTTGTTTCGTTCGCACGATCCTCCCCGAGGACTCTCTTGAACCCCCGCCTAATCGCATCAACAGTCACTCTACATGTTTGACGTCGATGTATTCACACTGAAGTAGCTGCTCAGCAGGCCATGTGCACCATGCTGGAACTACTGACGTCGACGCCGTCGCAGCTCCAAGCGTCATTCACGCCCCTCCAAATGCGATTATGGGAACGAAATGGTGCCGACGACTTCACCGAGTTGAAGACTATTTACTTGTCGACGTGATGTCCATCTGGGCAAGACTGGACAGTGATGGCAGCTTCGACAGTCACAATACAATAATGATGGTATGAAGACATTTGTTCTCATGGAATCAAGTTAATTCAAGGTATATAACCATGGCCCACCCATGCCGATAAAAGAATCACCGACGACGCCAACCATCCATTTCAAGCTGTGAGGCTCCTGTGCTACTGGCTGCAACCATATCGTTACTTCAGGCGCGCCTGACAGGCGAACCAGGACAGTGCCTTATGCTGTCCTTCGTCACTGATGCGCTTCTTTGTGTGGCGTTTTCTGTTCTTTGCCGCAGTCTTAGGACTCCTTCCGCCTTGATGGGCGCCGTGGTTGATGACGACCTGCCTGTCTCCAGATGGCTTGTTGTCTGCATTCTTGGCCGCATCATCTAGGTGCTTTCGAGGCACGTCGTCCACTGCTCCGTAGTGCGCATATACCTGCAGAGGTCGTGCGTGCGGTGGTGGACCTGCAAATGGTGGTGGCCGGGTAATTCCGTGCATATCTTGGTCCGCACTTGCTTGATGCCAGTACGATTCTGTCGAGGTATGGAACATGGTCGTCGCAGCTGTGAGACTGGCTCCTGGATACGCGGCGTTGCTGCCGAAAAAAATCAATACCTGACCCACCGCCGTGAAACAGTGTCGGAGGTACCTTGTGTTGACCGAAGAAACTAAACGTGTTCATTAGTACCAGCATCTGCAGCAAGAGGATCATTGGAGGTGGTTCGACCAACATACGATGATGAAGCTCATGATGAACGTTGAGCATTGGATGAAGGCTGGACCGTGGGCCGGGACAGGCGAAAGGGTAAGGTACAGATGTTCCGCATATAGTGCATGTGCCGCTATTGAAGAACGCCATAGCTGATGATGATATTCGCAGCCGAGAGGAATAGCAAGACTATCGGGGTGACTGTTGTATGATAGAGAGAAGAAAATGAATACTTGTCTCTTCTGAGCCGGAACATGAGCATGATTTAAAGGTCCGACTTTGTCCTGTTCGTCCTGCGACTTTGCAGCAGAGTGACGGTCTTGCCGCTCATCATGACGGACTGCTACGGTTTGTTCTGTTGAATACCATACAATGTCACTGCTCTGCCAGTTGCATTCTCCTGCAACCCATCCCCATGGTTCTCACGGCTACCAGCGTTTTCAGAGCGCATGTGGTCATCTGGCCGGACTCCACAGGAATTGGGAGTTGATTTGCACTAGCGTTTCAGACGCCCAGTGCAATGCGTGTCAGATGATGATAAAAGACTGCATCTAGCCGTGCAGCAGTTATCTCCCTGTGCTGTACACATCACCAAGGTATTTTGTCCTCAATTTGTCGTCCCACCACATGTCGCACACCGCTCGTCAAATCACCCTGCCGCTTGCCTTGTCTCAAGATCCCAGCTCTTCATAACAACCGTTAAGCCACCTCGCCGTCATCAGTCGCTATCTAGATTGATGCGGAATGCGTGCTGCGCCTGGTGGACGCAGATCCGTCACCATCACAATTCTCTCCCAGGACTCGCCTTCTTCCCAGTTGGTACCTCCTGCTTTTCCCCTTCCACGCACCATCCTCTCTCATCCTGTTCCTTCACACAGCTCGCGGGACACGCCCCATCGCCGAACTGCCACACAAACAATCCCTCCGTCTCGTTGGCCAGCACCTGCGGCACAATCCTAGTCCGGACCTCCCTGCCCAACGACCTTGCAAAGATCTCCTTTGACGGAAGATCGATCTGTGGCCACCCATGGGCGAGTAGACTGTTCGGCCCATGGATGGGCGTCGAGTAGATGTACTCGCGGAATGCGCCGTAGAGGATTGCGGATGAGCACTAAAACCCGTAAGCACCCACTGAAACAACACCGCAAACACTGTGCCAACAGGCCTCGATCCACAAGGGCGATTTGTTAACGTACCATGGGACAAGCCTCGGCTGTGGTGTACAGACTTAAATCGGAGAACGCCTTGAGCGCATCCGGCCCAGACAGTTGATATTTGCCGGCCGGATCAGTCAGGATACTGGTGCAGTTGTTGATGGCTGCGACTTCTCCTACATCACACAAGACAGTCAGTCAGCATCAATTTCATATCTCGACATGGCACTATATCCGCCGGGTCGATTCGTCGGGACGGAGGATGATCCGAGTATGTGGCTTCGATGACGATGACGAGCGACAAGCACGGCCATGGTAGCCAAGTCCAACGGAACAGAGTGCTGGGGCAATCAGGCGTAGCGGACAACATACCATGCAATGTAGGATTCCCATCCATCTGGACCGCATTGACTCCGATGCACACCAACTCCCCTTCCCCAGGCTCGGTAACAGTGTGGTTGACGATGACGGCACCGAAAGGTGCAAACGGACACGTTGACTGCAGGTCGCTCAGAGTCGAGATGGCTCTGCGCATCCAATGCGCTCGAATATCTGCGGATACCGGGTCATTTTCGAGATCGATCTCAGCGCCGCTGCCGACTGGGTGGACTGGAGATTGTTTGGCGGTTGATAGCGTTGGGAATAGGGAGGCGCAGAGGCAGAGGAGCACGACCAGAAGAGTAGTCATCTCTGTATGTTGCGATTTTGAGCGGCAGGAAACAATATGCACTCACAGGACCTCGGTAAAACAATGAGAACGAAGGTCTTGTTAGGTAGTTGAACAGTGATGTGATTAGCATTTGATATGACGGAGTAGTCCGTACTGAGTTAGTGGCTGCTTGATGGCAAGGCTGAGAATGGGGGGAACAGACCACCCCGTCACAGCCTTGCATGACATATATGGAGGAGGAACACATAGATGGATTTCGCTGCATATGCTACGGATCATCGACAGCTTCCTTTCTAAACGAGATGCCTGCACTAGATCTCTAGTCCTCTCTCGCTCCAGCAGCATGAAGATTAGCTACCAGTAGATACCGTATGGCAACCGCAAATAGCCAGATCGACCTCGCCGATGCGACGTTCAAATGTTCACGGGCGGGATATCAGACTCATCATTAGCCATATGACGCTCAATCGACGTCATCGTCCGCCGACATTATCGCGAGGCGAGCAGGAGGTCCTGCTGCAAAGTCTGAGCCCCTTGCGCCTCCACCTTGACTGAACTTGCTCATAACACTGATAGCACTCCCCTTGGGCACCACGGCCATGAGCAAGTCCCGAGAGTCAATCGAGGTACCGCCGCCCAAAGTACGACCAAGTAAGCCCTTGTAGGCGAAGCTCTTCGCGAGGCGTTTCTTGCGCAAGATAATCTCCCGCCTGAGGACTTCTTCCTTCGACAATGCCCTGACTCCAAAGACATTCGGCCAAACAGTCTGCTTGAACTGCAACTTCTCAATCTCGAGAGTAGCGAATCCGGGTGTCACCAGTACGATTTTCTCATAGGCGATCGGATGATCGGCGTACTGTTCCAGCATTCGAGCAAACCCGGCATCGGTGCATGCAGCAACGAAGACGGCGTGACAATTCGGAGTACTGAGGAATAAGTGGAAGTTCTCTGCGACAAGATAGGCGTCAGTATGCATCGAAGGTGCGTTAATGCTGGCCACGGAACTGGGTGGGTCGAACAACGTACCTCTGATCTTGTCGTCAGCTCTTTCTTTACCTCTGCCCGCGTCGGAAAAGTCAAATAAGGGCATTCTCTCGGTGAATTGCACAGCAAAATCTCGCAAACCAACAGCCGTTGCTTTCGCCCGTTGCTTAGATAGCATACGACCTTCGGAACCTCCGTAGTTGCAAAACACTCTGGTAATGATTTTCGAAGCAAATGGTATTCTTCCGTTCTGATTCATGATATATTTCGTGACCTCATTCTTGATTTTAGTGGCAGCAAGTCCGCCTGGCTCGATCAGATCACGTCCCCTCGCTCTATTTTCGGTGGAAAAGATGTCTCGAGACCACTGTCAAACGTGTCAGCCTAGCTCGTCCTATGTGTCCCTCCAAGCCACATACCGAGTACGCATCGCCGTCCACGAGGACCAAAACAAATGGTAAAGGCGGCAATGGAGAATCCTTGTCGTCGGTTGATGGGCTTTGCAAAGCTCTCTCAGCGTCTGTAGTGCATTTGAGGTATTCTAGATCGAACTGAGCCTCAGAATATCGCTGCTCAATCTCTCGGGCGTGCTTGGTCATGGCGTTGAGAGAAGCGGCCTCGGTGTTCAGTCGTGCTTGCATTTGTGTCGTTATCACTTTCTGCCGCTTGAGTTCTTGCTTGTCGATATTCGCCTTGTCCCGGATAGCCGCGGAATGCTTCCTCTCAGCACTCAGCATTTCCTTGAGGACTGCATTCGAGGACCGTTCTGCAGAAAATGACTGTTTGAGCTCCTGAATTTCCACTCGGTACTTGGCAAACTGCAGATTAGCTTGTTCGCAGAGTTCATGAGCCTGGGCGAGTTCATCTTTCATCGCTACAACTCTTCCCACGATAGTATCAAAATCCATAGTCAGGCCTGTGGCGGTGGCCGCCTGTGGAGCCGGTTCATCAGCCTTGTCAGAGATAGTGCTGGAAGAAAACCATGATGAAAGCCCCATAACGGCGGTTGGAAATGACTGTGACAGGATATTGCCAAATGACAGAAAGATCGCTGATAACGTGCTGGGTATCGAATGTTTATCTTCCAGAGATGCCGAACAACAAAACAAATGCTGAATTCGTTTTGACAATCAGGGTAAGCTACAGAAGATGACACTCTGGAAGGTACGATACCAGAGAAAAAAATGAGGGACGCTGCAGAAGCGAGAAACAAGTTGCAAAGACGGAATATGAAAAGTGCTGAATATATCAGGTGAGAGTCATGACGAGGACGATGGGATGATGGAGGGTATGAATAATAGTGAGGACTTTGAGAGAGTTTGACTTTCAAAGTTTGGAGATCGATCGATGTGCGGAATCTCCCGTCCCGGCCTGTTAAGCACGTGATATCAAAACAAATGTCGGTTGACCCAGGGACCAGCACGCTTGCGAACCAAAAGTTTGAATAAAGGTGCGGTCCTTTGGGGATCGATTTGGGATCTTTGAGGCCACTCGATCATGTGAAGCTGGTTCATGCCATTCACGGATGAAATGCCGGAGTTGGAGTATCCGTACACAACGCTTGATCACACAAGACTCCGGGTGATCTAGAACCCTCGGCCGCTGGCAGCCATTCTCTCGAGACTTGGTACGGCGTTGAAGTTGCCCACACCCATATTGATGCCTTCGGCCATCGCTCCCATTGCTCCGGCAGGTATCGTGCGATTACCCATACTCGGCTGTTCTTCCAGATCCGAATATCTCAGCGTATAAATCCGTCGAACCTTCTTCCACAGCTTGGTGTCCCACCAGATGTAGTACCCTTGTTCGCTGACTTTGTCATCGAGCAGTACCGGACTGGGTGATGCATCATCTCTGGTGAGCCACTGTTTCTCCCTTATGTGATAGCGCCATTTCCGAGCCACCAATTCTTGTGCCACCAGCATTTGCGTGTAGTCTCGAGGCATGGTGTAGAAGATGAAGAAGAGCGTCTCATCCATGAAGCCGTTGATACGACTTGACAGAGGTGCAATCTTCTTCACCGTGTAACAATCCGGTATGGTGTACTCGGAATCGAGCGGTCGTAGAGGCTGAGCATTCGGTTCTGCCCATGGGCCCGGGTATGTGGGTAGCAGGGGTTCTTGAGAACTCATGTTTATGCCCAGGGTCGACAGGTCCACCCCTCGCATCAAATTTCGTCCAGCGGGACTGGCATTATCTTGTTCCGCAAGGTATCCTTTCATTCCGAATTTCTCTTTTTCGGACATGCCGGCAAACAGCGCCTCCATAGTCTGTTCTGGTCTTGCACCTGGCTCTCGGTCACCAAACATGTCACGTGTTTGCACAGTTACCTGCTGTGAAGGCGAATCTTGTGAGAATTCCTTGTTATGAGACCTTCCCTCCTGCCCCAGAAATCTGTCTTGCCCGATTGCCGCGTTGATACTTTGTGATATCGGTGAGCGAGCTGTGTGACTGCGGTCAGTATGCGATACCATAGTGGGTAGTTGCTTTACCTACAGATTTGTGTTTGACCTGAAGGGGATGTTACTCGGCTTGGATCGGTCGAAGAATTATCTGTCTGTTGGTTTGGTCGCTGGACAAGCCCCGGTGGTCCACTGGGTACTTGGCTTGTTCGTCTGACTGGTTGAGAGGTTGGTTCCGAGGAATACTCCATTGGCGCATTCCTCGAGTAGGTATCGGTAGGATAGAATCCCTCACGACCGCCACTCGGTTGCTGCTGTTGCTGTCGAGACGATACATGTGACCGAGAAGATGGTAATTGTTGTTGTCGTTGGGCTTGCTCGGTTGGTGGAGGGCCAGTCTGCCAAGCACTAGAGACATTGTGGCTCTGGGATTGTAGACCGCTGTTGTTCAAACTGGGAAAACTATGCAGGCGTGTGTCAGTCCACTGGGGGAGCTCAAATCTAAGGAATGATAACATCAGAGACCACGTACGAAGAGGCGGAAAGATCTAGAGGCCCATTGGATCTGGCACCCATAGCTTGCGCCCAATTGTCTGGAGCTACTGCATCTCGGGTCGATTGTGAGGTGGTTGATGCGGCTGGGAGACCGGCTTGGGCCCAGGTGCCTGGTAAAGATGAGTATTTTGCGATAAGCGCACGGAGCAGACATACCAGGCTTGTTAGCAATCACTCTAGAAGTGCTAGCCGTCCGGCTTTGAGTATGTTGATTCATGTTATTCGTGGCTGAGGGTGCTCTTGTTTGTCCTGGAGAAATTCAATCAGCCATTGCACGTCTACACAAAGATCATTGGACGGATGAAGACAAAAAGTGTGAGGAAGCGCGACAACGGAATAGCAGTTCTGGAGGCGATTGGTTCGTCTAAGTGCCTGGCGACCGGTAACACGTCGATGAACAGTGTCCTGTAAGACTTTCCATGTTCCAGGGAAGAGTATTGCGGCTGCAGGGGCAGGTCAACCGCAGGACTTAATCTTTAGTCTGAAAGAAGACACCAGAGCAGTCACCGAGTGTGTCAATCATGGAGTGGTCGGTCGATCATTCGTAGATGCGGCTGGAATCCGTTCCTTCAGGTGTTTGATAGTCTGCTGGATATGCGTCCTGGCGGTCTACGCAGGGACGACGGTGTCAACACCGCGGAATCCCACCGCATTGTGCTGTCGGTCGATTGCGGTCGCAGCTCTTCTTCAGTAGGATAGACCTCCAGTGCAAGACTCCGTCCAAGCTGACCAAAAAGAAGCACCTCATCATGGCTTAATATTGTCCTTCCATCTTCTCCAGCTTTTTCGCCTTAATCAACACTGTAGATTGGGTGCGCATGCGTGTGAGATCGAACTTGCGGATAAGGCAGCGGAAGGATCGGTGTCGTGAATGTAGCGTTCAAAAGAACCGGTCTTTGTCGCAACGGTCGTGGCGTTGAACAACCCTAAGTCCCTTCTTTTTTGGCAGACAAACAACAGTCGTCTCCTGGTTTCCTGGACCGGTTGCTTCTCGTCTTGAATCGGGTTTTGGGTTTCGCATTGCGGTGCTCGGTGATTGGGCTGAACGCGATTGAAAGAGAGGAAAACCCACCTGTACGATTCATATCTGACCCCCAGATCGTCCTCACAAACACCTGCCTAGGAAGACAGAAGATCTGACACCGTGAGGATTTCGTCGACAAACTGCTTTGGTCACCAAGTGAGTTTGGTCTTAATCCAGTACTTCGATTCACTAGGGCTGCGGTTCGAGTTGCGCAGCGAAAGCAGTAGTCCGAAAATGGCTTGGCGGGACGAGATAGACGATTGGGGGACGCTGGCGCTAACCTACTAGCACTGCATGATGCGTCTACCCTTATGCAAGACCCTTGCACAGGTGGTTCCGCTCAAGATCAGGAAGAATAGATCTAACTGAAGATTTCTTCTATGATCAGTCAAAGGCATTTCCTAAGCCAAGATCGCCTGCACAGTTTTCTCTGTCTATGAGTTCGCTTTTTGCAAATTCGCAAATCATGCTAGATGCCAGGATCGAGTGTCCGTAGACCTGCATCAAAACGCTAGAACGCATCACCGTTTCCATGCACATGAACCATGGTCAACCCCTCATATCAACAGACCTATGGCCAATTCCACATTGCCGTCCACTTGCCTCAAGGCAGCGACTGCTTCTTCTCTTGTGAACCCCAGTTCCGTAATTTTAGCAATGGATTCTGGTGTGATTGGTTGCGATTGTCCAAAGTTACCAGCACCACCAGCGGACTGTGACGAGGAAGCCTGCCCAGCGGTGCCACTAGGGCCTGCTTCTTGGTGCTGACTTGCTGATGATCCTGTGCCTGGTTCGAGTGTGCCAGTGGTAGCTCCTATTGTCGACCCGTCTGGACCCTCCACCTTGGGCTCGTTCTTCAAGATATCGTCCATCATTTTGGGAATCTCGCTTTCAGGCAAGAACGGGATTTCGTCGTTCTGCACGATTAGACTGTTCTTTCTGAGGTCGATACACATCTGATGCCGCTTGAGCATGTCGAGGCCAAGGAGTAGATCCACATCCTTTCCTTCCATGACCGTGAAACTGCTAGCCAAATTGAATTGCCCTATCTGTATGTCGGCTGAGTGGACACGTCCCAGGATGTTTGCGGTCCCGACTCCTCTTGCTATACCACCGAAACGTTTGTCAATGAGTCGCAGGATGCCACATCGTTCCGCAGCGGAGGGGGACATGATCGTGGTTTGGGCTCCCGAATCGACGAAGGCCTTGATGGGCACATTGTTGACGGTGACATCGATGTAGAGCATGGTGACCCTGCCAAACGCTGTTGTTCCAGTTAGCCGGGCACTTCAAGCACAGGTCAATCATCTTACATTCAGGATTCTCCTCCATGGCCTTTTGCAAGTTTTCAGCGACCCGCTCTTGTCGGATCATCTCTTCTATCTTCTGCTGTGCATCAACATTGAATGGGTCCGCTGCTAAAAGCGCATGTTGTTCCTCCTTCTCACGCTGGGCTTGGGCGTACTGTCTTTGCCGGGCACTGTACAGATCGTGAAACTTGTCCCGGTCCGAAGCTGCTGCAGCAAGTTCTGGATCTTGCCTCCGCCACTCACCCATAAGAACTGGATCGCCGAGAACGCGCAGTCTGGCTTGTTCTGGATCGTTGGTGCTTGGGGCTCTCTGGGTTGGCTGCGCAGGTGTACTCCGTTGTGCAGGCTGTGATCTCTGTCTTGTACCTTGTACGGCCAACGCCACGACGTCACCCTCTTGAACATTCATCTGCGCCAGGGTTGTTGAATTGTCCGTCACCGGCCGACCGTCCTGGAGGAAGATTTGAGAGGAGGGAGGGACGTTGATCTCAGCTTCGATGAAGGATTTGATGTCGCTGAGAGTCATGTCCGGGTTGACATCGAGGTTGAGGAAGTCGGACTGAAGGTCTATATCAGACGCAACGATAGATATAGAGATGTGCCTACGACAAGTCAGTTATCTCACCGCAGCGAAGTCGTCGACCTAGAGAATGTGCCTACATCTTTCCGGGTTGTGCGCAATCGGAACTTCGTCGACGGACTTTCGAATGACAATCAAGGTATGGTTGAGGTTGGCGTGGCGGGAAGTCCAACTGATCCAAATACGAGGCGTCAAGGACGGGGAGAATAGGTGTATGCAAGATCGTTGTCAGTAAACATGAGTTGCAAGGAGACTTGGGAACTTTTTATGAATGATTTCTCATCATAGCCTTGAGTGGACGATGATCGAAACACGGTTCATGAATTTCAGGCACAAGGGCAATCACTTGATGACGCGCACCTTCGCCTCAGATGTTCCGCCTCTTTTAGTGGCATAGGCGCCTAAGATCCCGGGGAACTCAACCCACTTTAAGCATATCCGTAACCTTAGCGATCAAGGTACAGGGGCGTGAGGGGCCAATTCACTTAGAGGAACTCAAGGGACATTCCCGATGGGTTTGGATTGATCGCTCACGGATACAGATGCGTATGTGTGTTTGTTCGAATCAAGGTCATAATTTACTGTTTCAGGGCCGTTGACGCATGTGTGTTTGTACACTCAATACTTTCTGCTTTGCGTGAACAGGTTAGAGGCACAGGTACCAGGTATCAAGCAGTGCCTGGTACCTCTGACACTGTAACATTGAAATGATAGGCGAAAGAAAGTGTACGAAATACTGTCCACGCATGCGCAGCCCCCACGAAAATTCTGATCTTACCACGACTGTCGTTCTGTCGCGTGCTCTTCAATTCCTTATCACTTAATCTGCTGGATCTTGATACCATCGACCTTTTGGAAGCTTGTTAGTCTGGAGAATCCTTGTTGGTCCATCTTCTGCAGGTTAAGAATCTCCTGCAGACTGTTAGATTGTCTTTTCGGGGTCTATTCCACCACAGGCAATCATAGCCTTTCCCGAATCCCAACTCTCTTGATTGAAAATTTCCATTTTTGCACGATACTACGTACCTTGTCACCACTCTTCCTCTCGGGACCATCTCGAATCCCTTTTCATCCATCAGTCAGCACCGTCGGCAACTTCGCTATCATTACACCACCCAATTGACCGGCGGCACAAGACCGCCTAGCTTATCACAATCGATCAGAAAACCTGACTCGGAACCGGAACCACAACAATGAGCCAATCAAACACACCATCCCACGGCGCGCAGAGTCGTGCCAAGGCTGATCCCCCGAGCGGTCAGCCTTCACAAGACGAAGATGAGTTCATCGACGTTGAACACGACGACATCGATATGCAGGAATCGGGGCCGATTGATGCGTCAAATTCATCGCCAGCGCCTCACCAACTGCAACGATACTCGAACAATCTCGAAGACCCTAATGTGGCTGTCGACAACGAAGACGACTCGGAGGACGAACACGATCCAATGGCAAATCACCCCTTATTAAATATGCTTACTGGACGCCTGGGGCAAAGGCGACGAGGATCCACGCATGTATGGGATCGACTACATCCCGAAAATCAGGTCCTGTCGGTGGCCAATGTTGATGAATGTTTTTCACTCGAAACTGAGGCTTTTCCGCCCGAGGAGAGGGCGAGCCGGGAAAAGGTAGGATTCTGTCGCTCTCTGAACCGCTGAAGAAGACGATTTTCCATCTTCTCGAGTCTCCGTACAGGGTTCACTACTGACACCTTCATCTTCTTAGTTTCAATATCGGCTTACCCGATGCCCAGAACTATCTCTGGGATTATTCACCCAGCCGACAAAGGCAGAATCAGAAAAGTCATCAAATGCCGGGAAACGGAAACTTATGGCACATATTGTCGCGACCAGAAGTCCGGCGCCCGGTGTGACAGAGGAGTCTATGGCACTTCCGGCCGACTGGGAGACGAGCAGATCCTCGCTCCCCTCCAGCACTGATGAAGAACCTCTCGGCCACCAAGAAATCGGCGGCACTGTCTGTGTTCATTCTTTGGCCGTGGCCCCAGAATTCCAGAAGATGGGTTTGGGCACAGTTCTGGCCAAATCGTATATTTCGCGCATCAAGGACTCTAAATGTGCGGAGAGAATAGCTCTGCTTGCTCACGACCACCTTGTCCCATTTTACACCGCGCTTGGCTTCGAGAACATGGGGCCCAGTTCAGTCACGTCTTGCGGTGGAGGTTGGAATAACATGGTAAGTCCTGTACTCATGTTACAACAGGAGCTGACCACGTACAGGTGCTTGTATTCAAAGATGACGAGGATGACTGATTCATGTTTGGAGGTCGGTGATGCATGTCAGAGCGTGCCAGTGTTTGGAGGACATTGATGTCCTTATCATGGGTGGAGACGTCCTTTTAGGTGCGTGTGTATGGCATGCTGTGTACTTCGGCAGAAGACTCAATTCCTCTAAATCTCCTATACATAGTGAGGTTGGAGTGGTACGAGTAGTCACCCTGCATATCATACAATGCTCGTGAGAGGCGCAATCCGAATTTCTAGATCAGGAGGGGCAATAGTTGATAGTTTATGATGTTCATGTTGAAGACATGTCTCTACGACTGCAGTGGTATATGTCATACTGTAATGTTAGTGATTGGATGGCTAAGATGGCACCTGTATCGGGCAAGAGGAAGCATGGAGCTTTTGTGAAAGTGTAATGCCAATATTACCGAGGCCAGTCAATCAATCCCCGAGCGATTTCACTGGTGCCCAGGCTGACCAGGCCGGCTCAAAACTCCCGGTTTGTCCCTTCATCGCCCGATGGAATATAGGTGACGATTGAATCACTGCTTCCCATCAAACTCCTCTTTTCGTGACAACATTGCTACGAACCTCATGATATTCCACAGTCGATCACCCGCAATAATCGTCGTCGTCCACATATCGTTGTCGCGTCTTGCGAACTGATCGCCAGGGTGCGTGGAATCACGCTGCACCACCGCTGTCAAACCCTCCGAACCGATCCGGGCCTCTTCTCCCAGCCACATCTCTACGCCAATAACGGAACGAGATTTACACAACACCACGTCCGCCTTGTCAACATCAGCCAGGGCAAGAGTGGCTCGATTTATCGTTCACCCACCTACGTGCCGCGCATGCCAGTATTGGGCGAAAGAAAGATAATAGGATATCAGGTGGAGTGCGTACGGAGGACCGCGGGTGTGACTGTTCAGGACCAGACCTATCGCAGTCCGCGTTCGCCAGTTCTTAATCCGATTATTGAGCACTATAAGAGACGTTCAAAGTTGCGACGACCTTCTTGATACCGATCGCCTTACCTGCGGTCTGCCAGATCGCCAGATCGTCAGACATCATGCCTACTAATCGACCCTTCTTCGCCAACTTCTTCTCCGCGTTTCGAGCCCGAACAAATCCTACATTTCAAGCAAAATCGAGTCCTACATATGACGCGGTTTCACCAGGCTCGCTTGTGGCCGCTGCTCATGTCTCTACCACAACCGCCACGGTGACCTCGTCGGGTACGAGAACGATCACGACGAAAGCGACGGGAGATAACTCGGCTTCATCACAACCAGCACAAAGTAAACCCTCCACCACGTCACCTCTACCATTCTCCTCCAACACCAACACACATCGATATGTTCCACCTCTGTCGAGATCACCGGGACCGAGCTCACCTGGTGGACCTCATTCACATAATGCCAACCTATCCATGTCACCTCCTGGCGCGTCTACACCTTTAACAAGAGGTCGACAACGGAGAGGAAGCGATAGTTCCAATTCTTCGGGCGGATTTATTGACGCGTTGGGACCAGAGAAGTGGTACATCGGCGGCCGTAATGCCGGAGGTGAAGAGACATTCTACAAACTGGGCTTGGTGACCTCTGGCACGGGCAAAAGGGTACGCAGTCTAGATCGACTCAGTCTATGAGGGTCATATCAGGCATTAATGATGGGGCGAGGGTAAGATTTGGTTCAGAAAGCCGACTTCAGGCCGGGTCTATAACACCACGGAAAAGTCGCAATCCAAGCGATGATTATGACCAACATGGGATTTCTTTGCAAACTTGTCACTCGGAATAGTACTGGCGAAAACCCTGCGGGTATGTTGCCTGCCGGACTGGGCATGTTATGAGGCTGGGTGTTTCAGGCGTTGAAGAAGCGCTTTGCACATGCACGAGAGACCTCTTCGGCATTTTATGTACATGGGTTTGCTTGCTTGCCTGAGCGCAAAATGAACTGACTACGGTGGTCACATACTACATAAAGACGGATGCCAGACTGAGAGCAAGAGCGTGCTTGATAGATCATATTGAATCAATCTGCATGTTCGAAAGTGAAGCATTCACACATGCTACACGCACACCAGATAACAAGAGAACATTGCATGTATGCGGTGTGACCACAAGGTCGCTGGGATATCCGAAGTGTCGAGATGTATCGAAACCGAGATACGGTTTTATGGGTGAAGTTCGTCGTGCATGACAGGAAAGCCAAAACTGCTCAGAGAGTCAAAAGGTCAGTGAAGACTTTGCACCGGGATCTGTATGGACAGATAACGTCGGCATGATGAGCCTCGGATGGCCAGTCAATTAGCGGTGGGGGCTGTCTCTCTGTGGCCACCCGCATTCCACTCTAAGGTTGCCAACCACCTTGCCGCCACCCCCACCTTGTCGCCAATTTTATGAATTCGTATATTGTTGTAGCAAAGGGTAACCACTCATGCATCCTGACGATGGAGAGTCTATAACTTTGTATGGGGATTGCCTATGAATCTGCCGAGTTATCCACATCGTAGATGATATCTCTACTAGGCAGTGCGCTTAATAATACTGCCGTATCTTCCTCCGTATACCCCCTACCCTATATGACTTCGATCGTATCCTAGATACGCTTTTTATCTTGCTTTTTGAGTCTCTTTGATACGGCTCGCTCCTCGTCCTCGAGTATATATTTCCTAATAGTTGAAAGCTTAGTTAATAGTACTTTATAGGCGCTAGAGACCTCGTAGTAAGCTCTATTTAGTTATCGTACTATAGCCTTACTAGATCGACTTAATCTTGCCGCTAGTTCCTCGTTTATCTTGCTATACTCGTGCGTATCTCGTGGAGGGTAACTATAAGGCCGTTTAGGAGACAAGATCTCTAGCGTAGTGTATCGATATCGTAAAACTTAAGGTATATCGAGTACTTTTCTAACGTTAATAGGCTAAAGACTACTACGGCGCTAACCCGTATTGATATATTAAGTTATTATACCTAATTCCCATATAAGTTCATATAGTAAATTAAATTAAGTACGATTCACTTACGTATCGCCCGCGGCAATATAGCTCTTAAGATATTTTAAGTAGAATACCTTTAACTAACTAAATAGCCCTAAATCGTACGGTTAATAGAGATAAGAGATATAAGGTAAGAGATAAATTAATAGAATTTAATTTATAATATACTCTACGATAAATACCTCTATAGTGTGACTATCGTAGCCATTAAGGATAAGTATTCGTTAGTAAGAGATATTGTCTTGATAACGTTCTCGTCGAGACTATAAGATAAATACTATCGTTAACTACTCGAGCGTATAGTCGTTATTAGTCTAGCCCTTCTCTATAAAGCCTTAATACTAGTTAAGGTACTCGTTTAACGGTAAGAACTAGTAATTAAGTGGTTAATAGTGTAATTTGCTGCGATAAATAATAAGAGGCCGTATCGTATCGCTAAAGGCAGAGATCACCTCTATAATCGAAACCTAACTCGTAGATCCACTAGTAATTAATATCGAAGGTCCTATACGTCGATTAAAGACTATAGACTCTTTCTATAAGTGACTCATTTAAAAGCCGATCTCGTCTATATTCTATAGGTCCTCTAGACGTACATTATAGCGTGAAATAGTTTCGTCGAGGTATTAAAACCAGCTCTCGATTATACTAGGGATAGCCGCTATTATACAACTCTATTCGAAAGACCTATTACGATCACGCTTAAGATTAGGATATCGATTCAAGAATCTTGAAATCTATTTCTTACCGAGGCGCGTATTAGGCTCTCTTTAACGCGCCAGTGCCTACGCGACAATAGATAATTAGGTAGTATTAACGGGCGAGTATTATAGCTAAGAGTCCTTTATATATTGATATAAGACCTCCTCTTATGTCCTTAATAACCTAGCATTTTTTTGCTCTTCCGAACCGCGTGGTGCGCGACCGTCGCGCCTATCACAGATCGTCGATCGTGGTGTGGTTGTACACTTTGCGGCTTGCGATACATTGCGAAAACGGCCTTCCTGAAAGAGGTCAAGGGCTCGTGATGCCCTATCCATCTTAAATAGAGACGGCGAGGGTAATTGGTTGATATATATGAGAGTTTAGTTGACAGGTGGGTAGGAAGGACATCAAAATGCGATTGGCGACAAGGTGGGGGTGGCGGCAAGGTGGTTGGCAACCTTACTGCCTCGTAATCGTACGGGAGTCCCCTTGCTCTCTATCCTGCTGTTGCGGCATGTATTGCCGGGCCACTACCAGTCAAGGTTTCGACATGAAGGAAAGATGCGCCGGAGAAATTCGCTAGGCGTTGTTTGTTCATCCCAGACGATTCTGCAAGAGCCGGGGGGGAAATTTGTGATGTGAGCATGACAAGAAGCTGCACGCACACCAATCCCATCAGGATTGCCCTCTCATTGTACTGTACAAGACCGTCGAGCAGAGTCCTTTATGTATTCTCTTCTTGGAGGAGCACAACCAGAAGAACCCTTGATGGTGGAGGAAAAGCGGAAGAGCGATGCAGCGTCACGAACTTACTGGCTTAGTGATACTCCGTATCGATTTTTAGGTTCCGTGAGAGGCTCCAACGGGGGTGATGTCAGAGCTTTAGGGCTGCTGCTAGTTAAACGATAGAGGCTCACTAGGCATAGAGGGAGCCACAGTCCTTCCTATGGCGGTTGAAAAAGCACCTTTGGGAGCTCCAATTTGCTTGGATGGGCGGAGCTGAAAATGACAGACATGCTTGTGGTCCATGGACAGGGCAGTTAAAGTGGCCATTGCCCAATAGCCAAATATGTGACCGATGACTTACTGGATAACGATCGCAACGATCTCGAGGGAGCCTCATCTACAACGGGGGCCGCTGCTGCCAATGGATCCGTCCTTTCCCACAAAACTCTCTCTCCTCGTGCGGTTGAAACCTAGCTACCCGTGGACCCCTGCATTATTATCATTTTCTTCTCATCGCATCTGTCGTTGGGATCGCCCATTCTCAGATCCTCCTTGTCCGGTTGATATAGGATTGCCCACAACGTCAAGCTTTCTCCCTCTCTCCAGAACCCCAGTTCGGATCGCGTCGCGCATCACTTGAACAACTCAACATCCCCTCGTCGAATCGCTATATCCCGACACCAACATCATATCAGTCCGACTTTCCGATCGAGGCGTGAGTTCTACGCCACAGAGCTTTGTCTATCACATCAACAACGCGGGAGAAGCCTTTGGTACCGAAGTCAACAAGGCCCGGCGAAACACCCTACAGTAGTTGTGGGCGCCACTGACTCCTTTCCTGCAGCGACCTCGCCTAACCGAAGTTCGACAAGTGTGCCGCCCTGCACATGGGAACCTATTCCGTTCTCAGGCTTGCGTTGCTGATCACTTAGACTTTTTGGGTCACAAATCCTGGTCGACTCTCTCTCAACCACGTTTGGATCATCCAGGCACTTTCTGCATTCTGTTGTCATTCTTTTTCTTACTTTCCTCTTCACAACCGATTCGTCGAGTCCCGGGCTGCAGAGGTTTGCATCTGCACTCTGGCGGTCCATTGTGATCGCGTCCTGTTGAGTTGCACGCAGTAAGCAGTTCAGCTGAAGCAGTGGCAATTCAATTCGCCGAAAACTTGGAAGCACCCAGGATCCGGGGAATATCCCGTACGGTTTGAGGCTTGCCGCTTTGCATCCAGCCACCTCCCGACCGGACTTGCTTGTCTCCAATCTGCTTCAGCTTGGGACATGAACGAGACCTGGCCATCACAAACAGTCCTGAACCTTTCCAGGATCTGTCAGAAATTCAACTGCGACAGCTTTTCGGATCTGCATCCACCTGCTTAGTGGTTGTGCTTTTCCCGCCAGATAGCCTGGTCTTTCTACTTCCGCCCTGATCTCGACTCCAAAAGTGTTACACAATCGAGCTGACCATTGATAAGGTGTGGGATGGTGCATTGAGCGAATATGCCGTGCCGTCGGCGCTGCCCGTAACCAACATCTAAAACAAGGGGTGGCTTTGCCCATTGAGGGTGAGTTCTTCCTATCCCACTATTTCAAAATGTGCTTGTGCCCTTCAACCCCGTCTCCTTGGTGCTCTCTTCCTTGCCAAATCTCCTAATATCTTACACTCTCCTCGCTCCGACGCTTGTTGGTTTTGGGTACATGGTCATTGACTTTGCAATTATGAAGGCAGCAAAGCGCATCGCTGTGGAAGAAATCGAAGACGCCGTAACGGCAATACGAAGGAAGCCATTATTTCCAGCCTCGTTTGTCACCGTTACACCTCTAGCAACTGATAGTTTCAGTCCACCACCAAGTCCGACATCAACTCAGCCTTCTAGCTTGCCCAAGCCGAGCGGGATGGAACGAATTTTCACCCTCTCGCCCAACCCCTGTGCCGTCCTGGACAAGGACTTGCGGATTCTTACAGTATCACGGTCATACCAGAAGGTTTTTGACCTGACCGCTGAGGAATGCGATGGCAAAAACTTTTTCGACGTCCTTGGCAAGGTACTTTCGCCGACGAATATGGCCATGACTGTTAGGCTCGTCCAAGATGCGATTCATGTACGAAAAGAACAGAGGTCCGATCCTATTGCGGGCAACAGGCTACCAGGATATTGGCGGCTCCGTGTGACACCGATTTACGACGTTGATGAACTTCTCTACATCGTCGCGGAAGCGGTGGACGCCAGTGAAGACGTCAAGAGGACATTGGATCATTATGCCCAGCTATCGGTTGCCGAAACATACCGCATTTTGGTCAGCACCCTTCGAGACTACGCCATCTTCATGCTCGACCCCAACGGATGTATAACCACCTGGAATACTGGGGCCATGCTTCTCAAACATTATACCCAGGATGAAATCATTGGAAAACACTTTTCTACATTTTACAGCGAGGATGACGTAAAAGCTCGAAAACCTGAGAAGGAATTGGAGATTGCTCTTCGAGATGGGAAAGTAGAAGACGAGGGATGGCGCATTAGGAAAGACGGCACGAGATTCTGGGCCAATGTCATCATTACTCCTGTCTACCGCGATGGAGAACTCAGGGGCTTCAGCAAGATCACGAGAGATCTTACTGAACGAAAAGCAGCAGAAGCCCGTCTGATTGAGGCTTACGAGGAAGCGTCCAAGATGAAATCCGACTTCCTTGCTAATATGAGCCACGAAATCCGTACGCCCATGCATGGAATGTTATCTGCATTGGGCCTTCTCACCGACACTGCACTTACACCCGAACAGAAAGAACTTACCGACATCATCGACGAATCCGGTGCTGTACTGTTACAGGTTATCAACGACATCCTCGACTACTCGAAATTGAGCTCGGGTTCGTTCACTATCAGCAAAGAAATTATGAACGTGGCTGAAATTGTTGACGCCGTACGACGAGCTTTCAATGTTGGATCCAAAAATGGCCTAGATTTTCAAGTCGAGCTGGATCCACGGTTACCCACATTCGTCCAATGCGACCCTCTTCGCTACCGACAAGTTCTTCAGAATCTGGTATCAAATGCCATCAAATTCACGGAATATGGCTACGTACGGGTCAAGGTCGTGGTGGAACAAGAGGATGAAGCCGCGTGGAGCATCAGGACCGAAGTGATCGATACGGGCATCGGTGTTACTGGCGAAGCCGAAAACGTCTTGTTCACTCCCTTTGCACAGCTGGACAACTCCCCGACCAAGCGGTACAAGGGAACCGGGCTTGGTCTTTCGATTTGCAAGAGCTTATCAGAACTCATGGGCGGCACTATCGGCTTCGCACAAAACTCGGAGCAACAAGGAAGCAATTTCCACTTCACCTTGAAGATGAACAAAGTTGACGCGCCAGCGACACCGCCACCTGTTGTTGCATCTGATATCAACCTCAAGGACGTCGCTCCGCACAAGACATTGCTCTTGGTCGAGGACAATGCCATCAATCAGACAATCATGGTCCGGCAGTTACGCAGCTTTGGGTTCGAAAAGGTGGATGTGGCCGGTGATGGTGCGGTGGCGCTCCGCTTGATCAAGCAGAAGCCGCTGACCTACAGCTTGGTTCTTATGGACATTAGCATGCCGGTTATGGATGGTGTCACAGCTACGAAAGAACTTCGAGCTATGGGCTACACCGTCCCTATCATCGCCATGACTGCGAACGCTCTTAAGGGGGACGAAGAAGCATATCTGGCAGAAGGCATGAATGACTACGTGGCGAAACCGGTTGACAGGAGGTTACTTACACAGGCTTTGCTGCGATGGCTACGATGACATGAACCCAAGCGAATCACAAGTCTATGAGACACAACCTTTCCAAACCGTGTTGCTTCACTCATCTCAAAAGCCGCATGTTCTCAGGATGACGTCGACGGTCGGACACTGCGTGCAGGCTGCCCTCTGGCACGCCGCCATGACAGTTCACGGACGGTGACAATCGCGCCACGGGCCCAATATCCCCTAGTATCGAAGGCTTCGACAGCGTTTATGCGATCGTACGCAGCGTGGATGAACCTGCGAGGGTCTAATGTTTGTCACCATCTGTGGCTCATCCTGGATGCAAGAAGGGATCAGTCCATGCGCGCAAGTCAGAGACTTTGCCAATTTCGGCCAGTCGATATCTGATCGGGCGGCATGTCTACTAGACCGTGCCGAAGAATGGTCACGGCGAGACAATCCCCACCTCTGGAAGTAGATACAGGGCGGACGATGTCGACGACCCTATTTTGATGACGGAACATTGGATTGTCAAGTAACGGCCACGATCAGAGCCGACTCTTGCAAAGCCACTGAGGCTGGAGATCAATCCAGGCCTCTGCACGATGCGAGTAATGATAGATGGGGCAGAATCAGCAGGTGGGATCTAGAGGATACCTTTATGCTTATCAAGGCACACTATGCATGGACGGACTATCCCTTGTGGTTTGCACCGTGAGCCTCGCTCAGGATATAGTATTTATATTTTGGTACACCCACGACCTAAGTCGTCACTGTCCAAAATGCCGCTGCCACTCCCACGTCGTAACTTACCATGGTGGTCCGACTTTAAAGTGCCGTTTTCCAAACATCAAGCGGTCCAGGTAATTGCACCAGCCAATTCGGCAAAGTACTCTGCTTTGTCCCAGCAAGTCGTGGACCCTGGATGAAAGTCGACGTATGTAGTTCTTTGCTCGTAATAACCTCCCCATCGAACCTCGCCTTGATCCAGTCCATCCATTTTGCATGCGAGCCATCAATGGTCGGGAAGTGGTCTAGTCCCTGATAGACCGCGAGTTCCATGCTCTGATTTGCATTTGCCGCCAAAGCACTACTGGCGTTGAACGCCGCCTCCACGGTCTCAAGCGGCACGGCTTTGTCGTCCTCTCCTGCAATCACCAGCAAAGGGCCTACCAGCGGTTTCCCACCGCCCGATATCCTCGCGGCCCAAGTTTGGACCGTGGAATCTTGGTACCATCCTGGCTTACCTATCATCGTCACCAGGTTCACGTCGGCAAACAACAGGCTCGAGGTCGGCAGACATCCACCGTATTCCATGAGGATTTGCCATCTCTTGAGACCCAGGTCGGTGAAGCCACTGTAGTTGTACGCCGGGTAATCTGCTGTGACTGCGGCGATCAGCATGTCCTGGTAGCTGAAGCTCGTCTGGAGGGACGTGTCTAGGGGATTCACGAACGCTGCTTCGACTTGCTTGATTGGCGTGGAGAGTGATCCGATGGAGATTGTGCCGAGGTATCCCGAGACAGGGGAGTGGGCCTGTCGTTGTGCGTAGGCGTAGGACGCGGCGCCGCCTTGCGAGTGGCCCATGACGACGAAATCTTGGGACAAACTGGGGAAGGCGGAGCGGGCTGCGAGGACGGCGTTCGCGAGGTCGTTGGCTTGAGACGGAGACGAGACCCAGGCGTGTGGGATGCGGGTGCCGTTGGCGAAGTGGCTGACTCCTAGACCGGCGTAGTCGGGAGCCACGACTGCGAAACCCGCCAAAGCTAGAGGGAAGGGCACGATGAAGTTATATTGCAGGGCCTGGTAGTTGGATGGGGCACAGAGAGCCCCTGAGCCGGTGGTTCCGTGTGCCCATGCTACCATGGGGATTTTGGTGGAGTTTGAGTTCTTGGGCGTGTACGGCGTATAAGGCCAGAGGACGTACGCTGATGCTGGAATCGCTGTACCGTTGAGGTTGGTCGTTGTGTATTGGAAGCGGGACATGGTGAGCCCTGAGGGGACGGTGTAGTTCGTTAGGTTGGTGACTGCTTCTATGGAGAGGATGGTGCCGGGCTGGGAGTCAGATGTGAAGTTGGATGAGACTGTGTAGAAAGGGTCGTTGGCTGTGGCATGCTGGCTGGCTTCGAATGCTAGACCAGTGTCGGTGTATGCCTGGCATGTGGCGTTGCAGGAGTGGCTCGCTGCGAAGGTGGGATCGACTTGAGCTGTGACATGTTTGCTGCTCGTAAGGAGTAGTAGAATGACGGCGGTAATGATGGAAGCCATGTTGATAGGAGAGGAGGCTGGATATGCCTTGAGGAGAAGAGGGAATTGAGGTGTACCGAGGGTTAGTGGTCGTGAATGGGAGAAGCGAACGGGACTACGAGGGTAGGAACCATTATATGACTCTGGACCTACCAACGACCAGGTCGCTCAGTCGGCGGAGCTAGTGCCTTGAGTTGATAATTTGAGATTGGGATCGTGCTAAACATCATAGCTGAATATCAGGGTATCATTCGGATACGCAGTTGGCTGCCCTTAATAGACGATGGCTTCGTGGAGCAATCGAAACGACAAAAGCTCATGAGATCCAAATCTTCTGGAGCACTTGCAAACTCCCCACCTCTCATGGCACGATTCAGAATGACAGAAGGTTGGGGCATCCTATGTCCATGATCTTCAACATTGAGTACCATTACTCTTCTATTCTTGCATCTCCTGTGGCCAGTTCAAGATTCTTTGAATGCGCGCAATGATCGTTGCGGCACTCTGTGGAGGCTGAGCCGTGGGAAATGTCTTGTTGCACTCAATCAGCATTCGCACTTCAATGACAAATATATGCCCACTGACTCCGATCATGTGGTTAGTACAGCCTCATATTTAGGCGCGTTACTGCATCCAATGGGAAGGCCTCTGTTGTACTCAATAAGTCGAAAGGCACGTTGACGGCTCCGGGGAAGGCTTGGGGTATAGGGAGACAAGGCTGTGCTGTTGTGGGCCTAAGTCAACCCGAAACCGAGAGCGGCCCGAAAAGGGGGTTAGAGGCAAAACTACCTGGCAATTTGTCATCGCGCGTCCGGGCATTCCTTTTTGACCTTCTGAGGTATCGAGGACGTCATCTCAATCTGCAGAGACATTGGAGGGCGAAATACGTATATCTTGAATTCGGCGAGGATGCTCAGTACAGGGAGAACCTTTGGATGAAGCCTCGTTGAGGATATGACGACGGAGAAGTATTGGGACTGCAACCTGTCAGGTTGAAGTTGGAAAGATTGCGGCTTGGATACACGGGAAACATGCGGGCCTGCCCAACAGCTATAAATTTCACCGTCATTCGATATGTAGCACTTCCTTCATAGAAAGTCTCTAGTCTCGGGGCAGACTGAAGGCTAGCATGAAAGGATCAGCGACGTATACCAGCTCTGGCTTGTCACTCACAGCACTCTCATGCCATTCACTAACGGCATCCATGTTGGGTTAGCCTCTCCTCGAGCAGTTGCACAATCCCCTCCATTCCTCTGGCAGCTGCCCATTGTACGGCTGTCTTGCCCAGGTCGTCGGTGGTCCCGACGCTTGCTCCACGTTCCAGCATAAGCTTCACGATTGCCTCGACTTTTGCCGGCTGGTCAGAGTCAGTATGCCTGTACTGGCCGACTAACCACAACAATGGTGTTCTACCGGTCTTGTCTGCAGCATTAACATTGGCATTCCGTGCAAGCAATAGCCGTAGAGAATGCTCAGCTCTAACCTCCGCTGCGTATGACAATGGTGTCCTGCCATCCTGATCCCGTACCTCAGTATTCGCACCCCGCTCTAAAAGCAGCTGCAACATTGCCTTTCTTCCGTGTATAGCGGCCCGTAGTAGGGCTGTCTCGGCAGCATTGTTCACAGCTTCGATGCTGGCGCCTTCGTCAAGCAATAGCTGCACCGTTGTTATGTGCTCATTTACAGCCGCTAGTAGTACGGCTGTGTTACCATCACTATTAAGAGCTTCGACATTGGCGCCGTTACTGAGTAATAGCTGCACCGTTGTATCGTGACCGTAGTCAGCTGCCCAGTGCAGAGCTGTGTAACCTCTACTGCCGGCAGCTATTACGTTGGCGCCTCCGTCGAGTAGCTTCCCGACCGTTGTTGTGTGCCCGGATGCAGCTGCCCGGTGCAGAGCTGTGTTGCGATAAAGGTCAACAGCATGTTCGATGTTGGCGCCCCCTTCGAGTAGTAATTCCTGCACCACTTTTTCGTGCCCATTTACAGCAGCCCAGTGCAGAGCTGTGTAGCCGTCATGGTCACGAGCTTTAACACTGGCACCTCCGCCAAGTAGTCGCCGCACGACATTCGTTTGCCCTTGCTGTGCGGCATATGACAATGGTGCTCTTCCCTTTTTGTCAATCGCGTTAACATAAACCCCATGAGTTTCCAGCAGCAGGCTTATCATGGACTCACAGCCATTTTCAGCTGCAAATGACAGCGCAGTTCGTCCGGCACTGTCACTTGAATTCAAATGGACATCTCTACAACCAACAAGGATTTCAGCGAGTGCTTCATGTCTCCTTTCAAGCGCCCAAAAGAGGGGTGTCTGGCCTTTCCGAGCCGAAAAGGCCTTCCCAAATTCCAGTTGCGCCAGCCAGTTTCCGCGATTGTGTAAAAGTGCTGCAACAGCCTCTCGGTGACCATTTGCCAATGCAGCAAACAGAGGATAGTGGTAGCGCTCCCCTAGGACGCCGATCACAGGGCCGGAATGGGACACCGTCCTGATCAATCTTGCAAACCCGTATTCCGCAAGCAAATATAGAAGACTTGCATTCGATGTGTGGCGACGGATGTCATATCGCGCAAACAGGTTACTAACGTTGACCAATCTTTCAATAGATAAGCGTTCCAAGAAATCGTTCTGTGGAATCCGTGCCGCAGCTTCCTCGGCATGATACAAGATATAACGACTCGCATATTCGAGAAAGGGGGACCTAGTGGCCAATGCCTGTCGTAGATCTTTTGCAGACTCACAAGACGACTTCGAGGATGTATTAGGCAACACATAAGCCGGAACATCCACGCTCAAATAATTCTCACAGCATCGCTTGAGTTCATCCTGGCTTATGCTGTAGAAATCGTCCCCAAGTTCTGGCGACACCTCGCATAGCCCGTCATCCTTGACAAGAAAATCCCGGACCGATTCGTGGATAAATTGCACCGTGGGTGCCTTTGATTTGGTGAGCTCGGCAAGTCCTTTGGACGAGTTGAGCACAAAATGGTTCATATCGTCAACAGTGACCTGCTCAGAGTTCCACTCGGCCATGTTTTCGTAACTTGGATCAAGACCAGCCACCATTGCGAAGTAGAATTCTTCGCGCCGGAGCGGTCGTCTTGCAAACAATATCCATTGGAGACAGAGCAACAAGTCATTCATATTCGTACCATCCCTTCTCAGAATGTCCTTAAAGAGGTCGCTGAGCTTTGCAGGTATCTCCCGTAGCCGTGCCCTGACAGCAAAAATACGGCCACCGCGGAATTCCTTGTTCAGAATGTCGACAACCAGAACCGCCCACATGAATATACCATTGGCCTTCTCCCGCACCTGCTCTCTGACTTCCTCATATAACGTCCTTTGCCAGCGCGGAGATTATTCCGTATGTACTTAGCCAAGTCCTCGATATGACCGCTCTCGTTTTCCAGGGTCATCTTCACGCCACTCCGGATGTCGATGGTTGGATAATGGCGGCTAGCGAAACATACGTAGAGCTGGCTTCCGGTCTCAAGAGCGTTCTGTCCTATTTCCTCGAAAAAGAGAACCATTTCTTGAACTGCTGCTCGTCACACTCGTCAAGCGCGTCGACGAAGCACGTCAATCGTCGCTGACCCAGTCTCGCGATCGCGGTGGACAGGAGCTCAGAGAGCAATTCGGTTGTCCACACAGGAGGTTGATTTTGATCCTCACAAGGGGTATGTACATCGTCCCAAATGGTCTGCAAGTCCGGGGCTTTATTCATTAGCTGATAAAGTAGAGCCCGATACATGCCGGTCGTTGATTTTTCTAACTCATCCCCTCTGGCATTGAAGAAGAAGGAAATGAGAACCTCATTCTCACATCTTACTCTCTCAGCATGCGCGTACGCGAACTTAATCAAGGTTGACTTTCCGGCTCCTGGCTTTCCATTGAGCCATAGAAACCCGCGATGTTGCGGGAGTTGTTTGGGATCCATCCACTCTAGGTACGCAGAATGTCTCAAAAGCCATTGACAGGTCGTCGAATATGCATTTTTGATTGTGGACCGTCGCGAATCCATTTGCTCAAAGCTCAATGAAGTCAGCAGCAACTTTCGGCGATCCTGCAGCGAGGTCTGTGCCGCCTGAGTCGAACTGTATTTGATGTCATCCTCTTTCGGGCAAAGTGATGTCGAGGCAACGGACTTTTGTCCAAGCCCGTCCAATTCTCTCCGATACGACCGATGAATCTCGTCTTTCAGCCTAACGAACGCATTCTCCCCCTCGCCGTATATAGGAGACATGAACACATTGAAGAGTCCAAGTAGACAATAAGCCTCGTCCTCTATCCTTGTTGTGTTTCGATTCTTCGCCCATCGCAACCGCTCAGGGACAGGAAAGTGAGATGGAGGCGTGTCTCGAAGTGCTTCTCTAGGAACGGTGGTGATATCATGTATCGTCTGCTCCAGGCTCCTCTTGTCGCCTAGGGGCTCTCCCTCCCTCGAAAAGAATTCGACCGAGCCTGGTGCAAGGAGTTCTTGAAGCGTCCAGCCGCGGGTGAACCATCGACTTTTCCGAAAGGCGGATTCCCATACCCTTAGGGCTCCGCCGCAGTCGCATTTGCGAGCCGAGACGTCGGAAAGGAAGACGTAGCACCTTGCTGCAGAGCCGTACCAGCGAAACATCGAAGTGATGGCTTCATTCAACTCCGTGCTGTTTGATTTATCAACGCAACATGAGTCCACCCAGAAGTATTCAATGCCGTCTCTTCGAGCTTGCTCCCTACAAAACTGAATCTTCGCGTAGCCAGCCTTGCTCTTATAGTTCCCATTCTGCAAATCGCTAAAAGTTACCTCATCTTCATCCGCTCCCCATGTGTGTGAGAGTATCGCATAGGCGGGTACTTCTTCTATCAGATCTCTGGTCAGGCTGAGCTCACCACGAGCGTCAAAATACAAGAGGCGCATGGTGCGGTCGACCTCGCAACACGTTGAGGAGCATCCCGGTCAGGAGGGCTTCTCGGCAACCAGGCGAGCACGTTCACGGTGTTCTTAAGCAGCCATCCCAGGTAGACTGTGCGAGGCAGGCGGCATCACATAGTCTTATGAGGTTTGCATAGAGGATATGCTCGAAGTTGAGGTTCGACTCCTAGGGAAGAGAGTGCGACACGATTGTCCGAAGGCCGGAGTAGATATCTTTGCGCTGGAGCATCCGAGTCCAACAGCTCCGGTGCTCGTTCGATGGGTCAGGAGGATGGAAGAACTTCATTGTAAATTGTCGCCCAGCGCCTTCATAGGCTGAAAGGCGGCTGTGTCGAGGTGAGGCTGAGTGCAGGCGCGGTTCGTATGAGGTAGGCGAGTGCCGTGTGACATTGCTGAGGCTTATCGCCGATAAGTGCGACAGGCCATTCGTACTCCGGCGGCTCAAGTCCTTATGATCCTCTCTATAGCTCGACAATTGAGCAGCTCTTGGCAGCTACGTTGAATCATAGCGGTAAAACTGCAAAAGTTACCTCGAATGTCGCCATCGTTCCCTCCCGAGAGACGCAACGTTTTTCCAGCCCAACCTCGCGCATCAGAGGAACTGCAGACTTCATTCGACGTTACGTAACCCGATTCATCGCAGACCTTGGCCGAGACTGGAAGGGAAAGATCCGCATCCAGATCTTCCCTGCCGTGTATCCGTCTCTCTTAGGTAATTGCGACGTCTCCCTATGGCTCGCCATGCAAACGAAAATTTTCCAAGCCTTGGCAGCTCAAGGTATAGTCAAGCATAGGGACCGCGTACCAGGCTATCCTCTCGGGCAGGATGTTCAGACCAGAGTCCAGACAAAGCTCGTCCATGTTGGCCGATTTGGGCCACTTACCGAGGAAACTCGTGGTGGCGTCTGCGGACCGGATTTTCCAGAAGACAACTGCATAACCAGGGCTTTCATGGTCTCAACTGTCGGCACGTACCTAGACCCCAGGTATGCTTTGCGGCCAGGGCTGATCGTCGACTGGCGTTCCTTCAAGGTTCGTCACCCTGGTCTTTTGTGGAATGAGATCCAGCTCCACCAGGTCTGTAGGTGGTCTAGTCACCCCATCAGGCGTGCTTTGTACCTGCAAGTATGCCACGCGCCATCCACTATGACCATGGAGCCGCCCGAAATCTCTTCCTCTCTGCAATTTGCTTCAAAGCTAATCCTGGTGTTTCGATTTATTGGCTGAGTTCTTGGGCAGTGTCGCGTGGTCCGACATCAGCCAGCATCATGGGTGCAACAGACCTCGCATTTTTCCTGAAACTGGAGTCTAGGCATTCGAAAATCTCATCACTATATAGGTAGCATCGAATCCTGCTCCCAGCGACTTAGGACTACCACCCTACCAGCATTCCCGATTGCACCATCGAATTTCACCCTACGCAGCAACCATGAGTGACAAAGAGATGAAATACGTCGACGATGGCGTCGTCGTCGTCCGAGACGGACACAAAAGATCCGTCGAAATCCAACCTGGGGAAATCTCCGATAATGCGGACAAGCTCCAACGGCGCCTGAACAACCGCCAAATCCAGCTCATTGCCATCGGTGGTTCGATTGGCACTGCCCTTTTCGTAAGTATCGGTAGCGGCCTCGCCAAGGGTGGCCCCTTGAGCTTGCTTCTCGCCTATACCATATACTCGGGCCTCCTGGGCCTTGTCAACAACTGCATGGCCGAAATGGCGACACTACATCCAGTCTCGGGCGGCTTCATCCGCATGGCTGGCAAATGGGTTGACGACGCCTTTGGTTTCATGGCTGGATGGAACTTCTTTTTCTATGAAGCTCTCCTCATCCCCTTTGAGATCACTGCGCTGAACCTGGTCCTCTCCTACTGGAGAGACGATATACCTACAGCTGCTGTATGCGCTGGTTGCATCGTGCTTTATGCGTAAGACTCTTGTTCCGAAAGCGACATTCCCTCCAACGCACCAAACGCTAAGTATCTGTTTAGTCTGATCAACATTTTAGCCGTCAGGGCTTATGGAGAAGCCGAGTTCTGGCTCTCAGGAGGCAAAGTCATCTTGATTGCTATGTTATTCTGCTTCACGTTTGTCACAGTAAGCATTTGCCGATGCGAAGGATTGTGCCATTGCAGCGAGAGTCTTTCGCGCTGTGGTCATATCCACCTTTGAAGCATTCTAACTATTTCCAGATGGTCGGCGGCAATCCGAAGCACGATGCTTACGGATTTCGTTACTGGAGAAACCCTGGTCCGATGGCCGAACATCACAGCACTGGCAGCCTCGGGCGATTTGAAGGGTTTCTGGCAGCCTTGTGGTCTGCCTCCTTCACGGTTGTCGGTCCCGAATATATCGCCATGGTGGCCGCGGAAGCCAAACGCCCTCGTATCTACATCAAGAACGCCTTCAAGACCGTCTACTGGCGATTCGGCATCTTTTTCATTGTTGGTGCGCTCTGCGTTGGTATCGTCATTCCCTACAATGACCCAACTCTCGTCGACATTCTCAGTGGCACCAAATCTGGTAGTGGTACTGCAGCTGCCTCGCCGTATGTGATTGCCATGAGCAACCTCGGTATCAGCGTCCTACCTCATGTCACCAACGCGCTTATGGTTACGAGTATCTTCTCCGCCGGCAACACTTACACCTACTGCGCCACTCGAAGCCTATACGGCCTGGCCCTGGAAGGCCGAGCTCCCGGTTTCCTGAAGAAGTGCACCCGCAACGGCGTCCCGATTTGGGCATTCTGCATCGTGATGCTGTTTCCTCTGCTCTCATTCCTTTCGGTGTCCAGCGGCTCGTCTCAGGTGTTGACATGGCTGATCAACTTGATTACCGCTGGCGGCGTCATCGACTACATCGTCATGTGCATCACCTACATTTGCTTCTTCAACGCCTGCAAGGCCCAGGGCGTCGACCGCAACACGTTTCCCTACACCGGATGGTTCCAGCCTTACTGCGGATATATTGGCCTGACTGCAACGACAATCATTGTTATCTTTTACGGATACTCGAGCTTCACACCATGGGATGTCGGCACGTTTTTCTCGTACTATACCATGGTCATTGTGGCGCCTATTCTCTTTCTTAGCTGGAAACTTATCAAGCGGACCAAGCTTGTGCGTTCAGCCGAAGCGGACCTCGTCTGGGAGAGGCCTATTGTCGATGCTTACGAAGCATCATTCCTGTCGCCGGCCGTCGGATTCTGGACCGAGATGCTCCAACTGATTGGACTCAGGCGCAGCAAGAAAGACGATAAACGTGGCTCGGTCGCTGCTTCATAAAACCACTAACATTCCATGTACATACATAAGAGAAGTTGGATCACCTTCGCCCACTGGACATAACAGGACATATATCTGACAATCCAAATATCCTCCTTTGAGGGAACCATAAGATCTTACTGCGACGGATCTGATCTCCGGGCCGAAGTCTGGGGTAGCCAAATACTAAAATTGTGCCTGACATCATTAGTTTCAGCCTTTGGACTATACAGGGTAATGTCGATTTTCGCCATTCTCATTCGCTGCATCGACTGGCTCGGATGAACTTCCGAACCACGTAATGACACTGTTGACTTACCTGGTGGTGGACATGTACTAGTACCTCACCTCGTGATTGATCATGATGATGGTATGATAAAGGATCATGACTTTCTTTTGTCCCTCTGCCTCACTCCTCAAACATGGTTCCCGTTGCATCTAACTTGGGTCGACAGCTTCCTCGTCTTCAAGTCCTCTGTCGAAGCGTTCGAGCTCAGTCGACTATCGGCAGCCTGAGTGCAGTTCCGGTTGTTTTCCGACCTCATCTCGGACGAGCGTCACTCACAAGACCACTCACCAACAGAAGTACCACCCGGAATTTCACCACCTCACGAACTACCATGTCTATCGACGTGGAGCATTACATAAGGACCAACGGCAAAAATGACCCGGTCTGGATCCACAAGGACCCGTACCACAATCGTCCCGAGTTTCCTCAACTGAACAAAGATCTCGAGACTGATGTCTGTATCATTGGAGCTGGTATCTCAGGTATCTCCCTCGCTGAACAGCTTGTCAGACGCGGCGTTCAGGTTGTCATGATCGAGGCGAGAGACGTGCTTTCAGGAGAGACTGGTCGTACCTCAGGACACTTGGCCTCAGATCTTGACGACGGCTACACGGAGATTGCGAAGAAGTTTGGCAAAGATGGTGCCAAAATTGCCGCCGAGTCGCATGACTGGGCGTTGCAATATGTCGGACAACTATCCAAGGAATTGGGAATCGAGTGCGAGTACCGAATCCTGAAGGGTTACAACGTCTCGCAGTACGTCAAGGGCACCAAGGAGCACGATGAAGAATGTCAAGAACTGAAAGAGGAATGCGAGATGGCATCACAATTGGGACTGGACGCGAAATTCGTCGAGGGATTCAAGGTCCCAGGCTGGGATGGGAAGCCGGACCAGCGCGATGCCGCGGTTTTTGGAAGACAAGCTACGTTCCACCCAACCAAATACCTCAACGGTGTTCTAAACTGGTTGAAGAGACAGTCCAACTTCCAATGCTACACCCGCACACGCATGCGAGGAAACACAGAAAAGGGCGTCACGGTGCCAGTAGTCGACGTTCACTTGGGTTCGAGAGGTGTCAAGGTCGAGACGGAAAACGGTCACACGATCACATGCAACCACTCCGTCGAAACGACTTGCGTGCCGCTCCAGAAGTTGAGCTTGATTGCCGAGATGGAGTACGACCGCACGTACTGCATTGCCATCCGCGTTCCCAAAGGCTCCGTCGAGGATTGTCTGCTGTACGACAACGCCGAGGCATACAAGTACGTCCGGATGACCGAGTGTGACAACGAGTGGGATTACATGGTCGTCGGAGGATGCGATCACAAGGTTGGCAAGGAGAACGAGCAGGATGAGCGGTATCAAGAGCTCGAGACGTGGGTCAGAGAGCGCTTCACCAAGGCTGGTTCTGTCGATTACAAATGGTCCGGCCAGATCTTCGAGCCGGAGGATTACATGGCGTTCATTGGACGCAAGTCCGGATGTCAAAACGTGTATGTTGTCACAGGTGACTCAGGCAATGGCCTCACTCATGGTGTGATTGCTGGGAGGTTGCTCGCGGATGAGATCACGGGCGTGGACAATCCATGGGAGAAGGTATACGATCCCAAAAACCGAAACTTGACGCTCTTGAGTAAGGCGCCGGGTATCTTGCAGCATGATCTGGACATCAACAAGGAGTACAAGCGCTTCTTGAAGTCGGATATCCAGGACGTGGAGGACCTGGGTCTGGATCAGGGCGGTGTTTTGAACCCGACGACCAAGCTTCCGCAGGCGGTGTACAAGGACAAGAACGGCAAGATTCACAGAATGAGCGCGCTGTGCCCCCATCTGGGTGGTGTGGTGTGCTGGAATCACGATGAGAAGAGTTGGGATTGTCCGGTCCATGGAAGTCGATTTGCGGCGGATGGTGCTCAGCTTTGCGGACCTTCGAACAGAGGGTTGAAACCGATTGAGATTGGTCATGAGCGCGGCTAGAGTGGTGCCGGTACATTTGCTTGTGACGTGAAGAGCAGATTGTTGAGCATCGCAGTACGAGTCAGGCGCTTTGCATTCAGAAGAGCTCTTCGTTCGAAAGGTCGCTAAGCGATCGGAAGAAGTCTCTTCGATATGAGACTGTAATGATAGGCAGACAAAATAGCGTTGGAGACAAAGCAAATTCGCGGAGCGCACGTGTTTCAATTGACCAATGACCGGGTGTGTGATACAGTAAACATGCTTAAAGTCTGCCTAAAGGACCAAACACACACCAATTAGACCTCACCACATATTTTCCGATAGTCCCATTGCGTGAATTGGTACGTATTTCGTCCATTCATTTTCAAACATTTTCTTCAGCCTCATATCTGCAGCTTTCCCATATTTTCTTTGTACGTTGTTTCCTGTAAGGGTTATCTTTGCTTTCCTAGCAGTATGACAATCTAAGACAGCGGAATGGCCCTTGCCGACCTGCCCGTCATGACGGACGCCCACCCCATCACTCTCCTCGTCTCGGGATTCCTGGGATTTATATGTATATACATATTCTACTCCATCATCGTCTCATCCACATCAAAGCGTACCCAGCTGCCCAGGGTGAGCAACAAGAAACGATGGTTCCTCGCCAAGTTGCGGACCCGGATATGGACGACCAGATATTACGGCGACGCACTTAAGATCGCGTACGATGACTTCGCAAAACATGATCAACCTTGCATCCTAGCGGGTCTGGACGGAGATACGATTCTCCTCCCACAGTCTGCGATCCCGTGGATGGTCGCCCAGCCTGAGAATGTGTTGAGCGTGAATGGATCGCATAAGCACGTTTTGCAGACGAGGTATACATTTCCACGGCCGGAGGTCATGGATCCGACAGTACATTTCGATATCGTCAGATCCGAACTTACGAGACAACTCTTCACCGTCACGCCGGAGGTGTGCGATGAATTGGCTGCGGCGGTCGATGAGATTTGGGGAACCAGCACGAAGACATGGGGATTTGTCAAGGTGTTTGACTCGTTGACTAGGATTATCGCACGGGTGAATAATCGGGTTTTTGTTGGATTGCCGCTTTGTCGTGATGAGAAGTACATTGAAAACGCGACCGGGTTCGCCGAAGATATCGCCTTATCATCGACCGCACTCAGAATGATCCCTGGCTCGCTACGTCTCCTGGCATCTCGGTTCGTGACGAAATCGAATCGCAAGCACGCTCATGCATTTACGCAGATTCTCACGCCTGAGATCCAGCGCCGACAACAGGAACTAAGGGACGCTGAACCAGTTGGGGATACAACCAAAGACGGCGGTGATGGAGATACCCACGGAAAGAACGACTTCTTGCAATGGCTTTTGACCCGCTCACTTACCAAATCCCACACTAAACCCGACGAGACGGACCCGAACATCATATCAGCACGCCTTCTGCATATTAATTTTGCATCGGTCCATACGACGAGCTTCATCGCGTCAAACGCGCTTCTTGATATTCTCGCAGCGCCGACTGATCAGAAAGTTCCGGAGAAATTGGAGGCCGAGGCCCACGAGACCATGGACGATGCGGAACTCGATAACGACGCCAAGGTGCGGAGTTGGGCGCGCAACGCCCTGCCGAAAATGAAATACCTTGACTCAGCACTACGAGAGAGTTCGAGGCGGTCTAGTATTATTGGTGTGGGCGTGAATCACAAAGTCGTTGCCAAGGGCGGTGTGACTACGCCCGAGGGCACCTTCTTGCCTCAAGGATCGCTGGTGGCGGTTCATAGTGGGGGAGTGCACAATGATGGGGAGGTGTGTGATGGGCCGGGCGAGTACAAGCCGTTTCGATATGTTGATGGAGGCGCTGCTGAGCAGTTCACTGCCACGTCGACGACGTATTTGGGTTTTGGGCACGGAAGGCACTCTTGTCCGGGCCGGTCCTTTGCGGCGAATGAACTCAAGCTGCTACTTTCGTATCTTTTGGTCAATTATGACATGCAGATGGTCATGGAGGGTGGGGTGGGTGGTGTTTGGAATGGGAAGGGTCATAGGCCGGAGTGTGAGTGGATGGGGCCGATGCATGTGTTTCCTGATGGGGCGAAGTTGAGGATTAGGAGGAAGGTTGTTGATTGATATAGCCAAAAGGCGGTCGGGATAGGGTACATTTGAGGATACCTGCAGGCTGTCCGTAACATCTAGACATATAATGAAGAATGGCGACGGTCAAATACTGGTGAAAAACTGCTTGCTCATTCAAGGTCCGGTTGCATGGTCGTGATCTTCGTCCGCATCACCATCACCAGTCCTAGCATTCCAGAACCCTTTGCCATAGCTTACCACGATCTCTGAACCTTTAGGGATCCCATTGCTTCGTTTCCCAGCCTTTCCCGCACTCAAGACAAACACGCCAATCCTTCGCTCGAATTTGCCTTTGCCTGTCTCGACAAGACAGTCACGAAACTCGGCATTTGGTCCTTCGTGACGGATCCCTCGGTAGTCGTTGATAAAGCGGGCTTCGTTGCCGCAATAAGTGGCGTCGATGGACAAGTCTATCTCGCGGTCGAGGCTGAGGTCGTAGTTTGATGTCGGATCCGTGGTTGATGATGGGTGTAAGGTGCCGAGATACAATATTATGAATGACGAGGGTGGTAGTGGACGAAGTGCGAAGAGTCCGTTTTGTCCGTTGGCCGGGTGTGAGGGCGTGGTTATGGGTGTGATGCGGACAAGCGGATTTGGAGTTGGTGGAGGTTTGATGATGGGGAGGGTCGAGGGAAGTGAGACGTCGAGGGATGTGCTTGTGAGTGGTGCTGGGATGTGAAGGGTATTTAGGAAGGCCGTGTCTTTGGGCCAATTCTTGGGTAAAGCGACAGATGAAGGCATGAAATAATGATCATGGCAATGACCAAGCCATAAGACAGGAAGGAGTGGATTTACAGTACAAGGCTGAGAAGAAATATTCTGATGTTGACAAGGCTCTGGGTGTCAAGATGTGTTTGACTCACTAACTTAAGGTACTGTAGGTTTAGGCTACCCGACCCTGAAAAAAGCTCTTGGCAGCTTAACGAAAGTGCCCATGATTTGCGCTGGCTGTGTCCCATCATGCCTATTGGTCGATTCTTGAAGACTTTTCTGTACAATTTGATGAAGCCGTCATCGTCAAGCAGAGTCACCTTGTCGTCCTGTCTCATTGTGCGGCCACTGTCACAGCTTATCTCGTGTACTTGGTCGTCCTGTCCCTTGAACGATGGTCAGGAGTATCAAGTCTAGACTGTCCTCTTGGAATGCCCCTTTCTGGCAGCGGCGCCATTTCCTCGGAACGATAGCTCTCGTCCTCTCCAACGAATACAGGACGACTGCTGGCTGGTGGGTTCCACCATCTCACCTCCTTTTGTTCCGTCACTGTCGGCAAATCAATCAGCAAATTTCGCAGGGCCTGTAGCTGTGAAAACTTGTTGTACTCCTCTGCCTCTAGGCCGGGAGTCTTATCAATCTTGCTCAATATCGTGTCAATTTGACCCAAACTGAGTCCTCGGGTGATGGCTATAGCCCGATATTTCTGCTGAAGTTGTTTATACTCTTCCTCATCGCCAAGATTCCACACATTGCTGGGTTCGATCTTTGATGACACACCTGGTGGGCTTTGCTGCTGCGCCGAACGATACGGCTCTCGGTTTTCAGCATGACGAACGCTCGTTGCTGCTGTTTTATCATCAGCTAGCTCTACGCCTTCGACGGTCGTTTTGTTGTTCCGGAGTCCAAGTCGACGGAGTTCATTGGTGAGTTTGTCGACCAAATCGTTGAGCGTGGTTCGACCATTCTCACCATCTGTTTCAGTCGTGTCTGTGTACTCGGGCTCTCGTCGTGCCGGCTTTGGGTAGACGGGAACTCCATCTTCCTTCAACGCTTCCACCACAATACGGTCTCCTCCAACCGGCCCAAGATGCTCATCATAGTGTTGCATGATGCGTCCAATTCTTGGTGTAGCCGGGAGTTCCCCTTCAAGGAATATCTGCTGGATCTGGCACTTGAACAACAAACGCTTCTCAGCCCGGCGGTACTCCTCCAGTAGGTCGCGGTGACTTCGCAGAATTCGTTCATGACGAGGGGTAATTGGTCGTGTCGCCGGCAATTCCCCACTGGATCTATCGCGTCGAGCGAATTGGGTGTCAGGTCTACCCTCTTGGACGGACTTATTCGAAAGTGGCCCGTTCGATAAGGAGAGGACTTCGTCGATGTCTTCCGGCTCCAGAGCATGCTTAATCAGGATCGTCTCACTATTCTGATCATGTCAGTCAATATTTGGTTTGGACTGAAGGATTCCTACTATTTCCACATAGTTGTACCCCACCTCATCCAGCACCTTGGTTCTAACGAGCCTTTTAGGTATTGTTGTGGTGCCTCTCCTTGGGCGTTGTCTGTTTACCTCATCTCCGGATGCAAGACTTTCTTTCGACTCGAAGCCTGATATGGGCTCCGGCTCAACGGTTGGTGGCCCATCATGAGCGAAGCTGGACCTCGCGCTTGGAGGGTTGTAAAAAGACTGCTGCACACGACCGGCCGAGTTTTGCCGATCAGAATCCTCGCCTGAATTTGTGGTAGCTGGTATGTAACTCCAGCCACGAGGTGCGTTATCTTCAGATCCAGAGGCGTAGGCCGACCCTGCAAGCTTGCGACTGTTATGCTGCGCAGGCTTTTCTTGTTGAGAAGAGAATTTGTTGTGATCAGTAGATTCGAGCCCATCATAGTAATGTCGTGGGGAATGTCCACCTCTTCGATCATCGATGTCTTCCTGCAGCATGCGCTGCTCCTCCGCAGATAGCCCACTTGGGTAATGGGCAGCCTCCAAATGGCGGTACGCCGTTCTTGGCTCAGCTCGCGTCGCTTCCGAGCGGTTGATACCGTTCTTGTTCAGCTCCTCTGCTGGACTGCCAGGCCCATTGCGGTTTCGAACAACAGCGACATTGGTGTCAGAGTCCCACAAGGTCCAATCGTGCGTCATTGCTCTGGGAATGCTCTCGCTCCGAGTCACAGAGATGTCTTCAGTCTTATCTGTTCTCCTCGAGGCAAATGACTCGCTTCTGATGTTCCTCGCATCATCATTTCCAACATCTCTTCTCAGAGTGGTATAGCCAGGCCTTGCGTTGCCATAATCCGAGTCCCAGCGCTGCACTCCGCCGCCCCGAGTTCTCTCAACGCTGTTTTGTCGTCGGGTCGTGACCCCTTCACGATCAAAGTCTCGTCGATTGTCCCTGTCTTGTTCGTCTTGCCAAAGGACCACCGTCTCACCTGTCCCTCTAGTCCTGCGTCTCGGTGGGGACCGCGGCCGGCCTCGTTCTCGACGTGCTGCTTTGACATAGCCACTCCGCGATGTTCCCTGTGAAGGACTGAGGTAGTACCATTCCTTGTCCTTTGACTTCGCTACTCTCTCTTCAAGCCCCTGGTCTTCAAGATCAGTGCCGTCGTTTGCTTGAATGTCGACCACTCTGGTTGCGTTGTCTTCCTGGCTGGCCCGAGTTTGTGATCTGTGCAAAAGCGCCTTACTCAGTGGAGAGGCTCTCTCAATCTGCGATAGATCAGGATCCCATGTTTTAGCAGGATCTACTCGGTATGGGCCAACCTCATCGTCATGTTCGAGCTCCTGCGCCAGTCTAAAGGCTATATCTTCACTAGGCCCTCCAGGGCTGGGGAAACCTTCGGTGACTTCCTCGGTGCCGGTTGTGCCTGCACCCAAAGGGAGTTTCTTTCCATCATTCTCAGGTATGCTCTCGAGAGACGCGTTTGGAGCGCACACGATGCGGCTTTGTAGTCGACTTTCCTGGACAAGCTGAATGAAACTGAACTTTGAGATGGTTAACGCAATTGCGCCGACAGCGGAAAAGAAAGAAGGTCATTTCCACGGCAATTGCCAAGTGGCTCACTTACCTCCTTGCCGTATGTCTCGACAATACTTGAGAATTGTCCTTGCCATATTTCGTAGCCTAGTTTCTGGGCCACGGACTTGTCGACCTTTGTAGTTGGAAGCTCGTAGCGAGAGGCCCCACATTGGACAGCCTTGAGTAAAGTCCCATCATCAGGATCGTAAGCCACTGGCAAGGAAGGGGTACCTTCTTCGCTGACTATAGCTGGCTCATCGTGCTCTTTGGTGGTGTCGGGCATGGTGATAGTGACGCGTGGTAACAGTGGTTCCACGACAGGCTTATCGGTAGTGGACTGGTAGTGGTCAGTAGTGGCCTGCTTTCCGCAAAATGCTTCTTGGGCGGATGTATTTCCAGCCGGGCCTGAATTCTGCGTCGGTGCCGGCGCATCTGTGATACTGGGTCTAACGAGCCCAGCCAAACCGAGGTGCTGCTCCCTGGGATCAAATATGGTCGGCTGATTTACTCCGAGAGTAGAAGTGATGCTGTCGAAGATTTCCGACATCGACAAGCAATAAGAGCAGTTCTGCTCCTTTGAGGATGCCAGTAGCATACCATAGACTTGACCGCTGGTAAGGTCTATCACCCAGCTACCGCAATCGCCCGGCACTATGAAATACGTCAGCTTCCCCAGATCGCTAATTTGTCTCCATCAGAGCCAGTACTTACAACTGCTACCGTCAATAGTCCACAAGGCTATCATTTCCGGCGCTCCAGGGATAAGCACGCCCCTTGTCCTTCCCGAACTTCCTGCTAAGCGTACCCCTGTGAAGCCCGAGGCGACTGCAACCTGCCCACGCGTTAAACTCGTTGCGATGCTAGAGCATTCTATTGTCCTTCCGTTGAACTGTAAAGTATTGGGTAAGTGGTACTTCGGGTCTGATATCTTGATGAGAGCCCAATCTCTACTGGTGCTAAGCCAAGGGCCCTGTGAACCAGTTCCATATAGCTCTCCAAGCACGAGTGCTCCTTGCACGTTGGGGCTGTCTCCGTCTTCGAGTACTTCACATACATCACCGTCGTCGATAGTCCGTGTGTATTTGGCAGGGTCAATATACACCGTCGTGCCCTGGGACAGGTAGGTGCTAGAATACACCGAGGCCGCTGAATTGGTGAGCGCGAATGAGGTCCGAGAAGAATCATTCTGCTCGCTCTCGCTATTCTCTGTGGAATAGCTTCCCGAGTCGGTATCACCTGAAAAGACATGGGCAGCAGTAAGGCCGTAAACAGTATTGTCGATCTGAACTAGACCACCAAGCGTAGCATGCGTCCACTTTAACGAGCCGCTTCCAGGTTGGGGCGCGATCAGGATTCTGATGCCACACAAACTGGATGCTGTGGCTCCAAGTTCTGGCGGGTAGAGCGTTGTAGTCGAGGCGCTTAGTTTGGTATCGGCTGGGTCTGGGTCAGCATAGAAGTCGAAGCCGGAACCGAGTCGAGAGATGATGGGGTTCTTTGACAGTACTGAGATGATCTTTTGGGCGATTTTAGGTTTCTCGCTCGACGCGACGACACTTGGTCTGCTTGCCTTCCATTCCGTTGATCCACTTGTCATGTAGCATTTGATCTCTGCGAACGGCTTGCGTCGTGAGCCAAAGATTTCCTTTTGGTTCCTGTTGAACACGTTCGAGAGCTTTGGAAGGAGGAATCCTGTCCACACGTGATCCTCGAAGTACTCTGTTGGGTACCAGGCACAGCGTGAGCCAACTCGGAACCTTGTTTTGGGGTCGACGTAGGAATGTCTTTTTGAAATGTTTTCAGTGTCCCAGTGAAAAGAGGTCATCAGGCTTGAGCTGGCGGCTTGTGCTGCATTCGATGCGGTTGTAGGCATCGTTAGAGATGCCCTGGCACGATTTTCGTCGCATGTGCAAAGGCCCAGAAGCAGTGCGACATAAGAGATTCGTGAGGCTGTTCGTGATGATATGGCTCACTTTTTGCTTCAGCCGCGACCATCATGTAGGCTGCATAGAGGCTATGCTAATCTCAACTAGCTGCATGAAGCTTCGTGTTCGGCATTTTGGAGAGTGGCTGTGCGACCAAATGGTTGGGGGCGCAGATGGCCTAAATCCAGCTTAAAAACATGCACTCCAGAGCCCCTACCTGAGGGACACCAAAAGAACAAGTTGACCGGTGGGGTTTAGACCATTGATTTCCAAATTCGTATACTTCTCCAGGAGATAAATCACACAGGATACTGAGCATCTGTCGAAGGGAGAGGCGCCCAAACCAACCATCTGTACTTCATGGCAGTGCGAAAATCTGCTAGGCTGTTCATGCCTTTCAGACAATCTGATTCTGCTGCGGTCAGGAGATTGCTAAGTCAGATTTGGTTGGTCACGGATAGGCTCGAGCATTACCAAGTTCAAGCGTACCGAGAGCATATAAGGGAGTGCCGGAAGGTGAAGGATGACACATCAATCGCTACTGAGAAGGTCGCCGACATCCTCAAATTGTGCGAAGAAGTGAATGCCTGCATATCGCAGAGCTTGAACGACATCTATGACAAGATTCGCACTTCACAAGTATCGAATGCGGCCCAACAGCAGCTTCAAGACCGATCGATCGAGCAGGCCATCTCGTTCGCGATCAGGTTGTGTCATTTTGTTCCTCTTACCCTGGAATTGCGAAGAAGCTCCAAAAGCATGAAGCAGGTGCTACGCGACAAGATCACCGCCTGTACATTGACTGGCCCACATCAAACATTGCAGGACGACTTCTGCGAGAAGAACTTGACAAGGAGAGCAGACATCAGGATCCGGTACACAAGCAATCTGACAAAACACCTGGAGCTTCAGGGAAACCAACTCTTCGTCTTTCGGCATAATTCGGCGCTGAGTGCGTACGCGTGCGACAGTCAAATGTAAGTCCCAATTTGCACATGTCCGAGTCCTTTTTCCGACACACGAAGGCTCACACCGTCTAGGCGCGACATATATCCACCAGACTTCCTGGTTGAAACCCAAGCCACGATAGACCTCCTCTTCCCTGTGGGCGAGAACAAACTCTTCCGCCGCAGGCAGAGATTAAGTCTGAAGAACTTTGCTGATCTTGAAGTCGGAGAACTTCCAACCGTTACTGGCGAGCCTGACCGAGAGCTTCATTTATATCGATACTGGGGCCATCGATTGGCGATCATTGATGATAAGTACCAAACCTCGAAACCTGGGCGACTCAAGCAATGGTATTATGACAGGAGAGACGCGACATCATTTACCACCTTCTGGTTTACGCTCCTGGCATTCATCCTGGCATTCATATTCGGTTTGATATCGACTGTCACGTCGATAATGCAAACATGGAAGACGTTCCATTCTTGAGGTCGAAGTGCAGATCACCAGTGGATTATGTCATTGATGTTGTTTTGGAACGTGGGGCAGATTTGACTCTTGGCCAGTCTCGGCTTCAAAAGCTCCAGTTCGAGGCTTGCTTGGACCTCAATCTTTCATATATTTCATACAAGATTGCACAACAACGTCTGGACCGCTCTCATCGAACAAGGGATCAAGCTGTCAGTCTGTCCGCAAGGATGTCATCGACTCCTAGCGACCTCCATATCCCTTGAGTATGTGTCTGCCGCCGTTGGAGGATTACAAGTACCCTGCAGCCGGAAGCTGTCGTCTCTCGAGCGACAATCTTGCTGCCAAACCATGATATGAGTGACACAGCCAATGACATGGGGCTTAGTGTGCCTCCCCACAGCTTCGTCGGCGCTATCCGAATGTTAAGAGGCTATTCTGAATGATTTGTGATGTCAGGTCGCTTGGACCATCAACAGCTCAGACCATAATTACCGCTCTTGGCCCATGTGAAGGCAGTTTTTTCAGCTTATTGGGAAACTTCCGCCATCATTAATGCTCTAGCCTTGATTACCGAGATCCACGTTCTACTCCACAGGATCTCACTATTGCTTGTCATGCGACGGACAGCACCTGCATCGGAACCTTCAGCCAGGCGAGACCAACTACGGACTATACTACCGAGCCGTTATGGAACCTTATCGGCATGCCTGATCGAATGACAAGGCTACCGGAGGAGTCTCACAGATGGCATGGTAAGGCAAATTGTTCTCCATCGTAGACATGATGGGAAAAGGAAGGTTTGCTCAAATGTTATATCGACGCGCATGGATCGCCTCCTTCCCCGTGGGCGCCGCTTCACAACAGCAATTCGATGCGTTTCGAGTCAGTATCCGGAGGATTCGTAACACCACAGCCACGGATTCGTATGCGAGGACATCTCCGGTGGCACAGTTGCCCAACACCATCAACGCTACGATTCTCCCATGAGGTACATCCTCCCAAGTGGCTATCAAAGGCAGCATACCCCTTAAAACACAGCAACCGCGAAGAAGCTTTCTTCATACACGCCTCAATGCTTGTCATGCATATCGCCAGTCCTTTTCTTACTACAATCGTGTCGTTTACGTAGCCGACTTAGCCAACGCTTGTCAACATGTACAAAGGCCATGTTCTTGCGTTGCTGTGCATGTTTCTGTCGCGGTCTGTCTCGGCCCAGCAGTTGACATTCTCGGAATGTGCTGTACGTACAGCCATCAAACACTCGTTCCACAATCCTAACTCGATTCTCAGACCGAATGCACTTCCGAGGTGACCAGCCAGTTCTCAACATGCAATTCTGGGATTCAATGCTTCTGTACGAATTCTTATCTATGGAAACTCGGCCAGCACTGCTTCAATTCAAATTGCACAATTCAAGAAGCACTGGGTATGCGGAAATCCGTACATCATGACAGTTGGAACATTTTCTCTGACCATTCCAGTCGCGCAGAATATCACCGCGCTCAGCTGCAGTTTTCCCGACAGGAACAGAGGACCAGATAGCAGCTGGCCAACCTTCACCTCCCTGGCCGTGGCACTTTGCCTGGTGGTGACGCGGGTTATTGCTCTCGCCCCCAACATCAAGACGCTTTGGGGATGGGATGATGTACTTGTCGCATTTGCTACTGTAAGACGATGCTGTTCCGTTGCTGGGACTTGTGGAAACTAAATCTGACCAGGTGGTTGCGATTTGCAATGCCGCGTCCACTCTTGTTGGTATGTCCACTCGATGTGCCGCCAAACTCCTCGGCTGACCTGTTCTCTAGCAAGGCATTATGGGTATGGACGCGATGCCTGGCGCCTGACATTTGACAACACTAAGGCTGTGGAAGAGGTGCGCTATGCAGATCTACATCCCGTCCCAGACACACTAGACGCTGACAAGTCGCTGTCATAGATTTACTACATTGGCGGGGTTTTCTTCGTTGTCGGCCTCACGACCATCAAAACCACTTTCCTTGTCTTTTATCTCAAGCTCTTTCCATCGCCCGCATTTCGTAGGATGGCGATACCATTGCTCGTCATCACGTTACTTCACGGCACTACTTTCTTCTTTCTCTTTATCTTCCAATGCAGCCCAATCAACTATGCATGGACTCTATGGGTTGGCCAGGGTCAGGGAAAGTGTTTGGACTTCGGCCTCGGCGCTGTGCTGCACGCCGTGATGAATATAATGCTGGACTTTTTGATCTTTGCTCTTCCGATATCGCAGCTCTGGAACCTAAACCTTTCTCGGAAGAAAAAGGTTCAAGTCATAGCCATGTTTTGTGTTGGGTTCCTGTAAGTTCGTGGAGAAATGGCTTGACTGGCAAGGTACTTACTCCATCTTTACAGTATTACCATTGTCAGCATTCTACGACTTTGGACCCTGATCGCGTTGGCAGACACCTACAATCCAACGTGTATGTACCCCTTTCCACAGACAGTCTACGCCCGACTTGCAGACGGACTGACTGTTAGCCAGATGACGCCGTACCATTGGGAGCCTATTCTGACTTGGAGTTTAACATCGGCATCGCCTGCATATGTATGCCGTCCTTTCGACTCGTATTGCGGCGATACCTTCCCTCCTGCTCCCTGTTTTCGTCCAAACATGGCGCGTCTAAACATGATGACGACCATTCAGCACCCGCACCCCGAGCCGTGAACTTGACTGGGTCCGGTCTCGATCAAACAACCACGAGGTCGTTTCGTATATCAAGCGAACATGATATTCCGCACGACTTCTCATATCAGCCAGGGACTACTCGGTATCAGGCTACTGTGGAAAGTAATGGATCTCACCGTGTCTTGACTTGAGTTGCTAGGACAGATAGATGTTTTGTATGGCCTGCGGTCTCCGCCGTACATATGAAATGGTCATCTTGTCGCCGCTTGGCAACGCCTCGTTCACCACACCGCCCATGTCACATGAAGCCCGTTTCAACACCACGATACTGCCTCACCCCCACCAACCAGGTTCACCACAAAATATTGCCGAGTTGCAATCGACAAAAAGTGCAAAATTCCGGCGAGTAGTAGGCTCGAACCTACTACTATACCTCTTCCTTTCTTTGGCCCGATTTAACGGTACCAAGACCCAGGTAGTAAGGACCCCAAACCTCACTGCCCAAGAAGAGGCCCACCAACCAGACCACTGCATAGCCGCTGTCATCGAAGTGGGGTGTGCACCATAAGTCTGCTGCCTTCTTGATCCTCGTTTGGGTCATATGCGAGGAATAATTGAGGAAATATAAACAATGAACAGTAATTTCGGCCGCAAGTGGAATGAGCCTTCACTTTACTTCACTTCAACTCACATGACCACGAGCGGCCGCCAAGGAGAGAACCAGAGCAGCACCGAATAGCCTCACGCACATGATACGGCATGTGAGGGTCGGTACGTTGGAAGGAATGATCAATCAAGCGATAGGCAAGCAGCTATACAATCTCAGAGGTATCGTTGACAAACATTTGAACGAACGAAGAGTATTTCGCACCATGGTTCCAAACAGATCACAAAGTCACCACGACCTTCTTCGCACTGACACCCTTCCTGTTGATATCCATCGCGCGTTGGATATTCTCCAAGCCATGTCCTACAACCTCAGCCTCAGGAGCTGCAACAAACGTCCCTGCCGCAAGCGCTTTGGGCAGCCATTGCTCGTATATCATCGGTCCAACCTCATTATCCACCAGGCTGTCCGCGAAGATGTATGCCGAGCGAACTCCATACCTCTTAGCCTTGATCCACAACGAGAGCAGGCCGGAGAGGTATGTGACGACAGTCTGGACGAAGACGAAGCGCTTAGGCGGCGTCGCCGGTGTAGGGTAAGTCGCCATCGAGAGGACTTTGTCTCCTTTGCACCCCGCGAGAACGTCAAGACACTTGTCGGCGGCACCGGCACCGATGGACAATGCGCCGGCTGTCACTCTACCCTTGAACGCCCTTATGATATCCTTCACGACGGTCCTGCTGTTGTAGTCATACGCCTCTGTCGCACCGAGGCTTTTGACGTATGCGAAATTGCGCGGCGAACACGTGGTGATGACCTCGTATCCAGCTGCTACGGCGACTTGGATGGCGTTGCACCCAACGCTGGTTGACCCGCCCCAGATGAGGACTGTCTTGCCCGTTGGCTTGGGCGCCGGAACAGAGGGGTGCTGTAAGGCTAGCTGATCTTTCTGGAACAAGCCGCACGCCGCCGTCGAGAGGCCAAGCGGGATGACGGCGGCTTTCTCGTACGGCACCGTCTCTGGGATGGGAGATGTCATGCGTGGCAGGAGGACCGTGTATAGCTGGAAACCGCAATGGGATGGGAGGTTGCGGTTTTTGGCGGTACCAACGGCATTTGCAACGACGCGATCGCCCAGCTTGAATCGCGTAACTTGTTGGCCGATCTGGACGACTTCGCCGGATACGTCGAATCCAAGGATCGCTTCCGGATACTGGAGGTGCGTGTACATTATGTTGCCGAGGTGCTGAATGATGTGGTCGACTGGATTGATGGCTACGGCATGCGTGCGGATGACGACTTCGTCAGGCCCTGGGGGGGTGTACGGGGCTGTTCGGACCTCGAGGGGTATGGTGTTTTTGGCGACCAGGTATGCTGCTTGGTTGGTAGGTTTGGACATGTTGCCGATTTGTCGGAGAATTGCCGTCGAAATCCTGGTTTGAGTGAACGAGACTGGGGACAGTGAGGTCCTGAAGAGAGTCTTATCTGGAAGTGAAGCTCCATCACTCGGACTGAGGCTATCAAGACTTTATATCATGAATCAACTCGCTGCAAGGGGAGTCAGTATCAAAGCAAAAACACTCCTCCGCGCCGACCGTCCGACCCTCCGGAAGCTAGATTCCCGATCGCTGTCGAGGCCACGGAGCACCGGTGATTCAGCCAATGATTTGTTGACAAACACATCAAAGTAACGCCGTTGGGAGTGTTCACTTGTGGAGTCGTTCTCGCAAGACAAGGTCATTCTAGGAATGCTCTCTTTATAGCCTCACTCGATTGCACATGCATTTTTAACGACTTATTCGGAGGAACAATTACTCCGGCAAAACGCTGGCTTTTGTGATGTTGCTGTGGCTCCTCAGAGTCATGTTGTCATGGTGTTTGCCTTCGCGACTGTTTGTACGTCACCGCAGACTAATGATTCCTTGCAATTGAGATTTATCGTATGGAAGAGATCGGGGAAGTTCAAATGATAGCGGAAGTACCAGTGTGTAGGTGTATAGCGAGTCATTTACCATACAAGACACCGAAACGACTCGAGTCAAGGTCTTTCCCCGCACGCTAGTCTGTTTATGGAGCATAGCTTGGCTGGCGTGTTATTGATCTATTCTTGGAGTCATCAATGTCGACCTCATCTAAACAACACTGAAAGTGTCATCAATCACCCACTGACTTCCATCGTTGGAAGTCTGGTTGTCTTGCATCATGGGTCCGCGGCTGTCTCTGGATCATGGGGACAAGTATGTCGACGACACACCACTGATGATGGACGAGGAGGAACGTGCCGCCACCCCCCGGCCTCGGTTCAACCAGGCTACAATCAAAGCCACTTTCATGGCTGTGGCAACGATATTGATATTGGCGGCACTGAATATTCACGACCTGGCTATGTTTGGGTCCATCAGTCTTCCTGGATTCTCGAAAGGTTAGTCAATCACCTGCAACGATACAAAGAATGTTCTGACTAACATACCACAAGATCATCATGGGAAAGACCACCATCGCCATCATCACAACCACCATGGCCACCAGCACGACAAGGGTGCCGATGTCTGCCTCACACCAGCTTGTGTCCACGCTTCTTCCGAACTCTTGTACAATCTCTCACCAGATTACAAGAACCTAGACGCCTGCACCGATTTCGAAGAGCTTGTTTGCGGCGGATGGAGAGACCATCATGACCTTCGGCCCGATCAGGGCGATGCCTTCACTGGCACCATCATGTCTGAAAACTCTCAGATGCTGCTGCGGCATATCCTCGAAGCACCCTATCCGGAGAAAGCCACACAAGCGGACTTCTCTCCACAGTCAGACGCTGCCAGTGAATCTGCCGACAAGGAGAACTTCGACAAACTCAAAGCTGGTTATGACGCTTGTCTGGACGAAGATACCATCAAGAGTCTCGGGGTCACGCCTTTGCTAGAAATCCTAAACGAGACATCCCGCCGATTCTCCGCCCAAAGTTGCCCCAACTCGAAAGCCGTCTCTGAGCAAAATGCCCTTGCAGACACTGTCCGCTACCTTGCATCCCTGGGAGTTTCAGCCTTTGCCGCACCATTCACCGGCGCCGACGACCGTGATCCAGATACTGTTGTCATTTCTGTATCGTCCCCCTACAGGATCGGTCTACCAGCCAAGGAGCTCTACAACGACGACAAGATCGTGAGCAAATACGAAACAGTCATCTCGCAGGTGTCTGCCGGCCTTCATAAAGACTCCGAGAGCAAAGTTGATTCTCATGCTCTTGTCGACTTCGAGAAGAAGCTTGCAGCTGCATCACCAGATGCGGAGGATCGTGATGATGTTACGGTTCGTTCACGAAGACCCCTCGGTACAAATGTAAACTAACTTGATATCAGAAATACTATAACCCTATGTCACTGAAGGAGGCCGACAGTCTCATTCCTCAGCTCCAGCTTCCGAAGTTGCTGAAGAGCCTTGCTCCTGAGGACTACAATGTCGACAGGATCATTGTCATGGCGCCAGAATATCTGAAGACTGTCAGCAAGCTTTTGGACGAGACACCTAGAGACACTCTACGTGCATATTTGAACTGGAAGGTTATTCAGGTATTCGCTGGATACATCGAGGCCGATGCGATCAAACCGTACAAGCGATTCACCAACGAATTGCAAGGCAAGGTGAGTTGAAGAGACTTCAGTCTGCGTAGTCTATATCTAACGTCCTCTAGGATCCCGAATCTACACCTGAACGCTGGAGAACCTGCGTCAACCATGTCGATGGCGGCTTGGGCTGGATCTTGAGCAGATTCTTCGTCGAGAAAGCCTTCTCCACCAAAGCAAAGGCGTTCGGTGATCAGATCGTCTCCGACATCAAAGATCAATTCATCGAGAAGTTGAAAGTGACCGACTGGATGGAGCAGGAAGTTGTCGACCTAGCCATCAACAAAGTCCACAACATCGTCCAGAAGATCGGCTATCCCGACAAGAGCCCTGACATTTTGGACCCCAACAAGATCCAGGACTACTATGCGCCCGTCAAGGTCAACTCTTCCACTTTCTTCGAGAACGCCGTCTCAATGAACCGTCTCGAGATTGCCCAGATGTGGTCCGCCCTCGGAAAGCCCGTCGACAGGGATCAATGGGACATGTCCGTCCCGACCGTCAATGCTTACTACAACCCACCAGGCAACGAGATCGTCTTCCCAGCCGGCATCATGCAATTCCCCGTCTTCGACGTCGACGTTCCAGGGTACCTCAGCTACGGCGCCTTCGGATCTGTATCTGGCCACGAGCTCTCCCACGCCTTCGATTCAACCGGCCGTCACTATGACCAGAACGGCAATTATACAGACTGGTGGACCGACAAGACTGTCGCCAACTTCAAAGAGCGCGCCGAGTGCTTCGTCGAGCAATACCACAATTTCACGGTCGACGGCGCCAACGAGAAACCCCTACACGTCAATGGCAAGCTCACTTTGGGCGAGAACATCGCTGACGCGGGGGGTCTGGCGGCTGCGTTCGCAGCGTGGAAGAAACGTGCCGCGGAGACGCCGGACAAGGATTTGCCGGGACTGGACTTCTTTTCGCAAGAGCAGTTGTTCTTCGTGTCGTATGCGAATTGGTGGTGTGGGAAGACGCGCAAGGAGACGGCCATTCAAAGAATTTATACGGATCCGCATGCGCCGAAGTGGGCGCGTATCTTGGGGACGATGGCTAATTCGCGGGACTTCAAGGAGAGTTTCAAGTGTGAGGCTAAAGAGCCGGTTTGTGAGTTGTGGTGAGGATCTACAGGAGTAGTGATTCTGCGCGGGGTGTATATCAGTATAAGAAAAAGTGCAAGCATCAGCCAGCGCAGGGAGAAAATTGGTTACCAAGCAAGAAGCGACGCATGGAGGTGGGCCGAACGGAAAATCCAATCCACTAGGGGTAAATTGATATCTCTTGGGGGTATTCATAATATAATGGTAACGAACCACGTGAGACCTAGCGATGGCGTGCAGGTGTGCTTTGTCTGAAGCAGCTCGCAGCGCCTGTTCGACAGAGAGAGCTCCAAGTGCCCATACACCACATAACATCACACTTGAACGGGGATCCTTCCTTTCGCTGTGGTCTCAAAAGGATGCCTTCCTCCGCTGCTCACAACACCAGTCCCGACCGGCACAAGTTCATACCGCATGGTTCTCGCCTGCTAAAATCCATACCTCCATGTCAGTCTCGTAGGTAGTTGCTTCAGTACTCCACTGCCGTTCCCCGTTGCCGTCTAAGATGGCCTCCATTTTGCAAACTCTCACCACTCCATTAGTTGCTGGAATGCACATCGATCTCACTGCACCCAAGTCCATCAGCCTAACATGAGGCCGTGTGGGAACGTGTCGCGTGGTCGTACGCCCGTGCCTTTGAGCTGCAGACGCCGTCCATGTAGCTTGAAGAAATGGTCATCGCAGGCGTCAAAAGTTCATCGTCAAAGACCGGTCTCTCCACAGAATAAGAGCTCGACCGCTGAATAGCATGGAGATGTGATCCCAGTCTCTCATCACCCATACTTGTATAGTCGTCGTCAATCATCACCTCTTCTCAATCTTGAACCTTACATCAACATCCCCCTTCCCCGGCGGTATCAAATTCGAGTCCTCATCGAACAATGTCCGTTCAAAGAACCTCACATTCATCTCCTTATCGACAAGCACGATCGACTGTTTTTGAGTGCCGTAAAGTCCACTGACGCCCAATTGTTGAGGTTTCTGCGCTGCCTTGACCGATGGACTCCCGTTTCGAACCGGCGTATTGAACCCAACGACATCGACCTTCTCATGCAACTTGGCCGCTGCGATCTCATCGTCCTTGAGATCATGCTTATCTTTCCGTCCCAGCGTCGGGACATATATCGTGTGGCGCAGGTCGGGAATATAGGCCTCCAGCCCATGACCATCTTCCTTTCCTTCTCTGGGCAGCGTTTCGAGACTGAGCAACTCGAGAAAGCCCTGGATCAATTGGTCTTCCGACTCGTTATTCTCGACGCTATGCCGGATCGTGTTGAGCATAAGCTCTTCACCCAGTAGGACTTTCTTCCATGTGCGGTCCGAGAACGCGGCATTACTCAGTCCAATTGTCTGGACGACGTCACCTGCAATCCAGGGGACTTGAGTCGGATCCTCGGCGCGATTCGAGATGATAGCCAATTTCTTATCGATCTCGCCGCACACGAGACTGAAGCCGCCTGCGTCCTTGGCTATGCCCGTGTTAACGACATCCTTGACGAAGTTCTCCACGGGGCCCACATCTTCGGTCAGCCATTTCTTAATGATGGCGCCGCGACTGATGGCTGATGGTGGCGGAGAAACGTCTTCGCGGTAGTTGGTCAGGCATGCGATCTTGCCGTGCTTGGTGACGCCCAGCCATGTCCCGTGGATGTCGCGCAGCATGTCACGGCCACCGATGACTTCTGAGTGAGGTTCGGGCCACCATTTCGCTGGGTCGGTTGGCCGGTTGAGGTACTCATCTCGGTTATCGAGCAATATCAGTGGATATGAGGGGTGGGCGGTGGAGATCAGGGCGATGCACATCTTGGTGGAAGATACTTTCTATTTGGTGTTGGTCCTTTGAGCGCTGAATGAAAGAGTGAAGGATTGATCACTGGAAGTTATATGCCCAGAACCAGAATGCGTTTTCACTGTGTCCACATGATTCGATTATCGTACCACGGTCGACCTGTTTGCGTGAAACAAGGATGGGAACAACACGATCTTGCAGAAGTGTCAATAACGTCGAAAACTTAGGACTGCGCCATCAAGTCTAGAATGTTCTGTACGAAGAGGATGTCCGGATCGCTAAAAAGAGGCAACTGCAATCGAGATGGCGAAATACTGTGAAGGAGGAACAAGGCTGAATGGAAATGATAAACAATGGCATCATCCCTCGGCTTCCATCGCAACGCGATATGCTCCGCCGAAGAAATCCCTACGGCCAAGTACAGACTACTGACGCGCCAAGCCCAAAGGGCCATTAAGGAGACGTTCACACATCACATATGAGCCGAGTGTACACCTCCTCATATATGGCAGGTGTACAATCAGAGACCCTTGACGAGTACGTGAAACATCAAAAAGCCTGCACACCAGCCTTCACTGTCTTCAGAACCCCTACATCAGCCAGCTTTTCGATAAAGTCATACAGCATGAGATCACATCCTCTCTTCGCAATCAGCCCTATTGTCACTGGCATCGTCTCCTCTCGCAAGGTCTTCTTGCTCCAGTAAGTCACCTGGCCAAGTGGTACTGTAACATCAATGCATCCAAAGAACGGGCAGAAGTCTCCCGATGTGCCTGCCGTACCTGGCGGCGCAAGGAAGCTAGCATTAGGAGACATGTTCATCTTCTCTTCGCGGTATGCCGGCAGACCTCCAGTGCTGATGTCGGAAAGTACGATGGACTCGGAACAGATGTCTGAGGTACTGTACAGCACCTGTTGTTCGAAAGCCTCCGCAGCACGTCTTCTGATGTCGCGCGCGGCCTCATGCTCTGCGGCGGAGTAGTCAAGGCTTCTGAACCTATCTCGCATGGGCGGCTCCAAGCGAGGGTAGCTGCCATGGTGAGCCTCATACATAGCCACCAGCGGTTCTCCGACCAGTTGATACTGCTCATAAGTCCACATGACAACCAGATTGGATAGAAGCCGTGCAAGATCAAAGTCTGCAGGTTGAGACAATTTCTCGAAGCTGGCGGTCCAGTTGAACTGCTCGATCTCCGTGTCTAAGGCTCCAGTCACTTTTGCCAAAAAGCCCTGGAGAACATCCTCGGCTGCAGGATGCTTTAGAGGCAGGTAGTCCACCGGATACAGGATTTTCTTCGGAAGACCCTGGCCGTGAGGCCCATCGTAGGCTGGTAGACCGGTGAGAGATCTGTCCTGATACAATGCTGGAGTATACCATAATCGAGAAAACTTGAGCCACTTATAGGGGTCTCTGCAGAATACACCTGCAGTGTCTGTAGAGTGGCTGATTGGTGTGACACCTTCCAGAGTCATCCGACCTTGCGACGGTCGCTGGCCATACACTCCAGCCACAGCCGCTGGCCTTCTCATCGAAGTGCCAGTGTCCGAGCCGATAGCATAATCTAACCAGTCATAGGCGGCAATGGCAGTAGCACTGCCTGCCGATGAACCCGAACAAGACAGCCATCCGTCACCACGAGGATTCAATGGAGGGTAGACGTCGTCCCAGATCCAGGGTTCAGCAGCAGACGCAAACTGAGTAGTTTTGGTCTTTCCGACTATGACGCCACCTAGATCAAGCAGCCGTTGAATGGCTGGTGCGGTCACATTGGCAGGGCCAGAAATCCTTGTCCATGATGCACTCCCTGAAGTCGTTATGATGCCTTGCAGGTTGAAGATGTCCTTGACCGCAAATCGCTGGCCTGCCAAGGGCCTGTCATCGGTCCAGCTATATATCCTGGATGGGACTGGAATGGATGGCAGTGGCCATTCCGGATTGAAGAACCCAAATGACTTGTGACCCCGGGTGCCATCGCTCGCAAGGTAGACTCCGTCCACGAAAGCTCGTTGGTGATCAGTATACAGTCTGTATACTGTGGACATCGAGAGTCCACATTCCTCAAGCTTTCCGATGAAGGGCCCAGGAGGTAAGGACGCAGCGTTCGCAGTCGACAGGACTATGACTGAAAACGAGCCAGTGATGTTGCTCGCATGGTCAGCGAATGCTTTGCTCAATATGAGATCCGAGATGCCCAGAGTAGAGAGATATTGGATCGCAGAAGCATCTAATGATGCTGTATTACTGGATGAAGTGAAGAAGATGGCCTGCAGGAAATCTTCGTTGAACACATCATCCTCCTGGCCATACCTAGTGACGATATCCTCGATGCAGCTGCCGGTGATCACAGGCCTATCAGCTATGATGTGGGTGAAGGGAAACAAAGATCCATCGGCGTCTGAATCGGATGCAGCTTGCTCGCAAGCGGAATTGAGGCTTTCACTGAAATAGTTTATGTCGCCCAGCTGGAAGAAATGCTCGCCCACACCCTTGGTGACGACATGCTTGAGTGCATTTCTCTTCGCTGATTGATCTGCAAGCACTGTTATAGCTACACCAGCGACTGCTGAAAACGCCAGCAACCGTACGGGAAACATTGAGCAACAAAAGAAACGAAGAGGGGCATTCTTTTCCCCCAGTAGATAAAGCTGCCACAGCCTTACCATGCCTAATCCAGCTACCCAAGTTCACCTATCTTAGGCTATCGATAAGGGCGCAAGGCTGCAGTCAAAGTGGTTGCAGCGGTCAGCGGGAGATGAGATCATCGATGGCCTGGGCACGAGATCTCATCCCTCCCTCGCTGCCTCCTCCGACTGCATCTTCCCGTCTCATCCTGGTCATGAACACTTCTTCATGCAGTTCATGTGTCTGCCTTGAGAACAAAGAAACTCCCAAGAGGACACCTGGTGTTCTACTTCATTTCCTAATGTTTGCTACCTCTCAGTAGAGAGATATACTTAACCCCCAGCTTTCCCGCACCCATACCTCCTGCAATCTACTTCACATTGTATCTCATCTTCCCACCTATACACCCTACCACTTCTCCATCGTGTGTCCTGACTGAACAGGAGCATTCACAATGTTCGGCATCATAGCAGACCTCATTGCGTGAGTACAACACCACCATCAACACGACCCTCAAATTGACCATCCTATCTAGATCAGCAACAACATTCCTCCTGCCCGCGTATCTCTCCTACAAAGCCCTACGAACCAACGACCCAGCCCAAACGCACCCCTGGCTCATCTACTTCACCATCCTAACCCTTACCCTCCTCTTCGAATCCTGGACAATCTTCATCATAGGCTGGATCCCCTTCTACTCATGGCTCCGCCTGATCTTCCTCCTCTACCTCGTCCTCCCTCAGACTCAAGGTGCTAAGCTGCTCTACCTCGAATACCTGGAACCCTACATAGTCGATCACGAATCCCGCATTGATCAATTCATCGGCGAAACCCATGCGCGCCTCCAACAGATGGGCCTAGGCTACATGAACATTCTAATCGAGTTTCTGAGGGACAAGATCTTAGGTCAAAAGAGTCCGCAGCCTGAGCACTCACAGTCCCAGTCCACTGCAGGCGCAGGAACAGCAATATATGCAAGCTACGCTTCAGACCTCCTCTCTCGCTTCGCCATGCCCGGTGCGCGAACCGATCAACCGAATCCACAAGGCACAACCTCCGCCAGCGTCTACAGTGCAATCTCCAACCTCGCTGGTGCCGCGTTCGCCGGATCCTCAGCCGCAGGCGCCCCACGTTCAGCAGCACATGAAGCCTCCTCCATCCCCGGCTCCCTCGTTGACACCATCCCAGGATCCACTTCATCAGAGAAGGCAAACTACATCTCCGCCCAGCGCGAGCGACTGTCAACTCTTCTCAAAGCCCTGGACAGAGAACAACAGAGTCTCGACCTGGCATATGGATCTGCACCGACTTATAACAGACCACCCAGCAGCTCATCGGGTGCAAGCGGCCTCAAGACAAAGTCCAGAAGTGAGGTGTCATTCGAAAATGTTGACTACGACGAAGCAACTGAACGTGTACATACTCCAGGCTCGACACCACCAAGACTAGCGACTGAACCTCCTCAGGCCCGTCGGACCACAAGTGGAAACTGGTTACCAGCTGGTATGGGTGGATGGTTTGGTGGTGGTAGCTCGACAACCCCTCACAATGATCGCACGGAGCGGGATAGAGGAGACACAGATGAGCAATCGTCGACCGCCTCAAAGGGTTGGTCTGCGGCGAGAGATATTACGGAGGAGATGGCGCGCGGTATGAGTAGTGGTGTGGACACGGGCAGATGAATTCACCCATCTTGTCTAGAGAATTATCACGACTGCATTGCTTGGAATAACCGTAAACGATTGAGAATGCAAGATATGCATGCATGATACCACATCATTCACTAAGAAGTAAACTTGATGCATCCATAAATATGCCGCATGCCATTGCAGTACGCCAGCACCAACAATGGATGACAATGACAGTCCGGGCTTTTGGTTGCTCGTACACCATGTCTTGCAAATTCATCCAGGCTTCATCGCCCTTCTTCATGTACCTCATAGCCCATATACGCCTTATTCGATGCACCATATACAATATTTTGGCCTGCCTGCAAATCCTTACAGCCCAAAACATAACACAAGAAGAAGAGTCATTCCAAACAGTTGCATTGACACAAGTGCATAGCCAAACTCCGCATTGACGCTAATTCATTCCTTCGCTCTCGTTTTAATCATTGTGTATACACTCATAGGCATCGCGGCCGTACGTCACCCCGGTCAAGCTGCCACTGCTATTGAGCAGCTGACTGATCGGCCGCCGTCCCTCTCCGCTCGGTTCTGATTCGGAACCGCTCCCTGAACCGTCGCGATAATCCAGACCGCTCCTCGTCCGACTGTCGCGGCGGTGAGTTCGACCTTTGGCCTTCTTGCCGGAACCGCCTCAGGGCGGCGATGCGGTCCTCTCGAGAGCCATGGGCGAGGTGGCGGAGGTTGGCAATGGTCTCTCTCCGTCCGCCACGAGGACCACTTTCGTCAGTAGTATCGGCACCAACGAGCGGAGGCGGCAACGAGGCAGCTTGCCCAGCTGGCACCGGAGTACTCGAGTCGTTGCGTTGAGCGCCTTCAACATCACCTTCCTGGTCTTGTGGTCTCAAGTCGATTCGACATAGCGGACATGTCCCACTGACGTTCAATAACCATGGATCGACACAAGCGGGATGGAACTTGTGGTTGCAGGGCAAGACACGAACCTCTTCACCCTTGTTAAAATCTTCGGTACATATGGAACATCCCAGGTGCCCTTCAGCGTCTCTCCCATCCGGATTGTGGGCGGCAACGCCTGCCTGAGCAGCGGCATCTGTGGTGGTCAGTTGTCCAGGTACAGCTTTGTTGGTGGGCTCGACGTCGTTTGTAGCCGGCGTCTCCGTGTTCGCAGCGTTCATCTCAAGATCAGAGCCCTCGGCAGGCTTCTTGGGCAAATCATCGTGATCGCCGAACTTGACGATGGGCAGGGTCTCCAACATGGCACGTGCGATACCTTTCGCACGACTTTGTCGACCTCTTCCAATAACATTTCGAGGTCCATATCGTTCTGGATGACGATGTGCCCGGACAGCACCTGTGACAATGATTACAACGAACAAGGCTGTAATGACGCCAGTGATGGAGTAGAGAATGATCATTGCCACCGCTGTGGTCGGAGACGAGCCAAGAGCGGTTCCACTGAAACTGCCGCTTGTAGAATTGGTGTAAGAGTCCAAGTCTGGAAATATATTGGCGGTCCCGCTACTCCCTGTACCGAGATTCAACTTGGCGAGCTTCGTTGCTGTGGTCGGGTTTGTGGTGGTCAGGATACCGCCGATTGTGGGGAGTTGACTGAGTCCAGAAACAGTGCAATGGTTGGCAGTTTCGCTGTACAGAATGACGATGCTCGTTCGTGGCGAGTTGACGACGACTCTGAAGACGTCACTTGCGTCTAGGTTGCCGCCGCTGTATGCTGAAGGATCGCAAGAAAGGTAGGAGAATTGACTCTCATCCGTGATGCTGTTGGCATTGCTTGCATCAACGTTTGCTAGGTGGCCTGAAACATCGACTGCTAAGAAGCTACTATGCGACATTTCGGCATAGACTCCCAAAGGTGCCAGTTCCACGGATTTGATACTGGAGAACTCCGTGCCGTTCAATATGAATCTGGGCGAGGTCGCAGCCGAATAAAGATCCGAGGTGTCGTTCGAGGGTGTGAGGGTCTGAGCATATGTCTGCCAACACAGCATCGATAACGATGCTATCGCGACCGAACTCCATCTTCCAATATCGTAGAAACTATGCATCTTGTCGAAGCGGTGTCAGAATTACGTTGTACTCTCTTCACTTCCACCTTTTGGCCCGTTTTCCAACGGAGTGACTATCCAAATATATCACGAACGCTGCGTTCGGGAGCGCTGGACTGACGATTGGCGAGGTTGCCGAGTGGGATGAAAGTATTATTTGGTCCGGTTTGAATTGAATCAAACTTTACTTGATGATCCGCGACAAGGACATTTCTCGACAGGAAAGACTTCAAGTAAATCGCCTCCGGGGCACTCGGCTCTGCTTATATCCCGGCGCTGTAAGGAGCCGGAAGGGAGGAAAAGGGTAAATCGTCAGGACGAAGTGCTTCGCGCTGTGATGAATTGAGCGAGAGAAACCAGGAGAGGTTGATGATTTGGAAGCGCAAGTTGAGGCTGTGCTGGCCTAAGACTCGCGACTGCAAGTGTTTCGTATTTCTGGAGGGAGTTGTCACAGCATCTTTTGCGAGATGTATGACGGGATGACCGGGATGACTGGTGAGGCAGGTTTTTGACAGCACCCAGTCAATTGGTCCTTGGGACTCGATGTGCCACCCGTGGCCCGCGCTTGTGGGGTGATGAGATACGAGATAGCAGCACTGAGACTGAGACTGCGGCACCGGCACCGGCGGCTAACCCACGAGGAGTGTGTCCATCCGTGCCATCCTTTATCGAGGTGGTCGATCGCAAGGCAAGCAAGATCAAATGATCTTGTGTCCACACTCTCCCCTCCCGTCCTCCTCGCAAAAAATACGAAAAGTCACTCAATCGAGTTTTGTTCTGACCTGGCAATGATCAGAGGCCCCTGCCGCCTCTTGACAGATTATGTGATATCTGCCCCTTCCTTTAGCATGAGTGAATAAAACAAAGCAGGAGTCAGGGTGATTCGATTATGCAGGGGTCACAGACGTAGCAATACCCGAAATCCGAAGGTCACTGTTGCAGGTGTAGGCCCTGGACCTGTCAGTGGTGGAATCTGCGCGAGGAGGACCGGAGAGCATCTGCTTCCGTGAGACACTCTATTCTCCTTGATGCAATCATCAAGTGTTGAGTTGTTCCGATGACCGGTTGGCGTTGATGTCCGTCCGCCAGGGCCTAATTGAGGGTCTGTTCGTAAGGTGAATAAGGCCTACTCCGCACGCGCATCTGGCAGTAAGTATATACAGAGTTCATCCTAGGAATAAGCAACGTCTTTCCCAGCTTATTCTGCTTATGCATCTTCATATTTCATGGGTGCTCACTTGTCGCGTGCCTCACTCGGCTTCACGAAATCCTTACTTGGCTGAAGAGACCATGGAATACCTGACTCACAGCATGGCTGAATAACTTTCATGGCTGAATACTTCCAAATACTTGCCGCCGAATAGTCTCTTACTCAGCCCCAGGCATTCTCACCAAGGCTTTGTCACCGGCACCCCAGATATTGGCATCTGACGACCACGGGTATTGCAGATTTATGGACAGACAGTCAGCCGTGCATTCTGGTCCCATATGCATTCGCTCGAGGTCAAAATCCGAATCCGAAATATCGCGCAGGCATCGGCTGAGGGTCAGCGTTGATCAAGGTGTCTTGTCCTGGGTTTTAGGGCAATGGTGCACACTGATAGTAAAGTTGGCACGGTCTCCAGAGACAAAGGCACTGTCTGACTCTCGGAGCCCGTTGAATTCATCTGGCTGTTGTCACTCGATACTTATCTGAAGCTCTTCATATGCAAGGCCGTATGTTTGGACCATGGCATTTGGGCGTTCATCAGCCCTATCAGCCTTATCAGTCAATCTGTCGGTTTATCGTCGAGGTGCCTGCTGCCATCATGGCCCTTATTTGCAAAGCATCATTCCTAGCGTTCTCCGAATGGTTTGTTTACTTGTACTCCCCTTCACGCAGCTGTGCCCGCCATAGTAATTGGCCTTTGCAGGTCATGGGCAGATCAGGAATTCTAAAGCAGGACCTAGGCTTCCTCCATGAGCCCACAGTCGTTCAAGCGTGGGATGCGTCTTCAAGCGAGGCTGACTGAAAGACTTGATGTATTGGTTGCCTCCAATCATCCAATGCATAGGTAAGTAATACACCCCGCGTTGCAACCTGCGCCTAGGTTCTTTTGGTCGTTGACCCCTGTCACTGGACACGGTCTGCGATTGTCATCTGGTGTGATTTGCTTCGGACTTCTCCAACGTATATGGATCATACTCGGGACTGGAAGTCCTTCGAGCTCCAAATGTGGCCTTTCAAAAAACACAGTGACGTCTCTTGGTGGAACAGGAAGACCATCTTCACGCCGCTTACTGGGCAAAATGCAATCCGACTCCTGGAGCTGCTTCCGGGGAACGGCGATGATTCGGTACGCTGTAATCTGAAGACAGCCAACCGCAGCCAAAAACCACTCTAGAATGCTATATCGTATACATGGGGTACGGATACCTCCACAGCCAAGATCTTGGTCAACGGCCGCGAAGTACAGATCCTATCTATGGCAGTAAGGATGATGCAAGAGCTCCGTCACCAGACCGACACTCAAACGCTTTGGATTGATACTATCTGTATCAATCAGTGCGATATAGCAGAACGCAGTTCACAAGTACAGAAAGTGGGTGACATTTTCTCAACCGCTGTGCGCGTAATCTGTTGGTTGGAGGATATCAAAAACGTATCTCCCGAATTCAAGGTTTCCGATGTTTTTGATATCGTCGTCAAACGCCGTCCACCTAATGAGGCGGCGGTCATCACGTTCTTCAACCACAGATATTGGAGAAGGCGATGGATCATTCAAGAGGTCGCACTGTCACAGTCCGCCCTCATAAAATGTGGACCTCATGTTCTTCCATTGGCCTGTGTTTCTGAGATTGTCGAGTTATGCCGAGGCATACCTAGTTGTCAGAGGTTTTCAGACAGCCTTGCCATGCGTCTGTATCATCTTCAAAGGTCGAGTCCACGGAGGGAGATAACCCTTACACAATTGCTGAGAGACTATGCAAACACGAACTGCCAGGATGTGCGGGACACAGTCTTCGCTTTAGTGTCTTTGTCGCAAACTGCGCGCCAACACTTCACCGTGGACTACACATACGATGAAGCTGATCTTCTTCTTGCGACCATAGAATTCTGTTACTTCTACGACTGGGAACGGCATATCATTCCATTGGCGCTTTCACTCGCCAAAGGACTTAAGCTCCACCCCGGGAAGCTCGATTTGAAGGACGGTAGAAGATATCGAAACCCTCAACCCGTGGTTATCAAAAGCTCTTTCCACACAAGGGGTGAAGCTATTGAGAGTGTCATAACTCCAGATCTCTACAATGCCCGGGGGCCCTAGACGAGAACTATGCGGCACTCTGTTCCACTACACTAACCTCCCCCGGCTCAAGTTCGACCCAGTACAAAACGCCACGAAGCTGCTGTGGGCTTATGTCAAGGACGATGGACTCGACTATACGAAGTCCGTAGGGAATTGCGGAATTGAGATATCAGTCAGGGACCTCTTCCCCTTTGTTTGGAAAGACGCGGTGTCGGGCAAGCGCTTTGTGGGCTTCGCCACAGCTCGAGTTGAAATAGGTGATTATGTGGTTCAATGTCCGAGGACGCGGGTTTCAATGATTGTACGAAAGTCAAGCGAGACCCACTATATTGCTGCTCGAGCTCTGGTCATGCCATTGGAGGAACAGAGCAACCCTATCAGGGTCCATAGCTGGTCACCTGGAAAGGACTCAGAGGGCAATACCGTGGCCACCGTAGGCTGGCAGACTCTGTACCTACTGCGACTTGCGGTATACCATCCGCCAGAAGAAAGGAAAGTGAGTTGACAGAGCGAGGTGGGCAGCATAGTATTTAGGGTCGATCGTCCAGGGTGTGCGTGGACTCCGACCTTTGGCCTTTGCTCGCGGGCGAGCACCGAGCCCATTCTCGAGCGAGTGGCAGCGTTTGACACAGCGCACATCAGGGCTACAACTTCAATTTCAGCATGTTCAAGGCCGTGGGCGCCTAGACAGGAAAACACTCGGATTATGCTAATCGAAATGATGGACCCCTCCACACCAAGAACGAACGCAACAACGTCGTGTGCAAAGGCCTTCGACTAGGCAACGACGGATTCCGAACACGCTCAGCAAGCACTTGACGGGTAAGCTTGACAGTGGTTTGATGCAACTGCAGCGTCAGCATTGAGGTCCCAATGAGCATGCGTAATCGCAGTTAGAGACTAGATGATAGCTGTACGCATGAGACATGCCGAGGCTCGAGGTCGACCGCCTGTACTATTGTTTCGGGGCGATGGATCAGCATGGGGCCCGGTGACGAGGGGGCAGATTCGTTCGCGTCGGAGACGATGTTACTGGCCAACGACAGCGACATGGTTGAAGTTGATGACGATGGAAGGCGCTGGAGTTTCTTCTCTGCCCTTGGAGTGATGTTATCTGGGGTGCCGTCCTCCCAGATCTCATCTCGGTAGCGGCCATCGTCTCAAGCCCTTCACTCACCTAGTAGACATGACAGCTTCATCAGCACAGCGTAGTCGGCCGTCTTCTCAGGCATCGTGGTACCCGTTAAGATGCAGAAGCAGTCCAGTAGTGACCTCTCTAACAACTTTTGCCATTGAGTAGGTTATCCGGAGCGGATAACCTTTAATCCGACCTCATCCAGGTCTAGATCAGTGACGTAACCGCCTTCTAGGCTGTTTTGCTGCACTGCTAATGTAAAAGTCTTACACATTCACCAAAGCAGTGGAAGCTACAGCAAACACAAGAATATCAAGAATGGCACCTTCACGAGGGAGCAACAAAGTCCAAGCAATCCATGATGGCGATGCCGCTGTCCAACAACAATCCAACTCGGCTCTGATCAATGCTAAACGCAATCTAAATTACCTCTTCTCACCAACTTCACCAGGCGCGAACAAACCTGCAAAGCTCCGCACAAGAGCACTGTTGCGACTCGTCAGGTCCGCTGGGACATTCATCATCTGGAGACTGGTCCGTTGGGCGAAGTACGTGGCCGTTGGGAGTCTAGTCGCTGCAGTCGGGGCTACGGCATTCGGCAGTGCCATCACAGGCGTCGCGTGGTTGGCTGCTCCTCCCACCATTGGAGCGAGCATTGTCGCAGCAAGCATATGGGGCGCTGGACGGTTTGCAGCACGACGACTGCATAATCGCTGGAAGAAGGGAGGAGGAGACGTTGGCGCTGAGGTGAGGGAAAGGGTTGAGGATGAAGGGCCTGTTAGGAGTGAAGGAGCATATGGTCTTGACATGGGTCCGAGGGCGGTGCCGTGGTGATCATCAGGGTTTTGAGATGGGGGTCGTCACTGCTATGCTGGTGGGTTCTTCGATTGAGCTTGCGGGGGTAGTGTCGAGGCAAGCTTGATCACCTGTACATACAAGAAGGTGGTGCCCAGTCGGCCGTCCTACACAAAGACGGATCACATGTTATGTTCGAAGTTATCAGGTGTTGGAGACATAGATCACATGTGAATTGCACCGCCGACGATAAATGGTGGTGCCTGTCCTGAGGTGCATCTCAACAGTCTCAAAGGGTCCTGGCGGGCGTCATCATTCGTATGAGTGTTTAAGTTGTGAGCGAGTGAGCAGGCAGAAGTTGCGCTGTGTCGTATGTCCAGGCTTTATCAGTCAATGCATGAGGGCAGAAATGCATACAATACCTCAAACGCAATACCTCAAACGACCATAGCAATTGGTGGTCTTACCACTCCTGGAGAGTGGTGTCGTGGAAGGGTGATTCCAGGTTGGAATACGAAATACGATAACTGTTGAGATTTTTGAAAGCTTAGACTTGACATCGTCTCCCTCGGATTCATCGCTCCGACGTTTGAACACCCCATCGAGTTCGGTCGCCGTGAGTCGCGTACCCATGCCGAGGGCAAGATCTTGTCGGGAAATTTTCAAGAAAACTCGCAAAGCAACAAGTACAATCATCTTGCATTCGGCAGCTGTTGTCGAGGTAGTATATGCTCTCAGTTCTCTTGAGAATCGAGACTGGTGGCAGAGTGCTCCTCGCACACATACATCATTCAACCCCAGATTGTGGCAGATTTTCGACGCTGACTGGTGCTCCAGGCTTTCAGGGTCCGGCCCACGGGCCCCTGGTAGTTCTAGAAATTCCACTGACAGCGGCAATGGTGCTCGTCTGACATTGTAACACGGCAGATCTTTTTCAGGTCTGGTTGTAATTCGGGCCGACTTCGTGAGGACTGGCGATGATTGATACGGGGCTCGTCAGCTTCAAATATGTTTATGTTGCTGTTATTTATCAAGAGCCTGTCAAGTATGATGGTAGAGTATTATTCATTAACGCCTAGGAGACTGCGAGTTCGATCAGTATCAGCGGAATGTCGGTCTTTTGGTGTGTAGGCGTCCAATACCGTGGGCAGATCGAGACTGAAGTTATATCGACGCAGTGCCCGTCAGACACAATGGCTTTCGGGAAACCGGCTTGTATTGTAGATGCTTTCTGGGTCAGAATGGTGTGATTTCTTTAGCGCCTTTCACAATGCTGCAAGGCACGAAATAGCTCGGAATAAGTGTGGCGTTTTCGCTCTTCTTCTCCCCAACCCTTTTTCCCAAGGCTTCACCCAAGCTGCTTTCCAGCAATTCACCCGCGCATCGTCAGTCAATGATTGAATCTCTGCAAAAGAAATGGAGAAAGTGATGTGCAAGTTAGCACCCCTGAACTGCCTCGGTACATAGTTTCCCACTTATCCCTAACAATCTAGGCCACATCGCTTCAGGCAGTCATCCAAGTACATTTCCTCCTCTATTTGATCCACCCCCAACAAACCGAATTTGACGACCAAGCTTCCGCCATCCATATATACCCTTCGCTCTCTTCTTTCTTGTGTTCCTCTCCTGCTTCCCATCTCTCACATCGACAGTCAATTGTTCCTTCCGGCATTGATTGATTTGTGCCGACCTCCGTCTTCACCATGCCTTCCTCTCAGCCCACAGCCGGTGATCTGGCTGTGAAGCCCGAGTACCTCTCCTCCAAACCCAACCCTATGGCGAAAACCAGCGAGCCAAACCGAAATGCCAAATACGACCCTAAGAAGCCACACATCACAGAGACGCCCATGACCAGATCGAACTGGTACAAGCACGTCAACTGGCTCAATGTCGTCCTCATCGTCATGATCCCTGTCTACGGATGCGTACAAGCCCTTTGGGTGCCTCTTCAATTAAAAACTGCCATATTCGCCGTTCTATACTACTTCGCCACCGGTCTGGGAATCACAGCTGGATACCACAGATTATGGGCACACACCTCTTACTCCGCTACTCTTCCTCTTCGAGCCTTCCTTGCTGCTGTTGGTGGCGGTGCTGTTGAGGGCTCCATCCGATGGTGGGCCCGAGACCACCGAGCTCACCACAGATACACCGACACCGATAAGGACCCATACTCTGTTCGAAAGGGCCTCCTCTACTCTCATCTTGGATGGATGGTCATGAAGCAAAACCCCAAGAGAATTGGACGTACTGATATCTCTGATCTCAATGAAGACCCAGTCGTTGTCTGGCAACACAAGAACTATCTGAAGGTTGTCCTCTTCATGGGTCTCGTCTTTCCCATGATCGTTGCAGGTTTGGGCTGGGGTGACTGGACTGGCGGCTTCGTCTACGCTGGCATTCTCCGAATCTTCTTCGTTCAACAAGCCACCTTCTGCGTCAACTCCCTGGCTCACTGGCTCGGTGACCAGCCATTTGACGACCGCAACTCTCCTCGTGACCACGTCATCACTGCACTGGTTACACTCGGAGAAGGCTACCACAACTTCCACCACGAATTCCCATCGGACTATCGCAACGCCATCGAGTGGCATCAGTATGATCCCACCAAGTGGTCTATCTGGGTCTGGAAGCAGCTCGGCCTTGCCTACGATCTCAAGCAGTTCAAGGCCAACGAAATTGAAAAGGGCCGTCTTCAGCAACAACAGAAGAAGCTCGACCAGAAGCGTTCTCGCCTCGACTGGGGTGTCCCTCTGGACCAACTTCCAGTTATGGAGTGGGATGATTACGTCGAGCAAGCCAAGAATGGTCGTGGCCTCGTTGCCATCGCTGGCATTGTTCATGATGTGACCGAGTTTATTAAGGATCATCCCGGTGGCAAAGCTATGATCAACTCTGGTATCGGCAAGGACGCCACTGCCATGTTCAACGGCGGGATCTATATGCACAGCAACGCTGCCCACAACTTGCTCTCTACCATGAGAGTCGGTGTCATCCGTGGAGGTTGCGAAGTCGAGATCTGGAAGCGAGCACAAATGGAAGCGAAGGGTGAGATCGCCAGAGACAGCGGCGGAGAGCGTGTTGTCCGAGCTGGACACCAACCTACCAAGGTGATTCAGAATACTTTGACAGCTGGAGCTGCTTAAAGTTGTACAATTGAGATGTCGGCCATGAAACTTTGAATTGATGAGAACTTGTCTGCTTAGCGACTGTATATATGTGCTTTTGGCGTTCGGAAAGCATGCAGGATGGACTGGCTCGCGGGTTATGGGATAGATTGCTATCTTTCTGACCGTTTTTTGAGTCTCGGCCTCATGGCGCTTTTGCTGCAAAGCACCAATACCCAGATTAGAGCAAATCAGATAAAACCATTCACTTTCCACAATCACTGCTCCAACTTGTAGTTTACGGTTAGTATCAACCATGCAAAGATTGAAGATTCTGCCTTGGTATGTGGCAGTGCCATTACTCCATCTCCCATCACCCCTCTTCGCCTTGTTGTCGTTCTCCGCTTGATCGGCCGGATTTCCAAAGTGTCCAAATGCGTCCATCACCTTCGGAAGCTGACTTATTCACCCTCATCACAGACTCTTGCGCCGAGCGTGTTCCACTGTCCATAGCCATGGCTATCCGTTCCACCTTTCATTCCTGCTTGTTCACGCTTGTGTCTACTCATACCTACTGCACCTATTATCACTCTTTCGCCGTCACCTGAGTCAGGCTATACCCCAACTCAATATGACCAACCTATCATTTCGTGAGCAGGGCAATGAGCGCTTCAAAGCCGGCGAATACAAAGAGGCCGAAGAGCTATACAGTAGAGCGTCAGTCCTGACTTCACTTATGTCGCATCTTGACTGATGTCCATGCAGCATCGCTGAACACTCTCGATCCGACCCGAAAGTCTTCGCCAACCGAGCCCTTACACGACTGAAGTTACAGGATTGGCAAGGCGCCGAATCTGATGCCAGGAAGGCGATCGAACTGTATGGCCCCAAGAACGGAGCAGCTGCCATGAAATCCCACTACTACCTCGCACAAGCACTCCTTCCACAACGGCACGTGGGTGAGGCTCTTGACGAAGCAAAGCATGCCTATGCTACGTGTCTTGAGACCAAAGACTCCAGCGCCGAACTTATCGGCCAGTTCATACTAAAGGCGAAACAAGCGCAATGGCAAGCGAAGGAGACTTCACGGTTAAGAGAGTTGAACGACACACTGGCACTCGTGGAGGATCTTCTGAACCAGCAGTTGGATCGTGATCTGAAGGACGTCGAAGATCGATTCGAAAGACAAGAGATCGGCGAGACAGGAAGGCGTGAGGAGATTCAAGGACTGGCAGACGAGGCGGAAACAAGGCGAGGGAATATCCGAATGGCCTTTCAGCATTCTGCTGAACCAGACACGGTCGAGAGGGTATGTTGCTTGCGCGCCACAGGCTCACACGTGCTGTACTGACAGATGGTACCAGGTCGTACCGGACTGGATGATTGATCCTATCACGTTCGAAGTCATGCACGACCCAGTCATTACACCTACCGGTGTCTCTTTCGAACGGACAAGTCTTCTCAAGCACATCAAGGTTCATGCTTGTGATCCGCTGACAAGGCTTCCTCTGAAGTCGGAACAGTTGGTTCCTAATGTTGCATTGAAGAACGCCTGTTCAGAGTTTCTGGACAAGAACGGTTGGGCCGTGGATTGGTAAGCTGATATACAGGTGATCGCCTTCTACACCTAGCGATGATGAGCATTTTTGCGAGCAACGACGTTAAAAAGGACCTGAACTTTTGCATGGTCAGCGCCGTAGGCAAGGCTCTCGGTACTGGCTTGCCCTAATGGTTCACATTGGCTATACAGGCGACATTGGTGGGCATCATGTCAAAGTTGGGTTATACCCAGGCGCCAATCCTTTCTATCAGGCTAGATGTGGATGTTACGAAGACATGATTGAATATACAAAAATGCTCTCCAACGTGGCAGACTCGTGGAAGTAACCATATACTGTACGGCCCTCATAGCCCTAGAATCAATGCCCCTCAGCCTCGGTTGCACTGCGGACTCCGGGCTTAACGTTACTTTGCCGCGCCACAGGTGTGACGTCTTTCGTTGAATTTGCCCTGATGACACTCTTTTTGTTGACTTCATAGGTAGCCTTGGTGAGAAACCAAGCTGCCTGCGTCTGCGTTATTTGCCCCGTTCTGCCATAACCATACTTGGTATCATTCGCGAACTTTTGAACACGCCTCTCAGTCTCCCACATTTTACGAACGAGGTGAGTGAGCCTACCATCCATCCCCGATTCTGCTTTTCCAGGGATCTTGCGAGGCCTCTGCGTCACTTACCACCAGTGGTGCGCTGACGGCGCCTCGAGAGGGTGTGGCCGTGTGCTCGTTGGACATTCCTTTCAAGAGTCGTGCTGTGCACATGGCTTTGACAAGAAGTGTTTGCCAATTGAAACAGAAATCCTGAATCTGCCTCCCCCTTGCACCCCAAACTCTTCAAGCAGATGTTGACTCTTCTTGCGGCCAGAAAAGTTCGAGACAAGCACTCACCCAGACCGGATCCCGAAGACCTTCACTTCGAAACGACAGACGGTCGAAAAATCAAGATGCCTTCCGCCGCATTCAAGAAGGCTGCCGACGATAGTCGCAAGCTCAAGACCAAGCCGGGCAATGATGAACTACTCGAGGTGAGTTCGACCTGTTCTGTGCGCCTCCTGCTTCGATGAATTGCTCTTTGGCTGGGGGTATTGGGACGCGGTTGAAACATATGATCTCAGTTGGTGCGTGGAGACATCAAGACGCGGGCCGACGAAGGATCTCGCAACATGGCTGTTTGAATAATGTGTGGACGCACAAACATGAAGACAATGCGAGCCGCCCGAACAAGGCAGACTATACATTCAGTCTACAAGCCAGTGAACCCAGCATCTCTGCGCAAAAACTGGGACTCGCCAGGGGCGTTCGTCGGAGTCAATCGAAGCATGCACAGCTCCCTTAGCAGTCACGCTACATGTTCTACCCCAGTCTCGAGCATTGTCGATGGAACAATGGCTAACGCTCTCTTCTCCAGATGTACGGCCTCTTCAAAGTCGCAAACGGCGAGGACATTTCCAAAGCCACTCAACCAGGAATGTTCGATCTGAAGGTATGCCTAGCTCCAAGCATGAATTCAGCTCTGTGACTAACCTCTCACGCGCGCAGGGCAAAGCCAAATTCAAGGCCTGGCAAAAGGAGGTCGACTCCAAGACGACCCCGGCCGCCGCGGAGAAGAAGTACATCGACCTTGTCGGGAGCCTGAAGAGCAAATATGGCTACGATGCGAACAAGGTGCCTGAGGCTCTTGGGGGTAACTGAGCACTATACAACCAATCCATACGATCCGCCTCGAAATGAAGTCTGGTTTTGACATGCGCTGGAACCAATGATTAGTACACGAGATACCAACCTATAATAGCATAGCGAAATGCTTCATGAAAGGAACTTATCATACACCATGCTGTCATGCTTTGTGGCTGCCACTGCAACACGCTCTCAGGCCCAGGCCGCCCAGTAATTCTCTGAGAATGATGTTGAAGCCTTCGGCAATTGCTGGCCGTTCGTCCGGGCACGTCCTCCTATGCCCTGCTGCGACAGGCTATCAATTTCACTTTCTCCTCGATGCCTCCTTATAACATGCTCGACTGTCGCTGTACTTGCCTCGGCACAGACATTGCCACTCTCAGCCACGAAAGTCTCTCGCCCAACGTCGCCCATGTCTATCTGGCGTATCATAAGTCCCTTGAGGTGACCAAGGCATATCGCCGTTCGCGTACGGTGTCAACGGTAAGTCATATGGCAGCCTCAGCCCAACCAGCGTGCTCGTATGGTTGCTGTCCTCAACGGCATGTGGCGTGTCACTGCCAAAGACTGGCACCATTCGTACTTTGTCCCCACTTTTCGTATCCCTTGAGCTATTATCCTCTTGCTCACTAGTATCGAAGTCCTCAGCGAATAGTTCAGGCCAGACGAGCACGCCGATTTCGAAACTCTGGACGACTACCTCCTTTTCCTTTCCGCGCAAGGTGCCCCACGCTTGCGTAGACAGGTTGGCACTGGTCAGCAGTGCCCAATTGACGTCCGGACGTAGATTCGCAGTCGGTTTTTCAGCGAAGCTGACGTATGTCTTGATATGCGGCGCTGCTTGATGCCGACCCGCACGGCATTCCTCTTTCGGTCCTTGCGTCCATTTACACAGTGTTCTTCGCAAAGTGGTCACTTGCTTGAGATGCGCTGCGCTCTGTGCCTTGGTGTGGATAGATCCGCCGGAGGAGTAGCCATCGAGGGAGGTCGCAACGTTGCTGGGAGTAGGGTAGATGATGGAGATGCTGTTCCACATTTGAGCGCTCGGTTTCTGCGACAATGTCGGGAAAAATTGGTCAAGCCAAGTCATGGGCAGAGTGGCGATGGAAGACACCTGGCAGACGACGTGAGATCGTTTAGGATGTTCCGCTTGCTGAGCGCTTATGGCTTTCAGGGCGCGGAAGAGACTCGGATAGCCCCAAAGCTTTTGACTCGACAGCTCATCAACACCTTTAGCGATTGAGAAGTCATTCATGCGAGACGGAACCGAGGCGACAAGCGCGCCCCGTACAGATGTGAAGTCGAAGTCCGACAGCTGCTCCCTCACAGCTCTCGTTTTCGAGCCGTACGCTTCTAGATATGCTAGAAGATCATACTTGAAGCGGGAGCCAGATCCAATATTGCCAATGCTTGTTTGCAATTTGTCTTTGAGCTTAGGCAGGAAGGGAGACTGCCAGGCTGCTTGTGTCATGTTCGTCCAGTCTTGATGTAACATGTTGGCCGTATGAATGACGACTTGAGCCGAATCGTCGTGAGTAAACAGGACGAACATCTTACTGTGATGAGTGCCGAAAGGATCGGGAAGGTAAGCGGTCAATGATTCGACATTGGGCCATCTTGTACAAGCGTTTTCGATCGCAATTCTGTTCTCACTGTCCCTCTTCCATGAGCCATGTACAACCTTGACCTTGACCTGAGACCGCACGTCGGGGTCGAAGAATGTCATGAGCCAATCGACGTCGAAGCAGAAGTTGAATATCCATGCCTCTTTGATCAGCGGATTGCCTAGTATATCGTGTAAAGAGACGGTGTCATTATTTTGCGAGGAAGGTAAGTCGCGGATGGAAGTGAGCTTGAACGGAGAAGGGATACATTTGACTCGAGATGCTGGCTTGGAACTGGTGCTGTCATGGGACTGTGTAGGCAACTCCGGTCGGGCTCTGCCAGCCCTTATCACCGATTCGCTCTGATCATTCTGCGCTGGCGACACCCTAGTTATCGCCTCGTCTTGTCGGCTTGGAAGTGCGTCGATCTTCGGTGTCGGTGTGTTCGTGCCTGAGCGTGAAATTCCAGGTGGCGAGACTGATCGTGAGATGGAATTCAGGAAGGCAGTTCGTTTCGCTCTGATGGACGCAGCGTCCGAGTTCCCTGGGAGGCCATTCGAGGTATTGCTATCCGAGTCCAACTTGACACGTTTGACGGGACGTGAATCCATGCTGAAGCGAGGTATGAGACGGGCTGACACGGTAAATCTCACATGCGCTGTGATAAACAAAAATCTCCTGCCTGCAATCATCAAAGATGCATTATTGTGGACGTCAAAGGTGAGGGTCGTTGGACATTAGAGGCGAACAACTCAAAAGCAACTGCCTACCCGATAGATGATGATAATGAGACGTCACTGTGATGGTTTCTTTTGGAAGGCCCACGGGCCAGCGCTTCCTACCTATCCAGCAGGTATCGGAATTTGGTGTGTGAAGTGAAAGTAGTTGCTGTCTGGTGAATATCAACGGTGACAGGAGCCGCCAAGAATGATGTAGGTACAACACCACCAAAGTGAACAAGTCTTGAGGATCGATATAGGTAATGCACCGACATTATTTTCTGCTTGAGAATGTACCTAGGTCTCTCCTCGATGGGAAAGACATTATGGCATTCTGAGTCAATGCTCATCAGAATATAATCGAGCACTACACATAAAATTTCTATGTACTATACTGGGAATTGATTTCCACCCTTGCCTCTATTGTCCATGCTGAAAATGAAGAGAGCCATTGTATGTCTTACAAAGAGGCCGAACAGGCCGCAGAACGTCTGCATGATCAACAGCTCCCTTGTCAACTGATCCTCCCGCATTGGACCTCTCCAGACTAACCACAGATTGATAATGGTCAGATTGGACGTGGCCGAGATGCGGTTGGTCTTGGGGTCCACCGTCACCTGAAGCAGATGCAGCTTTTCCAAAGTGAAGAAGACGGTGGTTTGAATCTTGCTGGCTGGTTTCTCCGGCGGCCACGGCGTGACACTAGGTTCCAGTAGACCAGTTCTCGCGTTGAACTTTGGAAGGCGATGCCGAGGACAAGGGACGAGGTGGAACAGCTGTGGCGTGCTGTAGATGAAGTTAACAATCTGGGGAATGAGCAGAAGCAACAGAGTCTTGCTGAAATGCGCCGTGACAGATACAACTGCAAAGGTCATTCCTGCCACATAACAATATGTATCACCGACAAATACTCTCGCCGGGTACTTGTTGTGCATGAACAGCGCAAGTGATACAGCCAGGAACGGCAAAAGGACATATAGTGTCAAAAGATGAGAGTCGGTTGCTGGATGTGGATGATCCACGTAACCGTTGGTCAAGACAGGGTTTCCAGGAAACGGGACCAGGTAAAGTGAGGAATTGAGGAGCAATAATCCCGCAATAACCAGTGATTGTCCCACTTCGAGACCGTTGACTCCCGCTAGGATATTGATCGAGTTTGGTGCAAAGATCGAAAGGGCTGACATATAAATGTAGTACAGGAACCCAAGGTTGATTAGTTGGGTTTGACCTGGCATGTACGGTACTAGGAAGTTGGGGACCACAACAGAAGTAACGCCAAAATCGACATAGTAGACGATCAGAAGTGGTAATGAGGCGACAGCCGGAATAAAGAACTTGTGTCGCCATCGGAGATCGAGAATGTCGTCGGCCATGCCCAGAATGGTGGTTGCTTGCAGGGTGTTGAGGGCGGATTGGTAGGAAGAGAGCTTGGAGTGAGGAAAGCGATGCAGGAAGCGTCCTGTTTCGATCTCATGCACCGTAAGGACTACATCTCGGTTACCGCCACCTGATGTGGCAGCGACGATGTCCTTGTAGAAGGCGAATGGGATGAAAGCCATTAGGGCCAGGATGTAAACGGACGCTGCAACAGCTCCCATGCCTTCCGGACTGAGATGACATGAGCATCCTCAACGTTGCCATCGGAGGGAAAAGCTTACATCTCTTTGGGTGCCACTTTACTCATATCTTTGCCTTTGAGGCCAGCTTTGACGAAAGCAGGTCCGGACCATCGTACGAAGGCGTAGGTCATGGCAAAGGCGAGTGTTGAAAACGCCAGAGACGCGACAAGAGGCGCTCCATCTCCTTTAAACGTATTGGCGATGACTGCGAGCGAAAATCCTGTCACCAGCAGCAGCGACCAGCGCTCAGTGTGGTTGAGAGTGGCAGACATCTTGGCCTCTCCTTATTGAATCAGGGAAAATGTTGTTTTGAAGCCGTACCAGCACCACTTCATGGAAACACAAGCAGACGCGCAAACAAGGACGGCAGAACTGGTAGCTGGAACAACATCTTCATGGAAAATAATGAAGACGCCACGTGCAATGATGGCGCGCCATGACCGACCGCGAGGCGAGTATTTGGTGGACGACAAGCTGTCCTTAACAAATTGATATCCGCACCGGAACAACGATGATCCGACAGTCATAGACAGCCTCTTACATCCGACCAATCATCAACCACCGAATCCAACCTCTTCGATCAATGTCTCTACAAGAATCGTTCTAAAGCACGGGAAAAGACTGCTCGTTCCCCTCGAATTATCTTCAGTTCGGTCTTCGATATAAGTTTATACCTAGGTAACCTCTTTTCATGGCGGGACCCGACTCCCACGAGCCTCGAAAGACGAGGTGAATCCTCAGTCTAGCACATTCACCACCAGCTCCCCAGAAGATCTTCCAGTATGGGCAAGGCGGAGGAATTCGAGACTGGCCATCATGACCGTGTCACTGTCCTGCACACCAACTTCAATGGCACAAGAATCCTCACAGCATCAATCGACCACCGAATAAAAGTCTGGCAGCGTGACCCTAAGACTGGCGAGCGTACATTACTCGACACTTTCACCGCTCACGACGCCGACATACGCGATGTAAGCCTGATACTTCCACACCGCCGCTGCCAGCCTTATCTAGTTACGTCTGCGAAATTTTCTAACCCCAGCAGGCGAAATTCCTCCACCCAACAACAGGCTCCCACATAGCCAGCATAGGCAACGACCTCAAATTCCACCTCTGGACCGAAGACGTCTCCCAAGCCCCCAACACAGGCCGTCGCTTCCGGCGCATCGCCACCATCCAATCCACCCCCCGCATCCCCTTTGTGTCCATGGATCTCAAGACCGTTGACAACATCTACACGACATTGGCCCTAATCGACCGCCAAGGCCTGCTGAGCATCTACGAACCCAACGCGCCCGACGACTTCAAAGACTGGACATTAATCGACATCTTCAACGTCTGCGGTTCCACCAATCCTCCCGGCCGAGGCGACGAAACCAGCTTCAAAGTTCGCTTCGACCAAAACCCGACGCCGCTAGCGTACATCAACAGCTTAAGCGACGACCGGAGCCAACTAAGCCTCGTGGTCTCCGTGCTCCACGAGGTCAAAATCTACCGTTCAGTCGTCGGTGGCGGCGACTACATGTCCAGCGACGGCGCGAGCCACCGCCTCATGTTCTACGAGGCCGCTAAGATCCCGCGCCATCCAGCACTTGTGCGAGACGTACAGTGGGCGCCGTTCAGCGTGCGTGGCACAGACCGTATAGCGACGGCGTGTAAAGACGGCGCCGTAAGGATCTTTGAACTTGCAGTTGCACCGGCGCCGAACATCCCCGACAGTACAGGCGGAGCGACGACAGCCAGAAATACTGTCCCGCAGCGACAGCAACAGCAGCAACAACAGTCCAGCCTAACGTCCGGTCTGACTGGTCGAACAAACACAAACACAAGCACGAATACATCAGCTGCAACGACAGCACAGCCACCGCCATCCACACCCTCGCGAGCCGCCCGTACGGGCCACGCATTCCCTTTTGTCACGACGATACAGTCGACGAGCAGCTTACCCCACGCCCACACAGATGCATGGTCGCTCTCTTTTGACGGCCAAGGCCAAGTCCTGATGAGCAATGGCTCGGATGGCGTGACCAAGCTTTGGCGCAAAAGCGTCCTGGGCGGACAGTGGTTAGTTTTCGCCGGACAGGAAGTCCTTGATGCCGGCGAAGAGACGGATGGTGATGAGATGGATGATGAGCGCGGTGGTGATAGTGATTGAACCATCAGTGACGTAGTACTTGATGCGGTCTGAGCAGGGCACGAGTAATGTGCAAGGCACACCACCCCTCATGATATAAAGCCCTGTCGCATAGCCAGCCGAGACGGCCACACGAAATATAGAAGAATTGAGTAATCGAAAATAGGAAGGATGGCCAGCTTGTCACATGAGTCTGGCATGATAATCATACAATGCAGCACTACCGTAGGCACGATATCTCATGTCTTAATACCAGTACAGGTGTGTCAGAAAGACTCAACCGTCGAAATACGGACTCAAGACCAACGTACTATCCCTCCTCAAGCGACGCCTCGAACGTTTTGACTTTGGCGTCACAACATCTTCATCAGTCATCTCACTCTTCGCGCTCGTTTTCGCTTTCGCCCTGGATCTCGGCTTACTCACTCTGCCACTGGGTTTCTTCTGTGGAGTAGACTTCGAGCTTTTGTTCACGCGGCCCTTGCGGACTGGTGTTCTGACCGGCTTGTAATCCTCTTCGTCATCTTCGTCCTCGTCCTCCAGCTCAGGTGATAAACTGGGAGCCATGGATGATGAGCGTGCCGACACAGCCTTGTTAGCACGCCGTCCTTGAGACTTGGGAACAACAACCTCAACGTTCGATCTTTGCTGAACTTCAGATACTCCACGACCATGATCTTCGTCATCCTCAGGCCCGGACATCGTGGAGTTGACATCGCTGGCTGCAGAGGATAGTGGTGAACTCGGACTTCCTTCGGCTTCTTGTAGAAGTGACTTCCGCTGTTGCCGACGAGCACCTTTCGGAGGCGAGATCGATGCAGGTGTGGGGTACTCGTCGACTGCTCGAGCTTTCCCCTTCGAAGTATTGGCCTCTTGCGATGCATCATGGTGGACCAGCTCGAGATGATCAGGTACTGCCGGCTCTTCGTCGTCCACGATGAAACCACCTCCAAAGTCATCATCGTTGACGAACGGCAATGCTCCGCCAGGCGTATCCACATCGTCTTCAAGGTTGATCGGCTGGTCCTTGCTGTTTCCAGCAGCGTCTGTAGAGTGCTGGTCGATGACGTCTCCATAGGCATCCTGAACACGTTCGCGAATTCGGAGGCCCATGACAAACTTTCGCCAGAGATCGAGAACCAATTTCTCCATCTTCGTTTCTTCCTTCCTTCTCTGCTCCTCGTTGTAGATGGTCCATGCCTCCCTCACAGCTTTCTCGTTCTCCTTGGCCACAACAACACCTGTACAAACCGGCACAGCCCTCTTGTTGCCGAACTCAAATCCAGTAACAGCTTCTGCAAAGTCGATGTCAAGCTTCTTGCATATTCTTACAGTGGCTTTCAATGGTATGTGAACAGCACCTCTCGGTACCATACTTGGTACGAAACAATCAATGTTACCGTAGGCATTCTTTGGGATAATGCCATCCTTGATTGGCGGAGGAATGATGTACTCAGTCTGATCGCAAGAATACAGGCCTTGCATCTGCTTTTCACCGGTCATTCTTTCGTGCTCCTCCGCTTCTCGCTTTCTCGTCAACGTCACTGCGCGAACAGGCACAAGCTTCAATGGAGTCTCGCCTGCTTTTGGTCTTCGACCTTCCTTGTGCCACGACTCTGCCGTCAGACATCTTTCCACGTCACTACGCAGATAGACAGGTTCCTCTTTCAGGTTATCGGCCTTGCCTGAAACGAACATGCGATCCGGCTTTGCGCCTGGTCTAAGTGCCTCTTCCCTCCTTAGGAAGCGTTCAAGCACGAAGTCAGCAGAAGCCTTCAGGCTCTGAAGAGTGTCGACATCCTCCTTAACCTCCTTTTTCTCAGGTAGTTGTGGTACAAGATCGGAGGCATCCTCAACATCGTCGACAGCAGTCCTCAAGCGATGAGGGCGTTCATAGCCACTCATAGCGCGTTTGAACCAATCATAGTCTTCGTATCTTTTCACTTTGCCATGTTTGTTGTAGATGGCAATCTTCTCGGCAGGAATTCGAAACCCTTTCGTCTTACCCGGCCATATTCTCTTCCTCAAATATCTGACCGTGACATCCTTTGCTGTGCCATCAAAAGAGTAGGCGATCACATATGACATGACCGTCTTCGCCTTCTCTGCTTTGGCTCCACGAGGCTCAAAGGTAGCCAAAATTTCGGGTGTGGAGGCTACTGCAGAGGTCAGCACCAGGGGTGAGACGGGCAGCACTTTGTTTGTGATTGGTGATATGGCCTCGGTCCAGTAGATGGGAAAGAAATTGTCTCGGTCGTACTTTGATGGACGCTCCTTCGGCATGGAGGGTGTAACATCCACAACAGATTGATCTTCTTCGGCGTCCGCTTCGACCTGGCTTTCCTCCGCTTCAGAGCTCAGATCGATCGTGGTCTTCGACGGACCGCGTCGAGTGCCCGACGCACTCGCGGCTTGTCGCCCGGGTCGCTTTTTTGTTTGTGTAATCTCGGAAATGGATATCGACTCTTCGACGTCTGACTCTTCGGACGAAGTGTCAACCTGTACAGCCTTGGCAGGCTTCCGTGGGAGTTGCTGCTCTGCCTTCGTCCAGCCGAAACCAGTCGGCTGCAAACTCGCTACCAGCCTCGATTCGATCCCAAGGCCTCTCAGCAGAGCAGTGAAAAGCTGAGCTCCTACGTCTCTCGACCCTTCGCAAATTTTGGCCGTGTCACGGAACTCCTGAAGATTGCGGATGCGTTCGCCATGTTCTTCTTGATCATGCTCGTCATTCCTGAACGAGTAGATTGTTTGCCGCAATGCTTGTTTGGTGCCATATCCACGTTTCCGTAGACCTGGAGCTGTAATCGCAAACCTCTTCTTCCAGTACGCAGCCAGGACTTTCAGCAAAGAGATCAGCGGATCGCCATTACTCATGTCAGCTTTGCCCTTTTCGAGACGTTGGCTCGGTCTCCCCCAATCTCTTTCTTGACGTGGATCTGCGGATTTTGTTTTCGCCTTCCGCCCTTTGCTCTTCGGGGTCTTCTTCTTTGCCTCAATCTCTGGATCGATGAGCCCGCTGGCTCGTTTCCATTTCTCGACCTCCTTCCTGATTTGTGGCGGTAGTTGTTCGACAAGTGTCTTCTGCACCGTATTGTCTGAAATCCATCTGTTCCGTATAGAGTTGTGCCAGAGGAGCAATTGAACATGCATCTGATGAGCCCTCAGTCTAGTTTCCTTCTCGCGCTTGGTCGGACCTTTCTTGCCCGCAGTCGCAGCGGCGGCTGTTCCGTAGTCAATCTCATTGTCATCTTTGCGAAACACTAACTGTACTCCGCCCTCAGGCAAAGGCCGGAACTCGCGAGGCTCCTCGGGCTTATGAGTGTCCTCCCACTCTATGTCTTCATCCTCCTCCTCTTCTTCATCATCATCGGCGGGAAGTTGAGGCTGCTTGACAGGGGCAGAGACCTCCTCGAATTCGTCGCTGTCAATGTCGCTTAGACTTGAATCAGAGTCGTCACTTCCAAGCGAGAAGGTTTTCGACTTTTTGAGGCCAGGTATGTTACGAGACTCGGCATCCAGAACATCTGCTAGTCTTGCTCTCTTGATAGGTTTGAAAGATGCCGGAGGCGATGCGGAAGGCCGCTTTCGAGGAATGAATGGGGGCATTGTGAGCGGCCTTACGAGGCATTGATGATGGATGGCACCTCTGCAAGGAGGGATGGCCTTGAGAGATACCAAAGTCCACTCTGCCTGGGGGCATCCAGGTCGCAATTTCGTCGCGCGATGTTGAAGCGATTCCTCGACAATGTCAGATATGCAGGGATGCCGAAGGCGAGAAGTGGTGACGTCGCTTACAGAAAAGTACAGTACTTGTGACTCAGGCATGGACCCGCTTAAGAGCCGCCCAAGTTTTAGGGACTGCGGGGGACGATTTGACAAGGGCCTGCGCGTGCCTGAAAATCTTTTGTGGTCTCTAGCAGGTCACAGAGGACTTTCCATCCATAGGAGCGAGAAATCCTCCCAATCCAATCCATGGCTGAACAGGGCTCGATAACGTCTCAAGTCAACTCGTACCATTGCTTATGCAATACCCTAGTCCTTACCACTGTTCACGTCCTACAAAGCCTACCTCAACGGTCATCACCTCTTCGAGACACTGCGTTGATCCTCCCTCCACCTTTCGAAACACACAGAAGTGACGACTTTTCGATACAAGAGCCTCAAACTGTCCCATCTGTCCTCCTGAATGTTAGCACAGAACGCAAGCCTGTTATCCTCCAACGCGATGATGGCTTCGAGAAAAGGACGCTGTTGAGATGTGGGAGATGCAGATTGGTCCTGGGATACAATCTGGACGAGGCGCATTTTGAAAATCTACCCGGGCAGTCGCGTCCAATTTATTTGCTTCCTGGCGGGATGGTCACGACATCAGACATGGCAAAAGGAATCAAGCCAGACATTCCCTCGTGGTCACAAAGTGGTCACTGAGGCGGAAACATCGCACGACTTCTCCAGCGAGGTCACTTAGGCAGAATTTCTATCTGCGTTCGAAGATATACATGAGCCCGACACGCCGGCATACTTGCACTGTGAATCGTGCTTGCCTGCCCGAAAAATGCGACTCAAGAGACCATGTCGCGCCAAAGCCAACGCTGAACAATCAACATGCATTGCTTCCATGCTGTAGACCATACCCATACACTCATAATCAGGATGCGCCAAACTCTTCATTTGCGGGAAGACCACTCTCTCAATTGGCAAGAATCGTCCGGACCAAATCCATGTAGTTGATCTCTCCGCTGCTGGTGTCAACCGCCTTCAACAGTTCATCCACCTCATCATCGCTCATCTTCTCGCCCAAGTTCGTAAGGATATATCTGAGTTGTCCGACTCCGATGAAGCCTGACATGTCTTTGTCGAATACTTGAAAGCCGCGGCAGTATTCTTCGGGTTCGCCAGGATCTCTGAAACCACCGGGTCTGTTGAGGACTTTGCTGAATGATTCGAAATCGACTGTCAACATATTAACCTCCATCCTATCTCTTCAAGTGCTCATGAATTCCTTACAATCACCTCCCACTTGTTTTTCCAGGTCTCTTATCTCGGCCAGGGTTGGGTTCTGTCCACATGCTCGAAGGAGATCACCAAGCGACTCGAGTGTGACGCGACCATTGCCTCGCTTGTCGTACAGGGAGAAGGCTTCTTTGTAGTTTGTTGAAGTCTGCGAAGCGGATTGATGATTAGCCATGATGAAAACGTGTAAAGTCGAAGGGATAATCGAGGTAGGAAGGGATGGCAGTCAGGCGAAAAATGGTGTAGGCTTTTGTTGTTGTTCTTCGGGTAAGATCGCGGTTGTTGTGTTTGTCAAAGATGAGCATTGGTTGCGCCCATTACAGTAAAATGGTGTCGGGAGCAGCCTTTGAGCCTTTTCTGGTGCCTTCGGAACGGGAAGTTCATTGGGCGAATAAAAACAGAGAACTCACCATCTTGGATTCAAGTCTTTACCCAAGGCGTCTTTTCCGGTTATTCGTGATTCAGACAATATTCTCAAATGCAGAGAAACGAAATATCGTGCAGTGCGGTGCAATGTGGTAAAGGTGAGGCTCTCCTGAAGTAACAGATGGCGTGTGCACTTGTTGACAGTTCCATCTTCGCTCCACGCCCTGCAGGGCCCCTGTTAGACCTGTTAGACGGTTCGTGGTCGCCCAGCCAACACACCGCCAGATAACTGATCCGGCTTCTTCATCTTCATGGCTGCTGATCAGTGAGAACGATCTCCAGACTTCTTCGTTCCCAGCATGAAGATCGTGTTTGCTATGGCGAAGCATATGCGAAGAATCTTCTGCTCTTTCTTGGGCATCAATTGATACAGGAAATCCATCTTCGACTACCAGTCCAGGTCCGCCTTACAATGCTGCCTAATTGACGACCGCCAGTGCTACGAGAGCGGAATGCAAACATCTGGCAGAAGATACCTCCTGATTCATCAGAGCCATCTTGCATCATGCTGGCAGTCCATCTATTTCATTCTCGCTGTTGTTTGCCGTTTGCTCTTGACGTGGATCGCAAATGACCTACTTTACAGGGGGCTAGAATTCCCTCATCACTTCCGGAATTGTTCCCGACGTTGAATACTGTCAGGAGATCCGCTGTCGAACCTCTATCAAGGAGACTTCTCGGACTTCGTCAGCCGTACTCAGGGATTACCAAATACACGCAGGCTCATGACATGGTCGGCCATACCAGGGTCAATTGGCGAGCCAACTATATCCTGCTTTATCAATACCTGAACCGTGAGCGGAATTTCTCGTATCAGGCCCTAAGGGCAACTGCCGCTCCACGCGCGACAATGGCTCATGGTTTGTTCCCTGCATGCAGATATTAAAACATTTAGCCTGACTTTGTTACAATGGTTACTTGCATTTGGGTCTCGATTGGGGCTCGCACTCAGCACAGTCCATTGTTACAATCGTTGTTGCGAGAGTTTGCTCGGCTAACTGTTACATCTGCATGCTTGATTCCAGTCCATTACGAGTCGCATACATCTCCTGATTTGCAATGACAAAGAGCTGTGCTTGTCCTCAACCTAAGTATGAAGGAATTCTTCAAAGCAACCACCGGCCCTCAAAAGTACAAGCAATGGCCATTGTACCGATATCCATAAACCCCTCCACTTCAATTTATTCCTCACAAAATGTCTTCTGATAACTCAGCCCAAAAACCTTTCTACAGCAGAAGCCCCTCTTCCACCGCAAGCACTTCCAGTGACGCCTCAAGCGGCGAGCTGCACGGGCACATAACGAAGCAAATGCAGGTCCAACAGGACCGATGGTCAGCCTGGCAAGCCAAACAACTCGAACTATTCCAAGGAGCCGCAACGGCAACGGTGTCAGAGCACGACGGCTCCTTCTGTCGACGTATAACATCGAAGAGACCTCATATCCACCTCGGTCAAGTCTCCGCAACACTACGGAAAATTCGAGGCTGAAGCTGCAGCACTCCACAGCAGTCATCTCTTGCTAAAGACCTATGGACAAAGCAGCCTTCCTTGCTTCGTCACTGTATGCACGGCACGAGTTTCCCTTACAAAGTGACAATCCGTCCTACCGACTCCGTCATCCCCCCAGTTCCACCATCGCAGCCGACTTCGAGACTCTGAGCAGATTGTTTGGCCATCCGCTGAATGACCAATTGTTCCTCGACTACTGTACATCTAAGCAGCAGTATACATGTATATACGGGAGCACGGATAGTCGGCGTGTATACACGAAGGTGATGATCGTCGAGATATCTGACGTTCGGCGTCCAGCGTCTGAGCGATGTCTTAGGTATGGAGGGGAGCACCGCAGTCGAGAAGGGTATACTTTTAACCTGATAGCATGCTTTTGCCTTGTACATTATGACATCGTACATTCAATTCGAATAACCTTCTATTCATCTCTTTTCATCATCACAAAATGAGTTTAACCAATTCTATGCCTGTGCCGCTACCTCCCCCACAGCGACACTGACTACACCTTCAGGCTTCTTCTCGTCGTCCTTGACAAGTCCATATTGCCCGTGTATCCTAGCATGAATATGCTGCTCCGCCGTCCTCCCAATACCAGCATACCTTGGCACCCACCCGTCCCGTTTCATCGCCTCGATCGGGACCAGCACCGCATCTTTATTCGGATGACGAAAGTACGCGAACGTATACCGGTCCACGCCGCCATGCAGTGCTGTCGGTACAACACGATGCCACGTCGACTTCAGGCGTCCGGCCGTCCAGAACTCGAGCATATCCCCGATGTTGATCAGGACCATGTCATCGTAGACGGGTGCAGGCGTCCAAGTTTCGTGCTCCAAGTCGAGGGAGGGTGAAGTGTAGGATGGAGGCCGAACTTCTAGGCCGCCTATTGACTGTTGGAAGAGGAGGGTTAGTGTGCCCCAGTCGGTGTGTGGTGAGATGCGGAATTTGATGGCCTGTGATGCTTCCTTCTCTGTGAGGGCGACGGGCGGGTAGTGCATTAGCTCGAAGTTGTCGAAGTTTTCGGCGGACGCATCATGTTGGGAGGTGAACTGGGTGCTGGGCAGGTCAAGGGCGAGGGCGATGAGTTCGAGGAGTCGGCTTGTGAAGGATTGGACGTGTTTTTGAAAGGATCGGATCTGGGGACGTGCTTGGTCTAGGATCGGTGGAAGGGGGGCTTTCGAGGCGTGAGATTCAGTGGGCCATTTGTTGATGCTGAAAGCCTCGCGCGGGTCGGTCTTTTTGCCGTATGCTCTGCGTTGGTCGTGTGGTTAGGGTTAGGTTGAGTCAAGGGGGTGGAAACAGGCGAGGTCTTTACCCATTGGAACTGGCGGGCTTGAAGCCGGCGTTTTTGGACGGGATGTAGGGCGCTTCTAGCTTTGTTGAGTTATCTTGGGCGAAGAATGACTTCTCCTGTTGGCGAATAAGTGTTAGTGTGTGAACAGGGCATCGTTGTGAAAAGGACGAGGCTGAGGGTCAGAAGGATTCCGCTTGGATGTGGATCCGTCGCAAACGGACTTGTCTGGGCGACTGTGATGGTTCAGGTCGCGTCTGGCGGCATGGAAGTAGCCTCGATATCAAGCGGGCCACTGATGTATCACAGCCTCGTCTTCCGATCGATACCGGCGATGCTTTGGGAGGACGAAACGGTGATAGCTCGACATGACATTGCACAGCAACACGCTTTAGTCAGAACAGAGCCGGCGAGATACGACACAACAGTCACCACAATATCAATCGCAAGACTTACCAGGTCAAACATGCCATCAACAGCCTCTTGTGGTATCGGATGATTCTTGACATAAAAGAAGCCTGGGGTACATCTCTCAGCACATGCACCTGACTGCGATGAAATAAACTCACCCCAATCGGCGCACGCCTTCAAGAGATCCTCTGCCACGTTTTTGGGAGAGGACGAGCTCTTCTCAAAATCAATAATTGGTATGTCCATGGCGTCCTCGTTCGCAGATCGGGCTCCGCCGAGTACCTGCGTCGATGTACACGAAATGTACAATCCCAATATTGCGCAGAACAAATTCGCAGCCCCTTCAAGCATCAAATGAAGCAAATGTGATCTGGAAGATAATCGAGATGTCAAGTATCGAGGCAGTCGATTGTCGTCCAATAGGAGTGGATGATGAGCGATGATAAGGACCAAGATGGACATGAATTGGTTGTTAACGGACTTCCTAATGCAGAGATAAGGCTAGAAGGACAACCTGTCTAGGCCATTCGCCACGGACTAGTTGGCCTTGTTCTGGGGCTGATTTCGGGGTCCGCCGAACACAGACTTCCTGCAGACTCACTCCCTGCCCGGGAGTAGGATCCAGACCCGGACATCTTAGGTGCAGCACCCCGGAGCACTGGTATTACGGAGAGGTAAGATTGCCCCTAGATTGCATGAAAGGATTCTTCCTGTCATCCACCTGAAGACGGTCATTCATCGATTCGCGAGCAAAGAAGTTGATGTCAACTTGGTCAAGGAGGCTGATCAGTTGCAAGCCAAGTGATAGGGGCAATGTCTTATGGATGCTTGACCTCATCGCCAAGGTTGCTTGATAAAGATTGTCTTCTCGATGAGGGCACACGGGCCATGGATTTTCTTTTTCGTCTTGCTTCAGGCTATACTGTGGCATTCGTCCCGCCCTAACAAAGATGGTTTGGTTGTCCATCGAACCAGCTTCCAGAAGCCCATGAGACAGGCACACTTGGCAAGCACTTCCGGACTTGAACTAGCGACGCCAATCGCATCTTCTCGTTGGCATATCTCATGGTGTTGACTCCGTCATCGGTCTCTATCCAAAGGCAGGATGTCATCCGCGATATGGCCCCATCGAAGATGTGGCGTCCGCCGATGCAATTCGGGCCTTTTGACTGGACCGCCCTTATCATTGCTCGCTACAGATTCCTACGTTGGCCCCTCCAGAAGAAACACTGTCGGCTGCCTCCGCGTTTCTCACTCGCTAGCATGCGTGTTGATCCTCTTGACAAGCTCGTACGTGGAGTCGCAGGGTCGCATCAAGCGTTCCTCGACCTCGGCGAGAGCGTGCACACCCTTATCCAAGGGGTGCTATGGCTTTTGACGTCGCAAGGTCGTAGGTGAAAGTTGCTATGCGCCAGGCGACTAGCGAGCCTTGTTATCTCACAAGGCAAATTACTTAAACTCACCGTGACCCCTGCGTTTCCCAATGCTTTGTTTTCTTCCTTTGAAGCGCAACTGTGTTCGACCTGCAAGCAGTTACACTGGTACTCTCGACGCAGCACAAGAGTAGCCATAGCCATTAAGAATGGCTACCGCCCATCACCAAACCACAGGCGCATCGCCCACCACCAAGGATGTCGTCGATGTCGAAAAACAACCTGGCTACGACCACGAGACTTCCAATGACGCCGAGTTTCACCGTGGCAGCGTCACACCCGCCTACGAAATCGCCCAAGCTCGCAATATCCAGAACTCCATCGCGCCGCTTCGCTTCTTGAGCAAAGGCGAGTTGTGGCTGGATCAAAAGATGGGCATCGAGACCCAGGGTATCGATCGAATCCCTGAAGAGATGAAGCGCCCTCCCTCTCTGTGGAACACCTTCTTCATGTGGTTTTCCATGACCTGCCACGTCGGCACTCTCCCCTTGGGAGTTCTCGGTCCCGAGTTCGGATTGAACTTGAATCAAAGTGTCTCTGCCATCGTTGTCGGTACCTTCCTCGGTGCACTTTGCACGGCGTACACCGGCACCCTAGGTCCAAAGACTGGCTTGCGACAAATTGCGACTTCACGATACTCTTTCGGTTTCTGGGGCGCCAAGCTCTGCAGTGTTCTCAATGTCATTGTTGGTGGCGGTTTCGCTGTCGTCAATGTGGTCATTACAGGACAAATGCTGTCTGCCGTTTCGGATTATACCATGACGATCGCTGTCGGTTGCGTTATTGTGGCCGTCGTCTCTTATGTTGTCTCTGTGTTTGGCTTTGCGATGATCCATACCTTTGAAAAGTACAGCTGGATTGTCGGCGCCATCCTCCTCTGCGTCTTGATTGGTCAAGCGGCACCTCATGTTGGACCTTCAGCACCTGGATATGGCTCCCTGAGGGAACTCGGCCAGGCTGGCGGGTGGCTCAGTTTCATGGCCGTCTGCTTCTCTAGCTCCTCGGGCTGGTGCAGTATCGCTGCTGACTACTATTGCAACTATCCTGCCAACACAAAGACCTGGAAGGTCTTCTTCATGACTCTATGGGGTATCATGATACCCACGACCTTTGTCACCGTCATTGGCGCCTGCATTGGCAATGCTGCCTTGCTGAATGCTTACCCACCCTACGCAGACGCTTATGAAGACCACGGTCTTGGTGGTCTGCTCAGAGAGATCTACCATCCCAGCGGCTGGGCCAAATTCTGCCTTGTTATTCTCACCTTCAGCGTCTTGGGTAACAACATCGCCATCAACTATTCCTCCGGTCTTTCGCTGCAGCTCCTTGGTCACTGGTTCCACGCTGTTCCCCGCTTTATCTGGTCCTTCTTGGTTGCCCTGGTGGTCGCCGTCCTTGCCATTGCTGGGAAAGACCATCTCTCGGCCATTGTCTCGGATTTCGTGTCCTTGCTCGGTTACTGGACGATCTCATTTACTCTGATCCTTCTGATTGAAGATCAGTGGTTCCGCAAACGATCAGGGGAGGGATATAATCTTGAGGCATGGGACCAGCCCTCAAAGCTGCCCTTAGGCATAGCAGCCGTCCTGGCGCTGCTTGCAGGTTATCTCGCTGGTGGTGTCACTGGTATGGCTCAAGTTTGGGTGAGTTTTGCAAGCCTGCATGATCTTGTGGAATATTATACTAACGCTTTGCTCAGTATGTCGGACCTATCGCTCGCTACTTTGGACCTTATGGCGGTGATGTTGGTATCTATCTGTCTGGTGCTATCACTCTTCTTGTCTACCCACCACTCAGATATCTTGAGAGGAAGAAGACGGGAAGGTAAACGGTGTGTAAAGTATGATGAGACTGGAGTTTTGAGTCAGATTTCGATATGTACCTATCAGATATGTGTTCTATGTACTCAGTACAAAAGTAGTGCGTGAAGTATACCCCGGCAAAAGCCAGTCTTTTACTTGTCAAAATCCTGGTCCTTTCTCTATAAATTACCTCTCTCGTTCGACCTGAATTATTGTTCGCTACTTGCATTCCACTGCCTAGCAAGGTACTGTGTCCCACCTTGCACGGCTGGAGTTACGGCTTCATCTCGGTTCACTGCCCACGTGGCGCACCCCCTGCCACCAAACCGAGAAGCTGCGTAGTCTTAGGCAGGTCAACTCAGCCAGTGCCTGCAAAAATCTCTTGGACGCCTCCCCGAGGATCGAATATTAGCACGGTCCAATGACCAGCATAACCAATTCCTGCTTATCAGCCAAGTCTTTCTTCTCGTCAACTTTCCTCTTGTGTACAGGCAGAAAGTCTAACGGTACCATGTGCCAACGCCGGTCTAGAAGGCTTGCTGATCAACTTATCAAAGCAAGATAAGGTCCTGCTAGCTTATCAGCCAGTAACTCACGACAAAGTACACTCGCTGGGTACTTAGCCTTCACGGAGAGCCTGTTACTCCGCAAACTCGCACCTAACCTGGTATAGCGGCTGACCACTAACCAGACGCTCTTTATTCCCCCATGATAACGACCATGTACCTGTTCAGCCCCCTGCATCACGTATCAGACGCCAGCGAGATACTTGCTGGTGCACAAGTCCGAGATGGCAAGGGCCACTTGGGCTTACAAAACCAAGGCTTTAGCCGAGACTGGCGCTTCAAGATGCTGGAATTCTCCTGCATTGTCTAACCTTCGCATTCTGTACCATAGACATGGCTTCCACAGTTGAAAAGGGCCCGTCCCAGACGAATTTGAAGCAGTCACCGACTCCTTCTGACGCTGTGTCTGTCAAGAATGGCACTACCACGGATTCTGGCCTCGTCCTTACACATGACGAGTACCACCTGGCCACACTGGGGTACAAGCAGGAGTTCCTACGCAGTCTGGGGTTCTTCGAAAGTTGGGCGGCGACATTTACCAGTATGAACTTCATCAGTGGTATCCCAGTGCTCTTTGGTTGGGTGTGAGTAATCTGTTTTGGCGCTACACAACCTCATTGCTGTCGTCCCACGACTACATGAACCCTCCAGCTCCAACCTTTGTTTTCCGGAGTTGGACTTCAGTGCTAACAATGTGTCTAGCATGTATACCGGCGGACCCAAGGCTGCCTTTGCCAACTGGACAATGGTCGGCGGCTTGTCTTGCATAGTCAGTCTGGTGATGGCTGAGCTTGGAGCTGCTCTACCCACCACTGGCGGCATCTACTTCTGGAGCTACCGCTTGGGAGGAGAGAAATATGGCCCATTTCTGTCATGGATGACCGCCTGGTGGAACTGGGCTGGCTGGGTCACCGTTGTCCCGGGTGTCCAGCAAGGCTCGACGAATTTCCTCTTGGCTGCTTTGGAGATCAAATATCCCAACTCAACAGTGCTGTACAAGGGTTGGTTCAGCTGGCTCTTGACCTCGATCGGAATGATCTTCGCCATGATCCCCAACATCTACAGCCCGAAGATCCTGCAATGGTATTTCCGATTTGCGGTCACCATCTTTTTCTCCCTTTTCTTGATATATTGGATCTGGTTCCCAGTCGCGGCCTCGAAGAAACACTTCAACACCACTTCTGGTGCATTCGACCTGTTCTACAACGGAATCAACCTGGGCGAGGAGAAACAAGCGTCCGATGCATACTGCTGGGTCATTTCGGTTCTCTTCGGTGCCTGGGTGTTTTACGGATACGACGCGAGTGCCCATCTTGCCGAAGAAACGAAACAAGCCTCGACTGTGGTTGCGAAGGGCATATACATGTCGACGTTTTCGGCGTGGCTCCTGTCCATCCCAACGCTCATCATCGTCCTGTTCTGCATGCAGGACTTTGACGGCATTGTCTCGGCCACATATTCCAATAACTGGGCCGAGTACCTGGTCCAGTTGATCGGCGAGAACGGTGCTGTTGCTATCCTTTCCCTGCTGTGGGTCGACAGTACGTGTGCCACTGCATCATGTTTCATGTCCGCACAGCGAGTCACCTACGCGATCTCGCGCGACCATGTCTTGCCCTTCAGCTCTTTCTTCCGCAAACTCTCCAAACGCAAGATGCCGGTCAATGCTGCCCTGCTGGTGTGCGGCGTCTCGATCGCAGTCACGACAGCAGTAATCGGGTCGACCGTGGCGTTCTCCGCCATCACTGCCACCGCAACGATCTCGACCAACTTCTCTTACCTTTTCCCCATCATCGCCAGGCAGACCATCGGTCGGAAGACGTTTGTCCCTGCAAAGTGGAATTTGGGAAAATTCTCGGCACCTCTGGCAACGATCGCCTCATTGTACATCATGTTTCTCTTCATCGTGCTGCTCCTTCCACAGCTGTATCCGGTGACCTCGGAGACTCTCAATTATGCACCGATCTGCATCGGCATCATCACCATCGTCAGCTTGGGAGGTTGGTTCTTTCCCAAATGGGGCGCAATGTACTGGTTTAAGGGTCCAATCAAGACGATTACTGAAGCTGAGTTGAGCAATGCAAGGGTCGAAGGTGGTGAGGCTACTGTAGAAGAGGGCGATGCTCTTGCGAACATGAGATTTGGACACAGGAAGAGCGTGTCGGAATAGTGTGATATCGAAGTACCTGATGACAGCTGTCGAGCTCTTCTATAGCCTGGTCATACACTGGATAAGATAGCTGGTCTCAATTACCCACTCATAGCTTCTGCCTGACAATTTTCCTGCCAGCAGCTCGTAGTGAGTCTTCACCGTCAACTAGCACGCACCAACCTTCTCCACCTACGGTACCAGACTCGTACCCACCAACAGCTGACTCGAAGTTCTGCTTGGCGTATTCCAGGTCTCGAGGCTCGAAGCTCCCTGGTTGCAGCCAGACCGCAGGGATGCCCACGGATTTGGCCTCTTCTAGGACTTTTCGCGTCACCGAAGGAGGCGTCAAGAATGACAGAGCTGTATGCTTCGGATCAGGAAGAGCCGAAACGGTTGGCACTGCCTCATAGATCTTTGATGGCACTGATACGGACGGTCGACCGGGATTGATGGGTGTAACGGCCAGTGCATGGGTGTGGTACCATGCTAGTACTGGAATCCGTTCAGCTACTCCATGCTGAACCTTGCGAGAAGGACAAACGGATATTACTCACTCCGGTAGCCAAACTTGCTGGCATCTTGACTGGCGCCCACCACGGCGAAATGGGGAGATGAGAAGAAGCGCTTGGCGGCGACTTCCATCGTGGGTGAAGGATAATGTCTTGACGGAGGGAGCCTTAACAAGCCACCTTTGGTGTTGGGGACTCGGGGACAAAGACAGACCTCTTGGAGGCCTTAACAAGGACCACAATTGTTGGGGCTGATTTAATTGTCTCGTTGCGCAAAAGCACGTCAGTTCATTGAGGAAACATCTGTGCTAGCATCGATCCGGCATAGGACAAGGCAGACTCGCCGGGAGGTTGTGGCTGCAATCTGTGGCTATCCGCCATAATCTGTGGCTTTGCCCTGTACTGTGGTACATGCCTGTATCTTTTGCAAGTCATCTGTGCGGCCACCTGCATGTCTATCGGTGTTGGGGAGCAAATGAGGAGTCATCTAGAAAGCCTTAAGGAGCCTAGAGTGCGCCCCCCCATCAAGTCATGCTGCATGCTGCTGTCATATCCCCGGGGGTTTGGACTTGCATTGAACAGTTGCGTGCTGCGTGCCTTTCTCACAAGCTGATCAAAAAGGATGCCTCACCTTCACTCGTCACAGCAGCATTTGCTGCCTCAATAATGACCACAACCCTTCAATCGGTTTCGCCTTCAGATCGTCACGTCTGAGATGCTTTTTTGCCACTACCATTGATTGTAGAACCACACCCATTGCTACGGGCATCAACCACAATGGCTGCACTTGGTCCCCGCAACACCCACCCTGACATCCGAGCGAGGATCAGCATCCATGATCAATCAGCCGAAGACATCAGGGCACAACTCCAACTGGCCGATCAACAGCAGAAGGCCCTCCGTTCACAACAGTCATACCTGTCTCCCATACCTGTTGCTCCTCTTCATCGCGCAGTCCTCCGAAAGAGCAGGACTTTACCTCACCGAGCAAGCCTGACCGATGAGACCGTGTCTGACCCTCTACCTAACCCATTGAAAAGATCCAACAGCTTCAACTCGCTCTCAACCTTGCACCGCGAACGCGAAGCAGACGCAGCTGCATTGAGCCTATACAGAGGATCTCCTATTTCTGCAATCAGCCCGCCATGCGTTGGCTTGGGTTGGAAACCCTCTGCCGAGTACGAGCCTCAGGACCCAACTCCACCACGACCCCAACTACGGGTGCAAACATTCAAGGAGCAAAGGAGATACCAAAAGCTACTCACAAAATCGTTCAAAAAGCAGCAGAAGGAGCAGCTTAGAGCACAAAAGGAAACCGAAGAATTACATCGTGCATTCCAGGCCGTGGAAAGTGCCGTTGCTCGAGGACAGAAGCTGCCTGTGCGCGCTAAAAGCACAAGGAGCATTGCATCCCAGGTAGTGAAGAAACTAAGTCTGAAGCGTCCCCTCGACCGGCTTACCCGTCATGTCACGAAGGATAAACACGAGCCGCCAAGGGTCATCGACTTCGACACCAAACAGGATTTCCAGGAGTATCTCCATCCAACACAGGATTCGGAGTCTGGCGGAATTGCAGAACTTCCCGCCGAGCTGCCGCAATACACACCCTTCCAGGATTCGACTCGTACACAAGACAACGAACCTCCGGTCTTGTTGGAGAACGCTCCCATGTCAAACGAGAAAGAAGATGTGTTGATTACCAAGGACGACGAGATGGCGCCGAAGCCGTCCCGGACCAATTCTAGGTCGATGCGGTGTGATCATTGCCAGACTCCCATCCGCCTAGACCAGGTCTACTACCATTGTTCCATCTGCGAGGACGGCGATCGTATAGTGTGCTCGTCTTGTGATCAAGCTGGCTGGAGCTGTCGCCATGAGATAACCCTCAAGGTGAGGAGTGTCTCACGTATGCCGACACCACGGAAAGAAGAGTCGACCAGTCTGGGTAGGGAGCGAAGCGCTTCAGAGGCACAACTGTACACTACTGCTGCCATGTCGGGTCTCCACATCCCGGGGCCTTCGTCGGAGGCTGATCGACAGATCCACCATTCGCTTCCAGGCACAATGTCGGCGATTAGTCCTTGGGCTTACAACGGCGTCCTCGCACGTCACCAGCCAGCGACTGGAGCACAGGAACGGCATACCCACCATGTTTCGGCTGTCGACCACAGCAAGGACGTTGAGCTTCGACGACTGGAGCAAGATTTGGCTCTGCGTGTGAAGGAAGTTACTCTACGTGAGCAGGAGGCTGCCGTGAGAGAACAGCACGCTTCTTTGAGGGAACAACAGGCGGCTTTGGACGTCAAGCAACAGTGGTTCACCCTTCAACTGCGCTCTGCATTGGAAAAGGAGACCAACGTTGGGGTCGGGGCTCAATTCGAGGACGACTTCCAGGTAAGTGCCGGCGGAGCGTTCCTTTTGCCCTCATGGAAACTGTTGTTTTCTGACAGTCGCGAACAGGACAAACACATAAGAAGCCATGCAAACAAGCGAAAGGCAAGCGACCGTCAAAGTGGTGTTTCCCCATCCAACTCTATCGGTGCGGGCCAGCGATCGCCGCATAAACATTCGCCACGTGCTGGACATGGACAGGATCCATCTGAAGATGACGAAGAAGAGAATGGAGCTGGCACGCCGAAAAAGATCAAGCAAGAATTAGATGCCGCCCAGCCACCTGAGAAGCTGTTTGCTTGTCCATATTGCAAATTTGACAAACCTAGGTACTCTGAGCGAAACGTCCATGAGAAGCATTATCGCGGTTGTGCCAGCGGCTATTGGCCAGACATATCTCGGCTGAAGCAGCATTTGTACCGGGTGCACTGGCGAAAACTCCATTGTGTCAGGTGCTATGAACAATTTGACAAAAGAGAGCTGCTCGACAAACACTCCAGAGCAGCACAGCCATGTGCTGTGGGGGAGTGCCGATTCCCCGAAAAGTTCGACGATGCGCAGTATAACGAGATTCGCCGGAAGAGGCCAGCTCACTCTGCCGAACAAGTCTGGTATATCATTTATAGTACATTGTTCCCTGGTCAGCCACAGCCTACCAGTCCTTATGCCGAAAACGTCAAGAATCAAGCAGACGATGAGCAAAGTCCTTGCGTTCCGGAGCAAGACGCCATGGATGTGCTGGGCGAGGTTTTCGAGTCACGTTTGGATCAGCAAGTTGAGTCTGCAGAACAAGCCTGGCTTCGAGCACCAGCAGCACGTGACTTTATCCGCCAACAACTCAGAGCGTCCATGGTTGATGTCATTCAGCGGCTTAGACACGCCAGCAGTCCTTCCATGACCCATCCCTCCCTAGAGATATCGCCGGATTCGGCTGTGCCGTCAGAGGCCGCGCGAGCAAGTTCCATCTCCCTGACTCCGGCAAACTCTGTGCCACCTTCGCCTATCAACGGTCCTGGAGTTACCAACGGACCGCGCTCCGATAGCTTTCTGTTACCAAGTCATCGCCACAGTTTCAGCCGGCCATTGCCTGCAAGGGTACCTCAGCGGAGCCTGGAAAGCTACTCGTTCGAGGCCTTGGGACAACAACCTTTCGAAAACTTCAGCGACTTAACCATGGGCACCAAATTTGCCGCCGGTGCGGCTACAGACCCTGAAAATGATCAGTATGACAAAGATTCTGGTAGCTGGACGCAAGGAGATGAACAAGGCCTGGCCATCTCCACCGATTTTGACTTTGATATTCAGCCAACGATTGATTCAGCAGTTACCGATCTGGATGAGAATGCTAGGCCAGAAGGTTCGACACGGTGTATCTCTGCGTTTAAACCGGTGCGACTGTCTAGCATGGAGCCCCCATCGACGCAGAATCCGGCCATAGCTTCGGGATTGAAAGCCAACCACTCGAATGCTTCATCTGTTGACTCGGGCTATGGAAGCCGTCGACCATCCATGTCTCAGACCTCAGCCAACCATCCTGCTTCTTCCGCAGCGAAACACAACGGTCGGCCAGTACAGGACAAGGTGAAAGGAAAGAGCAAAGAACCGATTCGACCAGCTAGCCCAGTGCCAGAGTCGGACATCAACTTCAACGCTTTCGATGTTTCATTTGAGGAGTTTCTGAATCCCCACGGAGATCCGTGTTCATGGGAACAATCATGATGTATGGAGTACTTGCAATAGCATGGCAGTATAACGGATTATGAGGATGCACGCACAGGGTGTTTTATCACAGTTTTATATGAATCCTCATTGACATTCAACTAATGTACACTACTACACAATGATCAAGTTCGCGATCTTGACGCCCTTGGTCTCGACATGATACCGTCTTTTGATTCCGATCCCCACGGTCTTTCCAGCCAACGCATCGTAAACTTTGTCACCACCAGCAACCATGACCATAGGTATGGGATTATGCCGGGGCAGTCCCGCGGGCGTCTTCTGCGGGTCTTCCAGAAACGGTCGCACAAGTGATGACTCGTCGTCAATGTGCTGTTCTTCCGAGGAGATGTCATCGCTGCCATACGAAACCATGATGACAAGCTGTAGGGCCTGGGCTGACGGTGAGTATGACGGGATGTTGCTCAACTTGCGGCTGAAATTGCATCCACCGCGCTTCGCCACGAGAATCTGGTGGGATTTGACCACGTCGGTTGGAAGACGGTAATCGCACAGATCATCCGTAGCATAGATCTTGTTCCATAACAGTGGAATGACCTGGCCTCCAGGAGTCGTTAGCGTCAATACTTCCGGCCAGTCTGGCAGAGGTGCAGCGCCGGGACCAGTGGGAGTGACTGCGGTGAGATGGTAGCGTGGTGTGCCATCTTGGGCTGGAGCCGAGGGCTGGCCTGCCGGAGGGTGAAGGGACAGTGGAGTGGCGAAGGGCCAGGATGTCTTGGAATGGTCCTTGAGCAGGCTGGATAGTTGTGCGACAATGGCATTCCATGCCGATCTGACTGCGCCATCTGTCGTGGCTTCGAGTCCGGGAATGTCAATCATGAACGCCCCTTCGGTCGAATTCGCCCCGGCATCGTGCTGTTCTAGCGGTTTATCGAGATCAATGACAATGTCCAGCATCATCGGGTCTCGGATGCGGGAGAAATTGGGGTCCATTGAGCTCAAGATGTCTTTGCCCGTATCTCTCGCAAGAAACACTTTCTCATCCTTCCCGAGCGGGATGTTATTGACGGCTTGTATGCGGAATGCATCAGAAATTCCACCATCTTCCAGAATCGGGGCATCCTGGATCATTGCTAGTCGTAGACCGCCAATGGAGTTGATGAGGATGCCATCTTTCACGCGTTGCAGGGGTGGCGCTGGTTGCCCAGGAGTCGAGGTGGCAGGGAACGAGATGTCGAGCGTAGGTCTTGTATGGATTGGGGAGCTGGCGGCATTGACAGGAACGAGTTCCGGTGGCAGAGTCCAAGGATAGTATGTGTAATTGGACGGTGAGCTGATGTCTGACAAGGTGATACTCGGGTGATCTGCTGCATATTCACCGAGAACAGACTCGACGTTGTCCCTTGTCGGCATGAGATGCAGTCTGGCCAGATTCGCTGCATGGTAAACGTCGCCTCTTGCTGCAACTTTGGAAACACTAAAAGGCAACGGGCTCGGCTTCACTGGACAGGTGGCTTCCTCCTGAGAGCCGGGGTTCCAGAGCTTACCCTGGTGATGACCATCATCAACGCTCCGAGGAATAATCAATGGATGACCTTCGGTCGTAAAGACGAACGGCTCATCGAGATGATTGAGTGGATGTGTCGGATCGAATAGAAGGAACAAATATTTGGCAGTCTCTCCCAGGAAAAAGCTTTCCATTCTGTCCGTCTTTTCGCCGGTCAAGACGTTCTGTATGCTGGCCCAACCACATCTGGTCCAGCAGCGACGCTTGATGTCCCGTAGCACCATCTCCCCAACGTGGAAATACCAGGGATCTTCTGTGGCACGATAAAGATAGTATGTTGACTCAATGAATTCCGGCCTGCCGACCCACCATCCGAGACCACCCTCAATGCCTCCCGTTATTAGATTCCATCGTTCAGGTAGAGCAGAAAATCTGGTCCAAAGAGCTGTCTGGAGGAGGTGAGTCTCGATAGCCTCGTTGATATGGCCTGCCAACGCCAGAAGCCCGGGGTAGAAAGCACTTAAAGCATCGATCCAGAAGCCTCTCGCAGCGCCGGTAATCAAGTCAGCTTGGATGTAGTGAGGATGCTGGAAGTTCGTCCCACGATAGAGATGTCGCTTAATCGCAGCATGGGCGATGTTCCACGCCCCAAGGAATGCCTGAGAAGTGTCTTCTTCCACTGGCAGGGGGTCAAACAGCACTCTTGGATCTTCAACGTCCTCGCGCCTTGCGTAAACAGGATGAGCGTCCCTCGAGAGCAAAATGTGCGATTTGAAAGCATATTCAAAGAAGCTGTCGACTCCAGCACCAATTCCAGTCCAAGTACCAATCCAAGCACCAGTTTCGGCGTCAATTCCAGCGCCAATCAGGTCGATACTGCTCCGTCGATTCCAAATAGACCAAAAAGCTCTCTTGGCAAGTTCTTCAAAACGGTCATCTCCTGTTAGTCTACTCAGAACGGTGAATTCGAGCACTAGACTGCCGGCGCCAGCACTACATGTCTCAGTAATCTCTGGCGCACCAGGCCGAGCGTCGCATTGCCCCTCGTGGAGAGGAGCATTTAGTGGTGAGTTGGCATAGAATGGGATACCGGAACGAAGATTGACCCGCGGATATGGTATTCCAGTAGTAGACCAAAAGGCAGGTATGAGACGGTTTCCCATATCATACGCCAGTCTCAGCAGTTGCCCATTGTACTCGAAACCATTCTGCCACAGGATGCCTTTGGCACCGATCGCATTCGCGTCTTTGTGCCATGTTCTAGCCAGGGCAGCCTGCTCTTTTGACGGATTATAACCACGGATTGGAAGCTCGCCAACAGCAAACAGATGGGCGCTCAGCAAGCCACCGAGGCCGCGGATTGCTGTTTCAAACACTTGCACCTTGCTGTCCAGATCAAATCCTCTTGCTCTTAATCCCTGACCAGCCTCTCCACTACTGCCGTCGCCATATTGTGCGACTAGATCCCGAACACCATCTTGAAACAGCCGCAAGGGCTTATTATGCTTCGTATTCGCAGGGTTGGATGCTAAAATGGCCAAGGTAGATAGACTGTCAATGAGAGTAAGGGAGTAGTTTCCCAACGGATCATTGACTTCGATGTGGGCTGGGTTGTCACGGTCGCGTGTCAAGGGTTTGCAGGAGATCGGACGGAGTTCGTCTTCGGGAAATGCATGTAGCATGTAATTCTCGTATCCATGATAGAAAAGATCTTCAACCTCCTTCTTCAGCGCTGTAACCTGGCCCGGGGTCTGAGTCAGCGCAGTCGGGACAAGACCGGCGATGAAGAGGAGACAGATCAGCCATTGAGGGAAGCTCTTGGGCGAGAGAGTGGTCGATAAGAAGATGATAGCTGCGGAGGTCACATCTTGCGAAACCATGCGCATCGCACATTGAGGAGTGCAGGTGCCCGCGGACGTGCCTCCAATGAGTGTAACGATATAGATAGATGGTTCAAGTGTTTCTCTATCATGAAGATGCACCAACTTGGCCGCAACAGGGGATCATGCTGCCGCTTTTGCGTATTCCCGGGACCAAACGCGGGTTTATTGGCTACCCTCAATGCCTATGCCTAAGTGGCCTCGACCTCGCCCTTAACGAACGGCAGGATTTCCTTTATTAACCGTATCCCACTGCCGCCACCGTTATAGGCTCCGATGATTCTGTGCACCTCAGAACAATTCCCAGAAATCCACACCATAATATGGCGTTTGTCATCATGCGGCCGCATAGGCCGCATATATCCGCCTGAGATGTATGTCCGCCATACATGCCAGCGCAACAGATAACAGATAAAAGGCGACGAAGCGTTCGCTGCTGAGGGAGGTCCCAGAGCCAGCACCTTGCGACATTAACAAAATAGCCTATCGCACTACCGACTCGACACCGGTTCCAACTCTGCTGTCGACTTGTCTGCGTCGATTTCACAGTTATCATGGCTCAAAAAGTTCTGCTGACTGGCGGGTCCGGCTTCCTGGCTACACATGTCTTGAAAGAACTTCTTCAACACGGGTAAGAGAGCGCACGTAACATTGCACACAAGGCCAGACTGATAAGTGCGTAGACATGAGGTCGTCACAACAGTGCGCTCCGATGACAAAGGTCGTTTCCTGCTCAACATGTTCGAGGGGCAACCTCTGACATACACCATCGTCAAGGATATCTCAGCCGAAGGAGCATTCGACGAAGCCGTCAAGTCCGATCCTCCTTTTGACGCAGTGATCCATACTGCCAGTCCATACCACTTCGACGTCAAAGACAACAAGAGAGATATGCTCGACCCGGCTGTCAACGGAACCACGGGAATCTTGAAAGCTATCACCAAAGGCGCAAAGTCCGTGAAGCACGTGGTTATCACATCTTCATTCGCTGCCATCGTGAACCCATCGACTCCACCTAAAGTCTACAATGAAGAGACTTGGAGCGACATGACTTGGGAGAAAGCACTAGCCGCTACTGAGGGTGGGATCGTGTACCGGGCCAGCAAAGCATTCGCCGAGAAGGCTGCTTGGGATTTTGTTGAGACACACAAGCCGACTTTCGCCCTGACAGTGTTGAATCCTCCCTTGATCTATGGGCCTGTGATTCATCAAATCGCGTCTCTGGCCGGCTTGAACACTTCGAACAAACGCATTCTCAACATGATGCATGGTAATCCCGTGAGCCCGGGCACTCCCATTTTCGTCGACGTTCGCGATTTGGCTCTGGCACACGTTCGCTCTATTGAGGTCCCCGAGGCTGCAAATCAGAGATTCTTCTTCACTGCAGGTATAGGAACTGACAAGCAAATGGGTGATGTGATTCGGAAGAATTTCCCTGATATTGCGAAAAACCTGCGCGACGACCTTTCCGATACCATTCCGCCCTACAAATTCGACAACAGCAAATCGATCAAGATCCTGGGAGTCAAATACCGAAGCTTGGAGGCAACCATCGTTGATACTGTTAAATCTTTGCAGCAGCTCGGTGCATAGATGTCGAAGAAGAAAGAGCTCGACGTTCTCGTTCGCGACGATCAGTATTGGCATTTTGAGCGTTTCAAATCATTTCGGATCCTGTTGCGTCGTAGCAATCACAACAACAAATTCACTTTGAGCTTTGCAGTTTCCAATATACCTGTCCTTCGTTCCCAAAGTTCGTCACATCCCCTCCTGACAGCCACTGCTTACAAACTTGAGTCAGGAAGGCGACAATGAGAGACCACTTACCCAGCAGGCCCAACTGAAGTGGAGTTATTCCAGGGGCACTATGGTCTCGATGCAGTGGGTCGCTAGTGGTCGGCAGACTGGGTACTCAAGCTTGCGTCAAATAGACTTACCTAGCACATTGAGGAACAGAAGCAGACTTTGGCAGCTCGTTACTGGCTTGAATCACTCGTGTTGCCACCTCCCGTCGCTACAGCCTATCAAGCATGCGTCCAAGCATCCACCACGACGCAACAATTCCCTCGCATCACAAATCGTCAACCTTTCTGCGTGCAGGAAACACAACTATTCCCTTGCCACCTCAGTGACTGTTCCGCGCGCCTCGACCTCCTTTGTCGACATCTCCAAGGCGTTGACAATCCCCTCCCGCTCCGCCTCCGGCACACCCAAGATGGTCTGCAACTTGGGCACATCGCTGTGTACCACACCGTCAAGGTTCTCATCAATCTCCTCAAGCGTCCTGCCTCGGGTTTCGACCCAGGTGATCAACACGACCACCAACTCGAGCACGTCCCATGCACCGTTGATCATGTATGTCTTCCAACCAATGGCATCCAGGGCGAATGGGAAGGCGAATGTCACCATCAACCCAACACCGTTGACCAGGAACGTGTACCAAGCCATACCGACCGACCGAATACTGTAGTTGAGGACCTCTGGTGGGTAAAGAACGGTCAAAGGCGTCCAGCCAAAGCTGTAAGCTCCTTGGAACAGGAAGATCGATGCCACGGTACCGTAAACGCCCGCGTGCGAAGTCGAGTTACCGTAGACCTTGGTCATGGCGCCCACGATGAAGAGGAACACGGTCAACGCGGCAGTTGAGATAGCTGCCAGTGTCTTGCGACCAAGCTTGTCAGACATCATTGTACCGATGATCGAGATAACAAGACACCAGGCGTTGAGGATGATGTTGATTTCGAGTTGTGTTGTCGAGTCTGTCACGCCGGCCTGTTCAAGCATGGTACCGAGATAGTAGGAGACAATGTTGTTTCCGGACAACATGCAGAAGATGGCAACAGTGCTGACGAGGAAGACTCTCTTGCGGGTGGAGGCACTGTTGGTGAGCTGCTTTATGAACGAAGGCGATTCGTACGTCTTCTCGAATCTGAGAGTGTCTGTGACTTCACGGTGTTGGAGGAGAACGACGGCATCGTCGATATTGCCATTGGAATGGGTCTTCGCGAGCGCAATCAGAGCCTCATCGTTGCGGCCTTGAGACACGAGCCATCGAGGACTCTCGGGCACGAAAGGCAGGATTGCAATGCACATGAAGCTGAACAGGCACTGAAGAAGGGATGGAGTCCGCCACGCCCATGTCGAGTCCATTTTGGCGGTGCCGTAAGTGACGCCGGCAGCAATGAGACCACCAACATACCCTGGCTAATTGTTAGCAGTGCATTTGCGGTCGTGAGAGACTGCAAACTCACAAAAGTCGTAAAAGATGCCCAAACCCCAAGCGCGATAACGGACAGGAAGCGTCTCGGCCAGATAAACAGGACCAGCAATGGATGAAGCACCTGTTCCGAAGCCAATGATGATTCTGGCGATGACGAACATGGCAATGTTTTGTGCGGCCGTCTGGATAATAACCCCAATGATGGTAAGGAGGGCGCCGAAGAACAAAGCCCATTTTCTTCCAATCGTGTCAGGCACTCTGGCATAGAAGACGGAAAGAACGCTGCCCATCCAGACGGACGCAGTGTTGAGTGCCAACGTTGCTGTGGTGAGGGTGAAGTAATCTGTGTAGGAAGGCAAGATGTTCAATCCATTCATCATGGAGCCATCGAAGCCCAATGTCTGCGCCATGGTCAGTCCATATCCTATGTGCTCATGCGCTGGAATGGGTTGCTCACCGTCGATGTCACACATGATGTGAGCACCAGCAAGACGCTGGCGGTCTGTGAGTTTGCTGGGACCCACGAGGGTATTTCCCAAGGCATAGGAGACATGGTGGTGCGGGACTGCGGCGACCGGAGTGTTTAGTAAAACGATATGCTGATTGTGGACTCCTGATCACTCTGAGAACTTTGAGCATGCGATCAGCTGAGGTTCTACACCGCTCTATATAACACTCACAGGCATACTCGTCTAGGGGCAACACCAAGATCCAGATGTGTCCGCTATCTTGGATATCTAGCACAGATACGGTGTTTTCCGCTAAACTCAGCGCCACGGCTGGCAGTTTAGGGCTTTTGGACCAGTCACGGGTGCTGGATTATCGATTCTGGACCGACAAGCCCAGGGTGAGAGTCAACCTGGACCCTCACTTTATCTGGGCGAGGGAGATCACCACTGGCCTAAATTCCGTGGAATCGTCGATGCAAAAGGTCCCATACCTCCAACCAGCCTACGAGGTGTCGCATAAGTCCGATATCGACCTTCCCCAGCGCCATTTCCCCAAAATTCTTACGGCAGCGAGCATGTCCGTTATCTTCCGAGGGTCACAGTGAACCTACAAGCTAAGGCTAAACAAGTCCGGCTGGGGTGCGCAGATGTCCGACTACCTCAAGTACTATGGTTATTTAACAGCCGGCCTCTTTCTGAACGTCTAGTGAGTTGTAGCAAAGGACATCAGCGACACACGACACAAGATGCCAGGCAGACTCATTTCTTGGCCAGAGTGGCCCGAGTTCACCCCTACCAAGGCTGAAGGGGGAGATGACCTTATCGGATACAAGAAAGCGATAGTCGACAAGTACGGCAAGGACGCCATTGTCCAGAGCTGGCTGAAGGTGTGCAAGGAGTTGGAGTCTGTCACTGACAACATCGCGTCCCAAGGCAGCGCCGCCATCCCAGAGCTCCAATTTGACGACCTCTTCTCCTTGAGTCCGGAGAAGAAGACCCAGCTCAAGAACACCGGATGCTTCGTTGTCCGAAACGTCTTCAGCAAGGAGCAAGCAGACCAGTGGTTCTCGGACCTCAAAGAGTATGTCGCCGCCAACAGGTCGTCGATTAAAGGCTGGCCCGTCGAGACCCCGTTCATCCTCAACCTATACTACTCACCAACTCAGATCGCTGCCCGCTCACATCCCAACCAGCTAAAGCTGTCTGAGGAGCTCAACTCTTGGTGGCACGACGACACGGGCAAGACCTCGCCCGAGCCCCTGTCCTATGCGGACGGTGTCCGCATCCGTCCTCCAGGGGTTCAATTCCGAGGTCTCGGCCCTCACATCGACGCCGGCAGTCTCTCTCGATGGGCCGACCCAACCTACCAATCCGTCTACTCGGCCGTCTTCTCAGGCCACCCAGAACACCTCGACAACTATGACCTGACCATCCGCAAGAACGCCAACCAAGCCCTATTCCCTGGCTCCGCACATTCCAGAGTCTTCCGCAGCTTCCAGGCCTGGACGGCCCTGACGTCCGCAGGCCCCGGCGAGGGATCGCTGATGCTGTACCCCAACGTCAAGTACACCATCGCATACCTGTTGCTGCGCCCATTCTTCCAGGCCCCATCGTCCGAAGAGGACGTCATGGACGCCAGCAAATGGACCTTCGACCCCGAGAGCCCTTGGTTCCCAGGCACATTCCGCATGGACAGCCAATTGTTGTCCCCCAGCTCGCATCCTCACCTGCGCCTGCGCGAGTGCATGGTCAGCGTGCCGCACATGAACCCCGGCGACACCGTCTGGTGGCACGCCGACATGTGCCACGCCGTCGAGGTCGAGCACGAAGGCGACCACGACGCGAGCGTCACGTATATCGCCGCCACACCCCGGACGGAGCAGAACATGAGCTACGTCAAGGGTCAATTGGAGGATTTCTTGAAGGGTGTTCCACCCGAGGACTTCCGAAAGGGTCCTCGCGAGAAGGACTTTAAGCTGTTCACTGGCGAGAAGGGCATTTTGAGTGGTGAGGCGGGCAGACGGGCTTTCGGGTTCGATTTGATCTCTTCCTAGTCTAAAAAATGTATAGCATATAAAATTTACATAGCATAGCATGTTGTGTACGGAGTATTTTGACTTAGCTCATTCAGATTGGGCGCACTCTATTACTACTAGGTAGTTGTCGAAAAACTTAGCCTGTACTGTACGAAACACGTCGGACCTCAACACTGATGGAATCGCATGTGGTGCTGTGGAGTACTGTAGTCGTCACAGTCACCATGAATCGAACCGTGATCATGTACACGAGGTGCCGGATGTCGGGCACTGTCTACACCACAACACACACAGCATGTAGCAAGTGAATCCCATTCAAAGCGGATGTCGGCACAGACTTAACTCACAATAGATGGGTGACACAGGGGATGTCGAGTGTCTGTGACTACATACAAAGTCTATATAGATCGTAGAGCGCCACGTACTCCCACACGGGAAGTCGGGTCAGTGGGTACATCACATTGAAGACGTCGAGTACCAATAGGGTCAGTGTCACAAATGATCCACGGATCGTACAAGATCTTCTGATGCCGTGTTTACCGAAGGAAGTTCATGTCACTTCTGACTGGCACATTGCTTATTCCCCAGTTCGGTAGCATAAATAGAGTAGGAAATCAAACCTCTGTCAGTCTGTGAGTTCGCACATCAGATACACCTAGATGGCTGGCTAGCGGAGTTCAAGTCGACAGAAGCTTTTGAGAAGCATTCGGCGCCCGTTTTAAGCCGCTTCCAGTCAGGAGTCAGAAAGCGACTACTTGATTCGGATCCTCGTGGTCGACAGGAAGTCGGTCTCTGATGACTCCGAATCGGGCCTCTACTGGTCGGCAACAGAAGAACAAAACTCTGTAGAGCTTTCTCCTTGCTGGGGGTTGGACACCGATACTCTCCTGCTACCGACCAAAACCAGGCGAAAAAGACATCGGACTTCGATGGCCGGTGGCTTTGCACAAGACCACTTCACAAAAAGGCCAAAAAGTGTTTGCATTGTGGACACTGGCAGTGGACAAGTTGTTACACCATCTGCAATGCAATGAATGCTGTTTTGCCTGCGCCACTTTCATCAACTCATTTTGCTCTAAAGAAAGGGGTATCTCTTGCTCGACTGGCTTTTCCTCGTCAGACACATATCGATCATTAATGACGCTCGTGACCCTTTTAACGCTGATGTTCATATTCATGCTCCAAGTCCATATTCATGCTCATGCTCATGCTCCTGCTCCACGCAATGTCTGCTACTAAATGATACTGGCAATTTTCATTCGCGTGCGATTTTCACTCGTGTCTTGATTCGGTGCGAGGATCAACGATGGAAGTCCTGGTGTAGGCGTATGTGAGATTGATGGCGGTGGTAGTGGTGGTAGTGGTTGCTGTTGCCCCGGATATGGCGATGGAACCTGGTCGGGTCCGCGATGTTGTCGGTTCTCCCATAGCCGCTGAAGATAACGTGCCGCCTGCTCGACGTGCGACCACCCACCCCAATCGTGCTGTTCCTCTTCGGAAAGGAAGTTATCCCACGAAGGAGACTGCGCACTGGGAGTTGACTGAGGCTCTGTCTCTGAATTCAAGTGCTTTGGACGTCCATGCTTCTGTCGCCGACTCAGGTGTGTGCCTGTTTCGGCGTTACCCCATACCCAGCTATTCGTACTTGACTGTAGATCTGCCGTCAGGTACACGAGTATTTCCTCGTCATGCTCTGGACCAAGCGAAGTTGGGCCCTCGAAGTGGGTGATCAATCGGCGCAGGAAAAAAGAGAGGTATCGGCCGCAACAAACATTGATCGAGCGGGCATCGTTAATCGTCGCAGCTGCTCTCAGCACGATGAAGAAGGCATCAAAAAATTGCCGAAACAATAGTAGGAGCATGCATCGCCACATGTGCGTACAGAGCAACGTCGTCGAAGAGAGTATGAAGCGCTGCTCCCAATCTTGTGATTTTGAGTTGGGTACCATGCACCTCGAAAGGACCCCGGCAGTATCTCGTGCCGCATGGACACATTGCTCGATCGCTTGCGCACGCTGTTCGGGAGACGATGACGGAGACAGATTGTGGCGATGTAACAGGATGCGGCTGTTTTGGAAGTAGATGAGTGGTACCATAATACACGGATCTAATGCTGCCGTCGATGACAGCTGCACTTGCCGAGGAAATAGTTGAAGGCATTCACCCAGATGTGTCTCGAATCTCGTCAAGGCTTCATTGGTGATACACAGAGAGCGAAACATCTTGGCCAGAGGAGCCATCAGTCGTGCAACGTGGACACTCGCCAACAACAGAGTAGGAGGAAGAGGAGTCTGAAGATCGTCGGTCACTAACCGTTCTTCGTCAAGAACCTGAGGATACTCGGTGTCGCATTCGTCGTCGTTGATCAGCATGGGCTTGCCGAGTTCCAGAGCGAGGAGTCTGCCATTGTCAGTATCGCAAAGCGAAAAGCACTTGGGCACTTACCGGTCCCAAACATAGAAGGAGTACCATATGCGTTTCCGCATTTCTCCTTCAATGGGTGACCACTGACCGCCCTGGACGTGAAGTCCCAAATCCTGCACAACACGAATAGCAGAGCCTAGCCATATCCAGCTGGCAGATTTTCTGTTCATTTCAACCAGGGCAATGCTGGCCAGAAATGCCACAATGGCCTGATTAACAGAGACATCGTCCTCCCAGAAATTGATCGTAGAAATGGCCCGAGTCAAGTAATCTTGCGCTTCCGGAAGCCTACTGGAGTCGTGGGTAGCTAGCGCGCCGCAAGCAAGCACTCCATACAAGACCGCGACCCAATCTGTTGGTAGGGTATGTGTACTGGGTCTGTCCATTGCGACCGCAAACGTCCGCTGAAATCTTGGCCAGTACAGAACAGGAAATTGACGATGTACGCATTCGTGATAGTAATGCAACAAGCGCTCTGCTGCAGGGCGTGATGGTAGCCCTTGCAGGTCTGAAACGTTCGAATGTGAGCCGTGCGATCGTGGGTTTGTGCCCGTGACGGGAGGTTTCAGCAACCCCCGGCCAATATCATTCAACTGCAGTCTTGCATTTGTGAGATCTTGAGGTGACCTTGCTTTCAACATCCGTCTAGGGGATTTTCCAACGGCTGGGAAGTCGGTGAAAGCCAGGAGAGTGGCGTCAGGACGAAAGTCGGTTGAGAACTCGGTCCTCTGCTCGACGGCATGGAATCGGTCCAGCTGTTGGCGGGCTTCTATTAGTTGCCTTTCTAAATCCTGTACTTGCCTGCAGATAATCAGAATTCACACATCACCGGGTCATCGGCATGGACTCACTTGATAGATGACATGCGGCGATTTGTGTCCTTGGTGAACTGGCAGCGAACGTTGCGACTCGAGCACTCTGTACAACTGGTGGTCTCTGTTGCATCGCACTTGGAAAAATGTCAACAACGATCCCAGTCAATCTTCATTTAGTGACCAACCTTGACTTTGCGCTCTCGACACGCATCACAACTGGGATCCTTTCTTCGTTGGCGGTATGCCCGCTTGGGGTTGTGCATCATCATGGCTGAAAGCTGAGCGGGAGACGGAGTGCCACTTGCTACGCCAGTCCGTAGGGTGTCGCTGAGGTGCGACGATCCTTCGTGGGGGGAGACCGACCCTAGATCATGAGGGTAATAAGAAGCCATTGTTGTTGCTGAGTCTTGTGACTGTAGTCCCGGTCGACTATGGGGAGCGAACGACGGTATTGGTAGCGACTGCTGGGACTGAATGTGAGCACTTGAGGGCGATCCGGAGGAGGTAGCGCTCGGTGACTCTCTTCCAGCATACAGCTGATGCTGCATTTCCACCACCTTCTGCACCACAGATGTTCCAAGACGCGCCCAGGTCAGTCGTGCTCCGGTGTCGAAGAGTATACCGTCGCGCACTGCCTAGGCCTTCCAACACCCCATCCCTCACCCAGCGACCACAAACTTCGAAAGGGTCAGTCCGCGGTGTTGAGAACAAAGCGTTGTTCTCGTAGAAAGAACGCAGGGCAGACCCGGCACGACGATTCCTTGGAGTTGCCGTAACAGTCGAAGCGAGATGCAAGTCTGGAGACAGTTAAAGGTCCGATCTTGGCCCAAACGGTCCCCGGAATAAAAGCGAAAGTGGTCCCCTACAACTGGTCGCCACTTCCACGGTCAGTATAGCCGAAATTTGTTACTAGCAGGTGGCATACTATGGTAAGTGCATAGGGTACTTGACCACCCGGGCGGAAGGAGTGTTGACAAGAGGATACGGTCGTTGACAGGGACTGTTTCCACAAATTGCCAGACGCTTGACTCGTCGATCAAAGGCCAAGTGGGTGGAAGCCGCGATCTTCAGAGCTAAGGAAAAGGGACGCGCATGGGGTTAAAGAGGAGTACTCAGTCAAGAGCGAACGAACATTTGGGAAACTTCTGAAAAGTCAAACCGCTAAACCATTCGTTCTCAAAGTATGGCACGAAACGAGGGCTACCTACTCGGGAGAATTTTACTGACATTGGTAAATTGCGGCTGCGCGTTGCGTGGGAACGCTTCAGAGGGTGACCCGCCTAGGGGGAGGAGATGCCCTTAGGAAGCATGTCGAGGAGACGACCTCTCTGGCACGAGATAGAACTCAACGCAACCTCTGTTCGATCATGAACAGTGGACACCGGAGCAGGATCCAATACTATCCAAATACCGAGTGGGATGGATAAAGATTTCGGATTTGATCGTGACCCTGGAAGGAAGCAACGAGCTAGGGGCATGGTTTGAAAGGTCCCGGTTCTGGCAGCCGAAGTGTAAGGAAGCCAGCCGCAACGTCCTGTGGGCAGCCGAATGAGAATGACGGGCATGGAACACCACTGACTGGTGATCGCCCAATCCACTTTGCTCATTCCAAAAGAGCTCCCCCTGCTTGAACCTTGTGGCAAGGGAGGCCCTGGAAATCGACCTAGGGGCCGCTAACGTTGGTTTGGCGCCAGAAGATCATTGCTGCAGCACTTCAACATTTTTAGAAGCCCTAGATGGTTTCAAGTATACACCCAGATTTATTGCCCGAGTTGAGCCGAAGTGATGCTTGGAATCTCGAAGCCAAGTCGATGATAGATCATTCGGCTTCCGAGTTGATCTCGAGTCAAGCCGTAACAAGAAGGTGCGTACAGGTTAGTGCGGAGACAAAGGGCCACAGCTTCTTCGATACTTTCCTATCGTGAAGTTTGTGCCGCAGTGGTGGTATTGAGTACAAGTGCACCGTGCAACCGCTCGTGGTCCACTTCCTCCAGAATGCTTCCCCTAAAAGAGAGTGATCTCAGCCCAATTCCTTCAGTGGACGGCGCCGCTTCTCTCAGACCACGGGGTCTTTGGTCATGAGGCTTGGCCTCGGTATGTGCAACTGACAGGGGACGGCATTGTTGCCGGCCCGCCTTAGGTGGGCTTCTTCCAGCCCCCAAAGCCCCGGGAGGTGTACTAGCTGGCCACAAGATCTGCTCCTTGATAGTCTGTGCAGATCTTGGCACCGGCTACCGTGCCCATAGGTCTGATGTTGTCCCTTGGGGGTGGAATATAGATCATTCCTCGTACGAGACACCTCGACCGGCTCTTTCTGAACCCGACTGAAAGTCGTGATCTACCAAAGAAACTCTCAGGATCCATCTCTGGCTTTGGATTTAGGATTATGTCGGCTGCGCTCGGATGGTAGTATTTGGGGTAGGGTTTGTACATTAGGTGTTCATCTGCAGCACTCGTAACAATCGTTGCCAAACCAGGCATAGTCCCGTCATGTTTCAATCTTCCTAGGTGCAAAGAAGAGCTTTAATGGAGAAAGATGGAGCATCAAGCACACCAGCGCTGTCAGTCTCCACAAAAACCAACCTCGGCCTTGCAGTCAGAGGTTGATAATACACCTAGGTTGGTGGTTGATTTGAAAGCCGGCTCCTTAAATATTCGAGGCTATCAGAGAGTCGGTTTCACAAAGCGGACCCAGTCTATAACATGGCATTCAGCAACTCCCATCGGTAATTTAAGGTTGGCCATTTTCGAAGAGGATGGAAACATGGAATAGTGTCACGGAGGGAGCACCAACCCCAGCTTCCAGCTTGTCTCGTGCAGGCCTTTGGGTTGTAATACCCGGTAGCCTGTCCGACCAAGGGCAGCCGGCTAACCGAGGAGCCGGATTGAGCAGGACACTGGGATGAAGCTTGTCTTCGGTCCACCCCCGTTTCGAAGGGATTTGCCGTTCTGAGCGAGATGCCAAAATTAATCTTAGCCCAGGAGAGCCTCGGAGATGTGGCGAGGAAAGCTTGACGTACAATCATGAGATCGGAACTTGTGCGATGAGGTACGAAAAATCGCCACCTCGATGTGTGCTTGGCATATGGCCTGTGGGTTGAGATGCCCAAGCAAGCTACATCCAATATCTTGTCGTCTGGATAAAGGATCAATTTGGAACCTTGCTGGTCGAGACTCTTCTTCTGCAGGACGATGGATGTTGACAGCGCCATCAATTCGTGTTAATGCACGCCAGAAACCTGGTAAGACCACTGAACAGTTGCCCCTGCGTTAAGCGAAGGTTTCGCGTGTGTAGTCGAAAACCTGCTTGTCGTCCCAACATCGTCGGCGAAATAAGAAACGATGTCTCCTACGTGGCAAAGTCATAACCGAGACAGGCGAGGAGGCATCCATTCCTGCAGGGACCTTGGAGCAATGTACCGGCCCGCCAATTCAAGCAGCTTGTGGGAACCAACTTAGCGTAGAATAATCGTGTGACTGTGAAAGATCCTGCGAACATGATGCCTCAATGCTAGGCGATATCGGCGGCCAAACGAGTTCATTGACTTCGACACCATACTCCCACCACTTGTGAAATACCTTAGCGGGCTATTCTGAGCATTCTTGTCGAATTCGGCGACCCTAGCTTCGGCTGTCGGTTACTGAACCAACTTGTCAAAGCTAAAAACCGTTGACTAGAAGATCCGCTCCATTGGTGCAGAAGCGCAGAGTAGGACTGATGGAAGGATCTTCTTTTTCCTGAGGGTTTCGTGTGCCCTCAGTGATGGTAGATGTGGAATCCATCGCAGGCTCGGTGGTTTCCGTGGAAGGATACCAGCGTGGTCAGTGTAAATTTCATAATGCTGATTGACTTTTCTCCTGCCTAAGACGGTGAGACCTGTAGTCTGATACCAAAAACGGATCCAGCCAGTTCCAGGATACTTTTGGTGGTCACCGAACTTCGGATCTACGAGGAAACCACAAATATGATCGCCTATGCAGCTGACGCCACAGTCGGAACATCCCTACCTAGAAAGAACATGCATTTCTCCTGGAAACATTGGCTGCTTGCTGACAATTACGCATCAAGCATTGATCCACGATCTCGTCTATGCTTGCTGCAGGATGGAGGAATGGTCGTAGGATCGCAACCTCGAAATCACTTGAACCAGCCTGGCATCTCATAGACCGTGCCTTTCAGTACGGGGATCCCCGGCAAACTCCAGCCAACAAGACCATGGATTCTGCCATGCTTCAGTGGAGCCAGGGGTGACATCGTGCCCTTCTCGAATCTCGCTAGAAGAGATTATTTCATGCGACACGCGTAGATGTGTGGTGCAAAAATCGATGCAGAACTGCCGACTAGATACTCGACTGGATTTGGAATCGAGCAGAGTTGTTTCTCGTACCAATTCTTGGATGACTGTCTTGCTTCGTCATGGATTGGGGAAGGATCATCAGCCACAACCGGTGCATGCACTGTGCATGTAGGGACAATCTTGACTTGACCCGGCTAGGAAGTTCAACGGGTCGAGAATTATTCCTTGATTTGGATATCTTACGATCCACGCCAGGGCGCTTCAGTTGACTACTATCAGCTGATCATAGTTGTGAGATCGTCATGATTGTGATTATAGTGCAGACATCGATGCTATCGAGTCAGGACCGGAGGTCGCAATCGAAGAGTATATGATTGATTGACATACATTCTAAATGCGGAGGGCCTGGCCGTTAAGGTTGGGTGTTGCGGGTGCCTCAGGGTCCGTAGAGTGTGTCACTGAGGGTCTCCGAAATGATGAGCAAGTCGCTACCACTTCCGGTGCACGCTTTAGCGCCTTCTCGGAGGTCTAGAGCGTTCGACATACCCTTGATTTCGAGGCCTGTGGACACACTCGCGGCTACAGGCCCCATTGACGAACACCAGCAATTACCGCTGCCTGACGTCTGAACTTGACGATGATCTTGAGGTTGACGTAGAGAGACATGTCGCCAAGCACAGTAAACCTTCACACACTCGTATTGCCACGGGTTGAGAAGTTATTGGCAATGTTGACCACTGTCCTGGGTGCTGAATCAAATCAACTCCCTGTCCCTTACCCTTGCACGCATGGTTCTGAAGTTGTAAATTGTTCTCCCGGACGTGGGTGCAGGAGTGAACCCGATTTGTCGTGCAAATCGCATAGAGTTCGCCTTCATGCCTGTGATCTCAGACTTCCTGATGGAGATTTGAAACACATTTGCACTTGATCAGTGCTTCCGGGAAGGGAAAGGATAGGGGTGTGATGGACCGAGACAGATTTGCGAAATGCAGTTGATCATGATTTCTGATTCCAATTTTGCATTATCTGATCGACAGCGACGGTCAATCCTTCCATTTCTTCTTCGGGAGTTGTGCCTGCAAAGTTCATGCTGCAGCCAACATAAACGGGCCTTCTCATTCTCCTTGCAAGTATTTTGGCCATCCGAGTAGCGTAGTCTATGCTTGAGCCAGATGTCGACAACGCTGTGCTGATGACGTTGCGGTCGTTGATCATCTACAGCTAATTAGTGATCGCCATAGGCCCTGAAGCCCCAACGAAAATCAACTCTCAACGTACATCAGGCATTGCATAGACGAAACTGCCCATCGGCGGCAACGAGCTGTCGGATAGATCGAGATCTGTGGTTGTCAAGTGAATGATGTTGCAAGTGCCCAAGAAACTCAAGTGAGCATGGAACTTCAAGTGTGGATGTTTGGGTAAGGGAAAGGATATCTCGACAGGAGAAAATGAAGGCTCCATGGTGCAAAGGCATGCACACAGTACTGCAGTATCTGGCACCTTCCTCCGGATCAAGCGTGCATTGAACAGTAATGGCACGAAAAGATGAGTTGATGCAAGTGTGTACAGTGTTTGCGACTCGGTGTTTCTATGCAATCGCTGTTTGTTCTTGGCGCTGGTCGGCTATCTTGATTCTTGCCTCGAAAACCACAAACCATTTCTGCCACTTTTATATCTGATATCCCTACACCCGAAATTGTCAAACTACAATCACAATGACTGAAATGGCCGCTCAGGTCGGGGATGGGGAGGACAACAACGACGGACCAAATCCAGTGTTTGAGGAAAATGATGCTGCTGGCCCACTGCAAGATCCCCTGGAACGGCGTACAATCTTCGCTGCATTGGACTCTTTCTAGTAAGTGAAAAGAAGAAAAGACGTGGGTAAATCGAAAAACAGAGGGCAAGAGCAGCTAGGCGATGTCACTGTCAGATCTATCATGCCCAACAAACATGCTTCCACCACTACCTAACCTATCTGAATCCGTGATATCTATATCAAACCCACCACCCCAGCAAATGAACTAACACCAGCTAACCCAGCTCAACAGCCAGTATCGCAAAAATGCCCATTACAATACCACCCACCGTCGCCGTCAGAACCTCTACGCCCTCCCTTCCCGGCAATGGCAACTACTCGCCGACCCGCCCTTCTCCATCCTTGACACACTCACAGCAGTCGACGACGCCATCGACCACAACGCCGACTTGGCCGACGCCATCTTCAATCTGGGCATAACATCGCTCGGCCTTGACGAAACACCCGCCGCAGACTCACCTCTAAATTGGCACTCGCACGCCCAACCCAACGACATGTCTAAAGCGCACTCGACTATCCGCCAATTCTACCGCGACTGGTCTCACAAAGGCTTCATCCAGGAGGTGCGCCCTCTACTCGACATCATCTCGGAGGATCTGGACATCCACATGACCGGTCCCAGGAGCGACAGAAGGCTCAGCAACATCCTCCTTCCAGGCGCCGGTTTAGGCCGGATCCTTTTCGAACTATGTAGATGGGGCTGGAACATCACAGGCAACGAAATATCCTACCACCAACTCCTCGCCAGCAATTTCATACTCAATGCCACCACTAACCCCGATCAATATGAAATTTACCCCTTCGCAACCACATTTACCAACACCATCTCCCGCGAAAACCAGCTCGCACGGCACACCATCCCCGACACGCACCCGGCCCAAACCCTAGCTGAGCTCTCCTCGACCGGCCACCCCATAGGAGAAATGAACATGACAGCCGGCGACTTTGTGCTTTCATACTCCGGCCCCGACACAAGAGAATCTTTCGATGCCGTGATCTCAGTCTTCTTCATCGACACTGCACCCAATCTGTTCCGCTATATCGAGACAGTAAGAAATTGTCTCAAACCCAACGGTACATGGATCAACATCGGTCCTTTACTCTGGCATTTCGACGACCGCGTCCACGGCGGAAGTCACAACGAAGGGGACAGCAACTCCTCAGGAGGACGACAAAAAGCAGAGGTCGGGCAACAGACACAACAGTCACATTCCCATTCCAACAACACATCCTCCACGCCCACCGGAAGCTCCACATCAACGCACCAACAAACGGGAATGCTTGACAAGGAAGACCAAGGCATAGCCGAACCCGGCTCCTTCGAACTCTCCGACGAAGAAGTCACCCGACTCGTTTCCAAACTCGGCTTTGAAATTCTCAAGCACGAAATCCTCGACAACAATGGCGCTGGGTTCGGATATATGCAAGACCCTTCAAGTCTCCTGCAAAACCGCTACAAGTGTAGTCACTGGGTCGCCAGGAAACTATAATACCACCCTAAAAAGGGTAACCACAGTCAGGAAAAGGCACTCAGAGTGAGTCATCAGTGCATGAAAAATTGAAAACCCTCAACAGTAGCGGCAACTGCTGGGGCTATGTTTATGGCTACATGCAAGATCCTGCCGGCCTATTCACAATTCTACGAATGGCTACAAACCTTCCCTTAGTCGCTGGATGCCTGGGAGATCTTGACTTGACTACATCCCCTGACAATGCGATCCCCTTCAACCGGGCTTCGCAAGTGCTCAAAGCCCGCACGCCAGTACTCGACACGGCTTTTGAAACGGACCTAAATCGCTGATCCAGATCTTACGAGCCGTGGCTGACTGTTCCCAGTCAAGCAAGGCTCAACCGCAATGCAATTGCTACCAAGCTTGCCATGTGCCAGCCGCCTTCAGATGTCGAACAGCTTTGCTTGTGGGGATGGCTGGACAATCCGTCGAATGCTTGAGATATCCAACAATGTTGCTTGTCCGTGGGCTAGACCATCCCTTGAGTTGAATGCTCGTGTCCGCTGCTCCAGCCCTGCAGGCTACATGCACGATCCTGCTAGGCCAGTCCGCTGCAGATGTAGTGTACAGTACCAGAGCACGGTATTGTCCAGAAGATGGTGACAACATGGGATCTATAGTAGCGTTGCATCTTGAAGGGGTTGTGACAAGAGAAATGGAATCAGATCGATCGCTCCACTTGTGGACAAGCTGCTCAAGAGGCCATGAACATACTGTGATATCCTCCCTTGTACTCAAACAAGTACATTTGCTCGCAGAGTATCTTCCACCTTTCTTCCGCTCTCGTCCCAAACATTCATCGCTAATAGGACTTCAATTCTTCAGTGATCAAATTGGCCCATTAAAATAAGCCTCTCATGTCCCCAGCATTCCGTGTACCTTCTTGCAACACTCTCATTTTTACACCCATCTCCTCAGCCTACCTCCCTCATTAGTTCGACATCCAGTACTGATATCCCATCATTCACAATCAAATCCATGGACCCAGTGACCGTGGTGGAATCGAAGTTTATAGTATGATTACTGCCGTGACATCCATTGCTTTAGGATCTCACCACCACAAAAGTGAACCCGCATGCATTTTTAAAGAACCTCTACCAACATTCGCTCCGACGCTGTTGCAGGCAAAATAGAATCCAAGTCATTTTCAAGAGAGAGGTGTGCCACCTGCATCCCGCTCCCAACTCTCGAAGTCGTGCGCTGTTCCGGCCCGGCCTCTTGTAAACCACCATCGTGATCAATCATCTGAATCTGGCCGAACATCGTCCCATGACCTCTCCTTGGCAAACCAATTCGGCGTTGAATTCTGAGCCGTCCAGTGTCAGGTAGATATCGAAGTAAACGCGGTAAAAGGTTCCTTGTGGCGTGTCCATTCGTTCAAAATCCTTTTCGAGATTCTTTCTGGACAGGTCTGAAGTGAGTGTGACGACCTCCTTGATTCGAGGATCTTTTGTGTATTCAGGGCTGAGGTATCTTGTTAGCAAACTCTCAAAAACGCGCGGTTGTCGTCCGACTCACCAAACATCCTCATCACAAGCATACAAAATATCCTCATACATCAAGGTGGCTCCTGGCGCAACTTGCCTGAAGAAGGAGACCTTGACGGGCTCACCAATCTTGACCCTTTCGCCCTTCTGGACGAAAATCTGTCGAGTATACTTACATCGATCTTTGCCGTCGAGACTGGGTACACGGTATTGTTCTGGATGATAACCCTCCTTGAAAGGTTGTAATGTTGCCATAAGGTAGTGTCGTCGTGCCACACGTGAAGTGATGACTCTTTCCGTGATTCCTGCTGTCACAGCACCCTTGACGATAGCAGCGACTGAGTCCATGGGCCGAACGACCTTGGACTGGAATTGTGGGGGCACATGCAACTTGATCTGCTGGAAAAGGTATTCGGACGCACCAAACCCACCCACCACAAGCACGTTCTGTAACGATCTGTTCTGTGCTTGAATGGCGATGATCTGATTGCGTACGAGTTCGAGAATGCGATTGACGACAGGCTCGAAGCACTGGAGGATTTCTTCGTTGGTAAAGGTCATGTATCCTTCTTCGATGCCAGCTTCGGGGAACTCTGCCTCGATGCCAACATCCACGGCCCATTTTTGCCCATTGTTGCGGAAATCGGCCTTGATTCGATTCTCAAAATCCATGATGCATTTGGCATAAACTCTGCCCGCCGTCTTTGAACCATCCGGCAGCTTCATTTTCCTGATCTTGGCGCGTAGGATGTTGGAAAAATTCCGGTTGAGAGCTGTTGAACCACAGGAGTCACCGCTTCCAGCTGTGCATTCCGCCACGGTAAAAGGAGTTTCTTCTTCGACTTCGTAGGCGATCAGATCGACAGTACCACCACCACAATCGACGATCAGGACAGCGTCATGGATCTTGAGGTTGAGGAGACCAGTTTTGGAACAGAACATGGCTGCGGCTTCAGGTTCGGTAATGAGAGTGAGTCTGTTGTCGTTTTCGTCGCGGATGAAACCAGCTTGGATGGCGGCTGCTCTTGTCGCAGCTTTGCCCGCATCATTCCAGATGGCAGGTACGGTCAAGAAGTATCGGATGTTGCGCTCTTCTCGATTGAACACCTCGCCCAGCGTCTTTTGCAATTGGACGCGCATGGCTTGTCGAAGTTTGAAGAGGTAATCGGCGGCGACATCGATCTCGGATTTTCCAGGAGGAAGAGGAGGAAGGTTGATGGGATCTATGTAGGTGTTGCCGGAGAGCATCAGTTGCAGCTTGAACCATTCCACCTTTTGCACACCTGGCTTAGGGTAGCCAGTGGGAGCGAGGGCATCGGCGATGTCTGGGCCCCAGCCCACCACTTTCTGGTATTGATCGTAGTAAAGAACTGTTGGGATCTATGGATGATCAGTCGCTGGCTCTGGGGGGACGACCGTATCTGTGACATACCTTTTGTTTAGTTTGGTTGCCTGCGCCAGGCCATTCTGTTATTATATCCTCCTTTGCTTCTGTATTTGTTGCGAAGGCGAAAGCGACACCCGAAAACGTTGTTCCCTGATCCATGAATTAGTATGGTGGAGTTCTCATAGTGTATGGAATGTGCCATCTTACAAAGTCGATGCCGACGATAAGCTGAGCCTTACTCCGGGCACCGCCCTCTACTTCGGCTGGACGACCAGGAGCGTATTGTTGTGTATGTTGCATGCCCGGCTGAGCACCCATCTGCTGATTATATGCACCTCCATATCCCGCCGGTTGTGGCGGGCCTAGCTGAGGATTTCCACCAACGTAGCTCTGTCTGGTATCAATGGGAGGTGGGTGGTGCGCCATCTGGTTTGGGGGCGGGGGCATAGGCGACTGAGGACGACCTTGGGCGCTGTTGAATGAATAGCTAGGTGGCCTGCCAGGGGCACCTTGCTGATTCATAGATGGAGGGAGACTCGTCTGAGAGGAATTGGGAGGAGGCGGCGTGGTGGCAGCGGTGGAGATGGAGCCGTTGGGTGAAGCGACCGAGGTGGTTTGGATGTTGGCACTACTCTTTCGCTTGGAACCGAATCCTAGACTCTTCAAGCGAGAGGTCATGACATCGACAAGAGGATGCGAAAGTTGTTGAAAAGGAAGAGTTGGAGAGGGAGTCGGACTTGTAGCGCTGGGGAGCGGGCGTTGCAGTCTGGCTGAAGGAAGGAGGGAATGCGAAGGTCAGGTTCAGGTGCTGCGTGAATTGCCAGCCGTGCGGGTTGGAGAAAGAGAGGACACTGGCACAGGCTTAGGCTAAGGCCTGGAGACTGCCGTAAACTGTATTGTTACCAAGTACGAATACCGGATTTATTAGACCCAGTCCCAGTCCTTAGGGCTATTAGGCTGACCCGTCAGCGTGGGCAAGCTCAAGATCGCAAGTCCGTATGTTGATTTTAATCGACTGCTGCTTTCGGCGGGTGATGCTCCTTGTATGTGAGGGTCGGAACCCGTTAGAATTGAGAGAATAATTCCTCAAATGTGAAGGGTCAAGCTATTGAACAATGAACAAAGAAGGCCTCCAGCTCAAGTGTCTGGGCATCGAAAAAGTGCAGTGGCCAAGGATTCTATCAAGGGCGGGCGTGTATTGGTCTTGACCTGTCTTACAGCTAGAGGTGGAATTCTCATTTGGGGGCCGAATTAACAGGACTACTGCTATCTTCCTTCCTCTCTTGCTCTCTCTGATAATATGGTTATTTACTTATTGATGAACAATGTACAGTCGAAGGGCGTTGACCAGAATCATCGATCTAACCGGGCGTCTACTCGCCATCACGACCACAGCATTTTCGTCGATGTCATGAGTACACATCCCCGCCCCAGCACGCATACCACAGTCCAACCCACATTTTGCAGGGGCCGGGCACGTTCTTGACAATCATTATCTAGTAAACTGTAAGGCTGACGGTGGCCACGGAGTAATGCACCGATGTGCGATGCATCCAGGCAGTAACTTATTATTCTTTGAGAGCTTCCCTTATCCATGTTACTACCCCGCCAACTCGCTCTGATGTCCTGATTTCAGCCTGATCCATGTCGCCATATACCTGTTGACCACGAAATATGGCGCAACCGTCGATTACCCTCAAACAAGTTTTATGGAAAAGAGTTCCGAGCATTTCGACACTCACGGCACATTGACGATTGAACACTTGGGGCCGTGGCGCGCGGCTGAGCTGCCGGGAGCCGATGAGACATAGCTTCTCCATAGCTGTCTTGGGGTCAAATCCACCACTACAAGAAATATCTGATACTGAAAGCATTTTCATTGTGTCAGACTAACAGTGCTACATCACAGTTCATCTTTGACAGAACTCTTTGTCGCCGTCGCCGATGCCGCTGGCGTGCTCGTCGAACCACCTGCCGACGAACCAGCACTATCACTCGTGCCACTCGTAGCCTTGCTCTTCTTAGCCTTGCCCTTGCCCTTCTTACTACCACCCTTTGCCTTCTTGGGCAGATCCTGGAACTTGATAGTCTTCAGTATCATATCTTGCACCACCTTCTGCAACTCTTTCCCTCTGGTCTCCAGCTCAGACACCGAAAACACCGGCTCATCAGAGGGGCCAAGTTTATCCTGTAGAGCCATCTTCTCCTCCAGCCACGCTTTCGCCTTCTCGTAATTCGTAGTCAGCAAGGAAAGATCTTCCTTCGTATACTCATAAGGCTTGGGTCCCGACTCTTCCGTCTCTGCGGCTGCCTCTGGCGTCGACGCGCTACCACCGCCGTAAGGGTCGTCGTCCAAGTCATCGGCATCGGCTGCAGACAATGAACTGCCAGTCACGCTCGACGCCACCGACGACGCCGCTGAACTGACACTCGAAGCCGCATCCTCGACTGCCTTTTTGATGTTACCTTCGACCATCTGGATCATTCCAGTCAGATTCTCGATCTGCTCTTGCAAAGCTTTGACAGCATCCGGTCGCTTAGCAGCCTCGTCCTTCCGCTTCAGGACAGGATTGACCAAGCTTTGTAAGCCCTTCAGTTTGTCCTTGAAGTCCTGCAGACTGGCGTCAAGTCCGTCGCCGTACAACCACTCCGAGACACTGCTGAGCTGTTTCTCCAGCTCCTTTCGTACAGACTCACTCGACGCACCGATGAAGGATTGGTCCTCAAGATAGTCACGTGCTCTATACGTGAAGGCTTCAAGCGTGTTCAGAGCTTCTGCTCGAAGCACGGAATTCTGATCACTAGTGTCAAATTGAGTCAATCTCTGTCGTATCTTTGGCAAGGCCTGAGCTGGTGGCGCGTTCAGGCCCACAACGTTCGACTTCAATGCGAGAGGTATGGTAACGACCGACGGAGTGGCCTTTCCAGATGTTGCAGACTTGCTGGCAGACGAGGACGCCGATGCCGATGATGCATCTGCGGGTGTGGCGGACGCCTCAGATACGGTAGATCCCGAACTCGTGGGGTCGGACGCAGGCAAGGGAGTCAGGGATGCAGAGCTATCCTCGCTTGCGTCTTCATCATCGAGTACCTTTTGGCTGTCGTCCTTGTTTGACCCAAAACCGAACAACCCCTTCACATTGTCCATTACAGACCCTGACTTGGTGCCGTTAGCCTCGCAGCTGACGCTTCCTGCCAGCACTTCTGGCAGTCCATTGCTTGGACTGAGTCGGATGTTAAAGACAGTGCTGATATTGGCAGCTGTGCAGCCATGCTTGTCTTTGAGTTGAGCTGTCGACTTGGTCAGATTTGTTGCTTCGACCTCCAGGACCGGAAGATCCTTTTCATTGACCCCCTGGACAAATCCTAGCTTAACGTCCTCAAGCACCTTGATGGGGACTTGTTTCTCAGTGCCCACCAGGGACGTTGGGGTGAACAGCTTTTGGGACTTCTCTTTGCTATCGTGCGTCCATTTGAGGGTGTACGTCGATCCAGAGATATCCGTATCACGAATGTCCTTTACTCTGAAGCTAGGACTGAGAGATGCTGCTTTGAACCCGGCTCCCATCACAGCAGCCTCGTCCGCGTTGACGTTGGATTTGAGCTTGCTGGTCCCGCCAGTGGCCTTCTCAAGCTGCTTTTGCACAAAAGGGGTCCTCACTGCTCCTCCATGTAAGATAATCGAGTCGATGTCGTCAAGCGTGAGACCCGCAGAATCCAGTGCTGCAGATACCGGTGATCCAACCCGCGCAGCGTGATCTGTTGCTAGTTCTTCAAACTTTTCTCTAGTGAGACTGTACTTGAAAGTGATGTCCTCATCATACAGGCCCTCAAACGTGGCTGAAGAGACCGCATTCGCGCTAAGAAGTTGTCTCATGCGCTCAGCTTCTTTCCAAATCCTGTTCATCGTCTTTCCATTGGCGCGAATTTGGGCAGTGTCTAGGCCGAACTTCTGGACCTTAGGACTCTCGAGGAATTGACTGACGATATCGGCGACAATGACATCGTTGAGTGAGTCGCCTCCCAGAGTCGTGTCAAATCCTGTTCCAAGCACAATAACCTCCTGGATAGTTTGGTTGCGTTTTGCGTAGCCCTTGACCGTCCTGCCCTGGAATTTGAGCACCGTCGCTGTCGTCGATCCAGCACCCATGTCATAAACAAGGTGGTGCTCAGGCTTTCCTCCTTCAGAGACACTGTCAAACGTGCGGTGCGTGGCATAATTGAGTCCAACAGCCAGCCCATCGCTGATCAGGCCTAGCACTCTTATGCCCGCCAGATCCGCCGCCAACTCGATTGCTCGCTTCTCTTCGGCCGTGTAAAAAGCAGGGTATGTGATGACCACGTCGGTAATAAATGTACCCTTGGGGACCATAGTCTCTGCGTTGCCACGGATGTTCTTTAATTCCATTGCCAGCAGCTCTTCCACCATGAACACTTCATCTCTCTTGCCAAAGCTGTGGCTCTTGAAGCCCACCGTCGTTGCAGCGTCAGATCTCGGTACTGGCTGTATATCCAGCCCTGGATATCGTGCGGAATAGGTTGTGACGGCATCGGAAGACGACTCCACGCCTAGTAGACTCTTCAGGTTCGGATAGACATCGGTGGGGAATCGAGCAGACAGAGCGACAGCATCTCCGCCGTATAACCGTTCGGGGAAGACTTCAGCGTTATTTACGTGCAATCTAGCTGGCTTGAACGCAAGTGTTGCCGCTTCCCTTCTCTTTGAGTCCTTGGACAGCACAATATCGATTGGGCTACCGGGCTTCGCAACCGCAGCTTTGAAGTACTCGGTGCCCAAATCAATTCCTAGAACAGCGGAGGCCGCATGTGCATTGGTCGAAAATAACAGGAGGACGAAAAGCAGCAGCGCAGAGAGGCAGGGGAGTTTCCGTCGTCCCGGTGGTGCCATGTTGTGAGTGTGAGATTGATGCGAGTCTCGGTAGACAATTCAGGACAAGAAGGCAGGCGTTTCGGATAGGAAGGGCATCTCCAATACAAAGCACGAACAGGGATCTGGGAGACGAGGTATTTAGGTAGACATTAAAAACTGTGGATGGACAACAGTGTTCTTTTGTGCATCATCTTCACCTTCTTGACAAGTTGGTCACTTCAACGAATACGAGTCATTTTGGCTGTCATGCAGTTCCACATGACTCGGTGCACCACCTAGTTCAAACGACATCTGTATCCGACCATCGACAGTCACTCTTCTCGTTGCTTGGTCTCATAACATATCCGGGTCAACATCAATCTCAGCTCTATGCAACGCTTAGAGCGTTGGAAGATCAAGAATGGAGAAAGGACAAATGAGAACAAAAATGATCATAATCATGATTCTGGATATGAATATTTTTTTAGCTTTTTGAATTGCTATTAACAATATATGAATTCTCATCAACACGGATTACTGCATGCGCCCGGGGTATCCAATGGCGCCCTGTTCAGCAAGCCCTCCCGTGCCCCTTCACACATTCACCACTCTATGTATTATGCTAATGCCGTATTTTTTGGTTATCGTAGAGATCGTCTGCTCGCGCACAATAGGCCGAGACTTTCGTAGTCGTAATAAGTGTTCGTTCCCAAAATGAATGGGCAACGACATGTGAGAAGCGAAAATTGTGCACCAAGCCGCTCGATGGCACGCTTAGACCATGGCGACAAGGGCAACAAGACCACCGAGCAGGGCAACGGCGGGCTTGTTGTTGCTGCTGGCAGCGCCAGTGTAAGTGGCAACTGCTGAAGCGCTGGTGGAGGTCCACGAGGCGACGCTGACGGATGAGGCCTCGACAGAGCTGGCGCTGGAGACAGCAGCAGCGGTGGTGGAGGCAACTGCGGCAGCAGAAGAGGTGGTCCACTCAACCCAGGCGGACTCGGTGCTGGAGCTGACAGCGGCAACAGGGGTGGTAGCCGTGGTGCTAACAACAGCCACTGGGGTAGTAGTGGTGGAAGCAACCATGGCAGAAGAGGCGGCGGTGGTGGTCCACTCAACCCAAGCAGACTCCGAGCTGGAGCTTACAGCGGCAACAGGGGTGGTAGCCTTGGTGGTGCTGACGACAGCCACTGGGGTGGTAGTGGTGGTGGTAGCGACCTTGACGGGGGTAGTGGTCGAGGTCCAGGCTTCCCACTCAGCGGAGGTGGTGCTGACAACAGCCACAGGTTTGGTGGTGGTGGTGGTGGCAACCTTGACGGGGGTGGTCGTCGAGGTCCAGGCTTCCCACTCAGCGGAGGTGGTGCTGACAACAGCCACAGGTTTGGTAGTGGTGGTGGTGGCAACCTTGACGGGGGTGGTCGTCGAGGTCCAGGCTTCCCACTCAGCGGAGGTGGTGCTGACAACAGCCACAGGTTTGGTGGTGGTGGTGGTGGCAACCTTGACGGGGGTGGTCGTCGAGGTCCAGGCTTCCCACTCAGCGGAGGTGGTGCTGACAACAGCCACAGGTTTGGTGGTGGTGGTGGTGGCAACCTTGACGGGGGTGGTGGTTGAGGTCCAGGCTTCCCACTCAGCGGAAGTGGTGGTGGTGGTCTTCTTGGCCGCGGTGGTGGTCGAAGTCCACTCCTCCCACTCAGCAGAGGTAGTGGTAGTGGTCTTCTTGGGGGTAGTGGTGGTAGTAGTGGTCCAGGCTTCCCACTCAGGAGTAGTGGTGGTAGTGGCCTTGGTGGTGGTCGAAGTCCACTCCTCCCACTCAGCAGAGGTGGTGGTGGTGGTCTTCTTGGGGGTGGTAGTGGTGGTCGAAGTCCACTCCTCCCACTCAGCAGAGGTGGTGGTGGTGGTAGGCTTCGCGGTGGTAGTTGAGGTCCATGCTTCCCACTCAGCAGAGGTAGTGGTGGTGGTGGTAGGCTTGGTGGTAGTAGAAGTGGTAGAGGTCCAGGCTTCCCACTCAGGGGTAGTAGTGGTGGTAGTGGTAGTAGGCTTGGTAGTGGTGGTGGTGGTAGAGGTCCACGCTTCCCATTCAGGAGTGGTGGTAGTGGTAGTAGTGGTAGTGGTAGGCTTGGTGGTGGTGGTGGTGGTAGTGGTAGTAGTGGTGGTGGAGGTGGTAGAGGTGGTGGTTGAAGTCCACTCCTCCCATGAGGATTGTCTCTTAGCGACACCGGCGAGGGCGCTGCTGGCCAAGGCCAAAAGGATGACGGATGATTTAACCATTTTGTATTATGTACAGGTTTTGCTAGTACGGTGATGTGTGATGAGAGTGATGCTTCCGTGTACTGAAGGAGAAACGAATGTAGCAGGAGCCTTAGCGAAGGAGCTCTTTTGCGATAACGACTGGTTTGTGGTGGAAGAGGAATAGAAGAGAGAGGAAAGCATGGGATGCAGGTTTTATGTACCTTGTTGAGTAGTGTGTGTGGGTGTCGCCATTTGGGAGCCAGAATGCAAAGACCTACACAGTAGCATGCTGGGATGGTCGTCGAGCATCCAACCCTACCGGGGGGTCCCGTTTTTTCCTTGCCGACATGATTCGATAGCCTCAACTAGTTAGCTATACCCAATCCACTTGGTTGCAGGAAGCTGTTGTGGCGTGAGAAGAACCGACAGGCGGTGCCTGAACTCAGCCTATGCATTTCGTCATCAGATGTGGAGAGCCATGCAGGTACTGGATCCTGCCTGCAGCTGCTTGCAGGACCAAAATCCCCGTGGTATCCATAGGCAGCTTGGGCACATGGGTTCCAACTTCCCGGAAATGTGTTTTGGAAATCTCAATAGTCGGATCATTGTGAACTTTTGCTGCGCCTTCAGCAATAGATCATCAATATTGGGATATCGAAGTTACAACCGAATCCAACAGATGTCAATGGTAGAGGGCACGTGCTGGCAGAAGCAGTTACGCTACCATTCTGCACTAGACACCGAAAGCTTCTGTCGCTAGACTTTTCTGCTGAGTCGATCTTGGCCCTTGGGGTTGCTTTTTTCGCATTGAAAGTTCACTATGTCCCATTTCTCATAGGTCCAGAAGCTTCACCGCTGGGGCACGCTATTGACGGTCTAATCGTTTAGACTCTGGAGTCAAGTGTCAACGTCGTGCCAATGTCCAAGTGCCGCCCATCGGCGCGAACCTCCACAACTTCGATAGGCTGCTTAAACCGCCGATTGGCGTGATAGAAATGCGATTGGCATACGCTTGCATGGTTGTTCAGCCAACTATTCCCGTCTTCGGTTGCTCTGGTGGACTTCTGGACCTGCAACTAGTCATCTAGTCCAGCTTGTCTCTCCCACTTGACGAGCGCCTTTTTTTCCCTCCGGCTTTTTGCAAGGCTGATCGGAACGACAAAAGTCTCATGGCGTATAAGTCCGTACTATGGTGGAACTAGAAGGTTCGCTTGGTGGCGGCCATGCGCATTGTTCACCAGAGCAACCGGGGTTTCGGCCCATACTGACACTAGAGGCTCACAATACTCATTGAATGACTGAATTGACAGGTTGAGGATCTACCGCCCGGGCCTCCCGGGGAGCTTCACTGCTGCTATTTCTGGGTTGTCTTGGACGCTTTGAACCAGTCTCGAAGGCAGCTGCCATATTTCCTAATAGGCTATTCCCGTCTGATGGGTGAAGCTCGGGCCTCTCTATTGTGAATTTATTGTCTTTTCGTCAAGCTTACGAGTATTGCGATCTGCTGATTATTGGTCGACGCTTCCTGCATATAACAATTCTCCGTACGGGAAGCCTACGAGTGACGCCGGGCGGGATCCCTTGCAGGCTGCAAAGGTATTCGACTCGGTAGTCCTCGAACCGGGTGGCTGGTCGAAAGCTTTCTGGTGGATGGAGAAGAGCTTTTCCTGCAACGAGAATAACACCCGACGCACCCGTTGCGACCTCAAGAAAGAGTTTACGAGAGTTTACGAGAGTTCCCTCATACCAACACAAATCGTCGTCGAATCAAGAAGTGGTGCCTTGTTCTCCATGTGTGTAAGACATTGCGCTAAGCTAAGACATGCATAAAAATCCGGGTTTTGGAGGGGCCCTGCGCCAAGGTCCCTCGACCAGTGACGACTTGGGCGCAAACTTTTTGCCTTTCACAGTCGCATCGACTTGCGTAGAATGGTGGGCTAGGATGTTTCTACCGCTGCAGACTGCTGCTTCATGCTGCGGGTGATTGACCAGGGTTCCGACAATTGGAATTTTTTCAGTTTGCATGCTTTTTTCCGTTGTTTGTTGTTGATGCCTCCCCCGAGTGGGGTTGCAGTTGCAGGGTGCTCTTTGACATGGAGATCATGGAGTACCAAGGCGAGCAGCAACAAATGCAACAACTAGAAACGTGGTGGAAGGCGAGGCCTTAAAAACAGAACGCTGTACACCGGTCACTGGTCCACCGGCGACTTCTGATGTGGGTGCGAGTGTCTTTCCTTACTGTCGTACGAGGACTGCCGCGTAGATGTATCGTGCCTCGTCATTCATCGTCGTAATCATCGACATCAGAGTCCCAGCCATTGCCATAGTGACTCGATATCTGGGTAAGCTCATTGTAATGATTTTCTCTTTCGGTCAGTGGCATCATACGCATCGTGGTGTCCCTCAACTGGAGAGCTCTGTACTTCATCGCCGAGCTGCTGACCAGGGCTGCGGAGAAATCCAGTCCATCCTTGCCCAGCCGGGTCGCTTCGACAAGGTCGTGTGGGAAAGTATCCAGTAGAGGAAACCTAAGGTCGGACTGAAATCTGCGCCCAGTCAACAAAAGACCTCACCATACAAAATAATAGTCAAGCTTTTTGAATGCCCAAGGATTTGACTTTTTTCCTTCTCATTGTCCCAATCGGGCAGTAGAGCTTCGGAACAAACAAGTGCGAATAGAACATCAAGGGTAAGGCGTGCTAGACTCACCTTTCAACCACACTTTCCTCGTTCAGTCTTCGTTGAAGTCGCTCCTCTGGGGTCAGACTTGGCGATAAGTTGTCGTAGCCTGCACCACGCTCGCTTTCCACTTTGGCGAAGATGTGGAGAGACTTTTTGGCTGCATGACTTTCGCCATCCACCCCAGGCATGTACGTGATATCAAATCGCGATGGTTCTGGCTGCAAATCCGAGGCTTCATCCTGTCCACTGGCCATCCTCCCATTTGGTTCACGAATTGCGCCATTCGTATGACCGTTGGTTTGCGATGTCAGGTGCCCGGCACTCGCTTGCAATTCGAACAGGTTTTGCCTACCGCTAGTATTCAGCGTGTCTTCCAACAAGCTTAGCAAGCTTCGTTTGTGCGCGTCAGGTCGCAACCTTGTCGGCAGAGTAATGGTTTCAAGACCTGCGCAGAGTAACGCCGAGGTCCTCCAAGCAGTACCATTCAATAAGTTGATATACTGAGGTAAGCGCGATGGTGGTGCAGCAAGCCGTATGTACGCCGACGCTTGCTGACTAATCGCTCGCAACGATTGCGCCGAGTTACATGCTCTCGCCAGACGCCGTTCTCTGGTGACCGTCGTACGATCCTCGAGTCCCCAGACCCAAATGCTTGTCTTGCCATATTCGTCTCGGAGGTTGTCGAGATATTTCGCTGCAAAGCCACCCCAGGCGTCGTCAACCCCACTGAAAAGCTGAAAGCCTTGCATATGGTCGCATTCTTCGGCAAAGGTTCTGATGTCTCTGTCAAGAAGATCGAACTCCCTGTCAAGATTCTGGAACAATTCTTCACCCGCGGACCAGTCGTTGAAAGGCATGAGTTGCGAATTCAGTTCATATTCGTTCAACTGGACGATGGATTTGGGATGGTAGAAGACTCGATTGAAATCGGACCAGAATCTCACATCCGGGTCGTGCAGCTGGCTGGTAGGAAGACCCTGCTCGAGCCTTCTCTGGTAATCTGTCGGTGCGATGGGCGGTTCATGCTGTCTCGCAAGCGTGCCATCCCAGAGCCCGTGTACGGGGGCTGTTTCTCCGCGGTCTTCATAGAGGGCGTTGAATTTCCGCAGGGTACCAAACCCTCCCTTGAGATCGTATATGACCGTTCGTGGTGTGAATGTTTCGTGTCCGTCCGCACCTATACCCGGCCGGAAGTGCACATCGTGGTCAACTACCGACTCTTCATTCTCTGAGTACGTGAAGTAGGACTCCTGCGTATTCCAGAAATGAGTTGCAAGGTAATTACTCTTCTGACCGCATTGGACCGTCACAATCTCGTGCATTTTGTACAGCCATGGATTTTACCAGGAGTTGCTTGATATGATTCGGATTGAGTGTTTGATGATGGTTGTTTCGAGGTGACGTCCGATATTATGTCCGTCATTCACACGAATAAATCCGCTGCAACCGCTTGGCGGAAACAGTATTGACTGGTCTGGCGTGTCTGGCTCCAAATAAAAACGTGTGGTATGCATCGACCAGACAATGTACGACTGTTCAGTCAAGCAAGTTGATGGGTCAGGGTGTCTCATTCGACCTCTGTTACACCGATACAATATCTACGATCTCCGCCTGGGCTGCCGGCGCACTTCATTGAACCATGCTTTTTACAAGCTCCGTCATGACTAGACATACACGCCTCGTCTCACCATTACTCTGCATAGGCACGATATGTAGCCATCTCGTCCTTCGCGCTGATCTCGACCTTAACCCCCTGACCAATGAAGTAAATACTTCCCTCCTTCAGCGGGTACTCCTGTCCCTGCGAGGCGAGCGTCCCGCTTCCATTCGTGACAATCAAAGTACTCGGACCATTAACCGGCTTGACCGTCTCCTTCTCCCCGCCCTTCAACTCCGTCACAAGCATGTTGAACTCACTCATCGGCGGCTTGAATTCGGTCGTTTTGCCATTGCCGCTCTTCTCACTCTTCTCTTTCTTCAGAATCGGCTCTTGCGGATCATGCTGCTTGAATGTGAGTGCCTTGGCGAACAGATCGACCGAATCGCGATCCGCGCGAGGACAAAAGCCCGTGTTGAGCACGTTGTTGGATCGAGCCATACACTCGACAATGTCACCCGAAAGGTACGCATGGATGCCGTCGGCAGGGATGTAAATTGATTCACCGGCGTTGAGAACCAGGAAATTCATGCACACTAGGGCCACAAGGTTACCGTTGTCTTCTATGCCATACTGCTTCTCCACGCGAGGAATCAGATCGAGAATGTAGGCTTGTTTGCCCAGTTTGTCTTTGGATTGTGATTGAAGACCCTTGAGAGTGGAGGCTACCGTATCCTCGTCGGCTTTGAGCAGGTCGACACAGAGCTGGCGTAATGCATCATCGTCCAGTTTGCCGCTCGGCTTGAACTTCTTCAATGGCTCCAACTCCAGTAGCTGCCCAATGTCACTCAGTGGTTTGAAGCCCACAAAGGCCTCGAACTTTCCCAGAGCCAGTGCAATCTCAGGTTTGTGATTCGGGTCTGTGAATTGATCGGGGTTCTCCTTGTGCAGTTTCTTCGACAACTCGATATCCGGATGAATCTGGAGTGGTAGAGCTTTGGCGATGGAGAGGATCTTAGGCAAGAAAGGAAGATCGGCACCATATTTGTCGAGGACAGTCTTTCCAATGAGCGATTCCTTGTTGGCGTTGAGAATGTCTTGGAGGTTTTCGCCAGTCTTCATAGAGTAAGATGGTAAATCGGGGTATGTCCCGAACCACATCTCCGAATAGTACTTGTCATCTTCCAATTTGAAGTCTGGATTGGTGTTTGCAGCGAGCCGGGCTGCTAACGACTCTTTGCCTTTCTTCCCCCACGGGTACTGATTGCAGTCACACTTGAGTTGGATGATCGATTCCGACATTTTGACGATTCACAAGGAGAGGAATGGATATGGGTTCGCAGTAAGCACAGCAGAGGCAGGACGCAAACGAGATATATTTGTCTACTCTCACGCGGTCCACCAAAAATTCGTAGTTTTCATGATGTATGAAGAATCTCCTATGATGTCAGTAACAATGCCGTCACTTTCACCTATCTGAACGGAATCTCAGCCCGGCATGATACCAAGCAAAGTCATTGTGTCCCCGGACCACGCGGAGTACCTTGAAAGGCCACTGTCCCTACATTTCATTAGGTGTTGGTGCTTGTACGGGTTAGAGCTGATACTACTATGAACCTGTTTACGAGAATGGTGGCGGCCGGGAGCTTGAAGTAGATCCGGAACTGAGCCGAAAAGTGGAGTTCACCTTGTCCATCAAAAACCGTGTTGTGGTCATTACTTCTAGAAATGTATTGTTGAAGAACAAGCTTCGGATATGGAAGATCTCGAATGTAGAATACATATTTTTATTTTGTTCAGAATGATCTGCTGACATGCGGTCCTTACAGTACTTTGGGACAATGGTTCGCAAAAAGGTAGGGCTTACCATCTCCCTCTCCAGCTCTTCTCCCACGCATTCTCCTCGTCCTGTGCCCTTTCCAGCGCCCGTCTCCACTCCCGTTCCATTCGTCTGGCGAGCTCATCCGGCCTCTCTTGAGGGCTTGTGGCGGTCGGACTTTCGCAGCCTCGCAGGCCGATGAACCGGCCAAAGCGCCGTCTCTTAGTCTCCAGATCCACGTTGTGACTTGATGGAGTGGAGTCGTTGTCGAGCACAACATTCCTGTACTCGTGCGATGGGTGCAAAGATGTCCACGCCGGAATCCAAGCTGGGTACATAAATGTCTCGTCGAGCGGCGGGTCGACCTGGTGGTACCATCTTGCCAGACTGTCGAGTTGGTCGTGTGTCAGGAGGTGGTATTGCAGGAGTGTCGTGGGGAACTGTGGGTGTGGGAGACCATTGGACACGGATATCAGTGGGACGAGCGGTGCGCGGAGGTGCTGTAGACTGTTTGTGTATTGGGCACGGGTGCGTAGGGTGGCGGGCGACAGCGTGGTGACGTGATATTTTGTGCGCGGCTTCTTGCGGATGGGTGAGCGCCTTGTGAGGATTGGGGTTGGGGCGTGAGGTCTCATCATGCGCCTTTGAGAGGGCGATGGGGAGGTGGGTGACCAGTTCATCTTGGTTGTCAATGGCGTCGATGCAATGTGAGTATGGGCTTTTTCTTCGCTGATGGGCGCCATTGATTGGGAGTTGAGATCTGGGTAGGCTACACTTGTGTTGACGCGCAGAGGTAGAGTGAGAAGGGGGCTGTGCATAGCCATTCTGCTTTGGCGGCCGGCACCGGGCTCAGAGGTGAGGCTCTGAAAGTAGGCTCGTTCTGGCGTGCGGAGATGGTACTTTGGCGAGTTCGGCATAAATGATGGCTGTGCTGGAGATGCGACTGGCGTGGTGAGGCTGTTTCGCCGACAATTTGATAGATTGGAAGACGTCGGCAGCCATCGCTGCTCACACAATGGACTTCTCATGACTTGATCTGCCTGTTGCGGAGAGAACATGGTCATTACAGGAGACAGCGCCGCTGAGCCAGGTTCCACGGCTGTAGAGCGAGGTGAACGTGGCGACGGCAGCGGAAAGCCTGGAGAGGTGGGGGTTGGTGGGATCATCTTGTATCTCACTTTTGATGACGATGCTCAGAATGTCTTCTTCTCAAGCAAGCTAGCTGAAGTTAAGCTGGTTCGAGCAAGACCGCGAGATTGAACGCAAGCAAGGCTGTGATGAAAAGGACTCTGACACAGAGGAACAAGAGGAATGGGGTGGTGATGGGATTTTGAACGTGCTCAAAGACATCGATAGGGTTTGAACTGCAACCTGGAGACAATGCGATCGCTGGTCCAGAATAGGTACACTACCATAGTCCTTTCTTTTAGCATGATGAGAGTTGGTCTGGGCCTTCTTTGTGTGCGAGTGCCAATTTGGCGCGATGGTCTTTGTTATATATTTGGCGATTGCAAACTCAAACCATGCTGATGGTATGAGCAAACCACCGCGTGATCAATCTGAAAAAAGGCCATCAATTCAAGGAGTGTGAGAGCGAGGCCGGCGTCTGTGGAGATTTCCATCAAAAGAGATTGATATATCGTCAAGCCATGCGCTGATTGTGGACTCTCGCGAAGAGCCGGGTATGCGACTCCAGAGAACAAATTCGATAGACAAGGTGAAGTCTTGATCGGGACAATTCCTTTGTTTGTGGCCGCAACAGGAATGTTCAGTCCAGCCTTACCAATTGATCCGTGCCCACTCACCTCGAAGACCGCAAGCATCATTGCAGGGAATCAAAATGTAGAGGCATGACAATGGTTTTGGTGATTGAGTGATTGGATGCTCTGGCGTTAGATGGAAGGTGAGGTGGACGTAGGTCAACGGTGACTACTAGCCAGCCTTGCCGGCACAAGGCTGAGGAGATACTGACCAATCACATCATCTGCGCAAAAGTCCTCGGAAATTTACATTTCGCACGAGACAACAAACCATTTGAACATACTTCCTACAACCACATACACAACGCAGCGGAGAGAAGTTCTCCTGCACAGCAAGGATGAGACTCACGGCTGACCTCATAAACAACTCCCTATCCTATCTCAATCCCCTGAAAGAACGTGAACTTGACCTACGAGGTATGTCTGAAAAGAGCAGATGCTACACTTTGAGGATGAAGAGCATAGTTGACCACACGCTCGTCTTTTCGTGACGTTACAGGCCATAAAATTCCCACAATCGAGAACCTGGGTGTCGCCGGGCCCCAAGATGCAATTGACTTCACCGACAACGACATTACTACCCTCACAAATTTCCCTCTTTCACCACGATTGAACACATTACTGTTTGCACGAAATCGGATACAGTCGGTAGACAGGAGAATAGCAGAACAAATACCTAATCTGACGACGCTGGTCTTGACGGGTAACCATGTCAAAGAGCTGGGTGATTTGGAAGGTTTGACCGGATGCGGAAGACTGACACATTTGAGTCTGCTGGAAAACCCGGTGACGAGAAAAGAGGTGAGTCATGAGAGACTGTTAGCTACATAAGAAGATCGCTGACGGAAACGTTGCAACAGCACTACAGATTGTATCTCATCTGGTCCATGCCGTCAGTACGGTTCCTCGACTACCAGAAAGTCAAACGGGCGGAGCGACAACAAGCCAATGACCTGTTTGGAACGGCGGATGCACCGACTGAACTAGCGGCCAAGATCAAAGGAACCAAGACTCGCTCATTTGAAGTTGGCGCTGGTGTCAACGGCACGGCTGAGGGCAAGCGGAAGGGCGTACGCACTCAACTTACGGAGACGGAGAAGAAGAGAGTGCAAGAGATGATCAAGAATGCAAAGAGCCTTGCGGAGATCACGAGGATAGAGAAAGATCTTGCTGAAGGAAGAATACCTGCTGGTGCAGCCGATGCGGACAGGATGGTGTCGTAGGTTCAGTATCAGCGTGGCAGGCTTGCACCATTGTATTTGTATCATAACGATGATCATTTCGAATGCAGAGTGGTTCTCTGGCTTCTCTGTCTGCTTCCTCAACGCCCCGTCGTTCCATCTGGAGTCTGTTATCCTTCTATCATGCCAAGTGCGTCGTCTTGCCCTTCATAAATGCTCGAATCTATTGCTCCAGTAAGAATTTCAAAAACGCTTGACCAACGATCAGTCCATCATGTGGCAGGTTGACTTTCGTGATATGATTGTTGAAAGCCTCGTCGTCAAAGACACCTGTCGCATGCCTTGTGTTGACGATTTCCCTCATGATGTCCTGATTGAACTCTGGATGCCCTTGAACAGTCATAAGGCGTTTTGGTGAGTACATTCCTTGGACTTTGCAGACTGGGGAAGAGCCCAGTTCTTCTACGCCTTCAGGGTAGTAGAAGACACAGTCACGGTGCATCTGGTGTAACCGCTGCAGAAGTCTCAGTAATGACCACTTCACTTAGTACTTGGACGACGTACCAATTTCTCAACGCCAAATAGTTCCTTTCCTTTGGCTGACAGGTCGATATTGTTGACCGCCGCTTCCCATCCTTCCGGATTTCGTCCCACTCCGGCCTTCAATGCTCGACCGACAATCTGATGACCGAAGCAAACGCCGATAATCCTGACGTGCGTTTCAGATAACAACTTCTCCGTGTACTCGACCAACCTGTTGATCCATGGTGTATTCGCGAAGGAGTCATGTTCTACCTTGGTCAGTCGAAGCTCTCTCCAGTTGCCGTTCGTTCCTCGAGAACAACAAGGACATGACGACCAATTTTACTGCGTGATCGACTAATAGGGAGACACTTACTAGACCCCGTTATGAGGATAGCATCGATGGTCTCTGGATCAGGATAGTTGTCCGGGTCTGATTCGAGCTGGAATTTCGAAATCTCCAGACCCTTCTCAGGATCCAACTCCGGTCGATTCAACGCCTTTGCGGACGAGCGAAGCAGGAGTTCAAAGACGCCGCCATACCCTTGAAACCTCTCCTTTGTCTTGGGCAAAGGCGTGTCGCATTCGAGAATCGCGATCCGGATGGGCGGGTGAATCTTCAGGTTCATTTCTTCGTGAAGGGCGCCGATGGCGAGATTGTTCAAGGCGCACAAACACCAGCAAAAGGTATTAAGGAGACAATATGATCATCAAATGTCATTGCAGCTCGACTCACGGTAATGATGACTTTCCCTTATCTAACCTATGGATCGGAGGCTCAGTATTCCGCCCTTTCACCGACGTCGCCGTTAGACCCTTGCAGGGATATATCTATATTCTCCTATTGGCGGCTCCTTGACAGCGGATATGAGCGAATGCTGGTAGCCCACTTGCGGAAGCGATGGCGTCTTCCACCACTAGAGGCTTGTGTAGACAGGCAAGTCCATTCAACATCTCTTCTCTCTAACATTCCCGATTTTCCTTCGATTGTGGACCGACTTGCCAGCTATATCGGAGTCCTAACAATCCGTTTTTGGCCAACCTGGGAGGACGAATGCTCAGTGATCTTGCGCCTTTTCCGAAGGTCTTATCGCGTTGGCCAATAATGCAACTGTGCGACCACGTTCAGATACTGTGATAAGACTCATACTACGCAACAACGACGGCGATTCTATCTGCTGGAGGCGACATTGAAATACGCATTGGTGAGGCTTATCGCCTGCTCGACTTCACCATACTTGTTCGTTCCTGAGAATGGGTGGAATGAACCAGGATGGACGGTTGGCGGCTGGACCAAATCCGGCAAAAAAAGCTACAGTTGAGATAGGTCCAGAGCAACCCGCCGCTCCTCAGCCAACAGAGACTACTGCTCTTCTTCCAAGCTCCCACGAAGAGAAGCCGGCCAATGTACATTATCGGAACATATCCGGTCCACGGTTTCTTGTGCTCTTTCTGAGCATAATGTTTGGAACCACACTTGCCTTCTTCGACTCAACGCTGATGGCATCCGCCCACCCAGTCATAACGTCGTACTTTCATGCCTCCAATGCAGCTTCCTGGCTGAGCACCGTCTTCTACCTTTCTTCAACTGTTTTTCAGCCACTCTACGGGCGAGTGTCGGACACCATTGGCCGGCGGCCTGTGGTGTTCTTCGCAGCCACCATCTTCTTCATCTCCACGGCATGGTGTGGATTTGCGGGGAGTATCGGAAGCTTCATAGCCGCAAGAGCCGTTGCTGGTATTGGTGCTGGCGGAGTCATGTCATGTGCCGGTATACTGACCAGTGATGTTGTCAAGATTGAATACCGCGGGATCTACCAAAGTTATTTCAATATAGTACGTTCCATACCCTCCTCACATGCCTTTTACTGACGCTGACTCTTTAGGCTTGGGGTCTAGGCAATGGACTTGGAGCCGCGTTAGGCGGGTTTCTCTGCGATCGTCTTGGATGGAGGGCTGCCTTTTACGTGCAACTTCCATTCCTCTTCATCTACGCTCTCCTGACCCTGGTGTCATGTCCACCAGATCTGGGGCCAAACTTGGCCAAAACCCAAGGCAAGACCATACGACAGGCGTTCAAGACCTTTGATATCCTCGGCGCAATCAATCTCACGGTCACCGTTACTTGCCTCATCCTTGGAGTCAATCTTGGTGGGAATGTCTTCAGCTGGACACACCCGCTCGTCATTACGAGTCTTGTTCTGTTCGTGGTGTCGACATTTTCACTATACTTCGTGGAACGGAAGGCATATTTGCCCATGCTACCACTGCAACTTCTGTCCACCATTCCCGTGGGCAATCTCATGTGGTCGAATTTCTTCAGTTGCATTGTTACAAACACGGTACTCTTCAATGTACCATTGTACCTCCAAGCAGTCAGGCAAACTACACCGACAGCCTCAGGTCTGAATCTTCTCGTACTGTTGATCGGCGGAACAATCACGGCGCTCATATCGGGCGCCTACATCACACTGACCAGGAGACAAAAGCCACCGATGGTTTTAGGTACAGCTCTGTCTGTCCTGGGTGCAATCTTTGTTACGTGCTTATCATCGACCACACCCACATGGGCCGTTCCGCTTCTCATACCACTCTGCTCGATCGGACAGGGCTTCTTTTTCCCTGCCACCACAATTGCAGTCCTCTCTTTGAACTCACAGGAAGATCAAGCCGTCGTTACGACTACACTTGGACTTCTGAGGAACTTGGGTGCAATTCTGGGTGTCGCGATCAGCAGTTGGCTCCTCCAGAACGCGTTGTTAGTATATCTCGACCGCACAGTTGTTGGTCCAGATGACGAGATCAAAGCCCGCATCATTCGGGATGTCAGAGAGTCTGTCGGAGCTATCCGAGACCTCGATCCGGAACACAAGAAACAGGTCATCATGGCTTATGCGCAGAGTCTCCGAGTCACATTCGCGCTTGCAATCGTGATCAGTGTGATCGTTGTTTCTCTGATTTGGCCAGTCGGTATACCGCATCTACAAAGGCAGGAGGACATGGACAAAAAGAGTACTGGACTTGTCGCTCCTGAGGATGAGGATGAAGCAGTGACAGAAGAGAGCGAAGATGAGGTTGACGAGCAGGTCGCGCCATTGTCTATCTCCCGTACCACCACCAACAACTCAAGGAGGACTCGGACAGCGGCATCATCGGTGGCGGGATCAGCCCCGACCGGAAACCTGCATGATCTAGAAAGAAGAGCCAGTTTCGACACAAATTGGTAATTGTATGTAATCTCGGTGTTTGGTGCTGTCATATTGCACAAACAGGACATCTGGAGGTCTCAGTAATCATCATGATGCGACGGCCAAAATCTTAGGGTGCGACTCCTCACAGACACTTACATATACCCAAGGGAATCTCGTAATGTACAGATTTGGGATCAATCGTCGCGGCAGATCCCCCGCATTTTGTCTCTGTATTCCGTCATCCTCAAAATATACTTGTATCGTCCGTCATATACTTGTACTCATCGAACGGGCTTTCCTACAAGCAACAAATCGAGCAGAAATCAAACAGCTTTGAATCAACCCCATATCATGCCTACTGCAGGTAAGAACGGTTTCCTTTCACTGGCTCAGCAAGGCTAAGGCCTAGTATAGTTGTGACCGGATGCAACTCGGGCATCGGGCATGCCTTTGCCCAGCTTCTCATCAAGGAGGTAAGTCCCCACGAACGGATTAATCTTGGCTGCATACCCCTGAGACTAGACCACCGTGGTCGCATCTTACCACATTGTTGTGTCATGCCTGTACCCGCACTAACCCATCTCCAGGGATTCTTCGTATATGCCGTCGACATGACAGCCGGGGAGAAACTAAAGGCTCTGCATGGCGACAAATGTCAAATCGGCCGGCTAGACGTCACATCGCTCGAATCAATCTACGAGTTCAAGTTGTCCCTCGGTGATAAGAAAATCGATCTCTTGCTGAATGTCGCCGGTGTCATGCCTCCACCCCAAGCCGACAGTCTCCGCACCGTCAACCAAGAATCACTCCAGTCAACCTTCGCCGTCAACACCTTCGGACCGCTCCTTCTGACTCAAGCACTCCTCGATAACGTCCTTGCCGCCCCATCACCACGGCATATCGCAGTCGTATCCTCGCGCGTCGGTTCCATCGCGGACAACACCTCCGGCGGAGCGTACGCGTATCGCTCGTCCAAATCCGCGGTGAACAGTATCTTCAAAAGTCTTGCCGTCGAGCTGAAGGACCAGGATGTGGTGGTCAGCATGCTGCATCCGGGAGTCACCAGGACGAATCTTGGCGGGATCGTGGTGAATAGTCCGGAGTCTGTGGGAGCGGACGAAGCCGCCTCAAAATTGTGGAAGGTATTGAAGAGTAAGGGGTTGGAGGATACGGGGAAGTTTTGGCATAGAGAGGGTCAGGAGCTGCCGTGGTAAAATCAGGTTCTTCCTGTGCGACAGTATGAGCATAGCCTTTCGAACAACAAGGGGTAGTGACCGGTGTGGTCTAATCCAATTGCTCTCCAGCCCGCTGGAAAACGACTTTAAACTTCTCGGGCACGTCGTACTTTCCCACTCGGACGTCGACGAAATCGTAGGCCCCAGCCAGCGCAGAACGTGTCGTCTGCAAGAAGATCTTCCAAATCACGCCACGTCGAGATCTGGTACGTATTGATGGGGTACTCGTTATCAGCGTCACTGCCCTTCTCCGGAGCCCCAAACGCTTGTGGAATCAGGCCATACCGCCAAGGCGCAAGGTCGTTGTAATCCTCCTTCATTCCGTGGATTTGCCTCTAGTAAGCGTACCCGGCGTTGTTGATCAGGAAAATCGTCAGCGGGAGACGGTGGCGTATGACAGTACTCAATTCCTGGGCTGTCACTTGGAAACTGCCGTCGCCGTCGAGCAGGATCGTACGACCTTTGCTACGGTCGGCTTGTTGGCGCGAGACTCACACCCAGTGCTGCGGAGAGCATGTGTCCTATCGAGAACCATTGGCCTGATGCAATGGTTTGGGAACCTTCGGGTAGAACAAGATCCCGCCCGCCTAGGATGGGCGTTGCGTTGCCTAGGAGCACAATGTCGTTGGGGCGCGTGTTCTGACTTTGTCCTCACCGCTGCACGATATTGGACCCCACAACTTGCAATGGATTTAGTTCTTGAAGGTGAACACGCACTTCTTCCTGAAGACGCGTCACGAGCATCATTTTCCATACACCTTGTCCTTCTTATGCGAGCAACTTCCGGACCTCATGCGATTCCAATCGTTGAGCGATTATAGGGCCAATGCAGCTCCGTTCCCGCCGAACGAGGCCCACGATCTCCCGACCACAACTCGACACCAACAAGAATCTCGCGCACTTCTGCGCTTCGGGGCATTCTTGGTCCTGCGCCACCCCAATCTTGATCTGCTCATCTGGCCTTGCGACTCTGGTCCTACCTATGAAAAGAATGCGGGCAGGACACTTACATACATTGATGTCATCTCGAATAACCTCAATACTGGCCAAGGGCCATGCGCAAAGAAGCTTGCAGAGGCAGATGAGCAACACACCATTGTTGAGGTACGCCTTCTGCATGCACTAGCGTCCCGTATTGAGGTGTTGGATCAGCTTGTACAATTGTCAGCCGCGAAACATCATGGGAGAACTTGAACACTTTGAGACAGTTCTAACAACGACAGCAGCAATGTGGAAGACGTTGTTCTTGTACGTTGTGAACATTGCCACGTGAAATTGGTTCAAACAGATATGGAGCAATGAATACGAAAACGAAAGTCAGGGGTCAAATTATGCAGTTCATCGGTCGGATGCAAGATTTGACCTTTTTCCGGGCGGAGTCTTGGGAATCTTGGGTGCGAATCTGCGAGTTTCCCTGAGAGGCTTAAGCTCCGCGCCGCGACGGCTCTACGACCGTCGCTTCGGACCAAAAGTGCTCGTACACCATGCCCATTTTCAGATTAGAATGGAGTATCAATCAGGCTGCCGTCTATCCTATACGTCATCTCGCATTCGTATTGGGTATACGGGCCAGCTTTACCAATCCCACGGAGGCTCCATTGGCCTCCCTAGCCTTGGCCTAGGCGGCCTGAGAACCTTGCTCTGGTGGGTGGACGCCTGTCGTAGGCCCTGTTGTTCTCCACCACATCTACTCGTAGTAAGGATGGCGAGTTCGATGCGACTCATGAACGAAAACGTCAATCATATGGAGGAACTTTCGACCTTTCACTCTCCTTTCATTATCAGTATTTGTTTTCTGCGTATTGCTTAATCCTTCATTGCAGAACTGGGTTCCGAGGGATGGATGAGAGAAATTGTCCAAGGTTGATCAACAATTACTCGCTTATCGGACGCGACTGATTTCCGGATACTTTTCTGCCTGGACTGTTGACAACATCTCCGAAAATGTCGACCTTTCTGGCTGGCAACATCACCACCAACTATGATCGGAGTCGTCGCATGGCTGGAGCCTCTTCCGAGAGCCCAGCAGCTGATTATCCTTATGAGGATAGAACATTTCATTCCGATGGTGGCCCGGTTCTAGGGGACGGTCAGGATGAAAACAAAGAGGTTCGCGATCTGGCACGTTCATATTCCCGTGCTTCTGGTACGGAACCTCAATTTCATCCATTTGATGCGTCCGGTGCCGATTCAGAGATCGACCCAAATTCCGACAACTTCAATGGCAGAGCCTGGACCAAGGCAATGCTGCGGCTCCAGAAAATGTCAGGTCAGGAAAACGTTGGACGAAAGGCCGGATTTGCTTTTCGGAATCTGTCGGCTTTCGGCTTCACAAAGGGCAGCGACTTTCAAAGAACTGTCGACAACTATGCTTTGGCAGCGTCGGACCTGGTCAGAGGGCTCTTTGGCCATAAAGGACGCCGCGTCGACATCTTGCGCAACTTTGAGGGCGTGGTGCAACCAGGTGAAATGCTTGTTGTTCTTGGTCCTCCCGGTTCTGGGTGTTCTACGTTCTTGAAAACCATTGCTGGCGAGACTCATGGTTTTACGCTTAGCGATGATTCTTACATCAACTACCAAGGCATCAGCTACAAGAAAATGCACCATGACTTTCGAGGCGAAGCCATCTACACGGCCGAGCAGGATATTCACTTCCCCATGCTTACTGTTGGAGATACCTTGTTATTCGCCTCGCGCGCAAGAACACCACAACATATGAAACTGCCCGAAGGCGTCACCAAGAAAATGTACGCTGCACATCTCCGGGACGTAGTCATGGCGACTTTCGGCATCAGGCATACAATCAGTACCAAGGTCGGCAATGATTTCGTCCGCGGAGTCAGTGGTGGTGAGAGAAAGCGAGTATCAATCGCAGAAGCAACTCTAAGTGGTGCACCTCTACAATGCTGGGACAACAGTACGAGAGGTCTCGATTCAGCCAACGCTATCGAGTTCTGTAAAACTCTTCGGACGTCGACAGATCTCAACGAGACTACTGCTGCGGTGGCCATCTACCAAGCTCCTCAATCAGCTTATAACTATTTTGATAAAGTCCTAGTGCTCTATCAGGGTCGACAAATCTATTTTGGCCGGACGACGGACGCCAAGCAGTACTTCCTGGACATGGGATTCGACTGCCCCAAACGTCAGACGGTTCCAGATTTCCTCACATCAATGACAAACCCAATCGAACGTATTGTCATGCATGGTCACGAAAAGCTGGTCCCTCGAACTCCCGACGAATTTGTGGAACGGTGGCAGAAGAGTGAACAACGGCAAAAGGTCTTGACGGAGCTCGAGGGATTCGAGGCGGCAAACCCAATCGGTGGCCCGAATCTCGAAGCATTTCAACACTCGCGTCGCATTCAGCAATCGAAAGTCCAACGAGCCTCCTCACCCTACACCTTGTCCTATGCAGGTCAGATCAATCTGTGCTTGTGGCGTGGCTTCAAGCGTCTTGCAGATGATCCTTCTATCACGATTACTCAGCTAGCTGGAAACTGCATCAATGCTTTGGTGGTCTCGTCTCTCTTCTACAATCTTCAGGCCAACAGCGACTCACTACGCTCTCGAAGTTCCCTGATTTTCTTCGCCGTCCTTCTCAATGCATTCGGCAGCGCGCTCGAAATCCTTACACTGTATGCCCAACGACCTATCGTGGAGAAGCATAAGCGCTATGCACTGTATCATCCTTCAGCTGAAGCGTTCGCATCAATGTTGACAGACATCCCCGCGAAAACTCTCAACGCTATCGGTTTCAACCTAATCCTGTACTTTATGACCAATTTACGACGGACACCCGGCGCATTTTTCTTCTTCTTATTCACAACTTACATTCTCACACTGACCATGAGCATGCTGTTTCGCTTCATTGCATCAGTGTCGAGGTCACTGATTCAAGCCCTGGTGCCTACGGCCGTACTAATGATCGCCATTGTTGTTTATACTGGATTTGTCATTCCTGTCACTTATATGCATGGATGGGCGCGATGGATGAACTACATCAATCCTACTGCGTACGGCTTCGAAGCTCTTATGGTCAACGAGATGAGCCACAGGCAATACCCATGCTCAACCTTCATTCCACCTGCCCCTCAGTTCGGAGATGGAAGCACCACTACACAAATTTGTTCGGGTGTTGCTGCAGCTGCTGGACAGCCTTGGATCGATGGAGATGCTTACATCAATTCCGCCTACCAATACTACAGGGGTCACAAGTGGCGGGATATTGGTATCATGTTCGTTTTCATGCTTGGCTTGCTTGTCTTCTACCTAATCGCGACGGAAACCGTCTCCGCCAAAAAGTCGAAAGGCGAGGTTTTGTTGTTCCGCAGAGGCCACAAACCAGCGTTCTTGAAGGAGAGGCCGACAGACGACGAATCTGGAAACCTGGACGAAGCTCTTGCTCTCGAGAGGCAGCAGACGAAGGACGAGCAATTAGAGCGACAAGTCAGTGCTGTTATTCAGAGGCAGACCGCCATCTTCCAGTGGAAAGATGTCTGTTATGACATCAAAATCAAAGGAAACCCTCGTCGAATCCTCGATCATGTGGACGGCTGGGTGAAGCCTGGTACCATGACGGCTTTGATGGTGAGTTACTTTGTGATGATTCCCGAGACCAATGGCTGACGATTTATCAGGGCGTTTCAGGTGCCGGCAAGACTACTCTACTCGACTGTCTCGCAACTCGAGTGACCATGGGTGTCATCACTGGCGAAATGCTGGTCGACGGCCGGCAACGTGACGAATCTTTCCAGCGCAAAACTGGCTATGTGCAGCAGCAAGACTTGCACCTTGAGACCTCGACCGTACGCGAAGCACTACGCTTCAGCGCGCTCCTGAGACAATCAAGAGACGTTCCCCGGGCTGAGAAATTAGCATATGTGGAAGAGGTCATCAAACTGTTGGATATGCAAGAATACGCCGACGCCGTAGTTGGTGTTCCAGGTGAAGGTACGTCCCCGTATCACTAACTCATTGTTTCGATACTAACACTTTCCTCTCCGTAGGTCTGAATGTGGAACAGCGCAAGCGTCTGACAATCGGTGTTGAGCTGGCTGCCAGACCACAACTGCTTCTGTTCCTTGACGAGCCCACCTCAGGCCTTGACTCACAGACGTCCTGGTCTATTCTGAACCTTCTCGAAAAGCTAACGCATGCTGGTCAAGCCATTCTCTGCACTATCCATCAGCCATCGGCGATCCTGTTTCAGAGATTTGACCGACTCTTGCTTCTCGCGGCAGGTGGCAAGACAGTGTACTTTGGCCCGGTCGGCCGAGACTCACATATTCTTATCAATTATTTCCAGAAGAACGGAGCGCCCGCATGCCCGCCTGGAGCCAATCCTGCCGAATACATGCTCGAAGCCATAGGAGCCGCCCCTGGGTCGCACACAGAAGTCAACTGGTTTGAGGCTTGGAAACAATCGCCGGAGTACCAGGAAGTGCACCGAGAATTGGAAGAGATGAAGGTCGAGAGATCACAGATCGAGCATCCCAGCACGTCACACAAGAGCGACTACTTCGAATTTGCGGCACCTTTTACCATGCAGTTCTGGGAAGTGCAGAGACGTGTCTTCGAACAATACTGGCGAACACCCGTATACATCTACTCAAAGATGTTGCTCTGCGCGTTGACTGTGAGTATCAAAACCTGTCGCATTGTTCGCACTCGCTAACGGAGTTTCAGGGCTTGTTCATTGGCTTCTCACTGTACAAGGCGCCGAACACTGAACAAGGGCTTCAGAATCAACTCTTCGGTATTTTCATGCTTCTCGTCCTTTTCTCGCAGCTCGTCCAACAGATCATGCCTCTGTTTGTCACTCAACGAAGCCTGTACGAAGCTCGTGAGCGGCCTTCGAAGACGTACGATTGGAAAGCATTCATGCTGTCTAACATTCTTGTCGAACTTCCATGGGCAACGTTGGGCGGCGTGGTACTTTTCTTCTGCTGGTACTATCCGATCGGCCTGTACAAAAACGCAAGTTACACCAACTCCGTCCATTCGCGAGGTGGGCTAGAATTCTTGTTCGTCTGGGAATTCCTCATGTTCAGCTCGACTTTTGCACATCTGATGATCGCGGGTATCGCGACTGCGGAGGCTGCATCAAATCTCGCCAACGTCCTCTTCTCACTATGTCTGTTGTTCAACGGTGTACTGGTCGGGCCCAAAGCTATGCCGGGCTTCTGGATCTTCATGTACCGAGTATCACCGTTCACCTACCTTGTCGAAGGACTACTCGCTGTCGGAGTCGCCAATGCGCCAGTAACATGTGCGGACAATGAACTCTTGCACTTCAGGGCACCCTCCGGCGAGACATGTGGGACATATCTCAAATCCTACATCTCCGAGGCTGGTGGCTATCTGATCGACTCCAACGCCTCACAGTGCGAGTTCTGCACCCTTGACAATACGAATACTTTCCTGGAACTGTCCAGCATTTCGTTCGACCATAGATGGAGGGACTTTGGGATTATCTTCGTCTACATCGCCTTCAATATTCTTGCGGCAACCGCGATTTACTGGTTGGCTAGGGTGCCCAAGGGCAAGAAGTATGCTGGCAAAGATGACAAGAAAGGCTTGGTCAAGACGGAAAGCCATGCCGAGAAAGAGAAGCGCGTTGATGGAGACCTCGAGAACGGTGGCTCGACAGGTAGCTCGGAAGCCGGCCACCTCAATGAGAAGACTGTTGTGGGTGATGGCGCTGCAGTGGCTGCAACCAATGCACCAAAGCAGGAGAAGGAGGCTGCTGCCAGGAACGAACCTCTCGAGAAAAGAACTGTCAACGAAACCTCTCAGCCATCGACCTACGTCCAAGCGACTCGACAACCAGAGACTCAGTCAACTTCCGTTGGGGGAGCTGCAGTATCGACTGCTGGAAGACCGTCTGCAGAACGCTTTGTCACTGCACGCGAGTTCTGAATCAGCATACCTGAGCGCACGATGCGCACCTTCTTTGCACATTGATATCGATACTAAGCATTCTGTTGCTGTTCTTCAAGAGACTAGATTCTAGAATCACCACTCCCTACAGGAGTTTTTGCGATAGAGCTGACGAGATAAATAATCTATTCTTAGACTGTTTTGGCTCGTTCCACACCCTTTTGCATTTGCAAGTGAGATAGAAACATGGTTTATGCACTAATGATCATACATAGAAGGTACTACCAAATGAAGTTGTGAGTACAAGAAGTCGCCACTGAATACTATGTATGGTAGGCCGTCGACCTGCAAGCCTTACCCACACCTACCGTAGATACAACAAGGCTGACCAATAACGCGCCTCCACTTGTAGACACGTTCACTCTCATGCTCTTTCTACCCTGCACCATACCGAACATCCCAACCAGTTTCTTCCGGTCGCATACTCCCACGCCTGACTCACCATACGGAGCTTCCGAGACCCAGCACTCCTCTTTACCAAGTCATCTCACACCTGCACTCCCTCTACCACGCTCAACACCAACAATCCAGCACTCCACGATCTACGAAACGAGACACCATTGAACAACTCCTACACCCACCACTCCTTCCCACACTCCTGACCAAGCTGTTCCAACTAAAGCGGACTCCGTCTCCAGAGCATTCAAAATGATTTCGGACAATCAACTCTACAACCTGGCCATTTTCCTGGGTGCGGCAGCAATGCTGATGATCGTCCTCTACCACTTCCTTGAAATCAATGCGCAGGACGACCCAGCTCTTGAGAAATTGACCAGCGAGAAGAGCGGTGTCGGGGCGGTAAAGCCTGTGGCTGTCGAGTAGAGATGACGTGGACCTTGAAAGAACGAAATCTGGTCGCTGGACTCTACAACCACGCCCTCACAATGCCAATTCGGCAACGCGCGAGATCCTCCTGGCGATCAAGCTCGAGTAGCTTGGAAGCTGAAGCGTTACGTGTCCCGGACCGACGCGACTGCGAGGCAGGCAGGAAGGAAGAGCTGCTCTGTTGCTCAGAAAAGATTGATAGTGCGGAATGCTCGATCTTCTCAAGAACTGTACTAGTATGCTACGGATGTGGCTTGGACGAACATGCCTGGGAGGACACGAGCAAGTGGACGTCGAGCATATGCGATGAGCCCATATGGGCATACCTGGACCGATATGTGTGATGCATGACCCCTGAGCATGGAGTGTCAGACCACGAAGTCTTACTGGAATGCATGTTGGGAATTGGAGATATAACAAGGAGTCTTTGTCAATCGTGCTTTACTGTACACGACTTGTTCCGTACAGATGCTGGCGCCTTCAGCGCAACGATCCAGCATCGAATGTATATTATATTCATACATGAAATTGATTCGCGAGCTCCACTGTTGATAGCACGCTCAATATCAACCTTGGACTGATACTGCGACAAGCATATCAGCCACCTTGTGCTGAGCTTGTTGTGATAAGTGCTTTCCTCCACAGCACCTTCTCTATCCTTTCGAACTCGTCAGTAATCTGCATCGACAACGCGAGCAAGTCCCTGATTCTGTATCAACGTCTTTCTTCTTGCCTCGGTGACCAATATGCAGCCACCTCTCTCGATACCAGGACCTATCTTGGCCTTGCGAGCAGTCATGGCTCTCAGTGTTTCCTCGGCCACCGCTCTCGGTACGTTCTTCTCGACATTATGCGTTTTCATGAAGCTGCGCTGGGTTCCCTTTTCGTGTTCGTCCCATTCCGCCTTGAACAGTATCATTGTATCGGGCTCCAGGTCTTCTTGCAACGTCTCAGATGATGTGGGTGTGGTAAGTCGTCCGTTTTCGTCTGAAAGGTATCGGGTCCTATCCTGGAGGATAGTCTGCGGCTCTAAGTAAGAACGAGTTCTAGCTTTCTCTCTTGCAGGAGGGTTGAAAACAAATCTCGAGACATCAAAGACCGAAGACTTCTGCTTACCAATGTGTTTCGTGGAAGGGCCATCCCCAAGTTTCATGGCGACTGAATACAGGTGATCCTCTTCAATGTGTTCGAGCCACTCCGAATCATCGTCGAATGTCTTCTCCGGGTGAATCAAGCCATCCTTGTCCTCTTTCAGGTATCTGCATTTCCTCCACCAACAGATGTAACCGTAGTCTTTTCGTTCACCCTCACTTGGCCGATGAACCTTCGTAATATGCTGTCGCAATGTGTCAAGGTTGTGCAAGTGTGCCTTGCAACCTTTCCAGCGACACCTGAATAAAGGAAGGCTAGGCGACGAAGGTGAAGGGACGCTGACGGAGAACTGAGTAGGTTGATTGCTGGTAGCCTTCAGTTCCCTGACACTCGGGTGAATATTTTTAGCTCCTGGAGGTCGCCCTCGTCGCTTGCCACTGGGGAAGAAAGGCGCTGAGTCCATCTTTTTGGACTTTTCAACTTCGATGGAGGGTCTGAGTTGACTGGAGGAGGATCGAGTGGAGCGCTGCTCTTGACCAAGAGGGTCTGTCGGAGAAGCGACACTAGGGTTTCGTGTCTGACGCTTCACTGAATTCACATTTCGTGAGTCAGATTCCGGAGCAGGGGAGCCACGGACAGTGGACGACCTTGGAGGTCGATTGAGGTCTTTTAGACGTGATCGAGGTGTGAAGCCGTCTTGACGCGTGATTGAGTTGCCGTTGACTGGCGCGGGCGCAGGCAAGTGACGCTTGTCCGAATCAGGTAAGCGTGACTCTCCATTCACAACTCGATCAATGGCAAGAGAAATGTCCGCACGTCTCTTTCCGAACTGGAAACGAGGAGGCGCAATAGGCACATCAACAACCTCGACTTGTGGCAGTGGCGGACCTCCAGGATCCACAGCATCCCAGTCGAATGTACTCAGGTCAGAGTCAAGGTCAATATGCTTTCCAAGAATGCCGGCCATGTGAGCATTCAGCGGTCTCTCGGTCGGATGTCTTCCAGCTGCAATCAGGATATCGAGCGCCACAGTCTTGGGGTTGTAATAAGTCTTTTGCAATGCTTCATCCTTGTTGATAGATTTGGCAAGTATTTTGGTTGACTTCGTCGACGTTGGCGCTGGTTGGAGCGCGGGTGGAGGAGGCCTAGCTTCGTACTGATGTATTGGGCCAGGATTGAACTTCAAAGGAGCTCCATTCGAGAGGGCGTATGGGAATGCATGCCCTCCTTGATATGGGACCAGTCCCTCGGTCGGTATCGCTGGGTTTGCAGGTTGGAACGCCGAACTCTGCTGTCTTTGATACTCGTGGAATGGGTCGCGTTCGGGCGATGGACTCTCGACTCTTGCCTGCTTTCTTGATAGAACGTAGTCTTCATCGTCGCTCAGTGCTGTTAGATCGACTATTTCTGAGAAGTCACGTTTTCGAGCCAATGCTTCTTTCGACCCTTGTGGCGGTTCGTGGCGAGGTGATGCTGTGACTTTGAACGAATTGGGCCTTGCAATTTTCACAGGCTGTTGAGGGATTCCCGGATGTTCTGGCTTGAAAGTTACAGGACCATTAACGCTGCGGAACTGAGGAAGGATGACTCTTTGAAGTGGCGGTGCGATCGCAACTCTCGGGTCGTTGCGCGGCCCATTCGTGATCGATATCGGCACGCGTGGTGGCCCCAGGATCGAGACAGGCTGCGGCGCAGGTACACGGACGGGGTTTTGAGCAGGCGTAGGCGCGGCGGCAGGTGGCACGGCTGGACTCGGATGCGAGTGGAATTGAGGCTGAGGTTCGATTGTTGGCGGAGGAGCCGTAGCCGCGGGGGTATTCAGATAGGGGACGTTGCTCAATAGCTGTCGGGCAAATTGACCCCTGTGAAATTTGAGACCTTTGTCCTCCAACATTTGACATAGATCAATATAGCCTGGATTCTTCTCCAACATGGCGTGAATGTCTGCCGGACTGATATTGACCTGTTCATTTGCAGGATTTGCTTTCAAAGCCTTCACTGCTTCTCCTGCCAAAGCATTTCTTTTCTCCTCGGGCCAGATAGTCCCGCCAGATGGACCACGTGGTGGCAACCCTTGTGTGAGCAGAGGTGATTTCGCCAGAGGCGCGATTGACACAGCGGGAACGTTTGACTGCTGCGCAGAGACGGGAGTGGGTTGGACCGGTGGGCCAGCTGGAGCTGGATTGAGGTTGCCTGGTTGAGAAGTAGGCACGCTTGACAGCGGCGCGTTCTTGACGAGAGGCGAAGGGATTGTAGGTGTATCGTGACGTATATCTCTCTTGGCCACATACGACGCTCGTATGCGTCGTTCTGCAGGAAATCGACCCAGATCAGGCAAGTCTTCTTGGTTGTTCTCAACCACAACCCTGTAACCATTTAGCGGGCGTGATACAGAAATATTTGCTGATGTCGCACTGGGCAGGAAAGTTATCGCTGACGATTGAGCCACCGAAGATGCCACTGGCGTGGGCCGAGGAGAGGGTTGAGATTCTGGGATAGCTTCTTGCTGTGACAGCTGAGGCGAAGGAGATTGTACGGGTACAGTTGGTTTCCGCATGTCATCCCACAACTTCTGAAACAGTGATGGGTCTTTGCTGCGGAATTCCTTCATCTTCTCCATCATGACTTTCAGTTCAGTTGCCATATCGGCCTCGCCAGTCTGAGAATTTGGTGGCTGTTCATCACTTTGGGCTGCGGCCTTTCTCTTGCGGGATTTTGGTGCGGATTCTGACCGTTTATTCACTCGCTTACTTGACTCACTGGCCTTTTGCGCCGCCGCCGCGGCCGCAGCAGATTCCTCTTCTTGTCGTTTCCGAGCAGCATCATGATCTTCCTGCTGTTTCTGGGCAGCAGCAGCAGCATCTTCTTCCTGACGTTTTCGCGCAGCCTCTTCTTCCTGCCGCCTTCTAGCAGCCGAGGCAGCTTCTTCCTCTGCTTTGCGCTTCGCTTCCGCCTCAGCCTCCCTTCGTCTTCTTTCATGTTCCCTAGCGAAAGGATTAAAAACCTGTGTCGGATCGATATAACTCGGCATCGTGCTTTGTTGCTCTGCTACCGTGGAATACTGTGGTTGACGAGCTTCTTCCGTGGGGTGACTGACAAGATTCGAGATGGAATTGACCTGTAGCGCCTGCTGCTGAGATTGATTCGACGCCTGCTGAGCGCCCCGACTTGGCGCACGTCCACGTTGTCCGACTCTATCTTGGGACATCTGTTGATCTGCCTGGCGATTGGAGTTTGCCGCTACCACATGAGGATTTCGCTGAGCGTGAGATGAAGGGTGTCTCTGATCCTGCGTATTCGGGTGATAGTATTGTGGAGCCGATGGCCGAGGAGCTGCACCATCCAAAATTGGGGATACTGACTGCGCACTACTAGCTTGCGGAAAGCGACGATTGACAGCCCCGGCCAGAGCAGCCGCGGCAGCTGACTGCTTGTTGGTGGTAGAGACAGAATTATTGTGATAGTTAAAACCAGTTGATTGACTCGAACTGTACTGTGAGGCGTTATGAGCGAGTGGGGATTGAACACGATTTGGCGCATTTGTAGTCGACAATGAGTGTTTCGTTGACGACACCGCATTTGACTGCTGTACCCGACCCTGTCGCTGGAGTCCAGATTCGTCCAAACCTGATGCGTACGCAAGACTATTCAACCCTTGTGTGTTCTGACCCGTGGCATTGGTTGACTGCGAGTTGTAGTACTCTTGTCTAGTGCTACCGGCAGTAGGCTGTGGAGTAAGGGTGTCACGTCTGTCACCATAGGCTGTACTCTGGGTGTCGTCGTCCTTCCACGAAGCACTACTGTATGCCTGTTGACGGGAACCGTCGGCGTAATTTTGCTGGGTTTGCCCTGACCATTCGTACCCAGACGAGCCATATTGAGATTGTCTACTGTCGCCGGAATACGCGGATTGCGTAGTGTAGCGATCGGTCGTATTGGATTGTCTTCCGGTGTTGTAAGAGCCCTGCATATTCTGTCCTTGATTCCCAGAATCATAATAGTCACCGTACCCTGACATCGATGCGTATGACATTGTCGGCCTTCACGACTATGCCGCTAGAGTATCTGGCCTCAGGTAATCCCATGGTCTCATTACATGTGTCCGTCACTATGTCTCTGCTCTTGTATTGCCCGTAAGTTGCAAAGTATCGATCGCAGGTTTATGTTTGAGATGGCGCCGAGGCCCGCTTGATGGTGGTGATCGCTAATACTCGATGTTAGGATGTCGCGGGGTTAGTGTCGACGTGCTGTTTGTGGATAGATGACCGTATCTAGTCTGTACAGTCTGCCATCGCACCGATCTTGCACTTGAGGGACGCGCAGGTGGAGATGATGTTGAAGTGCCATGAGTGGACCCGCGCAAGCCCAGCGATCCAGCGTCGGAGACTCGGCTAAGTTACTCGTTGCTGAAATCACGTGGCTCTTGCCGCCAAGACTTACAAGTCCACAATCGCGAAAACCTGAGGAAAGAGCGACAATCAGACGAACAATCTCGCTGTCGACCACTCCTTCAACCCTTCGCCAAACCGCAACCATGACTAAAATCAACTCAGGTACGGTCGATTTGCTATAGCGAAATGGCACGATTCTGACGACTCCAATAGGTCTGGCCTCGTCGAGGCGCAAGTCTCGCAAGGTGCATTTCGATGCCCCCTCCAGCGTTCGACGAACGATCATGAGCGCTCCTCTTAGCAAGGAATTAAGAGAAAAGCACAATGTACGAGCCTTCCCGCTGTCATGATACGCACAATGAGATTGCTTTGAAGATTTGATCATGGAAGAATTGCAAGGCTGACACGAACGCTCCGAATTTTACAGGTCCGCAGCATTCCCATCCGAAAGGACGACGAAGTCACCGTTGTGCGAGGCACCAACAAGGGCCGTGAAGGAAAAGTCACCTCCGTCTACCGATTGAAATACCTCATCCACATCGAGCGAGTCTCCCGCGAGAAGTCGAACGGCCAAGCCGTCCCAATCGGCATCCACCCCAGCAAAGTCGTCGTCACGAAGCTGAAGCTCGACAAGGACCGGGAAAAGATCCTCGAGCGAATCTCAAAAGGCCGTGAAGCTCTCAAGTCAAAGTCATCCTGATTCTGTTATGTTGCGGTGAAAGATGGGTCTAGGGCGAAAAAGTGCGATGATTGAGCATTCCAACCAGGGTGTTTTCACACGGGAATTTGAGCCGGGAATCAAACGCATCGCCATGATTGATAGAGCAGTGTCTACATATTCGGCTTCGGCATTACGATGCATCGATCATGCATGAATGAAAAAGATTCAAACCTCAAACGAGTCAGCCCTTCTACCGGAGAGTATCCCTTCCCTTCAGGACACAGGTTGTCCCGAACGAGTCAACCACATATCAAAATATGTTTTCCTTTCCCGCTCGCACAATCTCACTCGTACAAATTCTGCCAGTATTATCTCCTTGCCTACCGTTCTACTCGTGGTTGAACAAGGTATACGCCTGGCGCAGATTGAAGTTTACTCATGCATGGAACATCGTTCCATTGCATGCCTTTCCGGCAGACTGTCTACAAGGATACGTTCCAATGAGTTGCAGGATTTGATGGCGAGGTACAATTCTTTCTTAAAATATACTCTGAGAATCTGGAATTGATATACAGTACAGGTTTCCCTCTTCGTCCTGTCTTTTCTCAAATCTCCTCCCAATCATCCCATGATGCTTTCACGTGCAGCAGCGCTGCGTCTCGCAATGTCTCAGTCCATCATTTGTCTCCGAAGTCGTGCACGCCATTGGGAGCCGAAGCAGCATTCATTGCGCCACGGTTCGGCGTCCATGGCTCTTCAGCGTGGAGATCCGCACCGGTAACCCTGGAGATATGCCTCTTCAGGCCGTCATCGCCATCTTCGTGCTCGGCATGACCAGCTTGAATCTTCTGCAAACTATCACGCATAAGGAACTCGTAGTATCCTGTAGCAAAGATAGTGGCAGGCACGTTGACCAAGATCGAAATCCACGAGTAACCGTTGCTGTACGTGAAGGCCTCCTTGCCGAAGAAGATTGCTGCCACGATACGCGTACCCAGATCCCTTGCTAAGTTTGTGGATAAGGTGTTACCCGCGAAACCCCAGACCATGGTGGCGTAAGCGATACCAATGGTGAACGGAACAGAGACAGGGCTGACAAAGGGGTTCGCTGGGTCCAAGCACGTCCAGATGATGATGCCGATATAGCTATCCACGAAGAATTCTTGGAAGAACAAATATCCCTGGTTCGTCTGATTGGTGTTGGGGAATGCGCAGAAGATACTGGCGACACCACCGTTGTATACCGCTGTACCATGGGCCTTGATGTCAGCAGCCTTCGCAGTCTGGATTTCCGGCCAGTAGCATGCCATAAGGACCAATCCGGCCATGAAGGCCCCAAAGATTTGAGCGAAGATGTAATGAGGGACCTTTCTCCATGGAAATCCTTGCCAGATAGCGAAGCAGATGGTAATGGCAGGGTTAAAATGCCCACCACTGACAGGTCCACAGGTGATGATGGCAAAGGCGATGCCAATGGCGAAGGCCCAACCAATCTGGAAAAGAGATCCGAAAACAGGAATCCCGACGGCGGCCGCTACGGGGTTCGTGGTGGCCAGGGTGAATGAAGCAACCGAGGCAATACCCGGAAAGACGTAGAAGAACACGCCTGTAGCCTCTGCCATCATCTCTCGCATTATCCGCGGTCGCTTGTGCTCGAAGTTGAGCTTTCGCTGCGAGACTGGTTTGGCCGGAACGACATGCCTAGTAATGTGACGCTGGAGAGCGTCTGAAACACCGATTTCGATGTCGTTGGTATGCATTCGTGACATGTCATGATCGTTAGCCATGATGTCGTTGTCTGATACGTCGGCACCGGCTTGGGAGGATCTGAGATGAGATTACTGAACACGATGGCAAGTGCTGATCTGGGGCAAGCGAGTCTGGGGTAGAAGTGTGGAAGAGTAATCAAGGAGGAGTGAGTCTGGGGTGGTGGAGGGTAGATGTACTCGTAACCCTGTGGGCTCTGGTTGCGACCTCAGTTTCGAGGTCAGGGTTTTCTCTTTTGCTCATAGATCAATAACGTATCCCGGGCCTACCGTAATTGCATAAAGTGGAAGCAGTATGCCTTCCATGAGCGAATGGGAGCCAGGTCCTCGGAGGAAGAGCAGGACAGGCCTTGACTTAGACCACTGTTCATCTCCTATGCACGGCCAGTGCAGGGATTGCACTCCATCATAATTACTCGGAAGATCCAGAAAGACATACAATCGTCATTTGTGAAGCGCCTTGATGAGAGGGCATAACCCATACGTCAGGATTAGAAACGTGTACGTGCTGACGATCACTCTTGTTCGTGCGCCATCTCGCTGGACCAGCGAATAGGCAACTAGGTCGAAAAAGCTTGATCAGCCGAAGCAATGGAAGTGGCGGCGGCCTCGTGACAAAATGAGGAAGGTGCGATTCAATAATTGATGAGGTGAATCTCGTAAGAATGGAGTGAATGGAGTCCATGCGGCGAAAGAGAAGCAATCAAAAACGCTGGAGGTGTCAAAGTGCCTCGGTGATCATTCGTCATTGGATGATCGAGGTATCATTGATGAGAGAGCATCGGCAAAACGGTTATGTCGGTGGCGGAGGTAATCCTCTAATGCCCCCTAACCCGCACGGGGACCACGCCATGGCGTTCCTCCATGTGGGGAATATTCAATTGAAAAGTTGGATCCCTGTTGCTTCGGCATTTTCGGTCGGTAGTCGTGCAACTTGCATAACAAAAGGATCCTCACGGCCACAATTACACCGAGAATGTCCACAGAAACCATTCTGCTTCTGGCGGCCTTCGTCCGGTGGATGGTCCGATGGGTGTCGTCGACATTGTGACATGCCCGGGTTTGAAAGCGTGGTTGGCGGAATTGCGCCGTCGCGGCGTCGTCGGTTTCTAGTCAGTATGGCGCCTGTCTCACTCAAATGGAGTCTGCGTTGGAACAATCCGGTTAGTTTCCACGCCGGACGTTGACCCGGGTAAGCCGGATTGCATTTGTCACTGCATCAAAAAGGGAAGTCTTCACGCGGAAGACAGAGGTAAGGACAAGTTTCGACCGGATACCGGGGCAATATCATTCCAAATATATATGTGCTCTTCATATATTCATCACCACTTTTCGATATATGGCCGGATATCGAGTTCGTTCGTGAAGCATGTCCGGGGCTGTGTATGTAAGTACCAATACGAATCGGCAATCTGTGCAAAAGAGAAAGAGGTCAGCCAACTGGGGTTACCACTGCATATCGGCCATGGCTGTGTTCCTACCGCTTCGGGCTTGATCTTTGCATCAGGATGATCAAATTGGTAGTGTTTCGTCCTCTCGATATCAATCACTCCATCAATGATGGCGTGGGAGACATGAATGCCTTTCGGTCCAAACTCTCTTGCCAATGACTGCGCCAAAGCCCTCATGGCGAATTTGCCGGTTGCGAAGGAGGAGCAGTTTGCAGAGCCTTTCATGGCAGCAGTTGCTGATGTGAAAATCAAGGTAGGTGGGTGTTCAAGAGAGCCTTTGAGCGCCTCGAGGAGCAAGGGCAAGACTGCTTGTGAAAAATGGAAACCTCCTCGTCTGAACGGTGGTCAGCCGAAACTTGATCAAACTCGACCTGTCTGCAGGTGGAAGAAAGCATACCCGTTGGCTTCCCAACCACTCTCAAACTCTTCCTCATTCAGTTCAAGGAAAGGCTTTCGAATGAACCGTCCGCCAACATTGTAAATTGCGGCAGCCAAGGGAGCGCCACCCATCTCTTTCTTCAGTTGATCAAATGCATTCTTCACGCTCTTGCCATCAGCACAATCGGTACTGATGCCGACAGCCTTGCCGCCTGCGGATTCGATCTCTTTCACGAGTGGTTCGTAATTGGATGGATTTCGTGCAAGGAGGGCAACCGAATACTCCTTTGCAAAGCGACGTGCAACGCTCGCACCTCTGTGGGCTGGTCAGACGTGCCATCGATGTGGATGTAGCTGAACTTACGTGCCAGGCCCGACACCGGCAACAATGGCCCAAGCCTTTTGCGACGACATATCAGAAGGAGTCAGTCTGTGAATTTCGCTGCTTAACCTGTAGTGAGCTTGTTGTGAGGAGGTCGCTGGCATACAATCCGGTAGATACAGTGACTGGGACACGTTCTCACAGGTACATCAATGATAGTATGCGAATGTAAAGAAATACCTTTGAAATAATGAGCCTATTCACATAGACCATCATAGATCATTTAACCCCACAATGATGTGCTCGCAGGTTACAAATCCATATTGCGATGCCGATAAGTAATCCAATGGCCTATGATGAATGATAGGGCGGACACGGCAGGGCAAGTCTCCCGCAATTGCTCAACTCCGCGCCTATTCAGCATGGTGTACGCAGTTCCCCGCAATCAGGCTCCGGATCATCGACCGATATCGAATAAACAAGTCGTTGCACAGTTGCACTTCGACATTCGCAAATCAATGCAGATCAAGCAATTTGGTCGTTTCACCTTTGTTATGCCAGCAGATTCATTGCAATGGTTGCAAATTGTTGCAGAAGATTCATGCTAGCTAGCGGTGACCGCCCTTCTGTCATGCTCCTGCAGACGCCTAAGGCTTTGCGCACCTGCCAAAAAATGCCTTTGTGGTGAAAAATCATCTCTGAATTTTCGTATATGTACCTACATTACCTCTTATGCAAAGTCGAAGATAGCGACTTTCTGCAGCATGAAGTCGGGGGTATGTCAGCAAGCTGCGGGTTCAGGCCGATGCGACATTTTCGGTTGTCACGCAAAGCAACATGGACATGGCCACCGCCCTTCTCTGCTGAAGAGGTCATGCACCCCAAGGGAGACACCTGTACTGAAAGACCTCTGGTGTGCAACTGCTTGATGCAGTTGTCCTGCAGCCTTGCTGAACGGCATGCATACCAGGTGCACCCAAACTTACCTAGGTAGGCTGATAGAAGTGCCGCTCTCATACAAAGCTGCACGCGAGGGTCGGCAGGGACAGAACCCATTGACGGACCTGATCAAGTTGAAATTTTCCGCTCTAAACACGCCGATACTGTTGTGTATAGCAGCTCGTTTCGGTTTTCCAAGATACAATACCTTACCAAACCCAGCCTGACTGGACACTGAAATGGCGGTGAAGGACGCCTTCGCGGGAAAGGCAACTAGATCACGGAACAGACTCCTGGACCTGCAGAAGCACGCACGCCGGCCCAACCGCTTGTTTCGACGTCGATGGAGCCCCTTTTCCTTGCAGGCATGGCAGCCTTGTCTCTTGGACAAACATTGACCATAGACTTGTAACAGGTCACAAGCGGAAGTCAACAAGTAGCACAAGTCAGCCGCGCAAAAGCGGCATACCCGTTATTCGGGTCGTCGTTTCCGTATGTGTAGCGTGTGCATATGAAACCCGCCGGCAACATGTATTCGCGTGACTGGTCTTGAGAGGCGTGGCCAAGAGCTGCCAAAAGAACTCACCATGGCAAAAACGTCAAATCAAGCATCGGTTGCAGTCAAGGTCGCAGGCGACTGTCTGCTGCGTGGCACTAGGGACCGTGGGAGGGATAGGAGTGTCGGTAGCCTCTAAAGAGGGTGTATTGGAAGGCACCGCAAAAGCGTACCTTGGACTTTGATCCCTTAGGCGTCAGGGGTGCGTCTGTTTCAGTTCTGGCCGGGCGCCTGTTGGTTCAATCGCAAAGGCTTGTCCCCCACGACAAACCCCTTGGCGAGGATATATTTCCCTGGACCCCATACGATAGACCCGACGTGTTTAAGACACTTGACTGGTCGACACGACCTGCCAGTCAAGTATTCAACAGTCTTCCGCCCAGGCGGCATGATACGAACTCGCCAGTCCAAAACCATGAAGGCATATTCGCCGGTCAGGTAAGGAGGCAACAAGTGAAGACAGGCAGAGTTGCATATCCAGTACATCACGATTGTTCACCAGAACGTATCTATCCTCCACTACGGTTTGCCGTGTCAAGGGACGAACAAGTCGATTGTATACGCAGGCATCTCAAACTTAGTGTATCTTACTCCATCAGGCCATAGGTACCTACCTGGTATGTTTGTTAGGCCATGCCACAGAATGCTTGCAATGCATCGCTTCCTTTCTCCGTTGAAAAAGGAACGAACCCACCGGCGACTATCTCCAGGTCTCTTCTCGTATCACACCCACCCATTCGGACAGTTTTCATGCACGTCGCCCCGACTGAGGTTACACAGAGACCTATCCCGAAGTGAATGACCGGCCATCGACCATCCGTATCGAACTTGCCACGGGCAGGCACCATCGCCGTCGCAATGCCCATCAATTTACATACAGGTCCGACAAGTCACGCGGACGTTCTCACATCCAATACAAGTCAACCCTCCGATCGCGAAGACCACAAAGTACGAGAAATAAACACTCAATAGTCCGTGAGCGAGTAACGTCCAAACACCGGACCCCAACATTCGCCATACCCCCCTCCTTTGAAGTCGCACCGCAGCCACTGACGATCTACTGCAAACTATGGCTTCTGCTCATGCAACACCTGCATTTCCTTAGTCTATGCCTATCAGCAAGCCATCATAAGAGTAATCCCATGCGAATCCGACCATGCATTCTCCCCAAGCCCAAACCTTCCACACCCTTCCGCAATGATATACCCTTGTCGCCCTATCATTGGCCCAGCCCCAAGCCCCAAGCCGATGAGATATCTCTGATATATCTCCCGTGTTTGCATGTATCTACGCGCCGGACAAATCATCAATCACCCGCACGTCCATTACTCCTCACCAGTTGCTTGTTCAGCTGCTAGTTCGCTATGCCTGGGCTTTGTCCCTCGTGTAATCACGCCAACTGTCACTTGCACAAAAGTCCTGCCCGCGTTCTGTACAACCACACCCATCAATAATTGACTCCCCCACTGAAAAGCATAACAGTCCTATCAGTGTGTCACACTCCGGACGGACAGAGGGCCTTACGAACGCATGTTCGCATTGATCCATGGGTAGTGACTGGCTCCCCCCACCCGCTTGGTAGGTGAACATCACAAGTCACATGCAAGTAAGCGCCTGGCATCTTCCGTCTTCATACTATCTTTGGTCACGAGTGCATGGAAGGTATCGCTTCGTAAGGATGTTCTAGTTGCCGGTGGTGTGCAGGCAGACGTGCTGTATGCCTCTGTGTTTCATCGATCTGATGCCCCGGATCGACATGTGTACTTTTCTTAGACTTTGGTGCCGCTGCGTGGAAGCAGCTGAAGCAGAGTAAGCGGACACGAGCGGCTGATCGTTGAACTATTTGCCCACATTCCATCAAGCGCGTGACTCATCTTGCAGATATCGAGGTACGCTGATTCAGGCCCCTGCTGGTGAACAATTGGAGTGTTGATCACCAAGTGTACATCGAGCTAGACGATAGCAGCACCTCGGATCAAAGAGAATCGCGTATTGTAACCGTACAGAGCGATACATTGCGAGACAGTGAATACGAAATACAAGAATTAGGTAGCAAGAGAACAGAAGTAAAAATGGACATAGGACAGAAGCTACGCATATTATGTTATTCGTACACGTGTATGATATCCGTTCCTGGGGTACCTGAGAGGTTCTGTAGCCCTTTCAGAAAGCAGAAATCCCGATAACAATCTCAAAAACTCCCGACAAGTCCTTGCGGACATCCCTTTCTTGGAGACAAGATAAGTATACAGTGAAAGGACCAGACGAAGGGGGTATCTCTTGCAAAAACGTTCCCAATGAAACGAGAAAGACGCCCAGTACCGCCTCGGAAAATCAAGGAACCCAACATGCGCAGACGGCCGTAACAAATACCCAGTAAAGTACAGATCATCTGTCATGATTTTCATCCTCTTCCACTCCCTGTGGTAACTTTTTGGAATGCCTCCCTGTAAAAAACGGCTCGCCGTGGCTGCAAAGAATTGATTAACAAAAACACCTCCCTGAGTCGAGGCTCAAAATTGACTCATAGCACGCTTTAGCCGCCGAATGAATCGTGCTGAATATTCCCACAGGGTGTCTGACTGCGAAACACCAACTGCCTCGCGTAAATGCTTCGATAATGTGTATGGTTGAGTTGTGATGTGGCGAAGTCATGTTTTTGCCACCATCAAAGAGTTGCTTCTTCCTTGTTCTCCTGGTCGAGCAAATTCTAGGCAGCAGAGGGTCGACGCAGCGTATCCTCGCAGTTGACATCGAAGCGCATGTTCCAGAGCCTGACCTGATTCATTATCTTCTCCGTCGATTCCAGGTAACGATCGCGTCCAAAGATGGAGTCGACGAACTCTGTGCCTGCCTTCTTGCCCATGGTCTTTGTGCCGTCACGCTTCGCCGCCTTCAGCATATAGTGTTCGCACTCTTTGAGAAGCCCTTTGAATTTGTCCCATAGTCTGTGGCCACTGATGATGAAGTCCTCGACGGTTTCTCGTTTGTCGAGATTGTGGACACGGCCAACACATTCCTCTGCCCGCTTCATCTTCCCTGCAAGTTTGATGAGCAGGAGCCACAGCTCCCCAGCCATGTCTGCCATCGGGGTCGATGCACCATGGTGAAAAACCGTCCAATCGTAAATCCATTTCCCGAGAGAGTTGGCATCAAACACGCTTCCCAGCAGGATGATAGGCAACTCTGTCGGATCCCAATGCTTGATGGAGTAGCCTGAAGGGATCCCTGCTCGAATGGCGTCTTCCTCGGTTGCCTTCGGTGTTGATTTCGTCTGCTTTGACTTAGGCGATGTTCTGCTGGTGGTTGAGGAGCGCCGAGTTCTAGATTGCTTGGGCTGTTCATCTATGATCTGTGCCTGCCCATAGTAAAAGTACGTGTCAGTGCTTGGCTTCCTTGCATGTTTTGGTTTTGTCTTTGGCTCCCGATAGATGTATGTAGGCGGCACGTCTGCATATCCAGCCTCATCGTCGTGGATGTAGACGGGCTGGTTCTGCTTGCGCGATGATGAACGAGTATGATATCTTGAGGTGGGAAATGTGTTGTAATGGTTTTCTTGTCTGCGGGCTCTGCCCTTTTCCTCACTCACATAGATGTCATCCTGTGGTACCGCATATTGGACGTTGGGCTCATAGTAGTTGGGTGGGGCACCCGCAGGTGAGTACCAACCACCGACTCTGGGCGATGGGTTGTAGCTGGCCTTTCGAGTGTGCTTTTTGGGCGTCGCGTCATACTGCGGCGCGTAGTGCACATACTCGTCGCGGTCGTAGGGAGATGGTGTTCCAAAGACCTTGGTGTAGTGGTGTGGCGGTGCGCCGTAGTGGTAACTCATCTTGAGTTCACCGGATCAACTGTGGTGTCGTGCTGGGCTTCAACTCCTCACTCCTGCCCCTGGCCGCAACAGTGTCCCCCTCGATCTGGTTCTATGTCTGACTGGTCTGGCGTAGGATGTTGTCGAGAGAAAAAGCAGTTCCGGAAAATGTTGGACTGGCTGAATATCATAGCGTGATTGGCCTTGACAGGGTGGTTGGGGTTGATCGCGTAAATTGAGCCTCGCAAGACCCAAGTGAATCCAAAGTGTCGAGTCGATCTTCCGTCCGCTTGCAGTGCGCAATGACGTGCAAAAGTGTGCAGTGCGGAGAGGAGAAGAGAGGAAAATCTGGATGGCTGGGTAAAGTTCGTGGAGGTATAAGTTGTTTTCTGAGGAGTCAGGAACTGATCCCAGAGTGGATCGATCTAGGGACGCGGAGGTAGGCAGCCGGCGTGAGTCGATTTACGGCTCGGCGGATGAGTCGTTGAAGGCCAAAATGATGGGTCTGATAGAAGAGGAGTTGTTTCTGTGAACCCTGTTTGTATGCGCGTTGGTCGCGGCTGAGGCTTCTGACTAAACAAGAATTTGGTAAGGAGTGGAAGCCACAAGAAGAGGCTAGGGCCGCCTGGATCCAAGTTGTAAAAAGAGGCCAATGAGCATTCTGCCTAGGGCCAGGCAGGATTCTGTTGAGAGATGAAATTGACTGTTTGATTCTTTGGAAATGGGAGATCAGGGGCAATTAAAAAAGACAGTTTTGGGAGAGGGAGTAGATAGTGCAGTGGAGGCGTTCCTGATATGCGTTGCAGGCTTGCAGCGCGATGGACTTCAAGGCTTCGACGGCCCCCATAGCATGGCAGAGAGCAGGGGTTAGTTGCAGGGGGGGAGGCCTTGAGGGTGTGTGGGCCCGAGTCAGTCACTTTTCTCGCGATTGTGACTGTGACTGGCCCCTTTGACAATAGAAAGAACGAAGGAAGGGGGGGCAGTGGGCACTGCAAACGAGAAGCGAAAAGATCGGATCACAAAAGTGGTTTCGTACGGTAATGACGGGTAAGTAGAACTGGATAATACCGAGTTTGCTGTACAACGCAGACTCGGAAGTCCAAGGACAAAAGCTGGATGAGAAATATACCGTGACGTCGGCTCGTTGTTCGCCTGTGCCATAGGAGGGTCTAGCAGTGGCTGTGACTCTCTATTTCAATTTCTTTTCCTGGTGCCTGCTGCTGAGCAAACTATAACAGAAGTCGATGGAAGCGGCACCCATGGCAGTGGCGATGACAGGAAAGAAGGAGAACGAGAAGGACTGGGGAAGATGCCGCTCGCTCGCTGCTTGCTTAACTGCGCATAGCCTGATCGATCTCGTTCGCTATTCTTCAACTGTTCGGGCTACTGCAATGTCTAAAATGTCCAGTATCCAGCAGATCCCAGGGGCGGATCTGGGCGTCTTCCGGGCATGTAGATCGGCAAACGTGCCTGAAGAGCCAGCTTACGAGGTCATCCACAATGCTCCAATCGTCCTTTAGCAAGACTGTTGCGTCCTCGTGTTATTTAGGTACCTCTTGATTACCGATCCATTGTATGAGAGACGTTTACTATTTCTACCCAACGAAGCCGCACAGCCACTCGCAACAATGACAGTATTTGCGACAGTCAAGATACAACGATTATGGCATTCATGGTATCCTCTCTGACTTGCTCCATTTTCAACACAACGACTGTGGATAGGACACGTCGACAGCGCACCGGGCCCGGTCGGTATGCGGCTTAACCGGTCGACGGGTAGTGGGCTGCCCATCTTTCCCACCAGCCTGGCTTCCGAGAAAGTTGAAGACTAATTATGGTCCGCTAGTGAACCTCTGGCTCATATCCACGGTAGCTGAACAGTCAACTCGAATAAACTTTACATCCAATCAAGGTCTCTACCGAATGGCATGGCCCTCACGCGGCTGGAGCCTTCGCCCACGATATCGAATCATTCCCGGAATATGCATGATGGAGCCTCGTCAGGTCTATGGCCAGCTCTTGTCCCTGGCGTCGCTGGAAGGCTGCGAGTGACAGCAGAGACATCCCGTCGCGTCAGCGTGTGACAGTTATCCTTTGGGCGATGGCGGTCGCGGCGCATTCCAATCATCGGCCAGCCTTGCGAACGATGTCCGCGTATCTGATCATACTTCAGCTGACATCGGTCACCAGAGATGTCACTAATCTATGCAGAGCCACCTTCCCATGGGGAGCATGTCAACATCGAGCTTTCCTCGAGATAATGCCAATGTCTTTCGCAAGAGCGCATCAATCTCACACTGAGGAGTTGACATTGGACGCAGCCTGGGCTCTCTTCCCTACTGGCCTCGTCCGTCAATTGCACCGTGCTTGTGAAATGCCTACGGCACATGGTCATCCTCACGTCCACTCTTCTGGCTTCTTGACCGGTCATGACCATTGATTTTGCGTTACCGACAGTATTGGATACTTCGACATTGTTACAGTACAATATTGTAAGATCTTGACTGTTTGGAATGCTCCAGCATGAGGTTAGTGTCTCGTCGTTGTGCTGCTGACGAGTGAAAGACTGCCAACTCAACTCGCTGCGCATTAGACTTGGCAAGGCTTGGGCAGCATGTCCTCCACCATCCACCAGTACGGTTGGCTTTTCCATCTTCACTAAAGCATCCATCGCATCATCACTGCATGCAGTCAATCTGGAAGATTTCCTATTGAGTCATATGTTAAGAATGAGGCAAACTTGCCCTGTCGGCGTCTATGATGCAGTGCCCAGCTCCGTCAATGTTTGTCACTTTGGGCAGAGGAACCCAGGGACTACTTGCTGCGCACGATCAAGGCCATCAATGAGATGACAGAATTAGGCACCAAAGGATGGTTCCTAATTGCTTCCGAGGCTTTCGACGGCATATTTCCATGAGTTCCCAAGGTTGAGTCATTACGAACTTCTTTAGGCCGACCTGTATGGCTAAGTCTGCCAGTTAGGAGGACGGTCTCTGGCCGCCAGGAACCTTGGATACATGAAGAATGCCCTCAACACCGTGTTTAGGCACCAAAACAACAGGAACAGCTGCACCAAAGGTCCTTTCCAAGCCTGACCTGGCTTGAACTTGATGATCTGGTTTGATCAGCATCAGGCAGAGGACGCTAAGTCATGACTCACTGTGATGCCGGTCGAGGTGGATTTCGCCATCAAAGACATTTGCAGCCTCGCAGCGTGATCAGAGAGGAGGTTGCGTAAATTTACCAGACATGTCGTGGTACGTACCTCTCCGTTAGCCCCAAATGGGTGTGAAAATGGAAGGGTAGGTACCGGACCCAGCAAGGTGAGCATTGTGGGTAAGTTAGTGGCCAAACCCCTACCAGAACCTATCGCAATTTGGGACATGCCCCGGGCCGCAATTTTAACCCCGCGCCGACCGTGGTGAAGATACAACACACCGAACCTTTACGCAGCGTCGGCTACGGGACATTAGACAGATGGCATCCAAGCCTTGCAGACACGAGCCTCGAGTATCTATTCAGGCAATTGAAAGCCAGAGTCACCCACTGAGACGCAACAGGGACTCTCTCTCGCTCAGCCAAGGGCTATCAAAGCACCTATCTGGCGGTGCTCGAACCGAGCACGTTTACCTGGTGGAGTATGTTGCAATGATCCGAATCCTCACGGATATCGAGTGCTTTTAGGCGACATGTCTGGTATGAGATGTACCTTCGGCTCGTGCAGGGTAGAACGTTGCAGGATGAGGACCAGCATTTCCTAAAAGCGACCAGCACGAGGCCCGGGGTCTCACATGGGATGGATGATGCCGGCGAGCGAGCGAGCTACGGTGTGTCGAACAGGGTACAGTGCTGTCTTGCTTGACCACGAATAGGTCTTAACCCAGTCACTGTACAGTATTATTGTCGGATCTGGGCTCACAGAGGGCACAACAACACAAGGCTGAACATAGATTGTATCGATCCTCCCTACGACGTTACCATGCTTTTGTGCTTCTTGCTTCTTCGGAGCCGTGCGCGTGAAAAAGATAGCAGGGTGACAGTCCGAATGGATGTAGACCGAGGCTAAAGAGTCTTGGGACAAGTTTACGGTTAGTGCATCAGCCGGTGGTGGAGGCGGAAACGATCAGCGTCCAGTGATACTTGCCGGTGGCCACGATCAGCAAGGTTTCTGGAAGAAAGGAATCCTCGAATTCCCATGTTCGCCTCTCCACTTGAAGATTAGGCTTGACCACTAAACGGTGGCCATCATATTTAGCCTGATGCTGGTGTTATCCAAGTAGAGTGTTTCACCAATTATATCTGCTGATATGCTGCACCAACTGCCGTCAATTCTCAGGTCCGTGGGTGCACCTCCAAGTGCCTTTGATAGCGCATATCCGGGGACCTCGCCCGCAAAATCAAGGGCACTGTGCACACCCATGAAATACGCACGCGATATCTTTTTGCCCATGCACCTCGCCTACAGCACGAGTACGTCCCATCATGGGCACCGTTGGCCGCCACTCCGGCATGCCCCGTTGCATCTCCAGGCTGTGAGAGACCTTCCTGCACAGCAGGTCGCTACGAGTCCATTCATCAACTCTTCGCATCTCTTTCGTGGGTGGCGCTCAGACCGTTTATTGCGTTGCAGATCCCGGATATTGCGAAGTTAAAGTCCATTCGTCTGTCTAGCCCTATCATCTACGAGTCTACCCATCTACCATCCACGGTCATTCTCCGACCTTTCGACCTTTTCATCCCGCGAGCCACGGTCTCAATGCAAAGAGGGTGCATATCGTTCTCAACCAGGCCCAGGCCCTAAGTATCACCATATCGGCGACAAATGAGAAAAGGCCGACATGCTCATCTCGTCTTCAATGCTTGCTTCGAGCCTGCGTTAGCAGTCCTACGAGTGACGTCTCCCTTCTCATTGTCCTGAAGCAAAAGTCTCCTGAAATCCACCTGGCTCAAGATGTCGGCGGCCAAGGTCGAGGCTCACCCGAAAGTCACAGCATCTCAGACTGACGGTAATGCACCGCGGAAGAGGAGGAAGCGCGCTCCTGCCGCGGGTGCAGCCGATGACTGCTTCACATGTTCTACTCGCAGTGTCAAATGCGACCGTCGAAGACCCTACTGCTCGAAATGCTTAGAAGATGGGAAGGACTGTGCTGGATACAAAACCCAATTGACTTGGGGAAATGGTGTCGCAAGTCGGGGCAAGCTACGGGGTCTGTCACTGCCTGTCGCAGGCACCCAAAAGATCATCACACCTGTGTCGCCATCGAGATCAAAGAGAAGGCCATCACAGCAGCAGCAAGACTCACAGCCTCGTGCAGAAGCAAAATATAAGCCAACCCTAAAGCCAGAGGAAGGAGCTACGCATCCTTCCATGAGCTCAGCCACGGCCAGCAAGAACAACGCTTCATCTCTGTTTGATCAGTCGAAAACATCCTTTTCGGCTTTCACTTCGTACACAACCTCATCTTTGCCGTCAACATCAGCGCGCTCTTCACACGCGCCAGGCCCCATCAAGATAGAATCAACGGACAACTACGCATCGATCTCCTCCACATCTTTGACCTCCCCACTTGATACCTATGGGTTTTCGGTCGGGTTTAGCCCTAGTGTTGGGTTTAACGCTACTGCATCGCCTACATCCTATACCACTTCTCCAGATACTCTATACTTCGGGCGAGGTCTCAACCAAGGCTCATTACGGCCACAAAATTCTCTGTCTAGCTACCCGCTCTCGCCTCAAATACCCTCGCCGTATGACAGTGCCTTGCCCGACCACGGGCAGATCCCCCAATTTCAGAGCCAGAAGACATCCTATGTCCACAACGAGCCATACGCCCAAACCTTACAACCTCAACATTTGGAGCCAGTGCCGGAACAAGGACATGTTGCTGCCATTCACGAAGACGTTGAGGAGATCGATCGCGGTATTTACGACAACGAGTATGACAATGAATGCGCTGTTGTTGATGATGATTCCACTGCGGGATTTCCCCAGTTCTCTTTCAATTACAACATGTCGCTAGCGTCTTATGCTGGTATGGGCGCCATCACCGCCAATCCACGAATGCAGTACCTTATAAACTACTACACGGAGGTCATCTCACCTGTGATAGTGGCTTTCGATGGGCCTTCCAATCCTTACAGGACTCAGATCTTGCGCTTAGCAGCGAGGAGTGAAACACTTCAGCACGCCATAGCCGCATTGTCTGCAAGCAATTTGCGACAACGAAGAGAAACTGGAGCATTATCGACGGGCAAGACTGATCCTGCAAGGCGCTCCTCTATAGCACATTTAACCTTGACGCAGGAGTCATGGCAGGATATAGGCGCCCTTTCGCCTCAAGATCAAGCTCGAGAGGAATCTCTGCACAAGGGCATTGCAATCCAATCGTTGAACAAACAGCTTGCTGATCCGGTTCAAAGGAAAGACGACTCAATTCTTGCGACGCTCCTGATTTTGTGCTTGTTCCACATTTGCGACTCTGGAGTAGCGAAGTTTCAGACCCAGTTTGCAGGTGTGAAGAAGCTGCTCGGTATGCGACAAAATGATTTTGGATTGGACACGAAAGAGGCAAAGTGGTTTATAAGGATGTTTACCTGGTTCGACGCAATGACCGCAACGGTGAATGATCGCGAAGGACAACTTCAAGGACATCATCTGGATGTTTCGGCCCTGTCAGACGAGGAATGGGCATTGGAAAATCTTGCAGGCTGCGATGGTCAGCTATTCAAGACAATAGCCAAGCTAGGCAGGCTGAACGTCTTGAGTCAGGGGAAGACTGTCGAAGAAAGCCCGACCCTGGTGTCAAGGCCGTTTCCGCAAATGCCCGGCACTGTGGACCTCGACTACAGCAATTTTGACGGTAACGGGTGGATGCGAATTGTTCAAGATGAAGATCTGTTCTCTTCAAAGACCGCAAATCCAGACGTGAAAGCCCAATTCTGGCGGGAGTGGAGGGAAATTCGCCAGGCCTTGCAGACCTGGCAACTTGACACCAGAGTCTTCGACTGCTCCAGTCCTGAAGCACCACTACTGACTCACGATCAACGCGTCGACCTTGCAAACATTTCAGAGTCATTCCGCTATTCAGCGCTGCTCTACACCGAGCGCCTGGCCAATCCGACTGTTCCCAGCACGGATGCAAGCATCAGATACTGGGTGCAGAAATGTTTGATGTACATCAAGGCGGTCAAGTCAGACGTCTACCTGCTCTGGCCTCTGTTCATCACTGGTAGCGAATGTGTCGACGGCATCGATCGGCAGGTCATCCGAGAAAGGTGCCTGGATATCCAGAAAGACAGTGGATTTCTTAACAACAAGAGCTGTCTTGAGCTTCTAGAGAAGGTCTGGCGACGGTACGATGAAAAGACCAGGGAAGATGAGGCCAATGCTGAGACAAATACCCCATATACGCCAGGCAGTGGCAATGAGAGTGGGTTCAAATTCACGACTATAATGAAGATGGAGGGTAATGAAGGTGAATATATCGTGGTCTGATGCCGTCTGAGCAGGATATCCAGCACAAGCAAGGATCTGGGCCTTGGATCTTGAACATACACCCAATGACATATGATGACGAAGATGTGATACAGGAAAAAGTGCATAGACTTCTTAGACCAACTCGTTCTTCAGTACACAGCATGACCACTCAGGGAATCAGGCGCGACATCTTCAGACGCCGGATGGAGAAATGCTTGAGTGGTATTGCGGTGTCATCTGGCCATTGCATAGGTAGGTTTCAAGTACATTTTTTATGTCTTCTAGATGCCTTCATCTTGTCATTGCTCGTAGGATGCAAAGGTACATCATGTGTAGCATCGGGCTGGACAAGGCTGGACTGAACCATTTCTGATTGGTGGTAGAACTAAAATGCGGACGCTACTCAGCCTTGTCCTAAAGATCTGGGGTTTGACGCTTTCTCGCATCGAACCGCATCAGTAACACATATCACCATTCAGTCTTCCGTAGTGTTTCTACCATGACCGACTCGGGAGCGTCTACCCCGCGCTTCACGAGTCAGACCGCGTCGGCTGAAGAACTGCTCAAATCACAGACTGTCGGCCTTGTCAACCTCGACGATTTTCGCAAACGCCGCGCAGATGCGCTTGAGCAGAAGGAGAAACAGGCACGCGATGGCTCTGGTACGGCCACGCCCGATGTTGAAGATAGTGACGGGTAAGATCGTTCGATTTGAGAACTCTTGACGGGTTTCTAACTTGCAAAGTACAGTGCGGTAGTGCGTCAACCCGCGAAAAAGAAGAAGAAGAAGAAGGCCGCAAAGGGCTTGTTATCCTTTGGAGAGGATGAAGACGACAACGCAAGTGGCATCTCGACTCCTGCGGCACGAAGTTCGCGAACAACAGCCGAAGCGTCGCCAGAACCCTCGAGTAATAGTCGGAAGTTGACACCAAATCCAAACTCTACCTTACCACCTCCTAGAGCGATCACGAAGGCTGCATTGGCAGCAGATGCGCAAGAACGAGACAGACTACGGAAAGAGTTCCTTGAGATTCAAGAGGCTGTTAAAGAGACGGAGATCGCCATACCATTTGTGTTCTATGATGGCGCAAATATACCCGGCGGCACTGTCAAAGTAAAGAAGGGAGATCACATATGGCTATTCCTCGAGCGGTGTCGAAAGGTCGGGGCCGAGCTTGGCGTGTCTGGGAGTGCCTCTGGCGGTGGTGCGACGCTCAAGAGTAGAGAAGACAGCAAGAAGCAGTGGGCTAGGGTTGGGGTGGACGACTTGATGTGTGTAAGAGGCGAGGTCATTGTTCCTCAAGTGAGTGTCTCAAAGACGATCAATTGTTCTGAGAACTAACGTTCGCAGCACTATGAGTTCTACTACTTTATTGCCAACAAGATCCCAGATCCTACCACCGAAGGGAGGCTACTATTTGAGTATTCTGGCACCGCTCCGAAGAAGAGAGACGGTGAAGACGCTCCGGTGCTTCGTGTGCCCGGGAAGGAGGACCTGGAAGGCCAGAACGATGATCCAACTGTGACCAAGGTGGTTGACAGGCGCTGGTATGAGAAGAACAAGCACATATATCCCGCAAGTGTGTGGAAAGAGTTCAAGGTTGGTAAAGAATTTGAAGATTTGGCGAAGGGGAGGAGAGATGCGCAGGGGAATGCATTCTTCTTCGGATAGCCCATGCGAACAGAACAAGCATCAGCACCGAGTTGTTGGCAAGTCAATATCAATCGAGGACAAAGTACTATGGATAAAAAGAAATGCTTTGGTTTCAGAAAGCATTTTTGGGCTCCTGCCTATCCCCGTCGTTTCCGACGCCGTTTTCCGACAATTCGGTTTATGGACCTTCTTTCCACGCTTCGACGCCGGATCTTCATCCTCCCAATGACCTATTACTGCTTGCTCTGAAGATCCCGTTTCGATCTTCCGCTTGAGAACCATGGAACATCAACTCACATGCAACAATCAGCATGGCGGACCGTGTCGAGCGATTCTGAAGCGCGAAGCAGTCGTCACCACATGCTCGTAAGATATATCAATGGCATACCTCTTCTGTTGGCTAATATTCATTAGACACATTTTCTGTCTGCCTTGCACGCAAAATACCGGCCTCGCCGACGCACCACTTGATCGGCGTCGCTGTCCTGCCTGCAACAGCACTCTTCCAAACCAAGACGATGCTGTGAAGACCCGCTTGGACCCCTCCGAAGAGTACAAAACGAGCGTCCTCAGTGGACTCGACCCTTCAACGGTCCTTGAATGCGCTGGAAGAGCAGTGGCTTTCTGGAGTTACCAGGTCACACATGAAATGTAGGGGACACCCTGCACCTCGACCCTGTCTGGATACTGCTCATTGCAATGTAGTGCTTACCAGCAGTTTGTGGCGAAGAATCTGACGGAGAAATACACCCACCTCAGTTCAACAATGGACAAAGTGGTCCACGAGGCCAATACTGAGATTCAAGCAATGCAGAAGAAGCTAGGAGGTGTGATACCCATGCACAGAGGAGATATCAACGCTGACGATCCGAAGACTCGACGGCTGAGCTTCAAGGTCTGCAGCAGAAACATGACGAGCTCGCGGATTACTACCGAGAGAAAAGCCGCAAGCTTGCCCAGATGCAGAAGTTGTATAACGCCCTCAAACAAAGAGCCCAGGCAGCAGAGATGATAGCTCCTGCTGCCTCGAAGGATGTCGAGCAGACTTTGCAGTCGATTGCCAGTGTACGACGGCCCGACGCTGGTTTTGCAAAGCCAGCTCCACGGCCAGAGATTCAGCCAACAGTCCGGCCGTCGCTTTCCGAGAGAGGGAACCGGCCACTGGACGTCGGATATGGTGGTGTCGAGCCGCTGCATCCTCACCAAAGATCTGGCAGTAGTGCGATGGCCGCTGCTCAGAGAGGGATGCCATCTACAGCCACACTTCCTGCGAAGCTCGGTACGTGTACGGCCGCGAATTTTCGACAGTTACTGATGTGTCTAAGCTACCGTTGGCATCTCTGGCACTCCACTACATCGAGCCACTTTACCGGGTCAGGCAAGGGCTGCCGTCAATCGATCTCAACTTCCGGTAACAGCTGGGAGAACTCAATTCACCCATGAGCAACGTATACCAGGTTCTGCCCGGCCACAGCCCATACATAACAGCAAAGTGCCCGTATCGACCAATTACACTGGACTACTGCAAGGTATCAAGATAAGTCGGCCGGGTACAGCTGGATCAGGGGATATGCATCCAAAGTTTGATTCAAATACAAGTAAGTCGCATTCCTTTCCTCTGATGGAATCCCCCCGACTCATGCATGGCAGGCAAGTTCTACCAGATGGTGCAGCATTAGGGAGAACCAGATACTGTATGTGCGCGGTTATTGCTTGCTCCCATCGAAGCACAGCTTTCATTACCGAGTTGTTCGAGATATGGGATGGATCATTGGGGGATTGATTGGTTTTTCCACGTTGATCAAGTACACTTCGTCGAGCTCGGCACGTTCTTAGCCCATGATTTTCGGCTAAGCAGCGTGACATGATCGGTTTGCCTAAAAAAACGCGTTTTCGAGTTCTTGTTGTGCTTGGTACGTCCACCTCTATGTCTACACGTACTCAGTCGGTGCCCAATATCAATCCAGACCCGCACCTGTACCCACCTACCCACCCTCACAACCAGTCTTGGAACACGATCAACGTGCGCATGATATACACAAGGCATCCATCCTCATCAGATCCGCCACCCTCTACTCATCCGGTTCAGCCACTCAAAAACGACCGTTGGCGATTTACTTTCTGATCTGACAATGGCCTTTCTGCACAGTAGTATCCACACGGTTGATCTGATGGTCTATATATACCCGCTGCCTCCCCCCTCTACTCTCTCTTTTCTTTTCTCTCCAACACTTTCGCCCAAACAAACCGAGCAGGTAAGTAACTTATTCTTAAAAACTGAGGCGCCTCTTCCAGGACAAGCTGGCCTGGTATGCCTCATGGCTACCAGGGCTGTTCGTCGCCGCGGTCTGGAAGAGGCGGGTGGTTGGAGTGCCATGATGAGAGCGCGTAGTTTGCTCGATTTTGTTCATCCCATGGCCGGGTCCTCAGATTCTTGATCAACGTCGTTTTGCTGCTGTTGCTGGCTAACATTGATAGATGCTTGATCTTTTCATCATTGTTGGGCTTTATGCCTGGCTCTGGAGAAGAGATCATAGTAATGTATTGCCATGAGTTGCTGCTAAGCACTATGTCTGCGCACCAGCTCGACGTGCATGCATAAATATTGGGATCTTAAGTACATTTCATGAGTAGAGTGTTGGTAATTCCCCCACTCTACGACGGTATTGGTCGTCTGGCTTTCAAGCACAGAGAGAACGTTCGCTCTGCACCTCTCGTCAATATCCTCAGCTCTGGACCTTGAGCGCAATCATATCCTTTGAAAAAGTGGCTGAAGAACGTAACGAATCTTTTGGCACCAGATGTCATGACTGTGACCAAGATGCTCTGTCCACTTGCACCTCGCTGGTCTCGCCAGTGGTGGGAGCTTCTGTCACCATTCAATACTCGTCTTCGTCCATATCCTCGCCCTCATCCTCACTCTCCTCCTTGTCCTTCAACAACAACTGAGCCCGCTTCGACATTTCGAAATGACCCTTCTTCCTACCCGCTTGAGGCTTGAGGATGCTCTCGACGACCGTGTAGGTGATGATCTTTTGCTTCGTCGTACTCTTCTTGGTGATGCCGTCAGCGGAGCGAGTGACGTTTGTGGTAACTGATCCGGTGTTCGTCTCTGTCTCGGTGATCGCTTTCGTCCTGGTGGATCTCTTGCGGGTTGCCTTCTGGGTCCGGCTCTGTCTGTTACTTCGAACTGTTCGCGCAGGCATAGATACAGTAGCTTTCAATTGTTTAGAGGTTGTGTTGTCGATGAACTTGTTGGTGATCTTGGGCCCATTCGACAGAATCTGGGATCATCAAAGACCGCAAGGTCGAGGCCTCGGCCTTTGGACGACATGATGGATTGATAGCTCTTGAAATGTGCTTTGAATGTCTGCAGACGGAGTGAGGAAAGGCTGAAGAGACGGACTGGGTCGACACAGACCTGGGATACTGGATGTAACGGTGTAGATAGGGGAAGTTAGGAGGTATATGGTATGGGAAAGGAGGAAGGAGGTGGAAGACAGGATACTTATAGGCTGTGTCGACGGAAGTCGATCTCTTCACTTCACTTCTTGAAGAGCATGTGCCACCTTCACACGCTGTTCCCGTCCAGAGAAGTGAGCGTCATGCCGCACTGAACTAAAGGCTGAGTTAGGACAGGCTCAACTGAGGGTCGCAAGAAGAGAAACATGTCAAAGGTATACATGATAGCATGTGCAACTGTACGTAGGAACAGCCGTCTTCCAACGTCAGGCTTGGGTATCTGCTTGTGGTCACTGAAGTTGCAGGTGTGTAGCATCGTGATAGACTTCTTCTTGGCATGCGGCGCAAGGCTGAGATGTTCAGGGGTCGAGAAGCGCCGATACTGTGCACCACTTGTCTAGGCTGAGGACCGCTCGAACCGGCATGGATGAGAGAGTAGTCCTGAAATACTCGACACCAGTCTCTTTCGTTTTTGTACTTGGATGAGTGTACTAACTAATATCGATACTCAGCTCAAGCATATTCAACGGCATGGAAAGTCCTTTCATTTCAGTCGGTCAAGCAACGTATTTTGGTAGCACGCACTCCCTTGCCAGCCTTGATACTTTCACATTCGAAAATCAAAGGGGATATCTCATCTAAGCAGCCTCTCGTTGATTGATACCCTGGTTTCCATGAACCTAGCACACCTTCTGTAAAAAGTGAAGGTAAGCGTCCCTTGCCCATATTGTCCCTGCACTTTATTGCGAGACCCCCTTGACGCCTGACGCCAGGTCCATAACACGATGCACATGCACAATGCGCGCAATCAGTAATGCTCGGGGGAATCCGGATGACGAAACTGTCTCTACCAATTCCTCCGTCCACCTCTACCCCTGCCACGCCCGAAGCCACCACCTCCACCTCCGCCTCCTTGATCGAAGCCGCTGCCACCACCTCCACCATAAGCTGGCTGTTGAGGCTGACCCATCATACCCCCGCCGCTGCCTCCCATAAACTGCATGAACTGCGACGGGTCCATGGTCGACGGGTCGATACCCTGCGAGGTCATGGCTGTGAACATCTGCTGCATCTGAGCTTCGCTCGGCATGGCCATAGCCGACATGTCAGCACCAGGTGCCGGCGCACCGGGCATGGGAGGCATTCCGGGCATCCCGCCTCCTGGAATTCCTTCAACAAATGCCTTCAATTGTTCGGCCTGCTGCGTAATTTCTTTGACCTCCTTCGGCATCTGTTGCTGCTTAAGACAATATGACGCCCACGTGAACTCGTCAAAGCCGTAGTTGAAGTAGTCGGTAATATCGGCGCCTGGTTTCCGCCACGGTTTGGAGGACTCTGGTGTGAAGTCTACGTCGAAATCCGTGGATAGGATGGGCTTGCCGGTCGCAGGATGTACAGGGTTTCCGTTCGGGTCGAGCTTCGAGGTGTGTCTTGCTGGGTACTCGGTGCCTGGTCGGTCGTTGGGCGTTTGTGAGTCCGCTCTGGTGGTGCCAGCGCCTGGTGTTTCTGCTTTTATTACTGGTTGTGGTGTGCTAGACGCTTTCCGTATGTCGGTGGTCGACAGACCTGGTGTGAGGCCTGGAGGGCGTTTTGTTTGTCTAGGATCTGTTAGATCTTGGGGTTGCGCATGAGTGAGATCGACTGACGATGCAGGTTCGGACTTATTCTCTTCTTTGACATCTATTATGAAATCGACATCGTCCTGTCGAAGTGTTAGTTGCGGGATCTCTAGATATTTTCGGCGTGACCTACGTCGCTGTCTTCGACCTCCTCGCCTTCCTCTTCTCCGTCCTCTGCGTCCTCCATTTTGACCTCAGCCTGGTGCGTGTGGCCATTTTTCGGGTCATAATCGGGATATATATCGTCTTCGTCCGAGTCCATCATCTTGCTGGATTCGTAGATATCAAGCAGTAAACAAGGGAATGAAACGGTCGAGGGCTTGGTATGGAAAGCGCAGGACGTTTGCTAAGTTTGCTACGTTTGCACTTCTTGCCTTCGGGGAAGCTCCAACCACAGCTTTTGCTTTCTGGCGAGCCGCGATCGGGGAAAGTCTGCCGGCTGGATTCTTCCAGAAAATAAGTTCGCAATAAACCATAAACCTCTGTTCTGGTTGCTCGGATCATTCTGTACACCGTCGCATTCACTATTCGAAGCTCGTCTCCCCCTCTATATCTCTACGAGTACCCTCTGCCGCCTCATATTATTCAAAATGGTGAGTCCGCATGTCCGGACGCCGCAAAACCCTGACCTCCGCAGATGCATCTCTATTGAAGATGACCTCGTGCGCTAATGAAGAACTATATAGACTACCGCACTCAAGAGCATTCGTTCTCTCGCTCCCCTGCTTGACCGGGTCCTGATTCAGCGCATCAAAGCCGAAGCCAGAACCGCTGGTGGCATCTATCTCCCCGAGAGCAGCGTGAAGGAATTGAACGAAGCCAAAGTCCTGGCCGTCGGACCTGGTGGTTTCGACAGGGATGGAAAGAGAATAGGAATGAGCGTGAAGGAAGGCGACAAGGTGTTGATTCCTCAGGTATGATCAGCTCTCACACCCAAGTTCGAATGACGAGGCTAATGCGCTGGTGTAGTATGGAGGTAGCCCCGTGAAGGTCGGTGAGGAAGAGTATTCTCTATTCCGGGACTCTGAGTATGTCGCACTGCCGAACATTGTGGACGGCGCTTTGCTAACGACACTAGGATCCTGGCGAAGATCAACGAATAGATTGACTATCCTGCTATCTCATGTCATGGCGTTGGGGCGATACTTTCTGCTCAGAATCACTGGCCCCAGGACATAAAAAAGACCTTACTTTAGCGATTTGTACAGCATGTATTACCACCAAGACACCCTCGATGTTTCCGAACCGTCAGCCGATCAGTCCGTCTAGGCAGAGTTGCGCAGGAAATTGTAATCACAGCATCCATCAGAGGGAGTGTGGAGTTGTTCCGGCATCTTGTCGATATACCTTGTGTATTTGTGGCTGCCACAATCAAAAGCACAATCTTCTCCGCTCAAATCAAGAAAATTGTCCAGGCATCGGCAGGTTCTTGTCTCGTCCTCGCTCTTCCCAAGCCTGTACCCTCGTATTCGACTTTGACCTGCTCTTTTCTCCGTTTTCTGCCTTGACGTTTCGCACCTCTTTTACCTCCAGTCGTCTCCCTATGACTGCTCTAAAATCCAACCCGAAACCGCCGAGCATCTCTCTTTCGTGATTCCAGACGACGTCCATGCATTCTCTCCATAGCTTGCCCTCTTTCTCAACGGCGCTCAGCTGTCGCGCAAGCAACGTGTTGAATGTCTCAAGATGGCCGTTTGCCCACTTGATACACGCGCTGATGGTTGAGGGTGAAAACGAGGCTTGATAGATGAGCACGGTATTTTTGACAATGGTAAAATAGACGTAAGAGATTGAGAACACATATCGTTGCAGATCGCCGTCAAAAACACATTGCCTCGCACGCTTCGTGAGAGTCTCACTGCGAGCATTCAGGTATATCTCGCGTGCCCTGTCTTCAAACCCGAGTTTGATTAGGTATTGTGTGTTCCTCTTTGTTGATTCCATGAACGAGGGCGTTTCCTTTAGCTCACGGCAGAGAACGGTCGCGAGTTTTGCGGCACGTTCGTCGACCTTGACGGCGATAAGGTCCTGAGCGATTGAGTTGTTCTTCAGACCCTTGGCAATCTGTCGAAGTTTCTCGACCTTTTCAACGGCCTCCGGGAAACGTTGGAGCGATATGTCGATATCAAGGTCATCGATTTGACCCTCAATCCACCTGAAATTCTGCTGTTTGCCATCCACGTCAATCAGGATCTCAGGCTTCTCTTTGGCGGAAGTTATACCCTCAATGATGTCAGTGTTCGTTGCCGAAGCTGGATCTCGGGCGGCGAAATAGTTCAAGCTTTCAGTCTGGGTAGTATTTTGGTCCTCTTGAGGCTTTGTCGCTTTTCTGACATCCTCAGTGGCTTTCCTTAAAGCCATAATCAAGCCTGTCTTGGCTTTCTCGTCGCGTTTTTCATGTCTGTAAGTCAAAGATCGTGCGCCGGACCTGATTGTCAATGCAGAAGCAATGGCCCTCTCTTCTGCCGGGGCGCCAGTGCCATTGGCCATGCTGGCCGCCATATCGATAATCTCGATATCTTGAAGAGGCCAACACTCTTCGGCAACAAGTTTGGTTGGCGCAGGGCCCTGCTGTGGAACGTTTGGATCGACTCGTTTACGCTTCTTAGACGCAACGAGTAAATGGTCATTGAGAAGCACAATGTGCACGGGACGTTTGGGCTTCCAAGTCGCACTATCAAGCTCTATCCAGTTGCCCGTCTCAGCAACAATATGACGGCCGGGTACGGCTGGAAGGAACTTTTGTGACTTCTCAATGTTCTTCCACAAGGCCTGGAGTTGAATATTCCACATCTGCTCCAAGTTTGCGACTGAAGTCCGATTCGCGTTGCGCCGTGACTGAGAAGATGTGTGGGTGAGCTCTGGTGTGAGTAGATTGTTAGAGCCGACAGTGGCGCCTTGTCCAAGTGTGCTGGTAAGCTCGGACATGAGACTTTGTAGAATGCCCATCTCAGATTTTAGTTTCTCCGCCTCTTTGCTGATCTTGATGAAAGATGTTCTGTTCTGATAGACACTCTGTTGCAACTCCGCAGAGTTACGATTCTTCAGCCGCTGAAGATTGGCTTGATATTCTTGAATGTCTTGCTCGGAGGCAGCGGATAGAAGGTCGGTAACATAACGGTCGGTTTGCAAGTTCGGGTCCTTGAAGACTTCATCGTCGACGACGACGGGGAGTGCGGAGGAGGATGTCCCTGGTCGACGGGGAGAGCCTCCTTGAGAACGTCGCTTTACGGTGCCTGGGAGGGCAGGAACAGGAGGGGCGCCGGCCTTGCTGAAGTCTGGAAGCTGGTTATAACGTGTGGAATACCTTCGCTTCACAAGATCTGACGTTTCGGTGGGCGCATTGCGGTCTTTCGGAACAGCGAGAGTACTTCCGCCTTTGTTCTGCTGTGCTGCAGGCCTGGTAATGCCTGGACCAGTGGGATTTTGGGGTGCACTTATGGTAGGACGATCCTTGCGTTTCCGCCGCAAAGTGAGGCCACGAGTGTCCATGACGAATGGACACGCGCACTGCGGTACAGGAGGTGTACTCTGTACCTGCAGCGAAACTGCGCGGTGGTGTGCAAGTCAACGTTTCGTAGGCAGATGAAGTCGTAGTTGCGAGCGCCGAATGATGAGACGCGCCAGTCACGTGCATCTCGTCTTAGAGCCAGGGGCAAGGCTGAGAGACGAGGCTGCCAGTCGATTTGCGGACTTGGCAAGCGCTAAAAGCAGCCAGCAGCCTTGCGTCCAGTTGCGCCTGCTCCGCTGAATCTGGTCGGGCTCCAGAAGCTGGGAAATTTCGCCAAAAGCTACATCACCGTCACTCCATTCATCGCTTTTATCTTGCCATTGGCATCAGCGACATCTCGTACTTTTAGGGTCTTCATACATCAGTCCGATACTTGTTTGCATCTCTCGAGTTTTTCACCTATAGCGCAATCGCGTCCCCCCCGTTCACAGTGTTCGCATCATGAAGACTTCAACGATTGTCACGATATCCGTCGGGACTGTCGTATCAGGATTGCTTGGTCAGTCCCTCAGTGGGCAATATTCTTCTGTACAGACTAACATTGGTGCAGCATATGCAGTTTATTTCGATTACAAGCGAAGAAATGATCCCGAGTTCCGAAAAGCTTTGAAAAGAGAATCACGGAGGCAGGCCAGATTAGCGAAGGAAGAGGCCGAAATCCAAGGCAAAAAGCAAAGAGACGAAGTCAAGAGAGTAGTCCAAGAGGCTATCGAAGAGGGTTTCCCGACCGACATCGAGGAGAAGGAGGCCTTCTTCATGCAACAGATTGCTCAGGGCGAGGCCTTAGCTGGTGACGGTATGCACACCTTACTGGGCGGAGGTTGCGGTTACTGATTTTTCACAGGTTCGGATCCGGTTGGCGCTGCTCTCTGCTTCTACAAAGGCCTGAAGGTCTACCCCGAACCCTCGTCACTTATCGGCATCTACGATAACACCGTCCCAAAAGACATCCTCGAGATCCTGGCAGTCATGGTAGCCCAGGACAAGAACTTAAAAGTGGGTTCTTTTGGTGCCAGCAATGAGGGAGCATCCGACAGCGGACCGGGCGTTGAATAGGTTCATGCCACAGAAGGTCTATACGACATTGTATCAACAAGAAATTCTTAATGCGGTCTGTGGATAGAGCCGATCATATCCTCAAGCTCTAGCTGATGAACTCTCGCCTCTGTACGACTTTTGTATATCAACGTCCTAGAGGCGAATGCTCCTTTTCAAAAGATATCTCTGCCTTGAACATAATATTGCGGACTTTGGCAGGTTGATCCTCACCAATGGAAGGCTCTACAGGATTTCCAAAATTCTATCATTGAACACACATTGTCCCTTGTTTCCTTGTTTCAATGGTTGTTCACGTTGGTCTTATTCGAGGTGCTCAATTGAGGACAGCAGGAGCAAGCGCGGGCTGTGTAATGTGCTCGACTGAATTAGCTATCTGACAATGAAGGATGGCCGTTCGTTGAGGCGGAAACGATGCATTGAGGAGACCTGGACAGGTCTTCATTACCAAAGCCACAGGTTGTCGGTATGGGGAGCAGGATAACATGCTCCTCGAAATTCGGCACTTCCATGTCGGCACGCCAACTATGCTTGACCGATTTGTCCCTACTTCAGGAAACCCACCTACCGCAACGACCTCAAGCCGAATCTCGAGGTCGCGTGCTTTCAGGAGAGGTGATCGTTGCTGCTCCACCTCCGGACTTCCTCTATATAAACAGCAAATGCCCATCCCCCGCACATATCCGGCAAGGCTGGGGGCGGCTGGCAAAAGGGCGCCCTCCTCCGAGTCAAGATCCCGTCTACTCCTAACCTTTGCGGAACTTCTCAGGAAGTCAATTGCTACACCTACCCTTTGCGACTGAGACATGTCACAAGGCGCCGTCATGATTATTGACGTAGGTACATAAGTTTCTCCTTGCCCTTGACAAACTCCTGGGAAGCTGGAAACGTGAACGGCGTGCATCCGTCCAAGAGCAGACAACACCTCGATACGCCTCGGTAGACTGCACCAGCCCAACGTCGTAGAAGTTTCGAGTCTTTGCCACCGTAGCGAACTCTGCTCAACATGTCGAAGCCAGGATCTCACCCGCTTGACCCTCTCACTCCTAACGAGATATCTCAGGTACGCGCGAGCAACAAGCTTTCCTCGATGTCTACATTAATTAATGTACTGACGAGCAGACTGCTGACCATGTGCGGTCTGCCTTTACGGGCAAAGATGCGTACTTTCGAGTGCTTACGCTTTCGGAGCCGCCAAAGGAGGAGATGATACGCTTCCTGGAAGATGAACATCATGGGGCACAATCCCTGTCAGCTCCCGCACGGGTAGCCATGGTGCAAGTCTTTCTCGGTCCCAGAGATAGTGACCATTTCTATCAGCTCAAGGTCGATGTTTCTTCTGGCAAGATTCTAGAAGAACGTCAACTCAAAGGCTGCCATCCTCATGTCGATGCAACCGATATGCGGAAGGCTGAGCAGGAATGTCTCAAGGACCCAGAGGTGCAGGCAGCCATCAAATCCATGCATCTTCCAGAAGGTGCGACTATCAACATCGAACCATGGACTTATGGGACAGACGGCATGAATGATATGAGCCAGAAGATCACCATGGTATGTTGACATGAGCTCGGCTGGCGTTGCTTGAGGAGTGCTGATCAAAGTAGTGTTACTTCTACATGAAGCTGATAAGCCATCCTGATGCAAACCACTATGCTTACCCTCTGGATCTATGCGTCGAAATGTCAGGAGACGCCAAGGTCCTCAAGATATATTACCTTCCATTTGGTACTGGGAACGACATCAGCGAAGCTGCTCAGGCGTATGACTCGAAGAAAGTCCACGGTGCCGAAATCGAGTATCATCCGGACTTGGTTAAGAACCACCGCACGACCACGAAGCCTTATCACGTCTCTCAACCCGAAGGTCCCTCGTTTGAGGTTGATGGGAACTTGATTCAGTGGGAAAAATGGAGATTTCGTGTAGGCTTCAATTACCGCGAAGGTCTGACCTTGCACGATGTGAGATACGATGGCCGGAGTCTCTTCTACCGTCTGTCTCTTTCAGAAATGTTTGTCCCTTACGCCGACCCTCGCATGCCGTATGCTCGCAAGGCAGCATTTGACTTAGGCAGTGACGGCGCCGGGGTTTGCGCGAATGACCTGAAATTAGGCTGCGATTGTCTGGGCCACATCAAGTATTTTGATGGTTGGCATACCACAACCGACGGGACCCCGATCAAACTGCCAAACGCTGTATGCTGTCACGAAGCCGACGATGGCATTCTCTGGAAGCATACCAACTTCCGCACCGGACATGCTGTCGTCACTCGGTCGCGGATCCTGATACTGCAGACGATCATCACTGTGAGCAATTATGAGTATATCTTTGCTTTCCAATTTGGCCAGGATGCGTCATTGAACTACGAGGTTCGCGCGACAGGGATCGTCTCAACTGTTCCAATTAGTGTTGGCGACAAGGTACCATTTGGGACGGTCGTCGCACCAGGTGTCATGGCGCCATATCACCAGCACTTATTCTCCCTGCGCATCGATCCGGCTGTTGAAGGTTACAAGAATTCGCTGTTGGTGGAGGAGTCGCATCCTATGCCCATTCAAGATCCGAAAGTCCACAATCCATTCGGCATCGGATATACAACAGAGTCGCAGATTGTTCAGAGCGAGAGTGGCCTCGACCTCGATCACTCTGTGGGCCGGGTGTTCAAGATCGTCAACGAAGATGTCATCAATCCAGTCACAGGCAGTCCGGTCGGGTACAAGCTTGCGCCGTCTTACAGCCAGCTGGTACTGGCGCACCCCTCGTCATACCACGCCAAAAGGTCGGAGTTCGGCGAGCATGCAGTATGGGTCACGCGCCATAGTGACGAAGAGCTGTTTGCCTCGGGTCAACATACCATGCAATCGATGGGCGGGCAGGGGATTGCCTCCTGGATCAAAGAGCGTCGCGAGAAGGGGCAGGAGACGAGTGTGAGGAAGGAAGACATTGTTATCTGGCATACGTTCGGATCGACACACAATCCGCGAGCCGAAGACTGGCCCGTGATGCCGGTCGAGAAAATGACTGTTGGACTGAAACCGATCAACTTCTTCACAGCAAATCCTGCCATAGATGTCGCTGTGTCGACACAGGAGAAGAACCAGAGCGTCCTTGTTGACGGTGTCTCTAAGATGAATGGTCATTGCTCGTAGTCGATGAGGTCCGACATTAACGAGTCTCTGGAGGAGCTCAAAGAACACATACACGCATAGATTGAATAGAGCCTTCCTAGACCTGAGTATACTGCAAAGAAGATTAGAGCGAGCGTGGGCATGCCTACCTAGTGATCAATGGATTGAGTATGGTCTGACAATGAGAGGACTCCACATGTCGCGTCCACGCCAAGAGCGATGGCCTCGACTCAGCTTACTAGCACACGAATTGCCAGTGCGTAAAAAAGAACCAAAAAAGAGAGCAACATCATTTGTTTCGAACAGCAAAAAAGTTGGCCACAAGACAAGCCCGAAACTTCGCATATCTTGCCATGGTGTAATCTCACGCCGCCAGCCCCGGGTGGAGGTGTCTCTGCAGAATTGCTTCCCTCAAGGTTCAACTCCATTGCTTAATGCCTCGTAGCGATCGTGGTTTACACGCACGAGTACGAAGACAACCCGGAGCTCCGAGTAAGGCACACATGAACAAGTGGGATGTGAGGCGACGCCCCGAGCCCAAAAGTGACCTTCTAACTTTTTGACCATGACAGCCAAGCAGAATTTTCGGGAGAATAAAATATCAAGAATGGATTATTTGCACGTGACCGAATTCCCTCTACTGTGAGATCGCATGATACGAGATAAGACGTATACGTTAGTTGTTCTACGACTTACAATGCTCTATGATTACTTTCTGAGTCGAATAATGTGACATTACGGGTCTGACATGGCAGGTCAATGCAACGGAAACGTGCAGAACAGTTCCGCATAACAGGTGTTTCTTCTGCATGCGTGCTTACCTTGATGTCTCAGGTCAGCCGAGTTTAGCGAGCCTAGCGAGATACCCCACGTCACTTTGACTTGCCTGAATTATGCCGAGCTGCTTGATTCCGCAGAATGCGCTTCGGGCGGAATTAGACCGGGCACGAGGCGCAGCTTGCAAGGTCAAGTTCGTGTGAAAGCCCCTCCCTCCTTCCCTGCATTGCTAGCCTAGCCTCGCATAACCGCGGCAGTTTTTCCTGCCCCTCGTTTTGCGCCATGAATTTCCCCTCTGAGTAATATGCCTACGACAGCGTTCGAGATGGAAGAAGTAAATGAATTGCTCTCAACCCCTTCCACAAGGTAATCTGCATCCAGTCAGATATCACTGACTGGTTGCATCATCCTCCCCGCACGACAGGGGAGCGTGTCGGCCGTAACTAGTCAGTGACTGGAATGCCCTGGTTAGTGACATACAAGAATGGGGACTTCTACAAGTGCTCATGTCGGTTGCAGGGTCAATTCACTTGAGATGAACTTCTTTTAGCTTTTATTACTGAATAGGGTAAAATATCTCTTATCTCGGAAGGCTCTCGTAATTCCGGACTAGTTGGACACGTTCGAAACTCAAGAGGTAATCTAGGTTGCTGGGCGTGAACGTCTCGCAGTGAGACTCGTTACCGTTCGACCGTGGCTCCGCAGCTGGATAGTTGTATTCCGTAAGTCCTCGATCTTAGCTTCCCCGAAGACATGGCAGTAGGGTTCTGGGTTCCGACGTGTTCCAGGAAGGATGGTCACTGACGCAGCAGCTACAACAGTCAAGGTCTCGACTCCCGAGTCCCGATGGCGCATGATTCTGACGACTGGGAAGAAGTCAATTCGTGTGCGCATCTCACGAGTAGCATTTGCCCAGACGATTCGATATAGTAATCATAAGGACCAGGGGATCGCTCAGCATGCCCCTCCTTCGGGATTGCCACAGCATCAGAATCTCCATCTGTGGTTCCCGGAGCAGCCAATCTTGGTGGACGACAGGAAATCTCTGATGCTCATCTCCATTGCCCTCTTCGTCTGACCCTCCAAAACCCCGCAGTCACCTGGTCGTTTGCTCTCAACCCCAAGTGTGATGGAGGTCAGACAGAATCCATGGTCCCCTGCGCCCGCCGTCCGCCCGGCCAATCGACTACCAGTGCCGGAGTTGCTACTGGCTCGGTCTATAGGAAAGCGAAGCTTCTTGTGGATATTGCGTACCGTAAAGTGAACCTTTTCAGTTGCCAGAGTGCAAGGTCGATGCTCTTGGGCCTTTTCCCCGCGCTTCTCCCTCCCAGACAGATTTCAAATAAAGGAACTCTCTCGCCCCTCGGGTAAACCGTCTCGTTCCTCTTCTTCTGCTCAATTTCACGTCTACTCTTCCTGTGATACCCCCATCAAAAGTTTATACACACAATACCTGAACTATGTCTCTATTCACCAAGATCGAAACCCCAAGCGTCACGTATGACCAGCCGACCGGCTTGTTCATCGACGGCAAGTGGGTAAAGGGTGTTGAGGGCAAGACCTTCGAGACCATCAACCCTACCAATGAGAAGCCCATTGTCTCAGTGCACGAGGCTGGCCCAGAGGGTATGTCGCCATATCAATGAGAACCCGCTTCTGGATATTTGCTAACACTGTCCGCCAGATGTCGATCTCGCAGTCAAGGCCGCCCGCAAAGCCTTCAACGGCGTCTGGGCCCAGACTCTCCCCTCAGTCCGAGGTCAGCTCTTGAGCAAGCTTGCCGACCTCTTCGATGAGTACTCGGACACTCTCGCTGCCATCGAATCCCTAGACAACGGCAAGGCCCTCTCAATGGCCAAGGTTGACGTCCAGCTGTCATCCGGCTGCCTCAGATACTATGGTGGATGGGCAGACAAGATCCACGGCAAGACCATTGACACCGACCCAGAGACCTTCAACTACACAAGACACGAGCCAGTCGGCGTTTGCGGTCAAATCATTCCATGGAACTTCCCTCTCCTTATGTGGTCATGGAAGATTGGACCTGCCATTGCAACTGGTAACACTGTGGTCCTGAAGACCGCTGAACAAACACCTCTTTCTGCTCTTTACGCCGCCACCCTCATCGAGAAGGCCGGCATCCCGGCTGGTGTCGTCAACATCATCTCTGGTTTCGGCAAGACTGCTGGTGCAGCCATCGCCTCGCACATGGACATCGACAAGGTTGCCTTCACCGGCTCCACCGTCGTTGGCCGAACCATCCTCCAAGCCGCAGCCAAGTCAAACCTGAAGAAGGTCACTCTTGAGCTTGGTGGCAAGTCTCCCAACATCGTCTTCAACGATGCCAACATCGAAGACGCCATCTCGTGGGTCAACTTCGGTATCTTCTTCAACCACGGCCAGTGCTGCTGCGCCGGTTCCAGAATCTACGTCCAGTCCGGCGTGTACGACAAGTTCATCGAGGCATTTAAGCAGCGAACAGCCAAGAACGTTGTCGGTGACCCATTCAAGCAGGACACCTTCCAGGGCCCTCAGGTCAGCAAGCTCCAGTTCGACCGCATCATGCAATACATCCAATCTGGCAAGGAAGCCGGCGCCACGGTCGAGCACGGTGGTGACCGACACGGTGACGAGGGCTTCTTCATCCAGCCCACTATCTTCTCCAACGTCAGCCCAGATATGAAGATCATGCAAGAAGAGATCTTCGGCCCCGTCTGCACCATCAGCAAATTCGAGACCGAGGAGGAAGTCATCAAAGCCGGCAACGAGACCACCTACGGTCTCGCCGCTGCCGTCCACACCCAGAACCTCAACACCGCCCTGCGTGTGGCCAACTCGCTCAAGGCCGGTACCGTCTGGGTCAACAACTACAACATGATCAGCTACCAGGTGCCATTCGGTGGTTTCAAGGAGTCCGGTATTGGCCGTGAGCTCGGCAAGTACGCGCTCGCCAACTACACCCAAGTCAAGTCTGTCCGTGTCCGACTCGGTGGTGCTCTCTTCGGCTAGAAGAGTTGCTCGCATAAAGTTAAAACAGTAAAACCAGATAACAGAAACAATGAGGCTGTGACAGCAACTGAAGCAGTGAATTCGGAACATGGTGCCTGCGGCTTCGGTTGGTTGGCGTGCCTGGGGACGAAAACTGCATTTGCCCCGGGGTTTGATCTAGCGTTGCCCTGGTCTATCGATAGTCATGTACATGTTAATGAGATATGAGAGAAAACTATTGATCTGACCATGTCCCATTGAGGTGTGGACCGCAATGCGTGCTTCGATGCTGTTTCCTGCGTGATGACCCTCACCCAGCCAGCATAACCATCATACTAATTTTTTTGAGGAATAGGCATACGAGATCCTTTGAAATCTAGGACATATGTAAGAACTCTCTTGGCCTGGTTGTCGGTTGGGCACGAATACGATCTTTTCGACAAATCTCGGCCGAGAAGGCAGACACGTCACGTGATCCAAGCCCCAAGCGAGATGCTCAACTGCCTAAGATTGGCCCGCCACATGGGCCTTGTAGCCAATGACGCTCCTATCAATTCCAATGTTTTCTTCCGGGGCCATTTATTTCATTCTTATTCCCTACACAACGGAATGTACTCGATGCTTACATGAGACCAGTATAGGACCGAGGCTTTGTGTTGGATGAGCCGTCCGAAGACTGCATATTTACCTACGTACCTCAATCTGAATATAAACCCTCCGTATGAGACGTTGGCTCTGGACTGCACCAACCCTGATCATTCTCATGGTGGCAATCGTCCTACGCAGTCACATCGCCACGCTCGCATCACAGAGCTTCAAGACCGCGCTGAGAGGGAGTCGGGGTGTGACTGGTCTTTTCCAGAAGACACCTGTGGCATATTCCTCCATATCAACCACTGCCAGCGCACGACTTCATACAGCTCAATCGCTCGGACAGGTCAATACAGCATCAACCATGCCTTCTCCTGAACATGGGACGATGCCAGGTCCGCCTGCAGACATTTCGGACAAGGATATTGCCGTCTCGAAGAAGGGAACTGAGCCTGCTGAGCCTGAGTTGCCGAAACTTTCAATGGAGGAATTCAGGGTGTACAATCGCTTGGCTGTGATGATGAATGCATATGTAAGTCTCCCCGATATTCTTCTGCTCATCCTGGTTGTGACCCTGCAAATTTATTCCCCGATGATTGGACTCGATCGTCCCTGGTCTGAATCCTTGATGCTAACGATGTTTGCTAGCACAACCACTTCCGCTACACATGGAACATGCTGTACAAGGCGTGTGAGTCTGGCACGCGGCCCAGCGGCATGTCAATTCGGAGCTTCATTTCACAGGGTTTGCACCTGTGTCAGGTGCTGACCATGCATCACACCATCGAGGAGCAATATGTCTTCCCAGAGTTGGCCGAGAGGATGCCCGCATTTGGCGAGCACGACCATTTGATCACACAGCACGAAGCAATCCACGAAGGTCTTGTCAAGCTAGAGGAGTACCTTGACGCGTGTCGGTCTGGTGAGCGCGAATTGAGGATGCCCGAGCTCAAAGAGGTGATGGATACGTTTGGAGAGGTGCTATGGTCGCATCTGGACGATGAGGTCCGCATGCTTGGTGCGGAGAATATGAGGAAGTTTTGGTCGAAACAGGAGATTTTGGCGATGAATTGGTGATTTTTCTCGAGTCGCAGGTCTCGCGAAGAACTGCTTTGATTGAGCGAGTAACTAGATGGCGAGGCGTTGGGTAGAATCTCTGGGCGGGACGTTCTGGTAGACCGTTGTAGATGACTTTGCCTTCAGTCTTGGTCTTTTTCCAAGAAGCTTGGATCATTCTGCACTCTCCTTTCGAATTTGGTCCACCAATCTTGAAAGCTCTTGACTGGCACCACCTCGACACCATTCACGCTTCCGCCAAAGCTGGCGAGGAAGTTGAATGCGTTCTTGATGATTCTTTGCGCCAGTACTCTGGTGTCCGGAGGACGCTTAGCAACGACCATAGCCGTTGAGGATTTTTGTTGTAACTGGGACATTTGTGCTTGTATATTCTGAGCTGGTTCAACGGAGATTCCGAGGTTGACTTCTCCTGCCGCCATTGAATCCGGGATATTCACCTTGAACAAAGCTGATGGTTTCTCGTTGCCAATTGCGCCGAGGAACTTGAACCCTTGCTCGCCGGGTAGTTGCATGTACACCCCTGCAGCGGTATCGGGAGGCAGCATGTTGTTCGGGTGCATGAAGACGCCGACGTTGTGAAACTGCGGTGAGGCAGGAAATGACACAGCGAACTGGTTCTGAGAGACCGTGGCCATCTCAGGAATGACCGGTCGTGCGGGAATGAAGACTCCGAACATGCTGAGGAGGGTTAAGCAAGACTGACAGCCTGATGGGTGAGGCTTGCTGGTGGAGAAGATGATGATGCTGGAGGGCAGATATCTGGGTTGCCCGGCATACTAGTATCACTTGCAAAGGTGACTCTGATGCGAAATCGGTTTGTAAGTCTTCTGACCCGTGATATAAGTTGAGGTTTCAATATGGTGATAGATCAGATGTTGTTTAGGTCAGCGACGTCGAATCCCTTCAAATGACGCAGCCTTCACCGCCAAGCAACTTGGAAGTTGCTCGAGATTACCTGAAGATTCCAAAAACGACCTCTCTTCCTTTCTTCAATAATTCCTGCAATCACCGGCCTCGAGCCACTCCGCTTTCCGTGATTGGGTTATGACAGTGCGGGTGACTCTGGTGAGTGGGCGACTGAGATCACTTGATCCTTCAGCCTGGCCGCCTTGTGTGTGCCTCACTCAGCCTCACCGGCCTGGAGAATCGACGATGTGTTTGCCCAACGTGAAGTGAAGCCCTGAAGGTATATAAGTCTGCATAACTCGCCGACAGCCTGACACTAAACTACCTGCGCAGTACACTGTGAGCCCTGCTTCGTACTTTTGTGTTGACAACTTGGAAGGTGAGGTTGCCAAATCCAAATCGCCATTCAATATGCGTTTCCTATCCCTCCTCGCTTCTACAGCCTGGTCAGCCTTTGTCTTCTTGCTTTTGTCGGGCTCAGCCGCGCGAGCACAGACCTTCAACACGGCGAACGTCCGCCTCACGTTCTACAGCTACGTCGACAATACGGACAACCTCGATGGTGACTGCACCGCCAACTGTGACGCCGGCGGGACGGCTGGCACCCTGCAGCTGGCGTACCAATGTCCCGGCCGCTCAGGCCTGGCTGGAGGTGTGGGCGACCAAGACAGTCCCATCACCGCCGCCAGCGCCGGCGACAATCTGCCTGTGGCCCAGTGCGACTCATTTTATGTGCCCTACCTGCAGAAATGGTTCATCTACGAGGACTTTTGTACCGACTGCCAGGATGATCCGCCGCATTTCGACCTCTTTGCCGGAGGCTCCCCAGACGACAACCTCTGTCCGAATATCTGTTCGTGCGAGGATCAACTGACGCCTGACGCAGACACGTGAGTGTGGAGAATGAACGGAAGTATAGAATCTAAACTGACTCACCCTCATTAGTTGCATCTACACGGACGTTGATGATGGCGGGGCACTCGAAGTATCAGGGTCGGCCTTGTTCGATGGGAGTAATTGCAATTTTGCTGGCACATCGGCGTCTTCTTGCTAGACAGGTATCCGACCAACACACTGTTGACGGGCTTCTTGGAAATGAACGCAGAGGATTCGCTGGCGATGAAGGATGAATCTGCAATGATGCGAAAAGCATGTACATGATGCGCGTTGAGTCCGCTTATCTGGACAGCGCGTATCCGCCTGACGATGTAGGTCAACGAGAATGACCCTCTAGTATTGCTGTATTTGTCCCATCTAGAGTAATCAGGTATTTGCTGAATTACTCGTTTGCCGTGGCTGTGTGTTTCTGTGAGTCTCAAAGTGCAGCACCATACAAGGAGTCCATCCAAAGAATATGCTTGAAGCCAGTGAACCGCCAAGCAACGGGAAATTGCTCAAGGTGAAGTGAAGATTCGAAAAAAAACCTCTCTTCTTTCTCTCATAATCCTTGCTATCACTGCGTCAACATACTCAAGGCATTGCAATTGCTGGTGAGAAATGATCTTGATAGAAGCATGTTATCTGCACACAGATTTATGATAAAGAACGGGATATCTGGCGCCGCCCGCAATCATGTGGTCCTGCACGTCCTCCTGTCGGCAACCCAGAAATTGCTGGTGCAGAGACGTCAAAAAGCGTATTCACGATTTACCATGCCCCTTACGGCCCTAGTGAGGTCGTCTAACACCAACCTCGCTGCATGTCTGCTGCAAGAGCATGTACCATGACAGGCCATCCCCTGGCTGTTAATCCTTGTGACAGCGCATACATAAGGTGAGAAGTGCCGAAATGGCGTACTGGATCTCGCAATTTGGAGGGGTTGCCGTTCCATCTCCTGACTTTCCCCTGCTTCTTTTGAGGAGTATTGCAACCACAACACCAAGAAAGCACCATGGCGCCACCATCCTTGCCATCTTACCTTGACCCAGAAGTGTTACCTAGACTTCTTGAGAATGTCAATGAGCATGTACAAGCCCTCAGTTCCGGGGATCTCAAGGCACGGGACGCGGCAATTGAGGCCTGTCGAACACTTGCATCGACCCTTGAATCTCCCAGTGAAGCCTTTGTGAGGATGACATGGGTCGAGGTCGGTTCACGGCGCTGATGTTCTTGAATTGCATGTTGACGATTGCCATAGCCCAGTCATCTTTCGTCTATGCGTGTTGCCCTTGGAATGGGGCTGTTCGAACAGCTAGCAGCCGACAGTAGCTCGCCGAAGAGCAGTGCTCAACTTGCAGCCTTATGCTCAGCTGATCCACGATTGGTTGGTCGGTTCAGCCGACCTCTCCGACCGTTCCCACACTGACACGCGATCCCCTTCTAGAGAAGACTTTGAAAGTGCTTGCCGCAGTAGGCACTGTACGTGAGGTCGACGCAGATAGCTATGCGTCGAGTCCTCTTTCGCAGTCGATGACACGATCCATCTTCAGTGACAGTCTTTCTTTGATGTGCGTCTTCCCAGACCAATAGCGGAAAGGAATTGTCAATGCAAGGCTGACCTAGATCAATTTTGGGCATTCAGGCACGACTTCTGCATCCCGATCAACCTCAAGACGGCCGACTTCTTCGCGCAAAATGGCTACAAATACCCTGCTGACCCGCTGAGTGCCCCGGCTCAGTTTGCGCACAACGTCATGGGAAAGACTCATGTAATGCAGCTATATGAGGAGCATGACCAAGCTCAGAAATTCGGCAGTATGATGGCCACATGGATGCTGGGGCGGCCTCATTGGTCTGACAACAGCTTTTACCCGGTCCAGGAACGACTTATACAAGGCGCAACGGGTGAGCACGATTCAGTCTTCCTCGTCGATGTTGGAGGCAGCACTGGGCACGACCTCAGCGCCTTCTTAGCTCTCCATCCCCTCGGCACCTTCCCAGGACATTTGGTCGTGCAGGACCGTGCTGAAGTCATCGACACTATCCCCAAGGGTAGCTTAAGCGCCGGTATCCAGCCCATGGCCCATGACTTCTTTACTCCACAGCCTGTGCAAGGTGAGTGCAACAAGTTTCAAGCTGGAAGTTCGCAGCTCACCTATTGACTTTTTGCAGGAGCCAGAGCATACTTTCTCCACAACATCATCCATGATTGGGATGACGACAAGGCGCGTGCTATCTTGAAAAACCTGGCGGCTGCTATGAAGAAGGGATACTCCAAGCTATTGCTATGGGAGTACGTGCTTCCGGCGAAGAACTCGCCTCCCACACTCTCAGCTCTTGACTGGGAGATGATGTCCTTCTGGGCCGCTAGTGAGCGGTCAGATGGTCACTGGAGACGCATACTCGAAGATCCTGAGATCGGCCTCAAGGTCAATGGATTTTGGAGTTACAGTCAATACGATCAGACTGTGATCGAGGCCGAATTGGCTTGAGGATCAGTCACGTAGAGAGGCATGTAAATAGGACACGATGGCATGATAGAACCTCGCGAGAACAACGAAATATATCCATTTACGTGCCTGCATACCAGTTACAAAGCAGACCAAGCTTGTCCAGATCATCTCGGCCACCCATGGGTGATGAACGTTGAGGATGAAAGATTGACCTACGAAGGCTGTGAACAAACCATGCCAAGGTGAGGGATATGCGGGGAGGATGCTGTACTTTATCCCGATCCACAGATACCTGACCGCCAGTCAACATATTTAAATACTGTACAGTGATGATACCTTAGATTCTGACTCACGCAGTGCGAACACAGTCACTAGGGAGGAGTTGCAAGGATGGGGCATCTCTCCAACCTGGACATCGTGAATGAATGCGACAAGTGAGTGGGAGCCATTCTCATCTGGATTCCGAGGAAGACTGATTTAAAAGCTTCCCTTACTACTCCGACAATCCGGAGATCTACACAGCTGCCTTGAAAGACTATTATCAATTTCGGCTAGAGGGATGCGACTCATGTCTGGGCTACACTACTTCAACTGTTGCTGCGCAAATGCCTCCGACCAAAGATTGGAATCTCGACCACGACAAAAAGCACCTGACATTTCAGCCTCGATCCACCAGCGGTGAGCCAGTCAAGGACTTTGCAGAACGCAACCAAATCCTCGCCGAGTACCTTCAAGATGTTCGAGAGAAGAAGGTATTTCGTGTTCTAGACGGTTGGCGGAGCGAGCTGTATCCGATCTATGGCCCAAGCAAAACCCTTCTCTTGAACATGGAACGCTCAGCAACACCGCTTTTCGGAGTGGTCACCTATGGTGTCCACATGACAGGATACGTCAAGACTCCAGAAGGCATGAAGATATGGGCGCCACGAAGAGCCCTGACCAAGCAGACATATCCAGGCATGATGGACAACACTGTGGCTGGTGGTTTGAGCACCGGAGAAAAGCCTTTCGAATGTCTGGTGAGAGAATGCGAGGAAGAAGCTTCATTGCCGGCAGACGTCGTGCAATCTGCACAAGCTTGCGGGACGTTGACGTATTTCCACGTCCGAGACGCGAGAGCTGGCGGTGAGACAGGGCTTTGTCAACCGGAATGTCAATATATCTATGATCTCGAGTTGCCGGCCGATGTCACACCAAAGCCTGGAGATGATGAAGCCATCGATTTCCAGCTCCTCACCGTGGATGAGGTCCGGAAAGCGATTGCTAACGGGAAATTCAAGCCCAATTGTGCTCATTTGCTGCTCGAGTTCTTTGTGAGACATGGGATCTTGACCGCAGAGAACGAGCCTCATTATATCGAACTTGTTTCGAAGTTTCATAGAAAGCTGGAATTTCCAATGCCTTGATGCTCTGAAACCCAGTATTGCATACCTCCAACGCCTGCGCTAATTCGACTTTTTCTGCCCATCACTCGGATTCCAGAATAAGATCATTTCTTCATCAGCAAATAAACGTAGTCGATTCTCAGCGCGTTGAGCAAGGCATATGGACCGTCCATGTAGAGGAGCAGACCGCCGAAGGACACGTAAACCTTGCTGCAGATGAATGAGTCTCAGGAAACAAAGTCTTCAAGCTGTTCAAACTCACATATTGTCTCCTGTGCCTTCCTCGAATCTGTAGATCTTCCCGTGGCAGACATAGTCAAACTCGTCGGCGAGTGTTTGCTCTCCTCTTCCAATCTCTCTCCATCCTTTTCCGTCGTCCTTGCTCCCATCGAGGTTCAGTGACAGTGCTAAGGCGATGGTGCAACGATCCTCGACGTTGAGAGGGTAAAGCTCGCTGTTGACGTCCAACGTAAGGAGAACTTCTTGTCCTCCCTCGCTAAAGGCCTTTATGCGGGAGACTCGATCGTATTTCGCGCTGTTGATCTCAGTGATCTTGAAGCTGTTCTCGAAGAGGATGTTTTCCGACATTTTGGCGACGTACTGACGAGGGTGCTTCGAGGCGCAAAGGCGAAAAGTTGAAGGTGTTGAAGTAAATCGCAGCAAGTCGCGTTCGGCGCAAAAATTAATTTTGGCGCGAGTGAAAGTGCAGTCAAATTTGTCCCCGCAACCAACCCTGTCAACCATCGAACAAACTCCCCTCCATCTTTCCATACCATGGCACAGCAAATCATAGTCTGAGCAAGACCGATGTCCTTTCGCAAGCGCAATGTAGGCCTTTCTGGCTCTGCGGGTCCTGGAGAATCTCCACAACCGCACCCGAAGGAACCTGTTCATCTGCCCGGAGTTCGTCCTTCGCCTATAGATGGACGACTCACGACGTCAACTGGCACGACCAGCTTTGATTCCCTGATTGCTGGACATTCTGGACTCCCTCTTGGATGCTCGGTCTTGATTGAGGAGAGCGGAACCACAGACTATGCTGGTGCGCTGATGAGATTCTATGCCGCTGAAGGCCTCCTACAAAACCACCATGTCCATGTCGTTGGCATGCCCGAACACTGGGGTCGAGAACTCCCGGGCGTTGTTGGGGATTCAGAGAAGAAAGAGAAGCCAGCTGAAGGCACGGAGAAGATGAAGATTGCATGGAGATACGAGCATATGGGACAGTTCGGAGCCAGTACCAATGCAAGAGGTGGGCACATTCTTCCTAATAGCATAGCTAGACCCAATGCTACTTGTTCGACAATTTCCAATTGCATGTTTAACTGTCGACTAACACTTGCTCTACAGAACGGCCACAAAGAGCCGTCGGCACGGGTTCAGAGACGGCGCCTGCGTCGTTCTGTCACACATTCGACCTGACGAAGAGGCTTGTCCACCCAGCTTCATCAAAGATCGACTTTCTCCAATTGAGTTCGAGCCCTTCAGAGTCACCTTTTGTACCGGTGATGAAGCAGTTGTATGCTTCGATTTCGAACTCTGCACCAAACACGGTGCACCGCATCGTCATACCATCGATGCTTTCTCCCGCTCTTTATCCCCCACAATGCAGCCAGCCACAACATATTCTTAAATTCCTGCATGGCCTTCGGGCTTTGTTTGTGGAATACCCTGGCAGGATTATAGCCATGATGTCGCTTCCCTTATCGCTCTACCCGAGATCGTCAGGACTGGTGAGGTGGATTGAGCTGCTAAATGACGGTGTCTTCGAGCTCGCTCCATTTCCCCACTCGGCGGACGCGGATGCGAACGTATCTCGTGGGCCAGCTGGCACGGCAGAAGAACCGCCTCAAGGCCTATTACAAGTCCACAGAATACCGATATTGCATGAGCGTGGCAGCGGAACCAGCACTTCAGAGAACGACTGGACTTTCACTCTGAGCAGGAGAAAGTTCATCATAAAGCCATTCAATCTTCCGCCCCTTGAGGGTGACACTGAAGCCCAGCAAACTTCGAGCTCAGATCAAAAGACCAAGAAGGCCGATGTGGAATTTTGAAGCGTCTATCACGCGTCATAGATCGACGTCAGAATGCAGATGTCGATCGTTGAGCATCGTCTCCATCTCAATGTGCTCGGAAGAGCCCGGTCCAGGATTGGTCATTGTGCGGAAGTATGTGTGATCGTACGAGCCATGGCGAGGGTTAAGACTGAACCCCGAGATTCGAGCACGGAAACCATCACCAAGACATGACGATAGTGCCAGGAATACTACCTACAGGTCAACGCTTGTGCTTCGTTTGTCCAGTGCATACAAACCTAGAAAAAGGAGCAACGGGACAAAGAACAGTAGTGTTAACAGCCAGAAGACCCCCATTACCTGAGGGATGCGATTGTGTGGGAGATCTAGGTTTGATTAGACACCAAAGTATCTTGCCGGTTGGGCGATGGTCGTCGAGACAGCAGGACGAAGTAGCCGGGTAGATGTTGTTGGTGCAACTGTGAGCATGAGAAGGCGAGCACGTCGTTGAGAAGATGGAGCACTTGCCCGCCAAGGAATTATATACGATATTTTCGAAACATCAACTTCGACTTTTGTCTTCTTCTCTTTTACTCCATCAACCACGAAATCATGTAGCCATAATTATTTTGCTTGAGGACCATTCTTCAAGCCGTCCTCTCCCATTACTCGCTCGTGCTCGCCATCATTAGGCACCCTCGCCACATCGTTCGCTCGAGATCAGTGACCGGTTTTCCTTCGAGACTTCAAACCGTCTTCAATCGAGGTACGTATTATCAGAGCACCCTTTTTACATTTTGCATGATTAAATCCTTTTTATAATCTGTCAATCCACTGAAAGAGCTCTTCGGAGCCATCTGATTGAAGCGAAAAATCGTTGTTGAAATATGATCGTTATCCTTTCTTACGAATATCTTCTTTTTCTACTCCTGGGGACGTCTGACTAATGTCACATCAAAGCAGAATTCATCATTGGTGGACAGCTCCCTGATGGACAGCTCGTCGGACTTGGGGTTCGACTATCAGCCCGATCTCCCAGTGCCCATCTCTGTGGTTGGTGGAAGGTATCTGATCTTCGACGTCAAGATAGCCACCTACCTGCGTCGAGAACATCGCATATGTGGTGCGCAGATCGGCACGTTGCCACTGGCTCCGTCGCAGAATGTCTTCTTGGGAATGCCGGCAGAAATTATGCCTGAAGAAGCACAACTACTGGTGGAAAGGGGAGTTGCTTACATACTGGACGAAGCCCGAGCTCATGATCAAGCACTTCACTCCGCCGAGAAAACCCGTCGAGATGACTATCTCGCAAGCATAGAACAGCAATCCCGAGAATTCGAGGAAGCCAGAAGCCAAGAAAAGGAGCAAGCAAGGCAACGCGCATTGAAGAAGCAATCTCAGAAGTCAGCCAAATGTTCAGTGCCACGGGAAAACAGCACTGCTACTAATCTACTGGATTTTGAGGACTCCGACGAGCATGGAAACGCGTCAACGGATGTCCCAGGTGTCGTTGCAACAGATCGTTCCAACTCTCAGGCATCCGCATCCACTGCGGTCCCGTCGAATCTGTCCGCAGCGAATACTGTTCAGATCACACCAGCGACATCTGAACTTCTTCTCCCAATTCCTCCATCGACGCCCAGACCGGCTATTAAGGACTTGCCGCCTTCATACCCACTCTACAGACACCTGCACGACAAAGGGTATTTCACGACACCCGGTTTGCGATTCGGCTGCCAATACACGGTCTATCCAGGCGACCCTCTGCGATTCCATTCGCATTTCCTGGCTGTCGGTGCCGAGTGGGATGAGCCGATTGACCTGATGAATATCGTTGGTGGTGGCAGACTCGGCACGGGCGTGAAGAAGGGCTTTTTGCTCGGCGGTGCATCTCCAGCAGGCGATGTTAGGACCTTTAGCGTGGAGTGGGCCGCAATGTGATACCCCTTGTTTATCTTTTCGAAGTGGACTTCTCGTAGAACGTGAATGACATTTCTTCAAAGCGAAGTGGTTGGCCGCTGTTGAGGTTCGCCGGCACTTCAGTGCGAAGTCGTGAAAACCGTCGTACTCATCATACCGCATATCAGAACACAGAGACCGCTTTCAACATTCTTAGCAACATGCAACTCTTCACCATAGACTCATAGATAGTCCATGACCTTCCACTTGAACTTCCTGTTCGCCCGATCCACGGGTCTAAACTCGAACTGGTTCCCATGCACTTCAAACACCAGCCTCTTTTCCTCGGCAACAGCGACTTCATACCTGAACACGGTATCCCGCTTCGGCAGAGTCTTGACCTCGTCTTTGGGCGTAACAACGACAAACGTATACTGTGTGTCGCGCACTACAATACCCTTGATCCCGACTTTCCCGGCATCACCGCAACGCACGACCTCGAGCTCGGCACCGTGGAAGTCCGCACTGGCAAGAAGAATGCCGTGACTCTGCGCCGTCACTGTTGGGGACCTTTTCGTTGGTGTATTGCCGTCTTTTGCTGGGGGTGTTGTGAACCCTAGAACTTCAAGCATATACCCGTTCCACAGGTCGTGCAAGTTCTTGTAGATATCATATTTGATTTCACTCTTTTGTAATTTGAAAACGCCCAGCACGCGTTTCTCTTTGGCACTGAGCGGGCGTGGCTTGCGTTTGCGAAGGTAGTACTCCTTCTTGCGGAGGCGGATGTGTCGTCTGAGGGCGCGCTTGTCGGATCCTGCGGTCGGTTCGAGCAGGAGAGGTTTGTTCTTGACTTTGTCGGTGAAGATGCGTGCTGATGTGTCCGGGGAGTGCGCGCGGGCGAGGAGAGTGTGTGCTGGGTGTGAGATTGGCGGTGCTGATGTCGTGGCGGCCGTGGGCCGTGGTGAGGATGTCATGGTTATGTAGGGTCTGTGGAAGTGGACGACGTACTCGCCTCGGTGGAAGTGTGCCTACCAGGGCGACGGGGAGAGGATGTGTGGCGTACCGATTGGCAAGGGTGCCATTCGAAGAGGCTGTGAGTTTTACGGGAGGTCTGTTGAATCGGATAGGTGTACTGCACACATAGGTGTTGGTTGACTCGTGTTCGCTGCTGGCCAGGACACAGTCAGAGATGGGCATCAAGAACTTTTTGTGTCATACCGACCATTAGCCGGAACACTTTTGGAGGACCCCTCACGACGCCGCTAGCAGCCACTAATTCTCATTCGTGGAGGCGGCAAGCCCCCCCAAAATAACGCCTAACCGGCGATGAATTAGGCTCTTCATAAGGTTGAAACAGGATAATTAAGGTGCAATTTCTGTCACAGAATTGTTTGCAAGTCTTTCATACTTGACAGACCCAGAATTCTTAGGCTCGCTTGGCCCAGGGGTAAGGCGTGTCACTCGTATTCTCGTCATGACAAGATCATCGGTTCGAATCCGATAGTGAGCATTCTTTTTTGCTGTAAAGTTGGATCTTTCTGTTTTTGAAGTGTGTTGAGGTGTACCAATATATGAATCTCTTTTTGGGTTAGTCTGATATGAGCGCTTTTTGTGTGGATGAGGTAACCTTCACTTGTGTGGTGTAAAGGAGATACTTATTATCATGGTTTTGGAGCGTACGCCCTCTCAGGTTGGCATACCTGGTAGAGCGTTATTATTCTGTACGTGCTTACATGAATATGGTTCGGATTAATGTCGCAGGAATGGCGTATGTACTTGTGCTTCGCCTGTGGTGAAGCTGAACAATTCGACACTATTTGCCCTTACCTTGGAGCCGAGCCTAGTCTTGAATTCATACTTCGTACGGACCTACAAGCCAGCACCTTCTCGAATTTTAACTGCAATCAACACAGTCTGCCATCGGAGGCCTGACGACTCATCAACTTGACAAAGCTTTGTCCATTCTGGGCAGGTCATTTAGATATCTGTGATATTGGGCGCCCATACATGACCTCACCTGGAAGGTGGTCAGGTTGACTACAGTCTTTACCAGGATCATTCCTTGTGCGCGCATGAACAAGCCATATTCGAACTCGAGGACATGATGCAACAAGCGATTCGTTTGGTAGGCGAGAAGACTAGGAGTTGGAGGAATCTCCAGAGCCAGCTAGAACAAGGGGTGAATGCGAGTGTCTGCGCTAATGTATCAAAACACATGAGACTCGCGTGGAAAACCTCGTGCTTGCAGGCTCCAGCCATGCATGTCTTGCATATGAAGATGACTACGGGGCACAATCTGCCACGTGGAATGATGAAGCCACAACATATGATGGATCCCTGATGTTGAAGCGAAGACCATACCGTTATGAGAAGCTGTGATGCGGGAGGAAGGTCCAGATTCCAGAAGCCTGGACGTTCGGGGACGCCGAATGCCTTCGGAAGCAGGGGTAGCCGGGCGTGTATCCCAAAAGGGAACAGGCATTCAAACGAGACGACCAAAAACGGCAATGACAGGGAACTAAAGAAATGAACGGGAACGGCCGGTGGTGGGAGGAGCACTAGGAGCAACATCTTACGCCCGCAAAGGGCCGAGAAGGCCTCATGGAGTGGAAAAGTAATGCCACCATTGGTATACTTGAAGGGCCACCAATTGACACTGCATACCCGAGGGACGAAGTAGGACAACGCTTTAGGTGGGTGCTTTGGCGGATGGCAAACTCCAAGCGAGAGAAATACTGCTAACTTGCCCTGTTGAAATGGCCTTGACAAGGGTATGTGAAGGATCAAATACTGAGCCACAACCAGGTTCATTCAGCACTCTTCGCCACAAGTTATCGTCCAACGAAAGCACAGCGTCAAGTCGTCACACAAGCGAGCAGGGGGAAGTGTGGCTTGTCAGGACCCGAGAAGACTCTCAGCAACAAATGAGCAGAAAGGCGAGGCGATGGAAAACGCAGGAATCCCAAATGAGCGACAAGAATGACCAATTGAGCAGGAAATGCAGGGCGGAGTAAACAAGAGAAGGGCAATGATAGTCGGGATAGACAGAGATGACTGCCGTTTCGAGGGAGATCGTCAGGCGATAGCCGGAGTCCATCCCTCTTCATTTTCAAATCATCGCTGTCCACAGTGATTCAAGGGCTCCATTGATCGTCTAGGCCCTTGAACTGTCAAGCAAATGATTTGAAGGAACTGGCCGTCATGTTCTCAGAACAGACAGTGATCGTCTCCTGGATTTGTGTTTGAATTTGTGGTGATGTTGAATCTTGGACTTTCGCTAGTCTGTCTTGTCGCAGGAAGGGCTACCCTTGCCAGCTGATGAGGCCTTGCGCAAAGGATGCCCGCGGAGCTGCGCCTATGTCAGTAGCAACAGCAGACGACGCCAGTGACGCCAAATCTCAATTGATCTGATGCCCACTGTGCGCGGCCCCGTAGTTTCAACCCCGGCTCCCTGGGTATGCAAGGACTGTTATGGAATAGGCTTCGGCTTCTCCTTGTGCTCCCCTGCTGGGTTTTGGCGATGGCCCTACCAATCACCCCAGTGCATCTGGCTTTCGTCGACTCCGACGTCTTTCCTTTAGTTTGTGATGCTATGACATTTGGCTTGCAATTGCGAAAGCCACACCCTAAATCACTCCTCTGACCACAGTGTTGGAACCAGGCGGATCGGCCAGCAATATCCACTCGATCATGCCTGACTGAACTCAATTCCCTGTTCGAAGCCTGGGCCCTGGAGTCTTGTGCTGCTCGTCTCTTCTTCCATTTCCTTAGAATAATATGTATATGTGCCCCATGTCCACCGACTCGACCTTCCTTCGTCAAAACTGTGCCACAAACTCAATTGATACTACCAAGAAGCATACAACCAACACATTCACAAGAAGTTAACAAAGAAAAGGTACGTTGTTGAAAGACGTCTCGTTCCACAAGCATGTATACCTTAAGCAAAAGCCAAGCTTAGGTGGTGGTGCCTTATTTCCTTCGGGGTACAGACGGTCAGATGCCGTCATTGGGAGGGGGGGGGCGCATGAACAAGGCCCTGCGATTTTCAGCTTTAATGCAACAAAACTGCGGTTCCTTTCTCTGTTCTGAAACCACTTGAGAGCTGCGCAACACAACACCGTTCTTTTTCTTTGCTGCATGGGTCTGGCGCAATTGCACTTTGTCTTCATGCATTCTTTCAGAAACATTCTTGCGGTCCAAATGTTTTGCAAATTGCATATACTGATCCCTCTTTGTTCAGCAAACTTATCGCAACCATCCGGAGCAATACCAGGAATCCTGCGTAGGCCCCTACATCAGTCCTCCGTGCGCCTGCTCAATCCGACATCGTTCTATAAGAGCTCCTCCCGATTCTGCTGCCTGCAAAGACCACTGTCAGCACCGTCAGAGGGCTGAACTTCCCGATACAAGAACATATGGCTAGGACAACACTGTGAAAGGATCCAAGCTGGCTCATTCGTACTCAACATTTCTGCCCGCTGCGGCTCCTTTTCTTTCCAACAACCACGCCTCTATCTTTGCCTCTGTCTCACCATACCATTCGAGTTACGCCGCACCAACACCGTCGCAACCGCAACATCCCCCGCTACTATACGACCAGGAACCCGACAAACACGCCCTCCAGAGATCAGTCATACTGACGCCGCCATACGCCGCTGCAGATGCGGCGATCAATGATCACACCTCTCTGACCCAGGCCTCGTCGAATAAATCGACCCCCTCTCACACTGTGCACAACACCCCCTCTTCGATGACTGAGCCAGAGGGTCTTCCTCCGGCCAAGTCTGACAATGCCCCTGCGGCAAAGCCAAAGCGTGTAAGGACCGGATGTCTGACATGCCGAGAACGACACCTGAAGTGCGACGAGGGGTTGCCAAATTGCCAGAACTGTAGGAAGTCGAATCGCAAGTGCAAGCGAGGTGTCCGCCTCAATTTCATCGACATACAATGCGAGAGACCGCCGCACCTGTTGCCACCAACACATGACTGGAAAGTCACCTTCCAGGATGACTCCCGCGACATCGCATCGGAATATCAGGGCGGTCTAGAGAGGTATCATCCGTTGGAGCCCGAGCGTAAGCGGCAGAAAATACACACGACAAGCTTAAGCTACGACTACAGCCAGATTGCCGCTCCCATGATAGCTCATCAACAGCTTCCAGGTCCACAATCCTACCAACAGCCTTATGCCGAACCATCTCAGGCGGCATATGTTGGTCCTACCGCTCAACCGTATGAAGATGCTGCGAACACCATGGCTTCATACTCGGAGCCGGCTCAAAACATCAGACAATCATTTGACCAGACGATGTTGGTACCCACCGACCAGAACCCTCCCCCTCCGTGCATGGAAGACAGGAACGAAGTCCTCTACATGCAAGTTTTTGTCGAAGAGGTTGGTCTCTGGATGGACTCTATGGATGCCGACAAGCATTTCTCCCGCCGCGTGCCTTTCCAAGCACTCCGAGAACCCATGTTGAAATACGCCCTCTTAGCATGCGGAGTCCGTCATCTGACACTGGTGAATCCTGCTTACCCGGAAGAGCATGCTCTGAACTACTACAACAATGCGACGCAACTCCTGTTGAACTCGCTACAAAATCCAGATCGGGATAGCGTGCTCTGCGCTACCACTGCCACTATACTCAACGTCTACGAAGTCATGTCTGAAAAAGCTCTGCAGCGCATGAACCATATCGCTGGCGCCCGCGCGCTCATCAAAGAGTGTCGGTGGGATGCCACTTCCACTGGTGTTGGTGCCGCCTGTTTCTGGTTGAACGTCGGATTGGAATTGTTTAGCTGTTTACACTTCAACTGGAGTGTGGCTTGGGACCCGGATACATGGGGCATCGACATGGCTATGAACCCCCAGCACATTCCGGGCAATGAAGAAGGCTGGACGCACAAGATGCTATGGATTTTGTCCAAGATCACAAATTTCCGATCATCAGCACAGCCACGATTTCAGGAGCCTACCGTACATGCAGAGCAGACACGCCTACACCAGAGACACCAACAGTGGCTGGGGTTGAAGCAGTTCTGCGACCGCTGGAATCAATGCGTTCCACCGACCATGCACGCCATGGGATTTGTGCCAGCTTACATGACTTCGTCAAAGAGCGCCTTTCCAGAGGTTTGGTACATCAAGCGGGCGACCGTTGTTGCTAGGCTTTTCTATCACACTGCGATGGTCCTGCTAGGTTCACTTCATCCGTTGGCTGATTTGCAGCCCCAGACAGCCGAAGAAATGCAGGAATTGACAGTCTATCATTCAAGACAAATATGCGGCATCGTGTCTCATGTCAAGGATAGAGGTGTTGCCTCCGCTTCCATTCGATGTCTCGCAGTCGCAGGAGAACATCTGACGATCCGACGAGAGCAAGAAGAGGTCCTGCAGATCTTCGACAGAATCAAGAAGGAGACTGGTTGGCGTGTGACATTTATTCATGATGACCTAAAGGAGAAATGGGGATGGCACAGCACTCCGCAACAAGACTACAGCAGCATAGGCTCTACACCGTCATACTATGCCAATTCGACATCTGGAGGTCAGCCAGCACCAGCAACAGCCACACCTCCTCGGCCAAAATATCCCGTGGGCATTGTCAACCCTCTGTACAAAAATGCCGACTTTTCGGCGCAAAATCCCCCCTATCAAGGCAATTACGTTCCTCCCGCCCCTGGACATGTTATGCACAACACACTGATGTACGGATACTCTGCTATACCTTCCCTCTGAGGGAGGTTCGTGTATTCCTACAATCAGTCTTTTGTTTACCATGGGGTAGCAGCAAACAATCACGACAGGAGCATGACGGCGTTGGATATTTGATCATACTGTCATCCACCTTGACCATCAGTTCACCAGCAAGGCGGACGATCAAGAGCTTTCGTTCACATTGTTCTTCCTTGGGATTTTCACCCAAGATATCAATCAATGATCTCAAGATGAAACAAGCGTAACCACAGAGTACGGCGCAAATGGGTAATTCTGTTGCAGGTACTAGATACCCAACTCGTACATGACTGGACGAACAGGACAGGCTGCAATTGGAATCAAGGCATTTTAGCAAGCGTTTGATGTGTCTTTCAATGGCTTATCAGCCTTTAATACCCACGAATATGGGTGATGTGAATATGGGCACGAGATATACGTCTGTGTATAGCTGTACATCTACAATAACTTGAGTACGATCATTATAATACACTTAAAAAGGACTATCACACCCGTCGTATAGTGTGAAGCTCGAAAGGAGGCAGCATTACTGGCTCCCATTCTTACCTAGGTAAGGTGCGCACTCAAAAGGCTGGCAGCCTAGGGAGCCTTCTTGCACCCCACCATATTGACCCGGGCACCCAGGCTACCTACCATGAGACCTAGGACTTACTTAAACTTAAATCTCGACGGTACTGTGAAGCGCGTTTCATGCCTGTACAGTTTCATCAACGCATTCATATGACCGTTCGGTGTCGAGGGGTGTAGTGGAATTTCTGTGTGCTCTGCGGCCGAAAAGCTCCGACGAACGACATCGTCAATACATGATGAACTCTTTTCCAAAGTGCTCGATGCCCAGCAAGAAATGACATAGTTGCGACCCAGAGCAATGGAACAAGGCCCTGCCGTGCCTACATACGTCTTACGAGGTCACAACGCCCCCATCCACGCACTGCACTTCTACTGCAGAAACAGCTACTTAGCCTCGGGCGACAGTGAAGGATGGCTGATCATATGGAGCCTGGCAACAAAACGTCCTGTCGCCGTGTGGAAAGCGCACGATGGCGCCCTCATGGCAATCCGCCCTTGGGGCGATGACAGACTCGTCACGTAAGTTGGACACTTCCGCCTGGGTAGCGTTCTCTCACAATATCTACTAGTCACGGAAGGGACCACAAACTGCGCGTATGGCATGTCCGAACCGAAGATCTCGCGTGCCTCAGTACCACATTGCCAAACGACGGCGCAACACTCGACCAAGCCCAGCCATGGCTACTGCACTCGTTGTCGGTCAGCGCGCTCAATTTCTGCGCCATGTCCATGTGTGACGAGACAGTGCGGCCGCCTCTTGACCAAGGCTCTGTCCCCCAACTGGTTGCCTCGCCGAACGGTCTGGATTCAGGAGGTATCGATATCTTCCAACTACCTTCTGAGCGCCGTGTATCACAACTTCAATCAGACAAGGACTCTACGACTGGTATGGTCATGGCCGTTTCTTTACTCAGAGACCCGTCTTCGTCTCGACTTGTTCTGATATCCGGCTATGAGGACGGAAGCATAATGGTTCATACGCACGATGGGCTCCTCGACGTGAATGGCCCCTGGCAGAAGGTCACCACGAGCAGACCACATTCACAGCCTGTTCTATCGCTTGACGTCTCGCCGTCAAGGGACCAGTTCGTCACGTCGGGTGCTGATGCTACGATTGCCAAGTTCGCCATAAGGCTGTCGGACATATCAGCGGTAACAAAGCCTGCAAAATCAGTCAATACGAAACATGCTGGTCAGCAGGGCCTAAGACTTCGTTCCGACGGCAGAATCCTTGCCACCGCTGGTTGGGATGGACGTGTACGAGTATACTCAGCGAAGACTCTCAAGGAGCTGGCGGTGCTGAAGTGGCATACATTGGGCTGTTACGCTACAGCTTTTGCGGTTATTGATCCAGACGATGACAGTCACGAGAACAATGAGACAGGTTCTTCGAACGACCATGCCACCGAAGTTGTGTCAAGACCTACTGCTCTAGACCTGATCAAGCAACAGCGGGCAGAAAATGCACGTTTGACGCACTGGCTGGCAGCTGGCGGCAAAGATGGCAAAATCTCGTTATGGGATATCTATTGAGGTCAATGATGTCTGTGATGGTCATTCCCAACACAATGCTGGCATATTACTTCATCATATCGACTCAGTGCCGAGTCCCCTCCCGTGGCTCAAAAATCACGTTGTCGATAAGTCTCACAAGTCTCTGGTCCAGTTCATCCTGGTTCTTTGGCTCATCAACAGGCTGCACATACACTGCGGCACTTAGAATCGCCCCACGTCTTGGGTCGATCTTGTCAAAGTCCCTGATCATGGTCATATTCTCGGGCTCGCTCAACGCGATATAGTCGATCTCGATCCGGCAGCTGCTCTCAAGCTTCCCATCTTTTCGCTTGGCCAATGTCTCGCGGTGAAAGACTTCAAAGGCGGCGTCTCTGATCACCTTGCCGCGAAGTTCGCCGGCATTGTACAGTTCACGAGCAGCAAATAGCGCCTTTGAAAGCACAACGGCATCTTTTCGTCGTCGCTCACCAAGGTAGACGTTGCGGCTGCTCATGGCTAGCCCGTCCGGCTCTCTACTCGTGGGGACGACCCTTACTTCGGTAGGGATGAGGAAGTCCTTGACCATGCGCTTGATCACGACAGATTGTTGGACGTCTTTCTGGCCGAAATAGACCCTGTCGGCCTGAATGACGTTGAATAGCTTGGTGCAGACTGTTGCCACGCCTCGAAAGAATATTGGTCGTGACGCACCTTCGAGTTGATTCCCCAAAGGTGTGATGGTGACGAAGGATCCATAACCAGCAATATCAGAACTCGGAGGTAGAGTTGGATACATGACTTTCACCGTAGGCGCAAATATTCCTCGTATCCTTGAATTGCTGTTCGGTCCTGATGAGGCAGCATGCTCGTCTTGTATTTGCTTCAATTTCTTCAAGTCTTCCTCCCATGTCTGCGGGTAGGCGTCTAAATCCTCATGAACCGCAAATTGTGTAGGGTTGACGAATATCGAGACAAAGACGTCGGTGTTCTCCTCGAGGGCGTGCTTGACCAGAGAAACATGTCCATCATGTAGTGCTCCCATCGTCGCAACAAATCCGACCTCCTTTCCTTCTCGAAACATTTTCTTGCGCGCTTCTCGTAACTGCGGGACATCGCGAAAGATTGGGAAGGGTACTTGTGTAGCGCCTGTGGTCGAACTCCAGCGCACTATATGCATCGTCGAGCGTGTCCATCTTGACCAAGGATTCCTTTGCGAGGATGGCCTAGCCAGCGCTCGTATGCCGATGGTTCTCAATGCAGCCGTCTCCATCGTTCTGGTGACCCGCCGCCCAAATTGCGGTTGACTGAGGTCGGAAATGCAGACACCAGCCTCATCGTGAACGACACGAGGTCACCGTCGGTTTCAAGTGAGTCAGACGGTGCATGATGGAAAGTGCAGCGTGGTCTACAGAAGGAGTGAGCTGCACTTTTCGAGAGCGATGGTGAGTAGCGTCCACCAATCGGAGTGGCTGCATCTCTCCGCATTCTTTAGGAAAAAGTTTCGAGATCTGCGAGAACTTGATCAGTCCTGCATCTTTTTACGCATGTCGCTGGGTGGCCTCCGCAGACAAATTCTACACTTGAGCCTTTTATAGCCCTTACTGCAATGGCGGACGATGGACTGCTGCTGAACTTCGCGGTCAACGACAGTGTCGCCGCGGGTCCTCAGAAGTTCAAAGGTGGGTCTTGGAGAGAACGTTTACAGGCGAAGAGAACCGCTCAACGAGGTGGACAGCGCAGACAAGGCGGTGTCAACGGTCTCCCGATCACAGGACGGCGTCTGGATAGCAGCGCAGGGCTTTCGAAGAATCAGATTGAAGACTTTCCTGACGATCGACCGCAGAAGAGGAGGCGGGAAAATGGGTACACTCCTGGTTTGGACGACGTTGCCGGCCACGCTCCCCAACGAGATAGACGCAACGAGCAAAAGCCTTCGACCGGACCACGGGAGGTCATTTCATCCTTGTTCTCATACAATCCAAAGCCGGTCACAGCCAACGAAGATCAAAAAAAGGAGGATGCGGACGAGAAAGCTGCGGCACCCACCAATGCGCCTCTTCCCGACGGCATAGACACATTCACATCCCTAGGCCTTTCGCCCACACTTGCTGCGCATCTCCTTACCAAGATGAACCTAAAGAACCCAACTGCGATCCAAAAGTCGGCGGTATCCCAGCTGCTGAAGGAAGATAGTGATGCCTTCATACAATCTGAGACCGGCTCAGGCAAAACCCTTGCATATCTACTTCCAGTGGTACAACGGATCTTCACTATGGCAGAATTACGCAGGAGTGAAACGAAGACTGCCCAAGACCCGGCCGTGCATCGGGACTCAGGACTCTTTGCCATAGTTCTTGCACCTACAAGAGAATTGTGCAAGCAGATCTCTGTGGTCCTGGAGCGTCTACTAGGGTGTGCACACTATATCGTTGCCGGTACGGTGATTGGAGGCGAGAAAAAGAAATCAGAAAAGGCAAGACTACGAAAAGGGTTGAACATCCTGGTCGCTACGCCTGGTCGTTTGGTCGACCATCTCGAGAATACCAAGAGTTTGGACGTCAGTAACGTGCGATGGCTTGTACTGGACGAAGGTGACCGTCTGGTGGATCTGGGCTTCGAAGAAGACATCACCAAGATTGTCAAAACCCTTGACCAGAAGCAGAGAAAGAGCAGTAGACCGGGTCTACCCGAGAAGCGAACGACTGTACTCTGCTCGGCGACACTGAAAATGAACGTTCAGAAGCTGGGCGAGATCAGTCTCAAGGACGCAATCCTGATCAAAGGCGACGCTAGCAACGACGAAGACGAAACAACAGCCACCACGAATGGCATACAGTCAGCCTTCCTGGCTCCAGCCCAGCTCAAACAATCATACCTCGTCACGGCAGCCAAATTGCGTCTCGTCACCCTCACAGCACTACTCAAGCGAACATTCGCCCGGAAGGGATCGGTTATGAAAGCAATTGTTTTCATATCGTGCGCCGACTCCGTCGAGTTCCACTACAAAGTCCTCACTCGAGCCCTCGAAGAACAAGCAGAAGACAAACCAACAACGAAAGATACTTCAGATTCTGATGCCGAGGAAAAGGGACCTACGTCCAAACCTCAACCCACTAAGGAAGCCGAGTCGGACTCGATAGCGCCCTCACCGATTCTCTCCTCCCAAAACAACCAAGTCACACTCTATAAACTACACGGCTCCCTCCCGCAAGCCACTCGCACAAACATCGTGCGTCATTTCGCCAGCACCACGACGCCTTCACTGCTTATCGCCACGGACGTAGCATCCCGTGGTCTGGATCTTCCCAATTTAGATTTGGTGATTGAATACGATCCCGCATTCAGTTCCGACGACCACCTCCACCGTATCGGCCGGACTGCACGTCTAGGCCGTGACGGCCGTGCCACCATTTTCCTCATGCCGGGTAAAGAGGAAGGCTACGTGGATGTCCTGAAAAGCTCCTACAAATCCTCCGACAGCGTTACCTCCAGCAATGTAAGCCACATGGCCGCCGACGAGGTGCTGAAGAAGGGGTTCAGTCCTGCCACTGGCGTCATCGCTACCAAAAACTCAGCCGAGCAGAAAGATTGGAACTGGGAATCGCGCGCCACAGCGTTCCAACTCGATGTTGAGCGCTGGGTTCTTGCGGATCCGACGACAAAGGAGCTTGCGAAGCGTGCGTTCCAGAGCCATGTACGTGCTTATGCGACGCATGTTGCTGCTGAGCGGAAGTGGTTTGATATCAAGGATTTACATTTAGGTCACTTGGCCAAGGCTTTTGGTTTGCGAGATCCGCCTGGGCGAGTAAACGTCGTTGGGACGGGACGGCGCGGGCAGAGCCAGGGAGGTGCTGGAGGAAAGAGAATTAGGAGTGGTGGTGATGAGACGCACGAGGCGGGTGCTGGTGGTGATGTTGATGATGCGGCGAAGAAGATGAAGGAGAAGGTTCGGAATAGGAAGATGATGATGGGTGGAGGAGCGGATGAGTTCAATATCGCTTGATAACCACTTAGTGCTCCTGATGGGCTTGCCTTGGTACAGCAGGTAGAATCAATCAAATCCTGGTAGGAACGTTTTGGGACCAGTCCTATACAACATTTTTGGTCGAGTGTAATACTCGTATGATGCTTTCTGGTCTGGTATTACTTCTGTATGATGCTGATAAACGTCTCGCGGCTATCTCGTCCATTGGTCATGTCCGTCTATGCTACTTGGACGAATGCCTTGCTTATGTCATGACTAGTGTACGGCCATCAAGCATGTTCACTGGTATGTGACTCTCATAACCACCTTGTCTTCGACCCTCACGGGGTCAGATCAGATCTTGAAGACCCCGGTCTTACTTCTGATGCCATCAAAGACGCATGTCCCATCCACAGGAACGTACTGCCTAGTAAGCAGTTTGATCGCCTCCTGTGCCACCATACCGCCAAGAACGCTTGAAATATTATGCAGTTCACCACCAGATACTCGCTCAACTTCTGTGATGGCATTGGTGTAGTTCTCCTGTGTTTCAGCATCGGACGATAATGTAGTGACATCAATAGGATTCTCAGGGTTGATGTTCGCGTTCAATGCTACAAAGACAGCGAACATGCCCTCCCAATCATTTTCGACAAGACTCGGCAGTCTTGCGAGAGTCTTCGCATCAGATGTGGCCAATCGGAGAGATGGAACGCGTTCATTGTTCGGGTTCGTAAGGACACGGACGTGAGAGGCGTTCTTGCAGAATGCTTCGATCTCCGAGTCTTCGATTCGGGTGGACCTCGACAGAGACCCCTCGAGTTGGCGGACAGTCTTAGCGACTTCAGCGACGTCGGCTCTCGCTTTCGCTTTATAGAGACCCTGCAGTCGTATGTACTCCGAGCTGGTCGCTTTCATGTCTGGTAACGATCCAGGAAGCGGAAGGACTCCATGGGCGTCATAGAAAGTCTTGATCGCATGTGCAATGACCCAGAAGTTTGCAGACTCTGTTTTGAGATCTGTACAAGTAGGCATAGACATCATCTCCTTGCAACCACTACCCACGGGTGGAGGGCCAATGCTCTTTAATACTGCCGCACATGCTTCGTCGTAGTTCTCCTCGCCTCCTTCGGGACTGTTCGTCCTTGCACCTGAGCGAACCAATTCACGGAACTCTGTCTTTTCCTTGAACGTCGAAGGATAGGAGCCGTTGTGACTTGACTTCCATTCTCTCAGGTAATATAACAAGAGGAGGATGTACGGAATGTGACCGTGGTCGTGATCTGACAGTGCAGAGAGGTCACCCAGTGAATCTATTGCTGATTCTAGTTCTGACCAGGGAGCGAGGAGGTGGAGATCCTGCGTGCTCTCAGGGTCTGGATGGGTATCGACAATGGGGAACTCGTGAGGCAGTTGTATCGAGAAGGAACCGTAAAAGCCGGCTGATTGGATGGAGATTATGGGTATTGACCTTTCCGTTGCATACGAGGATATCCGTTGAAGGATCTCTGGCTGGATCGGTGCGCAAATGAGAACGAGGTTGTACGGTGTCAGAGAGCCTTCGACAGGAAGCCATTCTGCTAGTGGTGCGGTGATAGCATGACCTGTTACGTCTGGGTTCAGCTCTGACAGGAGATGTTTCGTCTCTTCTGCTCTTGACTTGTGTAGACTGTCTGTTTCCAGGAAGAAGTTGACACCCAGATCGGCGTCTGTGACTTTTGCCGAATCGGCAATTGTGAAGTTCCCAATGGATGGAAGGATGAGATTCTTCAGAGCCTCAACGCCGGCGACACTGCTGTTGGATCCTTGAGGCTCATCGCCGACCACCAGCAAGACATGAGACTCTTCTAGTGCTCTCTGACCAGAGGCAGCCCATAATCGTAGTTGACGATCGTATTTCTTCTCTTTAGCCGTAGGAGCCTGTAGCGGAGGCGGAGTGACCTCGCGAGGTGCGATTTCGGCATCGGTCATGGCTGTTGTACAGCGTGATGGAGGTTTCAGAGACGAGGCGTCACCGTCGCCGTAAGTCGCAGGACGTACGAGTCTGAGACATCCCCGGTAGCCTTTACTGTCTTTCACAAGGTTTGTTACAAGTTTATAGGGCTCGTTGCAGCACACGAACTACACCGCAGACAAACACAACGGGGGGACATTTGTCAGACGAGGAAAGTCAACCGGTATCGACGTCACCGTCTAGTTAGCCCTCCCCACCGATTTGAACATGGACCCCTAATCATTGTGCCTAATTATTGCTTCATTCTAGGCCTCGGGGCGGTTCTTTGATCCTACCTAAGTAAAGTTCTGAACAGCTCCCCTCCTACCCACCCCGCGTTTAGAAGAACCCTTTTTTTTTTCTCTCGACAGGGACACAAACCATACCAGCGCACCAGATACGAAATCTCTTTTCCGAGTACTATACCTCTTCCTCTCCGACCGCGGGTCGACCGGTCTGCCATAGTCATCCGATACCGCGTACGTAATCTGGACTTGACGATTGCGAAGAGAGGTATATGTACCTGATCAGCTGCAGCCGCACATGTAGGGAACACAAGGCTCCGCAGTCATACCACTTTGTCCCAACTCACTCTGCACAGTTAGACAAGCAGGAAGCCTTCCTGTGCGATTACGCTTTCACATATTCCGAGCGTTCGGTACCTCCATACACTGTCCAGTGACCAGGAGCTCTTTCCACACGACTCGAACCCTTGCCGACAACATGGCTGCCGAAATTGAAAATGCGAAAAGAGCTGCAGCAATAGAGGCAGTACGAAACCACTTCCCCGAGAACCCACGTTTCGTCGGTATCGGCTCCGGTACAACAATCGTCTACGTGGTGGAAGCAATCAAGAACAGTGGTGCGGACGTGTCAAGGGCGGGCTTTGTACCAACAGGATACCAATCGAAACAACTCATCATAAATGCTGGTCTTGTGCCGATCGAATTCGACGCTCTCCCCGATGATGTTATGATCGATGTGGCCTTTGACGGCGCAGACGAGGTGGATGATGAACTTAACTGCATAAAAGGAGGCGGCGCATGTTTATACCAGGAAAAGCTCGTCGCCATGCGCGCAAGGCAATTCGTTTGTGTAGCTGGTATGTGTTTCGCATTTTGCGCATGAACACCTGCTAATTCGTCATAGACTACAGAAAATCGCAGTCTCGCCTCGTGACGAAATGGCCCACTGTCCCGATAGAAGTGGAACCGAAAGCTGCCAGACAAGTCATTCAACGGCTGCGCGTGCTGGGAAGTCGAAGCCCGTCCGGCGCACGACCATTGATTAGAGAGGGCCACATGGTCAAAGCCGGACCGATAAAGACCGACCAGGATTTCTTCATCATCGACGCGCCGTTCCCCCATCCTCTCCTGATAGGGTCCGATCTGACCTCGGGGCGACAGGGTGATGGTGAGCATGGATACTGGGAAGTAGAACAGCTTGCCCGGGCCATAAAGGATATCAATGGCGTTCTTGCCGTTGGCCTCTTTTGCGGTCCTACAGGCCCTGAAGCTCAAGCAGCTGGGGTTATTGGAGGTCAAAGACCGGTCGCATGCTACTTTGGCATGGCTGACGGCAGTGTCTCTGTTCGGAGGGCCGTGGAGAAACGGCCTTCCGTCGTGTCGCAGTATCCGCCCTTGGTACCCGTTCACTCAGCGGAGACATGAGACTTATAGACCTAATTCAATGACTGTTGGGCTGTCGGCAAGCGTGAATTGCTGGCATAGAATCTTCCAAGAATCAAAGCTCACTTCGTCTTTCTCTTGACTTCGTTCTCGCCCAGTTCTCGGATGAATATGCCTACCGAACCTTCAGGGATCTCATCCTTGCCGTCCTCGGCGCCCGGACTGATCGCCGTGGCGAGGTACTTGCCATTCGAACTGAAGGACGTTGCAGCCACACTGGCCGCTAGCTTCGGATAGATACGAATTCTGCGTTTGGCAATGGCATCCCAGATTGCGACAACACCATCACCGCCGCCGGTCGCAAACGTGCCGTGAATCGGGTGAAACGCGACCGCATTGACCGGGTAAACGACATCGACATCACCCTCAGGTTGACGATGGCATTTGAATGCATACTTGCGCGCCTGCGACTCGTTCGAAGGATCGCACCATTCGACCGCAACACGGCCTTCAATACTTGAAGAAGCGTAACCCTCGTCGTTAGGCATACAGTCCACCGCTCTCGTCATAAACTTGAGACTGCTCTCTCGCCGCTGCCACGGTTCGATATCGAGTCTGTTTTGTAAAGAGTTTGCAGAGCTCTTGCATTCGTTGGCTAGTGTCTTGAGCTCGTAGATGTGTAGGGCGCGGTTGGCCATTGCAACGACCAGCTTGGATGACGATACGGCGAGCGAGTAGGGTTTGGAGGGTAAATTGATGGTCGCGGTGGACCACTGTGCATCTGCTGTGCCCGGATGGATATGCAGCGTCGAGTCCCACGCCGCGGACACGACGAGGGAGTGTTGCTTACTGTAGACAACTGATCGTACACCGTTGTCGTGCGTGCTGAGTACCGTTTGAGTTCCAGTGCTGACATCGATCCTGCAGAAGAATGTCAGTTCTCCGCCTTGACTCATCTTCTCGTGGAGGCTGTGTTTGCGCACCTTCTCACATCCCAGTCCAAGCAGGCCGTGTAGATTTCATTGTCATCTTTGCCGAAGCACACGTCAAGCACGGGTGCTCTGTGTTCGAACTTGGTGATCTGTCTGCAGGTTTTGCTATCGATGAGCTCGTACACGTATGCGAACTTGTCCCACGAGGCCACGACGAAGCGCAAGGAATTTGGATGCGGTGAAAATCTCAAGGCCGAAATGGCATCCGTTGGAGGGTCGCCGATGGGATGTTGGCCTGACAAAGGTGTTAGTGTGGGACTAGAAAGCGATCGCCGTGTACTCACTAGCCATCTGAAGGATATTATGGGCGTCTCTAGTTTTGTTCTCGATGGAGATGTAGTGGTGAGGGTGCCGGGCTTTGGCTGTAGATCAGAAAACAACAAAGCAGAGAAATATTGCGGGCTGCGAGCGCCTAACTCGGTACCTGCATTTCTCAGCCTTGTGTGGGGTTGACATGCAGCCTCAGCCTCGTATATCAAGATCTGATGAATGTTCGTCCGCAGTATGAAGCTGAGTGTGTCGAATGATTCGGCCTTTACTTAATATTTATAAGAACCACTGTATACACCAGCGTTCATGGTCATTTATGTCCTGGGTACTGAGAACCCCATCTTTCATCAGCCATATCGACCGTCGCCCATATTGGTACAATCATACACAATAACTATCATAACACTGGTGTTTATGCAGCCGTCAGAAGCCTTTTCCACCTTGAAACCATGCTGACACATACAACAAAGTCGCCTGCTGAGGAAAAACCCATGCAAAAACATGTTAAAAAGAATCGAAAGTTTTGCGCGAAAGATCAAACAAACTCCTTCCAGTCCTCAGGCACCTCTTCTGCCATGACCATTCGCCTCAAATCTTTGAGCACCGCTTCCGTTCCCTTCTCGACAACAATCAATCTCGGAACGCGGAATCTGTTACCACTGACTTCTAGTACTCTCAGCCTCCCATATTCCGCTGTGCTGCCAGGTTTGTTTCCTAGTAAGCCAATCTTCGGAGGGACTGTCTCGATTTCGTTGTTGCGAATGTCAAGGACCTCCAAGCCCCTGACACCTTCGGCGTCAACGCTCGTGAACCAGTTGTCCGTCGCGAGCAGTGTAGTGCAGGTGGGCCACCAAGCTCGCACCCATGGGACACGCCCTGCCAACTTGTGACAGGAGATATTCAGCTCGGCCAGGACTGGGGCCTTCAAGTAAGTCGTCAATGTGTCGAGAGAGGTCAGGCCGGTGCTGACGATATACAACGATTTGAGGCTGGGAAGGAAAAGTTCCGAAGAGAGATAGTCGGTTGGATGCAGGAGAGCATTGTGACTGAGGTCCAGCAGCTGCAGAGAGTATTTGACAAGTGGGTGAGATAGCAATTCGACTGGGAACACGGAAAGGTTGTTGTTCGACAGCTTCAAAATGCGAATCGGCCCGTCTGAATCAGTGAGGTCGATCTCGGCAAGCTCGATCGCTGACAATGACTGTGCAGACAGGTCGAGAACGCCACCTGATGCTTTGTATCGGTAACGAAACAAGGATTGATTAAGAGACAGCGGAGTCTCGTCTGAAACTCTGCCCTCCTCTTTGACAACGTCGAGCTTCTTCTCAAGATCCCGTTTCACATCGGTCGTGCTCATAGAAAGATACTTCTTCTGTGCAAGTGGGTTTCCCACCAAGTTCAGGAATGCTAGATTTTTCATCCCTGCTATTCCGGTCATGATTGACTTGATGTTATTGTGGCCAAAGTCGGCAATCTTCAGTGACTCCAATTGAAAAAAGTCAGGAGGAAACTCTTCTAGCTGATTTTCCGAAACTGCGAGAGCTTGTATTTCGCTGCAACCTGATAAGCCCGGTAGCCTGGCTATCCGATTCCCTTTCAAGATGAGCGAGCGTAGGCATGGGAACTCGAGGTCGTTCTCAGACACGCCTGTCAAACTGTTGTATGATGCATCAAGAACACGTAGCTCGGTCAAAGTGGTTCTGGTGGGAAAGAGTATGCCTGCTAATTGGTTGCCCGAGATGTTCAATTCAGAGAGTGTAAGGGTTGCCAGGACGTCCCAAGGGAGTGACGCCAGTTTGTTCCCTGCGACGTTCAGGTTTTTGAGACTTTTCATCTGGGCCAGTCCTTCATCGTGAAAGCCTTCGATGCTGTTGCCATGCAGATCAAGCACTTGTAGGTGCTCCAAGCTTCCATTTCTCATATCGATCGTTCCGCTGAAAGCGTTTCTGCTGAGCATGAGTTCCTGTAAGTCCGGTATCTGGCAAATGATCTCAAGGGCGCCGTTGGTGAGCTTGTTGCCGCTCAGCTCTAATGATTGCAGCCTCGTCAACCGTCGCAGTCCTATCGGTAGTTGTTGAATCATGTTCCTGCGTAGGTCGAGAACCTCAAGACCACCAAATTGATTGCCTGTATCGTCGTCATTCTCGAGATCAGACCTTGAAAAGTCTGGAAAGAACTGCTCGTCAATCTCATCAATCTCATTATCCGCTGCATTAATTTTCGTAAGATCCACCACGTCGTACCAGTCAGTGGTGTTATTATTCGCTTTGTATATGTTCATAAGCTCTGTAGGTATCTTTCTCAGACCCAGGCCGACTATGTCCAGTTTGCCGGTGGTTGCTGCCGTTTGAAGGCGTGTTCGTAAGACATGTGCATTGTCTGCATTTCCCAATGGTGTCTCGTCAACACTGCTTTGAATATGGGCAACATGACCATTGAGGGGTTGCTCGATCGGGGCCACGGTAATTTCAAGTGCTTTTCGCCGGGCGGCCTTCGCTTTTGCAATTGTTTCTCGCAGAGCAGGTGACGACTTTGGTGAAGTTGTGGGATGAATTTCTATCATGGGGATGTTGTTCTGATTCTGCTCCGCCTTCGAGATACTCTTGGTCCTCTTTGAAGATGGCCTGGGAGTAACAACGGTGGCCGTCCTATCCGCTGGTTTTGGCTTTGTTTTTGCAACTGGCGGGCGTGGCTCAAGGCTCACAACGCTCTCGATTTTGATGGTTGGACAGGGATCTCTGAATATTGTCGGCAATGAGGATTTCAGTGCTGCCGACTGCGACCTTACTGCCTTGCTTCGGTACACTGGCTTTTGTTTTGGAGTCTGAGCCGAATCGCTGCCTGGTGCCCAACCAATCTGCTCGGGCGGTCTTGCATCGAGAGAGCTGGTGGACCTTCTGGGATCCCGAAGAGGTTTTGCAATTTTGGACCGCTGACCTTTAACAAAGGCCTTGGGCAGTGTGCAAGTTTCATCCGGCAAAATCATGGGCGGGGGACCCATCACATCCTTTATGGGCGAGCATCGCCCTGGTGGCCTGAATGGTACCTTGGCTGGAGACTCTGGACGCGATGGTGCTGGCGTGGTAGGGCGTGAGTCTCTCAGTCTCGACCTTGATCGTGCCGGAGGTGGCATTGTGCCATCGTTGCTGAAGATACTTGACCTCCTCCTAGAGCGGGAAGGGGAAGGCGTTAGTCGCGATAAAGTCTCTGCGGTGCGCTCAGACAATGATGGTCGAGGTCTCCGCCGATCTTTTGTCTCTGGCTCGACTGTAGTTGCTATTGGATTCTCGAAGCCATCCTCAAAGACTGGCGAATCTGCATCCGAATTAGGAGGAGTGATGTCTAAGGTCGCGGTCTGCGCGTCGCGAAGAGCATCCCGAACAGGCGACGCGCTTCTCGGCTTGACTGGTTTCCCGTTCCATCCGAAGCGATATCGAAGTGGTTGATTCAGATTTTCTCCCAAGGGCACTTTGGGACCTGGAGGCAGCGGGATATTCGTCTTCTTGCGTAGATCATCCTGGTGTTTCCCTGGAACCACAGACGTTCTGGCGGACAGTTTCAAGTTGTCGCTGGACGCGACTGCACGTGGCATGGGTAGCCTGGATAGCCGTGGAATGCCACCACGCAGCGGACCATTAGAGCCGTAGTCTTGGTCCATGCTTCAATATACGTCGCGGCGACCCGTTGAGAAAATGTTTGCTACATCAGTTTCCATGAACCGTTTATTGGAAATCCCGACAACTGAAAGCTGGGGACTTTCAATGAAGGTACTTCCGTCGATAAAAAGGTAGATGTCAAAGCTTTGAAATTGGTTCCTGCGGACCTCGGGAGACACGCATAATGACATTGACAGGGAAAAGGGGCCGGACACGAGAAGGATCGGCTTTGGTTGTCCCAGCAATAAGACAAAGTAGGGCCTTATCGCCTAAAGCAAACTAGAATGGACGCCCACAAAACGCTTAACAGTCGACGCGTTTAATTGAAAATCGCGCGGCAGCCGCTAAGCAACTATTGATTTAGTGGCAGTTGATGTATCGAGTCCACCAACTGGAGGGTCTCATCACCTGCTCATGTTGGCTCCACCCAGTACTCCGTATACTCACCCTTTCATCACTCACACGCTCTCTCTGTGCCCGCCTTTCCCAGCCTCTTCCTTCTCCAGCGTCAATGATCCCAAATCCCAGCCCATCAAATATCATCACCAAGCTGCGCACTCTTTATCCTTTGACATCTTGTCAGGTCTCACAGACGTTCCTTACTCACCACAATGCGCCAGTTCGTGATCCGATCATAACGCATCTCTTGCGCTTCCGCTGTCGCTCAACCCGTACCGTTGTTGCGCCTCAACTCTCTACTCCACTACTATCGATAGGGAGCGTAGCGCCAATTGACAGCAAATCCGCCTTGTTGATCCCTTCGACATCCATCAATCTCCCCTCACTTCTAAAGTCCTGCGCAGCTGAGGTAATAGACCATCCGACTTCGAGTCTAATCGTACGACATGGAAACCTCGCAAGTAAACATGGCTACCGAGGATACTCAGCTTCCCTCAACTCCTCCACCACAGCGCACACGTTCGGCAGACAGCATGAACAAGTCAGCCTACGCTTCTCCTCCACCAATGTCCGCCAGCATGACCCCTCCTCCATCGACACAACCGCCTCGCTTTCATTCGCCAGTCAACCGCATTGGTCTAGGTCCTAGTGAAGTATTTTTGGCATCACCTCCGTACACCGGCAGGCTCAATGTCTTGCGCGCATTACCTACACCAGATGCGATCGCCAAAGCAGACATCGAAGAGATGCGCAACATCGCTAGGGAGTTGGTCGCTGCTGTACAAGAAGCTAGGACCTCTGCCGCTCACTTCAAGCTACAACACAGTCTACTGGCCATGGAGTCGGAAGAGGCTGCACAAAGAGCCGAAGTTGAATCCCAAATGACCCGCCGAGAGATTGAGGTCCTACAAACCGTCGAACACAGAAACCGCGCTTCATTTTCGACGAGAAATTCGCAACCACCTTCTCAACCACAGATTGAGGCATTGACCCGGGCTTGTAGGGTATTGGAGGATGAGCGGGATGAGGCAGAGCACGAAGTACTGCGAATCAAAAAGTCACTCGAGATCGAAAGCGACCGTGTCGAGTTATTGCTGGAGGAAAACACCCGGCTCAAGAAACGCATTCGCGACAACAGAGAACACTTCAGTCGATTGAAGAGTTTGTCGCCTTCTTACAATACGCCTCGGGATGCCTTCACCACTCCACAGCGGAAAGCTGTCCCACGTTTTGCAGAGTCGGCCCCAAACCAGAACAACATCGCAGCGCTGCTTGCAGCAGATCAAATCATTAGCCGGGAGAGCCTCAGCGTGCCATCAACCCCAACAAAGACGCATACTTCAAAGCTGAAGCATGGACACACTCGTGGTGCTCATTCTCTATCATCCATACACACTACCCCAGTCCACCAGCGTCCGAATACACAAGATGGCTATCCAGAAGGTATGGTCCCCTTCTCGGCTCCTGCCTCTCAATTGGTCATTGAGTCGGCGGAAAGAGAACGTCATCACCGAGATAGCACCATCTCCATATCCGATGCTGAAGAAGGCAGCGATGACAACATCCCACAGTCGCAAGCGAGTTCCTTGGCCAGTGACATGTTGCGTCGCAACCCCGGACCCCAGGAGAGTTTGAGGTTATCTCAAAATGCGGAACGAACAAGCAATCTGCTTCAGTCTAAGCTGTTTGGTCCAGTGAAGAAGTCCGCTCATAGCAAGAAGCGAGGAGCAAGTTTTGGAGAGTCTGATATCCAGACAAAGAAGGCAAAATCGTCCAAGGGTGTTGGACTTGGTATTGAAACTTGGAGTCAGTGAACCAGAGCATGTCATTTTTGGAGGAGTTTGGATGGAACGAAATGCCAGTTGTAATGATACCCACTCAATGCACCTCAGTCGATCGTCATGAGGGAAACGATATGTCTCGAGTACAATAACTCATGCTCAGTCTTATGGAATGAAATCATTCTCACCTTCGAATAATGACCCAGATTTGAGGGTCAATTCCGTCGTAGTGATAATCCATTGCCGATCGCTCAGAGCTCTACATTGCATCGAAGTCGGACGGCTAAAGTGACGGCGGTACTCGAAAACCTGATTGTGGCCACCCTACAGCGTGGACAAGACGCAATTGGCGAGGCTGGCTTGATGAGGCTGGGTTCAGGGCCAATGCTCAGCCTTGCCGCAGCACAATTCGAAGTCGGCTCCACGTGACCTTCGAGAGTGGCGCCAAGATTTTTGCCAAGCTTTCACACAATCTGCCGAAAGAGAACGTCGAGAAAGCCCTTCTCAGACTGCGGCCTCACCTCTTTCACGAATCGACATCCCTCATAACCCTCGATCTCAGTTCCAGGTTGTGCGTCCATCACAATGGCGATCAAACACAACCAGCAGCTGCCCAACAACCACTTCCGCAAGGACTGGCAGCGCCGAGTTCGCGTGCACTTCGACCAGCCAGGCCGCAAATCTCGAAGACGGGCTGCTCGTCTGTCAAAGGCTGCCGCCGTCGCTCCCAGACCTGTCGACAAACTCAGACCCGTCGTCCGATGCCCGACACTCAAATACAACCGTCGCGCCAGAGCCGGTAGAGGATTCACCCTGGTGGAATTGAAGGTATGGCACACACACACCCACACGCGGATCCCTATTCTATCTCAAAGCAAAAAGCACAATGGTGGGAAAAGAAGATTACAAGAGCCGGGGAAAAGGTCATGGGACGAATCTTGGTACCGTCGCTTGAAGAATGAATCTCTGGCCCATCTAACAGATTGATGCATTCACGTTTGAAAAACTGTCCCAACTTCAATGCTAACAACCACAAAGGAAGCCGGCATCCCCCGTAAACTCGCATCCACAATCGGTATCTCCGTCGACCACCGCCGCCAAACCACCAGCCAAGAAGCTCTCGCCCTGAACGTCGAACGCCTCCAGGCCTACAAGGCCCGCTTGATCCTGTTCCCACGCAAGTCCGGCCAGCACAAGAAACTCGACAGCTCGGCCGAGGACGTCAAGGCCGCGACCGAAGACAAGATCATCAAGAAGGTCCGCGCCGCGCTCCCGATCGACAGCGGTGTCGGCCTGAAGCACGGCTTCAAGGAGATCAGCAAGGGCGATTTGCCATCTGGCGAAGAGAATGCTTACCGCAAATTGAGAGTGGCCAGGTCTGATGCCAGACTGGTCGGTGTACGGGAGAAGAGACAGAAGGCCAAGGACGATGCCGACGCCGAGAAGAAGAAATAAGCTAGTCAAATCTTGATTTTTCATGGACACAGGGAAGGCAAATGAAAAAGTGCTAGAAAACTTATTTTTGTCGACGTCGGAGTCAGACATGACTTGCTTGTTGTTGTGGGCAGGGTTTTAACATGCACCGCAGCAGATTTCATGGACGGATTGACAATGGTTTGCATGGGGCAGAAGAGCTTTGATGATGACTCAAAGCCGCGTCGATATCATGGTTTACCGTGCTCGTGCGGAATTATCAATGAGCGCATCAAGAAGGCGATAACAATGAATGAAATATCAGCATCAACTTGAATTCTTTTGAACGCTACCAACATGGTATGGGGTATCGAGCTCATCATCATAATTCATACATCGTAGGAAACAGCCTCATTCTCGGCACGTTTTCTTTTGCCCTCCGTCGTGATTGCAGCTTCACCTTCTCCAGTGTTGTTGCTGTTCTCCGTCTGCGTCTTCCCCTTTATTTGAACATCAAAGTCATCATCCTCGGCATGAATCATTTTCCACGTCACAGTGAAAGCCTCACGGACTCCTTTCGTCGGCACGAGACTGGAAAAGACCTGCTTTAAAGCTCCTTCAGCCTTGCCTGATATGCCGCTCAGGACGAGATCGATCCGAGAAGATATGCTGCCGGTCCAGTCAACGTTCATATCCCAGATCAGCAAAACCTTCGCTTTCATAGTGCCATTATTGAGCCCTCTGCCCCTTCGAAAAGCCGGTGGGTGGGCCTCAAATTGTACCTGTATGACCTCCAGATACTTAGACAGCGCGATAGCCGTCTCCTGAGTCAATGCTTGGTCGTGTTCCTTTCGCAAGATATCTTCGTCGACCGACATATTGTACTGCAAGTCCAGTAGCCGGAAGGTTTTGGCGCGCTCAACGGCGGCCTCGAACCACTTCCCTATGCCCCAGATTGTGCCGCCAACATCGAATTGGTGCACACGAAGAGAGTCGGGGCGCGGCTGTATTCGTTCGCTGGCCCATTTCAGTATGCCAGTTCTGGCGCCTTTCCCAAGTGGAGGTCGATTACGGCGGTCATCATTCAGTTTGACTTTTTTGACCTGTCCGCTCTCTATGTCGACGACAACTCCTAAAGCAAAAGCGAACACGCTCACTGGCCATGGAGCAGGGGCTCTGACTTTCAAATCATGACCTAGCTGTACTCGGCCTTCAACATTCAGAGTCTCTGTCTGATGCCGGAAGTCGAGTTTGCCCGGCAAGAATTTGGTCAGATCCGGAGGCGTTGCATATGATCTGGTGTTGTTTGGTTGCGGAGGACCATTCTTCGAAACCAGTTGTAGTATCGTGGCCAGATGATCACCTTCAAGATTCCCTTCGCTCCCAATCACTCTCTCCAACGTCTCGTTTTCTTCCTTTAGTCTACTCAGCTCTGCTCGCAGACGCCGGAGACTTGCTTGCTTGTCTTGCAGGTCCGACGGGAGGTTGTTAGGAAGCCGGTCGTTTGCCACGGAAACATCAGCCTGGCGTGCACTGGAATGGCCCCCTGCCTGAGATGTAGCACCTTTTGCAGACACATCGGCATTTGTGTCTGGTCGAGACTTCATGGCTTCATCGTTCTGGCTTTCTGAGTGTGTAACCACTTCGGTCTCTGGTTGTTTCCGGTGATCTGACTTCGGAGGCTCGTCTTCGCTTTCTTCGATATCACTCTCTGCCGCCTCATTGACATCTATGGGTCTACTTTCCGATGCCTCGTTGCCGTCTTGACCGGGTGGCCGTCCCTTAGGCTTCAGCGGGCTGCTCGTGACTGGAGCTCCTGATCTCGTCCGTCTTCGGTGACTTCCACTGCCAGATTTTGACCTCGGGCTGCTGCTGGAGGCCAAACCACGTGGCCTGTCAGGTGCAGTGCTCAGTCCTAGCTCTACCGGCGTTGGAGGCAACTCAGGCTCATCACTTCCAGGTCTTGAGCGCGCTCTGGTCCCTGAGTCTGTCCTACGAATCAGGGTAGGCATTATCGGCGGGCTGAATGCCATCTCATCGTTCCTCCTCTTGATGCGGCTAGCTTGTAACACTGGCCGCTCTATCGCGGATTGAGACGATTTTGGCTCCGAGGATGCGCCATTCGTCTCTTCGGACCTCTCGATTCTTTCATTAGGTTCTTGTTCTGCCGGGTGTTCGTCTGTTCGATGTGCGACAGAGTCGTTGATTGTTTCTTCCGCAGACTGATCGATCTTCGATACCGTCTGCAGTGCGTCTGAAGCGACAGGTCTGTTCTTTAGTATGTCGTCAAGCAATACCTTTCCTCTGGGTTCTGTCGCTGCCTGCCGCCCAGATCGTGTGATTAGATGTGGATGTGATCGTGCTATGGAACTCTTGGTTGGTGAACGGTAGGAGGCTCTGGTGGGTGTTCTCGGAGCATTTTCTGTGTCTTCTTCATCGTCAGGTTCGACATCAGGACCATCGACCCTCCGTCGCTTTGCTGGGGACTCCATTGTCCTGTCGCTCTTCAGTAGATCTCATCAGTTATTGGCAAGCAAAAGCGCGTCTCACGAGTCGAACGACGCGACGGACTTGATCCAGGCCGAAGATAACCCGCGCTCGGCTGGAAGGAGCTTGAACCAATGGCACCTTAGGTAATAAATATTGCGTATGGGATTAATATGACGGCAGGTGCAGGTCGTTTCTGCGGTCACGTTCTCTCTCGCTACGTCACGAGAAGCAAATAACAATCCAGCCAGCCCTCGGCAGCGTCAACCACACCAGTTGGACCTAGGGACGCTTTCTCCGACGAATGCCCTTGCTAAGCTCTTTTATCATTTCAGACGTCCTCTTCAATTTCCCTCACAATTGAACATCTGCTACAGGCTCAACCGCATTCGATAACAAACTTGCAATTGTCTCATACTCTTTATCGTCCTCTACCATCATGTCCTATCTTGCACGTACATTCACCCCATTGCGGGCAACCTCAAGAGTCATTCCTTCGCGCTCAGTTGCCGCATTCCACACCTCGATCGCACGTCGGGGCTTGAACGAGGATAACATCCGTAAGTGCTTCCACTGTCCGTAGCACAAAGAGCTCTTCAGCCATAATTCTGGCTCAACCACGGGGCGACAACGTCACATTGTGTAGCTATGCCGCAGGATTTATTGCTGACACGTTCCATATCCGAAAAGACCGCGAAGACCGAGACAAGCACATTGATCACCACCAGAAAGACAGCCTAGAAAAGGCAAAGACTGGTCAGGGAGAGTGGAAGCCGGAGCTCGGAAGCAACAGCGAGAACGCTGTCCGAGGCGACAAGCATGACATGACGATCGAGGAAATGCAAAAGTTGGGAGAAACCAGATCGGAAGAGGACAAAAATCCCGGTGGTAGTGACAGCTCCAAGGGCGCGCACGACGTATAATCGAGCAGAGATCGAGGATCAATCAAGAGGCCATCCCGTCGCTCTGCAAGGCAACAGCCTCACTCGTGAGATGGAAATTTCCTTCCAGACACCTCTGTCAGGGACTTAGATTGCTCGGTGGGTTTCCAGAGGAGTACTTTGATGACAGCAAAGACGAAAGTCATGTGTAAAAAAGCAATACTGATTGCTCAAGCTGAATGAGAAGATTCCACGTCATTGTGATACATATCCCATTCCAATGTCTTTTGATGTTGACAAAGACCCAGCTATATATCATGTCAGAGCATATATCTGAACCCGGCATTCTTGGTGTTGACCTTCCTAGCGCCGCCGATCAAAGTCTCCTCGACGTCTTCCGATCCTACAAGCCTCTGATCGTCTTCGGTGTCGCCTGCAACCATGCCAACCAGCTCGTACTCACCCCCTGTTGCTGGATGACTTAGTCCATTGCGCTTATTAGCCCGGTGCAGCACCAGTCTTAGTACGCCGGCTAATCCGGCAACACCTATCGCCATGAATCCAGCACAAACCGCCATGCCTTGCACATAAAACGGACCTTGACTCTTCGGGAACACATGCACGCCAATCAGAGGACCACACTGTCCGACAATATTCAGGATAGTGAGTCCCGTACCTTTACTCGTTGAAGACGCTTGGTTGTTCAAAGTCCATGTGATAATCAGCGTGACTGAAGCGAACAAACCCATTGCAGCACCATAAACTGCAACATAGCGGATCGTGATACTCCCTGCCTCACCAATCGACTCGTGCAGCAATCCGGCAAGCGCAATCCCGGCATAGGAAACGGCACTGAGCAATGCCGCGCCCATCAGAAACAAAGATCGTGAGTCCGGAATCTTGTCGCTGTAACGACCAACAGCGAGGACGAAGAAGAAAGCGAAAAGGTACGGCGGAGCGGCAAGAGCTTGGGAAGCAAGCGGTGAGAACGACATGCTGTTTATGATGGTCGGAAGAAAGACTGGCAGGGAGCTGAAAGATACGTTGACGCTGAGGAACATTAAGGCTGTCAGGTAAGACTTGGGATCGCGCACGGTAGCCAAGACGTCCTTGACGTTGATGCCGTGAGATGCCGAGTCTTCAAAGGCATGTGAATGATGCTGTTCAGATTGAAGTCTCATGACGGCAACTTTTCGTTCTCTTGGCGTCAAATAACGAGCCTTCGCTGGGGAGTCTGGGATGTAATACCAGGCCGCCACAGCAGTCAAGACGGACGGGAACCCTTCAACCAGGAACAGTACCCTCCATGGTGCGATAGGACCATTCTGACTCAGTTTCACAATGACCCACGCTAGTGAGCTGGCAAAACTGGTTGCTAGTGGTGCAGCCGAGATCTGGAGTCCAACCCGGTACGCCAGTTCTGACCGCTTGTAGAAGAGCGTCATGTAAAACGGTACGCCGGGACCGAATGCCGCTTCAGTAATGCCCAAAAAGGCACGCAGGATGAGCAGCTGTGGGAAAGAAGTGGCCAAGCTCTGCAGACTGGCCACCACACCCCAAGACAGGACGCATATTGAGATGTAGGCATGCGCCGGGATAAGTCGATACAGCAAAATCATCCACTCGAAAGCGATATACGTGATATAGAAGGCGGTGAGGAGCCAGTCATACTTTGCTGAAGACAGACTGAGATCTTGCTCCAGTCCTGCAATTCGGGCATTGCCAATATTGGAACGGTCCAGGAAACTCAACAGGTAGAGAAAGGCCAGAAAGAGGACGAGCTTGCGGTCAAGCTTGCGCACAACGGCGTTTTCTTCTTCGTCTGTGTATTCCTTGGACTCGGTTCCAGCTCTTTTCAGGCGCCGCACATGTCTGTACTTGTCAACATCGTCCTCGCTTTCGGAGGGCTCAGCCTCGTTATCTTGTCCATGACCAGGCAGATGATGGTGCAGTCTGCGCAGCTCAGCCGCATCGCCGTCGAGTTCACGGGAGCTGCGAGTCGCGGCCACAGGTGACTCGTCGCTACGAGACTCCGGAGTCAGGACTGTAGGCGCAGGTGTCGCTATGAAACTCGAGGCCGAAACGTTGTCGGACTTGGACGAAGACATGGCCGGTAGCGTACCTTTGCCGGGTCGCACCTCGGCTGGTTCCAAGGTTACTTGCAAAGGTCGTAGCTTGACTCCATGGAGTTGACCAGGCTGGCGAAATGCCGGACCTCAGCCTCACCGGCTGGTTGACATGTCGAAGATGTGGCTTGCCTGAAAGCTGAACCACGAGAGATGAGTGTCACTCGATACTCCGTACTGGGCGCAGTTATCCGAGACAGCATCTCATACCGCCAGGGATTGGGAATCTGGAGAAATTAAGGCTAGAGTTTACCAGAGTTGCAGGTGCGACATCTGCCAATCAAGTCTATTTTCAGGCCACGATTTAGACGATCCCAATTCTCGCTCTCCACACTCTTCAACAACACAACACAACACAAACATCCCATGAAGAGATGGTTTTCCTTCTGCTAGGAGACATCAGTATCATGATGAAGATAAATGATATGAAGCAATACTTGAGGCAAAGTCAAGGTAGGTTCAAGCATTGCATCCTTCGAGTTTCAGCTCCTTGCTGTTGCGGGCGTTCATGGCTTGGCCTTGAAAATCCCCATCTCCCAGAGACTCCCAATTCTCTGGGCACGTCCCGAAGTTTTCGATACCACCCAAACTATCCCTCTTTCTGCTTACCGAACACCACTCGCATTCGCTTATGAAACAAATGGCGTGAAATGGTCCATCTCAAGTGAAATTCGCGCAAAACCTACATCAGATCAACCAGTCTGCCCGCTGCCAATTTCCCTTACCCGATGAAACACGGGGGGGCTCATGGGCTCACTTGGCCAGAGCAGAGCTGACAGAAGAGCACACACCACACCAACCACAAGTGCCAACCCCTTGTACGGTAGGTCTCAGTATAAGGTGCAGATTTCTTTTTCCCTCTTCAGCTGCTACTTAATAAGTCACTCGCTACACATTTCTCACGGTCTTTGGTCTTTCATTCTCAGGTGGGCTGATATAAGAACATATCGTCACTCGTTTGGACACCTACGGACTACCACTGCTACTGTCGCATCGCTTGCTAACAGGAAATACGCATCCACCACCACTATATATCGATCCAACTCGAACTGTGAAGAGACCATCAAGAACAATTAAATACACAAATCCAAAAGCAACCAGAGCTGTTAATCGCCAATCCATCAAAATGCATTCAGCTATCGTCATCGCCGCAGCAGGCCTAGCCAGCCTCGCTCAAGCATACACCACACCGGGCGCTCAGACTTGGGGTCCTCTCCTCACACCAGACACTTCCGACCCAGTCACTCAAGGCCAAACCGCTCTCGTGACCTGGGATCCCGAAAGCCACCCAACAGACGGCGTGACAGTCAGCCTAGTTCTCTGCCACGGTCCATCAACAAACTGCGTCGACGCCTCCACAGCCATCGCCTCCGGCATCCCAGCAGCCCAGAAATCCTACTCGTGGGACGTCCCCTGCGACTTGGCCGCCGGCACCCAAAACACCGACACAGGATACGGCATGCTGATCATCGTCGACGGCACAGGCGAGTATCAATTCTCCACTCAATTCTCCGTTCTCGCCAATTCAAGCTGCGGAAGCGGCTCTTCTTCATCATCCAGCAGCGCTTCATCCTCATCTAGCAGCGCCAGCGCCAGCGTCGTCACATCCAGTGCATCCACAACCACCAGCTCCGCCTCCAGCACATCATCAGGCAGCTTGTGGGGTTCAACAACCAAAAACCACTCGCTATCATCCACCAGCACAAGCAGCTCGGGTAGCGCTAGCGAGACCACTACCACCTCCGCCGCTTCTGGCTCCAGCGCAGCATCGACCGAGACCGCCGCAAGTAGCACAGTCGTTGTCTCCGGCACGTCGACATACACTGTCGTGGCTAGCGGCACCACGACTTTCGCCAGCGCAACACAGGCTTCGACTACGTCGAGCGCACCTGCTTCGACTTTCACTGGTGGTGCAGCTCCACAGGCCGGTCTCAGTGGCGCAGGTCTGATCATTGCCGGTGCATTCGCCGTTCTCGCCATGTAGAGAGTGTCTCTCTGTTTTCATTTCCTTGTCAGTGCATCACGAGCGGCGCATTTTCTGGTGTACTTTGTAAAGCATAGCGGGTTCAAAAATTCACATGTTATATACGGAGTGCTTCATACTTATAGAGGTCGAATCCTGCTGGCACTGGTTGTCGAGCGCATACGGTGGTCAAAAATCATATATGAACCATTCCAGTACCGTATCCCTTTTGTCTGACCGTTCACACCCCTCGTACTCGTCTCAAGAATTGGTTATGGACCTTAAAATAAGAAGAGCGCAGACACAGCCATGAAGAAGACAACAACCAGGCCCGAGCCGTGAGCAGTCACGTCAGCCGCTCCTGAAGAGGTGCCAGAAGAAGTGCCCGAAGCAGATGCCGAGGTCGAAGCTCCTCCTGTCGTCGCACCCGTCGCAGCTGCCGTCACACTAGGGAGATCAGTAAATGTAGCAGCTAGAGAGGCGGTTGCGATCGCCGTCGTGGTAGGAGTCCAAGTCGAGATATTGGCAATCGTGGGCACAGCCAAGTTGGCAGTACTTGAAGCACCAGGAATACTAGTCCCGCTAGGAATCGCAGTGACACTTCCTGTGGCGGTGGCGTTCAGCGCGGCCGTTGCAATAGCCACCTGGTCATTAGCCACATCGTAGACGACATAGAAGGACCTGAGGAAGGAATCGCCCAGAATGATGTCGTAGGGTGTGGACGCGGCTTGGAGAGCCAGTATACACAGGTTCGTGCCGTCCGCAAGCTGCGACGAGGCGTCCGGGGAAATGAAGGTGGACAATGGAATGGCCATCTCAATGCCCTCACTGCCGCCGAATTGGAAAGATATTGTCGCGTTGCCAGCCGGCATGTCGCAAGGGACATAATAGTCGCCGGTGCCATCAACGTACCCGCCCAGACCTTGGACAAGGTTGTTGAACGCCTCGGCTGGGATGTAGGACCGTGTGGTGCCGCTGTCGAGGAGAACAGCACAGCCCGTGTACCCGGGTGCAAACAGGGAGGTCTTGTCCGAACCTTCATCATAAGACACATCTGTGAGGCTCACGTAGAATGCGTCAACGAACGTTGTTGCCGGGTCGGGTTGAAGTGGTAGTACAGTCAGATCGCCCTTGTACTTGCTGGGATCAACGCCACCAAAGAGAATTGTGCCCTTTCCGACTTCCATGTCATCGAGGTATAAGCTGTATGCGGAGCGAGCAATGAGCCCCTGGGACACCATCTGCTCGTAGATGGTGAGGGTCTCGAACCCTGCTTCGTGATAGCCAGCTTCATTGGTAGGGTACGAGACTCCCAGAAGACCTTGGCCGGTGTTATTCAGATGTGCCCCGTTTGTTGTGTCTAGTGCAAGGCCCATGGTAAAGTTCTGCACCGTGGTATTCCCAAGCTGGACCGTGTCGGTGAAATAGTCCCCGGTATCTCCAGTTCCGTCTCTGTATGTGATCGAGCTTAGCTTAGCTACAGGTGAAACTCGGCGGCCTTTGGCTTACCCGTATTGTATAGAAAAATTGTTGAATAGCACCTGGAACGTGCTGGATTCGTTGTATTGGAAGTCACCGCCTGGGCTGATGGTTGACGATCCAGTAAGCCTATGCGATATCTGGTCCGACAACACTATCAAAGGTGGACTCACCATCCGCCTTGATCGATGCAAGCTTGGGCGCCAGCCCACGGAACCCACAGGTCGCTGCTGCCCGTGTCAAGTTGAAGGTCAAAAGGCTGTGGTGGTGTGCCAACGCTCAAGCTGATGGCGTACAGCTAAATCAAATGATCAGTATCTTAGTGCCCACAACTGGATGTATGCTAGACGTTACACTCTCGTCCGCTGATTCAACAAGCTCCACACCAATAGAACCGGCATCTCGGGGAGAAAGCGCCCTCTTGTCAAGACCTCTGGTCCTTTGGATACCAAGGGAGATGTGGCCAGCGGACGCGAGAGTGCACAAGATGGGCACTGTTGCCAATGAGCGTAGAACGGCGGAATGCATCTTGTCGCTGAGCAGATCCAAAGATACTGGTCGATTGAGAAGCGTAAGAGAGAAGGTGATGATCACTTCCAGGAAAGACCTTATATGTCATTCCCATGGCTCCAGAACAGGCAATCCAGCATAGCCTCTTGTGAAGACATCTCGCCATAGGCAGTAGAGATGGTCGAAGTGGAGCGGACCCCACTGTAGGCCTAATGGCCGTGGGCTTGTCTCTCGAGTGACCAGCTGAACAGGCCTTGACAGCAGCGCCTTTTGTCCTGCACAAAGTACGAACTCCATTCAGTCTCTCCCTAGACCTCAGCTTTTCACCACAAACGAGCTCTGAAGGACCAAAGCCTCGCCCTTCAAACGGTTTGATTGATCTGGTTTTCGCAAGCAAACATCCTGTGAGCCACGAAAGCTTCGGCATATGCTTTCTAGCAGGCTGGCCCAATGACCTGGTTCGTCCAACCGTCTCTGATGCAGGGAAGCAGCCTCGTTAGGTGATCTGTACTTTCGCGGGTGGCCTCAACAGGGCGGTGGTCTTGTGTCACGGTGCCACGGGGCTCAGGCGGGGCCTTGCAATTCTGTTTGGTCGTGCTCCGACGGCTTACAGGGTCAAATAAACGACAGTATTCAACGGGAGCAATCCCGCATTATTTACCCTCATAGTGGTTGAACAGAGGTACACACCTGGTTGACTGAGGCTAACGGCGTGTGGATTGAACTTGGTGGATGGATCGAGGCCTCATCTAGGAATAGGTTACGGTACAGAAATCGTGGGGTCGAAGACCTTGCGTGCCGAAGGCGTGCGCATTGGAGGTGCAGTACAGCCTCGTGTCGCTCAGCTATTCGAGTATCCGCAATATCGTGAGCGCATGTGGCTGGGGAGCATATCCCACATAGGAAGTCATTTCTTTCGAATGGCCAATGGCCGCGATTGGGCTGAGGGTGAGGAGCTGTTGCGGATGAATTGTTGGTACGGGTTTGGGTTTGTCGATTGACCCTTTGCGGTTGCCCGATACAGTGGTGACAGGGGAAAGGTGCATATCAGATGTGCGGAATGGTCGGTGGAAATGCGAAGCAGAAAGCCTTCAGCTCATCATTTGACACACCAAGGCAGAAAGGTGACTCAGGTTGATATTCGGCCCCCAGAGGCTCACAAAAACTGGAGTATGAGACCAGGCATCCAGCGTCTGGAACCATCAGCTGGAATCCTCCGGGCGATCGTTACGCCGGTCAGATTTCGTGTAGACATTGTGTTACAATATCGTCGAAGCATCATTGTGTTGCCCAGTGCGTTGCATTGGCGGACTTTCAACCCTTTTCACATTCAACAGGTAGGACGCGAGGCAGCAAGCTCGACCAGCTAGCTGTAGCTGTAGCTGTAGCTGTAGAACAAGTGGAAGGAGAACCTCATGTTGTTGCTGTCGAAATTGGGATTTGGCACCTAATAATTTACTCCGTACGCGCCCTGCGACCAACATTGCTTTTTGACCACTTGCTCCCAATTCACCATCTATCTCTCTCGCCTTTCACTCACTCTTCACATTGCAGCAACTACCAACAATGAGATCGAGGTCATAACCTGGCTTGCATTGAATGTCCGACAACGTCTACCTTTGAGTCTTCACTTTTCCAACCTTTCATGTCCTTCAGATCACGCGTCTTTCCATCACCGCCCCATCGTTGGTCACGACTGATCTTGTCCGGTCTCCATCTCCATGCCTCCTTCAGCATGGGATCCAGAGACTTTCCCTCTACCAGATCCGAAATATATCTGCCCATGACAGGGAGCATCTTGAACGCGTTGCCTGAATCCCCTGTTGCAACAACTAATTTTGGATGCTGAGGATGTACATCAAGCAGCCAGTTTCGGTCCTGCGTATCAGTACACCAGCACACTTTCTCAACAACGAATGGCCTATCCTTAAATTGTGGAATCGTCTTCCTTATGAGATCTCTGATTTCCCTTCGTGACTGATGCGGGATTGTGTCTCCTGGGTTTTGAGCGTTGGATCGTGGCTCGCTCGTTTTCCGCCCGTCGGCTAAAGTCACCGTGTGAGTGAAGCCAGGAAATTCATTGCAAATTTTGATCTGACCATCCTCACTGGGCTCGAAGAAAAACCCTGACTAGAGTGTCAGCTCTGGCACCGTACTCCTCTGGCCACGCTTGGGAGGGCTTACCTTCTTCCAGGTTCATCACCACAGGCATATCCCTGAACATTGCACACTCATCTTGCGAGAGCTGTATATGCGCCAACGTCCAACACTTCGCCTCCAGTTGACCTTGCATATCGAGCAGAGCATCGCTCCATGCACCTGTGCAAAGGACTATTCGGTCGGCTGTCCACCGTCTACCGTCTTCTGCAATGATGCCAATCGCTCTACCTTGATCGTCCAACATCAATGACTCCATTGTGGCTGACTTGCCTGCTGCAAACCTGACTCCTAGCCTTGCAGCCTCGTCACCCATTATGCGCAATGCCTCCTTTGCGTGTGCCCATCCCGCTCGCTTGTGGTGGAATCCACGCCATCTCGGTATTGAGCCATTCCGAAGTGGAGGAACGAGTCTCTTAAAGTCTTCGGCGGATTCGAGCCATCGCACATTGTCGCCTTCGCCACAGTCGATCCAGCTCTGATATGCACTTCGACAGTAATCAACTGCTTCATCATTTGTGGCGGCTGTGATCAAGCCGACTTCGTGCCACACGGATTCAAACATTGGCTCCTGCCAGCCGGCCAGTGCCTCTCGACTTACCCGCGCAGTGAGAGCAGTGTCATTCCGCATGCCGATGATTTTGTTGACATCGTACCCGGCTGAGTCGGGCGAAGGGTATGGAAAACGGTCCAGACATTGTATGTTGGTGAAACCACGTCTAGCCAAGTGGACTGCAGTGCTGAGGCCAAATGTGCCTGTACCTACAATCAGGATCAATGATGACTTTGGGAGGTACTCCATTGTTCTCGACGTTGGCCTTCTTGTCCAGACTGTGCGTGAACGGTGAAGGGCTCTTCGAGTCCACCAGCAGATTGGCGACGCAGTCGTAGTATCCTGAGTGACTGAGATCCGTGGCTGAACGCTTTCATCTCTTGGTCAACGTACGACCTCCTCTTTCCCACCTCTGCGCGACGACTTCGACGCGCCCCGGCAGACCCATTCACCCGTGAGGCTCGAATTACAAAACCACTGAACAGTATGCGAAACTCATGCCGATAGCAACGGATCAAGCGGATCGGTCTGGAACGAAAGACATTCGCCACATCAAGAACATGTCCACTCATTGCAAGGGCAACTTGATCAGGCAATGCTCAGCGCCGAGTCTCTGTGGTTCAGTTGGTGACTGCCAACCCGCTTGCGTGGACCTTCCCTCGCTTTGAAGACGGCCAACAAAGTGGAGCCTGAATATTCCGAGTCTCCGCCGTGCTTATCGCCAACGCCGACCACTTACAAGAACTTCTCGGGATAACCTGCCTCTGCCTATCATTCCCTTCCACTTCCAATATCCGCCTCAACACTGATGGCCCGCACTTATTGAGATGCCCGTTATCCGAAGTCTTCACAGCCTCGGTCCAGCCCCATGCTTATCAGCCATGCAAACAAACAATACTGTTATGGTTACCTAATCAGGCACGTAAGAAAATGGCAGGACTGAAAGGTGCCAGGTCCGTGGGGAGAGGGTGATGCTTGCAGAAAACAAGTCACTGAGAGAAGGCCACGCACGAGCATCCTTTGATGTAGACGTTGTGTGGCGTACGAGGAATTGATCGACCGGTGCTGTCCCAGGAAGTGTGCAGGGCCAGTCCAAGACCCTTTGAGGGTTTCTCATACTGAAAGCCGTTACCCGACCATCCGCTTCACGACCCCCTCGTTGAAGACTGTTTGAGAATGCTTAACGTCTGCCTCATCGGCGCCGGCGGCGTGGGAACATGTGCAGCATACGTCCTCGAGAAGTCCATGAGGTGCCACGTCACGGCAGTCCTACGATCCAACTATGCTGTCGTTCAGAAAGAAGGCTTTGATATCGACTCAGTCGATCATGGCCAAATCCGAGGCTGGAAGCCACACAGAGTAACCCCCTCCCTTTCTTCCGCAACGACCGACCAACCCTACGACTTCATCGTGATCACCACCAAAGCCATCCCCGAACTCGCCGCCTCACTGATCCCCGGCCTGAAACCACTCATCACACCCTCAAAGACCAGCCTCGTGCTCATCCAGAACGGCTTGGCTATCGAAGAACCCTTCGCGTCCGCGTTCCCCGAGACCCCTGTTCTTTCAGGCCTGAGCATGATCGGATCGAGAACGACATCTCCTCGAACCGTCTTCCAAGAAGATCCCGACCAGCTCAGGATAGGCCCCTACTATCACCACGTCGATAGCCTTCAAAAGTCGACGCAGCTCGACGCTGCACGCCTGTTCGTCGAGACGTACAGCGCTGGCCTCTCCGACACGAAATCTGGAGCTGAGTGCGTCCTAGCCGAAGACATTATCGCCGCTCGCTGGCGCAAATTGCTGTGGAACGGCTCTTTCAACACCATCTGTGCCGTCACCAGGATGTCGGTCGGCGAAGTCCTTTCGAGTCCTGGTCGCACCACCCTTCTTGAGCCCGCGATGCGTGAGATCGCCGCGATAGGCACCGCAGCGGGCTATGGAGACACAGTGTCGGAAGATGTAGTGCAGTTTCTGCTGCATGATACGCCCGATAGCAGCCCCTTCAGACCCAGTATGTTGGTGCATCTGGAGAAGGGCCAGCCACTGGAACTCGACGTCATTTTGGGGGCGCCTCTTCGGGTGGCGAGGGAGAAGGGTGTGAGTACGCCGGTACTTAGTCAGGTGTATGAGCTGTTGAACGTTGTTCAATGGCATTTACTGCGGCGGCAAACACCGTAAAGGGTTGCCTGTCCGACGCCTGAGAATGGATGCCGTAGGTTTTGGAGGGCATCATTGATGCGGTCATGGTTGACAGTGTCCTACCAGCTGACCACCGACCAAGGTGCATGGAAGGATTGGCGCTTTCTGAGCAGGAGCGATACATACACTTATAATTGTGAAGATGAGGTCAGAATTCATGGCATGTTAGGTCTGACTGCGTCCAGACGGACTCGAACAGCCACTTCAAAGTTCCCCAGCTGCAGACCGAAGCCTGCAGAGTCTGACGCAAGACCCTCCTACTCCGTCTAGATTTGCAGCAGGGTCATATTGCATGGTGTCCCCTTATGAATCATACCTAATGCAGGTCTGGTGAGGCTGGCCGCATTCGAGAACAGTCTCCAAAATTGCAGAAGTGTCATTCTATGCGTGTACATGACGAAAACATCGCCAATATCTCAATGCAGCTGACTCGTCTTCTCTGCCATCTCCGTAATTCCTCAGAAAGATCCATACTTCATTGCCTCGAACCCATCTCAGAGCTGCTACCAACTCCCACGGCACAGGTAAACTAATCACTGGTCGAGATATAACTCCAAATTCTCTTTCCCATAGACTGGCTATAATAATGGTCCAAGAATTTCTCCTGCTCTTCGGTCAAGGGCTGGTGTCCAGTGACCAAGTCGATCTCGCCTGCGCGCCTGAGCTTGGTGCGGCGGATGATCTTGTATCCAATCGTAGCGACCAGAACGAGCGGAACACCCAGATACGTCATGAAGAAATCGTATGCGTTCAAGGGGGTGCCGCCGACCGGATACAAAGCATCCGCGAAGAGGCCGACCAAGACCAAGAAGGCGCTGACGCCCAAGAAAATAGGTCCGACAGGCCAGAAGCGAGCTTTGTAAGCATATTTGCCTTCGAGAATGGTGCTTCCCTGCGCACGGATCGCCGCATGGAAGCGGATGCTGCACCATGCGAGGACGACCCAGGCGGTCATGAAGATTGTGGAGGCAACGCTCGAGAACCTAAAAGGGCGTGTTAGCCTCTCAACCATTCTCACAAGGCTTCCGTGGTGAGAGAAACGTACCAGTTGAAAATCGTGGCACCCGTGTTGGAGCAGTTGATATAGGTGAAGGTGATGGTGAACAGGCCGGTGACGAATAGAGCCCATGTAGGGCGGCCTTTGCTGTCGACATTGGCTAGCTTCTTAGGCAGCATTCCGGACAGTGCCATGTGTCGCATGACGCGGGAGGCGATGTAGAGAGGCTCCAGACCACCGGTCGCAGAGATGATCAAAAATGCGGCGTTGAGGAGCTGGGGAATGCCATTGATTCCGGCGTCATTGAGGGCAATGACCAGCGGCGAGGCGTTGATGCCCGAACCTCCGAGAAGACGCTCGTCGTTGAGGGGCACAAGAAGCGTGATGAAGATAACGATGAGCATGAAGAAGAAGTAGACTCTGATGCCAACGCTTTTGACTGCTCGGGGCATACTGTAGCGAGGGTTTTTTGTCTCACCGCCCATGATGCCAACATACCTTAGGTATCGTTAGTGGATGCCCAAATCTCTGTGAAACGATTCTGTACTCACACCTGATCTCCCACCCCCCAGATGGCATAGATGGCGCAAAGGCACGTTCCCTGCCGTATTGTCAGGAAAAGGTCTCCCTCGGGTGCTAGTGACATACCTTGACATTGTGAAGGAAGGCCGGAAGTTCACGGTAATATTCACCGTCATGAACCTTTCCAGTTGGGCCAGCGCCCCCGACCATTGCAGCCGATGTGAAAATGAAGATGAGGAGGACGACAACCTTGAGAAGGGAGGTCGCGTATTGAACCTCGGCGAAGACACGAACGGGGCATGCATGGATGCCGAAGGTAATGAGCAAAATGATGGTCACTATCGTTCTGGTCAATACCCATTGACACGGCGTCAAGCCCAGTCTCAGCCAGACGGGTTTACTCACTCCACACAGCGACAGGGACTGCATCAGTCCAGTACTGTACGATGACATTGAACGCAGCGCCTTCAGCGGCTAGCACAGTTGTCCACGCCAGCCACTCTCCAAACCCGATGCCGAAGGCCAGGGCGGGATCAATGAATCTGTCGGCATAGTCGATCAAACTTCCAGATACAGGGAAAGCAACAGTCATCTCTGTCAGAGCTTGAAGTGTTGCCACAACCTGCGAACTCGGTCAGCGAAAGTATACAAGCCAGAGTCTGGGTCGTCATCATACCATGGTCATTACAGCCGTGTATCCAATAATCATGTTTCCGGGCCCGGCGTTACGAAGCGCCTTACCAGTCGAGATGAACAGACCCGAGCCGATATTGCTGCCCAATGTGACAATCTGGATGTGACGAGAGACGAATGAACGACGGTACTTTCCCACATATTCCTCGCCATATCGGTTGAGAGTCTCGCCAACGGGGTTGACGGTTCCGACTCGAGTATCATTTTGTACTTCGGTGACGGGGGCATCATAAACCTCTTTTGATTCCATCATCTTGTCGTCAATCCTTTTCGTGATAGGAGGTGTTGTTGTTGTTGTTGTTGTTGTTGTTGTTGTTGTTGTTGTTGCTGCTGTTGCCTTCAATGACCCTTTGGCAGGTGTTATACTGTAGCCGTTTAGAATCTCAAGAAGTCCTGATGCGAGTGACAGAAGTCCTGATTTTTGATCGCAAACTTGCCCGTGCGGAGTCTTTCTGGCCTTTATAAAGATAATCGTTGCTCTGGACCGTCGCAGTTCGAGGCTATCTCAGTCCAGTCGTTACCCTCATTGGTGATTGTCATACTGTCAAGTCCCTGGGCCGTCTTCGTTAATGGTTTGTCACTGATTGTGAGCTGCAAGGTGAGTCGCAGGTAGGCTATCCCGAGCTTATCTATCTAGTCCGACAACCCCTCTCCTGCTGAGTCTAGTCCAAATAGCCTCGTGCGAGGCAGCATGGGTCGAATGTTGAGTGAAGTTAGGGAGAGCGAGGTAGAGTAAAAAGTCGCGGATAACCGTTGGCAGGTTATCCCGAGCTGTGGATTCCATGGTCTGTGTTTGGTGGGACATCGAAGATAAGGGTTCACCACTTCCCCTTGGCGAAGCTTCGATAACCAGAAATGCATATCCAGAGTCCAGACTTCCGCAACAGCACGCGTAAGAAGATCACAAGATGTGAATGCGAGTGTTGCCGACGAGAGATAGGGTTGCTATCACATATGGACATAATCGCGGCAGGTACTCAAGGTAATGAAGGTCCAAGCCCAGCTCCAAGCAGGAGGCGTTCCCGAGCGCACCAATTGTTCCAGGCTTGTCGGTAATCAGCTGAGATGCCGAGGGAGCCATTCAGCACTTTCGGCACTTGAGAATGTCAGAAGTCTTCTTCGAGAGTACAATCCAGACAGCGCTCGCAGCTGTATGACATTGTAAATATAATAGGCGTCGGTTCAGGTCAGGACAAGCGTGACATCCCAATCACGAACCACGTCCCACCAGGCAGAGCCCGGTAGCCGCAAGTCCTGTCTTCGCCAGACCTCAGTCACTACCTGTTCGGCTATCTCGAGGTTTCGTCCGCCATATTGCCTTGCAACATTCGACCACAGGCGCAGCTTGTCCCGGATAGGCTCTCTGATTGCTTCTGAGGCGACCATGAACCATGGCCACAGAAGTGCGGGCTGCTTTACACCAGTTCGACTCTTGACATCTTCTTGTTCGTTCAGATGATCCGCTGCACTCTCAACATAGTGTTGAAGGACCATGCGATTGACTGGTCTGACTCTGCGGAAGAACATAACGATGAGAGCGTCGTGCATTGCTTGGACTAGGTGCGAGCCGACCTCGGGATCATAGGTGGTCGATGCTGGCATGGGAGAAACCTCGTCATCCATAGGATGCCAATTGCAGATCTGGTCTTCCAGGAGCTCGCACCGGTTTCGAAAATTGTAGTTGCTCGGAGAACTGCTGTCTGGTGTCCCTTCCTCGTCTTCCAGCTTCTGGGCTAGTGCAGAAGCCCGGGATATGAGCGTCAGAAGAGATCGCGGTACACCATATATTTTGGCGAAGAGCTGGTAGTCATCCCTGTGCTGCGCAAGTGAATCGAGATTGTTCTCAAGGGTCGGCAGTGACAGCGGACCAGTAACGGTGGCAGTCAACACTTCGACAGAAGTTGCTCCCTCATTGGCGGGCCATACTATGTCCCGATGTTCCAACCCTGACCTGTTCAACGTTTTGGAGACATGTGTACTGCTGTAGATGATTTGCAGATAGGAATAAATCTGGTGCAATGCGGCTATCTTGCTGGATTTGAAAGATGAACCTTGTGATCGGGCAACGAACATCTCAATCAGCTTGTTGGCCCGTCGAAGGTAGAGATGAGCGCGATCCAGCTTTCCGCTTGTCACACTTATTGTAACCATGCTCAGCAAACTCACCAGAAGCTCGCGGTAGACTTCGTGATCCTCGCTCAGATCCAGGCAGCTCTGTATCTGCGCCGTAGCCATATCTTCAAATGAGGCGCCCTTTGTCAACCAATAGTTGGACATTTCTCTCGAGTCATTGGATCCGGAGTCCCTAGCTGCATCTTGAGATCGTCTCTCCAGTTGTGCTGACCAAGGAATCTTGGAGCCCAGATGATTGGCTGAAATGGAGAGTAGAGCATAGAAAAGCGCCATTCGAGCATTGTTGGTGCTTCCAAAGACCAATAGGTCTGCCATAGTACTCATGGCGCCAGGAAAGTGGATAGTCCGCCACGGTGATTGAGGGTTCGGTAAATGGCACATAAAGTCCACCACGTCAGTGGAATAGTATTCCAGCAGAAAGCGAGCCTCGGATGGAATGCGCGAGATGTTCTCCATATTCGACAGTGACCTGGGAATACGGCTCATGCTCGAGTGTCCTGCCCAATGTGGCTGCTCAGGGATTCCAGATGCAAACATGTCTTCCACCCTTCCACGAGCAGCAGGTGGTGTCTGTCTGCCATAGGATGGCGAGATGAAACCAAGCATAGCAGCAGGAGCGTGGTTTATGTTGGCGAGTGCATAGTGCCGATGATCGAAAAAGCCAGGTATAAACTGGGCTGAAATCGCCGGAACTGGGGCGGGAAACTGATCTGCCAGTGTCGGGGCAGTATTGTTATCGATCTCATCGAGCCATGGCAGCGTGATCTCATCTACACCGATGAGCCAAGGCAACGCAGCCTCGTCAAGATCAACAGCAGGGCCACTGTCGAGCGGAAACATTCCACCTCGCACAAGCTCGGGTGTAGGATGGTCTTCTTCGCCGCCTGAGGATCTCACATCCGCTCCTGGTGTATCGAAGAGACCGTCGTCGATCACGTCCGGTTGAGTATGGATGTCAAGACCGAAGACGCCAAATGGACCAAAACCTCTGCCAGGTCGTGAGTGACCGTCGAGATCTTCAGCTAATGCGTCAAGGTTGTCGATAGCGCGATCGATGTTGGAGTCCTGATCGCCGGCTAGAAAGTCCCTCTGGATCTCGTAAATCATATCTGCTTTCTCGCGGTCTAAGGGCGTCACTTTCAGTTCCGAGAAGAGTTAACACCGACGGTTGTGAGACGTACCTGTAAATAGAGGCCGACGATTCCCTGCAATGGAAGGCTCGAATGAGCCCTTCGGCCTGCCTCTGGGCGACTCATTGCCTCGCTTTGACGCAGCATTTGCCTCCTTTATGCCTCCACGGCTAGGCTCGAAGATGAGCCATGATAACTTGACTCCATAACCTTGACACTCGACACCCAATGTTAGGCATCTTCTACAAGCTGGTCGAGTGTCATCGCATTTCAACTTGCGTTCGCGGCAGGTCTGGCATCCTGTCAATGTCCTAGTACGTTGTCTCTCGGGTTTTGAGGATGGCATATGCGTGACGAAGCCTTGAACTACTCATAAATAAGAAGGGTGGGAGGTTCCAAGAGCAAGGACTTGTAGGGTGCTACATGGCCAGAAGCTAAGTAGCAGTAAATCTTTGCAGAGTAATACTGTGTGAGGTTTGCAGGAAGGGATGTTGCAAGGAAAGAAGTCTTGTAGTCCGGAGGAGAGATAGAGATAGGTTGTGACAGTGCTATCGGCGCTATCATCGCCTTATGTAAGCCAATTTGGGAGTGTCGTGAGGCGCACTCACGTTCCTTCCTTTCTTTCCACTGCACCTTTTCTAATCATCTTCTCAACATGTACAGTAACAATCCATCCTCTTGTAGCAACATATTCCATCGTTGCTTAGCATGACCTACTGAGTTCTTGGTCAACATGACCCAGGATCTTGCCATGCAACGCCCATCTGCCGTCGTCTAATCCAACATCGACATCACCACTTCTCTGCCACGCAGACGACATCCTGCTCGTTCATGTAATGCAGACATCTAACCTCCATCAGACATGTCATCCTTGTATTCACGCGGCCGATACGAATCGACCTCTCTGTCTCTCCGATATCCATAGGGTCTGGCCCTGTGTCCCGAGCCACGCTTCGAACCGTATGCCCCACGATGTCCTGGTTCCTCGCGATCACGATCACGGTCACGGAGGCTTCCTGGCGAACGGTCTGGATACTCTCGTGGACTGGAGCTTCGACGACGCAATGTTCGATATTGAATTCTGTCATGACCACGATCGATGTCTGCGTTGTTGTCCCTCAGAGAAGGCGCGCCTGCACCATAGCCGCTGTCCGAGCTTCGAGATGGGTACTGGCCTGACTGTGCACGGCGCCTCTGGCTTTGATTGCTGTTGGCAGGTGCACGCGGTGCATCCTTGCTCAGTTCTTTGTCCACATCGTCAAATTTGCGTTTCTTCCCGCCACTCAGCGATACCACTGTCGCCTTGGCCATGTCATACGTGGATTGAAGCTCTGCCAACATGTTCGGGTCGATGGGTTTGTCGGTCAGATACTGCTGAGTGTTCTCGGCCGTGTCACGCAGGAATTTGGCTGCTCCGATCAGGTCGTCGCTCTTGCTGTCTGATCTCGCAAAGTAATCCGACTTTGCATTCTCATAGACTTCCCACAGTCTTTTCAACATTGGTTCCATCTCTTCTGCCACAGGTTGATGGTCGTCTGCTTCGGTCTTGACATCACTGTTGATGAGGGCGGATGTCTCTGTGAAATCAAAGTCAGGTAAGCTAACACGTGAGGACATTTGAAGGCAACTACCAAAGATCAAGAGTTCTGGCACTTGGATTGCTTGGCTCAGGACTCTGCTCGCCTCAGCAGTGCTTGCACCAACATGGATACCGAGAAATTCTTCACAATAGTACTGAATCGCCGCAGGATTCTCCAAATCAGTGCCATTCTGAGTGAGTTTCAGAAGTGTCTTGTCGAAAACAGTGATATGACCATCTTCGAAAGCTTGTGAGCGTGATCTGATGAGGTTGATTTGGCGATTGAACAATCTGAGAAAGCCAGCCTTATGACCCACCACGAAGTCGTTGACCGCTGGGTTGAGAGCCGTGGCCTGGCTTGCTCTTTCGACCAAGATTGGCACTTCATCATCGGGACCTCGCCTGACTGGTGAGCTCAGTCCAGGGGAAAAGAAGAAGAGATCCTCCGGTGACACTTCTCCTACTGACATGTCGCCTGCGTATGCGGGATACGGGGGATACAAGTCGGTAACATTTGTGATATTTGACATGACGACGAACAAGAGAGGTGAGAGTGAGAGCTTGGGATCTTTCACAGAGAAGAGATACACAACGCGGTATTACAGAGACGCGTGGTGATCTCGCCGCACCCAAACAGTCACTTCACTCACACTGCGTCTAATGTAGGCGGTGAAGTCTGAATATGATTCGAAGCAGACTCCCACAGGCTTAAAAGGTCTCCATTGAGTGGCAGACCTCCTGAACCCAGCTCCTTTGTGACCTATACGGCATGTATCCATGGTTTGGTGATTGACTCTTTGAACAGTAGCACTTTCAACGGTTGAATTCATGGATGACAGTGTTCCGAGATACAAAGGCATGTGCGCAGCAATCTGATGTTGGACAATTCAGCACAAAGGTCGGGCTATATTAAACAATGAAACAGCTTGCTAAGGGCCCGTGAAGTGTGAGAGAGTACAATGGCGAGGGGATATGTATATGTCCTGGATCCGTGTCTCGGAAGCTTTGCTACGGAGACAATGCCTGGTCAAACCATGTGTGTAGGTACAAAGAGACAGCAAGCCATGGCAGCAATGATGAGTGAATGGGATACATGTGTTCGCATTAAGGGGATCTATCTGTGCAGCTAGGCAATATATGCAACCTATCTCGAGTTTTCCATAAAGGGAAATCTCGGCTGATAAAAGGTAGCTGGTACATACCTGCTTGCAGCAGAATAGACCATATCACCAATCTATCATACACATACAATGAAAAGTGAACTCATCGTCACGACACCACCACCAGCAGCAGCAATAGCAAAGAGAGACACGCCATTCGCCTGCCCGACGCCAGCTCAACCTTCGCCCGAGGCCCGTTGCACAGCACTCATGTTCGGATGTTGCTTTGAAAAACTTTTGGTAAAGGCATAATTGCCTAGAAATGAAGGCAGTGTTCATGCAGTTTCGGGGATAAGCTGTGTCGAGACAGCAAAGTTGGAGCACAGATGACCAGCTCAGGCTGCAGCCTCAGCTTCCTCAGGTTTCGAAGTGTCCTCTTCTTTGGTGCCGTTGGGACCAGGCTCAGGGCCTCGGCTCTTCATGTAGTCATCGTATACACTAAGAGCCTCGTCAACCTTGGAGCGGAGAGCACCATCGTCATCAACCCTGAACCTCGTTAATATAACAATGACACGAAATGACAAGAATAACTTACAAGGCCAGGAGCTCCGAGTTGTCCATCTCCAGTAGCATACCAGTGATCTTGCCAGCAAGTTCTGGTTGCAATTGTTGGATCTTGGGGTAGATGGCTTCACCAAGCATCTGCTTCTGTTGGTTTGGAGGCAGAGATGCCAGGTTGCCGATAGTGCTAGGGGTGCCGACTTCCTCGCGGTTAGGGGGAGCCTGTCCGCGACCCTGTGGAGGGATGCGGCCAGCTCCTTGACCACCTGGAACATTCTGCATACCACCTCGACCAGAACCTTGAGGAAAGTTTGGTCCACCACGAACACCACCCATGCCCTGCATGTTAGGAGGCATACCCTGCATGCCTTGCATTTGGCCACGGCCGCCTGCACCACGGCCCATCTGACCTTGCATCTGTGCGAGTGCCTGCGGGTTGCTGTACATGCCGTTGACCAAAGCTGGATTCTGCATGAATGCCGGCATCTGACCCGGCAAACCGAAGCTAGGTGGTAGCTGCTGGCCTTGAGGCATACCTCGGCCTTGTTGTGGGAATCCACCAGGGAATTGACCACGGCCACCTTGCATCTGAGGAAGGACCATGCCAGGTTGGCCACCAAATTGCATTCCACGTTGAGCTCCGGGTGGCATAAATTGTTGACCTGGACCATAAAAGACAGCTGGCTGAATGTAGCCTTGGGGCAGACCGGCAGCCGCAGCTTGTTGCTGTGAGCGCAGGGTGTTTCGTGCTTGGATACTAGCCTCAAGCTGACTCTTGCGAACATCCTTGCGCTGGGCAAGAGCAACGTACAGTGGCTTGCTGTTTACCATCTTCTGGTTCATCTCCGAAACAGCCTTGGAAGCTTCATCTGGGTTGCTGAAGCAGACAAAGCCGAAGCCCTTGCTCTTGCCGAAAGTCTTCGAGGGGGTCTTGTTCTCCTTCTTGGTGTCTGCATCCTCACCCTTGGATTCCTCGGTAGCTCCCTCCTCGGTTTCAGGCTTGGCTTCCTCTGCAGGCGTCTCGCCATCTTCCTTCTTGTTCTCCTTGTCCTTCTCCTCAGTGCTAGCGGGAGAGGCAGTGCGATCAGCAGTTTCGCGCATGACCTTCGCAGAAGTGATCGTGCCATAGCCGCTGAAGAGATCGCGAAGCTTGTCATCGTCGACATCATCGGTAAGGTTCTTGACATACAGGTTCACGCCTTGGTATTTCGATGCCTTCTCCATGCGGGCAGCTTCGTACTGCTTGCGGAGTTCCTCTTCACGTTCATGCTTCTTTTGCGCACGGCCCACATACAGATTCTTGCCATGGAAGTCCTTGTCATTGAGCTCGTCAACTGCCTTAGATGCTACCTCGTGATCGTGGAAGTTGACAAAACCAAAGCCACGTGACTTGCCAGTCTCGTCGCGGGTGATAGTGGCGGAGAGTACATCACCGTACTGCTCAAAGAGTCTGGTGAATTCGTCGTCGGTAACAGACTCGTCGATGTTCTTGACGTAAACGTTGGTAAAGTTCGCCTTCATCTCTTCGAACTTGCTCTGACGATCTCTCTTCGCAATGTGGTGACCGACGAAGACCTTTTTGTCATTCAACAACATGCCGTTCACGGATCTGATGGCTGCGTTGGCGGCTTCAGCGGTTTCGTAGTGGACGAAACCATAGCCTTTGGAGTTGCCCATCTCATCTTGGGCGACCTTGCAGCTGAGAATGTTGCCGAATTGAGTGAAGGTATCGTGGAGCGCCTTGTTGTCGATAGCCGCATCCAAGTTCTTGATGAAGACATTACCTTGTCCAGTACGGCGAAGAGCAGGATCACGTTGAGACCACATGATACGGCATGGACGGCCCTTGATGCTGGTGTAGTTCAAATCTTCCAAGGCTCTTTCTCCGTCAGCAGTGTTGTTGTAGTTGACATAAGCGTAGCCCAGGGAACGTCGAGTGACGGCATCGCGGCAGACACGGATGGAGGCGACTTGACCGATGGAGGAGAACAGCTCGAAGAGCATGGCCTCGGTGACGGATGGATCCAGCTCACCGACATAGAGGGAGGCGGAGTGAGCAGCATTGGTGTTCGGGGTAGCGGCAGAGTCAGGAGTCTGCTCATCGTTGGCACCTTCGGGGGCGACGTTGGTGTTGATCGAAGGGGCACCATTTTGGGTAGTAGCGTCGGCGCCGTTCTGGCCAGCGGCCGGGGTGGCATTGGACACATCGGCTGCAGACATGTTTGCTAGAAATATCTAGGGTTAGCAGTGGTTCCATGGTGCATTCAACGAAGGACATTTCAAGATTTCGGATGCTTTGTTTCGATCTGCAAACAGCGCACAATGGAAGCGGGCGCTCACCTTCTTTGTGATTTTTCTTTTCGGTAATTACAGGAAGGGGAGATATGGACAAGAATCGTGCGTGATGAGGACCGAGTGATGGTAATTGATGTTGCGATAAAGTCGGACACTATTCAAACGGGCGTCAGTCTTTCGAATGGACTCTCGCATTTTGGTGAGAAAAAGGGTGCGCTGCTTCAGAATTGGGGCTCCGGGTGACTTACAGCGCGACTCGATGGTTTGAAGATATTGTTTTCACGTTTTTTTGGGCCACGAGTATTTTTGAGAGGGAAACGGGGGCAGGAAAGCAATCGAGTGCAAGGAAGGACAAGCAGACGATGCACGGGGAAAAGTAGGTGCTGAGATTTGTGGATGCAGTGGTGGTGAAGGCAGAGAAATCCCAAAAAAGTGTCAAAGGCAATCAAAGAATTTGGGAAGGACGCGCTAGCCGTATAGGGGTAAGCGTGACTGCAATATAAAATTCTCGACGGATTGGGTGTGAATCGTGATACTGAAGTGTACAAACAGAGCAACAATGGAAGAGACCGTCACTGCTTGGGTATAGGCCTTGTTGCTGCCTCGACGATGATTATCAAGAGATGCATGCTTTTGAGTGCTATCAGTGAGTTGTTCTCTTCAAGGCACGTTGCCAGCACGTGACCTTCCCCAGCAAGCCCATACAATGCTTGCTACTTTCAATCCCTTCGAAAAGATGGACCAGACACGGAATTCCATGCTTCCATCTCGGCCCAGACCAATCACCAGGGATACTCCTGAGAGAGAAAGTCAGTATACCGAAGCAATACCACAACGCTAGTCAACACTTACCCTCCCATCCCAACACCAGAACGTGCCACTTTGCGATTTGTCCTTCTCACCAATGACCTTCAACATCTTCGTGACACTTTCATCCGCATCGATGATACCTTCGACCTCCCAGTCGACCTCGATGTTGGCCATGTCTCTATCAGTCTGTTAGTGCCATGAACACAGCCATGGTGCACCATACTTACGTCTGGACCTCACCGGGGTGCATAGCTAGCACACACACATCGGCCCACTTCCCTCCTTTCCTCTTCAACTCGGCAGCCATATGCCTAAGCATCTGGTTCAATGCCGCTTTACTGGCGCCGTATGCACCGAATCCATCCTCATGGTCTCGAAACTCTGCAGTCGAGCCTGAGTCAGAAGAAATGAAGATCATCTTTGCAGGCGGAGCTGAGCTGCTGATGTTGAGTACTTTCTGTGCCACAAGAATCGGCCCGATCGTATTCGTGTGTAGGTGCAGTGCGAAATCGCTAAAAGATCTGTAAATGCCAACAAATGTCAGTACATTGGGATCAAATGCAACAATTGCGTCGTGGTTCTTGTCTTGTACATTTCTGTAGCCCTCTTCCAGCCGTGTCAGCGTCCTAAGATATATAACAAGAGCAAGCCACATACATTGGGATACTTCAGCACGCCCGAGTTCAGCACCACATTCTCGATTCTCATGCCTTTGGACACGAGATTTCCCATTCGGGTGGCAAAAGCCTGCCGTAAGGTCAATATCATTCGACGACTTGATCGCCTTCCCAAAAGCTCGGAGTCGCTTGTGCTTGACGCCGGTAAACGTACGTCTATGCTTGCTTCATCCGTCACATCGCACTGTTCAATCAAACAGGCTCCAGGCCTCGTTTGCTTTGCAGATAATTGCCAGATCTGGTTCGCCGTTGCGGGATTCCGAACCGCAGCAATGACCTGATGACCTTGGTCAAGCAATTGACGCACGAACTCCAGGCCAATGCCCCTGGAAGCTCCCACTATTAACCATGTTGAAGGAGACGACATTAGGACAAAGCATGTGAGAAGAACAAGAAACGAGCGCGATGCGAGTGACTTCTCCTCGCTGATCTGATCTTGTAATTCTCACGAGCCCAGGACGAATGATGCCAGAGGTAGAAGTGATGGGTGGATGGACAAGAGCGACGAGGGTTGGCTGGTGGACCCTACATTAGTCAAACTACGGGAGTACATTCTGCAGTCTGCCCATGGTCTCAGGCACCGATAGTGGAGCTCACATGGCCCTCAATATCAGCCAGCCATCGTGACGGCTTGGGGGAAAGAGGCTCAACAAGAAGATGGGACATGTTGAGCTTATTACGATCGCAGGCAACGCCATCGATCAGGTCTCACTTGACTAAGCGATTGAGCAGCGAAACTTTAGAAAGCAAGCAGGGTATCAGGGTCGATATCTCAAGCCATCGGCTAGACATGACACTCGTGTATGGACTGCTTGCTTTGGTTCGACTAGACTTGCTTTTCTTGGTTGGACAGGCCAAATTGGCACAAATGCAGGGACATCTCCGCGCTGTTGGCTGCAAGCCTGCGAGACATCTTGACATGTCAATAACATGCATGGGTATCATTTACGCGCTACTGAAGTATGATGCTGGGGAAAGGCAAACTTGCATGGTCGAGTCTGGTCATCCAAGTCTATGAGATAGGGAGTTCTTGGGTACATTTGTTGCGTGATATGTCAACGAACCTGCTCAGTCTGGCTCGGGTACCATTCAACATATGTTTTCTGTTTCGTCTATGTAGTACCCGCCTCTTCATGAGTATCATATTTAACGTCCCAGTGATGCCATGTTCAGCTGTCCGAGGGACGTAGTCAGACAGCTTCAGCCCCTTCTTTGGTGTATGCGTTTCATTGACGCTGATCTCACCAAGCAGGATTATGCACCTAGATCAATTGCTGGAAGGCACGGTTGACTGGTGATCTGGGCTTCAAGCCCTTGTAGAAATCGACAGTGGCGGCTGCACGCTTGGCAATGCCCTCTGGAGTAAATTCGAATTTCTGATTGATGTTAGTGCGTGTTCAATAACTAAGCGTTGAGTGAAGCTTACCTTGTACACATCCTTGTACGGGCCAGAAGCACCGAACCGGTTGAGGCCAAATTGCTCGTGTGAGTACTTCTCCCATCCAAGTGTGGACATGACCTCAACTGACATTGCTGGGATGCCATCTGGGAGGCACTTGAGTTGATACTCCTTAGGCTGAGCATCGAAGACTTCCGTGCAAGGCATCGAGACCACACGAGCGGTAAGGCTGTGTTGATCCTTCAATACTTTGATGGCCTCAATACAGATGGAGACTTCTGAGCCAGTGGATACCAAGGTGACATCAGCGTTCTCACTTTCAATGGCAACGTATGCACCCTTGATGGCATTCTGTACTGTGGAGTTCTCCAATTGTGGCAGGTTCTGTCTGGTCAGCGCCAAGATAGATGGAGTTGACTGCGAGGTCAGTGCCATGTAGTAAGCTGCAGATGTCTCGTTGCCGTCGGCAGGTCTCCAGACCATCATGTTTGGCAGAGCGCGGAAATGCACCAGGGTCTCAATCGGCTGATGCGTAGGTCCGTCTTCACCTAGACCGATGGAATCGTGGGTAGCGACCCAGATGACTCGCTGGTGAGAGAGCGAGGACAGGCGGACGGCACCAGCCGCATATGAGACGAAGTTCAAGAAAGTACCGCCGGCAGGGATCAGGGTGCCGTAGGCCGAGATACCGTTCATGATAGCCCCCATAGCGTGCTCTCGCACACCATATCGGAGGTATCTTCCGGACCAGTCGCCGATACCGAGAGATGGAGGTTGAAAGTCAACTGCGTCCTTCCATCGGGTGTTGTTGCTGCCAGTCAAATCGGCAGAGCCGGACAAGAGCTCAGGGACGGCGTTGTGAATAGCCTGGAGAACTTTCTCCGAGGTCTTTCGAGTAGCATCAGCTGCGTCAGTTGGCTTCCAGAGAGGCAAGCTCTTCTCCCATCCCTCAGGAAGCTTGCGGGTCAGGCGTCGGCTGAAATCATCAGCGAGCTCTTTGTGCTCGCTGGCGTACTTCTTGAAGAGGTCGTTCCATTCTTGTTCGGCAGCCGCACCCTCGGAAGCGTGCTTGTGATACATTTCATAAACCTCATTTGGCACGACGAAGGACTCTTCTGGGTTGAAGCCAAACTTGGACTTGACCTGCTTGGCATCATCTGCCTTGAGAGGGTTGCCGTGCACACCACCAGTGCCTTGGAGTTTGGACCCGAAACCGATGGTAGTTGTCACCTTGATCATGGATGGCTTGTCCTTGACTTCCTTTGCCTTCTTAATGGCAGCCTCGAGACCTTCGAGGTCGTGGTCGCCGTCCTCGACATGCTGCACATGCCAGCCATATGCTTCAAATCTTTTGGAGACGTCTTCGGTAAAGGCACATTTGGTATCACCGTCTGATGTTATTAGCATTACCCATGCGATGGTATTTGACCTGTTGCTTACCGATAGAGATATGGTTGTCATCATATAGGGCGATCAGGTTGCCCAATTGAAGATGTCCAGCCGTGGAGGCAGCTTCGCTTGCAACACCCTCCATAGCACAGCCATCACCGAAGATGGTATATGTGTGGTTGTTGAGGAGCTCATATCCTGGCTTGTTGAAAACGGCAGCGGTATGCGCCTGCGCAATGGCCAAACCCACTGCGTTGCTGAAACCTTGACCGAGAGGGCCCGTTGTGACCTCAATCCCAGGAGTGTCATGCGCTTCAGGGTGACCGGGGCAGATGCTGTCGACTTGCTGAAGAAAACATCAGTTCCGCGGAGAAGTCGGTGAGGGACGGAGAGAACTTACTCGGAAGTGCTTCAAGTCGTCCATTGAGACACCGTAACCAAAGAGGTGGAGGAGAGCATAGTGCAGCATGCAACCATGACCGTTTCTGGAACTACGTCAGCCCACTGTTCACCATTTAACCCCGGTCCTAGCATGGATGCGTGCAGTGTTTAAACCCATGATGTCAAGCCATAGATTGGAAGATGTGAGCCGTTCTCTGAAGAACAATCGACATCCGCCATGTTTGCAAAAGCTCTTCCTCTTGGGTGCACTGTTCCTGCTATGGACGAGACAGTGGTACTCACGAAAGGACGAATCGGTCGCGGTTGATGAACTCTGGGTTCTTGGGGTTAAACGTCATGAATTTGTTGAACAGGACGTGAGCCGCGGGTGCCAGGCCTAAAAGGCAACAGTGTTAGCTGGGTTATTGGACAGGATAATGATATTACATACCCATAGGGGCACCGGGATGGCCACTGTTCGCCTTGAGGGTTGCATCGACCTGAAGAATGAGCAGTTAGGAGCCATGATGGCTGGTATGGAGGGGTAGCAAACATACCGCAAGCAGTCGGATAGTGTTGATAGCCTTCCAGTCTTGATCTGAGTACCCCATCTTCGCGATCTGATATGTGAGATGCTGTCGGATACAATCAAGGGTGAAAGTAGAATGGGTTTGTAAGTTGGAGAGGCTGTTGAGAAATTTTAGAATCAGACCTGGAGCTGTTGACCACCGGAGATGCTCGATTGAGGCTAATAACTAAATCTTGTCACAGGCAACGTGGGGCAATTGGGACCTGTGAAGTCACGGTGATGAAAACCCCCCACCAAACGGCACGATCACGGGCTGAGGCGGCGTGTGTTTCGGTGTATCTTAGTAGAACGCTATGCCTCCGGACAAAACTTCCTTGTAGCTGTCTCGACGTTTGTAGCAAGGAGAACGTCAAACTTGAAGAGGATTCAGATGGTATCAGATTCAAGACGACGGATGCGTCCATCGTCAAGCATATCAACAATAAATCCTGCGACCCGTGGCATCCGCAGATGCTCTAGCATCGCTTATGAAAGCAACCTTGCACCGCATTGCTGACTACTTCTTCGCCAACCCAGTCAGGAGAGCAAAGCTTCCGCTTTCCGATTCCGGACTGCTCTGATGGATTTGCAGGGACCACTTCTGTCCTCGAAAAAGCTGCGTCCATATGAGCACGTATTCATTCACGTGTTCCATTCGTGGTGGACCGGACCATGCGGATCGTCCGCGATGAATGATTTCAAGCCTTTTGTCAGTCCACTCGTGCAGACCGCCAATCATCCCACCTCACCAGACGAGAAAGCAGCCCACGTACACTGCTCGACTTTTTGCAGGATCTTTGTCTCCTGGCCATCGCTGTGAATTCTTTTCCCGATGAAATCAGATGCTCGGATCAGCAGTTTTACCGCCCTTAACGCCGCGCTGTAAACAAGGCTATCATCATGATGACAGACGTGTCGCTCAGTATGATCCATAGCCTCCTCCGTACGGAGTGTTGCCATAAGGAGTCGTGCCTCCTCCTCTCATTCCACCATATGGCTGATATGTCCCATTGGGTGCTGGGGGTTCATAGCCATCAGGACTTTGACCTCCGTTCATGCCATCAACTCCGGCAGCATCTGCACCTCCAAGCACTCTTATTGTTTCTGCAAGCTTTTTCTGCAGCACTTCGATTCCACCCCTCACAATGTCGTCGGGCTCAAGAGTGCCAACTCCCTCGACGTCGAAGAAAAAGGCACTCGGCACGGCATCTGGATCGAATGCAGCATCGGCGGCCGTGTCATCGCCTTCCCAATTCGCGTTGCGTTCGTCAATGGGCCATTCATCCTTGGCATCGGTCTCGTACCAGTAGTCCACATGCCGCAACTTATTGTTAGGATCGTACTCGAAGCCGAGCGCTGAGGTCGGCGCCCATTTGGCATGTTCTTTTGCAATACCCTTCTTTGCGATGCATTCGAGTTGAATCTCTTGACCTTGTCTCAATTTCGCCAGTAGTGGCCCAGTGCCGTTGGTATCGCGGATGACAGGCATGCCAATACCATCTTGACGTGGACTTCGAATGGCAAGGTCGCGTGCATAGACCATCATGGTACCGGCTCTCGTGCATTTGGCATGGAGGCTCAACACAACTGAGCAGTATTCGCAGTGATCGTCACATTGGTCACAATCTCTTGTGTAGTTCAGTTGTTCGTTCACTCCCTTACTCGTCAGAGGTATCAAGCCGAGTCTGTGTGCAAGATATTCGTCAGGTAGAACGGAAGAATTCGTGGTGATATCCACAAGGTCGATTGCGATGGTCGGAATCTCTGCCAACATGGCGCGGCGTAACGAATTGGCGAGTGCGAGAGAGCACGATTGTAAGACGAAGTCGCATCGATCTTGTTCGACCTGTCAACGCATCAGCATGGATATCGAATGACCTAAGGTTGAACTGACTTCTCTCACGGTCACTTTGGGACCCGAGGTCTCGACGCCATCCATCCCATCTTCGCCAAAGCCATTATAGCCATTGTAAGCCATCTTTGTCAGATCTGCGTCGTTGGACGTCAAGGCCCTGACTTCAGGGCAAAATGACACAGGCTGGGTGGCGCGAGCGAGATAGATGCGGAAGGGTTGATGAAAGACTGCGCCGGCGCGACCTTGAATCCTTTCAACAAGCGCTTTGAATAACTGCCCCGAGTCGCCTCGAGCCACTGCACTCTGCAGCCTTGCATAATGCTTGGCAGCTATCACGTGTCTTGATTAGTCACGCGAGTTTGGCGACGAGGCTGCGCATTTGCCTACACTACCTGGTATGAACACATACCTGCTGCATCTGTTCGGACTATCTCTCGAAAGAATTCGAATGCGGTGTCTCCTGTACCAGCGTTGGTGGAGCAAGGTTGTATTTTACCGCTCTGGACGACTCTTGGGAATCTCCTCTCCGAGAGCCTTGCGTACTTCGAGGATGCAACGCAAGACTACCCTTGTTTTCGCCGCTGATGGCGCCCAATGATTGGCGCAGCTTCCCCAAGCACACCATATTTACCTTCCCATACTTTCCCATCTTGCGCATACACATCGTTCTTCATTGTTGTCCTCAGGTTCACATTCGTTTCCGTGACAGCTTCTCACATCAGTCACATTCCTGCACCGCTTCCTTTGCCTTATGGGCGACAGGCTCGTAATCTGTTCCATCCACACTGAAATACTGTCCCGAGCCGTCACATCGTACCTTTCCCGACCAGTACCAGTCGCTTCATTCCCGCGAATTGTACCACCACCGTCGCACTGATAAGAGTTGGGACAATGGGCTATGCCGACAGCTGAAATCTGACTTAATCCTCAATCCTTCGACGGCGCTGTTGCCGGGACCTTGGGACATCAAAGCTGCAACATACAGGCCCTGCGGCAATAGATCAATGGTTGACCAAGGCGCATGGCACCCAAAGCAACATGGCGCTGGGATATCCTTGCTAACCTCTACATCCTCGTCTCGACAGTATTTGCTCAGTACCCTCAGCCCGTTACGGACAACTCTTCAACAATCATACATTCACCAATCGATCCGGACATCACGGTGACTTACAAGAGTGTTCCAGTTGGAACTTGCACAACGGTTTTCGCTACTCAAAAACAATTCGCAGGCTACATCACACTCCCACCGAATGTGCTAGACCCGAGCCAAGGAAACTACACTATCAACACATTTTTCTGGTTTATTGAAGCAAGGCAGCTTCCAGAGTTGGCACCTCTAACCGTCTACATCAATGGCGGTCCAGGCTCGAGCAGCATGGTTGGCCTCTTCCAAGAGGTAGGCCCATGTCAAGTTGTCGAAATTGCACAAGATGAGCTTGGTACTGTACCCAGGGACTGGGGATGGGATCGCGGCAGCAACATTATCTTTATAGACCAACCTGTTCAGGTCGGCTTCTCTTACGACACCTTGACAAATGTGTCAGTCAACCTCCTCGACGACTTGGTCATCGCCCCGCCCACATCTGTTCCTATCAGTCAGCCTGGTTATACATTCTTGAATGGCACATATGGTTCGGGAAACCCGTCTTCTACAGCAAACACTTCACAAATTGCTGCCCAGTCCGTGTGGCATTTTCTGCAGACTTTTCTCACCACATTTCCACAGTATAATACAGCTCTCCGACAAGATAACACCACATCGGCCAGTGAGATACACCTTTTCACGGAGTCCTATGGCGGAAAATATGGGCCTGCCATAGGACAGTTTATCCAGAGTCAGAATGCTCGCCGACAAGATGACGTTCAGTTTGCCAACAGTTCAATTGAACTTAGCCTTGCATCACTTGGCATCATCAATGGCTGGATCGATCTGGTCAGCCAATCACCATATCATCCCAAGTTTGCTTATCAAAATACATATGGCATTGAGACAATAACACAATTGGAAGAATTGAATGCGCTCAGTGCTTACGATGGTGACGATGGATGCTTACAGCAGACGATGGTTTGCAGAGCGCAACAAGCCGCGCTTGATCCTTCTGGCTACGGCAATATCCCTGCCGTCAATGAAGCGTGCTCGCAGGCGCAACTGTACTGTCAGACTTATGTCGTTGGGCCATACACAATATCCAATCGCTCAATTTACGACATCTCACAGGACGTTCTCGACCCCTTTCCAGACTCGCACTACCTTGAATACCTTAATCAGCTCTCAGTTCAGCAAGCCATTGGTGTTCCAGTCAATTACACACAAGATTCGATGGCCGTATACACAGCATTCAATACTACGGGCGACTATGCTCGTGACGATATTCTGCAAGACCTTGTTGATCTTCTCAACTCAGGCGTGAGGGTTGCTCTGATCTATGGTGACCGAGACTACATCTGCAATTGGTTGGGTGGTGAAGCCGTTTCGTTTTCCATTGCTGGCGCTGCAGGGGCAGCTTATCAGCCTTGGTATGCAGCGGGTTATGCTCCCATAGTGGCCAACAGCTCATACATTGGCGGTGTGGTTCGACAGTATGGCAATCTGAGCTTCAGCCGGATATACGATGCAGGCCATCTGGTCCCTGCGTATCAGCCAGAGACAGCTTTCACCGTCTTCTCGCGAATAATCTCTGGCGACGATATCAGCATGGGCAAGGCTGTCAACTTGTCCACATACGGATCGGCGGGTGATGCCAATGCTACCTACCAAAACTCAGCACCGGCGATGGCTAGTCCGACATGCTTTCTTCGCGCTGTGAACTCTACATGTGATACAGACCAGAAGAACATGCTGGCCAATGATGCCGGGGTCATTATCAATGGCGTCCTCTTTCAAGAGAAATCAGATTGGCAGTCTCCCGACCCTAGTTTGGTGACCGTGGCAGGAGTCCCCGGTACAGCACCCATCAGCATGATTACGAGCGGCCCAGCATCAAGCTCTTCAACAAGATTGTCCACTTCAGGCTCCACGAGTGCCCACAGTAAGACGACGACGACAGGCGAGAGTAGCACTCTTCCCACAGGCGTGTACACAGCAACGAGCATACCTAGGACATCGAGTGGAAGCAATAGCGGAGCCAGTGCGACGAGCGCGGCTGCCACGCATATGAAAAGCAATGTGTTTACTATGTTTTCGTTTTCAAAAGATACCCAACCTGGCACGGCGACATTGTTGGTTTATGTTTATGCCAGTATTTTGGCCATCCTGGGCAAAAGCATCATAATGTGACGGATGCCATGAATGTTTCGGGCATAGATGTGGATAAGAAGTGGTCGCAGAGCCATAGATTCTGCAGGACATAATGACAGATTACAACATTGAGGGTAGACCACGACGAATGATGATGCTCAGTGATAAATTGATCAATGCCCTTTCTTCCGTCAAACCTACTCGATCTAAGCTCTCGGTGCAATGGCCTGACCGCTGCTCCTGGATTGGGTTCGTTTATGCTCAGTCTTCACCTGACGCGCATAGTTGGTGGGTTTGTTGCACACCGGGCTAAGGCCATGGGGAGTGCTACACGTTCGACTACCGTACCAGCATCGGAAGGCTAAGGTTATGCAATAGTTTGAGTTGTACTTGGAGATGCAACACGGTGCTAGCGGCAACTAATGAGGTCGACTGTCGCCCGAGAAGGTCGAGTCGATGTTCGGGGCACGTGGATGCCTCCTGATATTGAGTAGTGAGACATCATCTGCTTCGTTCATGTAGTCGTACCGGATGCTGTGGACTATCGAAGGATGCGGGTTTCTGATGACCTCATTGGACCGATGCCGGTGAAAAGGCTGCTGCTGACAGAATAATAGCGTGATAGGGGCCAATATCGAATGTTGAGCCGAACATGCGTGGTATCGAATATGTTGCCGTCGGGGCCGCCCTATATTCAGCCAGTTGAGTTGCTGATGGGGCTGGATCGGTGTCGTTTAGACCGTTGAAGGATGCCCTGCGAAGGATTCCTGTGGTGATATTAGCAAGCAGGGCAGTCATCAAATGCCGCAGCAACCTCGATTCCGGAGGGTGTTGCATGCTGGTATTGCATGCTTGCGATCAACATTATGGGCAGTGGTCGTCATTTCAAGCACCTTCATGCCATCGTGGTACTGCGTAATGGGCTCCTGTATTGATGGCTGTCCGGTATTTGCCATGTCGTTGGGCAGCCATTGGTACGGAAAAGTGCAGTATAGACCAAGGGTTCCGTACTTGTAGTGCAGTTTCCAGGAGTACCGATAGTGCAGTTTCCAATCTCGGCTTGATGCATCCTCCAGTTCGGGAATCTCAGCATTGGGAGGTGTGGCCTGGCAAATTTGCGCACGACGAATCACAAATGCCCCCAAGACCTGTCTACTCCACCGCCTCCTGTGAGGTGATGTATGATAAACGCTAGTCATGGTGAGGGCAGCAGCGCCATGCTGGCTGAAGCTGAGGGACATCAGATATTTCAGTGATTCTCCGGTATGGGATGTGGCTCGACATGCTCCTAAGGAGCATCTCCGGCCATAATGTCGTATCGCTCAGTTCAGTGCAGGATTGCCGCTTCGAGCTTGCATGAGTCTGAGCCTTACTGAAGCATCGGCATGCCTTGTCGATCATTCTGGCTGTATCGCAAGGCTGAAGTTCGGTCTTGCCAGGGCCCAGCAACCAGCAAACTTGGGCCCACCACGATCGTTTGAAAGTGAATGCACCGTCATGCTCGAGCATACATGTGAAATGCATTCCAGATCCTAACCGATGCATTGAGATCTGGCTAGGGTCACCAATAATTGGATTCAGGCATTGAGCATGCGTCATACCTACACCGCACGGCGCTCACCTAACATCAAACCCCCATGCCCAGCTGAGAGTCCAGTAGCTTTCCTTCCAGTGATGGTGAAGACGGGTACTGGTCGACCTGAGAGCACATGTTTGGCCGGAAACATGATGTTCATCCTCGGATGGTATATTCTGCATGGCCAGAAAGCCACGTTCTTTCCGATGTGGGCGATGAGTCGGGCACAGCCTCGTGCTGAGCAAGCAACAGCATAATCGAGCAGGGCTGCAGAAAATACCTCGCTTTCGAATGGGTGTCTTTCACAAACCCACCTGGAAGGACTGGTGACTGGCAAGCTCATGTGTCCATTGTAGCATTCTGGAATGCACTCAGCATCGAAACAGGCCTGAAACGTTATCGATGCCCCGAACGTAACATTTCATTTCATTCAGATTCTTAAGCGATCTGTCGGACGTGTCAGGCGAGTGGGAGTGACGGTAGGCTTATGGGCAAGGCAACCTCTCGACCACCAACCTACCTGCTTCCAAGAAAATCACCTTCTCCAGTTCAGGAGCAACTTCTGTGAGATGTGTAAGTTGGAGGACCTCATAATCTCTAATGTCTAATTTGGTCAAGCTGGCCAAACTCCGGTCAGACTGAGAAAAGACAGGACTTCTTGTGACCGCGAATGGCACGCCCCATCGTAACGGGATGACTCTCGACCCCTCCTACAATGGTATCAATGATCGATTTTGTGGTCGTGTGCGCAAGGCTGGTCAAATGCCCGTGGCCGAAAATGGGGCGATAAAATTGCGACAGTCAGGAAACAGTCAGCCAGGAACAGGAGTCGTGCGAGGCCTGAAGCGGCAAAGAGTGCGGCCGGAAGTGTCGGGAAGAGAAAGATACTGAAAGGAGAATATGTGGGAAGCAACGGAGGCCAAGTGGCAAGTGTGATTGGAAGAGGCGGCGACGCTCGAGAAACTAACTCCATCGCTTGAGCAGTCGTCCGCTTATCATTGATTTCTTGTCCGTACCTGCGGCCTCGACCTCGGCTGTGGTTGCGGTTTGCGCTTATGCTCTCTGCAATCGATGCACACTTGAATTTGGTGATATTTTACCTTTGCTTCAGGATGCGGAAGCGCAATCGTCAGTTAATCTAGGAACACTGAGTGATGATTCGTGAATCGTGAATCAACGGTGGCAGGCGCATTCATCTCAATTGGGTATAGCTGCCAAGCGGAAGAAATGACGCGGGGAGTGGAGGCCAAACGGACGAATCAGGTCCGGGTGTAGTGGTCCAACATTTGGCAAGAGCCGCGACCCGAATTTATTATGTAAGGAATTGCTAATCTTCTCCCGGACTCTTTTTTCTCTCTTTCCCTTCTGTTCCTCTCCTTCAATAATTGTTGTTATTACTCAGCGACTCGAGTCGGAGTGGCAGCGCGCATTTCACTATTGCAATCCTTTTGCAATTGCTTTCTTTCAGTTCAGTGATTGCTTCTTTGGCGCCGAAGCTGCTGGTGCTTGTTACGACAAGATCGATTACTCTCTTCCTCTGCGCCCGTCAATTCGGAGACCCCTTTGCCCTTTTCCAACTACTCTTTCTGAGTAAACCACCTAGGCTCTGTGATGCAGCCTGCCCTTGCACCTCGCACGGCTAGCTCTTCTTCGACCATGGCTCAGGTAAGCAGTCCAGTCAACCCCGGCCCTTATTCAGACACAAGTTCACACACAGTCCTTTGCCCTCGTTCCCAAGCTCCTTCCATCATTGACATCCTGCACAAATCCACACCTCATCATCCCGTCTCTCCGTCGCATGACATTCTTTTATTGCTGCACCCATCTCCATACCACCAATGGCCCTGTGGTGCCTGGCCCCCATCTCTTTTTCATCCCCATCATCGTCCACGCCATCTTGCATCTTTTCAGACCCCTGTCTCTCAAGTAATATCATGGCAAAGCATCTCTGACCCGATTGAGGAACAGGACCAAATCAATTCCGACCAGCGTACGTATAGTAATCCCGCCCCACCTTGCCGTCTTCGAACACAACAGGCCTGAATCGGTACCCTAATACCTCCCTGACCTCGCATCTTCCTGCCTCTCCTCCTCCCCTTCCACCATTTATCCGCTCTGTCATTTCACTTGCACTTCCCGGTACGACATCGCCGATCCTGTTTTCTTACCGCTATCCACACTCAAGTCTTTTTTTACCCTGACATGCAATCAGTGCATCATACGTCGCGTACCTAATTACACACTTGCAAGAGTACCGACGCCCCCCATTCCCCAGTCTCTCGTCCCATACTTATATCCTTCATAGCCTCCCTCCTGCCCAGCCTTGTCTACTTGTCAAGTATGAGCTTGCGTTGTGTCAGGTCTTGTTCATCCATCATTGGCTTGATCTGTTTTACACTTCCCACTCCTTCACAGCACGTTTCATAACACATCATCATGACCTCAATTACGCAATTACTGTCACCATGGCCTGTTTCTAAGCATTCAATAGTCTTGCGCGAACAGCATTATCCTCCACCACAATCATCACTTCTCGAGGGCATCGACAGCATGTCACAACATCATCCCTCACCGCCAACCGATCCTGCCAGCAACGACGCCATCACAGCAAGTGCGGAAAGTGACCAGGGTGAAGGCAATGGCGACGGTCGAAAGGGATATGGAAAGCGCGAACTCAGTACCAGCAAGCGAGCTGCCCAGAATAGGGCTGCCCAGGTATGTATTCCTTGGCACGCCATGTCCTTATTGGCCTCAGGCAGTACTAATGTGTGCCTAATAGCGCGCGTTTCGCCAACGAAAGGAGGGCTACATCAAGAAGCTCGAGGAACAAGTTCGAGATTATCAAGTCCTGAGCGAGAATTTCAAGGCTGTCCAGGCCGAAAACTACCAACTGCGCGACTACATCATCAACTTGCAATCCCGGTTACTAGAGTCTCAAGGGGAAGTACCACCGCCTCCTAGCAACGTCGATGGACTCCAGCCAGGTAAAGCCGGCTCTGTCCAACAACCAGGCACGCTACCACGTCTGTCGGAACTCGGTGCTATTGGTCAACCACAAGACGGCGTCAGCAGCATACACCATGAACCTCTCCGGAGCGGATACCCCGACCCTACATATGCCGATGCTCCAGCGACGAAACGCGCAAGGACTGGATCGTCTGAGATGACACCGTCGCAAGCTGCGCTACAAGGATCGGCCATTCTGACACAACCGCCCACAGCTGCTCGGTAACAATCTGTCAAATCTGCCATCCTTTGGTCGATATTTTTGTTCAATTTAACGGCGTGGGGACTGTATGCTCGGTGTTTCTGGGCGGCATCATATTCGGGGTCTGGGGGTGGGTGTCTTTGGTCAAGAATCAAATTATCGGCGTCTGGATCGGCTCTCAGTGGATGTCATACCCAAGACAGACACTGTTCACGAACAATGAGATTTTAGAGGACACGGGAGTCCTACGAATGCACGGGTTAGATGTTGAAGTACACCAGAAGGAAGTGCTGCATGGCTTAGGTGAGCTCTGCTAGCAATGGGCGCAGTGTATTGACAGGTACGGCCGCAATAACCGTGGCTAGCAAATGTACAAGTGGATCAAATCTCCGCGATGCGCGGAAGTTTGATGTTGCAACTTGCTCCTTATGGTTCCATCTTCACGACCAGGGCATGTCACAGGCGGCTAGTCAGCACGAAGTGTGTGCGTGACAACGACTCGCTAAGCGACATGCGCGAGATAATGTCGAGATAACGCTGACTCTACGGTGTCTTCGTGACATTCTGGTTCCTAAATCCGAGAAGATCGTTTCGTGTATTAGTGATCTGGTCTACATGACCCAATGGAACAAGATACGACTCGTCAAGGTTGGGAGCAATGATGAATCGCAGCAATGTCACAAGGGAGTGGGTAAGGCGTGGCACCGGTAGACCGCACACAGTAGGGATCTCTCATGCAACCTGCATAAAGGTGGATATCTCCAGAAGGGAAAGTTCCAACATCCTTCTAGTGGAAGGATTGAGGTGACGACCACCGATCTAGGCTTGATGGAGATATACAAGCGATGCTTCTCACCAAGTCTATGGCATGGACATCGTGGCCACTGTCCTCCGAGGAGATATTACATTTGGTACGTACCACCATGGCACCGAAAGTCGCTTGACCTCTACGACAAGTCGCAACCAAAGGAGGCAAGGTATACATTATCAACAAACATATGTATACGACCGATCCTACCAGATCAAAGGAATCTTGTCGACATGAATAGCTTGCAATTGATCGTTGACAAAGGTTACCCATTCAGGTATGGACTTCGCTCCCCTCTCCTCCTCTTCCTTACCGAGTCCTTTTCAAAAGAGAAAAGAAAGTCGTAGTCTGACGTGTGTCATTCCACGTTCTTCCGGCTGTCCTACATGCGGTCATTTCACCCATGAGGCTGTCACGCTGTCGACCAATCATGAACTGACTGAAGGACTCCTATCTCGGTACTGGAAACTCTCTCAACACTAACCACAATTACTTCCCCCTACGCCGTACCATAGTAACACTCGTCCTCCGAACAGTTTCCACAGTATTGCGGTATTTGCGGCCGCTTTCAAGGCCGGCAAAGTCATCAGTACCTCCTCGTGCCCGTTTAAGCTCATGGCTACGGATCGAACCATTGCCATGCCAATGATGCCATCGGCTTGATGACACCTCACTATGGTCGATCGTGTCCAGATTTCCTGGTACTCTCTGGACGTCTAGCCAGCACTTTGTTCGCCTCCCCTGTCGCATCGCGGCAGTCTCGCGGCCACGCCGATCATACGCGGCTAAATGATTGATAACGTGATCCTCTACAGTCTTGAAGATCATGTTTCCACAAGTCTGTCACCGAGAACGATGCGCCTGACATATCCCCCGGAGCCTTGATTCATGCTTCTTCTCTCTGAAAATCCATCGTCACCAGGCCCGCCGGTTAAAAGGATATGGCCCGGGGCTAATGATCGACAAGATACAAGGGCCATCTCGTTTACTCAACATGCCTGCACCTTGTCGTCAATCTTCTTACCTATGTCCGGAGACCGCTTGCGTTATGATCGCAAGGCCTTCGATGTCGAACGAGTAGTAGGTGCTATGGACACTGATATCAATAATTCGATCATAGTTCACCCCACCCTCCTCCAGCATCCATCAATATGCAGGCCATCACAGTGGGTACAGCCGGAACGATGCAACTGCTGGGATGTGATGTGCAGGCCTTGTTTTCTCTTCCACCTTGACAGGAGTACGAGGCGCTTGGGAGATGCCGGTATCAGGAGAATCACAGTAGTGTGGCTCAACGGCCCGAATAGGCACCAGTCATCGCCCTATCGCATCCTGCAGCGACCCAATCCCCTGTCTGTGGCGGTGTTTTGACTAATATCGCCCACAATAACAAAGCTCAAAAACCGGACATGACATTCTCTCAGGCCCAGACCTCGAGATCTGAAGATGGAGATGTCCTGCAAGGGCAAGTGGTCTTAGAGGACTCCCCTGTTCCATCTTGGGATATGAGGTACAATACAGGAACGCTACAATCGAACACCACGATCCCGACAACTTCGATGCGCCAGCTGTGGCTGCGGTGGCAAGGATACGAATTGCGTCAATCAGAATCGATCTTTCCTTCTCCAAATTAGGTAATGTCTCTTTTGAGTCCAAACCCTGTCATAAGTCCATATTTACTATGCATCTTGCCCCCCTGGACACTCTCCGATAGTGTCAGCCCTTCTCTCTTGACTCAGCGGGCGCGGGACTTGTAACACACGGCGATCACAGCTTTTGCCGACGTCCCAACGCAGATGCCGCAGAGATGACAGAAGTACGCAAGACGGATGAGGTAAACATGCTTCTAAACCAGGCGAGGCTTATCACAGTATCTGGCGAGCAAACATAAGTCCGTCATTTCGGAACTATACCGACATCATTCCGCCATACATTCTGGGCCATGGCTGGCTGCACCTCGTCTATCCTTGCTCGTCAATGACTAACATCGCATACTCAACTTCAGGCTCAGCACTACGGGTATGGGTTCTACCTGATTGTCACACTGTCGGCCTTCCGCCGACCGTTCCATCATCCATTTACATTCACGGCGCAAAATGTGCCCCCGTTGCCCATTAAGCGACGCGGGACGGCGGACATTGGCCTAGCGCAAAAGACTCATGATACGCATCTCTTCTCCAGGGCTCACGCCTTGTGGGGGACAACGCCTATAATACAACACTTTTCTCACGGGGCCTATCGTTGCGCAAATTAAATCAATCCTGGGTAATCTACCGCATATCGCAACCCATCCCGTCTCTCAGTACGCCATCAGACCATGCCAGAATACTCCCGTATCCGTACCTGCTTTCTCCAAAGAGGTTCAAAGTCGCGTGCAAGTCAGTCTCAGCATCTCGTATTCATTAGCCTAGAATCAAGACTACATGCGCCCATCATATGCGGCCCGATTCGGCGCCTATGCTGCTACTCCAAAAGGCATGTCACGACTCCCCCAAAGAGCTCTCATAAGTGTCAGTGTACTCCTGTAATTACATAAGCTTAGGTACGGGCCTCGGAAGTGCTGTAATCTCATTCCAGAATCGACATGACATGAGTAGGGTGTGCTGACTGTGCAAAGGTGCTTCTAGACCTGACTATCTCGATGCTTTCCGGACGGATCCCGGGTCGTCTGGCTTCTAGAACGACCCTCGACCGCGAGATTCTTGCAACTCACCCGGTGAAGAATGTTCACTGAATCATGACCCTCATGCCTGCTTTTGGCCATCAATTTAGGCACGATTGCGCCACTATGGTGGCTGAACCGCGGCTTCGAGTTCAGTTCGTGCCCATCAATCTCAAGGTGCTCTTGCAAGCACAAACAGTTGGCCGAAGTGACGACTGCCCGCGTCCGGGCTATTGCTTCTTCCTTTGTCCAACAATCAACGGGTGGCGTGACAGCAGAATCCGGACCTTCCACTGGCACTCAATTGTGTGCAAGCAGAGTCACCTTTGTCGATCTGGGAGAGTTGGCTCGGAAGAGGCCCAGTGAGGAATGTCGGATGCTGCCGGATGAGATGTTGGGTAGCATGGCTCACCAGGAAAAAACCAAGCATCTTGAGGTGTAGTGATCACAAGAAGATGTCACGCGAACCTTGCTCTCGGGTGTACAGTGGCAAGATGCTCCGCATGACCATCGTTTCCGTGGGCGCTCGCATGCTGTCGTCAGTGTCTCCAGCATGGCGACGTTATGTTGAGAGTGGCACCAGGACACCATTCGATGAACGCAAACGACTTGCTGAGCAAAGGTGCGAGCCGAGCCCGTGACTTCTGCGTGAGAGGTCGCAAGCGCGATTACTGTCGCAACGGCAAAACGGCCCATCATTGACACAAGAAACCATTGCCAGTAATGGCAAGAACCATCCTACAGTGCTTGTCGTCATCGAGCCTTACGACACCGGATAGTGCGCTTTCCTAACTCAGGAAGCACTCATCGGAGGCTGTCTCGGTCCCGGCACTCCGCAATGACTAATACCATCCCCAAGATATCATTGATACCATAATCTTCCTTGGTCAGGACCTAGTCATCGACAATCGAGATGCGCACGTTGATACGGTCTCCAAGCAAGCCACGCGTCAGACATTGGCCACATTGATGCACCAACACACCTGGGCAGTTGGTGGCGATGTCTTTACCTGTTTGTGGAAGCTCATCGATGTCCCTCCGATGAATCCACTTTCACGAGTAGCCAACATTGTCCAGACCAGGCCCTGGCCTGCATGTTTGCGTATTTACGCAAGTGCTGCTCTGATCAGTGGTCACCGGTTCATTTCCAAGCAAGCACCGTGGTGCGAGAGCAGGATCAAGTGCTACCGTGTTAGGGTGAAAGGAACACTGAATTCGTCTCATGGTCACTATGAAGATTTCGGCCGACAAATCATCACGGTCCCAGTCGTTGACCGTTGATGGGGCTCCACTCTGACCGCCTGGCACAAGGCTGAGAGGTGATTACATGATTATCGAACTCCTTGCGACTGCCGGCCGGCTGATGCCCGCTGATTTGACCATCCATTGTCGCTGTCATACCGAGAATGCCTGCGATTGGCGACGTCATCTGTACGTTTTTGTGCAGTCTCAATCGTTTCCTTGTCGGGGCTTTTGCCGAAAACGTCAATATTCGCATAGAAACCGCATCCCAGAATGCAAACGATCAAGGCTCGTTTGAAAATTTGCAGCGCACTTCCCCTTGAAGTTCAGCCTAAGCCAATGACCCGACCTGGAACTATGATTGCTGACTGCGTGATATCACAGGAGCATTTAGCCACCGCAAAGGACGCTGCTGTTCAGGAGGTTTGGGACATTAGTCGTGCGAGTGAGGACTGCCTTAGTAGCTGTCCCCAGTGTGAAGCCATGACTTCCGGGTAGTGCTGACTGGCTAGATGAACCATGAGGAGTCAATCTGCGACCAGGCATGATGGATTTGTGTGCAATCAAAAAAACGATATCCTTGAAGGAGACTTTTCGCATGCTCTTTCTAAGAAGAGACTCGTCATCCGACTAACCTAAATGCGGAGGTACTTCTGGTTACGCAGATCAGACCTCAATGCGTCACTCGTCGATAGCGACGTTGTAATTGAATTGGCCATTAGAAGCTGCGCCAGTACATATCCGATGATGCGGTGGACAAGACATTATTGGGGAGAGGACGCAATCACTTTCTCATGGCGCTCTTGGACCGATGTAACCATCCATAAGGATCTCGTAGATCATAAGATTCGAATCAGAACGAGGGCAATAGCCATATTGAACGGCTCCTCCTGGAAAGACTATCCTTCGGATGAAAATTAGTCCACATTGTCATATCACTTCTTGCTGACATGATATGATGCTAGCGCCCATTGGAGACGCAGCAAACTTGTCGTTCGTTTCATGCGTCGGAGCATTTACCGCTCTGGTAGAAGTCGACTCCAGATTGATCGACAGCATGGCCGTAAGCGATCCATCGTCGTGCATTAGTGCGTCATCCCATGTTCGTGCTGGTCGATTTTGAGCTTCTACCCCGTGCTTGGCTTTTGTCTGAGAGGCAGTGGATCAGATAAGCATCGAGCATTGCTTGTAATCTGGTACTTCTCTTGGTACCTATGCAGTCGCGAAGTAGCCAACAGCACCCATATGAACGCAAACTTGCAATTGAGGCCTAAGTGGAGGTTCCCCTGCAGTGACCCCGCAGTTCTGATTCATTGTGCTGCGGTGTTTCAACCATGTGGCAATGAATGCATCCGAAGCATGAAATATTGGACACGATAGGTGGTGGATGTAAAGACTGTCGCCAACGTTTTTGTGACAGAGTTGTAAAGACAAGACGATTGGCGATCGTACGGCCCGTTACGGAGCCTTGCCACTTGAACCAGGCCAGACGGTCATTCGAAGGTCCCTTCGTGACGCATCGCGTGTGGCTTGCTCCAAATCGTATTCGCACCATATATTCAGCGAACCATTACTTTCCTAGGCACCTGATGTCGGACTTCCAGGTGTTGAATAAGTCATGACCGCAACTCTCGGCCGCAATCACTATCGTGTTCTCGGCAAGCCCAAAGCAAAAGTTCCAGTCCGGAGCACGAAGTGTAGCGCACCAGGCGCAATGTGGCCGGGTTACGCAAGCATTGAGTAAGCTGAAGGTGGGCCTGGCAAAATCGCGATGTGTACTCCAGTGCAAGCAAGGCCAGCAATGGAAAAGAAGCATCCGACCTGCATCAAGCTTCCCGCGCCTTGCAATTTCCGACCCAAGTATCGAGTTTCTGGAGTCAGCGTAGGCTTGACGGGGGCCGTTCAACCCACCCAAAAAGCAAGTGTTTAGACGAGGCTTCGTGCGATTTCCGGACAGGCCGTGATTACAGAGCAAGTTTCTTCCCCATTTCCACTCACTGCCGGCCTTGGGGATGGTGCGCCTTGGAAGTTCATTGCTGACACATCCCGGCCTCGGAGGGACTCTGTCCGTTCATAAGATCCTTCTGAGAGAAGATGTGAACGCCTTAATTCGCTCCAATTTCGCATAAAGCTTGATCTGGGCGACCATTCTCTGATACCCGGAGCCCGAGATCGAGGCGCCCGCTTATGGGCTGTTCCAAAGAATAGTAAGATTTTAGTCAGACTCTCGAAAAGGAAAGCGTTCCTAATCCGGTACTGGAGATATGAATATGGCTGGTCTCGAAGCGCGCCAACATACAACCAGCCAACCGAGGTCGTGTAGCCCTCGTCATTGATTGCAACTTGTTGTCAAGCCACCATTGTAAGTTTACGAATGAAGGGTCAGGACTCGTGCCGTCAAGAATGCAACACAGACAGAAAGGGATATCCATTCGAGCCCAGCTAGGTTCTGTGGTCGTCTCGTTGCATCCTAGACCCCAGGATTGCGGCCGTTAGGGTGGGCAGCAACGCAAGCTACCAAGTCCTGGACCATGCTGTAATCATTTACTAATCGACCGTCGCGGCAAGCTCTCCTGCCTTGACTTGTCGTGCAAGGATTGTTGCGCATGATGCACCTAAATGAAACGTGAAGATATGATGAAGTGCCTCGTCCATCGTTGTGACCCCTGGGATACCGTTACCGCTATTCCAACACACGGAAGCCGTGATGGATTCTGACACGAAGCATCTTCGTGTAAGGGGTTGTTGACATGCGCTTTCTGCAGTCAGTCACAGCCCGCTCTGTTCGTCTCTCTCAATCATCTCAGACGTCGGAAGCCAGGGGTTCGACCCTGAAACAAGGACACCGAGGCAAACTCCAGGCGTTCCACAATTGGCGCCGGGTACTCTGGTTCCAACAGCGCGACTTCGATCTCTGTCAGTAGATTTCTGTGAGTGGTGTCTGGTTGAGTGCCCTCATCCGAAGCTGAATGATGGCGCGACGAAGTTCCCAAGGTCGTGCTCCTGTCACAATGTAAGCAATCTATTTGGAATCACCAGCGGGTTGATGGGACGGGGTTACCTTGATGTAATCACTTCCTTTCTCAAGATACTCTGCGTGCGTAATTGTGGCTGCTTCTCTCTCCGTTCTGGCGCCAGAACTCCACCAACTCGCCGCCCCTCTCCAAGCGTCAAGGACAGGATCACTCGCCTTGCGAACATTGACGGCGAAGTCGGTTGGCACGCTGGCAATAAGCTCACGCTTCAGTCGTTCCTCGAAAGAGGTGAACATGGTATTACCACCAGTCAGAAAGACGTCCTTGAGCAGCGCGCTTTGTTGCGCAACGTCCGAAAATCGACCCATGACAATACCTTCAATGATTTCAACTAGGCCTGCCTGGTCAACTCCAGCAATCCCGGGCTGAAAGACCACCTCAGGAACACGAATCCTCTCAACATTGAGATGGATCTGGTTCGCCTCTCTCTGACTTTCGGGGTCTGCAGGCCTTGCACCTCGCAGAAAGGCGTGCAGGACACTTTTGGTCCAATCGTTCTGCGCTTCAATAGTATCTTTCTCAGAGAATTCGGGGTCGAACTGTAGGAGTTCGCTTTCCACGGCTTTCAAAGCAGCCATTGGGTCTTCTTCTGGCTCTTCATCATCGCTTGCAGGCTCGGTTGCCACGGTTCGGTAGACTCCCCAGTCGTCATCGTTTGCGCCAAAGTCATCATCGTATTCACCACCGCCACGACGCTTCCTCTTCGGGCCATCTGAAGCAAGATTTGCTAGAGTCTTCATTCGCATCTGGGAAGCAATGCCTTTTCGATTACCAGAATCGGCTTTTGCTCTGGCTTGTTCCTTGACTTTGGCTAGGAGGGCGTCCCGCTGGTCACGACGGCCAGCAAGCCAGTCGTCGAATTTGTTTTCACGCAGGTCGATGTCTTGTCTCTCTTCTTCCGCCGCTCTAGCTCGCTCACGCTCTTTCTCCGCCTTTGCGCGAATTCGTGCCTCAACTCCGGATTTCATCAGTCTTTGGTGTCTCTTTTCCTTGATGCCGTCCTCATCTAGCTGATCGTCAGGGACATCCAGAAGAGGGAACTTGTTTAACTGTTCTTCAAGGCTCTCCTCCTCTTCGACTGTTCCTAGATCTTTGTTTCTGGATTTCTTGATCGACTTGTCCAGGTCCCTGATGATTCTCTCCAATGCTGCTTCGTCTTTGAGTTCCTCGTCATCCAGAATTCGTCGCTGTTCTTTTTTCGTAGGAGCATTAATATAGGATTGGTGCAGCTGCTGATAATATTCGAGCTGCTGCTCCTTTCTGATCAATTTTTCCAGCCTCATCTTTGCAGCTTGTTCTTGAAGTCGTCGTCCAGACTCTTTCTTCCGCTCCGCAATTCTTGCAAGCTCTTCAGCCGATTTCTCGATGACCACTTGCTCCGTGAACGGATATTGGATGATGATGTCACGCTCTTCCTCTAGCCCAGACCAGTCGAGGTAGTTGGAAACCTCAGCTGGGAAGTCGCTGGAGAGATAACAGTATTGCTTGATATATTGCTCCATCTGCTCGGTCGTCATTTTACCTGGGAAAGTTGGATATTTCAGACGAAGGAGCCTTAGCAAGTAATCTTGTGCCTGCGCTCCTCCCCAATTCAGTCTTGCGCAGGATTGCATCTGAGGTTTTCGGTCCAGGACGGGAATGATATGGGTCGACGTATGAGAAGAAGACACTATGAGGCCAGATGTGCCCTTGTTGTACCGATAGGAGAAGAGAGAGTCGACGCCGTATGTAACACTCGGAGCATTGTAGCATTCGAAGAGCATCTCGTTCATCATCTTCCTGCTATGGCCCAGGTTTGCTACCGGCTCAGTGACCACCAGTGGTCGGCCTACGCTCCCTTCATTGTCCACTCCAAGCTTGAGGAAAATGTAATCATATATGCCTTCCATAATATCCCAGTTGGTTGGGATGCTGGTAAACTGCTCAAAAGCCGTCCTGATCTGTCCACGAGTCGTGGCATCGGCGTAGGCATCGTGACCTACAAACATGCAGTATTTGTTGTACTTGCGGTCTTTGAATTTTGCAACGACCGGAGGGATTAGGAATCGAGGCTTCTTCTCGAAGGAAAACCCGGCTTTGACAGTGCTGGCTCCTGCAGCATTAAAGGGTCAGTTCCATATTCGTTCAGGGACACACAGGCTCCTTACCATTGTCAATGATGATGGCGTTCTCAGCCGGGTTCGCAGCGCTTTGCCGATACCCATCGGTTTGCGGCGGTTGCCAGCCTTTGAAAGGGAAGTCTGGAGCAGGATACACGCGTGGCTGTGAGCGTACTTGACCGTCTGGAGGAGGTGTAGGAAGTCGACGTTCCGCCGTAATGCGTGAGACGGTGGTGATTGTCATGATGTCGCATGCATGGTCCACTACTCGGGTTAACTCTTGGAGTTGTGATCTAGCAATGCTTCCGGACTTGCTCCGCCTGCTGAAGAGTAACGAAGGCTTCCTTGAAGCAAGGGATTGAGATTGACGTTAGAAGTGACAGTCGTGGGCCTCAATTTATTATTTTGCGGAGTCGACGCAGGTGCGGAGATCGTAGCCTCGCATCCTCAACAGGGACTGCCAGGAAGCGCCAGACTACCTATTTAACGTACTTTTCACAGTGCGACCAGTGGTTCTTGACCTAGTGAACGAGCAAGCATGAGTAATACCTCACATCTTAAATGCAACACGGTGCGCAATGCGCTATGTACATCTACTTCGTTCTTTGATATATGACACTGTCTGACTTCGGCCGTGGGCGATGCTTGTATTCTTCTCGCGTCGCGTAGAAAGGGTTTGAAGCGAAAGGGCTGACCTGATAGGTCGGATCCGATCGTGACAGTCGGAAGCCCAATGTGCGGCTCTGTTGTCACGAGTGTCCTGTGATCGCCAGATCGCACGGAACTTCAGCCTCTTCCTCTGGACGCTGCATGGCTCGAGGTCAGCCAGTAACGATGCTACTACCTCGATCCGAGCCAATGGTGGTTCTACGGCGTTTATTGAGTTGCAGGCGTTGGCTTTTGGCTGACTGAGCAAGGTAGATCAGTGGTACCCAAGTACTGTTGGGTTTGGACATGGTATATAAAGTCCCCTCAGATTGGGTCCTTCAGATTTTCTGTCGCTGCAATGTGGTCAACACCATCCATGAAGGCACCGACGATGACAACATCTTACCTTCCAGATGAAAGAGTACATTGGACTGGTAGTTCTTGAACATTTGAGCCACAAGCTCCACGTTCATGTTCTGTACGTTAACATCCTGACAATCATGTTTAGCATGTTCTAGGTCTGCGGATTATGCACACCTCAATACCTGTAGATTCTTGTTCATCATTGCCACAGCTTCATTGAGCTTTTCCTGCCAATTTGTCAATAACGGGTTGGGCAATGGACTCGCTTAGTGCACACAATGTTGGTGATGATGCGTGAAAGCAACAGACTCTGTTGTTGTTCATGCGGGCTCTCCTGTCATCATCCGTCAATAAGTGCGCTGGACCTTACAATGGACCGGCTGACCATGATCTTGTTTTGCACAGGCTTGATTGAGAATATGTACAGGATACTCTCATTCAGCTTCAACGTCTGGTTGGATATGTTCTGTTGACAACGTTAAGGAAAGGGAAACGCGCCGTCAATGTCAAGGCACGCCGCCTTTAGCGTGACGCGCTGATGTCTCCCGCTGCTTTAATTAAATGGGGGATCTTACTGTATCTCATGTCTACATTTACTCGCCTTTGGCTGTAGGACGAATCTGACGGCCTTTGCATCTCAGAGCATGATGGCAACGGTTGCGCAAACCAAACTCTCATTTCCTGTGGAGCAGGTTTGTGCGACAATGCAAGCGCTGTCAAGTCGCTGCCGTTATTCATGTCTTGCACCTTTTCAGGATCGCCTACTGGGTGGCCGACTGGATTCGGGGAAGCAATGAAGAGCGAGGGGAGTCAGGCCATATCGCAGTGCTTATTAAACATTGCGCAATGTCCTATGCTTCACCTTGAAAACATTCCAGTACCTCGAGGAGTCTGGCTGTGACTCGCACTTTGACCCGAAAATGCCTGCTAAACACCCTGCTGCTTGCAAGAAGCTGCTCATCATTGGAGCAACGGGATTGATCGGTAAATACATCACGCTGGCACTTGTGCAGAGCAAGTCTAAGTTTGACCGGATTGCGATCCTCACATCCGCGGACACTGTACAAAATAAGGTCCAGGAGATCGAGGACTTGAAGAAAGAAGGAGTCGACATCATCGTAGGAGATGTCACAAATTTCAAGGACGTCGTTGACGCCTATCGAGGTAGGAGCATCGGAGTCCCCCTGGAAGAGTGCTAAGACACGGCGCAGATATCGACACTGTCATTTCAGCCGTTGGGAGGAACGTTATCGAGCACCAGGTCGAGCTCATCCGGCTCGCAAACGATAGCGACACTGTTCACAGATTCTTTCCCTCCGAGTACGGCACAGATATTGAGTATTCGCCAGCATCGGCAAACGAGAAACCTCACCAGAAGAAGCTCATTGTTCGTGCCGCAATGAAATCATGCGACAACCTAGATTACACCTACGTGGTTACCGGTCCATACGCTGATCTCTGTCTCGGTCCGATGATGGGTCAACTGGGAAGCTTTGATGTGATAAAGAAGGAAGCTGTTTTGTTGGATGATGGTAATCTCAAGACGAGCTACACGACCATGCGCGAGTCCGTAACAACTTTCCGCTGGGATGGGCTCTTCCAGCTGACAGTAACAGTGTCGGAAATTTGGTAACGCTTGCTGCTCTTCACCCAGAAGTCAGCCGGAACAAGGCATTGAAAGTCAATTCATTCACGGCAACGGATATGGAGATCCTTCAGGAGTTCGAAGAACAAACCGGTAACAAGTGGAAGATTTCATATACGAGCATGGGCCAGTTGAAAAAGATCGAACAGGAAGCATGGAGCAATGGAGCACCCATGGCCACGGGAGCCACCTTGCGCAGGATTTGGGCAGAGGGTGGAACTCTGTATGAGAAGCGTGACAACGACCTGATTGAAGCTGAGAATGTGGTGGATACATTAGAGGATGCTGTTGCTGAGGCCATCAAGCAGCAGACAAAGTCAATGATGTGAGAACCGTAACTGCTCCAGTATGAAAGTCGACGGCCCGTGGGGCCTTTGGGACAAGCCTGTTGTGCCTTGAATTCTTAATGGGAGGAAATCATGCATAACCCTACGTAGGTACCTAAATTGCATTCAAAGTGCAGCAGAAGCCAGTGTGAATGTGTCATGTGAGGGCGACGATGCGTTTTAAGCAGCGGAGAAGTTTCATTGTCAAGATCATCTGAAATAGCCTCGAGCGCGTTCCCCGCAAGATATCCAGGATGCCACACCCGCTTCGCGCACCTCGTCTTTCTTCCATGAACCTCATTCCGAACAACGTGACAACGTTAATTCGTACCTCCTACATCCCAAACATTCAAGCGCCTCTGACGAGCGCCACCATTGCCTACCACCATGCCTCCCTCAACCCCCAAACCCGAAGACGACGTGCACCAGCAACTGCTGGATCAGATGGATATATACTACGCCTCAAAACCCTTTCGAAACGCCAGTTGGAAACCCGGCACTCGAAGGAATAAGAACACCAAACAGATCATATCCGAGACTCAACGAAAAGAAGCCTCTGTGCTCGCAACGCAGAACAACTCTGGCGCATCTACACCTCTTCCTGCGACTGGTGCGACCACCGATGGCGCCGCCACGCCTGCATATTCTTCAGGAGCGTCGAAACCGTTGAACATGGCGCAGGCTACTCAAAGCTTAAGCACGCTGGTATTGGAGCGAAATCTACAGAAAGCTACCAATGGCTTCAGCGGCGGATTGGGACCGGCCGTCACCTACACTAACATTGAGAGTGCCCCAAGCCTACATCCTGCAAATCACAAACATTACTGCGATATCACGGGTCTACCATCCAGATACGTTGATCCCAAGACAAAGCTGAGATATTACGACACGGAAATATTCGCAGTGGTAAGGAGCCTGCCGCAGGGCGTCCCTGACCAGTATCTGGCGGCGAGAGGAGCAAACGTCGTTCTAAAATGAGGTAATATATGGCAGAGCGTGGTACATTACCTTGGTATCACGAAGAACAAGACATAAGCTCACAAGGCTTGCAATGCGCAGATGTCAGGCCATCTAAGTCAAGCCCATTCCACCCACTGGTGTCTTTCAACGACCAGTTCAAGGAAGCGCTCCGGCTTAATTGTGGACTTGAAGAATATTCCTCTTCGCCAGGCTGACACAATACCGAAACTTCATGGCAAGTAGAATCAGTTACAGCATATTGAAAGAGCTGTGGTCAGGGCGGGTATGCTGGCTCAGCAGCAGTGCAGAAGATATACTGCAGAGCTGGCCCATTATACATGCTTTTTGGGCGGTCATGACTCGGGTAGCATGGTGTAGGAGATATCCGTGGTCTTTGCAGACACGTTGAGGGCATGCTGTGGTGAGCACTTGAAGGTGAATTGACGGCGCATGCGCGGCGCCCACCAGCCCGCAGCTCACTAGTGATGAGCCTACGAATAGGTAGCCGGTGTATGAGGAAGAGACATTATTGGCGTTCTCGGTGGTCTCAAGACTTCTGAGTTCTTACCTCAATGTTGAAGATCACTCAGATGTGAATATATCAAGGTGGTGAAAATGGTTCGAAAGATGATCTCCAATTTTCCACCGGTCAAAGTGTCCAAACTGCGGAGACCGTGATCGTCCCCGGGCGCGTTTCTGCTTGCGTTGATGTACACTCCTGTTCCCTCCGCTAAGGGCAGTCTCTGCCAACACCGCCGACGTGGATATGTTTCAGGTGGGTGATTGCTGTGTAAATGATGTTCGTCCACTGACTCCAGTGCCAGCGCCTCAAAGGCGCCATTGACAGTAGGATCGCTGAAGAGCAAGCCCGCCAGCGCCAGGCTATTTCCAGCAATCAACCCACAAGAACTGCCCCACGACGACGTCCACAGACGCAGAATGATGCTCAAAGAGCCAGCTCACGGCAGCGCGATCCTGCTGGCGATTCGGCGGATAAAGGTCCAGACCCTGCACAATTCGAGCCCGAATTCGCCATAGGAGACGATGAGAGTCTCGCACCCAGCAGAGTAGGCACTCCGAAGCCCGAGGTCGAGAAGGCAGAGACACAAGAGACAGACAAGGAGACCACAACAGTAGAAGATTTACAACAGACACAGGGGGAAGCAGCAGAGTTGACGCCGGACAATGGCGACGAGAAGCCGCCGGATTCCAATGGCAGCACGATTGCCAGCCCACGCTCTGGAGAGCTTCCCACCGAGGTTCGTGTCAAGCTGCGCAAGTTGGACCGCATGGAAGTGAAGTATACCGAGTTGTTGCGAGCGTACAAGACTGCCCATGCAAGAATACAAGCGACCGAATCTTTCGAAGCCTCTCTAAGAGAGAACACCCCTTTGACGAGCATCAATGACCGAAGCGCCTTTGTTGAATACCTAAACCAAATCAACCTCAAGAGCGACATGGTGCTCGATGAATTGAAACGGGTCACGTCGGACAGAGATGACTACAAGAAGAAATTCCAGGTCGCAGAGGAAGAAACAGGCAAGCTGCACAACCAGATCGCAGAACTCGAAGCACGGCCTGTCCCCGTCAATCAGCCAGACGAATCTGAGGCTGAGAAGCCGGTGCCAGTCCCTTATTATGCAGCAGCGACGGTGGACGACAGTACCGCGGCGAAGGAGACGGGTGACGCAGAAAATGCAGCAAAATCTCCCAACACCTCATCCTCTAGAATCTCGAGCTTTTCTTTGTTCTCGCCACGATCGAAACCAGTGTCGCAGTCGACTAAGGAAACGTCAGAGGATATCTTTTCTTTTGACTCCGAGCACACGAAGCTGGAAGCCGAGTTACACGAGCGGGAGACGGCGGCTGAAGATTTGAAAAAGCAAGTCAGCAACCTTCAAAACGATCTCAAAGTTGCACGGGAGTCCACAGGAAGCATGGTGGAAAGTTTAGAGACTGCCACTCGGGAGCTACATACATTGCGAGAGGCAAAGGACAAATTCGAAAGCACCAAGTCCGACTTACAAAAGCAAATTGACGAGCTAGGGTCAAAAGCTGCATCAGAGACCGGCAAAACGAATGAGCTGCAGGAGGAGATTGGTAAGCTGCAGAGCGAAAAGGATGAAACCTCGAAGCAGGTCCAAGGCCTGGAAACCAAGATACAGGACCTGGAAACAGAAAATGCCACGCTCAAGGAGCGAATTGAAGCCAGCAGCAACGATACGGATATCCTGAACGAGAAGCTCTCGCAGAAGGATACCATTGCGAAGGACCTGGAGGACAGCTTGGCCATGTACAAATCTGCAGAGCGACAAGAAGCGGCAAACAAGGAAGGCGATCAAGCCAGCGAAAAGAAGCTCGCCACAATGCAAAGCATAATGGACTCATTGAGGGCCCAATTGACTAGCGCCGAGACAACAGTTACCGAGTTGAAGGCGGAAATCCAGAAAACTCGTGATGAGTATTCGACAAGACCGTCGACGAAGGTCTTTGGCTTTCTTGACGACTCTACAAAATCCAAAATGGACTCCTTGGACTCACGCGAAGATGTTGTGAAATACCTCGCAGAGACTTTCAATCTGCAGAGCACTTCCAACAATACGCCCGCCGCCAGGCCAGGTGCCCCGACTCCTCAACCATCCGAGACAGGTACTAGTGCAAGCAAGAAAAAGAACAAGAAGAAAAAGAAAGGCAAAGTTCAGAATGCCACTACTGAAGGCGGCGAACCTGGAGCGCCTGTCAAAGTATCAGAGAACCTGGCCGAAGTCGAAGACGGTGCTTCCAAAAATGACTCGGCTGGTGGAATCAGCGAGATTCTGGAACTCGAGGAAGTAATTATGAATTTGGAGAACGATCTAGCGACCAAGAACGAAGCGGTTGAGCGTCTCTCGAAACAATTGAAGGATCAAGAAGCCCTACAGGAAGAGATCGAGACATTACGCGACGACTTGTTACATCAGGGAGAAGAACATGTCGAGGCGCGTGATCAATTGAAACAAGCACACAGCCACAGGCAGGAGCTACAGGAGTCGGCTGACAAGCTCGAGAAAGAGCTTATCGAGGCTCGCAATGCTGCTGCCAAAGGTTCTGACTTGGAGAAGACCCACAAGGAGATCCTAGAGCAATTCGACGACCTAAAGGGACGTTGCACGACTCTGGAGAAAGACCTTGCTGCCTCGGAGCAACTTGCGTCGGGTCGTTTCAAGGATATAACAGATCTGAAAGAGGTGCTTACCAAGGCACAGCCCGAGCTCAGGAGTCTGAGAAACGAGGTTGCTGAATTGAAGTCTGTAAAGGAAGACCTCAAGAACAAGACTGGAGAGCTCAACAGGCTGGAAGCTCGACATGACGATCTCAAGGCCGAGCTTAAAGGCCTTGGTAAGCGACTTAGCGACAAAGATAGCGAGATCAAAGAGTTGCAGCAAAAGATTGAGCAGGAGACAAATGCGAGGAATAGACTCGAAAGGGACCTAGAAAAGTCACAGACGGATGTCCGTATGGCGGAAGCTCGAAGACAAGATGCAGCTTCGTCGTCAGATCAATTGGCCAAGGACCTTACGAAGGCGAAGGACGAGACAAAGACTCTAAAGACCAGACTTCGCGAAGTGGAAGACCAATTGACTGCTCACACGCGGGAAGTGGCTGTACTCAAGGAAGAAATATCCTTGAAGACCGCTCAGCACAGCTCTTCTCAGTCTTTGGTTCAATCGTTGAGAGATCAAACGCACGAGCTGAACATGCAAGCTCGCGAGGCCGCGACACGGGCTGATAGTTTAGAAGATGAGCTGGCCGAAGCGCAACGAATGCTATCTGAGCGCACAAGAGAGGGACAGACAATGCGTATGCTGCTCGACCAAGCCGAAAGCGGTACCGAGTCTAGGATCCGCGAAATGAAAGAACGCATGGACGCAGCCATCGAAGAACGTGATCGTGTCGAAGACGAAGCAAGCGTCAGCAGCAGACGTATGATGCGCGAAGTCGAAGAAGCGCGGAGCAAACTTCGCGATGCTCAACGGGCACTTAAGACCCTGGAAGACGAGAAGGAAGAGCTCGAAAGTCGCCAGCGCGACTGGAAGAGACGGAGAGATGAGCTCGAGCAGGTCTCATCGCGTGCGTCGAAGGAGGTTGAAGAAGTTAGAGCAGCGATGACGGGGCTTCGCGAAGCACTGGACGAAAGTGAACGGCAAGTCAGCGAGCTTGACGGCCAGAAAGCAGAGTTCCGAAAAGCCGCCGATGAGGCAAGAGACCGCGTCGAGAAACTTACAAAGGCGAACAAGAACCTCACGGAGGAACTCAAGGTGGCGCAAACTGGCGCGAAGCCCCTCAGAGCCTCGAACCGAGTAGGAACGGGGCTTGATTCGGGGATGCAGAGCTCGAGGACTTCGATCGACTCGTCGAGTGGCATGAGGTCGCCCGCGCCGAAAGAGAGAATGATGTCGCCGACCTCGACGAGTCGAAGCGAGACGCCAACTGGAGGCTTGAGCCAGGGCAACGTCGACTATGTTTATTTGAAGAATGTATTACTACAATTTTTGGAGCAACGGGACAAGGGACACCAAAAGCAACTGATTCCTGTGCTGGGAATGTTGTTGCATTTTGACCGGTAAGTTTGTCTTGGTCCTTTCAGCACGCGGTGAACTGACATTGTGCACAGAAAAGATGAGCAGAAATGGATGGCCGCTATTTCGGCACGGTAATATCAGGCAAAGCGCGAAAAGTCGGCGAATCATGAGAATCCATGGCTATACAATCAAGTTTGCATAGTGAGATCAGAAGCCACAATCTATCAATAGACCTCCAGGATTCTGGAAATATAGATAGAGAACAGGGAGTTCCCTAGTGCGGCCTCCTCCCAAAAAAAAGGGGGTTGCGATGATGACGTTGGATGTCATTGGATGTCATTGGAAGATATTATGTGATATCCATAAACAGTAATCTGAATTACCAAATCGGGAAGCAAATCTGTATTTTCACGACACAGCAGTCCCCCGTGAGGACCTCCCCCTCCCAGTTTGGGCAGACTCGCTCCGCTCCACAACTTTCTAGTCCATGACCTGCATGACTACCAATCAACTAAATGTACAGCACAAAACAAACTTACAAACCGGTCATCAAGAATCCAAACGCTTTTCACCATGTGACACAAACCTTGCCCTCGTCCACTGCACAACTTCCTCCACAAATTTACCCTTACCATTCACCAGTACTCAAATCGCTCATCCACCACACCACACTCCCCAGAATGGATATGCTTACCTTCATAATGCAATCTGCCACACTCCGCTCGTGTCCAGTCACGACAGTACGCATCGTAGTACCGCTGTCCTCGCGCATACTCCACGGCCGGTGTTTCTCGCAAGCTGAAACCGGTTCCATGTCCATGATTTCCGGTGGCATTGTATATGGTGATTGTCGGTGAGACCGGCTCAGCCTTGATCGAGGGTTCAGGCGTAGGAAGTTGGAGTGGCGTATGCGTAAATGGTGACCGTGACGATACTCGACCCACTTCCGGCTCAAGGTTAAAAGATGGTACTGGCGATGGGGATTGAACACGTCTCAGCGAGTCTGACGAGCGTCGAACAAGCCAGTACTGCTGCCAAAACTCGTCGATCCAGGACGCGCGGGGCGAAAGCGACTCGGCTGTGACAGAGGACTCTGGCGTCAGTGGTGAGCACGATTGCTGCATCAGTTCATCGACATCACCGTGGCTTTGCTTCGTGGTATCTTCCCAGCATCGTTGCTGGCGGCCGGCCACCAGGGGGCGCTGATCCAGAAGGACATTGGCAGGCATGTGTCTGCTATCCGGAGACACTCTTCCCCATGGCGTACTGATTGACTTTTGACTGCTGCTGCTGCTGCTGCTGCTTTCTGAGGACCGTGCCGACGAATGCTCACGGCTGGTGTAAGAAGGCTGGAAGCCACGTGGGTATCCTGAGAAATCTGGACCAAAGTCCGAGTCACTGTCCGAGCTGCTAGATCCGCTGGACGAGGAGTCCCCGAAGCTGCTATCCTGATCAGCAGTCTCATTGATCTTGTTCAAATCACGACCACCCCAGGCCGTGACCCAGAACGTCAGTCCGGCATATAACTTGATCAAGCTGTGAAAGTAAGCAAAAGCAAAATACCCTGGCAGATAGACAAGATCTTTCGGATGCCGCATAAAATAAGGAGTGATCTTGACCATCTTGCTCGCAAAGGTCCACATACCTAGTGCTTTGAGGGCCGTTGGGCTGCTGAATTCACTCCTCATGAGCGTGTACACCAGCGCCGCATCGTAGAACAAAGCAAAGTTGACAAAGCTGGTCAAATACACCGCGTACACGCACCAGGGTTGCGATCGCCAGACGGTCTGATCCGTAAACAACGAAGCCGAGTTCGAGCGCCATGTGGTGCGTACCCAGCGAAGGCACTGCGACAGAAACTTCTTGTGGCCTGACACGCCCAGCGTGGTCTCGATCATGCTGTCTTGAGTGTACTGTATTTTGATTTTCCACCCCTTCGAAACAACCTGGCGAGTGATGTAATTGTCGTCGTCGGCGTTGAGAGGTCCAAACTTACCGAAGAAGAATCGCTCGTTCAAGTATGCTTTCAAAAAGTCCGGGTCTTGCAGGATGGCCGTACGGTAAAGGCAAGTCCGACCGCTGATGACGAAGACGCCGCCGTCGATAGCATTGGTAGTGCGGATCTCGAAGTTGTGTCGTTCGAGATATAATGCGCCCATAACGTTCCAGAATGAAGCGAAGCCGAACGGTGTCTCAGCTCGACGGACACGCTTATTTGTCCCGACCGCGCCGACCCTTCCGTCTTCAAAAGGGGCAATGGCTGTACGTAGGAAGTTCCGAGAGGGCCAGAAAACGTGGTCATCCACGAGAACGGTGATCTTGGTGCGGACTTTCGTCAAGGCGTGAGCGACCTGTTGGCGTTTGTTAGCGACAGGAGTATCATAGACCTTGAATGAAACGTCAGGGTTGGCGGCGCGGAACGGTGCGATGATTCTCTTGGTCAGCCTCAGTCTGCTTTTGCCTACTGTAACGATTTTGATCTCTGCAGGGTTGTTATCAAGTATTGAAGCAAGGCATTCTGTGAAATCCGGGTTGTCGGGTTCGATTGTCGGAATAATGACAGAGACATCTTGCTCAGTCACATATCCGAACCGAGGGATGGGTGCTGGACGGTATAGCCAAAAGGCAACGATGTGGACGAGCAGTCGAAGATATCGAAAAGTGAAGAGGAAGAGGAAGGGAGCATTTGGGTGCTGCAGTATCGTCATGCAGAGTGCTGCAAGGTAGCTCACCAGCTGAGTTTGACTGAGGTAGCCGAGAGCAGCGTATATGTCTCCGAGGAGAAACATGATGTTGTTGAGTGAGTGCTATGTCCGGGTCGGGACGTGTGCTTCGCAGGATCTTGATGATGTGGTCGTGAAAATATGATTGAGTCGATCGAGTCTCGCACCGGTACTGCATGATTGTTAATCTCAACAGGCAGGTGAACATAGGCTGTGAGAGAGTGTGACAAAGCCATAGTCATTGTCTTTGAAGGCAGGAAAGGGTAAGACAATGAGTTAACAAAGGAGAAACCAGTACACATACCCCAGCCTTTGTATGCCGAGAAGTCGGACAAAGGAAGTTCAATAATAGGCAGGGCAGCAGAAGGCAACAAAGACGAAACGTTCAAGATGCGTGGGTGCCTCAGTCGAACAGTAGTAGCAAAGAGTGAGATGTGTGCATGGAATGGGGCGTCCAAGGGCTGTAGTAGCCGGAACGATCACGCCTCCTGTATTGCGAAGTTTGCATCCTTGTTTGAGATGACCGAGACTGGCGCAACCAGCTGTTGTAACACCCCACGGTCCAGGAATAGACCGTGTACATGAAGGAGAACTAAGCAGAACCATTCAGCCAAGAAGACCGGTCAGTGACAGTCGGAATCAGAAACATAACAGAGATTCCACGCAGCGATTCCGCATTCTGTGCATAAGGAATTGAGATGATCAAGAACACATCGGTGGCACTGAATTCCGCCATACCATTCGCAAGAAGTTCAGGGATAGTCAAGGGTCAAGGACGACATCCTTTGTTGAATATATGAATATGAAAGTTGAGGAACCGGCATAAGTACTGAAACCAACTCGGATGCGAACCGGAGGTGTTTCATACAAATGAATGTATGCTGACCGTAAATGATGCTGATACAGATAATGCCTCCAAACGCCGCGCTATGCAACCAGAAATGTAGAGAATCTCCATGCATTATGGTCATCATTCAAAGGTCATGCTGATGCTATCACTTTCAGGCCCGAGATGGGCGTCGTCATCCGCCCATGCATTATGCCCTATGTTCAGGGCTGCCATCGATGGTGTTAGTCCATTAGAGGACGAGTTTGACTGCTGGTTCCAGCTCGGAACGGGAGGTTCAGTGGCATGGGCTTTCAACTCGGGCCGTACAATCGAAGGTGCACTATCGCTTTCCGTCCTGGGTAAGCTAGTAAGACTGAGTGCCGGCATCGTGCTAGTAAGCTCCCTCGGTTCTGAGTAGCCATAAGATGAACGCCGACCAGAGTCGAATGACTGCTGAGGCGATCGTATTGGGCTGGGTCGTGGTGACCCTTGTGGACTGGATCTTGCCGATGATGATGGCCTGAGAGATGAGACTCTTGCCGGCAGGATCAGGGCGGGTTGCTCATGTCCAAAATCCACATCGACTTCGTCCGGACGAGGTGGAAGATTCATCCTCGCTACCTCTTCAGGCTTCATGTCAGGTGGTAGCCGCAGGTATTCGACATGTTTCTCTCCATTTTGGATGGAGGTGATCTGCATGGGCGGTAGTGTACTGTCCAATTCCCGCACTTCGATCATTTCAGATTCTAGTTCTTTCCGAATCGCGTCGATATCGAACAGAACGTTGACATCGCCATTCTGGCCATTGGGAGTTGAACTTCCATCCATTTTGTGCCCGTTTTGGTTGACATTGTACTTTTCCCACCCTTTTTTGTCAGCCAGTTTGCCGCGCTTGAAGAGTCCAAATCGCCTCTTCTCAGGCTTTCCCTCGGCTTTCCTGCGGGCCTCGTCAATCTCTTGAATGAGCTCGCGCTGTCGCTGCGCGTGGTTTTCAGGGTCAGCATCCTCGATCTCGGTGAATTCATCGCTTTCAACCTCCCAGCCAACCTCTCGCATTAATCGAGGCATAGCAGCGCGATAAGACATGTGTCCATTGACCATGCTGCCCACATCGACGTTCTCGACCCCAGGAACGTCTTGGACTGGAGCAAGACCTGCAACACCCATGATGCCGCCAGCAGTTGCCCGGAACAAATAGCCCAAAATCCAATCGTTAGAAGCATAACCATTGAGGAATCTGCCCGAAACGACGGACCTGGCTCTGAGATAATCATCTCTCTTGGCCACAATTGGGGAGCCAAATAGATACACGTTCTGGACCAGGCCATACGCGCCGCGGCGTGATAGTTCTTTGAGACAAGAGAAAATAAGTCGAGACCCAAGTGAGAATCCAAGAAGCGTGATGGGCCTCTGTCCCAGGTGTCTGTCGATCAGCGAATCTGCAAGAATGAGCCCTGCAGCATTGGCTCTGTCCAGAGACACACTCCACGGGTTGTCAATAAGATATGCTAACTTCGTGAGGACAACTGGAAGCTGAATAGACGCCATTAAGGCAACCAGAATGGTACTCCCGAGGACCTGCTGGACGGTTTGTGTCAATGCTTCAGTCGCGAGGATATTAATAGTGTCACCCATAGACTGAAGCATCTCTGGTTCCCAGAGCAAAGAGTAAATGTCACCCATGATGGGATCGATGGTGCTGTAAGGCAAACGTACATCATCAACTTTGCCAGTCATCCACCCGGAGACTGTCAAGATCAAATTCAGTCGTTTGTTGTTGTGCAGGGGCCGATATTCGAAAGTTTTAACGTGGCCAGTTCGGCGGTCCGACGCTCGAACTGCAATCGTTCCACCAGCAGCAGTAGCAGCAGAGGTAATCAGAGCCGCACCACCCACTCCTCCCAAGAAACCTGCAGTGCCCGTGACACCGATCGTGGTGAAGCCAGCAGCGAGCCCTGCTCCAATGACAGGCGCCAGCAAACCAGCCGACAGACCGATCACAAGACCGCCGCCCACAGTTGCTAGACCCATCACCATGTATTTTCTCTTCAGGCCTAATTTGCGTCTCTTTTCCAGGTGTTCAGATTCGTCCCAATTTTCCTTTATTTCGTCTTCTTGCATCTCTAGAGCGTCGATTACTCTCTTCTCAAATCGACAAATCTGTGTCCAGGTGATTTTCATGGTCGAAGCAACTCTCTCCAGGAGGCGCCTTGAGCGCGCATCGTACTCGCTGCTCGAGATCAGGACCAGGAACAAGTCGCACAGAACTGTCCAGCGTAGATCAAGCTCTATCTGTTTGGTTTGTGGCATATCCTCCGGCAGGTGTACTTCCGGAACTTCTTCGCCGTCTTCTGCGTCTTTGAGGTTACTGCTTTTGGTCGATGTTGTTGAATTCCGCTTGGGCGGGATCTCAGGTTGCTGTAGCGCTTCCTTGCTGTTGGCCATAGGGTTCTCAACCTTTGCGTTGTGCATCAAAGGGGTGACAAGGTCTGCCGGTTGTACGCCATGTGAGGCAAGTTGTTCGATCATAAGCTGCTCAGCCGGGTCGATGTCCATGTGCGCATATAGGCGCAGCATTATCGTCTGACCCCACAAGTCCATGCTCTCCACAGACTTCATGAGTTCCTTCCTTGTTCCTCTAGTCTTCTCGAGGTCACCAAGTGCGTTGAACATTTTGTGAACTGTTAGACGAACCACAGCGACATACGCTATGCGCTGGCCTTCCGTTAAAAGGTCCTTCGTTGCCTCCAATTGAGTGAGTGCATCTCTTTGATCGTCCTCTTCAATGTAGCCTTCATCAACTTTCTCGGGTTTCTGACCACTCTTGAACAGATAGTTCGTATCCTCGTCCATGCTAGTGGCCGACTGCGCGTCCTCATCGAGCTGTACTCTGGTATAACCTTTCCCGGCGCCTCCTATCCCCACATAGGCATCTGTCTCGTCCTCGGTTTGTTTGTTACCCCTGGCCACCAGCCTCCCATAATCATCGTATACGTCGAATTCGTCGATGGCTGGCATCGCTTGCCATGCTTCCTCCTCCTCCTCTTCTTCTTCTTCCTCGTCGTTTGTAGTGTTGGTGATTTGTCTCTGATGTGACCACTCAGAAACTGCAGGTGCGTCGGAAGACTGCGCACGCTTCAACGTCCCCTTCATTGGAGAAGAGAGGGACTTCGCCGGTGACTTTGCTATGCTCGCGGAAGCGTGCTCTGCTGACTGGGACGGAGCTCGAACGTCGGGGGATGGGATAGTAATGGCCGGAACGGTTTGCGCCGTGTCGGCTTCGGGTGCAGGTGTGCTATTTGCATTGTCCGGTTGTTCTGGAGAGGGCTGCTTGTTTGTAGAGTCCTCTAGAGCATGACCCGCAGAAGCCGTTGACTCCCCGTTGGTCCTCTCTTTCCGCAGCGGTCGCATTTTCTGTTCTTCGTTTGAGGCAGCCGTCTCAACAGCCGCTTCGGCGTCGTGGAAAGTATCGTCCTCATCTTCACTGTCGTCCGATGTAGCATGAGGGAGCACGTTCAGCGGCCTTTTAGGCAACCCAAAGTCATCCAGCTCCGGCTCCTCGACATGCTGTTCTGCGGGAGGCGGCCTTTCTTCCGGCGGAGGCTCCTTTTGCAAGTCTTCGGCGGGAAGGTCTGGCTGGGTACTATTTCCACCGGTCATAATGCCGCATCCAAGGGTTGAGACATGTGTCTCGAAGTCATCCGGGGAAAGGGCCAGTTCAGTCAGCACACCGTTTGCGAAGGTTGAAGCAAAGACCAACACGAGACAAAGAGTGACCTAAAAGAGCTGGCAATCCCTTATGGTCAGGGGTGCACTTTGTCTTTGACACATGGCTTCAATGTAAATGTCAACACCCGCAGACAAAGTGAAAGAAGTCACGCATGCACTAATGACGTGAGGCACGTGACGTCCCCGGATTTCTCGATTTCAAGACAACCCAGGGAAGGATACACGAAGTGCGACTGAAGAGCTCCTTATTACAAATTTTGAAGCAACTTATTATATCCCATATGGAATGAGTCTATCGATGTTTGAGTCAGGCTTGTTCACGCGCTCCAACGTCAAGTCATCATGTGTAGGCACTGCAATTCTGACAATTCAGCTGTAACGTTACCACTCTTTCAGTCAATGAAGATTTGGTCACCATTCGCTTTCGCAGTCTGAAGCATTTTCCTCTCTAGGCATTGCCAGCATTCCACGTCTCTCTCCAACAAGATTGGACGCTTGCAAAGTAGCTTCTGCCTGCAGATGCACCAGACACAAACAACCTGATGAAGTCTTATGACTCCTTGTCCACATTTCCCGATGTCAATCCAGCTTCAGGGCGATTGAAAGACAACTCCAACATCGAATGTGTCGTCTTCTCCAACGGGACTTCAAAGATGGTCTCCAGTCAGATGCACACTGCAGCTAGGCGAGCCGCCCAATTGTCTCGTACTCTTAAGATGGCAAGACCTTCTGGTGGCTCAAGAAGTTCGTCGAATGTATTCACCGAGACGAATTCCTGTTCGTCATGTTTCTTGGGTGATCCGCATGAACAACCGCTACTGAGGGAAGTGGCGGTGATACTGCATAGTGAGAGCACGTCCAGGTCAGCGTACCATCTGCCGCTGTCGTGTATCGAGACGAATGCCTCCGTAAGAAATATGTCCTGATCGATCAGTCCAACGGTCCCAACAGGTACGGGTATCCTCCAGTCGGTCAGAGAGAGGTGCAGTGTCACCCAGAGAACCCTATCCTCGCGACGATAGTCATACACGGGATGCTGGATTGAACGGAAGCTGTCCGGGCTATTCGCAACCTTAATAACTTCCGGTGATAGGACAACAGAACCTGCTGCACTTTAGCGTCTCGTAACTTGGCCGTGAGCATAGAATGTGACATTCCGCGATTATGCCGTATCTGACTATGATCCAGATTATAGCAACTGCGGCATGCAATATAATGCGTCTTGTAGGACATAGTGCATGATATGTCTGACGGTGCACACCGCGCAACGATACCCAACGCTATCGTTCCTTGGTATCGTTTTGAGGAAGATCAAGGCCATTGGGAGTAGAATGAGTATGCACAAAAGGTATATTCGTGCCTGAAAGCGAAATGTCTGTACGACGGCGAAGCTCAATTGAACGCCAACCATATGCATATCCCTCCTCGAGTGCCGACCGATCGAATGACTGTAGATGGTGAACTTGTTTATTCCCGTTTCGTAAACCGCTCCAGTGCCGAATAGTCGCCTTGATCCATTTTGTCCCAAACAGACTCTATTCTGGCTCGACGCTCCATGCCGGTCTCCCGGTTCTTCCTACTCTTTTTCTGTCGCTCGCCTGATAGACATCTGTTCACTTCTCGCTTGATGTCGTTGCAGCCGCCAACGGCTTTGTAAAGGAAGCCACGGGCATGGCACTCGTCAAGGGCGTTCATAATCTCCTCGCAGCCTGAACATAATCAGCACTTGGTCAAATTCTCTTTCGCAACAGCGGATCGCAAGCTGAATCGTTTCGGAACGGCGCTTTGCGAATGAGCGTCAAAGCGACGTAAAGGAACAGCTCGGCAACTAGTCATACGATTCGCAAAGCTCTGGATTGCCACATACCGACATTGTCCTTTGTATGCAGATGGGAATGCATCTTGGGGGAGACTCGTCTCCAATATTGATCATGCGGTTCGAGCCACGCCCACATGTGTCTAGCGAGGGTCCCAAGTCGTCGATGTTGGGATCGGAACAGTTGCAGTCTTGAGCAATTCGAACTTACAATTGATGAACTCAGTCTAGCGCAAGGGCAAAGCCTTGCACCCCCAAAATTCAGCCTTGCAGCTGCCAATCGAGCCCCGAAAAAAGTTGCCCCCCTCACCGCTCACCGCCCAAATGTCTATCGATTCTGCCGCTTTTTGCGAAGATCCACCAAAAAATTGTTGCACAGCGACTGCAGTCTCTTGACGAACGAAACAACAACATAATACCGCAAAGATGTCGATGACATTGGCGACAACATGGGTCCGGAGGGGTGTTGCTGCACAATTCCCCACCAAATACGAAGTAGACGAAGCAGAGCTCAGTCGCATCTCGAAGTTAGCCCGCCTGCAACTTGAAGATGCGCAGGCAGATCTCGAAGAGGCTCAGAATCCAAAGACCGAGGATGGGTCCGAAGACGAGGACGATGATGGCGAGAATGGAGTCTCCACAATGGAGGGTACAGAGACGAAAACCACCTCCGGCGACGACCCGGACGACCTAAAGGAATACAACCTCGACGACTACGACGACGACGAGCCTGCAGACGAGATGGGCGAGAAATTTGCCATGTTCGGCAACGTGGGCTCCCTAGCATACCATGCGCCTCATGAGGAGGATCCATATCTTGTGCTACCAGAAGGCGAACAAGACTCAGATGACGAAAGAGAAGACTTGCAAATATTGCCCTCAGATAATCTCATTTTGGCCGCGAAAGTCGAGGACGAGGTTGCGCATCTCGAGGTGTTTGTCTACGAGGACGAGGCAGACAATCTCTACGTGCATCACGACATCATGCTACCCGCCATTCCCTTATGCGTCGAGTGGATCAACCACCCGGTGGGGCAAGATTCAGAGAACCGCAAAGAAGGGAATTTTGTGGCCGTTGGCACCATGAGCCCTGAAATAGAGGTCTGGGACCTCGATGTCGTGGACAGCATGTACCCAACTGCCATACTGGGTCAAGAAGTTGATGGCCAAGCAGAAGGAGACGTCAACGGCGAGAGTACGAAAAAGCAGAAATCCAAGAAGAAGAAAAAGAAGCCAAAGGCCAATGACGAGTACCATGTTGACGCTGTGCTCGCTCTGGCTGCGAATCGCGAACATCGAAATCTGCTCGCCTCGGCGTCAGCAGACAAGACGGTCAAACTATGGGACTTGAATACGGGCAAATGCGCGAAGTCATACACCATGCACAGCGGGAAAGTCTGTGCCTTAGATTGGCATCCTACCGAGTCCACCGTGCTACTCAGCGGCAGCTATGATCGGACAGTGGTTGCGACAGACATGCGGGCACCAGATGCCGTAGCACCCAAGTGGGTGGTTGAAGCTGATGTCGAGAAGGTTCGGTGGGATGTGCATGACCCCAATTTCTTCTTCGTGACGACAGAGACCGGCACAGTGCACTATTTCGATGCAAGGAATGTGCCAACCTCTCATGAGAAGCCAAGCAAGCCGGTGTGGACATTGCAGGCACACGACGGTCCAGTGAGCGCATTCGACATGAGTCCATCTGTTCCCGGCCTCGTCGCTACCGGTTCTGAGGATAAGAGAGTTAAATTGTGGAACATCGAGAACAATACCCCTACTATGGTTGTCTCAAGGAATCTCGATGTCGGACGTATCTTCTCCGTGCAGTTTGCGCCTGATTCCGAAGTCGCATTCAGACTTTCTGTCGCCGGCAGCAGGGGACAGGTACAAGTATGGGATATCAGCACCAATCCTAATGTACGGAAGGCTTTCGCTGGAAAGGTCAAACTGCCCGAGTCAGATGGGAAGGAGAGAGTCGTTGCCATCAACGACAATGGCGATGAGACTGATGATGACGATGAGGATGGGGGTGCCGACGCAGGGCAGGACGGCTGGGAATCCATGGACGAAGATTGAGGGGAAATGTACAAAACACACAGTCTTTTTATGGGGCGTGCTCAGATTCACCCAGGGCCCAAGAATGGGCACAATGCTGTATATCAGACAGCCTACCCAAGCTCAGCAGCCTAAAGTGCATTTGGAGTTGCGGCAGAATCTCGCGGACGACTCAGACTGTACCTGCCACGAACGGACATGGAAATATCGAGTAGATGCGCTCGGGCTACGGGCCAGCCGTGACAGTGCTTCTGAAGTGGACAAGCTACCATGGCACAGGACGGCACAGCTTAGTCTGCGCCTGTATGACGAAGCCATAACGAATCATGTCGTGTCACACCGGTGGATTCACAGAAGCTGAAGCAACATTTCCACATATCTCGACTTGTCAGGAACGAAGAGGTTGTCCCAGCGGTGCAAGGTGACGAACACATCCAAGGTGAATAGGGGTATACAGCCTTGTATCAAAAGCTTAAATCATCCTTAACAGGGCTAAGAGGTCACTGTCGGGAAGTCTTCAGAACAATGAATATCTCCGTCGTTTTGTGTAAACAGAGTCATCCATCATACGCATTGCTATGAAGGACGGTTTCACTGTCTGAGTGGTGTAGATATCTGCTGGGATCGGCTGATAGTTTCCCCGGCTCCGAATAGCATAAGTCGCGTCACCTGCCCTTTGTGGACCGTTTACAGACGACAAGAGGTCGCGTCCATTTGATCCCATGTTCGTACTGTCCATCTTTGTGCTGGTAGTACTGTCGCTTCGCGCTCGTGTATGAGCGGGATGCTTGTTGAGATCGTGCCGGCAACCTCTGCCCTCGACTCTATCCCGCAATGCATAATCAGTGAACAGGAGAAGGTCCAGTCGCTGCCAATCTCGGCGTCATTATCGGCTCGGTATTCCGCGACGAGGAGGGGCAACCGACGCGGCAGTATCAACATTCTTGACAAGGTATAGCTGCTTCGCGTACGCCTGTGTGCTCGTGGCACCACCGGTGACCATCCACTTGACACCCACAGCTTGCAAACAAGGACTCTCGGCAAGTCGCACAATAAGCCTCGGCGCAGTACTTACAACGGGAAACACCGACGTACACAGGCATCGCAGCAGATACCTTGCGACATGGACGAAGTGGGCTTGATTCCCTGGCGTTGTCCGATTCTAGAGCTTCCTGCGGAGATCCGCATCGAGATATATCGACATCTTTTTGCTGACGCTCAGCTGTTTCTGCAAGGAAAAGCAAAGTTCTTTCACTGTGGTCCAGAACTCTGCTCCTGTGATTTTCCCTGGCAGATCCTGGGTACGTGCCGGAGGCTCCGACAAGACGCGCTCCCATACCTGTTAGCGGCAACGACGCTCCGGTTTGCTAGCACACTTGAGAATGCCGACCGACTTCCACAAAACTACCTCGCGGCTATATCACAAGCTGTGATCTGCAGGGTAGATGCCATCGGTAGTGGGCCTCTTCAGCTGGAAAGGTTTCGAGGCCTGAAGGTCCTAGAAGTGCGGGACCTTGTTATCTGGTGCAAGTACTATGATCAAGCTTACCTTGAGACCCCTACTGCAGACGAAGGCATGATTGGCCTTGCCCTTTTCAACCTGAAGAGATCTACCCTCAATCTCACCATATGTTATTTCGATACGCAGCGGGTATTCAAAATACTGCTTCACTGCCACTTTGTCACATCGTCGTCCAGCAAAAGTATTGTAAGCCGAAAGTTCTTCTCCTCTTCTCTTCTTCCTCCTCCTGCTCGAATGGGAACTAATTGTATGCAACAGCATGCCATCATCGACCTTGATGAGAAGGCTGTGATACACAAGTCAAGAGGGCCGCCGATTCGGGATAGGCATACGTGGGCTGGCTTTTACTAGGTTTCGCCGATGGGTATTGAGATGGACGTCAGGATGATTCGTTCTGGCAGCGTTCGCCGAGCGTCATACTCTCGTGTTTTCATCTGCTGTCTGCTGGAGAAGGTGGGTGACTACTCGAATGGCGTCGCCGACATCGTCCGGTATTTCACGCAATGATTGTCCTGGGCCTCTCTGTCAGCATTCAGTATGTCCTCTGCAGCAAGAGAGCTACCATGGCGAGGCCCCTACTGCTGTGGTGACGTGGCAGTTGGCTCTGAGGCATTCCCGGCTTCAGTTTCGTCAGTCCAGAAGTTTTACAAAAACGACCAATGCCTTTGTAATACGGAACACAGCAAACGAAGAGAAGACAATAGCATTGTTATGACCCATAATGATGATGCGGCTGATGAATCAATGAACAAGGTGTGTCGACTCGGGTGGTGGGTGTAAATTGTGTGCTGCGTCGGACTTACCTTCCTCAACTCGATTTACATTCTTTCACTTTCAGTCAACACCACTCACTTTTCCACATCTCTCAAAAGACCAACGTCTTCGAAAACACCTCCTCATTCTGTCTGATTCATTGTTCTGAACATCATCTCCATCTGTACGTTTTCAGGTTCCTGTCAGATTGTCCAGATCGCTCAGGAGCATCACCTTCCTCGACGCTTTCCACCTCCAGGTCCAGCCTCATCTGAAAGATCAATTCATTCATCCAACATGAACAGTGTGGGACCATTGAATAGCATCCCAGCAGCCTCTGATACACCAGCAAACAGACAGATGCCTCTGAACTCGCGAGTCCTTCCATATGAAGGTCAAGCGCCCACTCAACTCAACATGATACCTAGTCAAGACACTTCGCAGCAACGTGCTATGTTCAACCCAACTGCATCATCGCCATGGGTGTTCAATTGGAATACATACCGACAAGCAAACAGGGGAATGCTAGTGCCTGTCTTCTCACTTAAGAAGCCTCCTCTTCGAACTCAATCACGAAACAACATGATGGCAGGAACTCGCCTGTACTCAAATCACAACATCCCTGTTCAAACAGTGAGGCTAGGCATCTTGATAGACACAAACACTTCAACAAACCTACATGCTCATGCAGCGTCGACGCAACTTCAAGCCTCAACAATGCAATCACTGGATATTATCTTGAACATACACACGAATCAGAATAGTCATGCAGGAACTGGCCATGCAAGGTCTCTCTTCTCATCGACACCGCCTCGCCTCGATAATCTACCACCAGAGATCAGGGCTCAAATCTATGGTTACCTCTTCGCAGGTGCAACACTCGAAGCTTCGAAACCCAACATGGACCGCTGCAGCACCACTGATCAGTTCTCACCATATAGACTCATTGAAAACGTCAACACAAGCATTATCTCAGCGTCTCGGTTCTTTCACAAGGATGCATTGCCATTCCTCAAGACTGCCACAGCACTAGAAGTTCCGCGGTGCTTCGGTCGTCATGATCCTCTTGCAAACATCCCTGATGAGTTCCTATCAAGCATCAAGAACATCAAAGTCCATATCGACTCATTCGTACACATCAATCGTCGGCGCCTGACGTCTTTACAAGATGTCCACGTCGTCCACGATGTCGATGCGCCGGACGGGTTTGCGGATATCGTTCGGTACATGAACACCAACGGCAGCGTGGAGGACGTCATCGAAATGCTCTTTGATGACGTGTTTAGTTGGAAGTGGAAGCAACGACAATTTGCATATTTGGCAGCAGAGGAGGGCTTTGCCCTCAAGATGACTGTGTATTTTTCGATCTGGTGTCCTGCTCCCGGAAAGACGGGATTTGATTTCGAGATGGACTCTGCCACCAACACGGTGGTTAGGACTACAGGCTTCATTGGAAGCCAGGAGGTTGCCGTCGACAACGTCGACCAGGCGAAGGAGGACTGGGAGGACTACAGTGGCATGTAAGCTCGCTGGTCGTCGTTGTCTGTCGGTAACCTCCTGGTGAAGAATGACTGTAGAGAGCTGCTGTGCCAAGTAGAAATGGACGAGATGATCACGAAGCGCTTCTTACGTCCAATTGTCCGCAGTCCCCCCAATATTGCGGACGTCCACCAAAGCACGACACTCCTCTATACCGCCTATATGCCCCCGTCGTACGCCTGGTCTAACGCACCTGGCATTGCAAGTTACAGAAGTGGTAACCGGCCAATCAGATACTGCCTTGGCGGTTTCGACGCGCTTTGCTGTCACGTGACGACTTTGAGCGCGACACTGGCACTTCACTTCTTCGTCACTTCTGTTTATCAACAACTTCTCACATTACGAGTTTCACTCCTACTTTTGTTGTCCTGTGAGCGTTCATCGTCTTGTTTATTCTCATATACTCGCGTTGCGTGTGGGTGTGGGCGCAATATCTACGAGGTTGAACCATTACCCCTGCTCACAAGGCCTGTGCTCCTTTAGGGCGGCTCTCTTCCCTCCCGAGCCGTGCAAGGCTGGCTTGCCCATCATGGAGCAACAAGTCCTTCAACTGTTGGAAGCGACGACTCGGCCAGACACTATAGTGGTCAAGGCGGGATATCATGGACTGCTTGAACTTTATTCACAACCAGATTTCCCCTTTGCACTCCTTACCATCGCCACTCATAACGACATTGAGACCGGATTACGGAAAGCCGCTGTCACCACCCTCAAGAACTATGTTTCCACAACTTGGTCACCGCAATTCGACGATAGCTACATCAACGGTAGCACCTCCTTGGATGAGGAAGCCAAGGCCCGTGTGCGTGATCAAATCCTTGCCATATGTACAGCCGAAGGCGACGCTTCGAAAGATGCCGGTATTCAAGCGCTAGCCGCCGGAGTAGCCAGCAAGATAGCCAGCGTCGACTTCCCGGACGCGTGGCCATCGTTGTTCCCTGCACTTCTCACGATCCTGAACAACTCCACCAACGATGCACCTATCCACGGCGCTCTTCGTGTGCTTGCAGAGTTGGTCGACTCCGGCTTGACAGAGGAACAATTCTTCACGGTCGCTCCCGACTTGGTCAACGCCTTACAGCATGTCGTCTCCCCGGACAACAATCGCAGCCTGATCGTTCGAGCAATGGCACTCAACGTCTTTCGATCTTGTTTCGAGATGCTGGAAATGGTTATGGGCGACCATGGCGTGGCTGTCAAAGCATTCTTGGACGAGTCGATGAGAACTTGGATGCCTCTCTTCATGGAGACACTTAAGGAACCTCTGGATCAGATTGGGGTAGCCTTGAATCACGATGGTGCTCACATGCGAGGTTTAATAGCATTGAAGGTCCAAGTGGTGAAGGTAGGGTCACACCCGCTAACCGGCGTCATGATGGCTAACAATATTTTTCCAGACTCTCGACAAGCTAAGATCTGTCTACGTACACGCCATCTCTCCTCATGCCGTGTCCTTATTCCAAATTGTCTGGGAAGAGCTATCGAGACTTGCAGGTCCATATGCAGAACTCTTTCTCGACGGCCATGTCGAGGGCAAACTCGTTGACAGCGACAATCTGCCCCACAGTTTGGATGCGCTGGTCCTCGAAGAGATTGACTTTCTGCAAGTTATGATCAAAGCACCGCCTGTACGCTCAGAACTTTCCACTCAGATGAAACAACTAGGCGATGCGCAGCATACTGTTCATTGGCTACAAGAGTTGATCCGCGTGCTGGTGTTGTACTCAAGAATACCAAAGGAGGAGGAAGCATTGTGGGAATATGACTCAAACCTCTACCTATCAGAAGCAACATCACTAACAGCAAATTATACTCCAAGGGCAGCGTGTGGAGAGCTAGTTGTACGCAGTCTCGGCGAATGGCTGAAACAAATACCCATCATTGCACTGCTCCACTACAAACAACAAGCATTATCAGCTGAGTCTGCCCACTGGAAAGAACGAGAAGCACTGCTCTACCTCCTCAACCAATGCCTTGTCGACGTCAGTGAGTTCTCAGGGAAGCTCGACCAATCCACGGCCTCGATCCTAGTAGGCCAGGTCTCAGCATCTCTGCAGGATTCCAAAGCATTCATGCGTGCGGCCGCACATCTCACCCTAGCTACTTTCTTCAAAGTTGTCGGAGACGACTACTTTTCAGCAGGCGCTGCATCATTCACGAACGCCATCAACGCCTCCGTCACCGATCCCTCCGAGGTCGTCAAGGTTGCATGCTTGAGCGCGATTCCAAACTATCTCGAAGCACTCCCCTCGAATGTCACGCAACCCATGCAGGGAGCCATATTCCACGCCATCGAAGAATTTATATCTTCGCACGATCTGAAAGACGAGCTAGAAGATGCGGACGACGTCAAAGCGGCACTGATTCAGACTCTGCGCGATGGCATCATGCTCGACACCACCAACATCACCGAAACCAACGCAATCGACCTCTTCTTCACCCTCGCTTCGGACGGTGCAGCCAACTTTCAGCTCTTCAGCCTTCTTACCGAATCTTTCGAGGGTATCGTTTCCTCCGTAGCTTCACACGGTCAGGAGAATTATGTTCGACTATGCTCCAAGACAATCCCAGCCCTCACCGGCGCCTTCGACATCGCCAGCATGACACAAATGTCAGAGCTCACAAATCTTGCGGCCGAACTTGTCTCAGCACTCGCAGAATTCGGCGCAGAACCCCTACCAGAAGGCTTCGTTCCGGCTGTCATGCCCAAACTGCAACGGGTCCTTATGGAAGCATCCGACGCCGAACTTGTGCGCCCAGCAACCCTTGCTGTCGAACACATGCTAAGCAAAGGTTCATCTCAATTCCTCACGTGGTCTGACTCACAAGGCAAATCCGCGATCGAAGTACTCCTCACCATCATCAATCGACTACTGAACTCCCCTGATGTCGACGAAAACGCCGGCCAGGAAGTGGGTGGTCTCGCCTCTACGCTGGTCAACAAATTCGGTGCAGATAAACTGGGTCCATACCTAATGGACCTGCTGCGAGCGGTTGCAGTCCGGCTAGCGACGGCAGACACAATCCAGTTCATCCAGAGTCTCTGCATGGTCTTCGTTGGCCTAACACTCGCGGCTCCGAAAGAAGTCCTCGACTTCCTGGCTGAGGTCAATGTCAACGGCGTGAATGGCCTGAATGTCGTGCTGACCAAGTGGCTCGAGAACAGCGTGCACTTCGCTGGCTTTGACGAGGTGCGACAGAATGTTGTTGCTTTGTCAAAGGTCTTCAGCTTGCAGGACCCGCGCGTGAAGGCGGTGGGTGTCAAGGGCGATTTGATCATCGATGCCAATCCCAGTGGGCGGATCAAGACGCGGAGTATGGCCAAGCTGATGCCAGATCGGTGGACGAATGTGCCTGCGGACCTGAAGATCTTGAAGATCATGGTCGATGAGCTCGCGAGTGCGGCGACATCGCAATTCCCAAACCTAGCTGCTGCGCAGGCCGCGGCGGATGCGCTGGACGAGGAGGACGATGATGCTGACGACGCGGATGACTGGGAGGATGTGGGCACGGCGGGCGCGATAGATCTTGCGAGTTCGAGTGTCAGGAATGATCTAATGGCGTTGGTTGGTGAGGGTGGTGATCGTGATGGTGCAGCCAGTCCGACTGGGAGTCGGGCCAGGGATGAGGAGACGGCTGAGTATCTTTTGGAGTGGTTCAAGGTTGAGGCTCAGAGGGAGGGGTTTGCCGGTCAGTTTGAACAATTGAACGATGAGGAGAAGGGGAAACTGAGGGAGTTGGTTGCTTAAGAGACGAGCATGTCGTGAATCCAATGGTATGAACGTGGTATCTCGCAGAGACTGAGGATGTGCGAAATATGCTTGGATGAAAGCTAGACCGGACAGACGGAGAAAAGGCTCTTCGTGGTGCATTCAGGATTCGGTCTAAGGATTGATGGTCAGGATTGAGCTTTGTGCTGATTTACACACAGATCGTTACGTATCATACCCCATGGAGTATTTCGGCAGGATAGAATGCAAAGTCAGTGGAGGATCTTGCATACAAAGAAGCGAAACATGGTCTTCTCGAAGGAGGTGGCTTGCTTTTGCACAAAGTGCTATACTGCCTGCTACAACACTGTATCATGGTCATCTCTTGACCGCAGCAACAGCCCTCTGAGCCCCGAATTTCTCATGCCATTTCCTCTTCTTCTCATTCTTCGCAGCATCCAGAGCATTTCTCGCCGGTGCAGCTTTGGCGGCAGTACTTTGTATCCGTCCACGTTCGAGCCCAAGCCCAAGCCCATTTCCAAGCCCGAGAATGTCCTCGAGGCTTTCTGGAGTCGTGAACCGCAGAACTTCATTTCCTTGCTCATCACGAGCCAATGTCACGCCGTCAACTGATTTGACCAGAGCGGCGACATCACAGGCCTTACCGGCCCACGAGTCTGGCAGAAGCTCCGTCCACTGCCTTCGGAAGTCGTCGAGCTGTACTTGTTTGGCTGATGATTGAGACTTGCTTTCGCGCTTCATAGATTCGAGTAGCCAGCCGCCGACTTGCTCACATGTTTCTGTTTGGTTCCAACTAGATGTAGCAGGCGCAGCGATGAAGATTTCCTCGATCTCATGGTCGTTCACATCTCCCGGCAGGGGCGTGGCTGGATCTGCAAAGCGTCTCAAAATGGCTTTGACCACAGGAACAATCACTGTCCCAGAGCCTTTCCCACCGTCTTCATGTGTGCTATCGTTCTCGCTGGCCAACAAATCGTCAAGCACACCCTGCAGAGCCGCAGTATCAAACCCATCACTGTCAATCTTCACTCCTGAGATCGCACACTGCTGGAAGAAAGCCTCCCATGCGCGGATTAGGAGGGAGGGAGATGGTATGTAAAGAAGAACGTTTCCTGCCTCCAGACTCTCTGGAACACTGAACATGAACAATTTCTTCGCGGCATCCAATATGGCGTTCGTCGGCGCGGATATATTGTCGAGAACGTCTCGTAGTCGCACAATTCGCGTAGAGTCATTCCGCACCTCGTCATCGTTGTCAACGTCGTGCGAGGGAACCATATCCTGTATACGCCCCTCCACATCGCCATCGGCGGTCTTGACTTCAATCAACTCCAGAATACTTTTGACTTGTGCTATCGTGCTTACTCCTGCTCGACCCTCTACATCATCTGTACAACTCTCCTCGTCGTCATTGCTCATCGGGGATGCACCATTCGTTTGTTCATCCTCGATGCGCCTTCTTTTTGCAGGCCGTCGATCGGTCAGGGTGACATAGACGCTGTTACTCGTGCTGACTTGCTTTACAGCCCAGACTTTCTCGTCGCTGCATAGGTGAAGATATCCTTGACCGACATCTTCCTGGTAGCCGTTGCTCGCTATGGGTGGTCTTTTCGAGGAGGGAGCAGGCGCGGATTTGAATGTGAGTCTGGCACTCACAGAATCATCAGTACTTGTACTCAAGACCAATCACTCTAAACGATAGTCTGGGAATGACCATGTGTATACTTTCCAATCCACTCACCTCGTTGTCTTCTTGTCCTGGCTCTCAATCAACGACACGACTTCTGGCGGCAACTCGAGCAGTCTGAAGCTCTGCTGAGGGTATGTCGTAGAGAAATGAACATGAGGAAACCCGGAGTTTTGAGTAGACATCGTGCTGCGTGCAGGCTTCTAGTGCAATTGCAATACCCTCTCTCGCTCTTGAATGTACCAGAGATTTCTTCAACACGTCCCGTACAGCGGGTTGACCGGCGACCTAATCTGGTACTATGTCACAGAAAGGCTGCGCTACGACGCGTCTGGATGTGGACGCGTCTCGAACGCGACGTCATAGAGAACACAAAAAAATTATAGTGAAACGAGCAACGGGTAGCAACATATTTCAATTTTCGAAGGTCGTACCACAATCCTCCGGGCAACGTCAAGAGTGAATCGTGGCCTGCCTGCTTCACGCGATCTGTCTAGACACGATTACTCGCATTCAACACCAATTCCAAGGAGGGTTCTTGTGATATTTTGTACAGGGAAAACATGTGTGATATATTTTCCGGCCTCCTCATGCTGCTCGCCAAAAGTTCAAGACCGTGCATCCGAAACTGGTGGATGCCGCTCAGTTGATCGCTCCATGTCTATTCCATATTCAATGCGCCCATTTTCCTAAAAGGATTCATGATTTCGAGACCACTCCAGGTACAACCGTCGTGCCAACCGGATTGTGATTAATCATGTGTAACCTTTCTTCTTGCCAGCCTTGGGCTCTTCTGCTGGTGCTGCAGCTGGATTTACAGCTTCATCATTGCTCATTACGCTCTCAGCCTTCTCGGTCTTTTCCAACTTCTCATCGTCCAGCTCCTTTTTCTTGTCTCCTTGGCGAGTGTTGATCTTTCGGACGCTTTCTTTCCTAGGTGCTTTCGCCTTGGAGTCACCTTTTGCGAGCTTCTCTGTAGAACCATCACTGGCCACTACCTCTTTGGCAGCATCGACGGCAGCTAGGTTAGCAGCGTTGAGAGCTCCGAGCTTTTTGCCAGATTCAGCAATACTCTGTTTATCCTTTTCCCATTGAGAACCCACATGTTCAAAGTCGTCTTGTAGCTTCTTGGCTTTCTCAGCTGCTTCTTTCTCCTGCCTTTCTCTTTCACGTTTCTCAGCCTCCATTTCTTCCATATGCTTAATGTCATCCACGGATGGTTCGTAAAGATGCCAGACGGTGTAATGAGGTAGGCCAACCACGGAGTACTGCATCCGCCGGGCCATCTTGCCGAAGCCTTCAGTTTCTGCGTGTCTTTCAAAAGAAAAGGCTGGGAAATGGACGCCAGAGCGGAACACTCGGGCTTTGGCAAGGATGGAAACACCGCCAACACCGTCCAACTCCATCTCAACGTCTGGGTCGCCGTAAGGATCACGGAGATAAGCAAGATGAGGACGCCACGTGGCATATTCGGCATAACCTTCGACAATGACAGCATCTTCATCTAATGTCTCAGCTAGGGCGATGGCGGTCTCGGATTCCTGCCACGAGTTCAGGTCGTATGGCTGCTCTCCGCCTAGCCAATCAGGTAACGGACGCCAGATATCTGTTTCACGTTAGCGCGTGTATGGCTAGAAACAAACTCGAGAACTCACTAGGCACAATAACATCTTTGTCATGGCGCATGAGATCTTCAATAATCGTGAATGGGCAAGTCTCAACATCAGCGTCACGCCAATACACCCAACTGTGATAAGGCCTCAAAGCCGCACTGAGTAGCCAGTTCCTCGCACGTGCCATGAGTTTCCTGCGCCCTGCTTGTGCAGCGAAGCCGTGTCTGCTCTCCACATCTTGCCCAACGGCTTGCCCAAAATCTTTGTGTATGACGGAAATCTCGCCATAAGGTTGTGAAGGGTCGGGATCTGCTTGCTGGGCTTCAAGCATCTGCTCAAGCAATTCTTCGGTGTTATCCTTGGAGTCCGAGACAAGGAAAGCCAAGTCGATGAGGTGGTGTGGATAGGTAAAGTTCCGCAGGTGCGCGAAGAACATCGGCAAATGAGGTGCGGCATCTCTTAGAGGTGTACAGAGCAATACTCGCTCTTCTCTCTCCCATCCAACAGAGGTACCTTGAACATCCCCTAGGTCATAATATCGTAGGGTTTCGATCTCGAAATCACCCTGTGAGGAGGTGGAGCCGCCTGATAATAACGACAGACTTGCAGAGGAGGGGAAGAAGAACCATGATAATATGGCAAGCGTCCCAACGGCGGCAAGACCCAACCGTATAAGACGAGAGCGCGTGTAGAGAGCTTTCCGTCGAGGCTCGAATTTGCGCGTCCGACTGAATGACGGGTCGGGCTTTTCGTCCTCGACCAGGTCATTCATTCCCCAGATGTATTTGCTCTCTAGATCTGACTTGTCCGAGTAATTGCCATGGTAGTGATCATCATCTCTTTTCTTGTTGGCGGCATAGCCATTCGTGAAGGCGTGGTGCCTGTTCATCCCTCTACCTCATCACCTAGCCACGGTTCTTGATCTCCTTGTGCAGCTTTTGGCCAGCAAAAGCCCTCACAGAGTATGGGAGAAATCGTCGGCGAGGAGTAGACCCGGTATGCGTCTGTGAGAGAATATAGGGTCTTGGGCTGCGATCGCCCGAACTGCGGCAACGGAGGTTCAGGAATGAAAGGACACAGCACTACCACTGAATGTCGCGACGGATGGTAGACCGTGCGTAGATCTCTTGGTACGGCGGCAACCGGGTGTTCAAGATCTTGGGTGCAGGTGGACCGGGGTGAGAAGATGCCAGATGTAAAGTGTCGGTGGTTGTATGACGAGTCCACGAAAGCGAGGCCGCTAGTAGGACAAGCGAGGCTGGTACATCACAAATTCTGTAAGAGAGACGATTGCGACTGGACAGGTTGAAGATGAGATGGGAGGCGTGGTAGAGGAAACGTTCCCTGTCAGTCAGCGTTGCCGTGTCTGTCCCTTTTGCTTGAACAAACGACCACGTACTTGCCTTTGACAAGCATACGACTGCACGGAGACAGGGATCAGTGACTGAAGGGGATGACCATACCGCTGCTTTGTCCATATCAGACACGTGATGGGCTCGCAAAAGCGGCGGCGGTGGCCCTGAAACAAGGCTCAATCCGTCCCCTGTCAATCTTGGTGACTTAGGGGTTGACAGCCTTGGCCATGCACGGCCATGATCCTGAAGTCGGTTTTGACAGTGCACTGATTTCTCTAATGTTAGTGCATTCCATCAACTGTGTCTTCTCGTGTTCGCGATGGAGCCATGCACGCACGTCGGGTGGGAGTCGCCCGACAGGGATGCGGCGATTGCAGAAGTAAAGACAATCGTTGAGCCTCCAATACTATCCGGCATCACCAACCTCAGAGCACAAATCGACAATGGACGACAAAGAACAGCAACAAGAGGCACCGGCCCCTAGCCCGCCATCTCGCAGGCGCATTGCGCTCACCATCTGCTTCCACTCATCGTGCGCAATCTGGAGCACGATTCTCTCAAAGTCAGCCCTCAATGGTATCGAGGCTCCAGTTACTCTGCTTGCCCTGCAGACGACCGTCCAGGTGCTTTTGTTGACGACAATTGGGACGATCACGGGATGGATTCAGCTGCAGCGACCAAGTTCAGCATGGTGGTCTCTTCTCCCTCTGACGATAGCCCGATTAGTCGGCATCCTTGCAAAGACATATTGTCTTGCATCGGTCAACGCCTCAGTCTACCAGATCGCCCGTGGCCTTCTCCTGCCATTCACACTCCTTCTGTCGCTGCTCGTCCTCAGGCCGCGTCCTTACTACCCGCCAGTCTCACTGGTCGGCTGTGCCATGGTCATGGCCGGTTTCGGCGCGGGAATGGCCGCGGACTACAGCCAGGTCCTGACCAGCGGCAAGGGCATCCTGCTCGGCGTTGGGTCTAGCTTCACCACTGCCATCGAGTCCGTCGTCGTCAAGCGCTTCCTCGGCAAGAGTAGCGAGGGTATGTGGCAGATGGTCTGGATGTCCAATGTCATGGCCCTGGTCTTCTACGTGCCCCTGCTACCTATGTCAGGCGAGCTCGGCACCTTCTTCAGCCTGTTCAACATCAACGGCAACGGCAACGACCTTGATGCCGCCACAGAAGGCAGCAAGGCCCTGCTCCACAAGTTTCTCGGCTCTGCTATGCTGACGGGGCTGTCGGCTTTCCTGCTCACCATTGCCACGTTCATGCAGATTGAGGTCACCAGTCCGACCACCCACATGATCGTCACGGCTGGACGTGGTGTTGCTCAGAGCTCACTTGCTATCGTCGTGCTCGGCGAGATTGTGACGGCAGACCGCGTGGGCAGCATGGCGCTCATCCTCGCAGGAACTGCTCTCTACGGTTGGGCCAGTGACCGCTACAACCAGCAGAAGAAGAAGCGGGCGGCACGTGGTGATTATGTCCTGGTGGACAATCAGGAGATGCAGCTCGACGCCCAGGACAAGGAAGCTGCGCAATGGAGGCAAGGGGAGAAGTAGAGTCTGTGTGCCGACTGAAGAGCCAAGTACGACCGGATGCATATTGTGCGCCAAAGACCACGACTGTTATTGGTTGCACTGCTATGGCCAGCAGGCGCGTTTAGTGTAGATCTTTGATAGATTTTGGTTGCATTTGACATCGTATGGCATCCCAAATTTTTGGTTGCCGTCTTGTTTCATTACTTTCTTGTATATCGTATATAACAGGATGCATAGAACTTGCTTTTTCAGGGAGTTTCAACCCAGTTCGCCTTCCACGACGCCTCGGCAACCCACTTTCTGACATTTCGTCGGTTCGCCTCCATTATGTCTATTGCGGCCCTCCGAGAAGCCTCCCTCTTTCTGAGGTACTCACTCCTGTGGCCCACCAACCTTGCCATAGCCGTCATCTCAGTCTCCCCTGGCTTCACCATCCACACTGCCTCCCTAGGCAGATAGGTGTAGGCGGCAAGGATTTGCTCGCTGGCCAGGACCGGCGCGCCAGCGATCAAAGCAGCTGGAATTGTGGACGATGCTTTACGGTCCAAGTAACCCGAAGACGCAAAGGCAGGAAGAACGGCAAACGAGGTCGATAGTAGCGAGTAAAAGTCCGGGTACGTCAGGCGCTCGTCGAAATGGACATTCTTTTTGATCTTTTTGGGCACCTTGGGCTTTTTGCCATGCCCAAGAAGACGCAAGCCGACGGTTTCATTGTCACCAAACTCCTCCACCTTGGTGATGACCTTGTCGAGTTCCCGGAAAATGCTCCTGTAATTGCGACGATGTGGGCTGTAGTCTCCCTGCATGGCGAGGTGTACTGTGCCGGTCTCCGGTTCAGCCAGCTGGACGGGAAACACTGGTGGATATGCGCGTGCCTTGAAGGGCGTTCGCGAGTCCCATTGCGAGGCGGTGTTTTTCACAAAGAAGTCCACAGTGTGCTTGCTAAGGCCGACAAAGTCGATGCGGCCCTTTTCCACCCACTCGCGGGCGTGCTCTACGTGTGCGCCCTTGACCCAACGGTCGGCATGGTGAAACGTGCAGAAGAGGTGGGCGCTCGAATTGGCCAGCAGGTATCGCAATGCCTCCGCTTCGTTTTTGAGATCGGCTTCGCATGTTGTGGAGACGATTACATGCGGGAGGGATAGGTTGTGCACGGCGTGCTTTAAAGACTGGCTGCCCCTGATTGACTGGACGGGTGCTTCCATGGTGTAGTTGTCCATGATGTCGGTGATATTCCAGCGTTCCATCAAACGGAACATGGTTATTTCTCCATGCTCGATGCCGCCAAATGAATGGACAAGGGCGGCCCTAACCTCATCGTGACTTCCGGTCGACTCGAGGATCCATATTTTCAATGGATCGGGAAGAGGAACATTATGCCCAGGAAACCGCAAGATGCGGGTCGTGTTGAGTTGCCAACTTGACAGAGTGTTGGACAGATAGTCGTGGTCGAGATTGCTCCAGAGGACGAAGAGAAAGAAGAGGGGAACGACAGTGAGAAGCCAGACAAATGATTGTAACCGTTGGAACTGAGGAAATGATATGGTCGGCATCTTGCCGCTGTAGGCTCAAAACATGCGCAGAACAAAGTCGACAAACGAATGAAGCAACATGTGTTGTACGAAAATGCGTAGAGTAGGATCCCCAGACAGATGGTGCCCAGCCCTCGGTTTTTGGTATCATGGAGAGCAAGTTATACCGTTCGCCCCTAAGGGGCCATCCCTTGCAGTGAGGAGATTGATGAGCAGTGTCAGGAATCCGAGAGTGGCATACCAAGAAATGTCAGCGCTATGTGTAGAGCTTGACTGAGCTTGTTTTGAATTGCCGATGGACTAGTAAGTGCAAGGTACGCCTCCGGAGGCAATCATACACACATATGGTGGCTGGATCATGGTTTTGGTCATCACGAATGGCAGGATATGCATCGCGCATCAACAGTGTCAGAAGTCTTAACATACCAGATGTGTGGGTATGGCCAAGACAAGGTACATGTCCTGGGCGAATGATGCTGTGCCTATCTCAGATGCGGCTCTGTCAGTTACAGTAGATACAGTAGTGGGAGCAATGGGTATATGGGTGCCAAGTAAAGGTGCTCCGCTGCCAAGATGCCAAGACTCGACTACATCTGACACCTGTCGACCAAGATAATAAGTCGTTTCGTGTACTCATATGGACCACATATCTTAGTACCTCCGTGAATATGGTGTTAACACCAGGTCGTATCATCAGGCTCAAAGGGTTTGCTCATTGCAGTCTCGATTACATTCAAAGTGTGGCGTTTTGCGCCTGACTGACAGCATCAAAGTGCAAGCTTTCGACCGCGGGCAACCCTGTGGGTTTTGACTCGAACGCACATCGAGAAAGGACGGTGGACCCTTTTGTGTTTACGGGCCATTGTGATTGATTGATCGATACTGGTCGAACCTACCGCCCACGGCACAAGCACACGGTAGGTGTTCATCGCAAAGACCTTTTGCTGGACTTGACAGCAATGGTGACAGGAGACCTGCCATGCATAACCCGGACACCAAGCACTCAGGGCAAAATGTCATTCAAGGAGAAAAGGGGTCGTTCTGAGGCAGTGCATGCTCCACATTCCGCAAGAAAAGTGTAGAGAACATCTACACCCGTTATGTTCAGCGCCAGGGAGAGAAGCATACTCTGTCGTGTCTCTTGATAACCACAGCAGCAACACTCAACATGCTCGCCCTTGCCTCTAGCAGGTTTGGTCGCGGCATGCTCGCCGTGGCCGCCCTGCTCATCACTTTGAAGCTCTTGCTCGTACTTGGGGGAAGCGACTTCGGTCCGTCGTTACCAACAACTGATTCATTCTCGATGCCGTGGGGCCCGTCTTCAGCGTTCTCAAACAGCGTCAGCAACAAGAACATTTCATACGACCTGAGCACGCCGCCCAGTCATGGATGCGAGTCACTGGTCAATGACCTCCAGCAGCGGCTCATTCATCATTACTCGAAGGCACTCAAGGGCATAAGATATGCCAATATTTGGGGTTATCTGGAGACCGAGAACAAGGGCGACGCCGCCATCTGGTCTGCCCAGCAGATTCTTCTCAGTATGCTGGGTATAGAAACCATGGAAGCTTGTCGGTAAGACAGCCTCGGCCCTAGCACATTCTGGCATTGTCCACCAGAGGACTAATTGGAATGCTTCTTCGCGTAATGCAGATTTCTCAATAAGTGCGATCTCGATAAGTTCACGGGTAGGCTAGATGAACACAGGCCTCATTCCGCCATCATCATGGCTGGTGGTGGCAATTTTAACGATTTCTATTGGGAAGACCAGCCGTCACGCATGAAGATGATCGAGACCTTCACCAACGTCTCGGTGCGTGCCTTTCCCCAGAGCATCTATATGACGAAACAGAATCGCATCCAGGCCACCAAGCAAGCTTTCAAGAAGCATCACGATCTGCAGTTGGTGGCCCGCGACGATCCCAGCCACAAGTGGCTTCTCGACACGTTCGGAAACACCAAAGGTATCGAAACCGATCTCGTCCCCGACATCGCTTTCATGTGGGGAAATCGATCCGATTTTCGAACCAATACCCAGAAGACGTGAGTTGTATTGGCCTTCCCATGAGCTGTTTGTGGCAAGATGCTGATAGACACTTTTCCGCAGCCACGACGTCCTGATTCTCGCACGAGATGACTGGGAGGTCTCCGCCGGCAAGTCGAAAGAGATTGCATGGGGCGAAGGCAAGCTCGACCTGGGAGGCCACATCGGTAACGTCTCGTACCAGAAAGTCGACTGGAAAGTGACCAAGACTCCTGATATCAATGGCAAAGAGGGCGACAAAGACTCGACTCGCGAGAATGGCAAGAACCAGCGCGCGTGGGCCAAGGCCATTGCCGGATTTGAGCTGCTGGGCTCAGCGGAGTTCGTCATTACAGACCGCCTCCACGGGCACATCCTCGCGACGGTCATCGGAGTGCCACACATTCTTATAGACAGCAAACTTGGCAAGAACCTCAACTTCCACAATACGTGGACGCGTGACTGCGAGTGTACACGCATTGCACCTGACATGAACACGGCCCTCGATCTAGCACGCATGTTCTTCGAGAAAAATGGCAATTGAGATGGGCATGTTGATACTAGTATAAATACGATTTTTCCCATGTTTCCAATCCTTCTTATCTGGACAGTTGCGCACAAGTAGTCGAAAGAAAAAAGCATTCTTCACATCGCAAGGGCCAACGCCACAGGATCTGTGAATGATGCCTAAGGAATTATGTAATCCTGCCTGGAACTTTAACTATCACTTGGCTGTCGATTTGGCAAGCCGATGGCCTTTCTTACCTCTTTCTTATGGCAACTCCAAGTTCAATTCATGGCTCAAATGAACATTATGAATCGTGATACTGCAATGGACTTCAAACGGACGCGAATGGAACCTAATCCTAGATCCTGCACCTAACTACGCGAACATGGAATCATCAACGCCGTCCTCCGAGCAGCGGCGGGCAAGGACGAGAAGAGGTGCTGTGTGCACGACTTGTCGACAAGCAAAGGTACGGCTGCCAGCCTGGGGTGGACGGCGAGGTGACATGTCGTGATAGCAACAATGTGACGCTACTGAGATGTCTCCGGCGCCTTGTACACGTTGCACGAATTTTGGGCGGCATTGCTCCGTCGACCCTTCCTTTCACAGGATTTGGAAGAGAAGGTAAGGCCTTTTTTTATCAGAGGCGATCGAAGCACATGACTGATGTGGCATAGTCGTCTATCTGCTCCTGAGCACCAATCAGCGCAAAAGAAAATGAATTGGAGCGCCTCAAGGGAGGTCGGTTCCCTCAAGCCGTCCCAACTGGTCTGCAGCCCCGATCATCAAATCTGTTCCCCGGAGTGCCTACCGATCGCACTCACCTTACGGATCAAGCGCTAGAGGATGTGAAGCTGGGCCACGTTGACATTCAAAATTTGATCGACCAGTATGTTGCGCACAGTCTCCATTTGAAGCTCTATGACTGATTGAACAGCTACTACGCAACGTTTCATCCACAATTTCCCATTCTCCCAGACGCCGCGACATTCATCTCACGATACGATGCAAACAAGCTTCTGCTATGGTCGATTTTGTCAATTTCCGCAGGTGGAAGTCCGGAGACTGCATTCCTATACAATTCTCTGGTCAATCCCGTGCGTCGCCTGGCAGGCGATGTCTACGGTCATCAGAGCAGAGGTCTCGAACTGTGCAGGCGTTGCTCCTTCTCTGTGCATGGCCGTTTCCCTACCAGCACACCGTCAGCGACCCGTCTTCAATGTATGCGTCACTAGCGACTAATCTTGCCCAACAACTAGGCTTGCACCGCCCACCATCGCTCCAATCCGACTTCTGCTGTCATCGTACACGGCACGAGGAGATTTCTATAGGCGAACGCGAGCTGACCTGGTATGGCTGTTTTGTCATAAATTATACGTAAGCCAATAGCTATGCCATCCAACGTTCCTGGCTCATATTTCACAGCATTTCCATGAGGCTGGGAATCCCATCGTCAAGCACGTCATGTCAGTCGATAATGTCGGAGATTGCAAAGGGGTACTCTTCAAGCGTACCTGAAACGCTCTTGCACTTTTTGCATATTTCCTATCTTGGCCAGAGAATAGCAACACTCCTTGGTGACGATGGCTCTGGCCCCGCGGGCCTCACCAGTGACCCTCTACGATACATCCAACTTCTCGATATTGATTTCCAATGCACATACGCATTACTCAAAGATAACCTGTCGCAGCAATGCAAGATTTTCCACCTCTTCACGAGATTAACATTATACTCCTACGCTTTCAACACCGAAAACGACGTTGACCAGACGGGTTTTGCGGATTCTACTGCAACAGAAGTGTCGGGGAAAGCTCTAGCTACAGTTACGGAGCTCTTGCAACTCGCTTGTGAGAATTTCAATGCAACGTCCCGTTGGCCTGCCTTTTCATGAAGAATTGTGTCATCTTTGCCACGGTCCTAGGCGCTTCCCTTGTTGCAAGAACAATTCCGTCGGGGATTGCAGTTGGATCGTTGCTCGAAACTTGCCAGGCTGGTAACAGTCTCGTTCGACTATGGTCCTTATTCCCAAAGGACAGTTACTCGCGCATCTCAACGCACATTGCTAGGTTCATCGACTTCACCAACTCAAAGGTATCGACCTCCGCAGCCAACCTCCATGCCCAGCAGGTATGGACTAAACAGATCGGTGGCAGACATGCTGTAACGTCCCGCATGTCCGCGAATGTGTTGTTCAATGTTATTTGGCCGACCGAACGTGCGGCTGGCAACGCGGCACATCTTGGTCCTGGACCCGACAAGCAACGAGACGACACAGCTACGCAGTTGGGACTACGAAACGGTACGAGCGACCAGACTTTCGTCGACATGACTGATCCAGCATATGACGACTCTGATTCAATGGACGACTTACAAGACCTCGACAGCTTCGATGATGTCTTCGCAGACTGGGCTGACTTGTGCGGAAATGCGCCCGGGCTTGACAGATCGAGCCGGCATGGTGGCCTCCTTGCGCTTACCTGAGAAGCGAAACCCCGGAAAGCTGCACATGGTCTATGTTGAAATTGCGAAGGGCTCAAAAGATGCCCAGAAACATGCAAGCACATGTGGTATTACACTCAAGCATATGTTATCGTTGGGCAGCCCAGGCACAGTTGTGCTACCCTCTTTCAATGTGACAGATGCATTCATTTCGTATATCGCACCTTGTATATCGGGTACTGTGTACCATCGTGTCTCAAAGGGCTAGTTTGCCGAACTTGTGTAGTTGCCAGGACACAACAATTTTTCTCACATCGTCATGGCAGGTTCAATCTTTAGATTCCTGCTCAGATACTGTATCATTACACCTCTTTCTGCTCCAACTTCTGCTTCAATTTCATCCACGATGGTCCGATCGTTTCATCGCTGGGCCCCTTTCTCCTATCCAACCCAATCCAATCATGACCTCTGGGTGCTGCCGAGAAAGGGTGGTCGAAAGACTCTCAAGAGAGCTCGCCAATCAATACACGTGGTTTCTCTTGAACCCCGTCTAACCATTGTTGGCACAAGTGAACACACCCTTGACGTTTCCAGCCTTGTAGTCCAAGAGAATACTCTCTACAGAAGTCTGTCATTGCAAGGTCAGCATCAATTCACGTCCCGTAAATACAAGTGAACTCACATAAGTGCCGGCAGTCAGGAAATAGATTCCCACAATGATAATGAACACGTTAATCAGAAATCCAATCCAGCCTCTAATGCCTCTCTTCTTGTAAAAGCCCGGTCCCAAATCGGCATGGCGCATTCTCATGTACGCGACTCCCCAGAAGATCCAGCCAAAGAAGGAATCGAAAAGACTGCTCATCAAGGCCAGGAGATCGGCGAAAAAGGGAATGACTTCGGCGATGATGAAGGCGAAGACCCAAGTGACAGCCAGGATGCCGGCCCACGTGGCCCATCCGATGACCGTGTGCGAAGATTTGTGTCTGGTGCCCTCGAAGATGTGGAAGAAGATGAAGCGCGCGGAGACAGACGCGTACAACACGCCCAAAAAGATCAGCGTGGGGATCATGAATGAGAACGAGACCTTCTTGTACAGTTCGTTGCCGAGCGAGTAGAAGGCCGGGGCGGTGTTGTATTGTGTGCCGGTGTAACCGTAGACAATTCCACCGACCAAGCTGAACAGAATGATCTCGCAGATCGTGACGACCCAAATGGCCTTTCTGAAGTCATAAGGGTTCTTCATCTCAGCGATGAAACTGGGCAACGTGATCTGGCCAATGAACGTGTAACTGATGTTGAGGAAGGCATTCATGCCTGAGACAAAAGTGGTGCCGACGGCTGGAATCACCAGAACAATTGGTTCGCCACCCATCTTGACTCCATCGACCATGTGATTCGGGTCCGGGTTGTAGCCGGCGGTGCCGTGCTTGCCTTCGGCGCCGGCGAAAGCAGAGGCGAGGATGACAGCGATGAAGGTAAAGAACGCGGAGGCGGCGCCCAGTTTGGACAAGGCGCTGAAAGTGCGCGGCATGGAGCACAGCCAGCAGACGACGGCGCCGATGGCGGCGAAGCCAACAGTGCACATGGCATGGCCTGGTATGCCGGGTTAGTGGACGGTCAAAAAAGGCGAGGGCAAAGGAATGCATACCACTCATGGTGTTGAGGTACCGGGAGATAGTCAGGATGTGAAGACCCTGAATGAACGTGTTGTTCAGGAGGAACATAATGGCCGTGAAGTACCATGCCGCTTTTGAGTTGAAGAAAAGCATCTGTCCAATGTCGCATACGTCTTTGGTCTCGGGGTGACGGAGACAGAATTCCCTGGCGTGGCGGATCAGTATTGAACGTCCTTACAGAGACCTAGAAAGGCAGGACTTACCAGACGATAAGCGAGGTGTACAGAACGAAGCCGGCTTGTACCACAGTCAAGATCAGCCCAGGGACCAGGCCGAGTATCGAGTACGAATATGGAAACGACATGATAGCCAAGCAGATGTACTCGGAAAAGAGCAGTGCTGCAGTCTAGCAAATAAGTCAATACATTATCCTTTTTCGTGGACGAAGCGAATTGACCTTTTGCCAGGAGCAAGTTCGATACTTGATAGCATCGTCAGCCTCCATTTCAACAAGTTTGCTGAACTCGTCTTGGGATGAAACATCGTCGGCGGGCACAGGAGGTGGTACGGCCTGAGAGCCTGTTCGCGGAGGAGGAGCGATCCTGCTCATCTTGCGTCCTTGGACAACAGTCGAGCTATATCGTCGTTGTCCTTCGAGATCGGCATTCTGGCCAGGCTTAAAAACACCGCCTTGGCCAAAAGTTTCGCCTTTTTGGCCTAGAGTTTCGTCTTTTTCGCCGAATCCCGCCATAATGATGGTGTTGAGTGAGTTGCTTGAGGGTCTGCTACGAATTGCTCAACGCCACTTAATTGCGCGGATGGCCCGTACGAAACAGGTGTAGTACAAAGAATCAAGATCGAATCGTCTGACAGGCTGCATGTGGTTTCTCTGTAAGAAAATCAATGAACCGGGGAGATTGACCAGCAGTTCCTTTACGAGAAGGAAGATCGAGCCCTGAGCCACGGACCAGGGATTAGGCGAAAAAGTGTTTGTTATTAAAAAGGCAAGCTGGGTAAGCTTTCGCCTGCTTGGATTTCCACTGCAAGAGTCAGCCAAGCAAACCGAGGCTAGGTTAACAATCGTCAGAATCAAGATCAAGATCAAGATCAGGAAAACCTCGTCCAAGCGTACTACCGTTAGACCTCACACCTCAGCAAGGTTGCAGTGATGCAGCGTGGGAACAAGCATGGATACCTCGAGTATAGGACGTGCATAGTGACGACATAGCAACAAGGCCTTATGGCACAGTCGGCACACTATGGCCTAGTGGAAACTCGGGTGCTGACGATCTCCAACGCTGAGACACCGTATGGCTGCTTAGATCCCCTAGGATAGTCTGTCACCAGTAAGCGAGGCGAAAGGACTGGCGGGAGAGGCGTAAAATAGGCGTCCTCGGCAGCGTGACAAGGGACGAAGCGGGATGGACAAAGCATGGTCTGATGGGTGGCATCCAATAAATGAGATAGAACTGGATAATGTGGTCCAGCCATGAGAGAAGAAGCGGGGGAGTGGAATACCGTGACAGTGTGGCAGACTTTTTTCATGGGGCCGTGGCGCACCCTTTTGCCCCGTTCATATACGTATTGGTTGCATAACAGATATCCATAATTTCCAGAATTGATGAGTATATCCGTGGCATGATTGAATAGGAAAACTCTGCCATCTCAAATAGAATTGTGGATTGTGTTCGGGAAACAACGGTTCATGCGAAGGACAAGTGGTGAGATGCTCAATACGAATAGAGTAAGAACAATCACCTCACATGCGACCTCACGTGACCATCACCGTCGACATGACGACGAGGTCTTTCACCTCCCTTTATCTCCCTGTATCTTCATCCTCATCATCATCCAGCATCTTCGCATAGTCCTCCGCAGTAGCAAAGGTCGGCAGCCCCTTCGTCTTCTTCTTGTTCTGCTTCTTCTTGCCACCCTTCTTCTTGTCCGAGGTCTGTTCTTCTTCACTATGGAATCCTTCAAAGGCATCACCGTCACCACCAGCCTGCTCGTCCAGATCCATCAGGTCATCCTCATCTTCATCGAAAATGGCCGGATCAAGATCGACTCCCTCGTCAAATTTACCCATGTCCTCTGCTTCGTCGTCTTCACCTTCTGAAGCATCCATCTCCGACTCGAGCTCTGACAAATCAATGTCATCGTCCTCATCATCTTCCAGACCCTCAAGATCCGGTGCACTTTCCATCATGGCCTTCCATACCTCATCTTCGTCACCTGACTCCGCCTCCTCGTCCTTACCCTTCTTCTTTTGCGCCTTCTTGTCCGTCACTTTGCCCAGATTCGAGAAGTATTGGTGGAAGAACACGTCATCCGCTGCCACCTCATGACCCTTCATGTTCTTGAAAGCGTCACTGTTGACAGGCAGCTTGCGCTGAGCACCCAGCGCATTGCCGATCAGCACATTCTGTGTATCGTTGGCCATAGGTTGCATGATAGACGATCCACGCAGGCCAGACGATGACAGCTTTGCATTGCGGTAGACGAAACGGTCCAGGAAATGACTTAGAGTGTGCAAAGTGAGATCAGGCTTGCCAGGTAATTTGGCGTGTCGCAAGACATGGTCCGCACTCACGGATACTGATGGATGGAAATGGGCAAGGAAAGGCAGTATCTCCCACGCGCAGCTGTTGTCTGCGTTGGCATGCTCTGGAACACGTTTATGTCCGTCGTATAAGTTGCCCTGAGGATTGTCAGGAGTCTGGGCTGCATTATCATCATCTTCATCCACGTCCCGGAACACTTCTTCGTCGTCGTCATGGTCTTCCGGCTGGTCGATGAGTCCGGTGAGTGAAGGAAAAGTCCTCTCGAGATCTTGGATCAGGAAGAACGCTCCACAAATGAAGGATGGCTCATGCAAGGACATTATCTGCAACATTCTTTTGACGAATGCCTTGACCCGCTTAGCGTTCAGATCGCCTTTCAGCGAGCGGTGCAACAGGTTCAGGTATAGTTGTTGTTTCGAGGCAATGACCAGACGAGGATCCAGCAGAGACTCATACAACACCCTGTAGAATCGATCGTGTGAGGCCTTGTGGCTAGACGACAGCTGCTGTATGAGCATCATCGCCTGGACGCTGGTGTTGAAGTTCGACGAGTGAGTGATTTTGAACAGGGTCTCGAGATGGTCACTAAAACTGGTTCCATCCGCGCCCACATAAGGATACGCACGATTGACACCAGTTAAAATGGCTGAAATCAACTTCTCTCTCAGCTCTTCCGTTTGTGCTTCCCCTGAAACCGCTGGCTTTTTGGGTTTTTTCCTTCGCCCTTGTTGAGGTTGAGGTGGTGTCTCATCTGTCTTGTCCTCCGACGGGGCGGCCACGGGCTTCAAGAGACCTGTGAACATGCCAAAGTATATGTCAAGCAACTTTTTGGCCACGTCCTCCTCCTTCGCGCTGAGTGCGGTCTGGTTGAGCGTAACCACCGCATAGTATTTACCCTGCAGGCTCTGGCCAGGTTTGAACAAATAATCGCTCTCGATAGCTGAGATGACAACTGCCTTCATGGCCGGATGAGCGATCAGTAGTTGCATCAGCAAGTAAGACGCTTGCGACGCGATCTTTTTCACTGGATCTCCAAGTTTGTTGATCAACAGTCTGAGCAGGTTGGCCTCTTGCTCCGGTCTCTCTTTGAGCAATTCGTACACATAGCTAACGGCCCGTGCTTTTGAATACTCAATTTCATCGCCGCACCAATTTTCCAAGATCTTTAACACTTCAAAATACTGCTCCTTGAGCCAACTCTCAAATGCCCATAACACAAGGTGAGCCTGCTGTAGGCCCCGTGGCAGTTTGTCGCCCTTTCTCCAGGCCCTCATCTGCCCGAACAAATATGAAAGAGCAGGCTGAGAATGAAAAGCAGAGAGCATTCTCGATTCAGGTAGAAGAGAGCCCTGTGCGAACAAGTCTTTGAGAGCTCGAAGGACATCCAGGGCCTGCGATCGACTCCTTTTGCGTGCTAATGCCATGAGACTTTCGAGTGCTCGCATATTGTGAATGGGCGACTCTTGAACCGCCAGTGTCAACGCAGAAACCTTGTCAGATAATGTGCCTGAGGTGATGACTGTGTTGTAGAATGAGTGTGCAGATGACGATTGCTGCGATTCTTTGAACCTCTGGTTCTCCTCTTCCAAAAGTGATCTCGCATAGTCTGCAAGCTGGTATATGGTATCATGCGAGGGTGTATACTCCCGTGCTTGTTCAGTGTTGACGTTGGGTCCAGGCACGTCGTACCAGTCAGGCTTGGGCTCGCAAAGAAATTGTGGCTGCTTCCCACGCTTTTCCGCGGGCAACGCATGGTTCTTTTCGGCATTCGACTTGCCATTTAATTGTGTACCAGCATTGGCTGCTGGGGCCTGGTCCTCCTCCTCTTCGTCATCTTCTTCCTCATCCAGGCCATCCTGGTCTTGATCGCTTTTGCCCTGTGCCAGCGCAATCTCTTTCAAGATGTTCTTCATACCATTACCTAGGCCTTCAGGATTATCGTTCTTACGAGCACGAGACTTGCGTGGTTGCTCGATTTCCTTGACTCCTTCGCCTTCGAGCTCGGAATCCGATTCAGCGCCGGCAAGCAAGTCCAAATCTTCTGAAGTGCCACCCAAAGCCTCAACTTCTGCTCGGAGTACTTCATCCTCGTCATCTGCCTCTTGTGGTCGTTGTTTCTCTGCAGATGGTTTTTGACGGGTAAGAACATTGCCTGTGCTGTCACGCTTTTTTCCTCTGTCCGTGCCTACCGCAGTGCTGTTCTGATTGCCCTTCTTTTCTGATTGAGCAGACTTCTGCTTTTTGCCGTGGCTCTTAACATTCTTCGGACCGGTAGTATGTAATCGCGCTTCAATCTTGCTGCGCAGGTTATCGAATGAGCCGATTTGAGGATCAATCGTGGTTTCTGAGGGGGTCGTTGTGGGCTTTTCTGCTTCCTTGGGGGGAGCAGAAGCGGCACGAGACTTTTTCGACATTACAGCAACAGTCCGACCTACAACCTCGCTGAGTGGACAGCGTGTTGCAATACTCTGTCGGAGGACGTATTGTCTATCTATCGCTTGTCGAGAACGCAAAAAGTCCCAGAAAATTATTTTGGACCGGATTTAAAGATTGCCGCTAGCCAAAACTCCGCTTCACATGCAAGGCTGACCAGCCTGCTACCTTTTACTGCAGTGCATCAGAAGTCTTTCTGCCATAACACCTTGAACCATCCTCCTCTATACATTGGCTTTGTTACAAGACAAGAATTCCCTTCTCAACACCTGCACATCTTCAAACTGACTTCTGTTTCCCACAATAAAGCTGCTAGACGACTCATTCGACGCAGTGACTTATAGTATCAATGCCGATCTTTCCACTTCACCATCGATACCACACAACCAACGGTCCTCAGCGTGTCGACACCAAGATCTGACCAGCCTCTAGCGGTCTGCGAAGTTGTGACTGTTCAAAGGTTGTAGTCATTTGTTGACAACGCGTGCGTAGTATGCTCCACAGTATAGATATAGCTACGGCGGTGTAGATAACGGCGACAAGCAATATCAAATCTCAATCCTAACCCGACCACGTATTCTTCTAGGGACTGTAGTAGGTGGTGGTTGTCCGTCATTCAGGAGTACAAACACGGAGACCGGGTTATCATGGACGCTATCAGCGACGGTAATCACTTTGTCAAGGATCAATAACTGCGAAGGTGGTAAGGTTCCTGCAGATTGACCAGGGCCCCTCAATGAGCCGCCACTTTCTTCTACGAGCTCCCGGCAGAGTCGCTGGCCAGTCTGGGCCATGGGCTGCCAACATACGCTCAAATCACACTGACTCGCGACAACGTCTCAGCAACTTCTGGATTCCTACGGTCAACGTGCAGAAGCAGGATGCAGCTCCAGACGCCACACAATTGCTCACTCGAGCAGGCTACTTGCGACAAGCATATGCGGGCATCTTCCAAATGCTCCCGCTCGGTCTACGCGTCCAAGAGAAGCTGGAAGGTTTGATCGACAAGCATATGCGATCTGCGAAAGCTTCCAAGGTCTCGCTATCGTCCCTCACCTCCAAAGCAGTATGGCAACAATCAGGGCGGTGGAAACCTGGCGCCGAGTTCTTCGCGTTCAAGGACCGGAGGGACTCCGAGTGGCTCCTGGCTCCCACCCATGAAGAAGAAATCACCACACTCGTCGCCGAGGTGGTGCAGAATCGTCAACAACTCCCAGTACGGCTGTATCAAATCAGCCGAAAATATCGAGATGAGAAAAGGCCACGAGGTGGACTCCTGCGAGGTCGCGAGTTCCTCATGAAAGACCTCTACACTTTCGACGCCACCCCTCAAGAGGCTCACAAGACGTACGATGAAATCAGATCTGCATACCGTAATTTCCTCGACGAGCTCACTGTCCCTTATACCGAAGCCAGGGCCGAATCAGGGGACATGGGCGGCAACCTCAGTCATGAATACCACTTTCCCAATACGGCCGGCGAAGACATTGTCATAACCTGCACAGACTGCGACTACGCTCGCAACGAAGAGTTCGTCTCGCAGCGGTCGTATCCACCACAGCCCATCACTGAAGCTCCTTCTCCAACAACAAATGCTGAACCATTCCTCCAAGAAGACTTACTTAGCCTGAACGAACGCAGTCTGATCCGCGCCATAGCACCACAGGTATCATCCAAGCAATCTGCTCCACAGATTCTGAACTCTTACGCAATAAAAGCTGCCTTGAAAGGTATCGTCGACATCGACTCTGGCCTCGAAGACCCACTACACTTCTTCGAAGGAATTGTAGCAACCAGCGCAAACGGAAACTCCTCCAACAAGCCATCAATATACTACCTCCTCGACTCACGTGTCGACCCACAATCCGTTACCCACCTCATCGCCAACGACATGGCACTGTTCTCCCCAGCAAAAGTGAATTTCTACACGATCAGTGCGCCAGAAAATGGGATTAACCTTCTTAAACTCCAAAATGGGGACCCCTGTCCCGAGTGCCACAAAGGCACCCTGAAACTCGATAAAGCCATTGAAATAGCCCACACCTTCCACCTCGGCACCCGGTACAGCTCGAAACTCGGTCTCGCCGTCCGCCACACTGGCAGTAAAGACCCTATCCCCGTCGAAATGGGCTGCCATGGCATCGGCGTCTCTCGGCTCATCGCAGCAGTCGCATCATGTCTGTCTGACGAAGCGGGTCTGAACTGGCCTCGGGTCATCGCACCCTTCGAAGCAGTAGTCGTCGTCCAGACATCAAAACCCGAGCGTATGCAAGCTGCGGAAAAGATCTACGACGAGCTCGCCGGGGCTGGCTCATCGGGCTCCAATACCGCAGTCGACGTCATCCTAGACGACCGGCCCGACCAAGGACTTGGTTGGAAGCTAAAGGACGCAGATATGATCGGATATCCTGTGATCATCGTCGTCGGCAAATCTTTCGACCAAGGCAAAGTCGAAGTCCAATGTCGACGACTCAAGGTCAAGCAGGATGTCGATATCGACGGTGTAGCACAATTTGTGCATTCTCTACTCAAACAATTGTAAAATACCTGTTCGACAGTGAAATCATGTACATCACATACCTCACCCAAAAAGGAGGACTGGAATTCTGCCTCACCGCACAAAGTCGCGCACACAGAAAATTACCGCTCATCAAATACCCATAGAGACTACAAGTGAGAATTCCAAAAAGCCACAGATCGAACAGAGCGCAAGCAAAAAGGGCAAAAACTCAGTCCTTCTCGAGGTCTGAGAAAACCCGCGAAGAATTTTTTTCTACTTCTTTCTGCAATCAAACTCGTCTCTCCGACTTTAACCCAGTAACACAGTAGAGGGGAATAAGAGGTCAGATACTGGAAGGGAATTCGCCGAGCAGAAGCGGAACGCACTCGTCTCTCCGACTTTAACTCAGTAACAGAGTAGAGGAGAATAAGAGGTCGAATACTGGAAGGGAGATTGTTGACCAAATTTTATCGAGTATAATACATCAAGTATTGTATTATTTCCTGCCTCACCCGGCCTGAAAGAGAAGTCGGAGTGCAGTGTTGTGTTGTATCTTCACTGTGGTGCAGTATCTCGCATTGCAGCCTTGCCTGGTGAGCGCAAGGCTGAACATCCTGCACTTGTACCTGACATTTCCCCGCAATCACAAAATATATTCCGTCCGCGAAATCGAGGAACCTACTTGTACCTACTGCAAGCACTCTGTCTCCAGTAACGCATTGAACACTCACCTCCCCAATCCGTGCGATCCGGCCCTTCTACCAGCCGACCAAGACTCTCGGCTATCGGCCTGCCCTAACGAGCTCCCAAATCGCTACGATAGCATCTCGAAGAAATGTCCTCCCAGCCTCAAGGAGTCGACCTCTCGACGCTCTCAGTCCAACAACTCTCCGCCTTGCAAGCCCGATTATCCCAAGAGCTCGAACACCTAAGCTCATCATACCAGCGCCTGCGTGCCGCGCAGTCGCGCTTCAGAGACTGCATACGCAGCATCCAGGATGGTGTAAAAGGCAAAAGCGGTGGTGAGAAACAACGAGCTTGAGCCCAGCCGCCCTTCCACTTACTGACCCGACGCAGAAACACCACTACTCATACCCCTTACAACTTCGCTATACGTCCCAGCCACGCTGGCAAGTCCTTCCGCTCCAGATTCTTCAGCACCGTCGTCAGGGTCGACTGTTCTGGTTGACGTCGGAACGGGTTTCTACGTCGAGAAATCTCCAGAAGATGGCATAAAGTTCTATAAAGGCAAGGTGGACGATCTGACAAAGAACCTCTCCGAGATTGAAAAGGCGGTTGGAGGGAAGAACGAGAATCTGAGAATCATTGAAGAAGGTAGGTTCATTTCGTTCGTTCTTTGGGGACAATATGTCTCCCTTTCAAACCATGTATGCAACTGCTGACGAGATCTCTCCCATCTAGTGCTGCGGCAAAAGATGCTTGCAGAACAAGCTAGTGGTTCTGGGACAAATAGAGCTCAAGTACCAGCAACCGCATGATGATGAGCGCCTGTCACATCGCAAACGCATCACCCAGATCTGCAAGCCCTGACGATGCAAGCGAACGTCGTGCGTCCCGCTGGTAGAAAACTTAACCTGCCTCGCACTGTATCATTAAAAGTCTTTCGACCCGGGGTCAACCCACCATCTCTACCTCAGATAGTATCATCACCTGCTCCGTTTCCGTGGAAGCCACTTGCCTGAGCTGCCTTCTGCTTTCCTTTTGCGAGCTTGCCAATGGCTTCCGCAAGCAAGTCTTGAATTTCTTCCACCTCGGTAATGAAGTTCTTGAAACCTTGTGGCAAGGCCCGGCCCATCTTGTCACTCTCTGGAAAGAAGGTTGCAACCGACTTTGTCCAAGTGATATCCTCACCTGGTTTGACCGTAGCGAATTGGCCCATAAGATTGTCCCATTCGGGATAGTAATACAATGCATGCCAGCGTGTCTCCTTCGGGCCAGGACTCCTCAGGCCTGGCGCCTCGTCATAAACATCTTTTCGACGCAGCTCAAAGATGCCGTGAGTGTTCTTGAATCGCCATTTGATCACCGTCAATTCGGACATGGTTTGTACGTGACCCAGCACTAAAGAGTATTTAACTCTTCTGCGTGGTGTTGATTTGATGCCATTTGGAGGTCCTTCGAACGACAAATTGTTCTGAAACTCGAGCATTTGAGGCTTGATGCGTTCCTCAGGGTACAGCGGAAAGGCGTCCATCGTAATCTGAAAGTCTGGCCGTTCAAAGTTGAACAGACTTACTTGAAGCTTAGAAACCTTGTCACCAAACTCGATCCAGCGTTGCTCGTAGATGTCGAATTGGTCGCCATTGGGATAGATCACAGCATCCAATCGAAGAGTCGTGTTTGCCATCTGCGCTGAGAAGTCAAAGAATGCTCCGTAAGTCTCAATGCGATCTGAGAATGCTTCCATCGAATCGAGGATGTCTGGGAGGTCGGTAATGTCTCCCTGTCGCACTGGCAGGCCGTTGAGGTGGAGTTTCGTGCGCCCTTTGGTCACCATGCTGTAGAAGTCTTGGAAATTGTACGTGTCCTCTCCATCAGCGGGCTTTTGGAACAGTGTGAAACCCAATTCCCCGAACACTGCTCGAAGACGTACATGCTGCTGTGAGATTCTCAGGCGCTTGATGGAGGTGTCGATGACCTTTTTGATCTTTTTCCTATTGCCGGCGTGCGTCACCCGTCTCTCTTTGGTCCAGCCTTCCTCGTCAGGCGCTTGGTTTCCATGCAAGGTAGGAAGATATGATTCCGTTCGCGGGTCCTTGTCTTGAAGGCCGACCCGGTCCCTATAGATTTCATAGTCCGGCAGATGGACGAGATTCACCATGGCAAGCTCATCTCGTTGAGAGATGCTTTCTTTGATGAGGTTGCGCAGCCTGCTCATAATCTGGAGAGCGTCGCGTTCGTTATTTGCTTCTATCAAAATGTGTTGAAGATCAGAATGTTTCAGAGTGATTCGACAGAAACTGTCGGAAAAGGTTGATCGCAGCTGGTCCAGCACTTCTTGATTGAGCTTCTCAAACTCTTCAATATCCATATCTTTCGGCCAAAGCAAGGCGCATTGCACAGGATAATCGTAGTCGGCCTGTCTCAGGTAGTCTGTGAAGGCCTTTTGCTGGGTCTGGCGTTCCAAACGATGTTCTGCACGTCCGTCGAGTGCATGCGATTTAGCCCAGCTGGTGGGTTTAGATGATGCGAATGATTTGTATACCAGCTGCTGCCATTCCGCCAAAGCAGCCTGGGTCGCTGCAACATCTTTGAGCTCTCCCCATATAAGAAGCTTTCCATCCTGGTGCTCTGGCTTGCGAATGAAGGTACCAAACTTTCCCATGAATTCTTTTAGTTTCAACAGGGGGTGAGGTGCCGATCTATCGGCCCTCAATGCGACCGTCTGAAGCGACCTCCATGTGGCCGTCAATTGCAGCTCGCCGGTGGGTGGGTGTCCATTCTCAAAGAGGTGTTCCGAGGGGTTTCTAAAAGGGGCCTCCGGAGCTCTGGCCGGCACGCCGCTCGATTGGAGTGGATGAGGACCGCGAGGAGAGCGAATCGTAGTTCGGAGGAGGAGGTCACGATCTTGGAAATTTCGTCTATGGGAAGTGTGGGGTCCTAAGGTGGGCTGGAGGCCTGTTTCACCAGGTACCACACCTTGGTGGAAGACATCCGATGCTGCGTAGGAGTAGATCGATCCTCCAGGCAAGCTAGCTACTTCCCATCCTGTGTCGAGTCAGATCTGGGCTTTTCGAAAGGGGACAGAGAGCTCAAAGTGAAGCCTCAGGTCAGAAGCGGACGTACGTTCAAGGTCAAGACCTTCGCCCTCATGGCTAGAACGAGTGGTCAGCAATCCAGCGAGCGAAGACGTAGCAAGGTTGAACTCACTCGCTCATGGTCGTAGCTTATGAAGGAAGTAACAAACAATCAGATGCCAGCGACGCGACAAGGGGCACAGTAGTAGAGGTTGAGGGGATCAATAGATCGACTGGGTGTCCCTCTGGTGTAGGGAATGAAGAGAGCGGCAGTCGACGTGTGTTGATATAGGAGAGTGAAATGCAAAGACCGGCTAAGTTGCCGTCTTGCACGACGTTGTCGTGATGTCTTTGTGTCTCACTCCCGAGACAATGCTGATGGTGTTGAAAATAGGCAGGGTGGCAGACGGCATGGAGTTGAAGTAGTGAAGAGGCATGGACAGGGGGCCCTCTTCGAAGACAATGGGACTTCCTGCCTTTTTGAACTCAGCTTACGCCGTTGACTCCAACAAAGACCGTGCCGCTTGTGGCAGGAGTGCTTCTCTACCACAAGTATACAGCTGTTTGAAAGTGGACTCCGTCGGAAGGGAGTACGCTTCATGGCAAACAGGGTAATGCCGCCGTCCACGAAAGTACCAAACAACTTCTATTTCTTCTGTATAGCCAGAGGTCCTGCACATGCGGCAACGATCGTCTTTACTCTCGACCATGAGACCCTCTGGACCAACACCACCAGGATCTGCCTACCATGGGTTTATGTACAACCTTTGAGTGACCATGGTGCTGCAGCGGAATGAAGTCTTCCCCATTGCAGTAGATGAGCAAACATGCCAAGAAGATGCTGACATAAGACAGAATACTTTTCGCGTCACGACGCGTCAAACTACGCGTAAAGTGGAATTGAGACATCTTGTAATCGACTCCTGTCTAGCACAGTCTAGTGTCCCTACCATAACTCGAAAGTATATTAGCAGTCTTGTAAGACACAGTCACTATGCAGAGACAAAAGAAGTTTGCGACCAAAGGTGGTCTTCATCGCGAAGATTCCGATGACGAACTCGGATACGAGGATCACCCCTGGCAATGGATATATGAATATGAGGAAGACGAACCAGCCAACAAAGGAGAACCGCCTTCGAAGAAACGAAAAACAAGCAATGTCAGACCGACTTCAAGAAAACGTCCTATCGTCGGTGCTCAGATGAACTCATTTGTTGTCAGAATAGGAGATGCTATCTTGCTGAAATCACCCGAGCAAGGCAAAGACTGGGTTGGACTCGTCTGTTCGTTCTCCGAAACCGACGAGGATGGCGACGAGGACATGTCGGTGTACATCCAATGGTTCTGTACGCCTGAGGAGTTGGCATTTGGGAAAAGATCAAAGATCCGACCAGATGTGCTTCCAAACGAGTCATACATCACAACAGATTTCAATATGAACCCTCTAACCGCAATCAATGGCAAGGCAACAGTCTTGTCAACCGATGCGTTTCTCAAGAAGTACCCGGATGGGAAGCCGCCAAAGTCTAAGTCTGGGGTCAACCAATTTGCAAAGACAATCCATTGTCGGCGAGGGGTCAAGCAAAGAAACTTGCAATTCACCGAAGAATTCGTCTGGGAAGACATCTACAAAGGCCCAGAAGACTTGCTGGACCTCATCGACTGGATGAAGGAGCAGACGAAGAACAAGAGAAAGCAGACCTTCGAAAAGCAAGAAGACCTTGAATATGACCAAAAGAAAGAGACTGTGCAAGATGAGCCAACAACACCACGTAAGCGGAAGAAGATGACCTCCGCTGTTTCGACTCCACGGTCGTCCATCAAAGGCTCAAAGTACAGTACACCGACGCACAAGCGGATTATGATCAAGAAGCCTATTGAGATCACTCCTTTAGGAACGCGAATCCTGTCGCCGGCACAATACATGTCAACCCCATACTCACACGCACGCACAACTCTGCATGTTTCTGCATTCCCGACCTCCCTCCCGTGTCGATCCAACGAGTTTACCACGGTCTACTCGCATCTCTACTCGGCCATTGTCGACGGGTCTGGGGCCTGCATCTACATCTCGGGTACGCCGGGCACGGGTAAGACGGCCACAGTTCGTGAAGTGGTCGGCACTCTCCACCAAGCTGTCTTAAACGAAGAACTTGACGACTTCAACTTTGTCGAGATCAACGGCATGAAGGTCACAGAACCACATCAGTCATACTCACTCCTCTGGGAAGCATTGAAAGGTGATCGAGTCAGCCCCAACCACGCCCTAAGTCTGCTGGAACAAGAGTTCTCGCACCCTTCGCCCCGACGAATTCCCTGCGTCGTCCTCATGGACGAACTCGATCAGCTTGTCACGAGGAACCAAAGCGTCATGTACAATTTCTTCAACTGGCCGGCAATGCGGCACTCGAAGTTGATTGTGCTTGCCGTTGCCAATACGATGGACCTTCCGGAGCGGACTTTGTCCAACAAAATCAGCTCGAGATTAGGGCTAACCAGAATCACCTTTCCTGGTTACACGCATACGCAGCTGATGGAAATCATATCCTCAAGACTGGAAGGCGTGCCGGGGAACATTGTCGACAAGGACGCCGTACAATTCGCCAGTCAGAAAGTAGCCGCAGTTTCAGGTGATGCTCGTCGTGCGCTGGATATCTGCCGCCGCGCTGTCGAGATCGCAGAACAATCACAGCAGAAAATCAATCCTACTTCTGCAAACGACGTGGGTACGGATATCGAAGTCGCTGCCGATACCCCCAGCCGGAAAGGGAGGAACAAACCCGCTACGATCAGCACGAAAGACAATCAACAAGATGATGCTCCCAGAAAAATGGCTAGAGTCACTATCGCAACGATAAGACAAGCCATCAATGAAGCCACCTCGTCTCCGATTGTTCAACATCTACGATCGTTGCCGTTGTCATCTAAGCTCTTCCTCGCTGCTCTTCTTGCTCGTACCCGTCGCACCGGTGTCGCCGAGTCCAATTTAGGCGAAGTAGTCGTCGAAGCCAAGCGCATCGCCGACGTCGCTGACAACAGTGCCATCCATGATTTTCTGCTTGTCGATGACTCCACTGGAAAAACGTCATCCAAGATGCCACGAATCCTTGCCCTCGGCGCCGCGGCAATGGAGCTGGTAGAAGCGGGCATCATAGCGATGGAGACGAGAAACAGAGGTGAAAGAGCAGGCAAAGTCAGATTCAAGGTTGGAGAAGAGGAGGTGAAAAGCGCGCTTATGGGTGACGCAGAGGTCAAGGGCTTGGGTTTCAGTTCCTGAGAACTGATGCTGTCCAGCAGCATTGATCATGAATGAACATATAAACATGCACATCGCTGCGCTGGTGGCAATCCATAATCATGTCAGAGCAAAGGCTTGACCCTGCTCAAATTGTGATCAGCATCTTCAGAGCCTCATGCTCAGCCGCCGCCTTGAATGTGCTGTACGCCTTCTCCATCTCCTTGAACGGCAGCTCATGCGTGATCAACTTCCCAGGCTCTATACCTCCGGCCGCGAACAGCTTCAGTAACATCGGCGTGGTGACCGTATCAACCAGCCTCGTGGTCAAGGACATATTGCGATCCCACAACTTCTCAATCTTCAAAGTGCAGCTCGTCCCATGCACGCCGACGTTCGCAATCGTCCCGCCCGGCGCGACCAGATCCTGCGCCATCTCCAGCGTGGCCGCCACGCCAACAGCCTCAATAACGGCATCACACCCAACTTTATTCGTGAGCTTCATCACCGCTTCTTCAGCTGAGGTCTCTCCGCTGTTGATAATGTGATTGGCTCCAAGCTTCTTCGCGATTTCCAAACGCTTGGGGTCCCGATCGATCACGATGATCGTGCTGGGTGAATACAGCTTGCTCGTCATCAGTGCTGCAAGGCCGACAGGTCCCGCGCCCACGATGGCGACACTGCTGCCTGGCTGGACTTTACTGTTCAGGACTCCGCACTCGAGACCCGTAGGGAATATGTCGGAGAACATGACCAGAGCCTTTTCGTCGACACCCTGGGGAACATGGTGCAGACTGCTGTCTGCCTGTGGGATGCGCACATACTCGGCCTGTGTGCCGTCGAGGGTGTTACCTAAAATCCACCCTCCCTGAGTGCAGTGGCTGTACATTCCGCGGCGACAGTACTCGCAGGTCGCGCAGCTGGTGATGCAGTTGATGAGTACGTGGTCGCCCTTCTTAAAGCGAGATACCGCTGCGCCGGGTTCTTGTACAATGCCAACCCCTTAACACACTATCAGCCTTGCGGTTTTGCATGGGACGGGCAGCGTTATTGGTGCTTGGTGCTTACCTTCATGCCCCAAGATCCTGCCTGGCGTAACGGTTGGAACGTCGCCATGCATGATGTGCAGGTCTGTTCCACAGATCGTGGTGTAGACGACTATTGGCAGTGAGAAGACCATCGTGCATTGGAAAGGGAAGAGATGTCACCTTTCACGATAGCATCAGTTGGCTCCTGGAGTTGTGGGACTGGGTGGTCTTCCAGGGCGAGTTGACCTTCACCTTTGTATACAAGTGCTTGCATATTGGAGGTCGAAATGTATGCTCGTGTGCTCGATTTGGATGCGCTAGCAGGCACTACTGGTCGATGTAGAGCTGGACGTTGGTTGGGTGTGAAGTTTGTTCCTCTTCTGGCTTGGTTGACGGTCTTCCTCGGTGCAAGGGCGTTGTGGCTGGAATAGTAGTGTACTCTGAGGCTGCTACAGAGTCGGAGAGATGGCTTAGTACGGTGTGACAGACTTGCTCTTGCTGAGCAAGACCCTAGGATGGGCTTGAGAGCAGATAATGCTGGTCTTGTAGTTGTTGGAACCATGGTTGGTCGTTAGCCGAGCACTGTAAGTACTCATGTCGGACTTATACCACGAACGAGTCGTGTCTGACATGATCTTGCGTCCGGTGATGGGAAAAACTGCTCTGGGTCGCCGTTGGATCCTAGCGACCTCGTGATGGTCAGACCACCTGTGTAGATCTTGACATCTCATGATTCGGTACTTTCCGTGCGGAGTGCAGGAAGCCCCTCTTTGTGGTCGGATGTTGAGCGAGGAGTACAGATGTCCTCGCTGAAAACCTAATGGCTTCGATCAAGGTATCGTTGGCCTGGCATCCTCGGACAGATGGAGTGGTAGATCTTGCAACGTGTTGCATGTCCCGAACCGAGCAATGAAAGTAAAGGGGTTTTGCGGCATGAGACAGTGAGGCACTATTTGGCACCCGCAGATCGCAAGTTGGATGGAACTATAATAGGGACCAAGAACCGAGAATGAAAGGGGTTCTTATAACAATGTCATCAATGACGCTTGGTCGATTGATACAGTAGCCCATTACATGTTTGTCGACAGGCAACTCCGAGCTAAGCATGCCCATTGACCCCGTTGACCTGAGGGATGCTCTTCTGCTTCTCGTCCAACTCACGCAGTTCGTCCCTTGTAGCACGATAGTCCTCCTGCGCCTCTCTCTCCCTTCGGCTCACGAGATTTACCTCATCCCTAAGACTCTCAAGTCGTTTCGCCAGCGCACCCTCTTCAGCAATTTGCAATGACTTGAACCCCTCCAACTGGGCACGCTGCTCCTCGATCTGCTTGTATACAGTGCCAATCTTCTGGACCAGCGTCTTCTGCCGTGCTTGATAACCGCCCAAGTGCAGCGACAGCTTCTTTTCCAGCTTGTTGCCTGCCTCGGCAGCATTCAGGAGCTTTGTCTGCGCCTTTTGGAAGGCAGTTTTGTATTCTTCAATGGTGGCGTTCTCGAACAGGGCACCTGGTTCCGGCTCGGTAGCATGTAGTTCTTGCACAGCATCAACATAGATTTGCAGATCTGCGTCGTTGCATGCGGCTTCTACTTCTTCTCTCGCCTTTGACAACAGATCATCGGATAGCGACGTTAGTCGAGGAGGTTTGCCAAGCACCTTTGATCCCGGCAGAGGAAATTTCTGCGCGTCGTGCGCCATAAGGAGGGCGGCTTCCTGGGCAATCATTTGTTGGATTGGATCAGTAATTGACGTTGCTTCGGAAGCAAGAGAGTTGTAATCGACCGTAACGGGCCGGGGTAGAGAGCGTTGGTAGACCTGAGTCTGCCGTCGAAATTCTGCAGCGGCAGCGGCTTCTTGTGCCTCGCGTTGACGTCTGTCAATTTCTTCTTGGTCTTCCTTATCCGCTTTCGCCGCGTTAAGTGACTCTTCTTGCTCCGATGGTAGGACTTCCAGCTCCCAGTCTGTCTCTTTTGGTCTGGGAAGCGAGGCCAGCTTAGCTCTCAGGGATGATTTCGTTGCAGTTTCAGCTAGACGGAGGTCGCGAGGTGTCTGTGCCACCAGTTGCCGCTGTCCCTGCTCATTGATTGTGAAGTTGTCCCGTGGCGTGAGCATTGGAGTCGCTCCGGGTAGTTGTCCAGCTGGTCCGCCATGGCGGAACGGTGTGACCATAGGATTCGGCGTAACCATTTCCTGCCTTCGCGGAGCAATGCCATCGAATCCTGTTGAGCTGGTGCCTTCGTGTAGAGGTGTGTTTTCACCACCGAGCAATGACGACTGAGTTTCGGTCAAAGCTCTTATATTTCGAATCTCGTTGGCTATATGGTCTTCTTGGGCTGGCGCGCGTGGAGTTCGTATAGGGGTCGCTCCAACCATGTTTGTATAGTTCGATACTAGACCAGGTCCGTCCTCATCGTCTTCGCCAGCTGCTTTGATCGCTCTATCGCCAGCCATGCCCATCTTGACAATCTCTTCTAGCTCGCCTTCGCTGACTTGAGGAGCTGGAAGGTTCAAAGCCCGCCGCTTACTTCGTTGTTCTGCCTCGCGGATGCGTTGCATCTGGCCAGCTTTGGCCGCTGCAGCTAATGCTGCCGAGGATGAGTTGTCCTTGCCTTGCTTCTGGCGTTTGGAGCCCTCGTTGTCTTCGGGGTCGCCTTGTCTCTTCCTCGCCAGCTGTTGCTTCCGTGGATCGAACATCTCCCGCTCCCGCTCATTCTTTGCCTCTTCCTCCTGCGTGTCGTGGAAACCCGCTGTAGCTAGCTTTTCGAAGGGAATATCTGCGTTGTAGTCCATCTCGCCCTTCTTCCGGTTCGTGATCTTGATATTGATGCCGGCATTTTTGAGCTCACGTCGCTTTTGAAGCACAGCTAACCTTCTTGACTCTTCTAGCTGTCTTTCTCTAGCTTTTCGTTTGGCTTTCTTGCCTTGTGTGTTTGCTAGACGCGCACGTGCCTCGCTGAGCATTTCCTTTTCATCCTCATCCAGGTCTATTGTATCAGGCCTTGCGGGCTTGGATTCTGGATCAGGGTCGAGTTCTCCGGGACGCAGCTTCCGAACCTGGTCTCCAGTTGGTGCTGCGGACTCTCCACCTTCTGGTCCTCCGAGACCCAACTCATCGTTCTCGCGTGCTTCTGCTTCATCGAGAAGTCTCTGATATCGTTCGAGGCACTGAGTGGCTGTGCGACCGACAATAGGTGCTATCGTCCGCCATTGTGTGGGCATCAGCTTTGCCAGATGCAGGAGTTTCTCGTCTTCCTCCTTCGACCATTCGATCTTGCGGATGCCAGGATCCAGCCATTCGGTCCATCTTGCCTTGCATTGTTTCGGGGTTTTTCGCGCCAACAACGACGATACTCGAGCCCACTGGTTCAACCCATACTTCGATATAGCTGCTTTGAGGATTTCATCCTCGATATTCGTCCAAACACCTCCTTTGACAACGGGCATTTTGTCGGAGGCCGCTGCGAAGTGCAAGCGGTTGTCAAACTCTGACTTGGTGAAATGTAGACTGCAGTGAGGGAGAGATGTAGGCGCAGGTCGTTAATCTTCGAGGCGGAAAATTCTTGTCTGAGAGTGTCAAGCCAAAAGATGAAGCAGTAAACAGGCGGAACTCTGCTAGGAGAGTCACTGTCAGACCAAATAATTCTTGACGAGCCTTGGCGGCATGCGGAGAAATCTCATGTGAATGCGGCGGCACTTTTTTCAGTTGCGCGTTCAGTACAAATTGGTCGACCGCTCTTTTCAGAACAGCACTTCTCAACCAGCAAGATGCCTTCTGAAATCGGTGCCCCTCAACAGCACAAACAGCCATCAAGAAAAGGCAAGAAAGCCTGGCGCAAAAATGTCGACATTACACAAGTTCAGGAAGGCCTCGAAAATTTGCGGGAAGAAATCATACAAGGCGGGCCCGTGGCCGAAAAGGCATCCGAAGAACTGTTTGCACTCGATACAACAGGATCAACAGATATTGCGAAAAAGTATAAGTTACAAAAGCCTCTGAAGGTGGACGAAATCCTTAGTAGACGGTCTGCGGTGCCGGGATTGGGAAGTAGAAAGAGACCACATGGAGCAATCACAGATGGAGTCCTCGAGATCACGAACAAAAGACAAAAGCCAGATTGGGTGAGCAAGAAGGAAGTCCAGAGACTCAGAAACAATATCAATACAACGTCGTTCTTGGACAACGAGAAAATAGATGGTGATGGAACAGGTTTTGATATATGGGGTGTCGACTCTGTGCCCAAAACTCAAGAAGAGCAGGCATCTGTTTTGGAATATGTGCCAAAAGCAAAAGCCAAGGTTGCGCCCCCTACTATTCGGAAAGCGCCTATCGCTATGACAGCGGACGGTCAACCGGTACGCGCTGTGCAGCCACCGAAGGCGGGCGCAAGCTACAATCCGACGTTCGAGGATTGGGACGACCTGTTGAACGAAGAAGGAGAGCGTGAAGTCGAGGCAGAGAAAATCCGTCTGCGTCAAGCTCAAATAGAGGCAGAGAAGCAAGCGAGGATCCAAGAGTTGGCGGCATTGCCGGAACCAAACCCTGCGGATGAAGAAAGTGCTTGGGAGGGGTTCGAGACAGACAATGACGATGCGCAAATGCTGAAGCGGAAACGTCCCGAACGAAAGACAGCGACCCAAAGAAACAAGATCAAGAGAAGGAAGGAGGCTGAGAGACAAGCGAAACATGAAAAGCGGATGGGCGATAAGCAAAAGCAGGTCGAGCAGATGATATCGGCTCTGATCAAGCGTCAAGAGCACGAGACGGCTTTGGCTATGAAGGGTGCAGATGACGAGGAGACGCAAGAGGGTAATGACCGAGTGTTACGACGCCGCAAGATGGGCAATTCTGTCATACCAGAGAGACGACTCGAGGTTGTCCTCCCTGACGAGCTTCAAGAATCGTTACGGAGACTGAAGCCAGAAGGAAACCTGCTTAACGATCGGTTCAGGACTCTCCTGGTGAATGGGAAACTGGAAGCTCGAAAGCCGGTGCTTCAGCCCAAGAAAGCGAAGAGGGAGTACACGGAGAAATGGACCTATAAAGACTTTAGCGTCAAGGTGTAGATTGAAATCCAAGAAGACTTTCATCCATGGTAAACGAAGAAATGCTTCATTTGGGCCTAGGGAGCCTATCCTGATATCTTATCCCGCTCGGGCCCGCCTATGACATGCCAAGGCGCCTACCCTAAGTAGCCCCCAAACCATTTAGGAGCTCCATCCCGAGTCTCCAACCTTCACGATAGCGTGCGTCAGTGCAGCAGTCTTGTGCTCGCCATCTTGACGCAGCTCAATGCGCGAACTGTCGTTGACCTGAACAGTGTTCGGCATCATCGAAAATATCCTGCCTGCACTTTCTGTTCTGATTCCTGCACTTCAGCATGTCTTTATTTGGTTCCTCTCCCACGGAGAGTGCTCCATTGAATTCCAAGACGCTTTTCGGCGATGAACCTGCTCAGCCTCCGACTTCGTCCTCACTCTTTGCGGATGCAGGCGGTGATTCGCCATGGTCGATGCCAACGCCTAAGAGGAATGCGCGCCAGAATTTGGTTAAGAACCTTCTCCCTGCCACAGACGTTCCCGAAAACTACGTGGATGCATACGACACCGTCCTCAATGTGACTGAGAGAACTGGAGTTGGCATCGGTGTGGCTGCAGTGAAGAGTATACTGCAAAGCAGCAATTTAAGCGAGCAAGAACAACACAAGATCCTGAGCTTTGTAATACCGGGCGGACAGGAGAGTGCGAACGGTGTTGGCAGGAGCGAGTTCAATGTATTGCTTGCGCTGATCGGACTGGGTCAAGAGGGCGAAGACATCACGCTTGACGGTGTTGACGAACGAAGGCGGAGTGAGTGCGCAAATGATTGATATGATGCATCGGGACTGACATAATCTTAGAACTACCTGAGCCCAAGGTAGGCTACATAGACCAATTACGATCCAACGCTCGTCCGCAACCGATTCCTGCTACGGAAGCAAAACCCACCCCGGCAAGGCCTCAGCAGCCTCGAAACGAATCCTTCGGTACAGACCCGACATCAGATCCCTGGGCAAGTCCGTCAAACAACAAATTACCACCTCCGTCGACGGCGGCACACACAATGCCAACCAATGGTCTATCCGAACCCAGCCTTAAGACCGCCCCTAACGGTATAGGAAGGACAACAAGTGCCTTCACTACGAGAGGGGATCAGGAGAGTCCTGGTGCTGGTTCGCCAAATGATACGATTTCCAGTGGTGCCGTCGGAGGCTGGAATAGCTACAACGGAAGTACGGCAGGCTTCTCAGAGCAGCCAACACTTGGGGGTGGCTTTGGCGATGCAGGCGATGATCAACAGCCCGGCCGATCTGCTCCCAACAATCAGACGTCCGTGGGCCGGAGTATCGTTCTACCTTCCGGCACCGGCGAACAGGTCACGGTAAGCATGCTCCCAGACAAAGAGGGCGTGTTCCTGTTTCAACACCGCAACTACGAAGTCAAAACACTCCGGCGGGGAAGCAGTGTTGTCAGGCGGTACAGCGACTTTGTTTGGCTACTTGATTGTTTGCAAAAGCGATATCCTTTCCGACGTTTGCCGCTGTTACCGCCAAAGCGAGTTCAAGGTATGCAATCCCGTCACTACTCCCGGCTCCTGCTGATACGCTTTCGTAGTAAACGGGACACACCTTTCGGGCGACACACACGTCTTCCTCGAGAAGCGAAGAAGGGGCCTCATTCGGTTCACGAACGCTCTAGTCCAACATCCTATCCTGAGTCAAGAAACCTTGGTAGTGATGTTCTTGACTGTCCCTACCGTAAGTCCTTCCCAACCGCCCAAAATACCAACGGGCTGACAACTGACATTAGGAGCAGGAATTGGCCGTGTGGCGGAAGCAGGCCACGATATCAGTACAAGAAGAGTTCACTGGCAAGGCGCTACCTCCTGCACTTGAGGACAGTCTGCCTGCCAATCTACACGATCTATTCGAGCAAGTCCGCGCTGGCGTGAGACGGTCAGCAGAGTTATACATCAATCTCTGCATCATTTCGGAACGGCTAGTCAAGCGCAATGAAGGGCTCGCCGCGGAGAACGCGAAATTCAGTACTACGTTGATGCATCTTACCGAAAGCTCGAATGACACCTATGCCATCGATACAAATGACGTACCTCTGCTGAACGAGGGCATAACTGCAAGCGCCAAACATCTATCGACACATCAGACGTTATTAGACGACGAAACAAAAGCCTGGGACACGGGCTTCCTTGAAGATCTGAAAGCGGTCCGTGACAGTTTTGTGTCGATGCGAGACATGTTCGACCGAAGAGATCGGTATGCACGGGACAATATACCTCAGCTCGAGAGGCGAATCGAAAACTCGGAGCACAAATTACAACAACTGCGACAGAAACCACCCGGGCAAGTCAAAGCCGGAGAGATGGAGAAAGTCGAGAGCAGTATCATGTCGGATAAAGAAAGCATTGTTCAACAACATGCTCGTGGAGTGTTCATCAAGGAATGCGTCAGAGATGAAATTGTGACCTTTCAGACCTCTATCTACGCTACCAGCCGTATGCATCAAGACTGGAGTCAAGAGCGGGTCAAGTATACGGAACTACAAGCGAGCAACTGGAGGGGTCTGGTCGATCAGCTTGAAAGCATGCCCGTGGGAGAATGAGTTTGGTGTTGAGCGTTCAAGACTTTGCTAAGAACCTTCCCTTTCCATATCATATCCATGGCATTATGGCACAATGGTTGGCAGTAGATGCCAGTAATATATACGGATTATTATCTTCAAGGTTTAAGTGTATCAGAGCGTCGTTGGCAGTTTGCAGTGAATGCGAGGCTGAACTATCGTATGTCTGTGCAGGTTTGCGATTGTGACGCCTAATCCGATTGAAGTGCAGCCTAGCCGTAACCCCAAAACTTTGCCGCTCGAGGCCAATAATCCAGCGGCCAAGAGGCGCCTGTTGAACCTTTAGCGCCTTTCTAACTGCCCTCCAACTTTTCACCCGCAGCACTGCTCGCCGCCAGAACAGATATCAAAACCCATTCAGCCATCGTTTCTTCACCACAACACTCTCAAAACTCCTATCGAGCGATCAAAATTGTCGCACCGATCCAGCGATCACAATGGCGGGCGGGGACCACGGCTCCGAGGCAGTCGGCACACCTGAGCCTGTGATCAAGGGCTTCGCCACGCTCACGCAACTTCAGTAAGTCATCAATGTCCATATCTTTGGAAAGGTCATGATTCAGAGACGTGAAAAATGATACTAATATATCGATAATAGGATCGGTGTGAAAGTCGTTGCGGAAAAGGTACGTTTTCTTCACGGTTTTCATTTCCTCGTTGTATGCATCACGTGACTCTTTTCTGTTCCTGGAGCGAACGGGAACAAAGGACTTCGAAGACTGGAGGTCTCGTTCGTTCCAATCCCGATTGACCGACTACGCGCGCAAAGACTCGATGTGGAGGTCTACGAAATAGACTAACATGCTCTGTGTCAACAGAATGGCGAGCCGAGAAAAGCCGAGATCCTCTCGATCAAGCAGAGAAATGGATTGTTAACATTCTAGTACGTTGATGTGATTCAGTTGGGTTTGGATTACAAGCTAACGACCTGCAGCGTTCACTATGTTGAATTCAACAAGCGTCTTGACGGTAAGAACAATTCGCTTCTTCTATCAGACCAACGCTAACGCGGTGTAGAATGGATAGCAGCAGACCGTATCGACCTCTCACAAGAGGTGGAATGGCCTGCACCCGAAAAGCCCGAGAAGAAGAAAACCACCGTCACGACAAAAGCGCCGTCGACGAAAGCCGCCCAGGCAAAATCCATCACAACAACGAAAACTACCGGTCGACCGCGGACAGACTCCAGACCCGGATCCGCGACACCAGACCTTCTCACATCCAAAGCCGGAAACGACCGCAAACGTCCTGTCCCGTCCAAGGCCGGCGGCAAAGAGAACCGCGAGGAGGAAGATGGCGATCCGTCTTTCGCACAGGCAGGCACACCGCTGGCCACTCTCAGCCATGAAGACAGCAACGAGATCCCCGCTGGCGGGGATGTCGAGATGACGGACGTTACGAAGACGGAAGAAAAAGTTGCGCCCATCATGGAGCCCGAAGAGGAAATCGAGAAGCTTCGCACCGGAGGCTCGATGGTGCAGAATCACGCTCAACTCCATCTTGTCCGAAATCTGGAGAAGATCCAGATGGGCAAGCACATCATCGAGCCGTGGTACTTTTCGCCGTACCCACAAGAATTCTCGGATGTGGACATGGTGTACGTCGACGAGTTCTGCCTGTCGTATTTCTCTTCGAAAAAGGCCTTCGAGCGACATAGGTCGAAATGCGAGTTGCGTCACCCGCCTGGCAACGAGATCTACCGTGACGACTTTGTGAGCTTCTTCGAAGTCGATGGTCGACGGCAGCGCACGTGGTGTCGCAACTTGTGTCTGTTATCGAAACTGTTTCTCGACCACAAGACGCTGTATTATGATGTCGACCCCTTCTTGTTCTACTGCATGGTTACGCGAGACGAGCATGGGTGTCATCTCATCGGATATTTCAGCAAGGAAAAAGAATCGGCCGAAGGGTACAATGTGGCGTGTATCCTGACGCTGCCGCAGTATCAGCGACAGGGTCTGGGAAGACTGCTTATCGCCTTCTCGTACGAGCTGAGCAAGCGTGAAGGCAAGCTCGGATCGCCGGAGAAACCTCTTTCAGATCTCGGGTTGCTGGGATACAGGCAGTATTGGAAAGAAATCCTAGTGGAACTGCTTTCGGATCCTGCAAGGTTGCCGCCACCAGGATCAGCGAGCCATACACCGTCGTCTGAGCATCTGCATCCACACTCGAGTTTAGGCTTCCCGACGCCTTCGTCGCAGTATTCCTCAAGTATTGCGGAGATTGCGAGTCTGACGGCTATGACGGAAAAGGATGTCCATGAACAACTTGAGGTCCTGAAATTGCTGCGCTACCACAAAGGTGCGTGGATCATCGTCGTTCGAGATGAGTTACTCGAATGGCAGGAGAAGCGTCGAGAGAAGGAGAAACTCAGAGGGGCCACCAGGAGGATTAATCCGAGCAAGTTGCAATGGAAGCCGCCCGTCTTCACAGCTAGCAGCCGGACGTGGAATTGGTAGGCCTTCTCAGCTCAACGGGAGAGATGACTTGGAGATAGTGTCCTTTCAGCGAGGCGTTGGCGGTATTTTGAGGATTGCTTCAACATCTTTTGCGAGCTTCCAGTAGTCATGTAAGCACATCTAAGTGCTCTGTATCCATAGTTGGTATTCGGCTTTACCCTTCAATCCAAGCAGCATAATGATTGGTACTTCTGGTCGGACCTCAAGATGTAATATTCGTATAGCGGGCAAGATCGGCATCACCACCGCCAGCACCGTCTTCGGCACCATTTTCTGTCATCTCAGTATCTCCATGGTGTCCGTTGTGGCTATCCTTTGGGTGCGCGTCGGCATCAAGACCAAGGCTGAGAAATTCTGGCAAGTCCACCTTCTTCTCCCTCGCAAGCCCTTCGGCCCATGCGCGAGCTCTTACAAGGTACCGGATGTTTGCTTCTCTTCTCTGGTCCTGGGACTGGAGAATGGCTTCATTGACGTCCTTAGCGACCTTCCGTCGTAATGACGGGTCCACAAGTTCAGCCAAAGCACCGAAATCGGCCTGGACTTGTGACGTTGATTGACCAGATGAGCTTGAGGAAGCTGCTTTGGTCCACGAGTCCTTGGGAACTATCAGAAGTGCCATCGCTCTTTCGAGGTCGTTTTTGAATTGTTGTTCGAGAGGCGCGTATGGTGCTAGGTTGTTCTGAGCAAACTCAATGGCTCTGCCTACGAGAGTAGCATCTGAGGAAGCAAAACTCTGACGGATGAGTTCGACAAGCTGCAACCGCAGAAGCGAGAAGTGGAGCTTTTTGTCGGTATCAAGGAGCTAGTTCAACGCCATGTCAGCTTCTGTATGACCTGAAATGGTAGGAAATATAGGCGGGATATGTTGTGCAAAATCATACTGAGGACTGAAGGTGTTTGCTCTCATCTCTGCCCGAAGGCTATGAGTGGTGCATGAAAACCAATCTAATCATGCTAGAATAGGACAGCGAATTGTGGACAGGACTTACTTCAGGGTTCAGCTCATTGATGAACTCGATGGCTGCTTGTAGATCCCCCCGATGAATGGAATCTCGAATCTGGACACGTTCTTGGATGCAGCTGAAGTCGGCGCGAGGTCGAATATTGGCTTCGGAGGCGAACTTTTCAGCAGCTGACGGGTACCCTTCTGTGATCAAATAGTCCATTATGAGGTTGTTCACATCACTGTTGCAGATCGCATGTCAGCTTGTGTGGCTGATTGCGTTTTGAGCGCTGTAAAGACTTTGACTCTTTTTCAGAAAGCAAAATAACATAGTTCTCCTCAAGGTGTTCAGAGAGATTCCCATTTTGTCAAAAGTACATCTTGTGAGATCGAAGGCAACATAGGCAGACCAGGAGGAGGAGAACATACGTCTTTGAGATGTGAGTGTCAGCGACGCGTCGCTCAAACGGGTGAGCTGTAACAGCAGCCTGCAAGGAATTAGCATGACGAAGTCAGGAAGTCGAGTAAGTCTGCATACCATCTTGATAGATTCAGGAATGCGGTTGGTGAGGCTGTCCTGTCAGCCTAGAAGACTGCGTCAACGTCTACATAACATGGCGAATACAGCGAGGCTGAAAATGTCAAGAATCTCTTACAGAAGACGTAGTTTTGTGGGATGGAGAGAAGTCTACGAAAATGCAGTTGAAGGCGTGGCACGTGACTGACTCATGTGAACTTTCTGCAGCTAGTGGGAAAAGCTGTTGCGGACCTCTAAAACATCAAAGCTTCGATCTGACATCCGCCGAGTCCTTTCTACCATATGACAAGATGTCGCCGTCCTTGCTGCTGAGCCTTTCTGTCGTCAACAAGTAGGGTTTCGGTAGGCCATACTTCCTGCTGAGGTCGTCTGTCTCGCCATCCGATTTGACCAACTCAGCCAACGCTTTCGAACAGCCGAGAATTCGAGGCATTCCATGACCGGTAAATCCGGCCGTGATAAAGATGCCTGTCTGGCCAGGTAGTCTGCCAACGAACGGCATAGAATCAGAGGACCAACCCATCACACCGGACCAGATGTCTGTTATGCCAGCTTGAGAATCTTCCCAGCCGCTGAACATTCTCTGCATATAATTGGTGAAGTACTTCTCCGTCTCTGGGATAAGTTCCGAATCATTAGTGTTCCCATACCAGAATGATTGTTTCTCTGTTGCGCATCTATCTGCACCGCCCACGACAATGCTGCCATCTGTTTTGGGGATGAGGTAGTCGAAATGTTCCGGGTTGAACCGAATAGCATAGGTGTTGTTCAGATGCGGTGGTTTGCGAGCAGTGCTCTCTGGTACCGCGATGCGACAGACGACTCCCCTTACGGGCACGATCTTTTCCTTGAACTCCGAGAACAGCGCGGCAGTGTATGCATTGGAGGCAACGACAACTTTCTTCGCCAGCAGGTCCCCTCTGCTCGTTGTCAATCTCCATCTTCCATCTGCGTCGCGAGCAACTGCCTGCACCGGCGTGTTGGTCTGCAGGTTGGCACCCATCTCAAGGCTTCGGCGAAGAAGATGGGTCACCATCTTGTATGGCCATATTGAACCGGCGGTGAATGAGACTGCGATTTTAGCACCTTTAACCCCTGAGACTCGTTCGGCCTTCTTTGGGTCCGCAATAACATGTAGATCGTCAGAGAATCGAAACCCCTTGGATCTGATCTCCTTGTGCGTCCTCAGCACCGAATTTGCGGTCTCTTGGTCGGTAATAACGTCGATCGCCCGTGTAAGTTCGAAATCACAGTCGATATTCTCCTCTTCAACCAATTGCTTAACATCCATCACTTGTTGGCTTTCGAACTTTATCAGGTCAAGAGCGGTCTCAGCGCCATACTTCTTATAGCTTTCGGCAGCTGACCAGTAAGTATCAGGCTTCAGGTGCCCTCCATTCCGTCCAGTCGCGCCTGAGCACACTTGACGGGCCTCCAAGATGACTGTTGACGGCCTGCTTCCTGAGTTTGCATCCGCAAGTAGGTGAAAGACGGTTGCTGCGCCCGAATAGCCGGAACCTATGATCGCGACATCTGCTTCCTCAGGCAATGTTTCGGTCGTTCGGTGATCTGCCAGATCCCCTGCCGCAGAGAGCCAGAACGAGGTCATCGGCTCCGTATGAGGGAAGCCCATATTGACGATGCGAGGCTGGTCCCTCGACTTTCACAACTTTGCTTCGTTTCTGCAGATGATGACCTTGTTTGTAGCGCACAGGAGGCGTTCCTCTCTGTGCCGTCCATCTTCTCGATGCTGAAGGTGGGCACAAAGTACAAAGTACTTCAAGATCGCGGTATTCCCACAACGCGCAACTCCGAACTCTGGTACCCGCTTCGGCTGAGTGTACTACTTGTGTACTAGTATTCGAAGGTTGTAAGAAGTACTGACCATGCTACGAAATAGGAAACAATACTCGTGTTCTCGCATCTTTCAGTGACCGGCTCGGTCCAGGGGTTCCCGCGCTTGGTGAATGCCCCTTAGCATCGTCGGTGCCCGTCCAGCCGCAAGGCTGATAAAGTGCACTACGTGCCCAGCTCCGGCGCAGTACCATATCCGTTGGAGCACACGGCCACTTCTGAAACATCCAGCAGCGACTGCTTCTCCGCATCATAGAAGATTCTCAGAAAGATCTACAACTTCAAGTCCGTTGCCAGCTTTGCACGTCCCTCCGGCCCCAAAAGCAATGGCACCCACCCCAGAGGACATCTCCTTCCAGGAGCGCCAGAAGATGACGGGTGACTACCGCAAATTCCTGCATACAGCATCTCTGGCCACTGTCTTGATCGCGCCTGTCCTCATAATCCTTCCTCCGAGGAAACTCGACCTCTACACATTTTCGCTGGCCGGCGCATTCGCCGTGTCCGCAAACTACCAGACGAAACAACGTACGGGCGCAGGGTTAATGGGCCATCTGGGCCGACCATTTGCCATGCCCAAGCGTGCTCAGGAGATCCAAGCGCAACAGATGGAGCGAAAACGACTTCTCGAAGAGGCCGGCACTCCTGCGGAGAAGAAGAAGGGGTCCTTACTAGAGGAGAAAGCTAGAGAGATATGGATGGGCGGCGAGACTGAGGGGTGGAAAGAGCGCCGTCTGAAAGAGGAACAGGAAAAGCTCGATCAAGGTGAAGGATACTGGGATATGATCGTCGACCAGGTATGGGAAGTGTGGAACTGGGGCGAGAAGAAAGTGGAAGATCTGAAGGAGAAAGATGAGGAAGTACTCGAGAGCAGGAATAAGCCTTGATTGAAGCTGTCACGGTGGGGTGAGAGTTTTCTTCTCACCTCTCTCGTCAACATCGACACACGCCGGCCAGAGCCTTCAGCCATTTTGCTCTACAAGTCCACGATCCGTGAAAGTTGGCCAGAAGGCTAGTGCAGTCGACCTGCATCTTGGTCGCCGCACCTCTTTGCGTCTATTTCATCCTGGAAATCCCGGACTTTGATACCGGACTGAAACAGCTCGTCACGAGCCTGCTCACTTTCTCGAGTCTGCTGTCGCCGGAGTCGCGCAGGGAGGTTGTTGATCACGACTGGCGATCGATGCGAGGATGTCATGTTGCTCAGTTGTCGTGGTGGATCATCAGTGTCGGAGACCGACACATTAGAGGTCGCATTTGGGTGCATCGTTTTCAAGAGGAGGATAGCCAAGAGCTTGGAACTGAACATTTTTCTTGTCATCCATTGGGCGCCCTCATGAGAGTCATTTAGATCACTCACCAGTGGTCGACTGGTGAGCTATCAGCGCTGGCACCGCGGTTGACTATAATGATGACCAATCAACGTGTTGCAATAGCATGGTGAATTCACCAGGTACAGGTACAGGGACTGGTCTCCTTTCAGGTCTGGACACCAGGGTGGACCGTGACAGTGGTGCCTTCAATTCAGGAGGCAGTTTCTTCTGCACTTCACATAGCAGGATGTTCAAGGTGCATGTCCGCTTGACGTCGTACAAATCGCGGGTTGGCTGTGTGGAGGGATTCGGATCAGGTTGTACAAGGACGTGTCACAGCATGATTTGCAATGCAGCGGAAGACTTGTCTCGTGCAAGTGAGCGTATGTCGCTTGTGTGTTGTGTTGAGTGCGATAGATTCAATAGCCCTCGTTTGTCTATCGAGACTTGGATTTCTTCCGCTTCTTGGTTGGCCGCTCGTCGTTGTTGCCTGATTCGCCCTTCGATCTCTTGTTGTTCCGACCGTGTCTCATTTCGAGTGGCTTGTGTGCACCGGACTTTTGTTTTTTATGCCGCGACCCGTTACCTCCATCCTCCATGGCATCGTTGCTCTGTCTCTTGCGTTTCTTATCTGATCTCGCCTTTTTGCGGTCTTCTTTTGCTCGAACTCGGGCTTCCACTCCTCGTAGGAAGGAGTCGTCATTCTCAGGCTGAGGAGGATCGTTTGATCTTGGTCTCTTGTGTGGTGGGCCTTCTTGTTCTCCTCCATTAACGCCAACAAATTCTGACCCAGAGCCACCAGTTTTACGCTTAGGTGTGGCATTCTTTTGGAGCAAATGGTTGATGTCAGAAGGATTCGGATCGACAGAAAATAGACCACTCGGGTCGACCGTTGGTTCTGCTGGGGATTGTGGAAGCGACTCGGTCACCTTCGATGATGGACCGTCTGATGTTTTGAGTATGACTTCTTCCCGGTTCGTAACCTCTCTCTACCACACATGTGTCAGTATCCAAAGCGCCCGGGGGATACATCCATATGAACGTACCAATGACTCTGTCGAAGACTTGAATGTTGCAATCAAGGTTTCCGTATGGAGAAGGCGTGACTGAATCATATCCCGTGCAGCGGTACCATCGGCGCAATGCTTGCACATCTCGACAAGCAAGGAGGCATGGCTGTCGAGTAGCGACACGATCGAGTCGTGCTGCCCGAAAAACTGCGGACTGTGTCAACGTAGGTCTCCCAGAAGCAGCTGGGAGACATACCTTTGCCCAAACGATCTCGCTGTCATCGGTGTCCATAGTGATCGTACCTAAGGGTATCCTACAGCCACTCTGTACAATCAAGTCTCAGCCCAAAAAATGTCTGAATGAAAATGATGTACTGTAGAGCCTCGTTGTTGGAGTCAAGGCAGTCAAGGGCGTCAAATTTCTCCAATTCCAGGCGGTGCAAATGATTCACCGAAGTGAGCCGAGGCTGAAGTGCGGTGGATCACAAATGGTCGATGACGAAATTCAACTTCACATCAAGAAACACCTCCTCTCTACCAATGCCACTTCACCAAGATATATTCTATCCAGTAGCACAGCACCCAGGACTTGCAATGCTTTTTCTATTGACGTGTGCCCTCGTCTGACTTGGTGACAGGCTGTCATTGCTCCATCTAGGTGCCCCAATTGCGTGAAGACCTGGAAATCGTGGGTACAAACTGTAGTGACAACCTCGTCGTTGGGGCATCATGAGGCCTTGGTGTTGCAAGCCAGGCAGACACGACAGAGACTGGCGCGAGGTACTTGTGATGTCAGTCTCTTATCATGGACAGAAGTGAACAGTCTCGCGCTCAAAGAACCCTGCCTAATCTCAGTCAGGCGCGGCTGGGCACAATGGCATGGCAGCCAGATCGTGCCGCGCCGTGATGGCTTCCACCAGTTTGGTAGGCATTGAATGCGGCTGCAATTGAGGAATGAGACGAGTTGAATAGGCCTCGCGACTGCCATTGTCAACCATTCGAGCACACTTCCTATTGTGTCGCTCCTGCCGTCGGTTTTTTCAGTTGCCCACCTAGCGAGCATGTCCTTCTCCCACTTCTCTTCTCCTCCTCTTCTTCCTCTTTCTTCTACACAAGTCACTTAATACACCAGCTACAGCTTTGCTTCAACACTCCTCACCCGCTGTTAGCATCTTCTCACCCTTATCATCCATCCTGCACTACATCTTGGCTTGGTCATTGTACAATCCCATTGCTGCTCTATTGATTTCCTCCAATTCTACCACCAAATCCTCAGCAACAAAGGCTCTTGACGTGGTTTCAGACTGTCCATCTGCAGGTGAGTGATGATGGAGCCCACTTCGCCAGCAGACGTCCTCTCATCACCTGTCAAAGCCAGCATTGACCCGGGTTGACTGACTGTTCTTGCCAGGAACCCACCGATCATGTCTGAAAAGCCTGCTACTCAAACTGCCCCAAGCACAGCTTATGCTGGTTACCCTCAATCTCGGATGCCATACAATGGAAGCGGCTACCAGGCTTACGGCGGAGGTAAGAGATGGTGTGTGTGGTGGTGAACATCTGCTCATGATTGTGCAGGATTGAACATGACCAACCCCAACCCACTAGCCAACATGCAGAACCTGAAGGCCACCCTTCCAGCGACTGGTCAAGTCGACAATGACATGAATGGCACTACCCGTCAAGGCTACAACAGTCCTCTCATGGTCCTTCCATCTGGTCAAACAATTCCTCTCACCAACTACTATGGTCCAACTCAAGCCTCAACTGGAGATAACACCTCACAAGTTCCATACCTCCCAACAGGCATGTACCCAAACTTCCTTGGAACTACAGGCATGGCTTCAGGAGCCCTCCCAGGATACGGCTGGCCATCGCCATACACTATGGCAGCCACTCTCGCAGGCTTCGATCCTGCTCGTCGAGGCTCATGGTCGTCAAATGAAGAGAATGTCTCCACCAACCAGGCCGCTGTACTTCAGGCTCAGACCGACTATTACCCAGGCTACCCATACATGTCTACGATGCCAGCCGCTGCCCACTACATTGCCGGACCAATCCAACCCATGAAGTGTATGGACAACAAGTCATACGAAATGGTCAACCTTGACGAGCTGGTCTCCCGTGATCCACCCATTCCTCGTGCCGTCCCGGCTCTTTGGACCAACCAGGAGGAGCTCAGTCTTGCCAAATGTCTCCAAAACCCAGAGGGTATTACCAACGTCTACATTCGTGGCTTCATGCCGGATACCACCGACGAAGACCTTGAGCGTTGGGCTTCTCGCTTTGGTGAGATCGAGTCATGCAAGGCCATCATCGAACAGGACACGGGCAAATGCAAAGGGTACGTGCCATCCATGTTGCAGCATGGTCATGTCAACTGACCATATAGTTTCGGCTTCGTCATGTACTATTCTCCTGCTGCTGCGGAGAATTGCATCAGAGGGTTCTTCCACCTCGGCTTCCAAGCCAGCTATGCTCAGGTTTGTGATAGATCCTTCAAGTTAGCTCACCTTCTGACATTTGCAGAAATCCCGCAACTCTCGTCTCAAGGACCTCGAAGACAGAGGTTCTACCAACATCTACTGCACGGGTGTCCCCATCGACTGGAATGAATCGGTTTGTGTTCGTGCCGTACCTCGATATTTCTGCTAACATACTATAGGATCTGGCCAAGCACTTTCTCCCCTACCGTGCCATTTCCACCAAGATTTGTCGAGACGTGCCATCGGGAGTCAGCAAGGAGGTTGGCTTTGCCAGGTATACCATCTTGTTGCAAGACCGTCAGCTTCTATACTGACTTTGCCCAGGTTCGACACTCGTGAGATTGCGGAACATGTCATCAAAGAGTACCACTCTGCCCACATCGAGCACGACGGTGTCAAGCTGTTCCTTCGCTTTGCCGATACCAAAGCTCAGAAGCAACTCAAGCAGCAAAGTCAAGAACGCCGCAACTGGCGCAGTCGTGAATACAGCTTTTCAGTTGAGCACACTCCGTCTCCGACCTTGACACGACTTCAGAACATGGGCGATCACATCAGTCCCAATGGAAGCTACCAGTCCCCTGCTGGAGCTAGCAATGCCTTCACCCCAGCGACGTCAGTCTCTCCGGCGTAAGTTTGGCCTTACTGCTTTCTCCTATCATGTACAGCGCTAATGTTCCTTTCCACAGTGATTTGCCAGGTGTGAACAATGTGAACAAGCCTGTGAGCGTCACTCGCAGCTCTGCCTGGCCAATGCAGGGTGGCCTTCAGTCAATCACCAATACCACCACTGTCCGCACCAACATGCCAGTCATTTCGGCTCCCAACACATACATCGAAGTTCCACCAAAGACTACGGCCATTGTTCCCATCATGCCCGACACGGGTGATTCCAAGAAGACTAGAACACCTAGCCCAAAGACAGTCACCATCAAGGTTGAGCCTGCCAGCGGCAAGGAGAACCTGACCACCACCCCTCCACGATCCAGCAAATGAGTCAACCACGTCAAGGCCATACCTGCTGAGGACTTAATACTGCTTCCAACTATTTTTGGTGCGCATCCTCTTCTTGGTCGACTGGTACCCCATTCTTGTCCCTCCTGCTCATCCTTGAAGTGGCATGTTCAACACAATCCGGAACATGCATTTTTGCGACATGAAAAGTTTCAGCATTGCAGATAATCAGCATTGATCACGGTCTATGACAGGACATCTGTACACATTGCATTGATGGCAATGACAATATCCGGCATACCGTTCCGTTGATGTGAAAGCAATGGAATCAGGAACCTTGAGCGCTGCATGTATTGAGAGCTTACATATAGTAGCTGAGCAGGATGTTAACGAAAGGCAACACTTTAGTTCTATCGAGGAGAATATATGTTGTGCCTTCCTCCATCTTGACAATATTAATTCCACGTAAAAATCTCCAGCGTTTGAAAAAGATGGCGATTGTGACTTAGTTGGAAACTTACATGCAGTGCCTTTTGGTTTGGCGGCGTATTCCCTGGGAGGGGTCATAGAAAGGGGGTTGCAGCCTTGTTTGGAATAATTGGCCCTAATAATAATAACGCTGGAGTGGGTGCGGCTTCACATCGTTGCACATGTTATCATTTTTAGAAGGCGCCGGGATTATGTCAAAACGTAAATAATTGTATCTTCTGTGCTGTTGTCATTTTATGGCATCATGAGTCGGTCTTCAGAAGTGCAGCTAGCGAGATCTCATGCTCAAAGTCATCAATCGTCCCATACTGAGGTCATAAGCTTCTCCCACGTCTCGAAAATCGTTCCGTAAATCCACAAGTCTCAGTCAACTTCCGTAGCCATTGAGGAAGACGGAGTAGCTCCTGCAGAGCTCAGCTCGTCCGATCTAAACTGTGGCCACCCATTACCAGTCGCCAGGACAGCAGAGAAGTTCAGAATCTCCGGGAACCATTTATCTCGGCGAGTGCTGACCTTCGTTCCACCTTCGAGAGCTGCTCGAGCCGCCCGTGTCTTTCGCTGGCGTTTCACGTGTGGACCTCCACCAAGCTCATTTCTGATCTGCTCCAGCCGTAAGTCATGCTCGACGATGCAGCGAATGTACGGAGCCACGTCCGTCACAACAGACTGTGCGGCATTGTCAAGAGAAGGTGCCTTTCGCCCCAGGCTCGTGGGTAGACCGATTCTGCTTTCCTCCATCAATGCTTCGAAGGAGTCGGCGATGTCGAGCCTGGTCATGTGCTTGTCATTGAGATGCTCCAGGCGCAGCTGGACCACGTCGTCTCGCGCTGATCGGCGATTTTGGCCACCGTAGAGCTCTGTGAGCATGGCACTGACGAATGGGGTGTCGCTTCCATCGATGAGATCCATGGCACTCTTGGCTTCGGAGAAAGTAAGCATATCATCGAGTGCTTGCAGTCGATTTCCAAGAGCTGCTAGAGGAATCTCGTCCTTGACCCAGTCCGAGGCTGGAATCTCCAAGCAGTTGCGGGTAAAGTCAATAGTGAGTTCCGGCGCATCCATGTCGACAGGGAAGAGATCAAGACCCGTCGTGAAAGTGTCTTGACTAACAATTCGAGTTATAGACCCATCCTCCGTGATACTCTGCTTTTCGTTGTAGGGCAGCATCCAGTCAAGCCCGCCCTGATGCGAGCCCACAGTCATCTGACACCAGAAATTGAGTTCGGTTATAGAGGCGCGTAGATCGTAGCTTTTCGTCGCATAAAGATTCTCGATAGACTCCTTGCTGAGAAGATGCCCTTCAGCTGCTGCGATGCATCGAAGGTGATCCACAGCAAGATCGGGTTCGGGCTGTGTATAGGCCAGGACCGAGAAAAGGTCGAGCTCCTCCAGAGGAACAGATTCTAGATCATTGCATGTCATGATAACCGGTCGTTTGGAAGTGCTGATCAGCGATTGTACGCCGGTCCAGAATCCTTTGTCTTCATCGAAAAGGATATCAACCTCTTCCAGGAGGATCAATGACTGTTTTTGGGACTTGGCCTTCACCTCTTTCTTTTCAGCAGTCTCGGTGGACTTTTTCTTTTTCCCACCTTTTCCTGGACCCATGAAACTTGCTATAGACTGTCGACTTGTCTCTGAAACCTCAGTAGACAACGGAGGCGTATCTGCGTCGTCCGGAGAGACACTGGATGCTCTGCTCAGCATGTCCGCCTGTTGTACTTGATGGTTTTGTGTCATGTCGCCAACCTTTTCTTGAATATCCCGGGCACTTCGCCTCATGCCGGGATGAAGTTCAAACACTTCGAAGCCCAGCTGCTGTGCGATGGCGAAGACAGATGCGGTTTTGCCGCAACCCGAAGGACCCACAAGCAAGATCGCGTTCTTCCCACCCAGGTTCGAGTTTGGGACGTCCTCATCTGAGTCCACGAGAAAGTCATCCATTTCATCCGATTTTCTTTTCCGACGCTTTTTCACTGCCGGCACCTTCAGTCTTGTCTGCGACTGGCCAGTCTGTACCTGGTGCACTTGCAGGCTGCTCAGCCAGTCATGCAGCACTTGACTCTGTACCTGTAAGACTTCCTGCCAGCATGTAGGAGCATAATCCTGCGACCACATATGAGGACCGGCGGCCGAGCCTCTGTCGAAGGGGCTAGGCCTTGTTTCAATGCGTCTCTTGAGTGGTTCTTGTAGTGATAGAAGTCGACTAGGGCTTCCGAACGCTGTGCTTGCCTCGAGATCGATACTTGCAGCAAGTGCTTTGCCGCTCATCATGCGCCGCAGTGGAAGGTGAACAGACCCAGTTTGAGAGGGCCTAAAGCTGAGCTTGCGAGCAAAGTTGCGCAGCACATCCTCATCATCCCTGACGGAAAAGGCAGAATACTTGAATTTTGAGGATGCTGAGCGAATCTGTGGTGGTAGAATCAAGGTCGAGCGAGCAGTGTCCGCCGTGCAAATATGCTGCAGAGAGGCTGGTGGCCAGATCGCAGGCAATAGGCCCAGAGTCCGGTTGGAAGTCGGCTTTCTGGAAGCAAAGACGATGTCTTTCCATGGCTTTGGTGCTTTCGGACTCGTGGCTGCCTCATCATCTGTGGTTGGTGCGATAGAGGAATTCTCACTTTTAGCCAGTGCCTCCTTATCCGTCTTGACGGCCAGCTTGCCCAAGAAGAAAGGATGCGTTGATTTGTTGTCCTTGGGAGCTTTTCCGACCAGCGGTTGATGTTGCGGCGCAGGGCGGATGGGTATGTCTGGTTGCTTGGACAAGATAGTATCGATCTTCTGCCCACTTTCCGTACTTGTGTAAGGAAGCGTGATCCGAAGTGAAGAGACGAACTTCCCGTTTCTTATTTCCACCTTCTTAGATCGACGAACAGGCTTGCTGGTGCCATGATCCTGCTGGTCACCCTCCTTTTTCTTCGTTCTAGGCGATCGTTTTGGTGACTGCATGAGTTTGCCTTGAGCGTTGAGACCTATCATGCTCTTCTTCTTTGGGGTGGTATTGACGAGCTTGTGCTCTGGAGGAGGTGATTGGATCGTAAGGGACGGTATGGACGACTTGTAGTCTGAGATATCTCCAAGCTCGGATTCTCCTTTACATGCCGGGTCCGGAGTAAGGCTCTTGCCTTCATCACATCCAGCCGATCTGCCTACTTCTGCATGTGATTCAATTGTCCCTGTGTCTAGATCGGCAGGTCGTGAGCTTGATCTTCCCTCGCTAGGGTTTCTCTCCCGCGTTCTATGTTCTGGGGACTGCTTTGCTGCTGCTTCAAGCTGGTCGTGCCACGTTCGCTGGTGTGAATTCATGCTCATCTGAGTCGGAATGTCTTGGTCGTTTGCTTCTGAAGATAACTTGCGACGCTTGGTCCTTCTATTCTCATCTTCCAGGTCATCTCGTTCGGGGGCACTCCAAGTTAGATTTCGCGATGTCTCAGCGGGTGATGTGGCACATGTTGGCTTGGAGTCTGAACTCGGGACATGTGCATCGTTCACAATGATGTGTGGAACAGCATTTGACTGCCGCTGAGGTTGGATGTCAGGATTGTCTGCGGTGCCATCGAGGCCCAAGTGATAGTTCGACGACGGTTGTTGTTCAGGAACGTTATGGTTCAGAACCACTGGTGGGAGGGTTAGTGGCTGGATTGTTCGCGTTCACGAGAGGAGTACCTTTTCTGAAGAAGGGATGCATCTGAGCAGCTTGCGCTGGCCCATTGTCGCACTGCAACAATGCAGCCATTCATAACTTCGTTGTTTGCAGATGCGCTGTTTGCAATGCCAAAAGTCCGGTTGTTGCTGTCATTGAAGACAGTCTTAGTGAAAATGAATCTAAGAAATCAAGGACAAATGAGAAGACATTGCAGCTGACTTGGCTGCAAGTGTAGGACTTCTGAATCCGAGATGGGATTTTGTCGCGTGTTGAACATGAAGTGAATCCATTAACGAGAGCGCGTCAGTGACGCGGGTTCATTGAGCCGCTTGTTTCTCTGCTGCCCATGCGGGTGATCGACCGCTAAAGCTTTAACCGGGAAGCCTTGACTGCGGAACCATCTCCGAGTTAAAACATGAAAATTTGGGGAAACTTTTTGTGAGCGTCTCTACTGAAACTTTTTTTTGGTACAACTCATGCTGTGCACCTGCTCACTATGTCAACGGCATGACAATGGAGATCTCAGCTCCTCATCTGCTGGTCAGACTCCCTCGTAATGCTAGGTCCGATGCCACAACCCAGTTTGGGAGCGTCTACGCTCTGCGGGATGGCGTGAAGAGAAGAAGAAAAGAAATCTGCGCGGCCATTGATGGCGACTCACTCAGTATCTATGAGGTACGAGTTTTGCAACTGAGTTGCCGATATGCTCTGACACAACATAGGCGCAAAATGGGAATATTCTCACATCGTACCCTGTGCCTCCCACCTCCTCTTTCTCTGGACCGCCGTGCTCAATTCGTTGGAGTGCAGACGGACAGCAACAGCGAAGATCTTATTGTGCGATAAAACTTCAAAGCCTCCAGATACAGTTGTTCGAGAGCCAGGATACAACTATAAAGACAAGCAAAAGTCCCGAACTTCGCGATCAGATCAGCCAAGTGCTGTCCGTCAATGTACTCTCGGACAATGCTGAGCAGATCCTGGTCGTGCAGCAAAATGGCAGCTTGAGCATCTTTTCCCGCAACCTAGACAAGATGGTGTTGTCAGGGTCATTATGTGTCGGAAAAGAGTCAGGTATCCAAATCCTTGCGGTTCACCATCTGAGTATGGCAGAGGCACGGAAAACCGTCCTGAAACAACGGTCGGACTTACTCGGCGACGCATATCCCCACACATCTTATCTCGCACTTGCCTATCACAAGGACAGCACAGACAAATCGAGTATCTTCTACGGGTTATGGCCCGTTGAGGCATTTGAGGAGAAAGCCTGGGCCAGTACCAGAACGATATCGCCTCTGTTTGAGCATGAGCTCGCCATGGAAGGCAAACCAGCCAGCTTGGCCAATGCGAAAGACAAGCGGTACATCTTTGGAAACCTCGCTTCTCATCTTTATGTCAGAAGTGGGGAGGCATTTCTGACCTACGAGCTCACAGGCCTTGTACCCTTTCTGGCCTCTGTCCTTCATACAGGTCTCTCTGGGACGTACGAGATGATGCCCATCTCTCCCGCATTCGCCATTTGCTCGGATCAAGAGTCATTGCGGCTCTACGATTTGAAGTTTCAATCGATCCGAGTGCAACTTGACACCAAGAAGGCAAACCTCAAACGAAAACGGATAAGAACAGCCGTAGAGAACCAAGGAGGCCCTGTCGAATTCATTGCATACTTGACACAGTCAGGACGCATCATCGGGCAACGCCATAACCAGCTGGTGGCAATCGATATTTCGCCGGACGCTGAATCCAAGAAGGTGCTCGAGCACGGCAGCAAGCTCCTACAAAGCATTGGCCGAGGCGTCAGCACCCAGGACGGGACGCGTGCCATCGCGAAGCATGTGCAAACACTGAACATTGGGACGTTCAACGATGGTGCGAGAACGGACGCCGAGTGGCAGGCTCTGCGTAAGCGACTTGATCAACTGGCAGAAGCAAGCGATGTGGCTGGCTTTGAGGATGCTTTCACAGGCCACGTACGCTCACAATCGCTGCATTCGCCTTTCCCCAGTCAAACCATCGATGACTTACCAACCAGTCGATTCTCGATTCCCGATATCAGAGTCAACTATCTCATCTCGAAGGTCTTCAAGTTGGACTTCGGTCAGACCACACCGAATATCGACATCCCTGGCGCGAGAATATTAAAAGTGCAGCTGCCAACGTTCCGCTTGATAGTCTGGCTATCGCGTTTGGGCTTGCTCTGCCACACTGCTATAAAGCGAGCCTTGTCAGCAGCTAATGCTGGCTCTGCGGGGTCAATCACGATTCATTCGATTGCGCATGCGTTGGTTGATGCTGACCCTAGCCGCAACCTGCTTGTCGAGTGTCTTGAAAATGGCTTCAGTCCCTCGGTGGAGGAGCAAGCAGCCGTGGTTCAAGTGCTGTTACAACAAGCACTGGCGACGGTAGCGGAAGCGGCTCAAAGCCCTGTGGCCGCTGAAGCCGGTTCCGAAGATGATGCAAAACAGAACATGCAGTTGCAAACGTTGTCAGTGTCAAATTCTGAGTCAACGTGGCTACCAGCAGAATTGCAACGAGCATTGGTCAAGGCGTTGGACAGATTGGGCGCTTCCGCAACATCCGTCATATCAAAGAATCTCCGAACCCTGTTGGACCAGCGAGAGGTTCTGGCCCTCATTCAATTTCTACGGCAACAGCTCTTCCAAGGCGGTCATACCAGGTCTTTGCAGAGTCTACCACCTGCCGATGCTGAAAGTGGGAGCTCAACCGCCAAACTTGACGGTGTTGTCAAGATCTTGTCCAGCTGTGTCGATGCTATTGGGCCCCTTGGATTTGTCGCGGCCTCGGAAAACGAGGACTTCTTTGGTAACATCGTACCAGACCTAGCAACAGAAATCACGCATGCGACACAGAGCTTGGAAGATGCCACAGAGTTGCAAGGCTTTCTCCGTGAAACTTTGAGGTACGAAGAATCTGTACGGAAACATCAGAGTGCCGGAGGACAGATGCCCATTGCAGGACCGGAAGCTACTTTGGACCAACAGCCCGGAACGATCGTTACACTCTACTCAGAGGCAAGTGAAGGTGGTGACTCATTGCAGGTCCAAGGAGGGCTTCCGCTTGCCCTGCGTGTTGACAATGTCGTGAACCCCTTGAAGGTCAGGAAAGGGGGCGGCCAGGTATCCAAGCGTAGTGTTTCCCAGATCAAAATGTTGGAGAGCAGGAACAAAGGTCAATATCAGTATGAGCGGTTGGTCCTGTAGAAGCACCTCATCGATGTATGGGGGCTTTCTTGAGACAGTCAGCTACTTTTTGAATCTAAGTCATCTTTCCGCAACACCCTGTTCCATGCATGATCTCCGTCAGGAATTTCACTAGGTATTCAACATCTCCATTAAAACTGTGTTAGCACCTCATGATTACACAAGCGAGATGTTCACCATCAAAAGAGGCGCAGCCAGCGGACTTCTCGAAAGGATAGCCTGGAGTGGCCTTGTTAGTTCCCGCTAGATCGGCGACCATACCTAACGCAGATCCACGCCTCATCCACCAACCCACAGCACCCTATACAATACCTCCACCTGCGATGGTCCTGCGTTCCCTTCAAGATTGATTCTAAGGCTTCTGTTCCTTTCCAGAAAATACGAAGATTTGGCCTGCTGTGACTACCAGGAAGAACTGAATCATTCACCCTCCTTGACGCCTGTCCCCGTTTGACGTTCGCCCACTGGCTTCCAACCGATCTGCTGTCAAGTCGAGTCCACGAGGCCTCCGCCTGCACTCAGACCACCGCACCCACGTCCTCTGCCGAAACGAGATCCTAGCGTCGATGAGATCCTCTCCCTGTCTCACTACGAACTCTGTGTCAGTGCGCCTGCAAAGGACCCCCGAAGGGCGGTGATTGGCATACTCCACGCGGCTGCACGAGGCTCCCCTCAAGCGCCGCGTGCTTACAGAGGCTTAAGACAACATGGCATACCCTGGCGACACCACGTATCATGCCGATTCAGACGCCGACGACGAGTATGAGAGAAGCGTCATGACTTCCCCAACCCAAGTACATACATACACAGACTCTGAGACCTCCTCCGAGCCGGCCTCCAACGAACACACCCCTACCACTTTCGACAACTCTGGAGAAGACTCTGGTTTACCGAGAACGATCATCACGGAATGGACGCCGGAAGAATGCGCACAATTTGTTTCGAGTCTGAACCTGCGGCAGTATTGCCAGGCCTTTCTAGGTGAGCGTAGCCCATGACAGGCGGGCGGCATCGGGCTGACTTGACTGTCAGAACATGGCATCGAAGGCGAAGCACTGGTCGCGTTGAAACACGATGAGCTGAAAGAGATGGGCATTGCCAGTGTGGGACACAGGTTGACGATACTGAAAAACGTCTACGATATGAAAGTGAATCAGGACATTCCCATCGAACCTGATGACTATGTTCCACCAAGTGAGTCTGCCATTGTACGGGGAGGGTAATCGTCTGATTGAACGATGTAGCTGCCGAGCAGAACCCTCAGCATGAAATGGCAACCAAAGAAGACATCACACGACTGGCACGAGCCATGATGCGGTTGCGAGACGAGCGAATCCTACAGGCCGAGGCGCAGTTAACCCGGTTAGCAGACGACTACCGCAAGCTGCGACAGGAACTTCTACCAGTCTTCAAGATGGCCAAAGAGAGATCCGAGCCTTTACCATACGCCCCCTACCAGAATTCCGTCATGAGTCCGGATATGTATCAACAGGACGTCGTTTCTCCTCCAGTCATACCGCAGACGGTCCTCCCTGAGAAGACAAGTCTTACTAGGACGTTTTCCAAAAAGCTGGGCCTAAGCTCAACACCCAAGAACAATTCTCCAACGCATATACCGAACACCATACACGAGGGTAGGACACTTGCAGACAACAGTTCGCTGGATCCTTCAGCAGCAGCTAGCCTGGCTTCGAATTCGCTAACAGCCTCGATGTCAGGTGGTGTATTACCGCATCCTTCTCCTGGTATTCCTTCTCCGACCTCCCCTCTACCTTACCAACACCCACCCTTGGCTCCTCGATCGTATCAGCGAGAAGGGAGCAGTGCCATCCCGCGCTACGACGGCATGGACGAGACGACTATGCGAACAAATTCATTGTCTGGTGACCGAGAACCTCCCACTTCAGCGAAATCCGCTTCCGCGAAAATCAACCCGAGCAACTCCACGATATCAAATGCATCTACACTCATACCGTCACGAGAACAGTCCGCCTCTGTCCCACCGCAGCTACCGTCAAGTGCTGCTGGGGGACACACTTCGGGAGAAGCCCCATCCGTCGAGATCTTCAAGTCATTCCGCGTGGGCCTTGAGGATCCTTGTTACAAAGTCCTCCCAGCTGCCTTGCGTAAATACAACATACAAGCTGACTGGAGACAATATGCTTTGTACATTGTCTATGGTGATCAGGAACGGTGCGTCGGACTTGACGAGAAGCCGTTGGCCTTGTTCAAGGACTTGGACAGGGAAGGCAAGAAACCAATGTTCATGCTGCGGAAACTGGCCAACCCGATTGGCGGCGATATGGGTAGTGCCGCCGGAGGGGTCAAGCCTGTTGGGTCGGGTGGTGGTGCAAGTCTCTCGGGCTCTGCGAGTGTGAGAACAATGCCGACACAGAATCTACCTGGTGGCGTTCTTTAACAACTTCTACTCGGTTGCCAGGCGATCAGATCATGTACAGATAGGTTGTTGGTGTTTAATATCACTTCTGCCGCTCAGTGCATGAGGGTATGTACGGCTTGAGGAGAATTCTGGTTAGCAATTAGCGAAAAGACAGACGTGCATGAAGCCACACAGTGGTGGTGACAGATTATATCGATTTGATGGCCCTTTGATCTTGCAGAACTTTTTGACGGACCGGCTGTCTAACAAAATAAGCAGACTTGTTGTCACGGTGCACGATAAGAGCGCATACTGTTACCGCATTGTCATCGCCCCAATGGCCATTATGGCTGGAGGTGACCGAGCATTCAATGTGTCATTGTGTAAGCGTCTATGGCCCTGTCGTCGACCCTACCCAATGCCGTAGCATTGGCCGTGAAGTCCTCCGCTAGTCTAACATGATATCCAGTCCGATGAACCTGAGTAGAACTCCGCTCGCTATGCCAAAAACCCAGCGCCCAGTAACCCAAGGTGTTCAATCACTATCATCCTCGATAGGTTCGACTGCATGCTTGATCTTTTCTTTCAGAAACTCCACGCCCGTTTCCACTGTACTTTCGGGGATTCGTATGTCCGGTAGACCATCTGGCCCACCGCTCCATTCTTTACTCAAGACGATTGCGCCGTTGCCGTTCGCGATCGTACCGTTTGCTTGTGCGTCCTTCTTCTTTGTGGACGCTGAGGTGGAGGAGCTGGGGCCATCTGAGTGTCTGCCAGTGTTGGGAATCTTGGCCCGTCGTAGGACTTCGGACATGAGTTCGGGGAATGTGTCGCATGTGCCGTTCCTGAGGAGTTCGAGACTCAGGGCGCGGACGCGGTCGGTCCAGCCGGTGCGGGCGAGGGAGTCGGATAGGAGGCCGGAGAGGGACGATATATCGCCTGTTGCGCGCAGATGGGCGATTAGGGCTTGGGATGTTGGTGGGGGGAGGGTCATTGATGTGGACGTGAGGGAGACGGGGACTGGGATTGAGATTTCGGGTTGTTGGGAGGACGACATTGTGTGTGATTATGTGAGTGTCGCTCAATGTTACTCCGGTCGCTGTCGCGTGTCTGTCCCTGTTGCCTGTCTGTCGAAGGCTAGTAGCGTGGTCGTGGTAATGCTCGTTGCGATATTGCGGTGTTGCTCGGGATGAAGCGCAGGTTGAACGGTCCAGCGACTGTCCGGCAGCCGTAAATCGTTGGCGGTGCCGGGTGAAATGTATGCCCTCTGATACCAGCACAACAAGGTCCGGAGAGGGTGAGTGTACGGACAATATGAGGTTCAGTGCTATTGTGTTTACGAAGTGATGCGAAAGCCAGGGTTTCTCCGCGTGAGGGAAACTTTTTTCGGAAGGCGGAGTGGGGAGTAGCGTCCATAACTGGTACAGTATTCTCTTCCACCCAAGCCCACCCAACATTCTATTTCTAGTGTAATACGGAACACCTAGATGAGCTAGTTAGCCAGGGGAAGTGAGGCTATTCTGAACAGACCCAAAGCAGTGCAGACGTGACTTTATGGTGGGATGTCCTTGAAACTCTCTACGCGGTAGGTCAGATTATCAATAAGGACGGTAGTCTATCCAAAAGTGTGCCATCAAGACCAGAGCGGTTTATTATGTAGGCTAGGATCGTCTATTTCCAGGCAGTCCCATATCCTCTGGCGGAGGGTCACCTCTTGACCAGTCTATATGATGTACCTGAACTTCGCCTCCGGTGGAAGATCACCGGTATCCTCATCATGTCCCATTTCTGTGGCACGGTCAATCTTGCCATAAAGCTGATCTCTTCTCTTGTTTTCTTTCCAGAGCAAAAAACTCAAAGTCGTACAGATGAGTGCCGAAAACAAGGAGAAGCCGAATCCAGTCCACATGCCTCGACGATAGTAAGGCTTCTGGGCCGCAGGGAAAGAATGGGTCCCAAGAACTGTCCCACACTGCCCAACCGTCTGGATGATCCAGACGCCACCAGTTCGCTTCGATTCGTTCTCATTGGTGTTTGCGTTCCAGACAAGGACGATGGAAACGGTCACGAAGATGGTAACGATCAAGAAGCAGCTGACGTATCTCGCTGCAACCACGTCTGTGAGCGCGAGGATCAAATATCCAATCGCCGACAAACAGGCGAAGAAGGCGGCGAAGGGTCCCCTGACCCGGAAGCGATCTGAAAAGAACGACACGCCGATGATCAGGAAAAAGCTGAGAAGGTAGGGAGGTGCCGACAACCCATTTGATGTCAAGGTACTGTATGTGCCGAACTCAGAGATGATGGTGGGTAAAAACAATGGCAGCGACGCAAATGAGACGTTGGTGCTGAAGTTGGACAGGCCGAACATCCAATTCCTGTAGTCCTTGAACGCGTCAAGCAGGTTGTTGAAATGGATTCCGGTTTGTCCAGGATCTTCCGTCTGCGCCTGATGGTCATCCGCAAGATGGATTGCAATTTCCTTCTCGCGAGGAGTCAGGAATTTGGCTTCCCTGGGTGAGTCAGGCAGGAAGAACCAGGTGATGATTGCAAGGAGAGCTGTAGGAGCGCCTTCGATGATGAAGATGATCTTCCAGTTGCTGACTGATGAATGTATGTGGCTAATGCCGTATGCGAGGGCTCCGCTGTACGCGTTTGCCAGAGCCGCGCCCGACAGGAACAGTCCGAACCGCAGCCCCATGTGTCGTCGGGGGTAGAAGAATGAGAAGTATAGGGGGATTCCGGGTCCGAACATGGTCTCTGCGACGCCCAGCAGGAATCTGCATGCCATCAAGCCTTTCCAGTTGGTGCATACTGCCTGCAGCGTCGAGACAGTTCCCCAGAAGAAGACCACAAATGTCACCCATTGATGAGGCTTGAAGATCTTCCAACCCAGGGAGGTGAATTGGAAGACAATGTAAGCAATGTAGAACCTGGGTCCTGTCAGCAAGCGTCTGCACCGGGCCAGGTGTTTCCTCACATTGTTCCCAGCCATGTATATTGATTGCTGGAAAGAGCAAGGTCCGTAGCAAGACCAGCGAGTTTTGCATTTCCCAGGTTGCCCCTGTCGAGCACCGAGAAGGTGTATAGCAAGAAGACAAATGGTAAAATGTGCCAGTCAAGCTTACGAAGTACTTTGTTTGCCTCGTCGTCTGTGTATTCTAGCCTGTGGGTGGCGGCATGCTCGATACTTGTCGACTCGGATTTCGGAGGGATGTCCATCTTACGTGCGTTCAAATGATTGACTCTTCAAGCTCTGGCACGCTGGCTAGCCAGCATACCTGTTGGCCACTGGATACCCCAGATATATAGGTAGCAGTGATGTGGAAGTTGAATGCGGGGATATGATAATGATTGCATTGGCAATGTCGGTATGATACCGAGCTGTGGGCCGCCCAGGGGAACCACTGAAGGTTATGAGGAATCAATCGGTGATCAGGAGATCTATTTGGCATGCCGGATGACATGGGAGCCAAGGACCTCCGCGTAAGACTGGGACAGACGGAAATCGTGGTATTGACCGACGAGCCGTGCCTCTGTCTCGATGCGTTGTAGCGATACCCAAGGCGTCCGCAGTGGATCCATCACGATGTCCATGCGCAGGCCTGCGAGCGATGCACCACTGCACCAGTCTCCAGAATCCTGATTGGAAATGATTTAGAATAGCTCGTCTGGGGGACCTTGAGATTTTGGCGACACTTATCAAATCTTCGAAAGCGTCACTCTATCATGGTATACCAGCTCAAGCTATCTGGCACGAAGCCTCCACTCACGTCCGGTGTAGGAATGTTCCATAAGTCAAAAGAACCCTCACTGACCGGCCATTGGGACAAAGCATCCATTGAGGCTGTATGATTGTGGTCATTTCCCAAGGTGGGCATGCCATGAGTGCCATATGCGTGAGCGTTTGATGTATCCCCACCATGCGCTTCGTATTGTAGCTGTGGGGGCCCCAAATCTCCGGACACGGTCGGTAGGGCGTTCATGGCCGCAGCAGCGATCGTTTCTTGCTGAGTGCGAGCCATTTCGACTGTCTGAGACGATTGTCGCTGCTTTTGAAGACGCATTCTGATGATTTCGATACTTCTCCGGATCCCAGGCGTCTGCTTGGCTTCCTCCTCGAGCATAGCCAGAGTCGTTGCAAGGCGCTCCACAGCGGCCCGTGATATTGCAGGGTCTGGGTCACCCACCTGCTTGACCTCGATCGTGGCGGCGGTATATACGCAATATGAGAGCAAGTAGGTCTGTCTTTTATTGGCGAAAGCCCGCCCGTAGGCTTGGAAGATCTTGTTGACAGCGGTCGCTTCTCGAGTACACACTGTGGCCGCGTGCTCGAGCAAAGCATCGTCGCGGCTGGGTCCGAGGCCTTTATTCAGGAAGTAAGGCCGATAGATCAGGATGTACATTGTATGATATAAGATATTCAAGCAACATATGTGCGGAGGTGGGTAGCCTGAGCTGGCCAGGCTTTCGTTCATTTGAAGTTCCGTTGGAAGTGTCCGATAGAACTCGTACAACCTCTGCTCGATGTGCTTCAATCGAGAGAAGACGAATTTTCGGGAACGAGAACCGAAGACGGTATCGAACGCATCGTTGACGATCATCGACAACCTAACGAAATGGGAGAATGTTGTGGTGTTGTAGCAAGGAGTGGATGCATAGATTGACTCCAAGCCACCCAGGTAGAACGGTTGCCATAGTTCCTGGTCATCAGTATGGTCATAAAGACAATCCAGCGGGTATAGCATGGTTGTCAATGATGGCGGCCTGCCCAAGCACAAACTGATTGACTTGTCCCAGACGTAGGCGGAAAGGTACACACGCTTCCAGGTCTCAAGGTCGTCCGGCTCCGTGGTTGCCAATCGCAAGCGTCGTGGAAGGTGGAGACCCAAGTCTTTGATCATACGGATGGCCATGCCAGTGTATAACCAACCTTCACTGTTCCTGCCAACTGCACACTGTCGTCCACCAAGAATCAGGAGACCCTGGATCGTCGGAATAGCTGGTCTGTCTTTTTTCAGCTCATCAAGAAGAAACAGTTTGCTCGGTCGAGAAATGGCTCGCCTTGGAGAAGTGTCGCGTATCTCGTGTCGCTAGGTTGAATATGTCTTGCTGCATGAGCGTATATGACATTAACAAGGAAATCAGAAAAGTATGGGCCCTTTAACACCATATCTCGGAAGAAGCCTAAGATGTTAGCGCGTTGCTCACGCTTGAAGGCCACCAACTTACTTCGACGATAGACGCAGTTATGCAAGGGACCTTGCCACATCCAGTACATACTCAGGAGTATCTTGGCAGTCTCTGCATCAATATAATCATCGTTGTGCAAACCAGCATATGCCATTTGCTCGAAAGATTTGTGGAACCGCGCGTTCGAAGTCAGCCAGCGTTTATGATATTCGATCTGTGCGGGATCATCGTAGCTTGGGCGTTGGTCTTGCTCGGCGTTGGAGTCGTGTTCCTCGATGTGAAATCTTGAAGTCGCGCCCTAGCCCTAAGCAGAGTCAGAGTAGGCCGTGAACACACGCGTAGATACGCACCTCTTCATTCTCCTCCTCGTCCGTGCTCCCTTCGTCGTTGGCCGGGGTATGCTGACCAGGCTGATGACCGTCAAGATAGTTGACCGACCCATGATTGGACGTGCGATCTGGGGTCCCGGAATGCTCATGCTCGCCCTTGCGAGCCTCATAAAGCCTCTGACCGAAGCTCTCTGTGACAGTCCGAAGCGCGTCTCGACATTGAGCAGGCTCAAGCAGCAACAAGCCCTGGAGATCTCGTTCTAGCTCCAAAAAACGTTGCTCTGATGTGGCCAAAGCATTCTGCAGCCGGGTTACTGTGGAATCATGGGCACTGTAGACACAGCATTCCTTGATCCGCATACATTTTGCACAAGCTGGCCTGCCTAAATCGCAACGAATCTTGCGCTGTCGACAACTAAGGCAGGATTGTCCGTACTTCTTGGCACGGGACGGCATGGTGCAGTCGAGAACAAAGAGTAGCGATGAAGACGCTGTGATACCGAGAGGGAGAAAATAAGAAAGCAAGATCCCGAACCCCAGCCGGGGAAAGCTGCTTAATCTCCAAGCTGGATTTTGTGGAGATGATGCACGGACTAGATTTCTGCGTCCGAATGCGGTACCGCATACTCCGTACTGTCGGTATGAGGCCGAGATGGCGAGTTAGGTGGACATTGAGGCTGGTTGAATTCAACGGGCTCGGTTCCGTGAACCATTTGTTCCAAAGTCAATCTTGAGCAGACATTGGCCGTTTCATCGTCGAAAGGCTGGTCTGATCCTTGGCTGATAGAGCATCTCTCGTCGTCGGCCTGGAATGCTTGATCACGACTTTCCATCAATACACCACATTACTTCCCACACAACACAATATGGACGACCCAGCGACACCACCTTTGGTCGCAGACTTCAGTCCTGTTCACAAGTTTCAGAGGCCACAGTTTGAAGATTTGCCGCTCCGCGAAGGTGACCCCAAATGTTCGGCATGGGGCTTATGGGGAGATGAGGATGAACTTGGCACGTTGAACCTTCTTACTCCTGATGTTGTCGCCCGAGCCTCGAGGGAAGCGCGCAATGGCATCGTTGTACCCTTGAGCATTCCCCTTGAATCGCCGCTGCTACCGATGAACCCGAGAAGAACGCCGTGCGCCCATAACATCATCGCCAAGGGCTATGCCAACGACGACGAAGTCCATCTCAACACTCAAGCGTCAAGTCACTGGGATGGCCTGCGGCATTATCCATACCAAATTGAGTCCGAACATCGCTATTACAATGGTGTCACGACGGAAGACATTTCAGGGCCCAACCGAAATTCCAAGATTGGCGTGCAAAGTAAGCGGATGTCTCCCATATCTATACCAAACTGACCAGAGTAGACATGGCGCGGCACGGCATCGTCGGTCGCGGTGTTTTGTTGGATTGGCGAGAGTATGCAAAAAGAAAGGGAATAAAATACTCTCCCTTCTCAAGTCATGCCATTCCGCTAGAGCAACTGCTAGAAGTGGCTGAATCTCAAAGGGTTGAATTTTTCCCAGGTGACATCTTGATAATCAGAACAGGATGGACAGAAGAGTACAACAAATTGACCGATGCAGAAAAGTTGCATTTGGCGAGACGAGAGCAAAGATGCTTTGTGGGCGTTGAAGCAAGTGAAGAAATGATCAGATGGCACTGGGACCGTCAGTTCGCGGCAGTCGCCAGCGACACTAACGCATATGAAGTCTGGGGGGCACCTTCCAAACCTTGGGGCATTGCTTGTCATGAGGTGTTCCTTAGCGGCTGGGGCATGCCAATTGGCGAAGTCTGGGACCTGGAGACGCTGTCCACAACGTGTCAGGCAACAGGGCGGTGGACTTTCTTGCTGACTAGCTCTCCGTTAAATCTGGACAGCGGCGTGGCCAGTCCCTCAAACGCCATCGCTATATTTTGACAAACACTTCCAATCTGTGTCGGTATAATAATTTCCACTATATTGCATTCATAGCCACTCCCACGAGTACTACGACATGCGTGATCACTCAAAGTTGTTGGTAAGTGTCCACCTCGGTAGGACCATGTCAAAACCCCCTGGGCCTTTGCCCTCTCCACAGGCTTGGTCGCTATGATACCGAACCTGTGTCTGACCCCACGAATTCTGGTCGAAGCTTGGTCTTGGTCTTGGTGGCCGGGGATATATACGCGATAGATCGAAGGGCATCTCATAGTTTGATTTGGATCACCAAGGAACAGAAGAAACAAGTTTCATCATGGGCAGCATCGACTATTCAGACTTCAGAATCTTGACACCATGTGCCATCTTAGGCTATGGGTTCAGAAGCGACCACTTCTGGCTGGGCATCGACAAATACAAGCCCGCTGCTATCGTCGTTGATGCAGGTAGCACCGATGGCGGACCATATAAGTTGGGGATGAATAAAATGACTTGCGGGAGAGAAAGCTACATCAGAGACCTGACCCATATGTTGCAAGCTTGCTTTTACCGCAAGATCAAAGTGCTGATATCCTCAGCTGGCGGCGATGGCAGCAACAAGCATGTCGAAGAAATGATCGGCATCATCAAGGAGATCGCAGTTACCCACAAGTTTTCCTTCAAGGTCGCCACGATCACGACGGACATCAGTCGAGAAAGCATTAAAGCTAGAATCGTCAAAAGTCAAGTTCATCCTTGTGGTCCCGTCGCCGATCTCACAGAGATAAATGTGGACGAAGCTGTCGATATCGTTGGTCAGATGGTGCCGAACCGTTCATTGCTGCTCTGCAGACAGATCCGGACATCATCCTCTCTGGGAGATCCTATGACCCCTCACCTTTCGCCGGGTTCTGCCTTAGCCGTGGGGTCGATCCTGGTGTTGCATGGTATATTGGAAAGATCATGGAATGCGGCGCATTTTGTGCTGTGCCCAAAGGACGGACCATGGTCGCGACAGTCAGACAATCATCATTCGACTTGACACCGGTCTCGCCATTTGAACAATGTACACCTGTCTCGGTCGCTGCTCACACCCTTTATGAGAAGACTCGGCCAGACAGACTCCCAGGGCCAGGTGGTGTCCTGCACTTGGACTCCGCTCAGTACAAGACACTCGAAGATGGTCGTACCGTTCGGGTTTCTGGGGCTAGGTTCGTGCCGACGCCCATCTACCAGATTAAGTTGGAGGGTGTGGAAAAGCTAGGACACCGAACAATCTTCATTGGCGGTATCCGTGATCCAATCTTGATTGCCCAAATCGACGACTTTTTGGAGCGAGCTCGAGCATATACGAAAAAGATGTTTCCGGAGCTGGACAAAGACGAGCATTGTCAGCTCAGGTTCCAAGTGTATGGCAAGAATGCAGTCATGGGTCCACTCGAGCCGACCACGACGGCTGCACATGAGATTGGAGTCCTCGGCGAGGTTGTTGCTCCCACAAAAGAGAAATCTCACGCAATCGCCAACAATGTACGAGCATCAATTCTGCATATGCCATATGAAGGACAGATGGCGACGGCCGGCAACTTTGCGTCACCATTGTCACCGCACGAGCAGGATGCAGGTGAAGTGTTCAGGTGGAACGTTTACCATCTCATCGATTTGCAGCCCGGGGAGGAACTCAGCATGTTCCCGATAAACAGTGTCAACATCGACAGCAGCGAGCCTGCTGAGCCTGAACCAACACATTTCTCACCGGAAGAGCTCGAAGAGTTCACCACTGGTCAACCGAAGCCGCTGGTGCCGAAAGTGGTGCCCCAAGAAGAGGCATTGATGATGGATGTGGCCAAAATTGTTCGATCCAAGAATAGCGGACCATTTGAGATGACTTTCGACGTCATGTTCGACGACCTCGCAACATACCAACGTGTCAAAGCAGCCAATGTCCTGACGAATGATGTGATAGGACGTCTGTATAATGTTCAGGAGCAAGACATACTGACAAATATGTTCTTTGAGCCGGCGAGAGCTTGAAAATGTACAATCAAAAGGCCTTGGGAGCAGGGCAGCATTGGGGAGAGAGATACTCTGGGCACCCAGCAGCATGCGCCGCTGTTGTACGTCAAGATTCCTGCAGCGGCTTGAATTGCGAGTTTCGTATATTGAATGAAAAGAAGTACTTCTCCATCGCTAGCAATGGCGGATCTACAAGGCTGCCAGGACCCGTCATTGATTAGTAACCACAGCCGCAATGGCGTCATGAATCATTGGCCGTAGTATGATATGGAGAGCATCTCCGAAGTACCTAGATAGTGTTGATATCGAGAATGTTGACGCACTGATTGCCATCACCAATCTTCACGCCCAGAGACGGAAGACTGCATAAAGGACGTAACGAGATACTGTCGTGCAGAGGTGAATGAATAGGTTGATTGTAGCGAAAGAAGCGAAGCTATGGTGGCCTCAGCCTTGCCACCTGAAACGGCGGCCATACTGGACTCTACAATAGAAAGGTGGCGTCTTCTGGTAGATGATGATATTGCATATGAACAGAGTTGGTGGTGTGTTGCTGTTACAAAGAATGTATAGTGCAAACGATATGCAAACCGTGGCAAATGGAAAGTAACAAATACGAGTAATAGTGATGGCGATGGTCGCTGTGAGAAGCTTCCAGGTTCCATTTGCTTCTCAGGTTCAGGCGGCAAAGGGCGACGTGGATGGAGTGAAAGCGTGTCATTTCAAACCATCCTGCCAAGCACAAGTCCGTCCCTGCGGCTACATCACTGCTTTCCTCTCTCTACTACAGCTTCAACTTTCTGACCTGCACATCTTACTTACCATCAACCTTGCTATTTGAGGTTCTTCGCTTGTAGAAGAGCCTTGTCTTTGATACCTCTTTCCAGTCCTTCACTCAAATCTCATCTCAAGGCAAAGTCTGTCTTGAGATCCGCTGCGGCCGCACGACCTCCCAGTACCTGGGGCAATCAACCATCCCCCGAACCTCCTACCCTCTAACCCTCACACGACCGACAACATGTCTGAACAACCTGAACATACGCATCACAAGCCCAAGCCCAAGGTCAACCTTCAGTATGTCGCTATTGCCACATGACTTTCAGATTGTCGCTAATCAAAGCTGTAGGGATGCCTCTGGCTCCGAGAAGAGAGAGGTAGCAACACCATCATCAGCGATATATGAACAAAACTGACAGGACATCAGGAGCTTGACACCGCGACCGCCATTCTCAAGAAGAAGAAGAAGCCAAACTCTTTGATGTAAGTTGCAAATTGCACCTTACGAATTGACTCAATACTGACAGATGATCGTAGTGTCACGGACGCCACCAACGATGATAACTCGATCATTGCCCTTTCGAACAACACCATGGAGACGTTACAGCTCTTCAGAGGCGACACAGTCTTGGTCAAGGGAAAGAAGAGGAAAGACACCGTCTTGATCGTGCTCGCCGATGATGACCTAGATGACGGAAATGCCCGTATCAACCGAGTTGTCCGCCACAACCTGAGAGTCAAACATGGCGACATCATTACCGTCCACCCTTGCCCGGACATCAAATATGTAAGCCTTACTTCCCGCCATCCAACATCACACATACTGACACAAACCGCAGGCTAAGCGCATTGCTGTCCTGCCTATCGCCGACACCGTGGAAGGTCTTACCGGCTCCCTATTCGACGTCTTCCTTGCCCCTTACTTCCGTGAAGCCTACCGACCGGTGCGACAAGGTGATCTCTTCACAGTTCGAGCCAGTATGAGACAAGTAGAATTCAAGGTGGTCGAGGTGGATCCACCGGAGTATGGTATCGTTGCACAAGACACCGTTATTCACTGTGAAGGCGAACCCATTCAGAGAGAAGATGAAGAAGGCAACCTCAACGAGGTCGGTTACGATGACATTGGTGGCTGCCGCAAACAGATGGCACAGATTCGAGAGTTGGTGGAGCTGCCTCTACGACACCCCCAGCTATTCAAGTCTATCGGTATCAAGCCACCACGAGGTATTCTCATGTTCGGTCCTCCCGGTACCGGTAAGACTTTGATGGCTCGAGCTGTTGCAAACGAGACTGGCGCATTCTTCTTCCTCATCAACGGACCAGAAATTATGTCAAAGATGGCTGGTGAATCCGAGTCAAACTTGAGAAAGGCTTTCGAAGAGGCTGAGAAGAACTCACCTGCCATCATCTTCATTGACGAAATCGACTCGATTGCACCAAAGCGTGACAAGACCAACGGCGAAGTCGAACGTCGTGTCGTTTCGCAGCTTCTCACCCTCATGGACGGCATGAAGGCTCGTTCAAACGTCGTCGTCATGGCGGCCACCAACCGTCCCAACTCGATCGATCCTGCTCTCCGACGATTCGGTCGTTTCGATCGTGAAGTCGACATTGGCATTCCTGACCCAACTGGCCGTCTTGAGATCCTCCAGATCCACACCAAGAACATGAAGCTTGGTGATGACGTCGATCTCGAGTCAATCGCTGCCGAGACACACGGTTATGTTGGTTCCGATATCGCCTCGCTGTGCTCAGAGGCTGCCATGCAGCAGATCCGTGAGAAGATGGACCTCATCGACTTGGATGAGGACACCATCGATGCTGAGGTCCTGGACTCTCTCGGTGTCACCATGGAGAACTTCAGATTCGCCCTTGGCGTTTCCAACCCTTCAGCTCTCCGCGAGGTTGCTGTTGTCGAGGTTCCCAACGTGCGCTGGGACGATATCGGTGGTCTCGAGGGTGTCAAGCGCGAACTCATCGAGTCCGTCCAATATCCCGTCGACCACCCGGAGAAGTTTCTCAAGTTTGGTCTCTCACCATCGCGTGGAGTTTTGTTCTATGGTCCACCAGGTACTGGTAAGACTATGCTTGCCAAGGCTGTCGCAAACGAATGTGCCGCGAATTTTATCTCCGTCAAGGGTCCTGAGTTGTTGAGCATGTGGTTTGGTGAATCTGAGAGCAACATCCGAGACATCTTCGACAAGGCTCGAGCAGCTGCACCTTGCGTCGTCTTCTTGGACGAACTTGACTCAATCGCCAAATCCCGTGGTGGTTCAGTTGGTGATGCTGGTGGTGCTTCTGACCGTGTTGTCAACCAGCTCCTGACCGAGATGGACGGTATGACTTCGAAGAAAAACGTTTTCGTCATTGGTGCCACGAACAGACCTGAGCAGCTCGACAATGCTCTTTGCCGACCTGGTCGTCTCGACACTCTGGTCTATGTTCCTCTTCCGGATGAGGCTTCTCGTGCTTCGATCCTCAAAGCACAGCTACGCAAGACTCCTGTAGCTCCTGATGTCGATATTGACTTCATTGCCAGCAAGACGCACGGTTTCTCTGGTGCCGATTTGGGCTTTGTCACTCAGCGTGCCGTCAAGCTTGCTATCAAGCAGTCCATCGCCCATGACATCGAGCGCACAAAGGAGCGTGAAGCTGCTGGTGAGGATGCCATGGACGCCGATGATGAAGAGGATCCCGTCCCTGAGTTGACCAAGGCCCATTTCGAAGAAGCCATGTCATTGGCCCGAAGATCTGTCAGCGATGTTGAAATCCGTCGCTACGAAGCCTTCGCACAAGCCATGAAGCAGAGTGGTGGTAGCGCTTTCTTCAAGTTCCCAACCGCTGAAGAAACCGAGGCTGCTGCCAACGGCAATGGCTTCGGCGAGGCTGGCAACGACGACAGCTTGTACGACTAAGCATGGTTGAGGAGTAATTACCTACGCAATCTGGTGGTTGAGAAGCAAATGTGCATGGAAATGGGGTGCGAAGGATGATAGGCGTCGAGGATAAATGGCCGTCTTACAGACTAGGAGCATCCGAGTTCCATGGGTGGGAGGCCTGAGAAAGCATTTCCGTCATACTGGTCCCACAAAGTTGTATTCTAACTAGAGAATGAAGTGCAGGCAAAATAGAATGAATGCTTGAATGAGTACGTTTCTGTGTTGATTCGTGTCTCTGCTTGTAGAGATATAGTGCTGGAATGGTGCATTGCGACTGAGTGAGCATCGCCGTCTGCATAACAATAAGATCAGATGACGCAGGGGCACAAAATCCATTAATCAAAAGTCGCAGATCCGGCCCCAGCCGCAGGCGACCTTCGACTTTGTCTCTTTAATTTCCATCCTTACCAACATCATACCTCTTCCACATAACACTCCTTGCCTCTGGTCGACGTCTGGTAACCTATATACCCGCCGCTCAATCATGGGTATCTCAACACATCTTCAACGGCTGGGAAGGCCCAGGGTACGCACGATTTTCCTTGATCAGGCATCCATCGCCTCCTGCTGACTATGCTACAGCGATTCCTCTACACAATGACCCTCTCGACCGGCGCAAGCTTGATCGCGCTGTCATTACTCGTCAACAAACTCGCCGGATTCTATGGCATCCTGGCGCTCTTCACAGGCTACCATCTTTCCCCATTACAACTGAGCATGTACATCTATTCCGTCCTCGGTCTGATTTTGACCGCCTATCTTATGCCACATATTCGCAAGCAGTCGCCCTTGCAATGCCTGGCGCTCGCGTGGTTCTACGTACTCGACAGCATCATCAATGCGGCATACACTGCCGCATTCGCCGTGACGTGGTTCTTGGTACTGGCGCAGCACGACGCAGGACAGGTGGAAAAGAGCGGACCTGGGGCCGGCACGATCGATGATACGAGCGGGTTCACCAACCCGAAATACAATGTGAGCGGCGTGGACGTCATTGCAACACCTGCGTCGGGGCTGGCTGCTGGACAGGATGCCGTTGCCGCGGGGGCGCCGGCCGCCGCTCCTGCTGGCAGTGGGAGCAAAGGGGCTTTACAAGATGTCGTGTTGGGTACGGAGAGCATGAACAGCATTGGTGTCATCATCACGTTGTGGACGATACGGGCGTACTTCTGTCTGATTATGCTCGCCTTTGCACGCATGGTGATTCGCCAGCACATTGCAGCCAGTGGTGTCAAGACCGGCAGCAACAGCTACACCACAGCGTCGGCGAATGCGAATCTGGCGGAGAACCCTTTTGCTCAGAACAAGCCTGAAGGTCAAGGGTGGAGGGGCAGGTTGGGACGCGTCATGCTCAATATTGGGCGGAGTTACTGGCTGGGAAGTGATGAGCATGATAGCTGGATGTATGGAATGAAATTCCGCAAGAGCACCGAATTCGGCATCATGTTGAACAAGGTTGAGGCTGGGCCAACGGAAAGGGAAAGGAGAAGAAGGTCTGGCACAGGACCAATGGCGCCGGGTCCTGGGGTCACCGTAAAGGGAAAGGAGGATGATGGGACTTTGCAGGTTCCTGTACAGAATGTGTGAGCTGAAGAGATGGCGAACAAATGTCGAGAGATGGATCTTCTGAAAGAGACGGGTTTGCTTGACTGTGAAGGTATTGAAGGAGTTACAGGCGGGTGTATTCTTAGCTAAAGGCAGGCATGACAGGAGCATCTGCGAAGCTGGCGTGTAGGTGAATTTATGATAGATATATAATGAGCCTGGCATGGCTCATATAATATAAAGGGAGCTCGCTAAGCGCGATCACTACTGTGTCTTCGAGTTGCAATATCATGATCATAAACCCCTGTCTGCAGCATCTCAAGCAAGTCTTTCCTTACCTTACCTAGGTAACGAAAGCCATTGTCTACTATGCATTGCTGAGGACGGCTAAAAAAGCGGCGTGAATTGGCAGCACGTTTTGGAGCTGCACCAATCACTTATGGAACAGCTAAAGCATAATTGTTTCAATGTTGACACCGCTTCTTTCTGTCTCTTCTTCGCTTCTTTGATGTCGCCGTCAGCGGTGGCCGTATCGGCCCCAGGCAAGGTATTGTTTGCAGGTGGATTCCTGGTGCTAGACAGGAAGCATACCGGTCTGGTCTTTGGACTCAACGCGCGCATCCATGTACACATCGAACAGTGGAATCCGACGCTTCTCGACGATGTGACAGGGAATTTCATATTCGTTCAGTCACCTCAATTTCTGGACGCGCGGTGGCTCTACCAGGTTACCCAGACCAGTGCTGAGGACAGGGGAGTCCAAGTGGAACAAGTCCAGAGCCAAGTTGGGTTCACGACAAGTGCCAACAAATTCGTCGAGACTACGCTTCGCTATGGTTTGACATATATCTCACAAACCACAAAGGGCGTTGGAGGGAATGTCAAGATCACCATTCTGGCAGATGATGATTACTACTCGCAATCGACGCGAATAGTGCAAAGGTCCGGTACCGCTTTTTCGAACTTTGGAGTCAGCCTGAGCGACGCTCACAAAACGGGTCTGGGTTCTTCTGCTGCTCTGGTGACTTCGTTGACGGGCGCCATGTTGGCCTTCTATTCGACAAAGTCCGGCGCCGATGGTTCTCTACCTCAACAGACGGTCCACAACCTCGCACAAGCAGCTCATTGTGCAGCTCAAGGCAAGGTCGGGTCGGGGTTCGATGTTGCTGCTGCAGTTTTTGGATCGTGTCTGTACCGAAGATTTACTCCTACGATATTGGAGGTGGTGGGAGAGCACACAAATCCTCACTTCGGCAAACGGCTGCGTATGTGTGTGGATGACCTTGAGCTTGAAGCCAAGTGGGACGTTGAAGTGGCTAGCCATGCGGTCAAGATCCCAAACGATCTGATACTGGTCATGTGCGATGTCGATTGTGGTTCCGAAACACCTGGAATGGTTCGAAAGGTGTTGCAATGGCGCAAAGAGAAATCTGATGAGGCCAATCTACTGTGGAACGCTCTACAACAAGGCCAAGAAGAGCTCTGCCAGGAACTGCGACGACTCGCCGAGGTAGACAGAATTGGGATACAAGGATGCAAGGATCTTGGGGATATCATCCTCACGATCAGGAGTCTCGTACGAGAGATGTCGATAAAGTCTGAAGTACCTGTTGAGCCACCGGTGATCACTGAGTTGCTGGACTACTGCACAGCAATGCCGGGAGTGGTGGGAGGTCTTGCACCAGGTGCTGGAGGATATGATGCGGTCGCTCTTCTGATCGTAAACGATGGGGAGGTGGTACAGCGTTTGCGAGACAGACTGAACGGATGGAAGTGCTCAGATAAAGAGGGAGCTACGATCGGGAACGTGAGGTTGTTGGGAGTCAAACAGGCTAATGAGGGCATCCGATGGGAGGAAATATATCAGTATGGCGAGTGGTTATGAGGGCGTAGATGGTAGGCGAATGGAAGATCACATTGACACCCAACACCGATGTTACCAGAAAGCTTTGTCTACGGACAGTACACTCTGTAAGTAGCAACGGGACATCCGATTATGGCGAAGTACACGGCAGACCAGTCTGCTCCAAAGACTGGCATCTATAGTGGAATGAAACAAGCCTTGCCATGGCGGAGAAGACTCCCACGTGGTCACCTGTCTTTACTTTAGCTCAGTGCTTAGGGGCGCGCTTTAACTATCGCGGCTTCACCTTGCAGACCTAGGTACGTGTCTAGGTACCTTATAGGTACCTTGTCCGGTTAGATACTTTTAGTGGCGGCCTGGGTCATTGACAGCTGCTGCTTCTTTCCCCCAGGAAACTGGGCACTGGACAGCCATGAGCGGTTGAGCAGTGGGCACTTCGCGGCCCTGCTGTACAACTTCCCTTCCCGCTTTTCCCAGTTCATCATCAACCGCCTCGCCACTCCTCTCAATCAATTCCAAATGGAAATCAATGCGCCATTTCTAACTTATCTCTCCTAAACCTCCATACACTCGGCCTGATGCCATCATCTAGATCCATCATGCGTTGATTGCCATCGTTTTTGTTTGTTCTAACTGCCACGCTTGACTATCAAAGCTAAATCGCTTTCGATCATCTGCCACAGTCGGTCGCACCCTGCATTGGGGTCCTTCAGCTCGACTCTTGCGACACGGTAGATCTAGCACCAAACACCACCAAACTTGAGCCACCAACAGTCGCTCGTTTCAAACCCTGCAATTCAAACGAAATCATCTACTGCTGCCTTTTCATCTCCCCGTAAAAACCGAGTCATTGCAGCAACCATGTTGAGTTCAGCGACCACTACTAGCGAACAGCCCGAGTCTGCTACCGACACCCGTACCACTGCTCAGGACATTCCTCAGCAACAACCTCGTCCACAAGAACAATTACCCTCATCCACACCCGTCGAGATGTCCAGTCTCCCGAAAAACAATCCTATCTCGGAACGAGATCCCTCCTCCTTATCTTCCCAACAAGACGCCGGTCTGGGCCAACCAATGCTGGGCCCAGTGAGGACCGACACGAGCACAGCCATCCATCAATCCATCCAACCTCCACCTCCTCTTTCCTCTGTGATCGCCGGATCACCTTCAATGACGAGAACATTTTCAACGGCTATTGGACCTTCGTCCGAGTCACCTGTTGTGCCAGCTAAAGATACCGATTTGACAGGACCCGTCCTGATAGTCACACTCTTACTCACCAACGGAGCAAGACATCCGTTCAGGTTGGATGCCAAATACCTGGCCAAAAGAGGAGTTGAGCTGCCGGACAACGACCCATTCAACCTGAGTGTTTACAAGTTGAAGGAACTCATTCTTCGTGAATGGCGAGAAGAGTGGGAGGCTAAACCCAGCAGTCCCAACTATATTAGACTCATCAGCATGGGCAAATTGTTGGATGATAAGTCATCTCTCAAAGGTACGATACTGTCTTCTCTTCTGTTGAGTTGAGTAGGACTAACAAACCTCTCCTTGCAGATTATAAATTCGGCCATGATTCGCCAAACGTTCTACATATGACCATCAAGCCACAAGACTATGTCGAAGATGAGGATGCCAAGGGTGGGAAGTCATCCATGGCAGGGAATCGAGATTCGGAGGGCAGAAGTCCAGGTTGTCGCTGTATCATCATGTGATTGAACGGTCACGATTCGACATCACTGCTGTCGAGCACACATCTTCTTACGGAAGTCTGTCACAGCCGTGGTCTGGAACGCTTCCTTGCTACACCTCGCTAGAACCTCGCTTGCATGATTGGTGGGAAACTCTTCGTTTGTTGAGCCGAGGCGTGGCGTTGGTGGGCGAACGAGCACGTTGGCTTCTTTCTTATATTCCATTTTTATCTGGATGGAGGACAGGATCTGCTTTTCCGGGCGAAAGGGCGTCCGGGCTCCTTTATGGTGTGCCAGAGTACTCGATAAGTGGAAGGCTATCGGGCCAGCTTGTCTTCCACTTGGTGGGTTGAAATGAACTTTTTGGTACCGCTCAGAAGTGCAGGTGGCATACAAAGTGAAGCCGCAATACTTCGTCGAGCCGCATTCTTCGAGAAGATGGTGGCTCGGGATTAGTCGGTGCACGAAGTCAGGGTTATTTTGTTGTGTATATGGCTTTTAGCGGAATGGCGAAGCAAAAGGCTGGGACTATGCTGTCCTCAGTCATGGAGTGAAACGACTATTTTGCAAGGATCATGGCGTACATACAGGGCGGTATATCATACAATTTTTCCCTTTTGTCACTGCGTGATCCCTCTCTACCTTTATGTTTTGAATGGTGACAACAGCACGAGATGTCGAGTCGCGTAGCTCGTCTTTTCCAGCAACCGAAACCTCAGGTCTTCGATCCCTGGTTAAATTGCACTATGGGAAAAGAGGACATGTGACCAAGAACATACCTCTAGACACATATTGCCCCAAACCGCCCACCAGATTGTGACAACCTCATCATTCAATCCGTCTCACGCTAATTTCTGTCGCCCTCCCACACAAAACTCTGATCCATGGTCGGAATGAGAGGCCGCAGAGCCATACCATAGTCCCCGCCGTTGGGAGTTCTCAACAAGGTATGAATATGGAACTTGGCAGGCTCCTTGTTGTTCAAAAACACTCCTGAATGGTGGTCGAACTCGACCAGGATGACAGGAGACTGAACGCGGTAATAGAATGGATCCGCATCCTCGTATCCACCGATCCAACTGAAGTACGTCTCATGGAAGAACGACGCCGCATGTTTTATTCTGATCTCGCGGGCGGTCTGGGGAAGGTACAGCAAGTACTGGTTCAAAATACCTTTAATCAGCTCCTGTTGCTCAGAGGTCATGTCGCTGACTAAGATTCCCTCGTACGGAACGATGCGATTGTCCCGGTACGCACCGCACAAGTGTCGCTGGTCGTCGTGGTTCCAGCGACCTTTGGGCATAGCCGGGTCTTTCATTAGCTTGAACGTTTGCGCTTTAGCCTGTTTTTCGGCGGGTAGGGATTTCATGAGTTTCAGGCCCAGAACCTCTTCTTCCTGGAGGATCTGGGTGCCTGCATAGGGACCCTCGTCAATCTCGTTGGGTTCGGCGCCCGTGAACCACGGGGAGGCGATGATCTGGGTCTTGTACAGAAAGATATTGAGGCAGAGGTGGTGGCCGTAGAAGGAGAAACCCCATGGTTCCGTTGTGCTGGGCTCGCCGAACAGGACGAAGTTGTAGGAATACTCGTTCATGACGGCGGGGGATTTGACGAGTTCGCCTAGGAAGCCGTTGATGCGCATGGCGCCGATGGCCTTGTCGTAGCCTTCTGGGGAGAGGGTTGCGCGGAGGACGGCGAGGACGCTGTCCCGGATTTTGGGCGAGAGTTCGTCGAGACGGATGCCTTTGTCGGATAAGAGGAATTCGGGGTTCGACCAGGTTCGCCACTCGGGGGAGTCGATGTGGTAGGATACGGTTGATTGTTGGTCGGGAGAGAGTTGGGAGAGGAGCGATTGGGTTGTTGAGACGATTTTTTCGATGGGGATGCCTTCGTCTTGGAGGGGGAAGAGGTTTGGGCGGACGGTTCCTAAAAGACGTTCAATCCGTGTACCAGGGCCGAGAGAAGGAGAGACTTACCGTCACTCGTTACGCCTTTGAAGGGCTCTTTGAGTAGTTTGCGCCAGTGCTGCCACAGTGCGTGTATCCAGGGTGGGTTACCGCTTTTCTTGAACGCTTCGCCGTAGACGTGAGCGTCTTGAGTGGCCATGGTGGTAAACCTGGGTAGACTCAGGTCTGGGATATATTGGTGGTAGCTGTTGGATTTGGAGTTCGCCATGATTGGTAATACTTTGTCTGTTCTAGGTTGATTGTTCTTCTTGTCCTATAGGGCAGTATTGAAACGGGTTTCGGTATGGACTTTCCTAATGCCGGTGTTTCTGTGCTCTTGATGGGGTCCGAAACAGGGCTCTTCGCTTTGTCGGTGTGCTACTACTTCTTGAACAACACGTACAGCACCTTTAAGAGTTGATTATATAGTTGACGGGGTGTGTTCAAGGTCGTTTCTCCGGGCATACGATGAGTCGCACATATTGCAGAAGCTGGAGGAGGTCCCCACGAAAGCTGGATTGTGGGGCATTCGTGGGCATTGTCTAGAGTGTCTGGAGGACGAACCTCTCACGCATCGCTCGGTGCTTTGATCATCCGATCCGCATCCCACGTTCAATGCTCGTCTCATCCCCACAATATCATATTTTCGATATATATCAACAGTCTTGAAACTCACGATCAGACCACGGGAAGAAAGTATGCTACGAAGAATGGCCTCCTCCGCCCCTTTCAAGCGTAAGTTCTTTTGCAAAAGCTCGGGTCACAAGGAGTCTCACGGTTGGTGCTTCTTCTAGGTCTTGTCCGCTTTGTCCCACGATCCGATTCGTCAAAGGTCCTTATTGGCCAGCCTGAAGACGACAATGTCGACGTTGGTGTCGCTCTCAAAAAGGGTCAAGATGTGCCTGTGAGCATCTTCTCTGGGTCTTCGGTGCTATCACCAGGACAGGATACGGGCAAAAGCGCTATCATCGACCGAGTTCTGTCCCCTTTAGCTAAGTCCGAGGTCGGCACGATCCGATGTATTGGGTTGAATGTAAGTCACCGCGGACGAACGTTGTCGACTCGCACTCCGAGAACCGTGAGGACTGATCGCGTATGAAAACAGTACAAGCAACACGCGGCAGAAGTCAACATGTCTTTACCTACAGTCCCGACTGTTTTCATGTACGTACCGAGGCTCTGCGGTGTCAACACCGTACACTGTACACTTGTACCGGGGACTAATGAAACAGGAAACCCGACACATCCTTAGGCGATCCGTGGCCCGCACCGACTATCCTTCCCACACTAACCCAGCAAGATGACTGCGGTGACTACGAGTCAGAACTCGCCGTCATCCTGGGCAAGACTGCCAAGAACGTGTCCGAGAGCGAAGCGCTGGATTATGTCCTTGGGTATACGGCCTGCAACGACGTCTCAAGCCGGACCAGCCAGTTCGCACAGAGTCAGTGGAGTTTCTCTAAGGGTTTCGATGGCGCGTGCCCGATCGGGCCGACGCTGGTGTCGCCGTCGGTGATCCCAGATCCGTCGAAGCTGCATGTCCGTGGCATCAAGAACGGCGACCAGGTGCTGCAGGACTGTGGAACGGATGATCTGATTTTCTCGGTGGCCAAGTTGATTAGTTTCCTATCGCAGGGCACGACGCTGCCGGCTGGTACGTTGATAATCACCGGGACACCGGCGGGCGTGGGTGTCGGGAAGAAACCCAAGGTTACGCTGCGAGAAGGCGACGAGTTTGCCGTGGAGATCCTGCCGCATATTGGGACATTGATTAATGTTTTTGAGAATGAGAAATAGATTTCCCTGGGAGAACGCCGGTCAGTGTTCGTTCTCGGTCGGTCAGTTTTATCCTCGCTCAACTACTTCTTTGACTCGGTCCAGCTCCAAAGCTCCTTTCTTGCCCCAGCCTCCTTGTCCACTCTGCACACTCGGTCTGAATTCTTCGTACATGTGGAATGCCTTGGCATTCAAGTCATCGTCCTTGCTCTTCCACGTCGCAAGGGCATCCTCCATAGCCTTTTTGGTTCTTTCATAGTTGTCCTCGCCGAACTTAGATTTTAAGAGTGCTTCATTGCCATGCTTCGGTTTTCCTTGGAGGAGGACATCGCCGTTCTTGATGTGTAGTGTAAAGCCCATGACTTGGACTTCAATGTCGGCTCCGGCGTTTGCGGCGCGCCGTTGAGCGTCCTTTTCGGCTTTCTCATCGGGTGATTTGTCTGACTCCTCGATCGTGCCGATGGAGCGGCCCTTTGATATGGCGCACAGTGTTGAGATGGCGGAGCCGACGGATAGGCTTGTCGTCCAGGATTGGTCGGGGTACAGGTGTTGTGCAACGCATGCAGACCAGAGTTGAAGAACAGGAGAGCGGTTGATCATGATCGGTTTGTCGTCGGACAAGGCGTCATCGCCGGCTTTGGGCGCATGTTGTTGCTTTTGTTTCTTCGCGGGAGAAAGTTTTCCGGACGTCGCATTGCCATCAGCACCATCGGCGGCGTCGGGCTGTTTGCGCTTGTTTGGGGTGGGTGGTTTGTCCTTTGTCTTGTCCTTTGTTGATTGCCTGGACTTGGACTCGGATCTCTTGGCGGAAGCTTTGGACTGCTTTTGGTCCTTTGAATCAGATGCTTTGTTCGCTTTGGACTCGTGCTTCGTCTCTGTGGTCGCAACGTCTTCGAGATGAGACTGCTTTGTCTTGCTACGTGTAGTGGCAGGCATTTTGACAGTCTGGTGGCGAGATTGCCGAGTTCACGTGATGTGATGTTTAGCTTGACGGCCTGTTGAACGGTAATGATGTATGCTATCACGTCTTGTGTGATGATGCGAGTATTTAAAATGAAGGGGTTGAACAAGTAACCAACGAGGACCACGACGTGTAGACATGAAGTGATGAGACGAAGATGGGCTGATGATATATTGCCTACTAAATGACGTCAATCCCAGCCCGTCTAGCAGGTATATGAGATGTTCCCCGGATTTTCCATTTGCTCCACGATCCAACGCGGGACCAGGACTCATACACGCACTGCACTGAACCAATCGTAGAATCAGCACGGTCGAGTAAACACATTCCCGAGAGAGTAGTAGGAACATTTCCCGTTGGCTGCAACCTCTCCCAGCTTTGCCTGAGCCTCGAAGAAGTCCGGAGCATTGTTATTGATACTGCACATCACACATGTTAGTAATGGCCCGTGGTAGGCGTCCAATATGATTGACTTACCAGCCAGGATCACTTGGGCATGGGCGGCACTTGTAGTTTTTCGGCACTTCATTGCCAAAGTGGTATGCAAAGTTGGTCGTGCCCGGGAATGTAAGCTTGCCAGGGGTCATTTGCCCAGTGCAGCCTTCAGAGTAGTAAAATTTACATTGCCAGCCATTTGGGGGCTACACGCATGTCTTGTTAGCAACTTACGGCAACAGACAATTGAGTAGGGACTCACTCCGAATGAAATATCGCTCGTCCACGGGAAGTTTGCACAGGTCATTTCGCTGATTGAGTGCCACGCACACTCTCCAGTCCAGTTCGGACCACTGCATACATAGACACCTGCAGGAGGGCTTCGCTTTTGAATTTCTTCGACTTCAATTGAGTTGGCATGAACAGCCGAAGAATGTTCGGGTGCTGCAGTGATCAAGGTGGTCGGATCATGTTGGGCAGCGGCATGACCTCCAAGGCCGCCCAAGAGGAATGATGAGGCAAAGAAACTGAGCACACGCATTGTAAAGGAAAAGAAAAAATGTTCCCACCGTTGTTGAAATGCAGGCTAATTGTGTAGAACGACGAACACCCAGTATTTATCATAAGAGGCTTTGCTTCGAACAAAGAACATGGTTCACTATACATTACCAGAAGCGGACGTGTACTGTCTTGGTAGACGGCCAGCTTGAAATCGCCGTCTTTGTTGTTCTTGGTTTCGACAAAGAACGTGGACTGTTCCCAGTCGAGAAGGGTATACAGTCTCAGCCATGCCAGAAATGTCTGCGCATCCATTGGGTAGGCGAGGTTGCTTCATCTCAGCCTCCTGACATACCTTTCGATATCGACTGGAGATCACCAGACGGAATGATGAGACAGTCACGTGCAACGTAGCAGGTATGCAGATGTGATTATATAAAGGCACGAAAGGGCAATCTCAAATGACCTCGACGCCGTGTCGTGGATGTTGAAAGAAAGAATGTGGCAAAGGATGACAACCGGTGCCGTTGATGAGAGTGAAAGGCCTTGGGGCCGGGGAAGCCGCTAGTTAAAGCCTTAAAGGTTTCAGTGGACGATTAGGTTTGAATCCTGCCCAGTGGCAGTCGATCAGGCTAGTAAGGGCTCCCGAGGCTCCCGCCAAAACTCTCAAGCGATGTGTCAAGCGAATTCCGGGCCTCGAGGGGCCTCTTTTGGCGATGCTTTTCAGAAGGCCCGGATTTTCTCGCCTAGACTTTGTTGCCCGCCACAAGTTGAGACCCATACTAATACAAAATGCTCGGCGCATCATGTCAGTGCGACCAAGCACACTCCTCGACGCAGGCTGGTACCGATAAACACCATCGCGTCTATGGCAAACACACACCGGAGAAGACGACGCTGAAGGATGATACACTGGGACGCTACGGATGAATATGTCCTCAAGCGCAGGGGACTCGGCTGCGCAAGCCTTCTTCCCCCGTGCCGACTCTCCAGCGACCGCCAGAGATCCTGATCAATCAGTCAAGGAACGACCACACAGCGTCGGGCCTGTCTTCGATCACAAGCATGCAAACGACCCCTTGCTTCAGTTCGACAGTCACGTCCACGAGTCTGTCTATGGCAAAGATCCAACCGAGGCTCCAGAGGCTGCTCCTCCTCCACAACCGGAATGGCTTCACGATCGTTACCTATCCCCCTCGCTAACTCACAACGAGCGCTTGAGGTTGACTGTGCTATGGTACTACACAAGACTCATCACTCAAGATGACCAATTGATGACCAAACTGCAAGATATGGTAAAAATTGTGCAAAAATACATGGGATGGGAATTCGCAATCGTGGGAACACTCGATGAAGCTGTCTACACTAGGCTGGCAACAGCGAACCTACCACTTGCCATCTTGCCTCGACGCGAGAGTACCTGTGCGCATACTGTCAATCAAAAACCTGGCAGCGTGTTCAGCATCACCGACATGCCAGCCGATTGGAGATTCAAGTCGTCACCCCATGTTGAGTATGGTGGTCTAAAGAGCTATGCAGGTACTCAACTGCGCCTCAAAACAGACAAAGGTGAAGAAATTGCTCTAGGCTCACTTTGCATCGCCTCCAATACCGTAGAGAAGCCGTTGACACCGGAGCAGAAAGTAGCTCTGGTCAGTTTCGCGGCTATGCTCACGAGTGAGATCGTTAGTACCACGAGACAGAACCGTCTGCGGGCCAAACAAAGCATGTCCGAGGCACTGATGAAGCTCCAAGCCCACGATTATACTTGTCAAGAGGAATTCGAAGCAGCCGTCTTAGACGTGGTCCGGGCCATGTATTCCTCTGCCAACGTTTCGATACAGCACTCCACCGATGATACATTGCTTCTCGAAGGAGGTACCAGCCTGCCTTTCACAACTGTCCAGTCCGGTCTCTGGGAGAACACCAGATTAATCGATGAGGCAATCACATCAGGCAACCAGGCCAGGCTCTTCTCGACGCAAACAGCCCGGGCTGTGGTAGGCAATTGTGCGAGGTATAATATTTTTCTCGTCGTATCAACTAACGAGATGCAACGTGTCTATGACGACTACGATGCCTGGTTCGTCCGTTCATGCGCCCAAATGCTTGGAGATTTTGTTCAACAACAACATCTACAGGAAGCTCTGCGAGCCAAGGAGGCTTTCTTACGCGGAATCACACATCAGCTACGGACTCCGATACATGGGGTACTTACTTCAAGCGAGCTCCTAGCAGAGGAGCTGACATCAAAGCACTGCACTCAGAGATTGCATGTTCGGAATGATTTCGAGACCGCTTTATCCTACGTGTCCACTATCCAAAGATCCGGAACCGAACTCATGTCTACTGTCAATGACATGCTCAAACTCAACAATTGGTCACGCCATAAGGCTCAAAATATCAGAGCACAGAGCTACAATCTCCGCAATCTGGAAGCTGACGTGATGGCTGACATCTTCTCAACATTCTTCGACCACTATCACAAAGATGTGTCAATATCGTTCGAAGGCCATGGTACAGTGCAGGAAAGCATCGTTTCGCTCGATCCTGTACTTCTCAAAGACGCTCTTCAGCCGCTCATACTCAATGCACTGCACGCTACCACGCACGGCACCATTACCATCTCGACCAAGGTGGAAAATTCGGTACTTCAATTCGATATCGTCGATACTGGGTGCGGTATTCCTATCGATGCCCAGGCACGAATTTTTCAAGCTTTCGAAAAAGGTACTCCACATGCCCGAGGTGCAGGCCTCGGTCTCACTTTGGCCAACCAAGCTGTCCAGCTGCTCGGCGGTACGTTGTCAATTGTCGCTTCTACAGAAGGCGTAGGATCCCACTTTCGGGTCGTCGTACCAGGTCTCGTCTTTGCTTGTGGTCCGCGCACGACCGAAGCTCAAGTTGAACTCAAAAGCCTCCCGAAACGATTTTACCAGCTGCCGGGATCAGGAGGGACTCCAATACTCCTTTCGTTCCTGACCAGACATTTGGTGCAACGAGGTTTCGTTGAGACAGCCAATCCACATGGCTCATTGATCATCATGGAGAAGCCCAATCCCGATGGCCTTGGTCTGCAAGTCGTCAAGAGTCTCAAAGACCCACATACGATTATCTGCGTCACTTTGGACGATGTCTCAACGTCGGGTCATCTCAGCCTCCTGCAACAGATGATTCCGATTCATCACACAATTGCCGTATCAGGGCCGTTCTATGCGGGCCGAATAGATCAAGCTCTTTTGATGGCTGACCAGCAGTATGCTCTCACGTCAGTTGATAAGAACGTGGCCAGTCCGACGACAGGCATAACCAATGCGGCCGCTCTAACGACTGGCGATCTTGCTTCACTTGCCGCTCTCAGTCTCTCTTCTCCTCATCCCCTAAAGAAGGCCGTTTCATCATTCAGGGCTTTGCTCGTCGACGATAACAGCGTCAACCTCCGAATCCTGCGCATGTACTGCGAAAAGCGAGCGATTCCGTATGTCTTGGCTACCGACGGCGATGAGGCTATCGAGCAGTTCCAACAGGCATCCGTCAGCAATCCGATTCATCTCATACTCATGGACCTCCAGATGCCACGATGTGATGGACTCATTGCAACTGCCAAAATTCGGGCATACGAGAAGGAAACCGACCTGAAACCATGCACTATTTTTATGGTCACAGGTCAGGACTCACCTGGTGATCGATTAATCTCGATGGAGGCTGGTGCCAATGAGTATTTTGTCAAGCCCGTGAGCCTGAAACGACTCGACAAAGAGATCGCGAGATATTTTAACAAGAGTTGATGGCGCTGATCTTGTCATGAGATTATCCCCATCTCCAACAACTGGTATCTTTACGCAAGAACATACCAGCTTTCTCCCCTCCAAACCCGGGCACCTGCATCCAAGTGGGACAACCATTGGCTCAGGGACGTCCTGGCAATACCCAAGCCAGAATTGAGCGCCCACTGAGGCACAGGCACGACCATGTAAGGATGCAACGCGCGTCGTCCTGGCAGACTTACTCGCAACAGTACCGTCACTAGGAGGCTTCCATCAAAGACTTCTGAACGCCTTGTTTGCCAATCTACATAGCGAGGTTCACCACCGCTGCGGACATTGGATGGCCGCGGCAGCACTCCGTCGTATCTGCGAGAGACCCCGGTGCAATGTCTCGACATTGTCATCGTCCGAAACGTCTGTGACAAGGGCACTTCGAGTTCAGACGGGCCGTCCAGGGCGCATTGAGATTTCTATGCGGACATGGACGGCCTCCACTTCACGCCGCGGGCGGCGACATCAGAGGTCCACGACTACACGGTGCTGGCAATTAGCCATACCATGGTCAACCCCCAACGTCGGGAGGTTTCCTGGCCATGTATCATTTAGCTAGACATATGAACGGGCTAATAACGACGTTCTAATAGATTAGGATGGTCATATAGACGAATAGACGGAGGAGAGTACACATTTACCCTCAAGCACACCCTGGTGTATGGTTTTTAAGGGGCAGCATTACATAAGCCACAGGTGCCAAGAAGCGTCGTGTTGTGTTCGTATCTGACCTCCAGGTTGCCAGTTTCTACGCCTTCTACCGCAGCCAATCCTTTATCTCCAATGACAATTGTCAACATGATTCAGCCATAAATTCCAGCCCTTTTGCTGGCCGACATTAGGCACCTTGTCAAGTGTCTTCATTACTTGATCATCATGGGGCAGGATGCATCGTCTGCACCCAAGAGTGGGCGTCCCAACTTTCTTGTCATCGTCGCCGATGACCTGGGATTCTCTGATGTAGGGACATTTGGAGGAGAGATCAAGACCCCCAACATTGACCGGCTGGCGGAAGAGGGAATCAGGTTTACCGACTTTCATGCAGCGGCTGCTTGTTCTCCCACTAGATCAATGTTACTGTCTGGCACAGATAATCGCAAGTTCCGACCTCATCCTCTTACTGGACCTCCACCCTCCTTCTGACAACCGCTCCAGACATTGCAGGTCTTGGGGCCATGGTTGAGTCTCTACAAGAGTTTCAGAAAGGACAACCTGGGTATGAAGGCTACCTCAATGACAGGGTAGCTGCTTTACCAGAACTACTCCGGGATGCAGGCTATCTGACTCTGATGTCGGGCAAGTGGCATCTCGGCATGACACCAGACCGTTATCCGTCGCAGAGAGGCTTTGATCGATCTTTTGCTCTACTTCCTGTAGGTTCTGTCTTTTTCAGCCGTCGGGCAGCAGCTGACAATCCGCGGGGTGCTGCCAATCATTATGGCTTCGAGCCTCAGGTCGAAGAAAAGACCCCCGGTATCCTGGCTAGAAATAGTTCTTTCTATGTCGAAGATAACACCATCATCGAGCCCAAAGACCTACCTCCAGGTTTTTACTCTTCTGAGTCGTTTACCAGCAGGTTATTAGAATACTTTGAAGAACGTGACGAGACCCAGAAGCAACAGCCGTTTTTCGCTTACCTTCCGTTCTCCGCGCCGCATTGGCCACTGCAAGCTCCGGAGGACGACTGTCAGCACTATCGCGGGGTATATGATGACGGTCCTGATGCATTGAGGACGAAACGTCTTGCGAGCCTTGAGAAACTTGGCATCATTGCGCCTGATACCAAACCTCACGATGTCATCACGCCGGCTGTCGACCGTCCACTCACAAAGGAGTGGGAGGTCTTGAGCGACGCCGAGCGCAATTTCTCCTCTCGCACCATGGAAACATTCGCAGGTATGGTGCACAATATGGACAGACAAATCGGCCGGGTCATCTCGTATCTGAAGTCAACACGTGAGTTGGACAATACCTTGATCCTCTTCATGTCCGACAATGGAGCGGAAGGCTTGTTGCTGGAAGCGTATCCCGTGGTGACGGAAAATATCTTTGACTACATCGACCGATATTATGACAACAGTCTCGATAACGTCGGACGATTCAACAGCTACGTCTGGTATGGGCCTCGTTGGGCATCAGCAGCGACAGCCCCGTCTCGGCTGTACAAATGTTTCTCCTCGGAGGGCGGAATACGCGTACCATTCATTCTGAGGTACCCAGCCCTGACGTCCTGCCGGGCAGGCAAAGTCGACCCTTCCTTCGCAACAGTCATGGACATCATGCCCACCATGTTGGACCTCGCCAAGGTTTCGCATCCAGGTGACAGGTATAGGGGACGTGCCGTTGTGCCCATAAGAGGGAAATCGTGGGTGCCTTATCTGTCTGGTCGTGATCAGGAGTACATCCACGACGAGCAGACTGTCATGGGATGGGAATTGTTTGATCGTCAAGCTCTTCGCAAAGGCAAATGGAAGGCTGTCATGATTCCAGCGCCTTATGGACCGGGTAAGTGGCAGCTCTATGATTTGAGTACGGATCCAGGAGAGACCGATGACCTGGCAAACCAAGAGCCTGAGAAGCTACAAGAGCTACTCAGGCATTGGGATGAATATGCCAAAGAAGTTGGTATTGCTGGCGCGGCACCACAGTATGGAACTCTCAAGATCGGCGACTAAAAGCCTAGATCTTGCTCCGCTACTTTGACCGATATTGCGAATTTCTGGAAACCCCTCGGCGGCGACGACAGCGTGTTTCAGCCGTGGATCAGGAGGGTGACCGACATCTTGACTCAGCCTGATCCTTATCTGAAAGGCAGACACAGCTTTTTACTTGCGCCGTCATCATACTCATGGGAATTTTGCGGAGCCCGTGGGACTATGAGGGGTAAACTGGCAGATATCCGTGGATGCACCAGCCCCACGCTTTGGGTTCTCCGGATCGACTCTAGGCCACAGGACAGCACGCAGCATATACTCGTACACCATACTCGAAAGCATTTCGATCTTGGACGTTACGAAAGCCTTCGAGGATCACATACACGCACCTCGCTGAGCCTTAATCTTGGTTGCACACCTACTTTTTTGATAGCAGTGACATTTTCTCTGCCTACGATTGGCTGAAGTGACAACAATCAGCAAGCCAATATGACACAGCCGGCCAGTGAAGTCAAGGGCTTACCTGTATTCAATCGCCATATCACGACACACGACGCGGAGGGAAAGGCGATTTTCCAGACACCGGATCCTGACAATCCAGACGACTTGACATCGGCACCAGCTCCGCCTATATCGACTGTACCGACGTGGACGAATTACCCAGGATCTGCCTTTGGGTTGGGCTATGCGACGCAAACGACATCTCCGGATTTCAGTCAGAACGCAGATCTAAACACGTTCTACAAGTACCTCCATGAGCATCCACCTGTTGTCATTCCAGGTGGCGTGGTGTTTCGAGTGGTGGACATGGCACCAGGTGGAGGGTCGCCAATGCACCGTACTGTGTCGATTGACTATGGAGTAGTCTTGGAAGGCGAGATTGAACTTGAACTGGACTCTGGTGAGAAGCGACTAATTCCTCGTGGAGACATGTTCGTGCAGCGAGGGACTGCACATCGCTGGCGCAACCCCAGTGACACGCAGCCGGTGAGGCTGCTGGTGGTCCAGGCTGACAGCAAGGAGGTTGTGATTGATGGGAAGGGCGCATTGCCGGAGTCATTCAGTCTATAGGGGATGATAGATATTACGGAGTTGGTACGCAATGCTGCCGGTCTAGCGATGACTTGGGAATCAGGCTGAATGCTGCTTGACAGATTTCAATGGAGATAGAGTCGATTATCACGGATACTGACACCGGTCGACATTAGTAAGCTGTATGTCTGTCCGGGCATCTGCCGATGAGACGGATATCTTCGTACAGGCTTTCTTTCTGGATGGGGACAATGCTTGTCGGTGATGATTGTGGTGGAGAGCTTTCTTCGATTCGCCTGCTACGAGTTAAGGGTCCTCAACACACCCAAACTCCGATGTCATAGTGTCGCCACTAAGTTAGACCGCTCTCTGGCAGTATATCTCAACGTCATGTTGTCTTGCGTGGCTGTATCTCGTACCTCATTTTACCCCACCTCCGAAGCTGCTCAGACTTATTTACCGCCTTTCACAGAGAGAAGAGAAGAGAAGCATACCCTATGGTGCAATAGTCCTTCCCTCTTAGCTCTTTCCAACAAGAAAAAAACAAAGAAGCTTTTCTTCCATTCCTCTTCTTTACTTTTATGCAATCACTGACCAGACCACCCAAATTCCTTTACAACTCTTCATTAGCCCTAGCAGCACGAAACGCTGCTACTACTACCACCAAGCTCCCCTCACTTCATACATCTCGATCTCTATCAGACAACATGGCTGTCCGATCCGCCTTTGACCCCAAGGACATGGTACGCTTCTACTTTTTTCCTCATCGCTGAACACAACTGACCTCATTTGTTCAATAGGTGTTCCGCCACCTTGGTCCTACCGGTCTGAAAGTATCTGTTTTCTCTCTAGGTATGACCACTTTCTTGTCCGTGTCATTGAGCACTCACTGACATCTCTCCCACAGGTGGCTGGCTCACCTACGGTGGCACTCAAAAAGGCAACATCGTCAAGGAGTAAGACCGCCACATGTCCACTTTCACCCCGTCACTAACCCCCTTTTGAAGTTGCCTACAGACCGCCTGGGACCATGGCGTCAACTTCTTCGACACCGCCGAGGTCAGTACTCAACTCATTCGTTAATACATGTCTTGCATAATACTAACGTCCCGCAGACCTACGCCAGCGGCGAATCCGAGATTGAGATGGGTAACGCCCTCAAAGAACTCGACTGGCCTCGTGACGAGTACGTCCTGTCCACCAAGGTCTTCTTCGGCACCGGGCGTAAGGAGCCCAACACCCGCGGTCTGTCCCGTAAACACGTCGTCGAAGGTCTCAAGAGCTCCCTCGCCCGTCTGCAACAACCATATGTCGACATCGTCCTGGCCCACCGACCGGACTATGCCACCCCCATGCGCGAGATCGTCGAGGGTTTCACCCAAGTCATCCGCAACCTCAACCTGGCCTACTACTGGGGTACTTCCGAGTGGTCAGCCACACAAATCACCGAGGCGACCCTCATTGCCGAGAAGTACAACCTGATCGCCCCCATTGCCGAGCAGCCACAGTACAACGCCTTCCACCGTGAGCGCTTCGAGGTCGAATACGCCCCATTGTACCAGGAGTACAAGTACGGCACAACCATCTGGTCGCCTCTTGCTTCAGGTCTGTTGACCGGTAAATACAACGACGGCATCCCCGAGGGTTCCCGTCTGCACAACCACAAGGACTTCTTCGGCAGCATGATCGAGTCCCTCCAGAAGCCCGAGGGTCAGGCCAAGATCGAGAAGGTCCGCAAACTCACCAAGATCGCTGAGCGTCTGGGCGGAAACACCTCGCAGCTCGCGCTTGCGTGGGCCGCGAAGAACCCTAACGTCAGCACTGTCATCCTCGGCGCCACCAAGGTCGAGCAGATCGTTGACAACCTCGGAGCTCTGAAGTTGTTGGAGAAGTTGGACGACAAGACCATGGGAGAGATCGAGGAGATTTTGGACAACAAGCCTGCTAAGCCGGCCAGCTTTGGAAGAGAGAGGTAGGCTTGTTTCCTGCTTCTTTTCTTGTACTTGTGCGGAGAGAATGGCGATCCAGCACTACATGCTGGTGCTCTTGTACTGGTACAATTCCAGCGCGATGAAGTCGGTGGATTTGCAGTCATTGAGCAGTCGACACAAGAGCTGATTCGGCATACATAGACGCGAATGGCGCCAAAGGTCGGCAAAGCTTTAGAGGATACATGCGGAGCAGTCTTTTACGCAATAAAAGTTCAATATGCACATCGCTCCAATTCACTAGATGTATAGACGCTTTATTGCTGGATCCCTCTGAGAAAGGTCCATTTTCCTTTTTCAAACTTGACGACACACGCGGCGGGTATGCGTCGGCATGGGTTGTGCGTTATTTTCCACGGGCAACGTTACAACGGCCACTCCTGCTTTATGTTCTCGCTGATACAGTTTCTAAATACGCCATCCAGGAACTCTGAGCATCAGAAGCTGAAGCCAACGTTGATGGACGATCCATACCTTTTGCTTCTGGCAGCACATACTCACTGGATCCACATCGGCTCGTCGGTGTATTGTCGCTCAATGTAAGAAAAGATTTTTGCGCGCATGTCGTGGCCAAAGGGGATCAGCTGCCAGCTTCCACTCAAGGTCCTATTTTCTTCAAACTTTGATAACTGGCTCCTTGGCCACGATGGACTACCAGCTGGCTGTGTTTACATTCTGGTGGCACCGCGGCCACCTTGAGCCGCTGACCACCATCGACTATGGCTTCCGCTGTCTCTGTGGAAGTACAAACGAGGGAGGCCGTGGCGCATCCTCTTCAATGCCTGGACTCGGGGTCCCGAAGCCGGCAGCAGACTTGCCCTTGGTCTGCTCTGAGGACGAACCAACGATCTTTGGCATTTTCGGTGTAGAGATTGGAGGCGGTGGATTGCTGCTCATATCCAGATCCTCTGGCTCATCCCTCTCCAAGTCATCTTGATATCGTCAGTCGTTGCTGCTCTGGATCGAAGTACAGCACACTTACCAAAATCGAAGTTCCAACTCTTGATGCGCTCATTTCGACTCTTAGGGCTAGTGTCAAACTGAAATGAACGCTGCATATCGTGGCCTAATCTACGACCGATATTCTTCGCAACCATCTCCCTCACCCGGCTCACTCGGTCTCTCAGGTCTGCATAGGGTCCCTTGCCATCGGCCGAAGCCTGCGCCAGGCGAATGGCCTTCACTGTAGACCGAAGTGTCTGACAAGCATCCTGCATATCGACCCAGGGATCTTCACGCAAAAGGCTTCCGTGCATCACCTGGTCCTGCAATGTATGGGTGCCGTCCCTTATTTCAGAAAGAGCAGACATTATCTTTTCACATAATGGTACGCTTTCAAGAGCGGAGAAAGATCCGTCGTCGACGCGAGCATCTGCAGCCCATGACCGGACATCTAGGAGAAAGTCGTCCACCTTAATTTGCTCCACAGAGTCCGGAGCGTTATGTTCTTCGATGGTATCACTGAGGCTCTCAAGACGCATTATCGTAGAAGTCAGGCGGCCATAAATATCCAACGGATGGAAACTTGCGTGTTGCATGCTGATGATGTTGCTGGTGGAGATGAGAAACACGGCCTTGTGTCATACGTTGTTTACTTGTCGTTTTCGGGTCGAGACTCACCACGGTGACGGCGAAATATCTCTGATGTACTGTAGGAAGCCTTGCCTTGGGTTGCCGCACTGTCACTGATGAAGAGTTGCGCGACAATTTAGTCACCCTGCAAAGAGGCTTCTCAGCGGCTGTCCACAACCGATAAGCCTTAACAAGATGAGGCGATGAGCCCTGGTTAGACATGGCATGTCACAGGGTGAGTTAATGCACCGTATTACCCTGTTCGAAATCCATACGTACCCAACCTTGCCAATCCCAAAGCTTACTGCCCAATCATGTTCACGGAGAATGTGATTGTGCAAGACCGGTGTGCTGAAGCAAATGGCGCACATGGTTATCATGAATAAGACGGCTTCGTCAGCTTCGACACGACCTCTTCAACTTGGATTGATGCATCATTGCATTTTTGACAGCAAAATATCTCATGATGGCAGAACCGATAAGTTTTGCGTTCGGAGCTGTTGGCTTCCTTGTGACAATCCGCAATGCCATAGAGAAGATCCTGCTAGATGTCGACGACTGGAACAGATACTGCCAGAAATTAATTCCGCTGTGCATTGAGGTCGAAGAACTTATCGACGAGTTGTATGAATGGCAAAGGTTCTGGTACATTGACAAGCCAGGACCCTGGACGGATTCTCTGCTAGAGGCATATTGGGGGCAAAATGGAAAGCAGAAGATCATCGATCTGCTATCTAACGTTCGCCGCGATGCTAAAGAAATCAAAGAGGAATTCAGGTATTTATACGGGTTCACCTACGTCAAGGTGCGAAACAAATGGAGAGCACATACCAGGCGCGGATCGGGACCTCTTATAACTGCAGCACAAAAATTGCAAGTCAATCTGCAAGATTTCAAGGAGAGTTATAAGCGGGTGCAAGCTGTGCTGTACCGAAATCAGATCTTCGACAAGCATCTGCACTCAATATGGAAGGATGTCCGCAGTCTTCAAGTCCTCGCTCAAAGAGAATTTGTCACCCATCATCGTAGAGGCGATAATTCCCAAATCAAGGCAAAGGTCACGGAGTTCGCTGCGGGAATATTGCTGCCCAAGGTCAGCTCGCAGTTTGTAGCGCAAGGTGAAGCATTGCGGAAGGCCATGATCAACCTCGGAAGAGAACAGAAGGTGGCTTTCGACATACACCTCGATCATGGCGTGACGCCGGAAGATCGGTCACAGATGCTGGTTGAAAGCTGCCTTGAAGACACCATTCGAACGCAAGTCCATGCTCGCTCCCAGTCGAAGACTCTGGGCTACCGAAATTGTTTTACAGTCCATTTGAGCAAGGGACCTCGAGTTGGGGCGACTGCAGTATCAGATGGTGATCCGGCGTACTTTGTGGCGCTTGAAAAAGCCGAATGTCGCGCGCGAGAGGTGCGCAATCTCAAGCACAGCCTAGTCACAACTGGTCGCACCTCCATTTCCAAAGCAGAACAAATTCAATTGTGATACGAGCTCACCGAATTTGCTTTCCTCTTCCTGCGCTCGACTTGGATAGAGGATGTTTGCGGATGCTCCGTACACCGATTCGAGGAATTGCCAGCCCGGAAGGGTAGGTTCACTTTCAGTGTTCACTGTACACGTCACTTCCAAGGTCCAAGAGGCCGGTCGTGGTGTAGTACAGCGACAAGCCATCCTGACGTACCTACATGGCGGCTTGGACTGTTTCTGCTTGAATTGGCACTGGATCGGGCCGTAGAAAGAGTAGGACGTGAAGATGAGGGGAACAAACGGGCCGGTTTGTTCAGATTCAACGGACGCGAGTCATCGTTCACTATCGATGAGGACGGGCTGCTTGACGACGAAATGCAGGTAGAACTGCAAGACATCAGCGAGGACCTGGCCCAGACAATCAACATCTGTCTGACATTTCACTTCAATGACTGGGAGGATGACGCAACTGCCTTCGAGTATTTCTACGAGAATGCGGTCTTTCCGTGAGTGCTACAAATGCAGAAGCGCTGACAATTGATGTTCTGACCGAAACATAGGCTGTGGAGGCATTATGAGACTGCCGTAGTCAAGCCAGCAAAAGAAAGGAAGTTCAGGCTGGCTCAAAAACAAGAGGAGGAGGGAAAGGGCAAGGCCCCAGCGAGGTGATGCCGCAGACGAGACTGCTTGATGGCGGTAGGCGGAGCATAATAGCAGAGAGAAAAGACGCAGATGATTATTCCATGAGTATTGAAATTGCCGTTGCTGGAGGGTTGACGTTTGACGTGAGGAGATTGAGGACGAAGTGCAGGAGACATCTCATAAAGGCAAAGAAATCAGCCAAAAAATAGTCTATTCCTATTTGAGGCATGAATGAATATCATAATGACGCGGAGCCTCGCGACTGCCTTCTTAAGCCTTCATGAAGACACTGTGTGAGGCAATCCTCAATGTACCAAGAGTCTGAAGACGGGAATAGCACAGCCCCCAACATTGCCCGTGAGTTGTTTTCCTGGATCCTATGATGCTTGATCATGTTAGGCTGGGCCTGTCCAGGTAAGAACATTTCAATGAACATTGCCTTGTATGCCTTGCCGATGCCAGAGTGACTGCCATGTTTGACGAATCCCATCCAGCCTACACGGCAGGACGCCCCCCTACTTGCACCTGGGTCAAGCAGATTCTTCATCTTGCACAATCTGACAAGAGTCACTGTTTGTTGACAACTTCTAGACTTGATAAGAATTGACTCTATGTCACCGCTGCTCTAATATCTCACACTTCATCCATGTCATTCTTCGTGTCGCTCCCATGGAGCGTCGTGCAACATTGCCGCCCACCCGTAATTCATACGTGTTAGGGCACAACGCCGCGTCTGTATTCATATATTCCAACCCGGCCTCACAAGGCATTCGTCTGCGTTCGTATCATGACACGTCTTCATCTTCCGACCACTATTGCTCTTGACCACCTCTCGGATCGTTCCGGTGAAGGTTGTACTCATACGCAACTTGACTCCATGATTCATGTCAAGCAGTCACGCACCATTGATGGGCGTGTATGACCTTCTGACTCGAACAACACGACTCGTGATATGCTGAGACCGACATTGGGCACGGTCCAGATCATCCGTGTCTTCCTTTGGACAGCATGTACCTGGGATCGGAGCATAGCCGAGGGCAGTTCGTCTCGATCTCTTCAGATCACACCGTGGAGCTTCGGCGGTGTGTGTCGGCCAAGATACCGGGTCGTTCGACCCTGGCCTCGTCCTTGAGATTGTAAAAATTGGCCAGTCTGAGCCTGTCACCAGAGGAATCCTCTACGGCAACAGCATCTTCGTATTCCGTAAGAGCTGTCGTTTCAGTCTCAATCCCTGACCTCGAGTTCCTCTCCTAGACGAAATCGGCTGTGTATGAGAACCCTCTAAATTCTTCTTGATGAGCCGGTGAAAGCACTAATAAAAAGTCAGTCATAGTTGCCAATGTGTTCCACATGTACCTACCACTCTGCACTGGTGTGAGGACTGGCGTCACACTGGTAAACTCCTGGTCAAAGTTGCTCGTGTCCTTCTCGTTCTTAACCGTAGGCTTGAAAGGCGTCGGTACTCTCTTGTGATAGATGTCGTCCCAGTTGACGCCCTTGAAAAAGGCGTGGCTCATGATCTCTTGTGCATCCCCAGGTCCACTACCTAGACGCAACTCTGGCTCTCTGGTCAGCAGTTTCTGAAGAATTGACACGCTGTCGCGCGGCATGTGAATCGGATACAAGGGCTCATCGGCCAGAATTGCATCGTAAATCTCGTCTTCGTCTTCACCTCTGAAAGGTGACTGCTGAAGAAGCATTTGGTAGATGAGCACTCCAAATGCCCACCAGTCGACTGCACGACCGTACTTCTTGTCCAGAAGGATTTCGGGAGCCATAAATTCAGGCGTACCGCAAAATGTCGATGTTGTAGAACCATACCACATGTCTTCCTTACAAAGACCATAATCAGCCACCTTGATATGTCCGTCCAAGGTGAGCATGATGTTGTCTAACTTCAAATCTCGGTAGATGACACCATTTTCATGGAAGTATTTGAGTGCCAAACAAACCTCCGCAGCGTAGAATTGAGCTCGCTTAAGACCGAATTGTCCACGCTGAATGTGTAACATGAGATCACCTCCAGAAATATACTCCATTACAAAGTAGACTCTTGTCTCGGTCTGGAAACATGCGTGTAAGTTGAGCAAGAATGGATGTTTTTCCTTGTTTGCAATCAAGAACACTCGCTTCTCAGACTTTGTCGACTCGACTTCGTCATTCTCGATGATGAATTCTTTCTTCAAGACCTTGATGGCATACAGTTTCTTCGAGCTCTTAGCTTCTGCCAGCATGACTTTACCGAAATTACCCTTTCCTAGCACGGCAAGGAAGTTGAAGTGATCTAGGCCGATTCTGGGACCGGATCCACGTCCAGATGGTGGGTTTGCAACTCTTTGTTCTTGTGGTGGAGGCTTTATGGGAGCCGGTTGGTAACTTGGTTGAGTTGGTGGTGGAGGCCTCTGTTGCGGAACGACGGCTTGTTGAGGCGCTTGGTGCTGAGGGATCTGCTGTTGTACAGGTTGTCGGTCGTATTGTTGGTAAGCTCGAGGATCGTAAGAGGCATGTGGCGGTGGCTGTGCCTCCGGAACAGGGGGTCGAGCATTGGCATAGCGATCAACCGGAACTTTCTGCGGACTGTGCGGATTGTAGTCCGAAAAGCTTTGGTTGTATGCTTGTGATGATGGACGACTCGTCGCAGCAGCTGCCGCCGCCGCCGCTTGCACAGCGGCTGCAGAGACAGCTCTCTGTTGCAATGGCCTCTGCGGTTGCTGGGCCGGAGGTTGCTGCGTCTGGTTGTACAGCATATTATGAGCCGCACTTATCGCTGCTGCTGAAGGTTTCTGTGGCTCGGGATGTTGATCATATGACTGGTTCGAGACGGATGGAGTCAAGGTCTGGGTTTCGGAGATGAAACTTTGAGTCGGTGATGTTGGCCCGGGTCTGCCTGAGTTGGGTCTCAATGTTCGATTGCTGAGGCCGGAACTGCTCACGCCAGAACTGACAGACGAAGATTTGTTGTGATGCTTGGTTCTTTGGATAGTCTCCAAAATCTCATTTGCGACGATCATCGACATGCCGCAGAAGTCCGGAACCAAATGTTGACACTGGGTGTGACAAGTGAGACCACACTCTGAACACTTCTTCGCGTTGCGCCTGCCAAGCGGCAGCAGGTAACCACAATGACAACACCAGTTAGCCCCAATGTTTGAAAAGTTGTCGAAACGATGGGGTATGCGATGGTTGATCTTCTCCTCGTCCGGATCGGTCTCGTAGTTGGCTTTGCTAATACACTTGGTGACGACCTTGGGATAGCACTTGGTATGACAAGTGTACTTGCAATCTGCACATTGCATACCAGCCGAGTACTTGAGGAAGTCTCCACAAAGTGCACAGCGCATAACATTGTAGAATTGTTGCCTGATGAACTTGTGGCCTTGCTTTTCGTGCACAACTTCTTTTTTCTGGCGAACGGCTCCTTGACGGTTGAGGCCAATATCAAATGGTCGTCGAGCACCCGTTTGCTTCTGGAAACTCATCGTTAGGTGAATCCTACCGGCGGGTTCCAATGAAAACCATGAATCGATAAAGACAGAGGGAGCGTGTGGTGCGTCTTGGGCGAATCCTGCAGCTGGACCAGCACTTGCACCATCACCTGGCGGCATGAACGGCGCAGACTGGGATTGTTGAAATTCAGAGCCTGGTTTCCCGGGACTACCACCATTTGCCATCTTGTCCGCAGACACCCATCCATTTTGCTGGAATTCGGACTCGATCTTCTTACGACGCATTTCTTCCGCAATGTCCGAAATGCGAATCCAAAGGAACCCTATAGGCGTTGGCCGATCTCCCGCTTTGTCGTACACTGTCAGCTCAATCTCGTTTGCTTTGTCGATATCAACATTGTGAGTCTCCTCGGTCCATTTGTCCGTACGCGTGGCTCGGGTCTTTGCTCGGATGTTGTCTTCTACTTTCATGATAACAAACGTCTCGGGGCCTCTCGAAAATCGTGAAGATGCGGCATGGTCGACGTCTTTGATTGCATGAATCCGCATTTCCAGGTGACCTGTCAAAGGTTTCCTCATGTTGGGCGCATTCAGGCTGTCATCTAAACCGAGTCAGTGTTCCAATGCAGAGCTACCTCAGGCAAGGATTTGCTCACCATCATCAGCATCAGGCGTCTCAATATCAACGTGAAGATCCATATATCTTTTCAATGCCTGTTTTAGCAACTGGATCTTTTGTGTACTCTCAATGCGACGACCTTCTGCATCCAATCGACTCTTTCGATCGCCTTCGTCTTGGTAAAGCCGCACCATCTTTTCAATACCAGCCTTGTACTGCTTTTCCACAGAGAGCTTGAATTCCAGCTGCGAGAGCATGAGCTGGATCTTGGGACCGAGATATGGAGTGTCATATTTGATCAGATCTGTAGCGACAGGGTCAGTAGATTCTCAAGAACGTCTCAATATGGCGCATCATACCTAGTTTCGAGAAGTTCGGCCGCGCTTTAGGTATAGGAGCGCTGTACGGTCGAGGATCCCCATAGGGAGCGCGCGGTGGCATCATGCCACTATTACCCTGGCTGTAACCGCCAGGGCCGGCATCACCGTAGTCACCCCTATCCCGTGAGCCATATCCTCCTCGCCCATCTTTAGGAGGAGGTGCTGGGACGTTATATTGTCGTTGACCGCGACCATCGGGTGTCTGGTAGCCACCACCGCCATGAGCCGGTGGGGTGGGAGCGCCCTCATCGCTTCTTCCCCGCTTACGCAGTTGCAACTCTTGCAGTTTGTCTTCGAGATAGCTGATGTTCCGCCTCCCATCACGGATGTTGCTGTCTACACGTGCCTGAACTGCAGCATTGTTTGTGGACTGTCGCATATGCGTAGCTGCATTGATAAGGGCCTTTTCTCTTTCGATCTTGCGGTAGACCTCCGCAATGGCTTGATCGGTGTCCGCCATGACTGGAGAGTGGAGGAAAGAGGATAAAGGTTGATGGTGTCAGACTGCGGTGAGGAATAATGTCATGGGCTTAGCCTAGTGGTGCATACAACTGATGACACAAATGAGGTAACATTTGTTGACCGGGGTGAGGTCGGACGGGGAAGAATGTGCTCGCGCGACCAAGAAAGCGGCGGTGTTTATGGATAGTCGAGTGAGATTGTCATTGAAATTTCCACGAGCAAGAGAAGGTCATTAGGTCGTCTGACGGAGTATGTAGGACAATTGAGGGTTGTAGGCGAGCAAGGACGCAATGGGTGCAGTTAGTGGTGATGGTTCTGATTCCAGGTTTCCGACGGTGTGCAGGTGGTCAAGGCAAAGGCAAAGGCAAGTCCAAGTCCACAGGTCCAGGGTTGCTCGGTCCGCCTGCGGCTGCGCTGCGCTGCGTTGTGCTGTATCCGTATTGCGCGCTGCTTTCCACACGCCGGCTGACTGCGCCCACACCACGCCACACACTCGGCCTCTTTGCTTTTGTAATCTTCGTTTGCCACTGTACAAGACGCGAAACCCCGAGAAAATCGAGACAAGTGGAACGTAAGGTTCGTTCAAGGAGAAAGAATGAACAATAATAACAGGGAGAATAAAAAGATACGCAAGCTGAGTGAGTTTGAAGAATGTTTATGATGATGATCTTCTTAACCTTTTGTACAGTATTGATGTGGTAATTCGGGTCAGGCCCTTTAGTTAGGTTCAGGCTTTCACGGTTCCTTATTCTTGAGATGACAAGACTGGGAACAGGCATGCGGCACTGTCCTCGGGGTATGACAGTTAGACACATACAGGCACCGTACAACTACCTTTCTGGGTACAATATTTCCGTTTCTTTCGAGCCCATTTCAGGGTTGATTGGTAGCTCCTATGAGTGGTTCACCACTCACTCAGGCGTTGCTATCTATATGTTCTGTCTGTAGAATGGTCAGTATGCATTTGAGTTCTTTCTAAGCTGTTCTGCCTCTCTCGCATCTAACAGCCGGATGATATTCAATTCTCTACTGTTAAGAAGAGAAACAACGTGTCCCATACCCACACAGACCACCCACTAAGTTACTGTTGTTGTTGTGGCCCTGGTCACCAGCCCCTCACTGACTGCAGTCCGTCTGTTCCCCGCCACGCCACATCCACTCCACCACCGTAACACCCTTGAACACAGCCCTACAAATAGGAAAAATTTGTTAGATGCCCATGTTGGTATTGAACAGACGACATGTGAGCGACGAGCAGGAGGCTCAGAGAATATGTCGACTCATACACGAAATACAGGAATGACCTCGCTGGAGAAATTTGTCCGTGGCTGGGCAGGAGTGTCCAATACCTTTTCATTGACACTGACGATTGCACATAAGTGCAGAGACGCATCATCGGTTTCCCATTAGCCTTGCGTTAGGCTTGCCGTTTGACATCCGAGACTGGCGTGCATCTCCCTATCAATGCCCAAAGAACTGCAATGCCACATGCACTCCAGACTGCATGACTGATTAAAGTATCTCGAATCTCCGATCATGATACATAATCCGTCGGTCATTCTGCTGCTGCAGGCACTGTGCCCATGACTCCTCGTCCAAAGAACTCGCTCACGGTTCCAAATCGGTTGTTGCTTCGCGCCAAGGCTGCCTTGAACAGGTCATGCTGCTCAGTGCTCTCCACCTGCTGCCTACGGATCGCTCTGATGGTATCATTGCCAGGCTTACAGATTGGACAATCGACTTTGTCGTCCTCTTTCATGCCCACCCCAGGCTTGTTCAGACATTCCTGGTGAAACGAGTGTTTACACATGAAGTGAACCGTCGGTAAGGTCAGGTTCCTTCCACACGACGAACATCGCCGTGCTTGAAAGACGACCGCCTTCGTTTCGAGATCGGCCAGCTCCGACTTCTTCGCGGTTGTTTCTGTCCGATAAGAGTCGATCAGACGTCGATTGGCTTGGATCTCTTTTCTTTCCCTCCGGATGTTGTCCGAGAGGTAAGACTTGATCATGCCCATCGTGACGGCACCACCTTGTGACAGGACTTTGACCACTTGGAGTGGCGCCATGAGGTTTTCTTGATCGATTGTTCGAAGCACATTTTGAAGTTCATCTTGGACGCCCGGCTCCTTAAGCACTTCCGCTGACGAAGAGAAATAGCCAAGGGCAAGGGGATACAGAGACTGGTCTTTAGGTCCGTACTTCTTCAGTGATGATATCGCACCAGACGTGTCCTTCGCCGAGGTGAATGAACGAAATATGTCGGCGTAAAGATTCTCCCGTTCTCGCACCAGAGTCGTACCTGCTGAAAACTTGGTGAGCGAAGACAGAAGCAGCACGTTCGAGGTGTCGATAGTAGATTCATCCAGAGACGCAGTCTTGTTGTCTGCAATCAAACTGATGGCTTTGAGCTGCCATTTCTCCTTTTCTGTAGGGTCGTGTGCACTGTTGGCACTCTCTAAGTACATCTCAAACAAAGTAGTCGAGAGGTCCGATCTGTCTGCTTTCGACAAATTATCCTGAAGCACGAGAGCTTCCAGAAATGTGATAAACTCGGCCGGATGTGCAAGAAATGCCGAGAAGGCGCTGCGAGGGCGTGGTATGGTGTAAGCTGGAGGCTGCTCGACCGGCTCATCGACCTCTTCGGTCATTTCAGGTGCGACGATGGCTGGCACTGCTCCATTTGCTGTGGATGATCGATTCATGAAAGGCAAGGTCCAAAGAGCGGAAAGTTTTTCAAAGGCACCGCCCCCAGTCTGTGCTTGCACTTCAGACACTGCTGGAACGTCCTTTTTCGGGGCGTATCTGCCGGTATAATACTCGATAAACAGCTTGGTAGTCTCTTGAGGACAATGCTCAATCAGACTCCGAGCATACTTCATCAAGACAGGATAGGCTGCAGCAGGTTCGAGGCGCCATATGAATTGGAGGGCTTCTGCGTAGTGCTTCGAGTCTTCGATCAAGATGTCTATGACCAATTCATTCTCGCCGTGTTTCGTGGCAAGATACGCCGCTTGTTCAAAGTATCCGCCCTGCCGGCACATGGCAATAGCTGTATCAATGTCAAATTTCGCACTTCCTGGAGCGCGTATAAATGCATCCAATTTATCCGTGTCCTTCAACTTAGCATAACAGTTCAGTAATAATGTAGTATGATCAGCAGTCGCCTTGTCATGTTCGTGCAGCTCTTCTAGATAGTCAATGAGGTTGTGGATCCTCTGAGTGTCCAAGAAACGCCGGATGACCTGTGATGGTTCCGTGTTATCAATGGCCCTCAGGTATTGCTGCATGGCCGTGTCATAATCGCCTTTCTGATAAAGATGGTCTCCGTACTTTCGGAATATGATGTTCTGCTGAACCTTGTCCGCACCCGCTTTTTGTGCCAGGTTGATAGCATAAATGTAGAGGCTGCTCTGATAGAGGATTTCAAGCTTCTGCTGTAGCGTTTTCTCTTGATATCTGTATAGCTTTCCCTCGATGGTGAGCAGAAAGAGCTCTCCCCACTCGACGAACACATCTTTCACCTGCGCCGGTAAAGATTCGGTGTGGGCAATGTACTTGAGATCAGTGTCCAGCAGCGTGAAAGAAGAGCTACTGAACAATTCATCAATCTCGTCACCTCCAAGTCTCCTGAACGTCTTTGATTTTGACATCTGTGCGACTCGTGGCGGACATACCAGACCGATATACTCTTTGTACATCTTCACAAACTTCTTGGGGCCTTCGAAGGCATAGCTTGGTCCTCGTCCGTTCGGACCGTAATTGTAGATTGCGTCTTCTCGCGCAACGACTATGTCGCCTGTCTCGCGATCTTGAGTCATGCATCCTACATTGCAGCCTCGATTGTCGACTGTCCGCACTGGTTGGCCCTGGCCTTTGCCAGAAATGACCAGGCTGCATATTTTTGCCGTATTTGCAATGTACAGCACTTTGGTGGCGCCCTGTCGGACTTCCAATCCTGTGACTGGATCTTCGGACTCATAAACTGTTCGCTGCTTGGTGCCGCGATCGTGAATGAAATCCCCTCGAATCACAGTGACGGATCCGTTGGCAAATCCGACTGCAACCTGGGTCATATCGTCCAGCACAACGAGTGCCGATACTGGGAATTGTCTCCTGCCATTCTGAACGCCAACTGTACATAGGCATCGAGGTGCCCCTGTCCGTTTCTCGGTTTTGTCCAAGGCCCATACTCTTAACGACGGATCTGTTGACAGATTTTCCGAGATGGTGACTAGGTAGGGCGTAGATGGTATCTGCCTTATATGCGTGACCGAAACATCATGGGCATCCGCAGCCTGAAAGGTACGTACGACCTTGAGTGCTCGTGATAGGATTCGGACTGAGCCATCGGAGGAGCCTAGAAAGAGAGAGTCGGTGCCGGTGGCGATAGAGACAGTGTCATTCTGCAGACGAGGTTAGCGAGAGACAATCGTGTGTTCGAGGTAAGACGTACATCGAAGACGTACGACCCATCTTCGTCCGCAGGTACAGGCACCTGGGACACATTGAAGAATGGGAACTGTTTCCAGCTCGTGAGCGCCATGACCTTTGGTCTCTAAGGAAATCGTAAGCAGTCGCGCAAGGCCATGATAGCTCAGGACGATCGGTGGCGAGCACAATCGGCGTTGTACTCTTGACGCGTTCAATCACTTCGTGGGTAGACGTTTTGGTGTTTTAAGGACTTGGGGGTGACGTACGAATTGGAGGTTTCTCAGCCTTGCCGCGGCCTCAGCAGCCTTATGAACACTAAGCAGTCACAATGACACACTCACAAACCAGCGCAAGTTCCTCTATTCACCTATATTAGGTCACTTGATTCTGGTAGCTTTTAGCAAGGTCAAGGTCACCGGGCATGGCAACATTCAAATACGCTTCTGTTTAGGGTCTAACTTGTCCAACGTGTAGATGGATGAGAAACCGCTTTTCATTATTGCGGAGCACAAAAACGGTGATGCCACAAGATCTCACTTACGCCCCAAAACTGGCAAGTTGAGACCATTCCATCCTCCCGGACTATGGCAGTATCATTACAGACATTCAAGTCATTCAAAATCGTCACAAATAGTTGTAGGAATTGTGGTGGAACGTCATTGTTCCCAACTGAATCGTCTGCCCTGAGAGGCCGGCCTCAGGGCGGAAGTAGGCTGCCGGTCATCTGCCACAGTGGTCAAGCCTTCCTCCACGAATCTGCTCCCTGTACTCGGCGACCGAGATGGAGGTCGTCCGTTCAATTGAGGTATCATGAGACTGTTACGATTGGTGTTCATGGAGGGGCTGTCGCTTGAGAGTTGTGTAGCATGTTGTGGAGCCGTAGACGTTGCTTGTGGCGATATTGGGCTGGGCACTCCAAACCCGCTGCTCAGCTGCCTGGAGTTTCGCTGACTGTTGGCGGCAATCGGGCTGATACCCTGTTCTCCAGATGATGCGGTGCCAAAGCCGGGACTGTGTTGGACACTGTGAGGACTGACACCGCTGCTGCTAAAATGATTGTCGCTGATCTCGGCCGGCGAATATGGAGGTACGGGGGACACCGACCTATCGCTAGCGGCTGCCTCGGCTGCCTTTGCTGATGAATCCTGATTCTCGAGCTCTACTAGGCGTCTGGGATTGTTTCTCAAGAGGCCGGACGTTCTTTGCTCGCTATCAGCACTGGTCGCCAAATATCTGGGGGATACGGGATCCGCTGGCATCTCAATAGGTGTATCTCCTGACATTTCGTACCGGGTTGCTGAAGCATCGGCAGGGACTTCTGTAGGCTGCCGCCTATCGCCGAGAAGCTCGGAGAACGATGTCTTTGATTGGGGCGCACGGTGTAGTCTGGCGAATAAGCTCCGCTTCATGGGCTTTTCGGACGTGGTAGTTTTCTTGGAGCGTTTTCGCTTGAAGCACAGCCACCAGATCAATGCCGCTACCAGCAAGACAGTCATGGCGCTGCTAACGCCGATGCCTGCAGCTTGGCCGGCTGTAATGCCTGAGCTGCCAGTCTTAGGTCCAGGGAATATACTGCTGCTCGGACGAGTGATCGCCAACAGGTTTACATTGTTCACAGCTTCTTCAGTGAAAATGGCCTGTGAAATAGAGAAATTGTTGCGCTCATAATCCACAGTAAGATAGGTTTCCTGCAAGAAAGCTCTGCCGATTGTGTATTGGGTTGAGTTTGCTGCTTTCCGAAGAGGGAAATAATTGGTTGCGGGAGAGGAAGAGTTGGCGGCGAGGTTGGGAAAAGGATATGATAGCTGTAGGTTAAATGCATCGTATGGTAGCGTGAGTTGGATCACGTCCGAGGACCCAGTCGTGTCGCTGAGTGCGAAGGTGAAGGTCAAGTTCCAGGAAGCGAGGAGGTCCGGAGATGAAAAGCTGTCATTTGAGAACAAGTATAGCTGGAGGTTGTCGTCATATGTCAGGTTCAAAGCGCTCGCGAAAGCATCGCAAGCTGACTCCGGAAGCCACAGGAAGGGTGTAGATGAATCGATCGTATATAGATTGGAGCCAGCTTGACTAGCTTGGAGCAGACTGACAGGGTTCGCATCCCAGTTGGAAGGCAAAGAGCCGCCATTCGAGGCCGACGAGGAGACTATTATCTCATTGATAGCAAGGACAGGAGAATAGTTGGAGGTCAATGAAAATGTGGCGCTGTTTGGAATGAATTTGTTTGCGTCAACGCCCCCAAAAACGAGCGAAGCTGGGACACCTTTGAGGCCTAGTATCGAGATTAGTGGGTACACCAGCAAGGATTCATTGCAGGACTTACGATAGGAAGCCCCAGCCGTATAGCCGTAACTGTGACTCGGAATGTAGCTCCCGTTTTCAACCAGGCTCGACAAGAACGGCAGATTGTTCTCGCTCCCACTGAAACGAGTATCTTGAACCCCAAGGCCAAGATTACCGATCCATTCATCTGTGGAGTTCACCACGGCGATGATCTGCTCAGTGACAGAGGTAGTGTCGCCGAGGGCGATGGTGTCGAGTCCGTAGTACCCGTACCCCTGATCACCCAGGCGAGTGTCGAAGTCGAGTTCGTAGAGGCCTTCCGCCACCCAGGTGGTTGAAGCCATTGCAGCGAACAGGCCTCCTCGTTTATTCTGGCATGTGGTGGTATTATCACACCCAGCTGGACCGATTACCCATGTCTCTTGACTTATTGTGCTCGGCAGAACGTCCAGCCACTGGTCGGGCGATCCTACGCGGATGCTGACCGTGGACCACGAGCCATCATAACCCAGAAAATCCGTATTCGTGGACGCGACGATCGGTTGAGGACTTTGGCTTGAGGCCAAAGCAAACTGTGGTAACAGGCCTGCCACCAGCAGAAGGCTGCGGTAGGAAGAGAGTGGGCATGGCCGTGCAAGAATGGACTTGGAGTCGCGCATCACGTCGCCGTTTTGAGTAGCAGGCCGTCCATCGGCATATATTGCAGTCGGCAATTGATAGAATCAGGACGGTGTCTGGGGGGTCAACTGGAGATGACCTGATTGCGTATTCCGTGACAATTAAATTCAACAAGGGAGGGTCCCACCAGCAGGTCCTAGCAATAGCGAGAGTATCGAAGAAATACAGCCCAGGAGGGAGTAAATACTATGCAAATGAGCGCATGCCGTTTCTGTGTCGTCGAAGTTGAAAGGGAGCAGTTTACCAGTAGTCAACGTAGATACTGTACAGTACTGTACGTGTGCTGACAGCCCTCGATCCTGTCATGCGCGCATTGGGGTGAATGGAGAATTCGCTTCCATCAACACTAAGACGAAAAAGTCTGACCAGGGTCCCAAAGGAATGCGTGTCAGGGGCTCCATCCCATACAGTACCACTTAGAGAGGCACGAGAGGACCCTGAGGATTGGGTTTCTGGCGCCCAGACTCCCTCGATAGACTTTTTCATCCTTAAAAGCCTGATGCACTGCCCCATGAACATTTGGGTCATCACCGTTTGTGATCAGGGCTCCCGCATCAACCTCTATCAAAGATGGGCGCGACCCTTGTCGTACTGTATGTATATATCTACCAAAAGAGAAGACTGTCACTACTTCTTTCGATCTGGTGCTTGTGCGCGTCTTTTGGGAGTTTCCTACCAGTTCGTACCGCGCTGCCACCTGTTAGTTCTCGAGATTGGACGTGATCGTCCAGCGAGAGCGAGAACCGACATTATGATCTTCTCCTATGAGAATTCACGCTTAGTGTATCAAGTGCAGACTCTGGTTGTCGTACTCCTGGTTGGGCCCGAAAGACGTCGCAATCATTCGAAGTGGCCCCAATGCTTTTCTGCTGTTGTCCATTACCATGACCTTATAAGTAGTAACTAGGTTCGGACAGGAAGATACATTGTCGCGTCATAATTGTGTGGTTTCACCTTTTCCGGGCCCGCAATCTCAGGAAGGAACTCACTCGGTCTTGGTCTCTGAATCCATGCGACAAGGCAGACTCGGCGGGTCGCAGATTTTGCACAGAGAGCAGGTGGTCCCTACGGCCTAAATGCCGTTATGTTACCCGTAGAATACAACTCGACTCCGCGACAAGAAACTGCCAAGCAAGTACTCGATGGAGTTGCTCGACTAATTCAGGGAGGTTTAAGAGCATTCGACAGATCAGTGTAACGCGCCAAGCAGGACACTGATCGGATGCAAGGGACAAGTGGAATCTGTGCGTACCTAGAGTTTGAGGCAACATTTTTGAGGAGGCATATCGTCATGTATCAGGTCTTAAATCTGCTCAGCTTGGAAGACTCATCCCGGAGAAGGATTTGCCTGCCTGGCATAGGGATTGAAAAGGATTTCGCACGATAGCTGATCAAAGGTCGACAACCCTCTATCCTCCCACACTGTGATAAGGCTACCTAGGTATGTTATGGTCAGGATTCAGGAACGATATGAGGGAGATAGGCAGTCGAGACCCCATAATGTCGCCTCGTGGATGCAGCCTCCCGCCCATCCGGAGTGACATTTCGGCCCTACTATGAAAGTCAAACTGAGACTTTGGTCTCGGAAAAACCCAACTGTGAGTGGCTAATTGGCGCAATCAAACCAATCTTGAAGCCCAAAACCCTGGTTGAGATGCGACACCAATCGAGCAGCCACTTCCACACACCTTTTCCACCCGATTGAGGTGACCTTTCCCGTCTTGTTACGGGAGCCCACTGCAATCAGCGCCATTAGCCACTGTCAGCCAGTCGAATGTCCCGAGGCTGCGATGAGCGGGTTGTCGATTGCTGGCCTTACCGGACCGTCCCAACTCAATCATGCATCATGCAAGCAACACGACCAAGCCCTGAAGCCTTGAGTGAATGAAACTCCGCAAATCCTGCTCTGGATCTCCACCTCCCCCAGGCGAATTTCCAAGGGTTATCACCCAAAGGTCTGAGACTTCTCAAGCTATCGCCTTCTGCTGCTTTCATGGCTTCCTATTCTTTCACATCAAACACACCCGCTTGGACAGAAGCCGTTACGGACAGAACCCGTCGGTATCAGATCGACGAGGTATTGAAGGTGGCGCTTAATGCGCCAGAGTCGATCGCTTTCAGTGTCGAAATGAGTAATTGAGGTACCGCAACCATAGTGCAAATTTGGCACATTCGCTCGCTTTCAACGACACGACAGATATTGAACATTCGCTTGAACGGTCGAAGACGAACAAGTCGCTCTACGAAATAGCGACATGCATCTCTCCTGGTCTCTCGTTTCGCTTTCAGCCGCAGCAGCCTCCGCGCAAGATCCCACATTGAGTAGACGGCTGGCTCTCAAATATAGCAACAAAGGCCCGCGAGGTGTGGCTTATACCAATTCAACGGCGCTTTCGAACTCCTCGACTACAACCACTAGCACATCTCTAGCACCACCTTCCTTGCCAGTCATCTCTACAGGTTCATGGACCAACTCTAGTGTTGCCGTTTTCTTAAACAGCACGACAGATACACCAACATGTACTGGATCTGTCACATATGTAGGGGCGGTCCCTCCTACCGTATACGTTACGGTCACCGAAGGCTTTGACGTGACTGTTACAGCCAGCAATGTGTCTGTGACGGACACTGCGACTTTGATAACTCCATTGCCTGCTTGTCAGGCCACAGTAATACCTGGAGCCGTACCAGGAGCGTCGAACGCCCCATTCATACCTGCCAATGCAACCGCGGAAACGGCAAGTCCAACCCGGACTGGTGGACTCGTCCCACAGATATTCCCTGCCAGTCTCCCACAGGTAGCGACCGCGAGTCCTGAAGAGACGGCGACCGCACCACCGTTCGCACCGGCTGCCACTCAAGCCACTCCAGTATACACCAGCGCCTCATATACGAGCACGGTCATCGTCACCAAGAAGACACCAGTCACGGTGGTCGCTCCTTCAACCACTTCTCCTGCCGTCAACTTCCAATCTATCTCGCCCGCTTCAGCGCCTTCGCCGCCCTCTCCCACGACGCGAAAGACGTCAAGCACAGCAAGCCCTGGTGGGAACAATGCGCCAGGGGGCGGAAATGGAGGCGGGGACAGCAACTCTGGGGGAGCTTCGCAAGCAAGCAGTACTGGTGGCAGTGGTACCGGAGGATCGAATCAAGGCAGCAGTGGCGGCAACAGTTATACAGGGTCGAGTTCGACTTCAGGTAGTAACAGTGGCAGCGGAAATACAGGAGAAGGATCGAGCAAGAACGGCAATACTGCAGGAAGTGGAAGCGGAGGTAACACCAATCCAGGTGCGAAGACGAACATCGTTGCCACAAGCTCTCCGCCGACCCCGAATCAAGCTGGAGCTGGAACTGGCCAGAGCACGTCGGTCGCAACGACATCGACGAAATTAGGCCTTGGGAACATCATTGCTTCCATCCTCAATTCACCGTTCGCCACGCCGGCACCGACGACTTCTGCAAACGCTATCGCACCGCTCACGACGACGGTTGATAACGTCCGAGTCGTTGTCTCCTCTTCCGATGTCATTATTGGCAGTCAAACAATTGCGATCCCAACCGCCGCTGCAACCACCGTACAAGCCAATGGCGCGACATTCACAGTGCATCCATCCGAGATAGTCGCTCCTTCCGCCACGATCACCATAACACGAGTTCAGCAGAACAATGTAGCCATGACGTCTGCACCTGTGCAAACCGTATCGTTCATCACGACTGTCGGCGATCTGACCTTCACCGTTGGACCGACCGTTGCCATCTTATCCGGCACGACCTACAGAATTGGTGCGAATGCGCCGGCAACCACGGTAATTGTTCATGGAACCAAGGTTTCAATCGGCTCCGACGGTGTGGGATTACCCAGCACCACTATAGCGCCTGCTACTCTGGTCACGTCGCCGTTCGTCGTGTACACGACTGAAGGCCTGACATTTTCGGTGGATCAGAGCGAAGTGGTCGTGGCTGGTACGACCTATCAAATCGGATCTGATGCTTCTCAGGTGAAGACGACCATTGCTGGGGAGACGATATCGTTTGGACCCGGAGGAGTCGGTCTGGACTCGACGACTATTGTGCCGACGGCACCTCCATCGCAAACCACGACAACGCTAGGTAGCGTCAAGTCAACGACAGCATCGAAGTCCCATACGGCGGCATCGTCGACACAGTCTGCAACTGAGACTGACAGTGGTGCATCGGCACCACGTCTGTCCCTTCTGCAACTTGGTGGCTGGCCTTTCATGGCTGTCATATTGGCAGTGCTTGTGTTCTAATGCTTTTCATGGCATTGCGGAGTTTGGCGCTTGGTATGGGAGGAAAAGCTTTCCTGGGTAGAAATGGATTTTTGGAATAGTTTAGTAGATTGGGATGACATGATACCCGGAATGCAGCAATGACTGAGACGATGGTGTTTGGCCTGGATATATTTTGATATCACACGGAAATGCGTACCAAGGATAGCTAATACTCGAGGGACGTGGATGGAGGATATAATTGACACGATATACATATCATATCATTACATCAGTACCAGCTGGCCTACGACCATGCCGCATATAGTCATGATTGAGGCCATAAGAAGATTGATCTGGTTGTTGTCCAGGACGTCTTTTCCGGAATTGATGACACGAGTTTCGTGGCCTTTGCTACCAGCATCCTCGGCTCCATGTTGCGGCTGGCGAGGTTTCGTCAAGACTTTGGCACCTCCGAGACCTTCGACAACCTTGCCCGTCCGCCGGTCCACCACTGACGCCTGCAGGACCGCCCCAAGAAGACTGTCGAGCAGCGTACCCGCAGTGCCGAGAGCAGTGAGCAAGAGAAATGTTTGTATACGTCCGCTCTGACCAGCCCCGCAGAATTTAAGCAGCAATAGACTCGTTACTGCCATGGCGGCACTCCCTCCCACACCGGCCAACAGGCCCGCAAGAGTGACACCGCCATTGGTACCTGGAGGGACGGTGCGTAAACTCGTGATGAGCACGGGTTTGCTTTTTGACAGGATCCCCAGTTCACTTGAGAATGTGTCCGCTGCTACTGCGGCGTAGTTGGCCATTATGCCCATGAGGAGAATGTCTGCTGTTGTACCTCCCCCAAAACATTGCGGTGCGGTGGTGTTACCGAGACCATAGAGCCATACGTGTATCAGGATCAAGAGGGTTGCACAGCCGCTGTTGGCAACGACTTGTACGCTCGTGCGTGGTCCATCGCCGCCGGAGCTGCCGCTACTGGACTGTGTGAGGGTCGCTTTGATATCGTGTTTGACCTTGGTTGCGGATGTGCCGAGGAGGAAGAACGTGCCTAGTAGAGTGAAGGGGATTGCTGACGGATGAAGGGCGTGGATGCTCGCAGTTAGGCCTGCGACTAGGCAGCCTATGATCGTGAGGGATTTGCGGGTGTATGCTCGAAGGACGAGCGCGACAATGCACGGTACCGCGATTATGGCGCGCATGGTAGTGGACGGAGGATGGGGTCGCAGAAGGTTGAAAGATTGGAAGTTCGGAATGTAGAGGGATTTCAAAGCTGGATGTTATAAGCAATCGGAATGCTTGTCGCTGTTGCCGTCTGCACCGAATGGCGCATGCAGCGTTTTGGATTATGTGTGTAACTCACTAAGCAGTGACATGCGGAAGGTTACTTTACCACCTTTGATGGAGCCGCATTGCATTGCAGCGAGGATGAGCCGGGGAAATGACGTCCATCTCGTCGAATGGGATGTGTGTCAATTCTCTGCTTCTCATCAACAACATCTTTGCATTCTATCACAAGGACACCGTCCTCCCCGAGCGGTGACCTATGAATATGTTCGCCTACTCCCTGAGAGGTCACCATGTTCAGATCATCCCTCGCTAAGCCAGCCGCAACACGGCCGAGCACGATCCGATCTCGTGCCTTACCCGAGTTCAAACGCATCAAGCCAAATCGAAGAAGCCTACATCTCGCTCCGCCCTTTCTGCTCGACGACTACATCCCGAGATATCATCTCATTTCTTCGGCTGATGCTGCGAAGAAACGGTCCGCCGCATATGCTCACCTCCGCCAATGCAATCTATGTCCCCGGTTGTGCAATGTCAACCGCTACGAGACCACAGGGCACTGTCTGATAGGCGCTGAAACGGTCAAGATCGGAACTATTGCACCACATTTCGGCGAGGAGCCCTGCCTGCAAGGTCACCATGGTTCCGGTTCTGTGTTCTTCAGTGGCTGCAACCTGCGTTGTGTGTTCTGTCAGAACCACGACATCGCACATCAAAAAGTGGGATTTGACTTGACGCCCGATGAACTTGCGGAATGGATGTTGAAACTACAAGAGGTGGGAAACGTGCACAACATCAACTTCGTCACTCCGGAACATGTGGTGCCTCAAGTGGCGTTGGCAATCCTAGCTGCCAGAGACATGGGGCTTAATGTGCCTATCGTGTACAACACCAGTGCTTTTGACAGCCTGGAAAGTCTCAAATTGATGGATGGCCTGATTGATATTTATCTACCAGACTTCAAGGTCTGGAGTAACGAGACCAGCAAGCGACTCCTCAAGGCAGACGCATATGCTGATGCGGCCAAAGAAAGCATTCAGGAAATGTACCGACAAGTTGGCGACTTGTGTTTCACGGGCGATGGTATTGCTAAGAAAGGACTTTTGGTCCGTCATCTCGTCATGCCTGGCAAGGAGCACGAAGGAGTCCAGATCATGCAGTGGCTTGCTGAGACTCTTGGTAAAGACGTATTTGTCAATGTTATGGAGCAGTATTATCCAAATGCACATGTCGGCAAGGAGAACAGAGGCTCCAAAGCTGGCAAAGAGAAGCGTTACGCTGAAATCAATCGACCTGTGGACAAAGAGGAGGTTGGAATTGTGCAGAAAGCCGCACGCGATGCTGGTCTGTGGAGGTTTGCTGAAGCTGCTAGACACGGCGGCTGGAATGTGTGAGCCTATACGCTCGTGCACAATCAGCCAAATCGGCATCATGTTTGTGGTGCTCCACCCTCCTTCGTCCGAGCTCCTTCCGGCTCAGCCTTGTCTCTTTGTGAGATGAGTCAATCAGGGCCACGCAACAAGCAAAGGCAGTGAGTTCCGTTCTATAGATAGGCGACATGGAATCAATAACCGTCAAGAAATCTGATCCTGAACCTACCGCGGTCAACGAAAGCACATCTATTCAAAGTGCTATGCTCTTCCACCACCACCATGTTTCCAGGACCAACGCTATGCGTCTCGCAGTACTCGCAACTGCAACAACAACGACAATATCTCCAGCACGCATTAGGGGACCAGCGACAGCGTAGCGATCTTTTGCCTATGGCCAGAAAAACGCTCGAAATCAGGCTTGCCGAATATGGTGCGGGCGATTCGTCTCCAGAGGCAATCCCTCGCCTCAAGAAGACCACCAGAAAAACGCGCAGGAGGTTGAAAAAATGTATCAGGATGGCTGAATATCTGTCTGCAGAGTTGGCAAATGTTGAGTTGCAGATGCGAACACTGGAGCATCCTCAATGGCGTGGAGCAGAGAGCGTACGCCTGCCACCACCTCCGATCTTCTCTGTCCATCGCCAGTCTCCTACGCTTACCATTTCTCGCTCTGCACGTCTAAAGGAAGATGGAGTATATGCTGCCCAGACTCGTTGGGCGTGGGAAGTCGTCCTGCCCGGATGTTCGTTTGCAGGGACGAGTGGAGTAGCTTCGGTGCAGCCAATGTCGCATCGCGTTCCTTCCGCCGATTCACAAACTCATCTTCACTGACACCGTCCTTTATGTGCTTGTTCTGGGCCCTGTGGTCTCCAACACTCATTGAAGATATGGGGTTACCGCGCTCTTCTGGAGGGTAGTCATGCCCCGTCCAGATTTTCACATGTTCAGGAAACCCAAGGAGCTTTCGCAGTGAGCCGTAAAGGTCATTTGCACTACCGCCTGGGAAGTCGCAACGGGCAGTGCCGATATCTGCGTGGAAGATAGTATCGCCGCAAAACACGTTGTCTGGAAAGTCATGTCAGTCGGCTCTACTCGATCACAGATGGTGGATTAGAGTCTTACCTCCAATCTTGTAGCCCATGTGGTCGGGTGTGTGGCCGGGAAGGTGGATGGCGGTGGCTGTTAAACCACCAATGTTGAAAGTCTCGTCGTCATCAAAGAGCTTGTCGAATACAGCTCGGTACTCCTCCGCCGGTACGCCGTACCTTTGCCCGAACATTTTCTGTACCTGCCCTATACGCTTTCCAATGCCAATGAGCGGTTTGTGGCCTTGCTGTCGGGTAAGGTGGTTCTGGAGGTACGACGCTGCTGAAAGGTGGTCTGCATGAGCATGCGTTTCAAGGATCATCTCAACATTTAAGCCTTTGCCCTTGACCAGGGCGAGTAGTGAGTCGGCTGCCTGCGTTGTCACCTTTTGGGTGGCTGCGTCGAAGTCCAAGACAGGATCGATGATGACGGCGGCTGAGCTGGATGGATCTGCGACCACGTACTGCCATGTTCCTGTATTGCGCTCGAAGATGTCGTGGATGGTCGGTTCCTTGGTCATGGGTGCTTCGTTGCTGTACGAAGCTCGATTTGAAACTTCTGTGTGGAGGCTTCGCCTGACATTCGGACGAGCATGGGAAGGCGCACGAGCTACTTGTTTCTTGGAAGGCGGTGTACTGGTCGATTTGGGTTTCGAAGCAGCATCTCGCCAAGACCAGGTTTGGTATGATATGGTTTTAATCTGTTGCTGCGAAGGGCGGAAACTGCTGCAAGAATGAACGGATGCTGGAGTGGTGGTCCTTGCTGGGAATAGAGCCTTCATCCCGTGACGAGCATCGTTGAGAAAGGGTCGCACACACGTCATTTTAGCTTAGCATCCAGGAACGACGAAAACACAGTCGAGCGACAGTTGAAACGTACACTTGAAATCCATCAGACCGACAAGGCTGCGGCCTCCTTAAGCACTCTCCGTTATGCTTGGAGCCGGACCTCCCGGGAAATCGGGGACTGACACGTGACTGGTCCTGCTCGCCGACCTGGTCGGCCTCCCACTGCACGGTCATCCTTCCGCTAAATCATATCCTGCTCACTGCATAAATCTATCGACCTGCTCGCCGACCTTACTCACCAAACTGCTTTGCCGACCTGACTCATCAAGTTGCTTATCGGAATGCGATCTGGTTCCGAGTGCCTGTCACCCGCCGTCAGCTCGCCGAAGAAACCAAATTTTACAATTTCTGCAACATGTGGGTCACCATCTCGTGATATCTTTTGGTTATGTATCCATCTGTCGTACCGTTTCGCGTTCCTCGAAATATTTATTTCGTCTGTATCTGATAGCATGACCATGCGTTCATTCCCCTGTTCTCACATCTGATAATGCTTCTCCAGCGCGCAACATCTGCAGCGTGTGCTGCCGGGCGCTCGCTCAGTCGCACAGTGCGTGGCCAACAAGTGCGAAACCTCGCAACAGTACTACCAGCAAATCCACTTGCTCGAGACCATCGGATCGTGGTGGTCGGTGGAGGCAGTGCCGGACTAGCTGTCAGCCATCAGCTCCTGCGATCAGGAAAATTCTCCCAAAATGACATTGCGATAGTCGACCCAGCCCAATGGCACCACTACCAGCCTGGATGGACGCTGGTCGGTGGTGGTCTGAAAAACAAGGAGGATCTTCGAGAGCCCCTGAACAGCCTGGTTGATCCCAAATTCAAGTTCTACAACAATGGTGTCGGGTCTTTCTCCCCAGAAGAGAACACCCTTACGCTGGACAACGGCGACAAGCTCGGCTACCAACAGCTCGTGGTCGCGCCCGGCATCAAGGTCAATTTCGACAGCGTCAAAGGCCTGCCAGAGGCCCTCGCCGATCCGAAATCTCTTGTCTCCTCCATTTACGGCTACGACTTCTGCGACAAGGCATTCCGCAGCATTCAGAAACTCTCCAGCGGTGCCGCGCTGTTCACTCAACCGGCTGGGATTGTCAAGTGTGCTGGTGCGCCGCAGAAACTCATGTGGCTGGCACTGGACTATTGGAAACGGGCCGGATTGTACAACCCCGGTGCGGAGTCACCGATCAAAATTTCATTCGCCACTGGTCTTCCAGCCATGTTCGGCGTACCCAAGTACAGTGCCGCACTCGAACAGTTACGTGTCGAGAGGGGAGTTGAAGGGCTGTTCCAGCACGACCTCGTCGCGGTCGATGGCGACGTTGCTACGTTTGCTCGTCCGGACGGAAAAGACAAGGTCACAAGGCGTTTCGACTTCTTGCATGCCGTGCCCAAGATGGGACCTCATGCATTCGTAAAGGACAGTGCTTTGGCGGACCAGGCTGGTTATGTCGACGTGGATCAAGCAACGACACAGCACAAAAAGTACCCTAATGTCTGGTCTTGTGGAGATGCGTCATCCCTACCGACATCAAAGACTGTCGCCTCAATAACGTCACAGGCACCCGTCCTGGTGCGAAACATCCTGCTATCCATGCAGGGCAAGGCATCCGATGCCACGTACGATGGCTACACATCGTGTCCGCTCACGACGGAGTACGGCAAGGTCCTTCTCGCCGAGTTCAAGTACGGTGGTGAGCCCAAAGAGACGTTCAACAGCTGGTTCGGTATCGATCAGGCAGTTCCACGTCGGGCGTTTTATCATTTGAAAAAAGATTTCTTCCCATGGGTCTACTCCAAATATATGGTCAAGGGCAGGTGGGGCGGACCGAAAGGCTGGATCAGGTAGGCGTTCGATGGAAAAGGCGTAGAAGCGTTGTACACTACATTTTACATAGAGTACGGGCGGCGTTTCGTCCAGTTACTACTGGCGCATATGTGTCCCATTCATAGCAGTCAAGTTTACGAGAATTACTCATCGTTGCACTTGAAAGTTTTGCGGTATTCTAGAGAATGCGGGGAGTTCAGCCTAATCTCGAAAGTTTCAAGTGGGCCGGTGTTAGAAATACGATGGGAATTTGGTCCGTCCGAGGAAGGCTACACTAGGCTATGACATATGCATGTTTTCGGCACCTAATTAACATGAATCTGGCAGGTAACTTGCAGTAGGAATTCACTTTCGATAGACAAACCTGCTATCCTACGGCTTGAACCGTTAAAGTCAGGGAAAAAAGGTCTTGTTCGAGTTCATACCGCTCGTTGACTTATCCCGCTAGCAATGTCGTCTCAAAGCATAAAGAAGATTGCCATCTTCCCGGCCGCTGGTAAATTGGGGACCAGCGTGTACCAGCACATCACGAAAATACTGCCGCCAGAGCAGATAGTTCTTATCACTCGACACCCAGACAAGATACCACAAGACGTGGTCAAGGCCGGCATCGAAGTGCGCAAAGCTGACTACAATGCGCCCGAGAGCTTCAAGGACGTCTTCAATGGCGTATCTTACCTTTTCCTAATCTCCTATCCCAGCATCGAAATTGAAAACCGCTTCCAGGTAAGACCAAATCTCCACGTCATGAATATGATTGCTGAACGTACCCTACCAGGCTCATCAGAAGGCCATCACGGCAGCGCTCAACAGTAGTCCGGGTATTGAACATGTCTTTTACACATCACTGGGTTTCGGAGGTGATGGCCAACCGCGATCGGCAGCATACGTCATGCAAGCACATCTAAAGACGGAGGCGTGGTTGAGGGAACTGGTCAGCAAGCATTCCAGAGTCACCTTCACCGTTATCCGGGAGGGAATATACTCCGAAACGTGGCCCATGTACACGGGCTTTTTCGATGTGCAAGGCTCGGACGACAAAGTGAGGGTTCCGCACAACGGGTCAGGCCCCGGAGTCGCATGGGCTTGCATCAGCGACTTGGGCGAGGCCAGTGCAAATCTCATCAAGGAGTTTGTCGGAGACCCAGGGAACGCCAGATATATCAACAAGATCATCGTGCTGAGTGGGCCAAAATCATGGAGCCTAAACGAGACGGCGGAGCTGCTTGGGAAGATGGCGGGGAAGCAAGTTTCCGTCGAGCAGGTGTCGTTTGACGATCATGCGAACGATCGCAAGGTCACAACTCCGCTGGGGTCTCATGGGCCTGGGGGCAATCAAGTCGCCAAAGACTGGACGACGGTATTTGAGGCCATCCGAAATGGAGAAACCAGTGTCGTCAATGGTGAGCTTGAACGACTCCTTCGCCGGCAGCCTGAGAGCTTTGAGACCACTGTGAAAAGAATGCTGTCAGGTTGAGTCTTGACGTTTACAATCGACTCAAATCTTTCAGGTTCAACGGGTTGTAGAAGGTTCAAGTATATGAAAGCATGAAAAGGAGGAGCCGGAGACGTTTTTCACCGTCGGCGCCGAACTTGTGAAAGGCAGTTTGTTAGCAGGACCGAAAGCAGTTGTTTGGGGTCACTAGGCGCAAGAATTTGCCCAAATGACACCTAAATTGAGTACCTAAGTATGCACTTGGGGGCATCGTGGGGCATTAACTCCATGCAGCCGAATCGCTAAATCCATTGACCAAGTGACTTAAATCCGTGAACCGGCATCGAAACAGCTCCGAGTGAACATTCCGACCAATCGGGACCCGTGAAATACCAAATGCTATTCCCGTTTCTGCATACCACACGTGCACAATGACTCGCACAAAAAGACTCTCGTCGCCTTTGACTCTTTGAACCCCTTCGACGTCAACACAATCTTCCAGACGCCTCATATACACTAATTTTCTACTAGGCAACAACATTTTCTTCCCATCTTCATGACCTGAGATATTGTAACAGACTTGTTCATTTCCTTCCACCTTACCTCCCTCAACCCACCTATTATCTTCCAGCGCACGTCGCCATGACTTCCGACGAGGAACTCCGGGAAAAGGAGGCGCCAGCACCAGTATCCGACGACGAACAGCTCTCAAAAGATCCCGCAGATGAAGGCGCCGCTCTCGAACAAGTTACCAGTAAAGCCGAGGTCTACCCTACCGGTGCAAAACTCGTCTCAGTGCTCCTGAGCGTTTACCTTACCATTTTCCTGGTTGCTCTTGATCGAACAATTATCGCCACCGCCCTTCCCAAGATTACGGACGAGTTCAACAGTTTTGGAGATGTCGGCTGGTACAATGCCGGCTTCCTACTTCCCACCACCGCCCTACAGCTTTTCTTCGGCCGTCTCTACACCTTCTACTCACCCAAATGGATCTTCATCAGCCTTGTGGTGGTCTTCGAGATAGGCTCCGCCGTATGTGGGGCTGCTCCAAATTCGGTCGGCTTCATCTGGGGACGTGCCGTCGCTGGTCTTGGGGCTGGAGGTCTGTTCAACGGCGCCATGATTCTGATGATGTATGCTGCCCCCATGTCGAAGCGACCGTTTTACATGGGCCTGATCGGCGCCGTGTTCGGTGTGGCTTCGGTTGCAGGACCCCTGCTCGGAGGTGTATTTACTACTAAAGTGACTTGGAGGTAAGTGATGACAACCAAGAACCAGTCGCACCATACTAACGAAATGCAAGATGGTGTTTTTACATCAATCTACCCATTGGGGCCATCGTCCTGGTTTTCCTCTTCTTCGCCATTGATAACACGGCCCCAGCCTTGGGCCATCTTCCGTTCAAGGAAAAGTTTTCGCGCATCGATATTCCGGGTACATTGATCTTCGTCCCTTGCGTTGTCTGTCTGCTCTTGGCCCTTCAGTGGGGCGGTCAGACATATGCATGGTCTGACGGTCGAATCATCGCACTGTTCGTTGTGTTTGGTGTGCTCCTCATGGTGTTTATCGGCATCCAGATCTGGCGCCAAGAGGCTGCAACGGTACCCCCACGCATCATGAAGCAAAGAACCATCCTGGCCGGCACCCTCTACTCTTTCTTCCTCGGGTCTTCGTTCATGATCGTCATCTACTACCTTTCCATATGGTTCCAAGCAATCAAGGGCGACTCGGCGATCAGGTCCGGATTCTCGACCCTTCCATTCATTCTCAGTTTGGTTGTAGCGTCGATTTTCTCCGGCACTCTCGTCATGAAACTCGGATATTACAACCCATCCATCCTCGCTGGCGCCACCCTGGCGCCCATCGGTGCAGGATTGGTCACCCTTTTCACACCGACGACCGCACACCCCATGTGGATTGGTTGCCAGGTCATATATGGATTTGGAATCGGACTCGGTCTTCAACAAACCAACATTGCAGCCCAGGCGGTCCTTCCTAAAAAGGACGTCCCCACCGGTATGTCCGTCGTCTTCTTCGGACAGGGTCTCGGTGGTACGATCTCTGTCGCCATCGCACAGAATGTTCTTGACAACAAACTCATCTCGGGGCTTAAGAGTCTGCCAGGCAATACACCGATCAATGTTGCGGATCTGGGTGCGACAGACCTAAGGAACGTATTCAGCGCAGAACAACTGCCAGCTGTGATCAAGGTTTACAACCATGCGCTCATCGTGGTCTTTTATATTGGACTGGCTTATGCGTGCACAGCCATGGTCCCCGGTCTTTTCATGGAATGGAAGTCGACAAAGGGGCCGAAGCCTGTGAAGGAAAAGGAAGGTACTGAAGCGCCAGCATAGGTCATTTGGAATAAACATACCTGAGGAATACTCAACTCGAAAAATATAATTGTCAGTCTCAATTCCTCGGACATGAATGGAATGTGCAAGCAATCGGCGATTCGGTCTGGTATTCTTTGAGGTGCCTTTTCCCTTGCGCAAACGCTGCCATATCAGAGTCCATGCCAATGGCATCATTCTGGTCGCATGGCGCGCCGACATCCATCCACGCTTCATGCGCCTGGAAAGACACTCCTGACTGAATGATAATGGAGTATTGCCCCTGGACATTGCAAATCAGCCGCGTGGACAGATTACTGTTTAACCAGACAGGGCCTTTACCCCATCTATGCTGACCAATTCAATTCACACGCTCGAGCATCTGAGGAAGGATCAAAAGCCCACAATAACTCTTAATGTGGATACACTCCACCGGACCCTCTCAGGCTACCATAAAAATGTCATCTGAAGGCCCAGTGGTGTCCGACCAACTTATCAGAGTCGTCGTCTTTGGCGGCACAGGTGCTCAAGGCAAATCAGTGGTGTAATGTATGAGGACGTTCAAAATCCTAGCGCTTCTGCTCTGACCCTTTCTTACCACTATCGGAAGCTGGGGAATTTTCCGTCTCTGTCTTGACGAGAGACACGGCGCAACCTAGTGCCCTCGAACTCCAAAACAAGCACAAAGTCAACTTGATCCGAGGCTCCTATACCACAGAGGAGGGCCTTCGCGCCTCACCTGCCAAACAAGATGTCTGTTACTGTGTGTTGGACAGCTTCGCTATTGGCGAGCCGGAGGAGTATTTCTGGACGTTTCGAGCCTACAAAATCGCTGTTCAGTCCGGTTGAAGTGGTTCATGTACGCCGGCGCCGGCGACCGCTTCGCCAAATTCGGACCCGATGAACGGTTCAGGAACAGTCACAACATCGTCAAGGCACGCATAACGCAGTGATTGATGACTTATCCGCTCGCCAGGCTGCCCTGGAGTATCATCCACGGCGGCGTATATGCTGAGATGTTGACACGATTGTTGCGACCGGAGGGGATCACCTTCAAAGCCCTCATGGCGCAAGACAGCGTCACTCCTCTTGTTCCATTGGAGATGTATGGATATCGTGTGCTGTGGCCATTGCGCAATCCTGTCGGCGCTGTCGGACAAGTCCTGGACTGCGCGTCATGTCATGTCACCATCCCAGCCTGAGCATTCTTGAGCAGACCAGGAATAACACTTATGGTGCAACTCGGGTGCCCATTGTCCCACTTTTCGTTCTGCTTGGGATCAAGTTCCTTTACTGCATGGCAGTCTTCGGTCTTGCAATAGCGGCATATCAATTCACCAATCCTTCCGAGTCACAATCAGTGAAAGAGAGACTTTCGGTCAAGGGTTTGGCGGCGACGTGCTTTGCCGAGGCCAACACACATCAACAAGTCGCGGTGCAAAATGTCGAGCAACTCTTCCAGCAACCAAAAGCCCAAGATGCTGAAGCTGCACCGACGCCTGAGGTGAAGGTTGGGATGGTCATGACTGAGCTGGGCGGATGGGCCTTTGTCAAATTGGCAGCTGGAAAGGTCCTTCAGACGGTTGCACCGATTGTCCAAGCAGACGTTATGGCAGTGGCTAAAGGCGGTCAATTTGGCAGTGATGGGCAAAGCGCTGCAGGTTGGATCTCATTGGTGAAGAAGTGACGATTGGTATTTAGCGTTGGCGTCCTATGTTTTTGACGCATGAATGATTTGACGCACAGTATTCTTGTCTTTATTCTTGAGCGTCAGTACAGGAGAGAGTCGCATGATTCACGAATCAGGGACGCACACACTCTTGGGGGATTGGAGTTTCAGAGCGCAAAGGAAATGCAGTTGAGTGTTCTCATGAACATCAAAGTGATTGGCCTGTATTGCACTGATCTCATGACTGTTCCCATCCAGGCACCAGAGGGCAGGCAACAATATGCACAGGGTTCCCCGGAAATGCCACTGTATGGCCCATCGCGTTCTCCACACTCTCCACAGCGTGCGTTTCATTGAAGTCGTCCCTGCATGGCCCCCATGGGATATCCGGTTCTCGTGTCATCAATAGGCATAATGACATCAGTTGAAAGAGGGGTAGAACACAAGTGAAATAAGGATATGAATGTACTTAAGTACATCATGACCAGCTCTCACTGAAGTATCTTGCGAAGTTGTCTGTCAACATATTCTCTACGCCAAATAACGTGCAGGTTACAGTCAATCGGTACTAGTGTTAGTACCAGCAAAAGAGATCGAAGCTAGAAGAACGTAAGTGCGGACACTCCCGTGTGGCTGAATGCCCATTGTTCTCCTATTGGATTGACCTATCGTGCTAATATCACGATCTGCAGTACATACCTCACCCAACCTCTATACAAAAAATGTCTTCATCAGGCGGCAGCGCACCCGGCGAGTTCGCCCACGGCAAAGTCGATCCCAGCGAGGCCGGGAAGAAGGGTGGTCTGGCAAGTGGAGGTGGCACCAGCGATTCGGGTTCTTCTGGACAAAGCACTGGCAGCAGTGGCAACTCGGGAAGTGGAGGCAGTGGAAAGGGAGAGTTTGCCCATGGGAAAGTCGATCCATCTGAGGCCGGGAAGAAGGGTGGGAGTGCATCTTAAAGTGAAAATAGGAGAATTCAGTTGAACTGCATTCTGTTCGATGGTGTAACGGTACAAAATAAGTACCTGATGTCACACAGTACTAGTACAGTATGTTCAAAATCCACAAAACTGTCCCGCCCGTCTCCTTCGCTGAATATCGTCCGTAAACAGACCTGGTGATGCTCGTTACCCCATAACCTAAAACGCCATCACCATGGCAGCAGCCTCATTGAACACTCCATCTTCTTGCAAGACCAGCACTAACTTTGAACAATCCGATCCTTGGTACGTTCCGCGTCGAAGGCCATTGTCAGCCGTAGAAGCAGGCCGAACATATTAGGCCGAAGTTTTTTATGCAGAGCAACGGCTACAGGCAAAAGGTTACGATGTCAAGACTGGGAGCCAACCTCTTATTTTGGCGAACGCGGCCAGACTCGAAACTGATTCTTGTTGTGACAGAGCAAATCACATCGTGGCGACGTGAACACATGTCGAACCTACCTAGTCAACGCATTTTGACTTTGAGAACGTGAGATTATGTGGTATCATTTGTACAATGAATGGCACTTTTGCTGACCACTGCCTCAAGCCCGACTACACCCTCCCGCCGACCCTGTCGAGCCCGGCCGCCCCAACTCTTGGTAGCGACAGTAACTGCACATACCAAGAGAACATCACAGAGAGTATCTGTGCCGAGCTGTACAATCCCAAGCGCGAGCCGCCGTATGGTCTCCAATACTCCATGTACTCGGACACCTCCATGTACACCGAAGAAGGTCACAAGAAAGTACGCGGCTCTCTCACCGAGAGTCGCTACCTCACCTTTGGGGCCAATGGGTATGCCGTAGATGCTGGAAAGAATGCCCTCCTCCTCTCTGCGACCAAAGCCACGTCGGACCATGAGAGTATCCACCAGCAATGGATTCTGCACGAGGCTGATATCGACGCAACAACCTTCACCGTCTCCAGTGTCGTGGACGGTAGGTACCTCACTGTTCTCGGCGGTCTTACTACCAATGTCCACGAGGCGCAAACATTCACCATACGAACCTCGGCGGCTCGAAAGGGTACACTATCAAGACCGCTGCAGGCCTGTACCTCACCTTGACTAAGTTGGGCGTGGTCTTGGTGTCGATCGTGCCCACTCCATTTGACATTTACAGTGATACATACACCTACCTCATGAACGAAAGGATGTGAAATATTGCTTTGTTTGACTTGTAATGCATCCCTCCGAACTGGTTCGTCATAGGTATTGTAGTTGAAAGAGGGGGGTAAGGTTACATAAACTAGGGCCTAGTTTGAATACTTTGGTAGCAAGCCCCTTTTCCGAAAGCCTGTCCACGTAAAGTCCCTACCTAGTGCGCACGAAGGTGCATAGAGGTTCCTGTGTGAGGTGAGGCGAGGTGAGTGGAAGGTGAGTAAGTTAGGTCAGGCCCCCGTGCTCACCGTAAATCTACCACATCCCTAGATACTGTACTTACCACATTAGTACTACCAGGTACTTTTTTCGCCAAGACAACCACCAACCGCCAACAACTTCCAAGTCCTCACTTCATCTCGCCACTCTTTCACTGATCCTATCATATATCAGCAAGCAGCACCAGTCTACGATCTTCTCGAGCTATGCATGCCGGCGTGCACACCGTCGCGTGCGCTTTATAAAGCTTGACTGCGGAGTCTCGTCTAGGAATGAATCTCGACGTTGATAAGACTTTCGGCGAACTTTATCAGTCCGATGACGTCGTAAAGGCCCTGAAAGAGCTTCAGCAGTGCCTCAAGACACGAGATGAAGCTCGACAATGGGCACGTAATCTTAGCTTCTTAGGTCCCGCGGCCGATCATCCTGCTCACAGCGATTCTGACGAGGCCCATGATTCCGCGTCGTCGTCAGTTCTCTGCCTATGTTCTGGACGAATCGGATTCCACAACGCGCCAACCCGAGACGTACTGGAAGTCACGCATGCTTTCGATTTTCCAAACTGCAGAAACTACGTTGCTGTATCTTGGACATGGCCTAGCGACGAAGACGCACATGTTGCCGTAAGGGCACCAGCCAGATATCTCGTCAAGACCAACGATGGACTGAGAGACTGCAACGTCCCCCGAAATATCCTGTCGAGAGCAATTTCTTATGCCGCTCAGTACATAGTGCCCTTCATCTGGTTCGACAGAGAATGCATAGTCCAAGAGGAACCCTCTCAGCAGTGGCTGGGTATTCAGTCCATGGACATCGTGTACCAGCGAAGCAGTCATCCGTTGGGTATATTGCAGACTCGCATCAACACGCAAGCACAACTCGATTTACTCGCCCGGATGGTAGAAGGTCAACACATTCCTCCCACAGACTTACCTGCCCTACTTGAACTGTTACAACTGATTGAACAGGATAAATTCTTCACTCGTGCATGGACCCTACAGGAGTCTACTTCGGCAGGATTCGACATGAGACTGTTGATTCAACATGAACCAAATCTGACGAAGCCCGAGACTCTTGGCTTCATTGAAGGTGAAGCCGATTTCAGCTTATATGAATTTTATTTGGCCATGAGCTTCGCGTATGCACAAGTCTCAATTTACGACGATGAGATCGACTCGCAGCTGCAGACGCAGCTCTACCGCACAATCGACCGACTGTCATCCTATATGCCGCTGGATGGCGAGAAATATGAGGAAAACTTGGACTCCAGTGAACCTGACCCTGACTATCGACAGGTATGCAATGCTGCTCAGGCTTTGATATATCTGAAACCAAGGATGAACAGTCATGTTTCTGATCGCCTCGCAATAATGGGAAATATGTGCCACTATACCTTGCGACTTGACACCAACGAAATTGTCAGTAACGGCTATGGCTTCAGTATCTGTGCTTTTGCGCTCGCGATATTCAATGGGGATCTCTCTTTGACTCGTTTCAGCAATGGCGTGGATGGTGAGTGTCTGGCATATTCATGGGGACCTCAGCAAAATCTGTCCCTTGCTCAACTTGACTGGCGCGAGGACAGCGAGCTCGTACGAGCCTCACCAGCAAAGCTTCACGAAAAGGGCTTACTTCTACGAGGTTGGCTGTGGAAAGTGGACAAGTTCCTAGCGGTCGACCCAAGCATCTTGCAATGTCTGGAAACATCAGGGAAGAACGACCCAACCGCCTTGGTACGGGGTCTGCTTAAACAACTGATGCGGGAAAAGCTTCTTTATGCGGCACAAGTGCTCTGGTACTTCACGAGACATAGTGTATTCGGAACCTGGGAAACCAGCGACCACGACAAAATCCCTGCTAATTTGGAGGATATCTTCGACCTGGACACTGGCAATTTCGCTTATTGCGGTGATGATAAGTGGGTGAGAAGTGAAGCTGATTACAGGTTCTTTTTCGAGGAAACTGGGACCGGCCTCGACTCTAGCACGATAGATCATCGAGAGACCGCTCGACGATGGAAGTCCAATGAGTGGCTTTGGACCATGATCCTTCAAGGCACATTGCCTCTGGGGCACCGGGTATCATCAACAGGCGTTGGTATACCGCCAGACGCAGGCCTTTCAGCGATATTCGATGTTCAACAATCTTCTGGCAGTACACAATATGTGTTTCTACCTTCAACAATTCTTGATACTCAATTGGCATATAGGAGGCACAAGAACACCGCTATCTTCTGGGTCGTCGACCTGAATGACGGCAAGGATAGCGAGACTGGTTGCATGGTTGTTCGAGGCACAGGTCAGATGTGTCATGGCTATTTTCAGGTTGCTGAAGCCGACAAGCCGGAATTGTTCTTCTTCACCTAGGTAGGGAAACTCCTTCCTGCGCACTAGTACGTACGCTCATTCTCTCGACCACGCTCAAAAGTGCACTTACTGACAACATTGTCATCAGCGTCACTAACAGTTCGGGGCAGGATCTCAGCAGTTTCGACTGAGAGCGATTGTTCCGGGACAACAGCTCAAGACTGAGCAGACGCAATCCAAATGGGACAATCTTTCTCAATCTGGGAACGACTGCCAGTGCTTGTTTAGCCTATAACTCGCGAAGCTGAGGCTGATGTGATGACAGGTCAGGCTGCGATCCCAATCGTTCAGTCGTCCGCTATACGACCAGGGGCTAGCTGTCCAAGCAATCAATCTACGGGCTCTGGGACTCTGATTCCGTCGGTAATGCTCGTCACGAGTTCTGCGAGCTCGCTAACCCCCGTATGAGCCTGAATTCACTCGAGCTTTTCTCTATCAGGCTACTGTAACTTTTACTGTTCTTGTCAAACTTTTGTGTCGCACAACTACAGTACTACTAATCCTATCTACGCAGGTACAGTACTAGACTGGCCCGTATTTACTAGTGCTAAAATTGCTATAGTACTGCCATATCACCGAGCTGGCCCATAGGCTTGTAGCGAGTTGTGCTGGGCTGACATTAGGCTGTGTCGGGCTGATGTCGAGCTGTGTCGGGCTCTTATCGAGCTTTGTCGGGCTGGTATCGAGCTGTGTCGGGCTGGTATCGAGCTGTGTCGGGCTGGTATCGAGCTGTGTCGGGCTGGTATCGAGCTGTATTGGGCTGAAGATAGGCCGAGCCCTGCGCTGGTACTGTTGTTCGCAAGGGTTTAAGGTCAAAATTACTAGTAGGTGAAAAATCAGCGTCTGACCAACCGAATCGTGACCAATCCGCAGCGAATCTCATGTTTTTCCGATTCTGCCTGCATCTAGGCTAAACTGGAGCCAGTAATTCAGGTGCTGCGTCTCTGAAAGCCAGAGTACAGTAAAGGAACACTTATTTTTCGACATGGAATAAATTACGTTCTCGATTTTGTACCTTCCCTTTTTTCCCAGTCGTGCTTTACCTCGCATAGTCGTGCTTTCCCTTTCATAGTCGTGCCTTACCTCGTATAGTCGTGCTTTCCCTCGCACAGTCGTGCTTTCCCTCGCACAGTCGTGCCTTCCCTCGCACAGTCGTGCCTTCCCTCGCACAGTCGTGCCTTCCCTCGCACAGTCGTGCTTTCCCTCCCATAGTCGTGCCTTCCCTTCTATACTGTAGTCGTGCCTATATCCTAATCACTAGCACGAGATCGACACCCTCGCTAACAGAACGGTGTAGGTCCATCGGTGTGCCACCAGACACCTGAGATTCATGATTTCACTATTCATCATGGCTAGATTCTGAATGTTTTCAGTATCACGTGTTCTTCCACGCACCCTGCATGAACGGGTCAAGCTTTTATTCTTATTATATGTACTATAGGAGCCAGAGCGGGCCAGCTCAGCGCCAGCTCAGCGCCAGCTCATCGCGAAGGCATTAGACGAGACTACCAAGAGCCGACAGCCTTTCACCGCACAGACGAATGCGAGCGAGGAGCCTGTGCTACCTCCACTGGCTTCGACGACGGTCATACCCGGTTTCAGGTCCCCACGGCGTTCGGCTTCTTCGATCATGGATTTGGCCATGCGATCCTTGTAAGAGCCGGTCGGGTTCAAGGACTCGAGCTTCAGGAAGACCTGAGCATGGTCTGCTGGCACGACGCGACAAAGCCGGACTACTGTCGTATTTCCAACGACACCCAGTGCGGTGTCTTTCGGCGTGAGTGAAGACGACGCCATGAAGTGAGTCGACATCTTTGTTTTCCTGATCGCTTCAAGTTTTCAGCTTGCTTATGAGGGTCACAACATATGGACGCTGATCATCAGACATACTACTAGACTACTGGAAACGGATGGCCAGCTAAATTTGCCTTTCTCGTCACCACGGTCTGCCGCTGCCAAGGGACTAGCAGCAGTAAGCTGACGAGCCGTTTTTGAAGCATCGCTCAGCTTTGCGCGCGTGAAAATTTGACCAGTTTAGACCAGAACGAACCTCAGAACCTGATCTTTGTCAGCGAGGAGTGACCAAAGTGACCAGGCTGACCAGACCCCAGACTGACGGACGCAGTAAGCGAGTTTGTAGGCAAATCTCACTTTTGTCTTAGTCTCCATGCCTATAATCCCAAGCCCGCACCGTTCTCGACCCGAGGATCTTTCACAAAATTCAAGCGACAAATTTCGACTCGTCCAAAAGAGCCGCTCTACCAGTGAAAAATCATTGACGATCGAGCCACCGTCCAGTGCAAGTCACCATTGACGAAGGATGTCTGCTTCAGTCAGTATCAAGTCCTGTCATGAGACTGAGATCCTTATGCCTTTCCAGTGTGTAACAAAACGGGTGAGGCTACTAGTACTGAAGAGGTCCTGATATGGTCCAGGGTGTCTGTTGACCACTACAGTATCGGCAATTTAGCTCGTCTACTAGTTGCACCACGACCCATCCACGATTCAAACACTTGACCAATATTTCTGCGTGTCACGCCGCCCGCCGAGTCGTACCCGCCACCTCCAAGATAGAGTATCATCCAGCTAATGGTGTGCTCAATAAATCAGACTGCCGAGACCTACTGTAACATACAAGCTGACGTAAGGTGTACAGTACTTCTACAGTATTTCACGAGATGACTGGGAGGCAAAGCATGCTGGAGTGATTTAACCTAGATAGATCTTCCTCAAATCTCGACATAGTGTTGATTGGCACTGGGCAGTGCAAATCTCCTAATTGAGAGATACGGTATATGGAGTTTTAGGACTTCTAGGAGTATATAGCTGAAAGCGTTCCTTGACATGGCAGTTCACTTGAGAATCCTCGCGAATACTACATCATCGAATTTATCACCATCAGCCTTCCAATCTGCCTACAGAATGGCAGCAGACAAGATTCCCACCATCATCGAGTCAGCACTCTCCAACGAGAATGCACGCACTGTCGTGCTGGGTGATCTAGCTCCAGCAGCAACAACGTTCCCTCACTACCACAATCTATTCTCCGAGACTTTCACGATACTCGCCGGCTCCATGACCATCTACACGTCCCCTGACATGACCGAAGCATCATTCGAGGCTACCGTTCTTGCTATCGGCGAGTCGATCACGGTGCCACCAGGCCAGCTACATAACTTCCTGGTTGGTGACGAGGGAGCAAGCAGCAAAGTGACCTTTGAGCCAGGGAATTTGGACTTTGAGCGGGCAATGTTGATCATACGTGGGACACAGAGAGACAACCTCTATCAGGAGCATGCTAGCATGACAGAAGAGAATGCCATCTATATGGCCGTTATGGGAGAGCTCCTGAATGCTGGGGCTGTGGGTGAGTTGAAAGCTATGATGGATGGACTGTACGCGACCAAGGGCGATGAGATCCGAGGAAAGAGAAGGGAGCTTATAGCGAAGTACGCCTCGGATGAGCAGATGCTTCTAGAAGAGTGTAGAATAGATACTCATTGATTCCGCAACTCGTGTGCTGTCGATCAAGGACGTGCAGGTCGAGGTATCGCAGCGAGAATTACGATTTTACATGCTTGACCGGTTTCTGGACAGTCATCATCCCGTTCGGACCCTGCAGCAGGCTGTATGACAGACATATATGGGGATCACGATGAATGAGGTTGCAAATAGCCCGTGTCAATATTGCTTGAGGCTGCCCGCGAGTGCTTAGTGAGTCTGGGATCTACTCAGCATGGTAACTTGTGTGTTAAATCACTCGTTGCACTTGCAGCATAGCGCTCGTTAAGCAGTGCTTCCACACTGTAAACACACGTTCCCTACACCTACTAGTATGTGCTGCGCACAACAAAAGCATGGAGGATGACAAACACTCCAGCGACGTCTCGATCATATCCTATGGCCATCGTGGCAGGACTGTGCGACCTGGATTTATTTCAGATGTATGAGACTAACGGAAGCCCATTGGGAGACTTCTTTACGTCTAGGGCAAGAATGGACAGCATGGGCATCAGGATGATGTTTGAGACGAGGAAGTAAGGACTGAAAGAGATCAATACTAGTATTCACCAGATCTTAGGCACCTCTGGCTTTCGAATGGAGATGCGCTGCTTACCCTCATGATCATCCCCTGTCGTCCATGGGGCCCATCACTCTCCAAGATGACATACCACCTCGAAGTTTACCCCACAAGCTGGATCCCTCACAAACGCCCCATACGCCCCATAATACCCGGCATGATACTCCTGCCTCAAGCCTGGCGGTCCATTGCACGTCCCGCCCGCTTTTAGCGCAGCAGCATGGAATTGGTTGACCTGCTCGCTATCTGCCGCAAATCAATCAGCTCCAATACGAATTCCTTGCCACAGGACGTCCACTCACTCTCAGCCGTAAACGCGACATGATTCGTCTTCAACAGATTTAGGAAGGCTTTCTCACTCAGACCCTCAGGGAGATAACTTTTGATCCAAAAGTAGGGTATCACCTCGCCGAGACCCACGACGCCAGGGGTCGGGTGTGTCATCTCTTTGAAGCCAAAGTGGGCGAGGGAGGTGGTGAGGAAAGTTATGAGACCCTCGAATGCGGACTCGGGAACAGTCAGGGAGAAGTGGTCAGCCGGCATTGTAGGCAATGAGAGTGGAGTGTGAACTGGATAGAAGGGCTATGGCAGAGATCGTTCTACTGAAGGTGAAGATGGATCGAGAACGGTACGTTATGCAAGCGCGATCACGAACCATTGAGATAGGAGCGAGACCAAATAGATACCTCGTTCTTACCGAATGCTGACAATGGTGTGAGACTTCAGTGTCCAACAACGCTTACTAAGGGGTTATTAACACGTCTTGGTGGACGCGAGATTCCGGATCTTTCAGGGACGGCAGATTGACATGCTTTGAAAAGCTGACACATTATCGAACCGGATTTATACTAGTACTCCGTACGATGTAGTTGGTAGAATTATGCTCAGCCCTACTGTTGGGCAGGGCTGAAGCGAAGGGCTAGTTTAGTTGGGGGACCGCCGTGTACCTTAGTCAGCCCTGACTTGTTGATAAGACTAAGCGTTAAGTTGCCTCAAATCACTCGTTCTTGGACACTTTTGTTTACGGCGGGTTCTATTAACGCTAGCGACTTGGCAGCTGAACCACCTAGGGAAGTTGGTCAAATTACAGACCAGAATACGCGATTCAACGGTGTGCATTAGATGGAGGTAAAGGTAATGATATTAGAATTCTTGAAGTAGGGCATGTGCTGCTGCGGTTCCTCACTCTGCTGGCACCAGCTCCATCTCAGGGCGGAAAACCCCGATTGGATGCCAGGGGGCATTGAGTTCCAGTTGCCGACGATCTTGCAGATGGATTCGGCAGTTTGCACTCCGTATAGCAGCTAATGGAGGGTCATTATTCTCGTCACGTTATATCTCGGGAAACAACTCATAAAAGACAATCCAAGGAGGGCAGAACAGACAACAAAAATGTGACACCTATTAGGCGGCAGCGGTATATGCCGCAATGGTCGGGTTCGGGCGCCGTGATAGTGTTGTTCGCCTCGCCACATGCGGAGGTGTGGCGGCGTATACCGCAAAACGCTGCTCCTGGTCCGAGTAAGAAATGGGCAGCCTTTCTATCATTTAGGTTAGTCATCCAGTATTCATCACTCGATTTCACATCAAAATCTCCCCATACAACCAACAAGGAAACATGGGATCACAAGCGCCTTTCCCGTCCACTGTCATAGTCATCGGCGCAGGTGTGTTCGGGCTATCGACATCCTTGGCCCTTGCGAAGAGATATCCTGCGACCAAAGTCATCGTTGTCGATCGTCTTACACCTCCCGTCGAAGATGGAACCAGTGTTGACACAACACGATGCATTCGCTCAGGTAGTTGACCGTAAATGTATAGGAGAGACTTGTTGCTAACATGAGAAAAAGACTACGTTGACCCTATTTATGCACGATTAGCAAAGGAGGCTCAGAAGAAGATCCAGGAAGACCCGGATCTGAGTCGTTTTCTCTTTCAGCAAGGCATGACATTTGCCTGTGACGGCCAACCGAGTCGGTTTACCAAGATATGGCAATCGACACTAGAGAAGGCGAAGACCTTGTCAGGCCACGAGAACATCGTTGAGCAACAGACCCGCGAGAAAGTGTACCAGCGTATCCATGGAGAAGGCTCGCAGCCTGTACCAGCTTCAGAGCTCGAAGGAGGATCGAAATGGAATCAAGCTTATTGCAATCTCTCAGCTGCTTTCATTGACGCCAAAGAGTGCATACAAATCTATTATGATCGTTGCATGAAAACTCCGTCCATCAGCTTCCGATGTGGCCTTGCTGTGGATCGCATCATGGTCGTTGACAACCGTTCTCAGGGAGTCGTTTTGGAGGACGGCGCCACCATACCTGGGGATATGGTTATTGTCGCGGCGGGTGCGTGGTCGAACAAGCTTGTTTATCTCGGCAATCGTCTTGTGCCCATCGGACATGAAGTCGCCTGGATCAAAGTAACTGAGGAAGAGCAGAGACGCTGGAAGAACATGTCCATCTCGACGAATCTCAGCACTGGCCTGAATATGTTCCCACCATACCGTGGTGAGATCAAAATCCTGCGTCGGTCGCCCGGATACAAGAACACTGTCACTGTAGCGCATCCAGAGGATTCGACAAAGCAAATCAGCATTTCCTGGCCTCGAACGATGGTCAGTAATCCCACTGATACTATTCCTGCTGATGCCGAAGCTGCAATGAGAGCGAATTTGCGGGAAATCATGCCCGACCTGGCAGGCAGGCCATTCGATCGGTCGAAGATATGCTGGTGAGTAATACCCTACTTCTCGAAAACTTGTTCTTGTTCTTTTTTCTTGTTGGCCAACACATTACAATAGGATCAGCACAACGCCCACGGGTGACTTCCTCATTGCTCCTCATCCCTCCATTGCCGGCATTCATCTCGCAACGGGTGGCTCTGCGCACGCGTGGAAATTCTTGCCTACAATCGGCGATCTCGTTGTTGATTCAATGGAAGGGTCTCTTCCACAAGAGCTGGTAGACAAGTGGGCCTTTCGCAAAGAGTCCAAGGGCAAGGATGAGAGTAGTCCTCGAATGGATGGGGATCCTGAAGAACTTGGCGACGTAGTTCGCCACCACCTGTAAAGACCTTTGTAGGCTGCGCCGGATGAACAGACAAAGGCCCCAGTAGCTATGAGACGGAGTATTCAAATCAAGAGTCTGCGCCGACAGTGGATAAAGCAAGATGGGCAATGTGAATGTCGCGAAAGTCAGACCGTGTTTGAGAGATTGAGAGAAAGTTGGTAAATTGTTAGACACCTTGGGGCGGTATGCCAGGCTAGTGTGGCCTATTCAGCCAAGGCATCCCTAAATGGTTAAGCTGGGCAATGGCTGGAGTCCCTAAACATTGACTGTTTTAAGGCTAGCGAGACCGCCACAGCCAAGCAGCCGCGACCCCGCCCAAGCTCGCTTTAACTTGACGTCGTTCTCATCGCTCGTTCCATGCCTCAAGCAACATGTCATCGTTGACATATGAATGCTACAAAGAGACACAAAGGTCATGACAGTCACAATAGGTCACCAATTAGTATGGCCAGATCAAATATCACTGCGTGCTTGCGCTGCCGCCATAAAAAGAAACGATGTGACCAACAACTGCCAGTGAGTGCCTGCCATCGCCAGAACGCAAATCCCGGATCCTGGCAGATAAGGGTCCTGAGAAAAGCTGACGCATTCATGGTATCAGAAATGCAGGATGTGTCAAAATGCTGGAGTCGAGTGCGTGAGCTACGATGCTGTGGCCCGGAGACAGATTCCTAGAAGGTCAATTGACAACCATCCATCGACCTAATGCTAAACATCCATGGAAAACGACTAACACGAGCCTGCGTATAGCTACGTACACAGTCTCGAAGAACGGGTGGCATATCTGGAAATGAAGCTCCAAGAACGTGGCGGCACTGACCTTGACCTTGATAACGCACCGATCGAGCATTCGCCTCAAGCTTTTGACATCGAAACCTCGCAGACAGCAGAACATTCGCCACTAGGAGCAAGCACCACTGTACACCTTGCACGGGTGTCAAGTCTGGGAGCCGACGTCACGTTTGGGCAGGTTTCTAATTTGGTGCAGCGCAATTCCACTCATGAACCTGCCTTCCGCAAGGTCTTACTAAGAGAGCTTATGAACGGATCGATGGGCCAACGGCCTCCTCCCAGTGAGACGCCTGGCCAAGACGTCGCAGAAGAGGCGCTCACCTCCCAAGCAATGACCGATCTAGACACTTCGCCTGTTGCCCTCCCGACGAAAGATGGCGCCGAGAGCCTTGTCAAAGCGTATTTCCAGTTTGCAAACCAGAGTTTGCCCTTGCTACATGAGCCTACGTTTCGACAAAGATTGGATTCGCTGTACGCCATCCCACGGACGGTAGACTTGAACACAGCTCAGACCAGTAGAGAATCTCGGATGGACATCTTCTTCGTCTATGAGGCATTTGCCGTGGCGTTACTGATACTGCAAAAGCAGGACCCTTCAAGGATCCCTACCTCATTGGCTGATCGATATCACCAGACAGCCCTCAAAGGCCTGGTCGACGCTGGTCTGCCGAACGATTTGGAGGGCGTGCAATCACTTCTGCTTCTTGCGCAGTACTCCTATCACCACCCCATAGCCTGGACAGTCTGGAAGACAATTGGTGCTGCTCTTCGTCTTGCGGTCGAAGTGGGCCTCCATCAAGATCCACCTGCGGGCACGATGGACTGCCTCACGTTGGACAATTGGAGGAGGACATTTTGGGTTGCATATGCGATGGACAGAAATGTTTCCGTCGCCCTGGGCTTGCCGCTGTGTCTCTCTGATGGTGCTATCACTGCAAAGGTATGAAAAAAATAACTTCCCCTAACACGGGGCTCATGCTGAGTGATGGTACAGTTCCCAAGTCAAGAAAATGATGAATGCATCACGCCAGATGGCATAAACGTGGTCGACGAAAATGCACCAAAGCCGAAACGTGTCAGCATCCACGTCTTCCGCTACCGGAGAATCCAGTCAGAAATGCAAACAGTCCTATACGAGAATCCATCTGTGGCAGCTTGTCCTACGATGGACCTGTGCCGATGGCAGGAACAAATGCACAACCGCATTCAATGCTGGTACAACGACACGCCACGTCGGGAAACTCTGACGGATCGTGAAAGAAAGAACCTAGAAAACTTTGAACTCACCTATCATCGGGCATTGTTGTACCTGTATCGGCCCTCACGAAACATTCCATCCCCGCTTGAATCGTCACTGCTGGCAGTTGCAGAGGCTGCCACCCACATGATTCGCCTGTACCCTACATTCTTCCGCGAGCACCGGCTGACAATATACTGGCAAGCCGTGGAGAATCTACTCTCTGCTGGCACAGCGCTGCTGTACAGCTATGTCGATTCGCCCCAGGTTCGAGAAAGACTGACTTTACGAGAACTAGAGGACTTAATTCATTCCTGTTCCTCAGTGCTGTGGGGAATGGTTGAGCATTTTCCTGATTTCAAAGGAAAGCGTGACGCCTTTGACATTGTCTCATCAAGGATACTGGCAGATCTGAATCACAGCAATGAGCCCAATGTCGGGAAAATAGCCATGGAGGATTTGTCCGCTCAAGACAGTCAAAGAGTTGACGAATTGCGTTACCTACGAACGGATTCTGAACATACACTCGGACTCTCTATTGGGGAGCAACCCCAGGCCCCGGATACAATCACAGATCATCCAGTTTTCTCCGGATTGGTCGCCACACCAAGTCAGTTAAGAACAGACGGGCAAGCTGGAAATCTATCCGGGATACATCAAGAGGCCTTTTCCTTCGCCGACTTTGACGAAGTGTCTTTTGATTGGAATGCTCTTGAGAATATTGATCAATTCCCAACGCCGGCATGGCTGTAAGCTCGGCTTTCCCCTTTTTGAAAGACTCTCTCATGCCATCTTGGGTTTCTGCTTGTGGCCTACGCGCTCACTACCATCGGGGTCCATCGCGCTGCGCGGGTCCTTGAATTCAAACCATCCAAGCATCGGCTGTGCGCATTGTCAGCAGAATCTCTGAAGTGGAAAGACCCTCGGGCAAAATCTTACATCACTCAGTGCATACCCAAGCAGTTTCTGGATCCTCACTGGAAGATTCTTTGCAACCTCTGGTGGGACGGCAAGGTATTGGTTCTCTTCCTGCCGAAGCCAGCCGCGGGTCATAAAACAGCTGAACAGGAGTCGCTCTTCGTTCTTGGTCGTGTTGGCGCTACCACCATGATAGCAGCTTGACAGCAGGATAAACCCGTCTCCCGGGTTCAGCTCGGCATATCTTGCGAAGCTCTCTTCAGGCGGGTGTTCAGTGGCTTCAAGGTGGCTTCCAGGAATAAATCTTGTCGCGCCATTGGCCTTGGTGGTCTTGGTACCTGCAACGAAGAACCCCACCCCACGTTCTCGCGAATTGGTTCGAGGATAGATATCAACATGCGGCCGATCTGCGTAGTGAATATCGTCGTCCCGGTGAAGCGGCTGGTCGTAGCTATCACCTGGCCTCACTGAGAATGCAATGGTGTTATTCACCTGTGGTGGTGAGACATTGAGGACATCCCGGTCGCCATACCATGGATAACTCTTTGTGGTGAGGAACTGATCGCATACTGCCTGATATAACTCGTTCCCGACCAGATCGGTGGCGAACGTTGGACATTTACCGCAGAGCCCGAACGCCCGCCGCGTCGAGGGTGGGAAGAAGTTATTGCCGGCTTCCCACGGGATGTCAGTCTCGAGATATGGTCTGATATCCTTCTCTATCTGTGTCATGACTTCGGGTGAGAGGATCTCGCGCACAATGACACCACCGACTTTCCTGAGGCCTTCAACGACATCATCTGGATTTGCATCATTGGTGAAGTCTGGGATGACATATTCCTTCCGAGGCGGCCAGATGTCCTCATACGCGGAGAGCATACGTTCATACGAGATGAAGGCGTCGTCATGTCGAACTGTAGGAGGAGCAGTCGCAGCCTTGCTCATGTGCGGTTCCACGGCCTCATGCAGCGTCCTTCTTTTGCCGGTAATTTGTTGAGCTTCGACACTACCCATGGTATATCGATCAGATGAGATGAATTGTCACAGTTGAGATAGCGGTCTGGGCTGTTTTGCTCGTTTGAGAAACAACTTTGTCCTGTCTCCTGATGAATGTTCCAACGTTCGAAAGGCAGCGGATTATAGAAGAGAGCAAAATGGCAACTACTCTTATCTGTGCCCTCTTGCTTTCACCATTCAAGGTGCCCAATCGGATGCATTGCCAGGTAGAGATGCCGCATTGGGGTAATGACCCTGACAGCCTGACAACGCTATTCTCTCCTTCCCTTCTCGGACATTCAACGCCTTGCACGATGTGGTCTCCTACCGACACTCCAACCATCATAAAACCACATGGCAGCATGAATCTGGACAGTATACACGCTATGTCATCCTACGAGTCAGTGATGCCTCATAATTTGCCGTCGACAACGGTTGAAGTTGGCATTGTTCCACGATAGTTGCAGTCCGATGCTGTACAAAAGGACGACAAAAGGCTTCCCCGCATTTGAGTCTTTGGGGGTGTTTTATCTTGATTGATAATATATTAGTCAGACACATGAATCACTTCTCTTGGCGGCTTTTGACGCGGTGCATCTTCTTTCCGCGATGCTGCCTGGGGAAGAACGACCAGTCCATATTTTCTAGTGCTCTCCATATCGCTCCAGATTCTGAGTCGCCTGGGCAGTCAGCTGGTAGATCATCGAGCATAGTATTGATCCACCATCAAAGCTTTCTTTCTGTCGGCAGAAATATGCCTCCGACGCGGTCAGGCAGAAGATCCTCCGCAGAGACGAGGCGCGACGATGGTCTCACGGACGCCGACTCACGAATGCGTACAGCCGACCAACTCGCCTACTGGCAACGAATATCCGCCGACGACAATGGCATGCTAGGCGGCTTCCCACAAGTCTCACGAGTCGATCTGCGCGTTTCGCGAAACTTTCTCCGCAAATTATCCAGAACACCAAACAGCAGCAGCAGCGGTTCTAGATCTGAATATCCCTTTCGGTATTGTCTGGAACCGGGAGCGGGAATAGGACGTGTCACCCTCAACCTCCTGGCGCCGTTGTGCGAGAACATCGACATTGTCGAACCCATTGAGAAATTCACCGCTGTCCTGACTGCTGCAGACTCGCCCCTCGTCAAATCAGGCCAGTTACGCCGTGTCTACAATGTGCCTCTACAAGATTGGACGCCGCACTCGACTCCTTCCTACCAAGCACCTCCAGCCAAGCGTGGACGATCATCGGAGCTCAAAAAGTTCCGTTGCCTCAACAAGGACTACATGCCCGACCTAAAGTCCGAGCTTATGGTAGACCGACAGAAGGCTACCGCTGTGTATCTCATCGATCATTGTGCGACCGCTCTTCGTCTTGGTAACGTCGAGCGCGAGGGTGAGGGCGAAGACGAGGCTGAGACAGTATGCCGTTTAAAGTATGAGAACATCACGTTACGAGATCCCTCTACAGTCATCTTTGACTTTACCGGCAATGACGGCGTCCGAGTGCACCAGGGAATTGACGTCGATCCACAAGTGTTCAAGAACCTCAAGATCTTCAAGAAGTCTCCCAAGAGAGACGGCGACGACATCTTCGATCGACTTGCCGCGACTGGAGAGGACGACGGACGACCATCCGGAGGTGACTTTGAAGGATCTTACGATCTGATATATAATCAATGGTGTCTCAATCATTTACCTATGCCGGACCTGGTTCGCTATTTCAGCAGTCTGATCCCGCTCCTGGCGCCCGGTGGCTGGATCATTGTGAAAGAGAATCTATCCACCGCCGCGGATGGCGCAGATCTGTTCGACGAGGAGGACAGTAGCGTCACGAGAAGTGATAACAATTGGAGGTTGAGTTTCGAGAAAGCCGGGTTAAGACTGGTCAGGACGGAGCTGCAGACTGGTTTCTTGAAGGAGTGGGGGTTACTACCGGTCAGGATGTATGCGTTGAGGCCGGGGGAGGCATAGAGGGAGTATGGTGTAGACATTATTGTCTACCAAGGGTCCATCAGGGATTGCCACGGCGTTGCGAACATCAACGAAGCATCTCAGTGTACGGGCACTTCAATCTAACAAGAAGTCAAGTGCGTGCTCAATCATCGCTTTCCATTATCCAAAGTCGTGATTCGCAAAGGCCACCTCCACTGACGCGGCATCAATCAAGGCTCGACGATGGGTTATGTTGTTGTCTCGGGCATGAAAATGTCGAGCCTCAGTATCTGAAATCTTGAGCCGTATGCGATCCTCCCTGCTCCGCCGCCCTTCTAGCGAATTCGTGCCCAGCAGCAAGCTCTTGCTCCGTCGGCATATTGACAACCATCAGATACAAAACATTCTGGTACGCGACAAGTTAGCACGAAACTCCCAGATCAATCCCAAATTGGGTCGGACTCACCTTCTTGAGGATGCGCCTGATAGGGTTCGCGCCACCGACTCCACCACCAAGAATGGTGCCGACAAGACCATCCAGCGGTCCGCCAGTGCCACCAAACCCACCCCTGTCGGAATCATCGCTGTAGCCGCTACCCATACCCTGCTGCTGCTGACTGCTGTGGGCCTGGTGGTAATAGCCTTGTTCATCATAGTATCCTTGCTGTTGCTGGTAGGGTTGTTGGTAGTCAGAACCATAATCGTCTTGCCGTCTAGAACCGAAGAGACCTCCGCTGTTTGACCGCCCAAAGCCGCCTCCCCGATTACCGAGTAGGCCACCACCGAGTTGGCTGCCCTTGGTACCGAGTGGAGGACCTGTGTTGATTAAGCCCCCACTCAGCAAGGAGAAGAGATTGCCGTTGCTGGCCGGGTTGTTGGGATCAGCATATCTCGATGTGAACTTGGGTGTTGGTCCGTTGAGTTTGGCCATGAAACTGCTCGGATTTTTACCAGGCTGTTGTTAGAAAGGGATGTGGTCAGCCACACACTCTCTGATAATCTTGACTTCCGCGAACCAGATATGCAGGGGTCTGGACTTACAAGTTTCGCTTGCGCTCGGCGGTCGAAATACGTCTCCGAAAAGGCCTTGTAGTGCCTGAGCTTGGCTTTCTTGCTGTCGGCGTCAGGACCATGCTGATCTGCCAGCTCATCGAGTTTGGGGAAGACCAAAGTTGCACACTCGGTGAATTCGACGTCGCCGACAGCACTGCCGGTTTTCATGTTTCTCTTGAGTTTGTCCATTCCATGCACATGCTCTTCGCGCTGGGCAATGGTGGCGTTCAGGTCAATCGGAGTATGTAGCTCGGTTGAGTCGGGTTGCCATGTGAGGACCAGGCAGTAAAGTCCTCGAGGCTGGAAGAATTCGTCGTTAATGCGATCTAGGAAGGTATTTTGTCTAGAACGAGGTTAAGGAGAAGCTGCTATAAGGGTCATGGTCTGGCCTACCTTTCCCGGGTTTGTACATCTTTGGCAATTGACAGATACCATGATAGCAATTTGAACGGCCTGACCTATACCTGGAGGCAATGCCCAGGTGGCCAATCCAGCCAAATTGATCGCGTTCAACCATGGGTTAGCTTGACTTGCCATGTTGAACGTCTCGATGAAGTCGAGGAACATGTGTTGGTCAATTTCCTTGGCTGCAAGGTCAGGTGCGTACGCTCGGATGAAACCTCGTGACCGATCTTTGGGTCTGCGCTGTGGAAGTACGACAGGCAGAGGCAGGCGTGCTGGGACGCCCTTCTCAGGGACGGGGCATCTGCGAATGAACGCATCGGTGACTTTCGTGGGACTGATCTGGTCGTGCTTGGACAACGACATTGATGAATCGTGGGAGTGTACGCCTGTAAGCTCATCCTGGGCTTCGTCGAGCTCCCAATGCTCCTCGTCACCCTCTTCGAGCGTCGGGGTTTCGCGGTCGGCATGTCGAGCACCGTGGCCGGCTTCACCGTCGACGACTGATCCGTAGGCTTTTGCCTTTTTCCGCTCATTGTGGTCATGTATGCTTTCAGACACGAGACCGACGCCGGACGCTACGCCCTTGACGATACCTCCCAGTAATATACCTGCCATGTTGTCGTCTGCTGGTGATGCTGAAGATGAATTCTGGAGAGTAATGCGAAGGTGCGCGGAGGGTCATATATGCTTCACACGTGCGAAGGGATTCTACGAACCTTCCTGTCTGCCGATAAGAGCTCGACCATGTTGGCGGCCGGCGTAGAAGTGTATGCTCCTCCTTGAGCATCCACTCTCGCGCTTGCTGCCGAATCCGGCAGAGATGTGCCAAGATCTGCGTGCGTAGGTGTTCGACCAGTACAGTAACCGATAGCAGAATTGGCCGATGCAAACTATCTTGTTTTTATTTTGATAATCATGGTTTTTTAATGTGCTTTTCCCTGCTTCTGGAGAATGGTGACTATTCCCATAGTTCGCTACATGGTCTTTCCGTATCCATGACAACTCGCCGTCTGTGCGCCGCGCAATCAGGTGACCCCTTATTATTCCCCAGCCGACAAATGATTCGCTGCGAAGGCGTCCACTGTCGGACATTGACATCCGGAGATGTTGTATGATCCGTGCACTCCTTCTCCTCGTCAACACCTCTTCGCACATCATACGTTTCAAGAGCGACCTTGAACCACCGTGATTACATGACCTCGGGTGCTCGCTTGACATGCGATGCCTTCAGCATGCGAGTCCCGATTCGCAAGCATCGACACATTGCCAGCTAGAGGCGAGTGACGTGGGACCCTGCTTGTCCCACTTACTAATTGCGGGATAGACACAATGCGCTGATCCAAAGATTAGTTCCTTTTCACTCTCGCAGGAGATGTTTTTGCACTCACTTCTTTGATTAAGGACGGTGCCATTATCAGCCAGCAGGCTTCCAACGATCGACTTTGGTGCTTGTCCATTTTCGACCCAGGCGACAAGTGACAGCAGCACACTGTTGTTGGTGGAATTCAAGTTCGACGGCAGAGGTCCAACCTGGCCAATATTCCATGCGCCTGGTCCGCCCGTACAATGATACATTCCATTCACAAAGATCAAACGGTAGAACGACTGCAACTCTTGGGCTGTCATATTGAGCGTGGCGCCAACTCTGTTGTAATACCACATGTTCAATTCAAATGGTGCTGCCTTCAATGGTTGTTAGTCACCTGTCAAGCAATCCAGCGAGCGGATAAAACGTACATTGTCATATCCACCCTGGTAAGAGAGAAGCTTGCCGCCCCTTGCGTAGAAGTCTGACAGATCAGTCTCACTCGTCTCGACCTCTCCAGGATTAACTCTGGCAGCATAATCCAGATCAGCAAGGCTGAAATCGTCTGGACTCCAGCTCGCATTGTCGTAGATGAGGCCTCTGAAAACATCCTACCATGGTCGTTAGCGAGTCACCAGCGACAATACCCATGTCTACCTACGGTAATGATCGTGGGAAGCTCAGCAGTTCCGTTAACAACATTGGTTGACCAGGCAGCGGTCGATGATCCCAAACCCCAGGCAGGCATGGCCAACTGACCTGTGCTATTCGTGATGGGTTGGAACACCGCTTCAACCCCGTTGATCTGAGATGGAGTGAGACAGACGCTGTCATTTAGGATGCCGCCACCGCATCGCAAGACATTAGGGTCGAATTGATACATATAAGGCTGGTCAATGATTGTATCGTTGACACCATCGAGTCCATCGTAAAGATCGATCTGCGCCTGAGTGATGGCTCCCCACTGGGCTGCGGTAACGTAGCTCGACGAGTTGATGGCTGGCCATCCCGCTTTCCGTGCATTCAGTGCATAAGCAGCTACAATGTTGTACCAGTTGACACCGGGCGAGCCTGCGAGAATGCCGTCAAAGTCATCCGGGAATTTCAGCGCCTCGGTGATGCCCTGACGACCGCCAGTGCTACATCCGACATAATACTTCTTCGACGCGTTGTTGCCATAGTAGGTTTGAACGACATATGTCGCCGCCAATGCCTGCGTGTGCACGCCACGCCACCCATAGTCGTTTTTGACTTCAGGCTGGTCGATGAAAAGTTCGTATCCACTGGATCCGTTGTGGCCTGCATTGGTGCCGAACGAAGCAAATCCAAGGTTGGTGGTATACATGAGGGTAGCATAGTCGATGCAGCCTGAGATACCTCCGCCACCGGTACCTACGAGGCGGCTGTTCCATGTTGTTGGCAGCCACCCTTCGACAATGACACTGCTGGTACTGGTAGTGTTGATATCGAGCACAACGCGACACAGATCTGCCGTGGCATTGATGGTGCCGGGAACGACACCGCACGAAGCTGCCACGTCAGGCAAGGTCAGCGTGGCTTGATCTTGGTGATACTCCACGACCACCACTGACGAGTTGGGGAACTGCAAGTCTGAAGCGAGGGCCTGGCACCTGGCAGGCCCAGGGATGATACTTGCACTATCATGGGATGCCCCTGAAACCAGGAGAGAAAGCTTCAAGACACATAAAGCGAATATCGACGTGTAAGCCATGGCGAGGGTCTTCGGATGATCGGTATGTGCATTTTGCCTGGGATCAGTCCCGTGTTCTCTCGTATACTTATACTCCCCACAGCCTGGAACATCACAAGGGCAGCCATGCCCCGCCTCCACTAATCTGGAGAAGATCATGCGGGAAAGATTCCTACCGACGTAATGGGATGGCGGTTCAGCATGGGGCAGAAAGCTTTTCGGTGCTGTCCACCTTCTCTCCGCTGTTCCTCCGTTATCGGAGAGACCTACGTGAGTACACGACCGACAACATGCGAAGCCACCCGTGCATGAGACCAAATGGTGGCCTGCCGCGGATACCCGCGCATATTCGCGATGGTCCTCTGTCGTTCCTCTGCGAGGTACCGGAGACATAAAAGCCTGCCGGCGAGACATGTATGGCACACTGAGAAGTGATCAAAACAGTCCAATTATTCACACTTCTCGACGAGGCTGTATCATACCAATCTTGCTCGGAATCGAAGACTGGCAATACCTAATACACCATGTCAAGCTCTATAGTCAACTCAAAGCCATATCCTTTCCAATTCGAACCCGAAAATGGCAACAATACAACCAACGAGACGTATCAGGCAAATGTACAGAATGTACGTGGCGGACGACCTTCCCCACAAGCATCCCGCCTTCGGACCATGATGCTCGAGGCATGGAAGCAGCCCAACAAGATAGTTGCCATGGCATGCAGTTTCGATGCTCTGAGTTCCAAATTGGCTGAGCAAGCTGGCTTTCCGGTGGTGTTTCTTTCAGGCTTTCCCGTAGCAGGATCGCTAGGTTTACCTGACACAGGCTACATTGCCTTTGGCGAAATGTCACAGAAGGTTGCTGAAACGGCCCGCCAAGTTCAATGCCCTATTCTTGTGGACGGCGACACTGGTTATGGAGGCCCTATGAATGTCAAAAGAGCGGTCTACGGGTAAATAAAGCATGTCCGTCTTGTTGATGCAAATCTGACCGTTTTCATAAGCTTTGCTCTTGCTGGTGCTGCTGGAGTTATGATTGAAGACCAAACGTGGCCAAAACGTAAGTCAAATCCTCAAACTCTTCCCCGCGGTCCCTCCTGACAATATGAAGGTTGTGGACACACCCAAGGCAAAGCCGTCGTCCCTGAGGATGAGGCATATGCTCGAATGCAGGCCGCCGTGGACGCAAGAAATGAGGGGATGGACATCTGGATCCTAGGTCGAACCGACAGCTTTATTCATGGCTATGACGAAGCCTTGAAAAGAGCTCGGCGATACATTGAGATCGGGGTAGACGCTGTCTTCGTTGAAGCAGTCCCCGACCGTGCCACAATGGAGCGTTTTGCACGGGACTTGGATTTCCCCATGATGGCCAATATCATCCCCGGTGGTCGCACAGAAAGTGTATCGGCAGCAAGTCTTGCCGAGATGGGCTACAGCGCTGTTGTATACCCTTTCACCATTCTTGCCGCTGCGATACAGGGCATTCGGGAATCGCTGGAAGAGCTCAAAGAATCATTCACTTCCGACACAATACCACGGACTCTGCCTGCCTCGGACGTGATGGAGGCAGTGGGATTCCCCCAGTATTATCAGGAGGAAGAGCGCTATGCATACAGTGGCATGCTGAATGGGACCAAAGGATACCAGTGGGAGCATAAGGTATAGAGTTCATGTCGCATTTCATTAGTGGTGTGCCATTTTTGGCGTTTCCGGCACGTAGATCTTAGCATGACATTGCCTATGGAGTACATTTTTGAGCAACCAAGAGGTCTTTCCCATGGCGGAAAGCAAGATTTCTGGCCAGCTGGAAAAGATCGGTGTGGCATAGGCCCCCATGTTGTTCGGCTTAAGAGGTCACAACTTGCAGCGCTACGATACTCAATGACCCTTGTACGATGGCCATCTCTGGAATTTCACGCTCAATCATGCCTCGGTGACGAGACAGATATCATGCCGTCCATAAGTGAATCCGATTTCGAAACCCTGACAGCAGACCCACTGCCATTTCGACCGGCCTCGGTTAGCCTAGAGCTTCGTGGCAGAAGACGGATACTCGAGGCTCGAGACCCGAGCATTGCCGTCTATGCACTGCACGTCCCTCGGATAGTCTTCGAATTGTTCCATAATGCACACAACCACAAGAGCTCATCTCATCATCCCCGCCATGAGAATTTTTCGCACATATACCCCAGACATTACCCCAGGATCCTTGATGTTTTTCTCAACCATACCACGGTCGTGTTAGGTGATAGTCGTCCATCATGGGTCTCTCCAACCTGCAGGGCAGAAGCCTGCAGCGTCTCATTGCCACGCTCAGCTCTATCGCTTTCCTCGTACAAGGCTACAACCAGTCTGTCATGAATGGCTTCACCACGCTGCCCACATTCCTCGCACAGATTCCGCAGCTGGACACTGTCAACACCACAGGCCACCAGCAATCTCACAATGCTACAATCTTTGGTAGGTGTCCACCTTGAGTTCTATCAAAAACGCAAGCGCTGACAGTATCAGGTCTTGTGGTAGCCATGTTTGAGCTTGGCTCTGCTCTCGGTGCACTCTCTTGCATTTTTGTCGGTGATCGCCTAGGTCGTCCGAAGACCATGCTCCTGGCAGGCATAATATGTATTATTGGAGTCGTCATCCAGGGCTCGACTTTCTCTCTAGGTCAGATTATCGCCGGCAGGATCATTACTGGTACGTTTAGCCCACAGCATTGCCAACTCTGAGGAACATGAAGCTGATATATACTTAGGTCTCGGAATCGGCCTCTACACCGGAACCATCCCCATGTATGTCAGCGAAACCGCCGAAGCCAATCACCGCGGTCCACTTGTCTTACTCGAAGGGCCCTTTGCCCTGGGCGGTCTGGCCATTGCTTCATGGGTCAATTTTGGCATGTTCTATGCGTCCGGACCTGTGACTTGGAGGTTCCCCATCTGTCTGCAGCTGGCCTTCCTCGCGATCATCGTATCGCTTACACCATTACTCCCAGAATCACCTAGATGGCTGGTCAAAAAAGAGAGGATGGAAGACGCGACAAGAGTTATGGCCAGGCTTATGGGCCTTCCCGTCAACGATGGTACAGTCGTCAGGGAGGTTGCTATCATCCAAGCTGCAGTTGCAAGAGATGCTGGTCACCGCCACAAGTACTCTAGTAACCCCTTCTCCATGAACGAAAATCGCCACTTCCATCGCCTAGTATTGGCCATGGTTGCCACTGCGATATGTCAACTCACTGGAATCAACGTCATTGCCTTTTACTCGACTTCTATTTTCGAAACAACACTTGGCTACTCCGGCCGCGACGCCAGAGTCTTTACAGCTTGTCTCCAGGTGACCCTTGCGCTGGGTGGACTTACGGCTATTTTCCTTGTGGAGCGTGTCGGTCGCCGCAGGTTAATGCTCTTCTCAACCGGCTGCATGTGCCTTGCCCAGGCTGCTGTAGCAGGATTATCATCGGACTTGCAAAACCCTAATGCTGGAAGGGCGGCTATCTTCTTCTACTTCTTCGCATTGTACACTCTACCGATTGGTATGTTTGTGATCCCGTTCATGTACGGAGCCGAGATTGCACCTCTGGGTATTCGTCACAAGGTCACAGCAATGGGTGCAGCGACTAGCTGGCTGTTCAACTTCATGGTCGCCGAAGTGACGCTTACCGCCTTTGAGAATATCGCATGGAGGTACAACATTGTATACGCGTGCACCAGTGCTGCCGGAGTCTTGGTGATCTATCTCTTCTACCCAGAAACCCGAGGCAGGTCGCTCGAAGAGATCGATGAGATTTTCCTGGCATCAAAATCCATCTTTGATCCTGTCCGCGTGGCCAAGCAGCTTCCAATGGGCGGCACTATTATACTTGACCCTACCGAAGGCGCCAAGGATTCGACAGGTGTTGGTCACACTGAGAAGGTTTGAGACGCTTTGGGTTGTCTCTGCAGTTGACCCAGGTGGGACCGGAGGCGGAAATTGGCTTGTGACTTACCTGACATTGTGAGGTTGGTCGCAATGGACGGAGAGGCACGGAAGAATGCGTGACAGTGTCGCGTAGGTCGTGATCATATCACTATTCTGATCGGACTTAGAAGATGCATTGTCACTTATCTCGAGCAATGTACATGTTAAAAGACAAGAAAATAGCATCATTGCATGGTCATCAGTAATGCCTGAGGCTGGCCATGTTCCAATATAGGACGCTGAGTACCTTGATACCCCAATCATTGGCGATTGTCATAACATAGAATGCTCTTAGGGCTCATGAGACCTCTTACGAAACCTTTCCAACTTCTCCAGATTTGAGAGATTAGCGTGGCCACTCTTCCGCATAAAAGATAGCTGCCAGCAAGACGTTGAACCTGACCCGGCAAGCCTCTCAGTCATGGGATCTGGCACAGCGGCAATGAGACACCGCGCGCCTGCCGATGTCGCGCGAGATTCGATCTGCGTGTGCAACGATCGCCTTGAGACTCCAGCAGGCTGATATACGAGTTCCTGCGGGGGAATGTGGAGGTCCAACTATTGATTCCGAAAATCGAAGCCGAACCCAATATCCGACTTGACGGGTAAGAGCGGCTTCCCCAGGGCCTAACCGTCACGTCTCCTGTTTGAAGCCGAGAAAAATGCCACATCGAATCTTGCAAATTAGTGGCTTTGACTGAGCCTCGGGACCGTCGACGACCGAAACGGCGTAGTAACGGTCATCATGCTCGGCCCACATCTGTTCGGCCTTCTAGTGTGTACTGTATTTAGAGGTTTGTAGGTTGTAGGCTGTGGCTATTGAGTTGCTCAGGTCTCACCCCGCACCCTGAGACCTCATCATTTCGAAGGAGAACACGACGACCCTCTGAAAGACGCGCACATGTGTATCAGAGTGAACCGAGAATAGTCACAACCGTGCAACGATGTACCTAGAGAACGGCGCACACCTCGTCTACGCTTTCCACTCCACACACAAGACCACACACAAGGACACGGTGTGCGAAGTTGACCCTGCCACGCCACAGGAGGGCCAGCCTTCGGCATATGGTGCCACTCCCAAGCTCTATCCGGGCGAACGCTTGGAAATCATAGAAGGTCACCCATGTGTCTACAGGTATATCCACCCTCCTCCACGTGATCCAGAGCCCACACCAGACCAGGAGCGGGAACAACAGCAGAGCCTGCCCTTGGTGGTGCTCATCCCTGGTGGTGCACACAACGCCCGGGTATACTATGGCGGCCATGAAGGACACAGTGCTCATGACTATCTGGCTCATTGGCTAAGCCAGCTTGGGTTCCCGGTCCTGGCGATATCATATCCCTTGGAAAGCGAGCCTGAACTGATGCCGCCTGTCTCGCCGGGGCTACGCATACACACATGGGGACGTCAGGCCGCGTCAGTCACCCGCTCAGTCGTCGACGCTACACGGTCCCTGGCGGGCCGAGAAATACTGCTGGTCGGATGGAGCATGGGCGGCAGGATCGTGGCACCGTACACCGAGGCTGCCATCAAGTATGGACTGCGCGTTGGACTGTTTGTCTCATTGGCTGCAACCCCGGGCGTTGCGGGCCTCAGGCCACCACCTCCTGGGATCACGCAGACGAGGCACGGATACGCTACATGCGCCGGCCTTTTTGAGCTGTTTGTCCGTCAGATCCGCCAAGTCATCCCGACAGAGGTCTTCCGCGCCGAATACTTCGGCCACACTCCCGTGTCACTGCATGGCTGGAGGCTATCGCACCACGCAGCAACAGGTCGACTTGCCGAAGACCATTGGGAGTCGGAGACCGACGCGACCCCGAGTGCTGACGACTTCTCGCTTCTGCCGTGGATGGCCACCGTCGTCGGCACGGAGAGTCTGGACTCACGGCATGTTTTGATCGACCGGACGGCCTGGGAATATATGAATGTGCAGCGACTCACATCGATCTGGGAGAAGCGCCATAAGTTAGTGCGGGAGAGGAATATCGATCTCGAGACTGAGGCTTCCTTGTCCACAACCAGTACCTCTGATTCTTCCAGCAGCCAGCTAGAGGACGGCGCAACTCAAAGTGATTCAAAATGGGATGCGTATTCGTCATTCGTCCTGGGGAACATGCCAGGCGCTCTGACTTGCACAGTATCCGGCAATCACTACTTTTTCCTCGGCGCAGAGGGTGCGCAAAAGACAGCATACTCGATTGCAGAGCTCTGGAAGAAAAGATGCACTTTGGAACTGGAATTGTGGAACATACTGGCGCATGAGAGCTTGTGAGCTATCTTCTTGTTACCGTAACGATGCTACTAGATAGCCTTTTGGGCGACTTATGGATTGCCTAGATCGTCCGTCAACAAGGAAATTCTGTAGAATCGTGCGGCTGTGTGACGTCTGTTCCTCAATCCTGGAACAACATTCGGAAGCAGTTACAAGAACAGGGGGAGAAAAAAGTTGCAGTTGTAGTATTGATATGCGTGCGTCTATGAGGCGATTTCTTCCGGTGATCAATCCATGGGGATGTTCCATAAAAAGTCCAAAGAATCGATCTCCAGGTTGGAGGATATATGGTCGTCCCATGCGCTGAATGGTGCAAGGCTCGGATCAAAAGGTCGTGTCCACCAATCGCTGATGTCATCAAAGATCAGATCGCTCGGGTGAGTATTGACCGGCGCAGTCACACCCGATTCATGTATGCCCGCGGAATTTTGTAGGGTTGTTGCCACACCAGGTACGCCTTCAAGAGGATCCCCACGGATTGTCTGTAGTCTCGTCATCCTACTTTCGACGTCGGGTGGCCGGACGAATGTGGTTTTGAACACCGCTATCCGCGTTTCGATCAAGGCGGCGAAATGAGAAGAGAAGTCAAATTCGTCCTTGACCGCAGTCGAGTTCAGCGCTGAAATGCACGCCTCCAAGATCTCGAGTGACGACTGCAAGTCTGAGTCACATGCGCCCAGACTGATAGCCTTGAACAAGAGGATGGTTGTTGAGATGATTGAGAGAGTCTGGCGGACAGGCATGAGGCGCAAGACGCCCGACGATGCCATCGAAGTAGCCGACCGCAAGATCTCTTGGCTACTGACGATGACCTCGTGGATGAAGTTGATGTCTTGACTCAGGAAACATGTGCTCTGCAAATCATTCTGGCTGTACATCTCGATCCCTCTCGCAGAAGCCCTCTCCACTACCGCTTGCATCGACAGAGCATGGATGAAAGAGCGTAAGGTCTGGTACTCGATGCTCAGCAGATCGCAAAGGGCTTGAAACTCTGTGCCTCGTAAGAAAGTGTAGACAGCAACAGCACTGGATACATACCTGGGACGATGCTCGACTGGAATTTGATGTACCATTGGTCAAGCAAGGGGAGAATATGTTGGATCAAGGTCACATATTGGCCGTTGAGTAATTGTTTTCTCGTGTGTGAGTGCGAGCCAAAGAAGATTGCCGTTGCGTTTTTGCTCAGACGGACCAGCTCGAGCCACAAGTCTGCGATGGTGTTCCAAGATTCAAATGGGGTCCCAGCTTCATTCAGGGCATTGAAAGACTCCTTGGACGAGGCAAACACAATATCTTGAGGCAGTCCGCTTGGAAAGCCCATCCTGACTGCGATGTTTGTGACGTAGATGTACAGCAGTTTCCGGGTCCGCATTCGCCTTCTGCGTTCATGCTCGCCGTCAGTGATCATCCCAAGGTCGTCAGCAAATAGGCCAAGCTCATAAGCAAGATTAGTTGCCGTCCCCAGCATCATCAATGACATGCGGTCCGACCGTCGCGCGGGCTCGAGGACATTGTTGCGCCATTCAACGGATGGACCCGAGCTGCGCTCTGCCTCTCTGATCCCCTGTGTATCAAGCGGCTCCGGATCGCTATCGTACATTTCGTGGTCTAAGGGAAATAATATGGAGCGTGGATGCCAATCGGAGATGAGTAAGAAGCTCTCGATAGTGCTTACTATCCGGATCCGCGAGGTTGAGGTTTTTTCCAAGCCGTACAGGATTCGACGTATAAGAAGCTCGCAATATTCCCACAACCGTTGGTGCAACATTTGACCCCGAAGAAGACCGCCAGAGACGGACAGGGTAAAATACCTAGAGGATATCATGAGGATGGTACAGCACATCATCGGCTCGTGTTGAATCAATCTTTGGTGATTCGCAGGAATGCAGTAATCGCCTACACGAACAGGTGTGAAGGGAACAATATGGCGTCGAAACCTAGATCGGCGTCAGCCATGGAAGTATGAAGTAACGTGATCTGACTTACAGCTCAACATAGGTTATTGCTGCTTGGGCAGTGAGCCAGTGCTGCCTGACAAAGCGACATTTGTTCCACGTGGACAGCAGCTCTGGACTGGCCTCACAAAGCTCGTTCACAACCGTCGGAACCACTGAGCCTTGCTCGACATTGCCAGCTGGATGTGGGTCAGGCGCAGGCGCAAGGCCTGGCAGAGGAGTTGCACGAGACATCAGCGACTCGGCGGCTTGGCGTGCTTCGCTACTGAAGATGGGACTTTCGCCCGAATTCAGCATGGCGAAGGGCACAGCTCGCTCCACAAGCGATTGCTGAGTCCTAGCATGGGCAAGGTTGTTATCCATCGGAAGGTCCGCAGAAGTCAAGTTCTCCAGTGACTCCAGATCTACTGCCGGGGGACTTGTCTGTGGTGGAGGAGACATATTCTCGTCCAGCTGGTGGTCCGCAGAAGCGGCCCAACTGGGAGGTTCTCTCTGCCTTCCACTGGTACGACACTGGCGGAAGACACACGTTCGAAGCTCTCGTTTGCATTTGGCGCACGGGGGCTTCTCCTGTACAATACATTTCACTTTTCGGCGCCGACATCGCTCACATGCAATGTAGCTGCGGGTGAAGCGTTCGCTCCGAGGCGTGCTCTGGTCCGGCTGTGGTGTCAAAGTCGCGTCTCCCTGAGTCATCCCGTAAAGGTCACTTGGGCTGTTATTCCAGGTAGTATTGTTTCCAGAGGAAGAAGCAGAAGTGATTTCACTGAGTGAAGTCCGGAACTCAGTTGTCATGTAGCCTCGGTTCCAACTTGATGACGCTGCTTTTATCTGTATTCGCTTTTGGATTGGGTTGTGAACGCGATCATCTTGGGGCGAGAACAGAGGGGCCACGACCAAAGCTCCAGATCGGGGTATGCCGCGAGCGGATCTTACAGTAACTTACTGGGTCGAGTGATACCCCACCTAGAATCACCCAGCTATCGCCTAGGGCGTTACCCGCACTCAAATATGTACGCCTAGAGCAAACCCATTCTAGGGGTGATAAGCACCTCGACAGATATGCCTCGGAGGAAAATGGTAGAGGCCTCATTTCATTGTGCTTGGTTCTCATCGGTGCAAATTTGAAAGAATCTTTGCTGGCGCAAGCGGCGATGGCAATCACGCGAAAATTTTCCATCGCAGCCCAGCGGTATCGGCTGGCGCTTTCCCAGGCTAGAAACGTGCGGTAAGATCCCTACCCCTATTCGAACCTCACTTTCAGTACTCACCGTGAACCAGACATGTCTGAACTAGAGATATGAAGTCATGCTGTACAGCACGCTTGCCGATGTCGCAGAGATCAGCCGTCTCCTGGAATAATTCTCTCTGTGTCCAGCCAGAAAGCGAAATCCTTCGTACCTTTTACCTGAAATGCTTGCCCGGAGAAGTGCTGCTCTTAGTCCCGAGTCATGCGTTTTCAACCAACAAGAGGCACAATGAGCATCGCCTCATGGCCGGCCAAAAGACAATCGGGACAAGTAAGTCCTTCCTGGTACTCTCCTTGATGGACTTGAGTTCTCTAGCTTGTCCCTACTTTCGTTCCCTCCTTTCACTTGTTTCTGTCGTTCATGTGCGAGTCAACAAAGATCGTAGTGTTTTGACATCCGGAGATGTCGTATCATCGTGCATTCATTCTTCCTTGCCAACGACTCTTCCATGTCGTACATTTCTCTTCTTGAATCACCAGTGTCGGTTGTCATCCTTTGCCACCAGCTCTGGCCTCTCTTTTCTCATTCTCGAGGCCGGCTCCCGTTGTGGTGGAACTTCCCTACGTTGCACACGGTATGCAACTTCACGAACACTGTCTGGGCGGTCCACGTCAGCCGGCATGGTCGTGACCCGCAGAAGCAATACTGGGGTCCATCAAGGGATGTCCGGTTTCGCCGGTCCGGCAAGGTATCTGATGTCTCTGATGTTGAGGGATGACTTACGAGAAGCAAAAACACGATCTCGGATGAATCCTCACTGATACGCGTCAAGCCCTTGCTGCGAGACGTTAGCCAGCCGTCGAGGTCAATGATATGGGTGAGGGCGTCGACTAACCACTGGGATATCGAGAAGCTCAAGAGGTCACAAAAATCGAATTGCACAGATATACTCGCTTCCGTGGACATGCCGATGGTGCCAGACTGCTGTGCGCGGCGGAAGGCCAATTTGTGTGGAGTCCGCATGAATAATTGGCTGGCGCTGGGATATTCTGTCGCGGAAAAGAAGATACACGGAGCAAAAGATGCATGGGGAAGATAAGTTCGTCCTGATACTATGTTCGTTGATCGACTGAATCTCTACCTCGTCCCTGCTTCAAGTACTGTCTTTCATTATTTCCGTCCATTGATGATCGAGTCAAGAAAAATGGCAGTGTTGAGCAGCGCTTCATCCATTTGTCGATACCCAACCACCTGCACGGCTGTTGGAGCGTCCCTGTACAACTCCGGGCCTGTGTCTAGACGATGTCAGCTATAACGCTCCACGACGTTGGAGATGGTTGGACAAACAGAGTTTGTAAAGTTCGGCATCTCCAGGACCATACTTCGCATGAAAAACATCGTCTGCAAGATCTGTGTCCTGTACCTTGTCCACTGGAATGACGACGGCAGGGTAGTCGAGATAGTTCCACAAGCCGGTATAGGTTGCGTTCGCCCATTTATCCCAAGGAACAGCTGTGTGAGCTGCCACTGGCATCAGAATGGCATCGATCCTGTTGTCGCAGAACAACTGAAGGTACTTCTTTGCAGCCTCCTGTCGACGGGCGTTCATTTCGAAGAAACCCTTCAAGGTTGTTCCCTCGACGGACATAAGGCCAATGGTGTCGAGTGATGGTATTGCCGGCTCCCCAGTTCGATTGAATAGCTCGGAGTAATGCTTGATCAGTCCCAAGTCAGCCTCGCAATATCCGTCAATATGGGCCGACGACATACCTCGGTCCCTAGTGGCGCCATATACCGGACGAGGTCTTGGTAGATGTCTCCGAGGCCGGGCAGGCTGAGAGGGATCACTTCAATTTCATTAATCCCCTGGAGGAGTCGAGCCGCTTCATTGAAGCTGCGTCGTATTGGAGGGGAAGGCGTGTCGATGCCATTGTCTTCGACCAGACCAATTCTCAGCTTTTCCCTGACCTTTAGGCCTCTCCAGGGCACTGACACAACAGTGCTATCGTACCGCCAGGTCTCTGACTCCATGATGGCTTTCATTAAAAGTTGGCAGTCTCGGATTGATGTGGCCATGGGACCTGCGGTTGAGCGTACGCCGTCTGTTCCCGGCACGGCGAGATCTCGTACGCCACCATGGGGTACCACTCCTACACTGCCTCGGAAGCCGTAGAGTCCGTTGCATAGAGAGGGAATACGGATGCTGCCGGCAATATCAGTGCCCACGCCAAGCAGGCTGCCACGAAGGGCAATCAGTGCGCCTTCACCTCCAGTGCTTCCACCTGCGGTCAAGTTGGTGTTGTGAGGGTTCAATGTCCTGCCGAAAACATTGTTGTCGCTGTCCCCAGTCATGATTGTTTGAGGGAGATTGGTCTTGCAGTACAGAATTGCACCAAGGTCAAGTAGCAAGGCTGCGAGAGCACTGTTTTGCTCCGCTGGATCGTTCACGAAGCAGGCCAGGCCTGTGGAAGTATCCTGTCCAACGATGTGGAAGCTGTCCTTGAGCGAGATAGGTAGTCCGTGTAAAGGTCGGAGAGCCTTGCCATTGGGACTCTCTCGCCGTTCTCGGTCGAGTTGTCGTGCTCGCTCAATGGCCTCATAGAAAAAGATCTCGGTCAAACAATTGGTCTGGCGTACAATTATGGCTTAGTCAGGAACAACTGGGCGACAAAGCTGGCCATACTTACCAACTGGTGAGCAACGGCCGCTCGTTTGCAAAATGCGACCGTGACCTGTTCGACAGACCAGACCTCTCCTTGGATCTTCTCTAGGAGCGCCGTCGCGTCGTAATCGGATGTGATCTGACACTCGACCTCATTCAAGATCCCACAAGTGACTGGTACTTGTAGCAGATTGGTGGCTTTGTCGTATTTTTGAGCGTCGATCAACCATTGCTCGGGAATCTTGTCCTGTCGTTGTCGCTGTTTGTCGGCGGCAATACTGCGATAATCCTTCCCATAGCCCGTCATCTTGTCTTTGAACCGCCTCGAAAGATTGCTTGCTGACTTTTGGGGATGCTTCTGCCATCAGGAAGTAATCCTGGGCAGTTTTATACCTGTTGTATCTCCACGCAATGCTAAAGTCAGGCGTTGGCATCCTGCCATCTCATCGGTAATTTTCAATGCATGCACCGTCCAAATCTCCGGCCAACCCTCCGGCCCAGGGAACGGTGGCCTCGGCGCCCAATACCGTCCCTCTTGTTATACGGGAGGCATTGCAAATAAATTCAGGATCCACAAAGACTTTAATAACTTCCATCCTGAATTTTTCGTGACACCTCGAATACAACACCTATGCAAAACCGGAACCGGAGCTGAAGAGTTGCACTTCTGTGAATGGCGATGTAGTGTACGTAGCATCAAGGCTTGGCATATGCGGCATCCCCCGAGCCACTCCAGGGCAAACCACCCCATGATAAGGCCCCCAGCAATTGGAAAGAAGACTCCGCCCTGCTGACTGCAGCTTTTATGCGTAACTCGCCTGAGTCTCTTCCCAATTTAATCTCCTGTCGTTTCTGGACAATCCACCACACTTCCGGTGTCCTGCAGGTATGGCGCCGGCCGTAAAACAAGTACGCCGGCTCCAGACTGCTTGTGACCGGTGCTATAGGCTCAAGGAACGGTGCACGCGTCAGTCAATCATTGATATCTGTGGGAGATGTGCCAGACTCGGGTTGACCTGCGCAACCGTCCGTCCACCGCGACCAGCGGGACGGAAACCTCGGTGCGTCCAGGACCACCTTGCCAAAAACTCTGCCGGGCCAACGTCGAGCGCGTGCAGTCCCAATGCAATCTCAGCGCCGCTTGATATTGGCAAATGGATAAGCGATCTTCCCGATCTTGGGCAAAATGAAAAGGAGAAATTACTCTTTCTGCTGAACCAGCCCGAAAACCTCAGCTCCTATGTCTTGGGCCCCAGCTTCCAAGAGGCGGAGCGACGCTCTCTCGCCGCGCACCTGCCTGCAGCGTTGCCGGTACTCAAGGATGCATATCTTGCATGTGCTGGCGCTCTGAAGTCGACACACTATCATCACGATACAATGGAAATGGATGATGGCCACGCCAGCCTGCTGCATGCATCGACTGCCATGAAAACACTTCGTGCTCTGCCAGTCGCCACTCCTCAGGATGCAGTTCTGTGCCTGACCCTGGGCATTTCACTATCACTCTTCGTCTACTCAGCCGTCGGTGAGGGCGTCTACGAGATTTCTCGCCACTGCCTCAGCATGGCCAGACCGTTCGTTGAAACAGGAATGCTGGATCCAGAAGCGGAGCCGTGCTTGACGTTCCTTGTCCTGCTGGAGACGATGGAATGCCTGGTACACCGCCGGAGGCCCACCATCAGGGATCCACGGAGATCAATTGGCCCCAAAAAGGAAGTGGTAGATCGGCGTCTGGGACTATGTGTGCCTTTACTGCCGTACTTCCATGACCTCTGCGTGGTCAGTCACTCCCTTGCCAACACTACCGACGCGGGTTATATGGCTCTGGTAGAGACACAATTGCGTCGAATCGAGGCTGAGGTTGAAGCGTGGCAGCCATCACAACCCGATCATTTTTTGGAGCAGTATGAATCGACAGAGATCGTCCAGCTCCTCGCCCAGGCCAGGGTGTACAGACTGGCGGCACTCCTTGTGAGCCACCGGCTACGACACACATTTGGTGACCAGGACGATCAAGCCAGCATCTGGGCAAGAGAGATCATGGTTGAATTGGAACTTGCCCGACGAATCACGAAGCGGCCGGCACATTGCGTGACTTTGCCGTTCATCACGGCTGCACTCGAGATGCGGGATCTGGAAGCCCGCCGCCAGACACTCCAGAACGTAGATGAATATGTCGACCAATTCGCGCCAATGGTGCAAAAAGCCACAAAGACGTTCTTGTGCAGAGTCTGGTCGGAACGGGATAACAAAGTCACGGCCTCTTGGTTTGATTCGACATGCAAACCCTGTGTTGTCTTGACCTCAATCGACGCGGCGCTCTTCGGTTGACCATCTGGTCAAGTTCAATTGGTCCTATGGTCATACAACTGACGTAGATCAAAACAATAAGATTCTGAGGGGGAGATGCCCTCGTTCGGAATGACCTCTCTCACGATTGACAATGCGGACATGCAGTACTTCTGACTACCACAGTATATCGATATACTTGCGACTTCGTGAATGGTTTCCTGAAGGTACGTCAGGCTCATTGCGAGAGCTGTTGGTAAGGAATGGAAGACAGGATGGAAGACAGCCGGCAGTGGCAAATGGCCTGGATAGACTCCAAACTTGTCGCCGCCGTGCACGTCGATAAGGGCCGGCCTCGGGCAAGAGACCTGAAGGCAAATCATAGCGCCGACACCCAGCTTGGCGGCTGTCAAGTTCTTTTGGGGCGATGAGGTTGTTTGAAGATCCTCCTTTGAAGGATTGTATCAAGTCCATAGGGATTCACGCGGTGTGGAAGTGCCTCTTATCCCGGGACCAAAACTATTGTCTCGTCTAGTAATACTAGTCAACGCTTAAGATACTCACTTCCTTGCATATCATCTTTGGTTCATTTTCGGAAGCGTTTAGGCACTTTACACCGCGTAAATCCATATGGAATTGATACAATCCTTCAAGAGGTGGATCTTCAAACAACCTCATCGCCCCAAAAGAACTTGACCGCCGCCAAGCTGGGTATCGTCGACTTGTGCTCCAATATGAAATTTGAGGTAACGATAATCAAAGCATCCTTATTATTTTCTCCATTGACTAATACCCAACCTGAACCACGCGAGTAGACTGACATTTTGAGACCCGGAAGACATTACAAAGGAAAAGCAGCACCCATAATAAATATCCAATCTTGTCCTTGCCAAACCAGTTAACCCGTAATTCACCTCGTCATAATCGTTTCAATCGTCATGCCTCTGACCTTCCCAACGCCAAAAAATATCCAATGCCGTGTGATCCGTGAGCCGCGTACCCCCCCCCCCCCCCGCCCAATCTTCTTTTCTATCACACTTCTCCCTAAGGTTCAGGGTGTTTCTTGTCGTAGTCTGCCACAAGCTCTGGCGACTCCTTTTTCACTTTCGAGGCCGGCTCCCATCGTGCTTGAACTCCAGGACGCTGAATGTAGTACTCCATCTCAAGAGCTCCTTGCCGACGACCCATGACATCGATGATGTTACTGTAACCATGCGAGCCTGGAGTACCTCTGGATGGTGGTCCGGGCCTCAATGGCGACTCTGCCTCTCGCTTGGTCCCAGGCCTCAATGGGGAGGTTTGTTGATGACCGAATGAGGTTACTGGACGTCTCTCCGGAGTTGCAGCTGTTCCGGCTTGTGATGTCTTGGGACGCTGAATCTGTGGTGGGATCTGGAATTGAACCCGAGTACTCTGTTGTGCCTGTCCTGTCAGGCTTGCAGCTGTGCCAGCCAGCGATGTCGTTGGGCGTGGAATCTATAGTGGAATTCGAGGTTTGTGCTGTGCCACTTTTGTCGGAGACAAAGGTGAAGATCGGGCAGGACTTGGAGCAGGACTTGAAGCAGGACTTCGAGCAGGAGTTGGGCTTGTGGAGTTTGGTCCACGAAAAGGCTGCGTAGCGCTCTCTGCCGATGCCGTACCCCAGGCTTGTAGGGGGGCCAGTTGCGACATCTCCTGCTCGCTCAAATGTGATCTGGGTGGTTCGAAGAGCTTGTCTCTCAGTGATTGCAGCTGAATTCCAGGTACACGATTTCCCGGCTGTCCTGGTCGTGGACCTGTGGCTGTGATTTGGACTTCGGGCGTATCTGGTCGCAGAACAGAGGCCGGTGTGCGGTAACCAGGCTCATAGGGCTTAGTGGGAGACGCTGGCACAGGGGGCGGTAACTGGAAAGGAGGCTTGAAGGATGCTGGCGGGACGTCGCTAATCCTAGTCGCGGATGACTGACCAGACGTCACAATTGGTGTGAGAGCAGGTGCTCCTGAGCCGAGAGCTGTGGCCAAGTTCCACGGAGTGACACCTATTTTGCCAAAGGGGTGTGCAGGCGTAGTCCCAAGTGGTGGCTGTGTAGGTGTAGTCAGGATTGTGGGTGCAGCAGACGGATCGGATTGAGCCTGCAACGCGTTGAACTGTTTGCCAAGGTGATCATGCCAGAGACCAAGAGAGTTGATGAAGTCGCCGGCGGTCTTGCGGAACTGATCGACCGTCGGTGGAGCCCCCTTTGACTGGACCTCGGTCTCTCTTCTAGCCACGGCGGCCTCACGATCATCAAGTTCTCGGTGACGTTCGCTGGGCGCACGTTCCCGGGTCTGAACAGCAAGTTCTCGAGCAATCACTCTCGCCTCACGACGTGCCAGATCTTGCTCCCGTCGTGCAAGCAACGCCTTTGCCTCAGCAATCTCAGCCTTCTGTCGGTACACTTCCTCTTTCTCCAGGCGCAGTGCATCTCTCTCCCGGCGCACTGCCTTATTGTTCTCTGCTAGAGCTGATGCAGCAAAGCGGCTATTAGCTCTCTCCCTGTCCAAGTCAGCTGAGTGAGCAGCTTTCCGAGTACCAGAAACACCAATCTCTTTGTCATGCTCCTTTTGACGATAGGTGAGGGCGCCAAAGCCAAAGCGCTTCGCATACCGATCCGCTCTTGCTCCTGCGCTCTCTCCACTGGAGTTATCAGATTGCTCCGCTTCGTCGTCTTCAGAAGTGCCCGATCCAAAACTCTCGTCCTGGAATTGCTTTGCAGTTGAGACAATCTACCTCCGTTGACAAGCCAAGTCTCTGGGATGATGTTCCGCTTTTCATGGTCAAAAACGTCTGGGCCCTGAGATTGTGGAAACTGCTCTTGGAGATCAACATACCCTGTCAACATGACAGCGCCATGGATGAAATGAGCCACACTCTGCGAAAGTGGAGTCCTAATGTTGCACCATGATTCAAGACCGCCATCGTCCAGAGCTCTAAGGCGTTGCCCAGGCCATTGTTTCTCCACATCACGATTGCGTTCCAGCTTCCACATATGTATGTGGAGGAGTGCAAGGATGAATCTCTCGATGTTCAGAGTGATCCTCGACTCGGGATTGTCCTTATACGCTTCTTGCGAATGGTTATCACACATGATTTTGAGTCGTTCCAAGCGCTCGCAGAACCAGTGGTAGCATTCCCACCAAGTCCAAGAAACAACGAGAGAATCGCGTGAGAAGATGAATGGGACCTCTTTCCCAGCAGTAATGACAGGGTCATTCAATGTCCAGAGATCTCGATCAGCGGTATCAAAGCCGTAACGAGCAGCAACCTTCTCCATCCGTGTGACAAGATATTCGTAATTTGGTGGCAGCCATTCCGGCTTTACGATGATTCTGTTAATCGATGTTCCAGCACTTGAGAACACATTCCTAGGAACATAGCGTCGCTCGGGAAGCACTCCTCCATGGTAGGCCAATTCCATCATTCGGAGGTAAGGCGTCTCAGGTGTGCCAATTCTCTTCCATCTTCTGTTCAACTCCAGTTCGCAGCGAAGAATTATGCACCGCTGCAGGAGGATGATGGCCGATTGGTATTCGTCCAGGTTCGATGCAGCAAGGTATTGCTTGAGTGCCTTTGCGATTACCTTAGGGTTTGATCCCAGCATCAAATTCATAGCCCAAGTGGTGACAGCGACATTGCCCTCCGCATGATATCGAGAACTGCCATCTTGGAAGAAAATCAGTTTGAGTCCTTCGACAGACGGCACTAACATATTGTGGAATTTCCCATGCCAAACAAGCGTCTTGTCCAGTCTCTCGTCCAAGTTCTGTTTGACGTAATGATCTTGCCAGGTTGTTGCCTTGTCTGCTTGATGGGTTTCCCTCACGGTTGCCATAATCTTCTCTGTCTCTTGCTTCTTGGCTTCCAGGTTCCAACCAAAACGTCCAAGTCGATCTTCCTTTATGACTGCAAGCTGGCAATAGAAATGAACCCCTCTGGCGAATCCTTTAGCAAGGGCAACTGTCGCTGGCGTTCCCAATGGGTATTTACCCTGCAACAACTCTGATGAGGGCGCTTCTTCCGCAGACACTTGCATGCCAAGTTTCCACCCTATGGCCTTGCCATCTGCAGCACAAGGACCACAAACGAGCGGGGATTGGGAAGGTGAGTCAAACAGCGAACAAGGAAAACCGTCCAGACAAGCCGCACAAACATGCCAATGAGTGGACCGGTCGTTGGAAGTACATGGAGGCGCCGGCAGTATGTCGAGACCATCCTTTACATCCTCATTAACCTGATCGGCCGTGATGCAACCTCGCGCGAACACTTCCCGGAGGTCACTGCCCGTTATGAGTCGCCGCAGCATACTGGTGAGAACCTCCACCACTGAGTCAATACTGTGGTCTCGGAGCACAATGCTGCCAATGGTGTAAGTGAGGCTTTGCAACACCGAAGGCTTGGCTGTGATGAGGACGCCGCCGCCGCCTTCTGCAAAGGGTTTGACCTGACATGGAATTAGGGCTCTGATTGATGCAATCGAAGCGGAGGTGGGATTGGGAAGGGCAGGATCCGTAAGGCCACTGCTGAAAGATTCAGCAATGGGGAGGGTCGGGACCGTAAGGCGATTGACCATAATGCGGACCTGGTTCCGACCTTCGACTCTGGTACCCAGATACCCGTCGAAAGTGGAGGTCAACAGCAGTGCAACTTGCCATCCTGGGGTGTTGCGAAAGTCCGGATCCGCATCTTTATCTGTCTTGGGTCGTTTCAACCATCTGATCTTCTCGCTGTTTGGAATGACGATCTCCTCGCCACTGGGAGTTGCTTGTGCGTAGACGTAGAAACTGTAGTACCAAGCGTCCCACTTCAGCTGCTTCGGAGCTAGCGGATCTATGCCGGTTATTCTTACCAAGGCACAGACCTGATCGCCTCGTTGAACGATGGCTGGTTCGGTGTATTCGAGGTTGAACTTGGAGTCAGCATCCATGGTCAATAGCTTTGCACCATTGATGACCCACCGTGTGTGTTGACGTGGAAGTTCATGAGGAGGAACAACAAAACGTTCGAGCAGGGGCGCCACGCCATTGCGAATGAGACTGATAGCATCATCATCTGTAGGGACGCGGAAGTCTGTGCGGAACGAGTACAGGGCGCCGTTGGCTGTGGCGTCCGCCGGTAGCGTAACATCGCTAGCACGCACGAAGACAGTGTAGCCGTTGCTTGTAGTTTCGAGCTCTGCGATGATATCGTGGCGCTTTGGGAATGTTGCCAAGTCTCCTAGCGCAACGGAAGCAACTCGTGGTGAGAGCGCTGCCGCCGACAAGGAGCTGATGGCGTCCGAGTATCGTATGAGAACCCTGGACTTGTTGACCTTTTGCTCTGCGTCCAGGCTGCTATCAGCAGGTTCAGCGGAGTTGCGAGCATCGGCAATGCGAGCCAAGCCAC